>NC_135232.1:628496870-629783954 GCF_051348905.1 Ranitomeya variabilis
ACATTCAAAGCAAGGCAGTCACATACAAGTCCGTCGACACTGTTGTGGAAGCAGATGAAGTAGTTAATCATCCAACAGAATTTTTGAATTTACTCGATCTGCCAGGGCTGCCACCGCACATACCGCAACTGAAAATCAGCGTGCCAATCATCATGTTGCCAAATATCAACCAGCCAAAGCTTTGCAACAGGACCTTTCAAAGGTGAAGGTGTCCTTATTCCTCGCATTCCTATGATTCCAATGGATATGCTATTTCAATTTAAGAGATTTCAATTCCAAATTTGATTGCCGTTTGCAATCAACATCAACAAAGCTCAATCTTCACAATTGTGCAGTTTCAATCTAGACACTGATTGCTTCTCACATGGACAATTATATGTTGCGTGTTCGAGAGTCGGCAAACCAGACAATCTCTATATCTACACAGAATGGACCAACAAAAAATATTGTATACCCACAAGCATTTAAAAATTAAACACATTAGAAACATGCCTTTTCTCTTTTCTTTCATTTAACCAGACAGCCACAGCAACATGTGGCCGGGTACGGCTAGTTATTAATATGCAAGTTTGCCTTCTACACTCTGCAATAGATATGTGTAGGCATAGGTGTATTACTTTAAGACGTGTATTTTAAGCTAAGAATTATTTTTGACCACCTCAAATTTCAGTTCAACTTTCATGTGGTCTGGAGACAAAAATCACCACAGCAGAGGTCAGAAATATATAAAAGCTACAAAATGTAAAAGAAAAAATATTTTTAGTCCAGAATACATGTATTTTAACCCCTTAGTGACAGAGCCAATTTGGTACTTAATGACCGAGCCAATTTTTACAATTCTGACCAGTGTCACTTTATGTGGTTATAACTCTGGAACGCTTTATCGGATCCCGCTGATTCTGAGATTGTTTTTTCGTGACATGTTGTACTTCAAGTTAGTGGTAACATTTCTTCGATATTACTTGCGATTATTTATGAAAAAAATGGAAATATGGCGAAAATTTTTAAAATTTTGCAATTTTCAAACTTTGTATTTTTATGCCCTTAAATCAGAGAGATATGTCACAAAAAATAGTTAATAAATAACATTTCTCACATGTCTACTTTACATCAGCACAATTTTGGAAACAATTTTTTTTTTTGTTAGGGAGTTATAAGGGTTAAAAGTTGACCAGCAATTTCTCATTTTTACAACACCATGTTTTTTTTAGGGACCACATCACCTTTGAAGTGATTTTGAGGGGTCTATATGATAGAAAATAACCAAGTGTGACACCATTCTAAAAACTGCACCCCTCAAGCTGCTCAAAACCACATTCAAGAAGTTTATTAACCCTTTACGTACTTCACAGGAACTAAAACAATGTGGAAGAAAAAAATTAACATTTTACTTTTTTTTGCAAACATTTTACTTCAGAACCATTTTTTTTAATTTTCACAAGTGTAAAAACAGACATTTAACCACAAATTTTGTTGTGCAATTTTTCCTGAGTACGCCGATACCCCATATGTGGAGGTAAACCACTGTTTGGGCGCACCGCAGAGCTTGGAAGTGAAGGAGCACCGTTTGACTGTTTCAATGCAGAATTGGCTGGAATTGAGATCGGACGCCATGTCGCGTTTGGAGAGCCCCTAATGTGCCTAAACAGTGGAAACCCCCCACAAGTGACACCATTTTGGAAACTAGACCCCCCAAGGAACTTATCTAGATGTGTGGTGAGCACTTTGAACCCCCAAGTGCTTCACAGAAGTTTATAACGTAGAGCCGTGAAAATAAAAAATCGCATTTGTTTTCACAAAAATGATTTTTTCGCCCACAAATTCTTATTTTCACAAGGGTAACAGGAGAAATTAGACCACAAAAGTTGTTGTGCAATTTCTCCTGAGTACGTCGATACCCCATATGTGGAGGTAAACCACTGTTTGGGCGCACCGCAGAGCTTGGAAGTGAAGGAGCACCGTTTGACTTTTTCAATGCAGAATTGGCTGGAATTGAGATCGGATGCCATGTCGCGTTTGGAGAGTCCCTGATGTGCCTAAACAGTGGAAACCCCCCACAAGTGATACCATTTTGGAAACTAGACCCCCCAAGGAACTTATCTAGATGTGTGGTGAGCACTTTGAACCCCCAAGTGCTTCACAGAAGTTTATAACGTAGAGCCGTGAAAATAAAAAATCTCATTTTTTCTACAAAAATGATCTTTTTGCCCCCAAATTTTTATTTTCACAAGGGTAACGGGAGAAATTAGACCACAAAAGTTGTTGTGCAATTTCTCCTGAGTACGTCGATACCCCATATATGGGGGTAAACCACTGTTTGGGCGCACCGCAGAGCTTGGAAGTGAAGGAGCACCGTTTGACTTTTTCAATGCAGAATTGGCTGGAATTGAGATCGGATGCCATGTCGCGTTTGGAGAGTCCCTGATGTGCCTAAACAGTGGAAACCCCCCACAAGTGATACCATTTTGGAAACTAGACCCCCCAAGGAACTTATCTAGATGTGTGGTGAGCACTTTGAACCCCCAAGTGCTTCACAGAAGTTTATAACGTAGAGCCGTGAAAATAAAAAATCTCATTTTTTCTACAAAAATGATCTTTTTGCCCCCAAATTTTTATTTTCACAAGGGTAACGGGAGAAATTAGACCACAAAAGTTGTTGTGCAATTTCTCCTGAGTACGTCGATACCCCATATATGGGGGTAAACCACTGTTTGGGCGCACCGCAGAGCTTGGAAGTGAAGGAGCACCGTTTGACTTTTTCAATGCAGAATTGGCTGGAATTGAGATCGGATGCCATGTCGCGTTTGGAGAGTCCCTGATGTGCCTAAACAGTGGAAACCCCCCACAAGTGATACCATTTTGGAAACTAGACCCCCCAAGGAACTTATCTAGATGTGTGGTGAGCACTTTGAACCCCCAAGTGCTTCACAGAAGTTTATAACGTAGAGCCGTGAAAATAAAAAATCTCATTTTTTCTACAAAAATGATCTTTTTGCCCCCAAATTTTTATTTTCACAAGGGTAACAGGAGAAATTAGACCACAAAAGTTGTTTTGCAATTTCTCCTGAGTACGTCGATACCCCATATATGGGGGTAAACCACTGTTTGGGCGCACCGCAGAGCTTGGAAGAGAAGGAGTGTCGTTTTACTTTTTCAATGTAGAATTGGCTGGAATTGAGATCGGACGCCATGTCACGTTTGGAGAGCCGCTGATGTGCCTAAACAGTAGAGACCCCCCACATATGACACCATTTTGGAAACTAGACCCCTTAAGGAACTTATCTAGATGTGTGGTGAGCACTTTAAACCCCCAGGTGCTTCACAGAAGTTTATAACGTAGAGCCGTGAAAATAAAAAAATCGCATTTTTTCTACAAAAATGATCTTTTTGCCTCCAAATTTTTATTTTACCAAGGGTAACAGGAGAAAATGGACCCCAGAAGCTGTTGTACAATTTGTCTTGAGTACGCCGACACCCCATATGTGGGGGTAAACCACTGTTTGGGCGCATGGCTGAGCTCGGAAGCAAAGGAGCGCCATTTGACTTTTCAATGCAAAATTGACTGGAATTGAGATCGGACGCCATGTCGCGTTTGGAGAGCCCCTGATGTGCCTAAACAGCAGAAACCCCCCAAAAGTGACCCCATTTTGGAAACTAGACCCCCCATGGAACTTATCTAGATGTGTAGTGAGAACTTTGAATGCCCAAGTGCATCACAGAAGTTTATAATGCAGAGTCGTGAAAATAAAAAATATATATTTTTTAACAATAAAGATTTTTTAGCCCCCAAGTTTTTATTTTCACAAGGGTAACAAGAGAAATTGGACCCCAACAGTTGTTGTCCAATTTGTCCTGAGTATGCTGGTACCCCATATGTGGGGGTAAACCACTGTTTGGGCGCATGGCAGAGCTCGGAAGGGAAGGAGTGCCATTTTGGAATGCAGACTTTGATAGAATTGTCTGCGGGCGTTATGTTGCCTTTGCAGACCCCTAATGTACCTAAACAGTAGAAACCCCCAACAAGTGACCCCATTTTGGAAAATAGACCCCCCAAGGAACTTATCTAGATATGTGGTGAGAACTTTGAATGCCCAAGTGCTTCACAGAAGTTTATAATGCAGAGTAGTGAAAATAAAAAATATTTTTTTTCCCACAAAAAAGATTTTTTTAGCCCCCAAATTTTTATTTTCACAAGGGTAACAAGAGAAATTGGACCCCAAAAGTTGTTGTCCAATTTGTCCTGAGTATGCTGGTACCCCATATGTGGGGGTAAACCACTGTTTGGGCGCACGGCAGAGCTCGGAAGGGAAGGAGCGCCATTTTGCAATGCAGACTTTGATAGAATTGTCTGCGGGCGTTATGTTGCGTTTGCAGACCCCTAATGTACCTAAACAGTAGAAACCCCCACAAGTGACCAAATTTTGGAAACTAGACCCCCTAAGGAACTTATCTAGATATGTGGTGAGAACTTTGAAAGCTCAAGTGCTTCACAGAAATTTATAATGCAGAGTAGTGAAAATAAAAAAATATATTTTTTTCCAACAAAAAAGATTTTTAGCCCCCAAGTTTTTATTTTCACAAGGGTAACAGGAGAAATTGGACCCCAAAAGTTGTTGTCCAATTTATCCCGAGTACGCTGATGCCCCATATGTGGGGGTAAACCACTGTTTGGGCGCACGGCAGAGCTCAGAAGGGAGGGAGTACCATTTGACTTTTTTAGCGCAAAATTGGCTGTCGTGTTTGGAGACCCCCTGATGTACCTAAACAGTGGAAACCCCCCAATTCTAACTCCAACCCTAACCCCAACACAGCCCTAACCCTAATCTCAACCTGATCCATAATCCTAATCACAACCCTAACGATAATCACAACCCTAACCCCAAAACAGCCCTAATCTCAACCCTAACCATAACCCTAATCAAAACCCTAAATCCAACACACCCCTAACCCTAATCCCAACCCTAACCCTAATCCCAACCCTAATCCCAGACGTAACACTAATCCCAACCCTAATCCAAACCCTAACCCTAATCCCAACTCTAACCCTAACTTTAGCCCCAACCCTAACTTTAGCCCCAACCCTAACCATAACTTTAGCCCCCGTCGTCACAAAAAAAGTTCAATGTAACCTTTTTTTTGTACGTCGCGTCCGCCATTTCCGCGGATGCGTGGCCGTAACTCTGCCCCCTCCTCCCCAGGACATAGACTGGGCAGCGGATGCGTTGAAAAACTGCATCCGCTGCCCACGTTGTGCACAATTTTCACAACGTGCGTCGGTACATCGGGCCGACGCATTGCGACCGCCCCGTACCGACGCAAGTGTGAAAGAAGCCTTAGGCTACTTTCAGACATAGCGCATTTTTGAGCGCTATTTTGCGGGCGCTTTTCAAAAATGCGCAATGTCATTTTCGTCTGCCGGCAAAGTGAATGAGAAATTCACTTTGCCGTTCAGACACACCGCAAAAAAACGCGGCGCTTTTGTCTGCAAACACGCCGGCGTAAAAAGAATTGACATGTCAATTCTTTACGCAGCGGCGTGTCTGCGTATCCCCCTAGGGCCCCATATTACCTTCCACACACAGCGCCTTTGTCCTGGGTGTCGGCGTCTTTGTACGGAGGGGTTGACACCCAGGACCGGACGTGACGTCGGACAGGAAGAGGGAAGCCCCCGCCCCCCAGTGAAGCAGCATGGAGTCCTTCTGTGTGTGTGTGTGTGCGTGTGTGTGCGTGTGTGTGTCCCCATGCGACGCTAGTGCCACCATTGTGCTAAGTCGCCGTATGGGACTACTACTCCCATCCGGTATTAGGATGGGAGAGTTGTCCCTGTGTCCGGCGACTTAGCACAATTGTAAAGTTACACAAAACACCTACACACAATACACATACATGACACACAGTACATACAACATATAACACAGAGTATATACTCACCAACAGCACACTTGTAGGCGAAGCCCTCGATCCTCCAGGAAAAAATCCAAAAATAATAAACCAAATTCATACTCCCTGTCCGCAGAATCCATAAAACGAGTGTCCCACGCCGATCGGCTGCTCTCCGGCGATACACTGCCAGGAGCGAAGCTCCTAGCAGTGTATCGCGTACTGTTCCGGAGTTCAATGACTCCGGCGTCTCGGTTAACAGCAGTACAGCTGCGTTGAACTTTCCCACGCAGCACTGCCGTTAAGCGAGAGTGCCGGGGTCAATGACCGCCGGTAAACTCGCTCGCGCATGCGCAGTGACACACCGACAGGAACTATGGCTCCTGTCAGTGTGTTGCTGCAGCCGTGGAGAGCTGACATATCTCTGGATGTGTCTGTTCTCCATGGAAAATCTTGATACGTGGCACTTAAATATGTGGCAATTAAATACGTGACACGTGGCACTTATACGTGATACGTGTCACTTAAATACGTGGCACTGAAATACGTGATACGTGGCACTTTGATACGTGGCACGTGTCTCTTAAATACGTGGCACGTGGCACTGAAAGATGTGGCACGTGGCACTTTGATACGTGGCACGTGGCACTTTGATACGTGGCACGTGGCGCTGAAATATGTGGCACGTGGCACTTTGATACGTGGCACGTGGCACTTTGATACGTGGCACGTGGCACTTTGATACGTGGCACGTGGCACTTTGATACGTGGCACGTGGCACTTTGATACGTGGCACTGAAATATGTGGCACGTGGCACTTTGATACGTGGCACGTGTCACTTAAATACGTGGCACGTGGCACTTTGATACGTGGCACGTGTCTCTTAAATACGTGGCACGTGGCACTGAAAGATGTGGCACGTGGCACTTTGATACGTGGCACGTGGCACTTTGATACGTGGCACGTGGCACTGAAATATGTGGCACGTGGCACTTTGATACGTGGCACGTGGCACTTTGATACGTGGCACGTGGCACTTTGATACGTGGCACGTGGCACTTTGATATGTGGCACTGAAATATGTGGCACGTGGCACTTTGATACGTGGCACGTGTCACTTAAATACGTGGCACATGGCACTGAAATATGTGGGACACGTTGCACAAAAAAGTTACATGTAGTTTTTTTTGTGTTGACGGTCCGCCGAAGCACGACGCATCCGTCGCATGACGGATGCGACATGTGGCAATCCGTCGCAATGCGTCGCTAATGCAAGCCAATGGAGAAAAAACGCATCCTGCAAGCACTTTTGCAGGATGCGTTTTTTCTCCAACGACGCATTGCGACGGAAGCCAAAAAACGCTAGTGTGAAAGTAGCCTAACCCTAGCCCTAACCCTAACCCTAAATTTAGCCCTAACCCTAAATTTAGCCCCAACCCTAACCCTAACTCTAACCCTAACCCTAACTCTAACCCTAACCCTAATTTTAGCCCCAACTTGTCTTCTCCTGCCGGCCGGCAGATGGCAGCAGATGGCGGGCGCACTGCGCATGCGCCCGCCATGATGAAAAAGCCGGCCGGCAGGAGAAGACAGAAGAGGACCCAGGGACCCCGGGTGAGTATGATAGGGTCCCCGAATCCCCCTATTTCTCTGTCCTCTGATGTGCGATCACATCAGAGGACAGAGAAATAACTGATCGCTTTTTTTTTTTTTTTTTTTTTGCGGTCGCCGGTAAACTGTTAATTACCGGCGATCGCAAAGCAGGGGTCGGTGCAAATCGACCCCGATCATGTTCTTTGGGGTCTCGGCTACCCCCGGCAGCCGAGACCCCAAAGAACATCCGGGTGCCGGGCGGCGGGCGCACTGCGCGTGCGCCCGCCATTTTTTCCCGGAAAAAAGATGGCGGCGCCCATGGGGAGACACGAGGAGCACCGGGGGAGGTAGGTAAGTATTGGGGGGCTATTGGGGGCCATCGGGGACCACATTTCTCTGTCCTCCGATGTGCGATCACATCGGAGGACAGAGAAATTAAACGGCAAATCGCGTTTTTTTTTTTTTTGTTGCGACCGCCGGTAAACGGTTAATTACCGGCGATCGCAACTCGGGGGTCGGTAAAAACCCCCCGAATCATGTTCTCTGGGGTCTCGGCTACCCTCGGCAACCGAGACCCCAAAGAAAATCCGACTCTGGGGGGCGCTATTCACTTTTTCCACAGCGCCGTTAATTAACGGCGCTGTGGTTTAAGTACCCTTAGCGGCCGCCGTTAAAAGGCGTATCGGCGGTCGTTAAGGGGTTAAAGTAAGTAAAGATTGTCCCCAAAATAGTCCACATTTTTTAAAGGGGTTGTCTAGGCTGAAATGAAAAGTCTGCAATCACTTTTTGTGACCACAGACTGCCAAAACAAAATAGTCTATCATGTGTACACTGTCATGATTCCCCTGTATTCCCCGAATGGGTGGGTGATCACGTAACCACATGTACGCGATTTTCATTCTTGCGGGCACATGTTGTCTAGTCTGGCTTCTTTCAATTCTCTTCAATAGTCACTTCACATAGTGTGATTGCAGACTTATTTCAGCTTCCACTTTAAGCCACCTAACTCAACAACATCTTACCATAGGCTGTGAGCACACATACAACCTTTTTTTTCCAGTTCATTTAGTTTTCTTGCAAAGTCTTAGGATCTGTTCATAAGAACAAATTTTCGCTCCATGTGAGGTCTATGGGCGCAACGGACAGCACACAGACAGTACAGTGACCAATTGTAGCCTATTTTCCCCACGGTCTTTAGCTTGCAAGGAAAAAGTTGCATTACTATGGTCTTACTTATGGACCAGACTAGTGCATGTAATTAATAAGAAGCTCCTGCACCCTGTTATGCTCATGAGCACAGACAGATCACAGAGCGGTAGCCACAACTTGCCAACAAGACTGGTCTGCGGTATAGCTCCTTTGAACTTAACCCAAATCAGTAAATGTCCTTTGTCGTGAATTCATGGGCAAGCTGTTACACAGGCTTGGTTTGAGCTAAATGTTCTGTTCATATGAGAACCTATTGTACTGAATTTAGACAGTGAATGGCAAAAAGATTGATCTGTTTCCTATTTGTCACCACTACTATTTTTGTGATAGAACTTTACTCTGCATCTCACCAGAGAATGAAAATATCAGAGCCCTCACAGCACCAGGATCACACCAACATAGCGTCAAGTTGTTAGTTTTAGATGAAGTGTCTTTTCTTGTCTTGACCCATGATGAGATTGGCCAAGCTTCAAAGTCAAATGTCAACTGCTAGAAACAAGAAACTCTGTTTTTGGGGTAGTGACTTCTGTCTTCCTCCACCACCTCCCCATTCAATATGAGAGATGTTCTGCATTCAAGTTCATGTCCTGTTTCTTCTTCTTACCCATGTCATAGAGAAATGGGTGGGACAAGTACAAGCACTTCTTCCCTTACAACTGACTGGCTCACTTTGCAAGGGTTTACCAACTAAAAAGCTTTGATGAGGAATCTATCACTAACATTTTTATTATTTACTTTAAAATATAGGATTTTCCATAAAATTATTTAACAGAGCATCTACCAAAGCTGTCATGACTCAGCTGTCGGGGGACCTAGGACAAGGGTCTCCTTCCCTGTCCCTAACACTAGGGGGTGCCCCAGCTCACCCTATTACCCCAGTTACTTCTGAAGGTGAAGATGCTGGGGCCTCCACCCTTACCTTATCTCCTGAATCTGCCCTCAGTCTGTTCCCTTCCCCACCCAGGGTAAAAGGGGCGCAGCCATGCACCACAGTACACCAACCAGACGAACAAGGCAACATGAACAAGGGCAACTGAAAATACCAGGCATACAAATATTCACTCACATATAACATTGGAATGCACGGGGAGTGGACGATAGGGAAAAACCAAAGTTAGAGGAGAAAAGGAAATTATCACACTTGCAAACCCACCCAACAGTCACAGATAACTCCTCCAAACTCCTTCTTATATAACCAAACAACTCTCCTCCAAGACATGCAGGATAAGCTAACTTTGACGATGTGTTTCAGTCTGGACCCAGATTATATAGGGGATAAGAGTGGCTAGCTGTGCTCAGCTGAAAGCCCAGATTCCCAGAGCTCCCGAATAACCCCTGTACTGTCAAAAGAAGTTTACACTATTTAAAAAGAAGAAGTGCTTCTTTTTCAGCCAAGAGCAAACAGACACTGTTGTCTTCTGGCTCATTTATGTCGTGGTAACCCCGTGACAAAAGTAGAGTAAAATGCCTTTTTTTGGTACTAAAGTCTAAAATGAAAATGCAAGAACTTCAGCCAAAGTCGCCTCCAGGAGGTTCCCCATACTTCTGCGTCACTTTCCCATTATGCATAGCACCAACGGAAAGTAAGCTATTCTACATTTACTGGATTTATGTTGCCGGTCAGGGCACAAACTGTCTTCTGCTGAAGGAATCCCTCAAACAGTTCAGCACTGATCAATCATCAGAACAGCACAGAAATGATTGTGCCTGTACTAATACTGTATGCTCTGTATACAATCTGGTGTGCATGCAGCATGTAAGTTCATGTTCACACTGGCCGCTAAGCAGACAAAACACAAGATAGAAACATAATAAGCAGTAAATAAACAATAGCAAATGAAAATAATATATAGCACTAGTTAACATAATTTTGATTAAAAAAAAAATGCAAAAGCCATCCCACTACTTCACGGTGACCCTAATACAACCACTTACGTGCTGCATGTACACCAATTTATATCCCAGTACATTAAAATAGTATTTACTGTCAAATTGAAAACCTAGAGAATTAAAGCATTGTGAATAAACTGGTATCAGCCTGAAGAAAGATTTAATGCCAGCTTTGGCTAGTATCACTCCCCTACCATAAGATGTTAACAAATCCACTGCTTGGTCGAACAATGCATATTTAAGTGAAGATTTTGATTTATAAATCTCCTCATTTAAAAAGACGATTCTTTAGGGTAAGAAAGAAGAGGTGGTGAATCATTCTACAAGAGCCGAATTCTTTCATAGGGACTTCCCCCAATGAAGAAATCCTAAAGTTCTTAAAATGTTTCCTTTACATCTTTGAAGCAATCCACTAACTTTAATTTGACAGCCCAGCAATAACCAGGTCATTTAAACCCTGGAACCATACCATCTTACTTAAAACCTTTTAACACCAAGTCCACTTTCACCCAATCAGGGAAGAGATCAAACCACGGGAGCATTCTTGACATTTTCACCACTGTCCATGCTTTTGAGATGGAGCTCCTTAGCACCAGGTTGTTGCTGACCTCACTGATTATTCCTTTTGAAACATTTGGACATGGGATGTGTGCCCCCACAAAAGAAACACTCATGCCTATATCTGCTGTTTAGCCCATCTACAAGCCGACTCCAATGCAAAACAAATGCCTTTTCTGTTACTCTGTCCTGGATTAGACTGTTTTACAGTCAAACCCTTTTGTGGTGACATTAGGTTCAGCCATAAGCAGACGATTGTAAGATTCATCATAATAAAACCAGGACATACCACCAAAATTACGGTTTTCCTCTAATACTATGTCAACACGCTGAAAAAGGAAACAACAGTGAATAGGGTATTTTGCAAACAATTATTAAATGAACAAGGGATATTACTTCTCCTATCCTCTAACTCACCTTTGTCATCTTTATCACTCCGAGTCCAAAATGTTCTTTTGTTGAAGGGAATAAAGTCAGTAATTCAATAAACTATTTATTCCATTTTTTATTTTAAGTACTGAACTCAAGTGGAAACCCAGAGGACATACTTCACAGGTAATAGTTTCATAAAGGCAGGATTCTGCTACACCCAATTTTCTTTTTATCCCACACTGGAATCCAAGCTAACACATTGAATTGACACACAGGTTTAGCACCTACACTCTGCCTTACACTCACTCCCGACCTCTAAACATTCAGCTACTACTCACCCAACTACAACTTTTAAATCTAGCCTACTACTATTCTTAACAGGGATAGACAGGAGCATGAATGTTCACACCCTTAGCAGCATTCTCCTGGGTGGGAATGGCAAAGGCTGCTTTATTAGGAACATCTTCAGTACTTAAAGTCAGCTTAAGGGTAGAGCACTGGCGTCCCCTTTTTTAGAATAGCATGGCCGGCACCTCATTTTCATCCATAGATGCCACTGCTCTGTCCCAAGCTGCTCCAGCCGATGAGTCTCTCTCTTTTTCCAGGCTGTGCTTTTATGTTTGTGGAGGCTAGATGACACCGCTGAGCTTTTCCAGCTGGACATGGCACTCGTCGCGACCTAACGATGTCGGAAGTCACGTAACATGTCCTTTGACCTCCTGGTGGCTGGTGACTTCCTCCTGGAGCACTTCTTCTTCCAATTTGAAGGCAGTGTTGAGTAGATTCTCCAAACTTTTCACTTCTTCTTTAGGTTTTGTTAAACCAATTGCTATTACTGCTTCGCTTCATTCTCCTATGATCTTCCTACTTATCCCTCTTTTCCAGGGGGACCTCTTCTCTCTCTGATGTTTTGGGTGTGCTCAGGTGCCTCCATGGCCATTCGGCTTCATCAGTTCTCTTCTTTCTTGAGCTTATGTCGATTGCCAGCTGATCAGAAATCCAGAAGTTTAAATAGAATCTATCTTTCCAAACTTTTTTAGGTCCACCAATCAGGAAATAGGAAACAACTGCGAATACCAGCCAGGTGTTACCAGTCTGAACCTGTTCGTGGACCACAGACTCACAAAGAGTTTAACCTTTGTCCTGGTAAGTATGCTGCCAATACAAACAGGGAAAGAGCAGGAGAAGAAAAGAGAAGGGAAAGGGTGATGACAGTACCATGGGGTTTGTGCGACCATGTGTCCCTCACACAATTGGTATAGGGGCCCTGTCGTTCTGTGTATTGTGCAATGTAAGGAAATCTTTAGTATGTGTTGTACTTTACTACTATGTATGATGTTAGCTATTATTTATGGTGTTTGGCTTCGTAGCCTGCACTGGGTTACAGTACATTGTATATTTGTTTATGACAACCGAATGTGAATCAAGTTCAATCAAAACATTTGCCACAAAAGGAATATTATTACATGTTGCCAGTAATCCATAACATTAAAACCATGGCCAAATATTGTGTTGGTCACGCTCATGCAGTCAAAACCACTCCAGGAGACCAAAAAACACATTGAACCCTATGTCATGTGTCTCAAACCATCCTGAAACTCTTTTTGGAGTGGGGCAGCGCACATCTTATTGAAAGAGGTCATGGCTATTAGTGTTAATATTGTCATGAAGCGATGTACATGGTCTATAGCAATATTTAGGCAGTTGCTACATATCGTAGTAACACCTACATAAATGCCTGGACCAAGGCATTACACTGCCTGACGACTTGTCTTCTCGTAGTTATATCTAAGAAAGGTAAAGGATCATGCTTTCAGTATATATAGAAAACCTAAAATTTTAGTAAAAAAATATACATACTTTGCAAAAGTTTGAAGTGAATACCCTCTATAGAAACCCAGCCGTGGGGAATTATATGAATGTAATGTCCAGCTCAAGGAAAAAGCATGACACACCTTTATTTGCACAGAGCGTAAAAAACATGTAACAAAAACTATAAGGGGTCGAAAACTACCGTACTTATGAGGCACAGTACAAAGTTCAGAAGGGAAGAAGCACCATATTGGAGTTAAAATTTTGCTGGAATGGTTTGAGAGCGCCATGTCACATTAGCAGAGCCCCTGAGGTGCCAGAACACCAGAACCCCTCCATAAGTGACCCAATTTTACAAACTACACCTCCCATTGAATTCATCTAGGGGTCCAGTGAGCATGTTGCATCACAGAATATTATTCCATTGGGCAGTGATCAAGGAATAATTACATTTTTAAAAACTAAAATGATGTTTTAGCTCCCAGTTTTTAATTTTTATAAGGGCTAATAGGGAATGCTGTGCAATTTTTCCTGAGTGCGCCAATAACCTGCATATAAATCGGGAACTACTTTACAGGCACAGTGCAAAGCTCAGAAGTAGGGATGAGCGACTTTTCCTTTTTTGGGGTCGAGTCGGGTTTTGCGAAACCCGACTTTGTCAAAAGTCGAGTCGAGTGAAATCGGCCGATTATCGCGAAAAGTCGGGGATCGACCAAAACATGAAACCCAATGCAAGTCAATGGGGAAGCATAGTCGGCAGTGAGTGGAGGCCAGGAAAACACCTGCAGTGCCCATTTTAATGGCAAAAACATCCATTCTTGTTACTGAAGCTTGTCAATCTTAATTTACTTTATAATAATAGATAGGCATTGGAAATTGGGGGTCATTTGGCTAAAGTTGTGGGGGGTAGGGCTGGTTCAAGTTTTTAGTGGGCCCAGGAAACGTGGACTATGTCACGGCGGTGGAGCAGTGAGAGGTAAGTATGTCAAGTTTGCAAGTGCTGTGATCCTGAGCAAGCAGGGGGGGCCACTAGTTGGCATTGGCACTGGCACAGGGCCCCTCAAACTACAGCAGTGTGTTTGCACAACGGGGGCGCCTCCCACCGGCAGAGACACTTTTGCGTACTCTGAGGGGCCCTGTGCCAGTGACGTCGCCAACGAGTATGTCCCCCCACCTGATGAAGGAACCTGCACTTTCATCTGCACCTTCCTCTTTGTCCCCGTGTAAGGTGGTATAGCATGCGGGAAGGGGAACCTTACTTTCAGCAGGGTCAGATTCTGGCTGTGTAGAGTGCAAGGGGAATGTAGTGGTCTGGGTCAATGTACCAGCAGACTCATCTAGCAGTGGCTGGGCAATGGGCAGGATAAGGAGGAAACACAGATATAGGGCCAAAGAATAAAGAAGGCTAAATGCAGTTCAAAATTGGTAACAGGACTAACCAGGAGGCATTGCTTTGTTCAGTGGAGGACAACTGTAATGAGAGGCTGACACAGTTAGTAGGCCCAAGTAATAAAGTGGGCCAAATTAAGTTCAAAATTGGTAACAGGAGTAAACAGGCGGCACTGCTTTGTTCAGTGGAGGAGAACACCAAGGAGCGGCAGACACCGTTGCTAGGCCCCAACCAAAGTAGTAGGGTAACTGCAGTGTGACATTAAAAAATACTTAATGAGAGCCTGAAGGTTGAAGCTCAGACAAGGAAACCTGGAGGAGAACACCAAGGAGGAGGAGAACACCAAGGAGCGGCAGACACCGTTACTAGGCCCCAACCAAAGTAGTAGGGCAACTGCAGTGTGACATTAAAAAATACTTAATGAGAGCCTGAAGGTTGAAGCTCAGACAAGGAAACCTGGAGGAGAACACCAAGGAAGAGGAGAAGACCAAGGAGCGGCAGACACCGTTACTAGGCCCCAACCAAAGTAGTAGGGCAACTGCAGTGTGACATTAAAAAATACTTAATGAGAGCCTGAAGGTTGAAGCTCAGACAAGGAAACCTGGAGGAGAACACCAAGGAGCGGCAGACACCGTTACTAGGCCCCAACCAAAGTAGTAGGGCAACTGCAGTGTGACATTAAAAAATACTTAATGAGAGCCTGAAGGTTGAAGCTCAGACAAGGAAACCTGGAGGAGAACACCAAGGAGCGGCAGACACCGTTACTAGGCCCCAACCAAAGTAGTAGGGCAACTGCAGTGTGACATTAAAAAATACTTAATGAGAGCCTGAAGGTTGAAGCTCAGACAAGGAAACCTGGAGAAGAACACCAAGGAGCGGCAGACACCGTTACTAGGCCCCAACCAAAGTAATAGGGCAACTGCAGTGTGACATTAAAAAATACTTAATGAGAGCCTAAAGGTTGAAGCTCAGACAAGGAAACCTGGAGGAGAACACCAAGGAGCGGCAGACACCGTTACTAGGCCCCAACCAAAGTAGTAGGGCAACTGCAGTGTGACATTAAAAAATACTTAATGAGAGCCTGAAGGTTGAAGCTCAGACAAGGAAACCTGGAGGAGAACACCAAGGAGCGGCAGACACTGTTACTAAGCCCCAACCAAAGTAGTAGGGCAACTGCAGTGTGAAATTAAAAAATACTTAATGAGAGCCTGAAGGTTGAAGCTCAGACAAGGAAACCTGGAGGAGAACACCAAGGAGCGGCAGACACCGTTACTAGGCCCCAACCAAAGTAGTAGGGCAACTGCAGTGTGACATTAAAAAATACTTAATGAGAGCCTGAAGGTTGAAGCTCAGACAAGGAAACATGGAGGAGAACACCAAGGAGCGGCAGACACCGTTACTAGGCCCCAACCAAAGTAGTAGGGCAACTGCAGTGTGACATTAAAAAATACTCAATGAGAGCCTGAAGGTTGAAGCTCAGACAAGGAAACCTGGAGGAGAACACCAAGGAGGAGGAGAACACCAAGGAGCGGCAGACACCGTTACTAGGCCCCAACCAAAGTAGTAGGGCAACTGCAGTGTGACATTAAAAAATACTTAATGAGAGCCTGAAGGTTGAAGCTCAGACAAGGAAACCTGGAGGAGAACACCAAGGAGCGGCAGACATCGTTACTAGGCCCCAACCAAAGTAGTAGGGCAACTGCAGTGTGACATTAAAAAATACTTAATGAGAGCCTGAAGGTTGAAGCTCAGACAAGGAAACCTGGAGGAGAACACCAAGGAGCGGCAGACACCGTTACTAGGCCCCAACCAAAGTAGTAGGGCAACTGCAGTGTGACATTAAAAAATACTTAATGAGAGCCTGAAGGTTGAAGCTCAGACAAGGAAACCTGGAGGAGAACACCAAGGAGCGGCAGACACCGTTACTAGGCCCCAACCAAAGTAGTAGGGCAACTGCAGTGTGACATTAAAAAATACTTAATGAGAGCCTGAAGGTTGAAGCTCAGACAAGGAAACCTGGAGGAGAACACCAAGGAGCGGCAGACACCGTTACTAGGCCCCAACTAAAGTAGTAGGGCAACTGCAGTGTGACATTAAAAAATACTTAATGAGAGCCTGAAGGTTGAAGCTCAGACAAGGAAACCTGGAGAAGAACACCAAGGAGCGGCAGACACCGTTACTAGGCCCCAACCAAAGTAGTAGGGCAACTGCAGTGTGACATTAAAAAATACTTAATGAGAGCCTGAAGGTTGAAGCTCAGACAAGGAAACCTGGAGGAGAACACCAAGGAGCGGCAGACACCGTTACTAGGCCCCAACCAAAGTAGTAGGGCAACTGCAGTGTGACATTAAAAAATACTTAATGAGAGCCTGAAGGTTGAAGCTCAGACAAGGAAACCTGGAGGAGAACACCAAGGAGCGGCAGACACCGTTACTAAGCCCCAACCAAAGTAGTAGGGCAACTGCAGTGTGAAATTAAAAAATACTTAATGAGAGTCTGAAGGTTGAAGCTCAGACAAGGAAACCTGGAGGAGAACACCAAGGAGCGGCAGACACCGTTACTAGGCCCCAACCAAAGTAGTAGGGCAACTGCAGTGTGACATTAAAAAATACTTAATGAGAGCCTGAAGGTTGAAGCTCAGACAAGGAAACATGGAGGAGAACACCAAGGAGCGCAGACACCGTTACTAGGCCCCAACCAAAGTAGTAGGGCAACTGCAGTGTGACATTAAAAAATACTCAATGAGAGCCTGAAGGTTGAAGCTCAGACAAGGAAACCTGGAGGAGAACACCAAGGAGGAGGAGAACACCAAGGAGCGGCAGACACCGTTACTAGGCCCCAACCAAAGTAGTAGGGCAACTGCAGTGTGACATTAAAAAATACTTAATGAGAGCCTGAAGGTTGAAGCTCAGACAAGGAAACCTGGAGGAGAACACCAAGGAGCGGCAGACACTGTTACTAGGCCCCAACCAAAGTAGTAGGGCAACTGCAGTGTGACATTAAAAAATACTTAATGAGAGCCTGAAGGTTGAAGCTCAGACAAGGAAACCTGGAGGAGAACACCAAGGAGCGGCAGACACCGTTACTAGACCCCAACCAAAGTAGTAGGGCAACTGCAGTGTGACATTAAAAAATACTTAATGAGAGCCTGAAGGTTGAAGCTCAGACAAGGAAACCTGGAGGAGAACACCAAGGAGCGGCAGACACCGTTACTAGGCCCCAACCAAAGTAGTAGGGCAACTGCAGTGTGACATTAAAAAATACTTAATGAGAGCCTGAAGGTTGAAGCTCAGACAAGGAAACATGGAGGAGAACACCAAGGAGCGCAGACACCGTTACTAGACCCCAACCAAAGTAGTAAGGCAACTGCAGTGTGACATTAAAAAATACTCAATGAGAGCCTGAAGGTTGAAGCTCAGACAAGAAAACCTGGAGGAGAACACCAAGGAGGAGGAGAACACCAAGGAGCGGCAGACACCGTTACTAGGCCCCAACCAAAGTAGTAGGGCAACTGCAGTGTGACATTAAAAAATACTTAATGAGAGCCTGAAGGTTGATGCTCAGACAAGGAAACCTGGAGGAGAACACCAAGGAGCGGCAGACACCGTTACTAGGCCCCAACCAAAGTAGTAGGGCAACTGCAGTGTGACATTAAAAAATACTTAATGAGAGCCTGAAGGTTGAAGCTCAGACAAGGAAATCTGGAGAAGAACACCAAGGAGCGGCAGACACCGTTACTAGGCCCCAACCAAAGTAGTAGGGCAACTGCAGTGTGACATTAAAAAATACTTAATGAGAGCCTGAAGGTTGAAGCTCAGACAAGGAAACCTGGAGGAGAACACCAAGGAGCGACAGACACCGTTACTAGGCCCCAACCAAAGTAGTAGGGCAACTGCAGTGTGACATTAAAAAATACTTAATGAGAGCCTGAAGGTTGAAGCTCAGACAAGGAAACCTGGAGGAGAACACCAAGGAGCGGCAGACACCGTTACTAGGCCCCAACCAAAGTAGTAGGGCAACTGCAGTGTGACATTAAAAAATACTTAATGAGAGCCTGAAGGTTGAAGCTCAGACAAGGAAACCTGGAGGAGAACACCAAGGAGCGGCAGACACCGTTACTAGGCCCCAACCAAAGTAGTAGGGCAACTGCAGTGTGACATTAAAAAATACTTAATGAGAGCCTGAAGGTTGAAGCTCAGACAAGGAAATCTGGAGGAGAACACCAAGGAGCGGCAGACACCGTTACTAGGCCCCAACCAAAGTAGTAGGGCAACTGCAGTGTGACATTAAAAAATACTTAATGAGAGCCTGAAGGTTGAAGCTCAGACAAGGAAACCTGGAGGAGAACACCAAGGAGGTTTGTCCAGGCTTGCAAGTGCATGGTGGTTAAATGTCTATGCATGCAACTTGTATTTAAATTTTTAACATTCTGACCTCTGCTGAAGGTCCTTGAGCATTTCTTACAGATGACTTTGCGCTGCTCATTGGGATCTAGGAAGAAATCAGGCACACTGTCATACAGTAGGTTTTCTGTGGCAGAAAAAGAAAGACAGATGCCACACACAGGACTGGCACTAATGCAGATTTGCCAATTTTAATCTGCCCCTTTTTTTTTTTTTTCTTCAGGGAGACTAGTGATTAAATCTGGGCCACTGTATTACAGTATATTTTCTGTGGCAGAAAGTGGCTTGAAGAGATATACCAAAAAAAGAAAAAAAAAAAGGGACTGTACTACAATTACTATCTCCTTACAGTAATCTCAGAAAAGTGTGGCAGGCAGCAATAAAAAGGACTGCTGCACACAAAAGTCAAAAGTGTGGACAAACAAACAAGATAGCTGTGCAGAAAGGAATGAGCAACAGGATTTGTGCTTTGAAAAAAGCAGTTGGTTTGCACAGCGGCGTACACACAGCAATGCAGCTATCAGGGAGCCTTATAACCTACAGAGCTGATGAAGAGAAATCTAGCCTCCACTGTCCCTGCAAAGAAAAGGTGGTGTTGGACAGTGGAAATCACTACAGCACAAGCGGTTTTGGGGTCAATTTACCCTGCCTAACGCTATCCCTGCTTCTGACGAAGCGGCAGCATCCTCTCCCTACGCTCAGATCAGCAGCAGTAAGATGGCGGTCGGCGGGAACGCCCCTTTATAGCCCCTGTGACGCCGCAGAAAGCAAGCCAATCACTGCCATGCCCTTCTCTAAGATGGTGGGGACCAGGGCCTATGTCATCACGCTGCCCACACTCTGCGTGCACCTTCATTGGCTGAGAAATGGCGCTTTAAGCGTCATAGGAAACGCGAATTTGGCGCGAAGATCGTGTACCGCATGGCCGATCCCACGCTGGGATCGGATCGGGTTTCATGAAACCCGACTTTGCCAAAAGTCGGCGACTTATGAAAATGACCGATCCGTTTTGCTCAACCCTACTCAGAAGGTAAGGGGCGCCATATTATAGTACAGGTTTTGTTGTTATGGTTTGCTGGTGCCATGACCCACTGGAAGGGTGCAATGATCACATTATCATGAGTGTGTCACAGAATTTTATGACATTGAGCAGTGAACAGATAATAATTACATTTTTACCACAAACTTTATGTTTTAGACCCAAATTTTACATTTTCACATGGGAAAATGGAAAAAATGGCACAAAAATTTGTCACACAATTTCTGCTGCATGTGTCAATACTCCATATGTGGCTGTACAGTACTGCTTAGCCAAACGGCAAGACTCAGGATGGACAGAGTGCTATTTGCCTCCTGGAATGCAGATTTTCCTAGAACAGTTTGCGGACTCCATATACAGAGCCCTTAAAAGCCAGAAGAGCAGAATCCCCTCTCAACTGACCCCATTTTGAAAATTACACCTTTTCTAAAAATTAATTTTCAGGTGTGGTGACCATTTTGACTCCATGGGCATTTTCCATAAACAAGCAGCAGCGGATGTTGCCGATTGAAAATTGTAAATCTGCTAATGTAGTACCTGTGCATTGTAGTGCCCAGTACATTATGCCCAGCTCATGGTTCTGGAGACTTGTACTGGTGAATTAAGCGGGCTCTCGTTGCTACAGAAATGACAAACATGTGGATGTTATATGTGGTTTAGGCACACTGTGGCACTCAGAAGGGAGGTCGACATTTGTATTTGGGAGTGCAGAATTTTCTGGATTTCTTTTGGGGGAAAGGAGCCCTTCGCTTTTCCAGAGCCTTTCAGATGGACCTGAGTTGGAACTTACTTTTTTTGTGGATTGAGTTGTAGCTTATATTGGGAACATTTTACATAACATTTATGATCACATTTATCCGGCGCTCTACGCTGAGCACTTACATCAAAGCTTTCATTGAAATCTTCAAGTGACGTGATTCAGATGAAACCCCTTAGTGATCCATTCACTATAATGAGGCAGCAGAGTTACTCTGGACTCTGTCTGACCTCTGTGCATGGTGTCCTTCTCTTCAGAAGAACACAAAATTGTGACAGACTTTCAAAATTGTGACTTTTATGCATGCTTAAAAAAAAACCATTGATGGATCATAGGCCAGATGGCATCCACAGTGCCTCCATCTGTGTCATTATAGGGAATCTTTAGCTGGGTGCCGTCTGAATCAAGTATTTCTGAGATTTAGACAAAAAATCTAGTGTAAGCGCTCAACGCAGAGCGCAGGATAAATGTGAGCCAAGCCTTAATGCGATGTTTGGGAGACAGAATGAACAAATCAACAGCAGGTCAAGAATAGGTTATATTTATTTTTTACGTCGTTCCTCTTGGTATAAGTGATTAGACAACTTTATGCTTCATGTCGGTGCGATTACAGCGATACCAGATTTATACAGTTTTTTATGTTTGGCTGCTGTCCCACACTAAAAAGACACTTTTTTTTTAGCAAAATAGCATTTTTCTATTGCCATATTTTGAAAGCTATAATTTTTCTTTATGTCTGTCAATAGAGTCATTTGAGGACTTATTTTTTGTGCGACTTGTTGTTTTATTAGTACCATTTTTGGTCACGTAACATTTTTTGATCGCTTTCTATTCCAATTTTTGGGAGGCAAACAAAACAAAAATCAGCAATTCAGGAATTGGTAAAACTGGTAAGGCAGCTTTATTCTCCGGGTCAGTACGATTACAGCGATAACACATTTATTTTTTTATGTTTTGCCGCTTTTACACAATAAAAACTTTTACAGAAACATTTTTTTTCCCAGTGCTATATTCTGAGAGCTGTAACTTTTTTTTATTTCTCCACTGATGGAGATGTATGGCGACTTTTGTTTTGTGGAACAAGATGACGCATTCAGATATCATTTTTACTTACATTCAACTTTTTGATTGCATTTTATTCCATTTTTTAAGGTGCTCACTGATGGAATTAAATAGTGTCACAGTTTTATAGGTTGGGTCGTTCAGGATGCAGCTATAACAAATGTGTATTTTCTTTATGTTTTTTGTTTCTATTTTTACTTTATTAAATGCTGAAATCGCTATCGTTCTCAACATTTAGAGGGGTAAATTGCCTGGGGCGGTGCAGGCACCACTCCTAGTACTAACAGACAAGGCTCAGTTTTCACTTAAGCTAAGCTCGAGGAGGTGATCGTGCGGGCACTGCTCATGTGCCCACATGATCACCATGGTGTAAATTTTTGTTATTTTGTGGGAACCCGCTTCACCATGACAAAAATTTACGTCAAATGTCTTGAAAGGGTTAATCCTACAGAGTTAAAAATCTTGCTCATTATGCAATACACAAAAGGACTCTAAAGTGCTCAAAAACATAATTAAAGAATGGTCAGTCTTATGTGAGGTGTATAGAAGGGAAAGAAATTGGCATATTTTAATGGACGTACAATAGTCAACAACTTTAGGAGAAAAAAAGTATATAACAATTAAAGTTCTGAGCAATCAAGGTTTTTTTCCTTGTAAAAAATGAGTTTTGTGTAATTTTATTAAGACACATTCTGAAATTCATTCATTTACATCTATGGGAGAAAACTATACAATAAAGAGTCATTTATCTTGTTATAGCAAGGGTATAATATATTGTATAAAGAGCCCTTGTGATAAACTATGTCGGACACATAAAAAGGGAAAACATGAAAACATGTTTACAATATTAAAAAAGGACACATGGACCATCATTTATTCAAACATTATAAGGAGGTCCACAGTAGTAAAATGGATGGCACTTAATTTTGGGGTATAGAATTAAACAGCATTGGATGGGTGAAAATTATTTGCTCCAGACATCCAGAGTTGAAATTTGCGGAATATTCCAATTCAATAATCTAATGCCAGCAGGACTCAACAGTGAAATGGAGCGCTTTGCTTTTCAAAATTGAATCTGGGACTAGTGGATACGGCACACCCGGGGTTAATTACCAATTAACCAAACTCATCTATGTATACTCATCGGGTCACCCCAACGTGACTGAAAAAAACAGAAATGTAATTTTTGCAAATTTATTAAAAAAGAAAAACTGATATCACATGGTCACATTATCATATATCACATAAGTATTCAGACCCTTTGCTCAGTATTGAATAGAAGCACCCTTTTGAGCTAATACAGCCATGAGTCTTCTTGGGAATGATGCAACAAGTTTTTCACACCTGGATTAGGGGATCCTCTGCCAATTTTTCTTGCAGATCCTCTCCAGTAGGGTTGAGCGAAACGGATCGGACAAATTAAAAAATCGCCGACTTTCGGCAAAGTCGGGTTTCATGAAACCCGACCCGATCCTAGTGTGGGATCGGCCATGCGGTCGGCGATCTCCGCGCCAAAGTCGCATTTCGTATGACGCGTACAGCGCCATTTTTCAGCCAATGAAGGAGGACGCAGAGTGTGGGCAGCGTGATGACATAGGTTTCGGTCCCCACCATCTTAGAGAAGGGCATGACAGTGATTGGGTTGCTTTCTGCGGCATCACAGGGGCTATAAAGGGGCATACACGCCGACCGCCATCTTACTTCTGCCGATCGTAGCATAGGGAGAGATTGCTGTAGCTTCATCAGAAGAAGGGATATAGTTAGGGAGGGAAGATTAACCCCCAAACTGCTTGTGCTGTAGAGATTTCCACTGTCCAACACCACCTTTGTTTTGCAGGGACAGTGGAGGCTAGATTTTTGTGCATCAGCTCTGTAGCTTATTAGGCTGCCTTATAAGGCTCCCTGATAGCTGCATTGCTGTTTGCACGCTGCTGTGCAAACCAACTGCTTTTTTAAAAGCAAAAATCCTGTTGCTCCTTTCTGCACAGTTATCTTGTTTATTTGTCCACACTTTTGTGTGCAGCAGTCCTTTTTATTGCTGCCATACTTATCCTGAGATAATTGTAGGGAGATTGAAATTGTACTACAGTCCTTGTATTTTTTATATATTAGCCAGCCACTTTCAGCCACTTACATTGCGTTGTTTTATACACTGGGCCTGAGATTTGGTTCAGTCTCCCCAAAAAAAGGGAGATTAAAATTATCACAAAGTGGATATACTTCTGTCCTGCTAGTTTGTCGTATATCAGCCAGCCACTTTCAGCCACTTACATTGTGTTGTTTTATACACTGGGCCTGAGTTTTGGTTCAGTCTCCCCCCCAAAAAAGGGAGATTCAAATTCTCACAAAGTGGATATATTTCAGTCGTGTTAGTTTGTCGTATATCAGCCAGCCACTTTCTGCCACTTACATTGTGTTGTTTTATGCACAGGGCCTGAGTTTTGGTTCTGTCTCCCCCCCAAAAAAGGGAGATTTAAATTCTCAACAAGTTTATATACACCTTCTACCTTGTTTTACAGTACCATATATACCATATAACGGTTGTTATTTTGGTTAGATTTTCCAAAAAATTAGGAAGTCTGGTGGAAGAGGCCGTGGGCATAGGTTGCCAGCTGGTACTGATGGTGGTGGTGGTGGTGCATCTGGTGGTAGTGGGAAAAGCACAATAGCACCTAAGGCTGGAGGTGTTGAGCCAGCGTCATCGTCTGGCTACACAAGGCCTCGAAGGCTCCCTTATCTGGGAGTAGGAAAACATCTTTTAAAGCCGGAGCAGCAGGAAAAAGTTTTGGCTTTCCTTGCTGACTCAGCCTCTAGCTCTTTTGCCTCCTCTTCAGAAAGTTCAAAATATAAAAGCAGCGAGTCGTCAGTGGATGCTCCCGGGCAGGAACAAGACGTTTCCTTGTGTCCTTCACCCAAACCAAAAGTGAAGGATGCGTCAGGCGACACTACAGGTTACTCCATGGAGCTCTTTACACATACCGTGCCTGGGTTAGAAAGGGAAATTGTTAACTGCCCATTACAAGATGAATCGGACATGGAGTGCACTGATGCACAGCCACAGCTAGATTATTATGCTCTTCCATTGACTCAGATCACTACATTGCCCTCACAGTGTACTGAGCCAAAATCTGACCCTGATGAGACTATGGTGCCCCGTTCCGAACGCTATAGCACCTTACACAGTGACACAGAGGAAGGTGCACATGACATTGAAGAGGAGGTGATAGATGACCCGGTTGTTGACCCAGATTGGCAGCCATTGGGGGTAGAGGGTGCCGCTGCCAGTAGCTCAGAAGCGGAGGGGGATGATCCGCAGCAGCCATGTACATCGCAACAGCTGTCATCTGGCAGGCCCGTTTCAGGCCAAAAACGTTTGTCAAAAACCAAAACAGTTTTAGGACAGCGAGGCCATCCGGTGAAAGTAGCACAGCGTGCAATGCCTGAAAAGGTATTCCATAGTAGGAAGAGTGTAGTGTGGCACGTTTTTAACCAAGATCCGTATGATCAGTGCAAAGTTATCTGTAAGAAATGCTCAAAGACCTTTAGCAGAGGGAAGAATCTTCAAAATTTAAATACAACGTGCATGCTTAGACACTTAACCAGCATGCACTTGCAAGCCTGGACTAACTACCAAACGTCCCGTACCGTTGGTGCACCTGCTCAGAATGAAGGTAGTCAGCAACGCTACATTGCTTCCCTCACTGTAAGCCCAAGGACAAAGCAGTCAGGGAATCACAAGGTTCTTGGTAGGAAACACTGTATGTAGGCCAACATCAAGAATACCATCACCAACTCTCTCTCAATCCGCCATGTCCACCACCCCCACCGCTAGTTCCACCATATGCATCTCTCCAGTCCAGCTCACCCTACAAGAGACTCTCGTTAGGAAAAGAAAGTACTCATCCTCTCATCCGCGTACACAGGGTTTGAACTCCCACATTGCCCATTAGAGATGATGCGAAGCCTTCAAAGACCTGATGGCCTACGCAGTACCACGCTATGACCTACTCAGTCGGCACTTCTTTGCGAGAAAAGCCATCCCAGCCCTCCACCAGCATGTCAAAGACCGCATTATCCATGCACTGAGGCAATCAGTCAGTGGAAAGGTGCACCTCACAACAGATGCATGGACAAGTAGGCATGGCCAGGGACGTTACGTGTCCATCATGGCGCACTGGGTTAATGTGGTGGATGCAGGGTCCACAGGGGACAGCCATAGTGGGACAGTTCTGCCTAGCCCACGGTCTAGGAAACAATTGGCTGTAGGCGTTCGCCACCCCTCCTCCTCCTCCTTCTACAGAAGCTCATCCACAGAGCGCAGTAGCACGACCACTCCATCCGCAGCTGCCAGTGTTGCACACTAGGTGTCCCATTATCGAACAGCTAGTGGTAAGCGTCAGCAGGATGTGTTACAAATTAAGTGTTTGGGCGACAACAGACACACCGTGGAAGTACTGGCCGAGTACTTGCAGCAACAAATGCAGTCATGGCTGGGCAGTGATAAAGGAAGGAATTTTATGGCTGCCATAACCCTTTCAGAACTGAAACACATACCTTGCCTGGCTCACACCTTGAACCTGGTGGTGCAGTGCTTCCTCAAAAATTATCCGGAGTTACCAGCCCTGCTCCTGAAGGTGCGAAGACTTTGCTCGCACATCCGCCGGTCGCCCGTACACTCCAGCCGTATGCAGAACCATCAGCAATCGCTGAATCTTCCCCAGCACCGACTAATAATCGACGTTGCAACAAGGTGGAACTCCACACTGCACATGGTTCAGAGGCTGTGCGAACAGAGGCGTGCTGTAATTAATTTGTGGGAGGATACACATACACGGGCAGGCACTTGGATGGCAGACATGGAGTTGTCTGGTGTGCAGTGGTCGAAGCTACAAGACCTCTGTCAAGTCCTTCAGTGTTTTGAGGAATGCACACGGCTGGTAAGTGCAGACGACGCCATCATAAGCATGAGCATCCCACTAATACGTCTGCTGATGCAACGTTTGATGCACATTTAGGAGCAGGCATCTGCAGCTGAGGAGGAGGGAAGTCTAGATGACAGTCAGCCATTGTCTGCTCAGGGAACTGTCCTGGACGAGGTGGCGGACGAAGAGGAGGAGGAGGATGATGGGGATGAATATTTATGGGAGGAGGATGCTTCTCAGGGGGCAATAGAAACTGGTGGCGTTGCAAGGTCAGGTACAGGGTTTTTGCGGGACACAAGTGATGTTCATTTGCAAGAAAGTGCTCCTCAACCCAGCACAAGCAGTGAATTGACACCTGGAACTTTGGCCCACGTGGCTGAGTATGCCTTGCGTATCCTAAAAAGGGAACCACGCATTATCAAAATGATGACCGATGACGATTACTGGTTGGCCTGCCTCCTGGATCCACGATATAAAGGAAAATTACAAAATATCATGCCACATGAGAACCTTGCGCAAATATTGGCTACTGTAAGAATCATGTCGGTCTGGTAGTCGGGGGCAGGTATATCTCGCCCAGGTATTTGTCCTATGTGAATCAGGCCGCTCAGTATTTTCAGGATAATGATGGGTTAATGAGTGCGGGAATAAAGGATGACCAGCTGAGGGTTTCCAGCGTCAGCATGGGGCTCACAGATTGCCTGTCTATGTGAGACAAACGTGAGTGAGAGCTGTGCTCAAGGACTGTGTGTTGTTAGCTGGGAGGGAGAAGCCCCCCAGTTGTTGAGATAGCAACGTATCTGTTAGTTAGTGCCGGACAGGCTAGGATTTATTTTTATGCTTTGTTTTTTCTATGTTACTTTCTTGTTAATAAACCTGACCTAAAGTCAGCCTGCTAAAGAATCCTGCTGTACGCCTCAGATTAAATGCACAAACCACGTGACCTTTGACCCCAGCAAAGGCGATCCCGGAGTGTTTTGTCACATTGTGGTGGAGAACGCGGGCAATTACGTGGCACAGGCAACAGTATGGAAGACGTGGTGAAAGCCCTAGTACAGTCCACTGCCGTACAGCAGCAGGCCACTGCCGCACAGCATGAAGCTAATCGCTTGATGGCCGCACAGCTGAAGGAGTTAATGGACATGACGGTTGCAGACCGCCAGCTTCTCCAACAGGTGGCGCAGCGCCTGGTGAGCATGCCTGAGGCAGACCCGGAAGCAGAGTCCATAAGGATCCATGTGAGTCGATACTGGCAAAAGTTGACTGCAGAAGATGACGTTGAGGTGTACCTGACAATGTTTGAACGGACGGCATTGAGGGAGAAGTGGCCGAAGGCACGATGGGCCGATTTGATTGCTCCGTTTCTCTCCGGCGAGGCCCAAAAAGCTTACCATGACTTGGACCCGGAAGTCGCTCAGGACTTCGAGAAGCTGAAAGTTGAGATCCTGGCCCGGCTGGGTGTAACGACGGCTGTCCGTGCACAGAGGGTACACCAGTGGACTGTTGTGATTTTGCTTTTTGCTCCCTCTAGTGGTCATTAGTGATTTGACTCTGGAGCATCTGTCTTTTCCTATATCCTCACCTGGGCCGTTAGTTCAGGGGCGTTGCTATATAAGCTCCCTGGACCTTCAGTTCAATGCCTGGCATCGTTGAAATCAGAGCTAATCTGTTGTGCTCTTGTCCTCTGATCCTGGTTCCTGTTTTTCAAGCTAAGTCTGCTTCCTTGCTTTTTGCTTTTGTTTTGTTTGGTATTTTTGTCCAGCTTGTTCCTATCTGTATCCTGACCTTTGCTGGAAGCTCTAGGGGGCTGGTGTTCTCCCCCCGGACCGTTAGACGGTTCGGGGGTTCTTGAATCTCCAGCGTGGATTTTTATAGGGTTTTTGTTGACCAGATAAGTTATCTTGCTATATTCTGCTATTAGTAAGCTGGCCTCTCTTTGCTGAACCTGGTTCATTTCTGTGTTTGTCATTTCCTCTTACCTCACCGTTATTATTTGTGGGGGGCTTGTATCTTGCTTTGGGGTCCCTTTCTCTGGAGGCAAGAGAGGTCTTTGTTTTCTTCTCCTAGGGGTAGTTAGATTCTCCGGCTGGCGCGAGTCATCTAGCGATCACCGTAGGCATGATCCCCGGCTACTTCTAGTGTTGGCGTTAGGAGTAGCTATTTGGTCAACCCAGTTACCACAGCCCTATGAGCTGGATTTTTGTATCTTGCAGACTTACACGTTCCTCTGAGACCCTGTCCACTGGGGTCATAACAGTATGCCAGGCCAGTATTAAATGTTTAATGCATTGCAGAAGTGGGATAATAAGAAAGAAAATTTTGAGTTTTTTTTCCCTCTCTCATTTTTTTTTTTTCTTTTCCCCTTTACCTCAGAGTGGCTTAAGCTTGCTGCAGACATGAATGTCCAGACCTTGATTACAAGTGTGGACCAGCTTGCCGCTCATGTGCAGGGTATACAAGATTATGTTACCAGAAATCCTAGGTCTGAACCCAAGATTCCGATTCCTGAACTGTTTTCAGGAGACCGATTTAAGTTTAGGAATTTCAGGAATAATTGTAAATTATTTTTGTCCCTGAAACCTTGTTCGTCTGGAGACTCTGCTCAACAAGTAAAAATTGTTATTTCATTCTTACGGGGTGACCCTCAGGATTGGGCTTTTTCGTTGGCGCCAGGAGATCCGGCATTGGCTGATATTGATGCGTTTTTTCTGGCGCTCGGTTTACTTTATGAGGAACCCAATCTTGAGATTCAGGCAGAGAAAGCCTTGCTGGCTATGTCTCAGGGCCAGGACGAGGCTGAGGTGTATTGCCAAAAGTTTCGGAAATGGTCCGTGCTGACACATTGGAACAAGTGTGCACTGGCCGCTAATTTTAGAAATGGCCTTTCTGAGGCCATTAAGAATGTTATGGTGGGTTTTCCCATTCCCACAGGTCTGAATGATACCATGTCCCTGGCTATACAAATTGACCGGCGGTTGCGGGAGCGCAAAACCGCAAATTCCCTCATGTTGTTGTCTGAACAGACACCTGATGTGATGCAATGTGATAGAAAAACCGCAAATTCCCTCATGGTGTTGTCTGAACGGACACCTGATTTGATGCAATGTGATAGAATCCTGACTAGAAATGAGAGGAAAATTCATAGACGCCGGAATGGCTTGTGCTACTACTGTGGTGATTCTACACATGTTACCTCAGCATGCTCTAAACGTATATCTAAGGTTGTTAGTCCTGTCACCGTTGGTAATTTGCATCCTAAGTTTATTCTGTCTGTAACTTTGATTTGCTCACTGTCATCTTATCCTGTCATGGCGTTTGTAGATTCAGGTGCTGCCCTGAGTCTTATGGATCTCTCATTTGCTAAGCGCTGTGGTTTTATTCTTGAACCATTAGAAAATCCTATCCCTCTTAGGGGTATTGATGCTACGCCATTGGCAGAAAATAAGCCGCAGTATTGGACACAGGTTACCATGTGCATGACTCCTGAACACCGCGAGGTGATACGTTTTCTCGTTCTACATAAAATGCATGATTTGGTTGTTTTGGGGCTGCCATGGTTACAGACCCATAATCCAGTCCTTGACTGGAAGGCTATGTCAGTGTCTAGTTGGGGCTGTCGTGGTATTCATGAGGATTCCCTGCCTGTGTCTATTGCTTCTTCTACGCCTTCGGAAGTTCCGGAGTACTTGTCTGATTATCAGGATGTCTTTAGCGAGTCCAGGTCCAGTGCATTGCCTCCTCATAGGGAATGTGACTGTGCAATAGATTTGATTCCAGGCAGTAAATTTCCTAAGGGAAGACTGTTTAATCTGTCGATACCTGAACATACCGCTATGCGTTCATATATCAAGGAGTCTCTGGAGAAAGGACACATCCGTCCGTCTTCTTCCCCTCTTGGTGCGGGATTCTTTTTTGTGGCTAAAAAGGACGGATCTTTGAGGCCTTGTATTGACTATCGGCTTTTAAATAAGATCACTGTCAAATTTCAGTATCCTTTGCCGCTGTTGTCTGACTTGTTTGCCCGGATTAAAGGTGCCAAGTGGTTTACCAAGATAGACCTTCGTGGTGCGTACAACCTTGTGCGCATTAAGCAAGGGGATGAATGGAAAACCGCATTCAATACGCCCGAAGGTCATTTTGAGTACTTGGTGATGCCTTTTGGGCTCTCTAATGCCCCTTCAGTTTTTCAGTCCTTTATGCATGACATTTTCCGGAACTATCTGGATAAATTTCTGATCGTTTATCTGGATGATATTCTGTTTTTTTCTGATAATTGGGACTCGCATGTGGAGCAGGTCAGGATGGTCTTTAAAATTTTGCGTGAAAATTCTTTGTTTGTCAAGGGCTCAAAGTGTCTTTTTGGTGTACAGAAGGTTCCCTTTTTGGGGTTCATTTTTTCCCCTTCTGCTGTGGAGATGGACCCAGTCAAGGTCCGAGCTATTCTTGATTGGACTCAGCCCTCGTCAGTTAAGAGTCTTCAGAAGTTCTTGGGTTTCGCTAACTTCTACCGTCGTTTTATCGCTAACTTTTCTAGCATTGTGAAACCTTTGACGGATATGACCAAGAAGGGCTCCGATGTGGTTAATTGGGCTCCTGCTGCCGTGGAGGCTTTCCAGGAGTTGAAACGTTGGTTTACTTCGGCGCCTGTTTTGTGCCAGCCTGATGTCTCGCTTCCCTTTCAAGTTGAGGTGGATGCTTCAGAGATTGGAGCAGGGGCCGTTTTGTCGCAGAGAGGCCCTGGTTGCTCTGTTATGAGACCTTGCGCCTTTTTCTCTAGGAAGTTTTCGCCTGCGGAGCGAAATTATGATGTGGGCAATCGGGAGTTGTTGGCCATGAAATGGGCATTTGAGGAGTGGCGTCATTGGCTCGAGGGTGCTAAGCATCGTGTGGTGGTCTTGACTGATCACAAAAATCTGATGTATCTCGAGTCTGCTAAACGCCTGAATCCTAGACAGGCCCGCTGGTCATTGTTTTTCTCCCGTTTTGACTTTGTTGTCTCGTATTTACCAGGTTCAAAGAATGTGAAGGCCGATGCTCTTTCCAGGAGCTTTGTGCCTGATGCTCCTGGAGTCGCTGAACCTGTTGGTATTCTTAAAGATGGTATTATCTTGTCAGCTATTTCTCCTGATCTGCGATGTGTGTTGCAGAGATTTCAGGCTGATAGGCCTGATTCTTGTCCACCTGACAGACTGTTTGTGCCTGATAAGTGGACCAGCAGAGTCATTTCCGAGGTTCATTCCTCGGTGTTGGCAGGTCACCCAGGAATTTTTGGCACCAGAGATCTGGTGGCCAGATCCTTTTGGTGGCCTTCCTTGTCTAGGGATGTGCGGTCATTTGTACAGTCCTGTGGGACTTGTGCTCGAGCTAAGCCTTGCTGTTCTCGTGCCAGCGGGTTGCTCTTGCCCTTGCCTGTCCCTAAGAGACCTTGGACACATATCTCCATGGATTTCATTTCTGATCTTCCGGTGTCTCAGGGCATGTCTGTTATCTGGGTGATATGTGATCGCTTCTCCAAGATGGTCCATTTGGTTCCTTTGCCTAAACTGCCTTCCTCTTCTGATCTGGTTCCTGTGTTTTTCCAGAACGTGGTTCGTTTGCACGGCATCCCTGAGAATATTGTGTCAGACAGAGGATCCCAGTTCGTTTCCAGATTCTGGCGATCCTTTTGTAGTAGGATGGGCATTGACTTGTCGTTTTCGTCTGCTTTCCATCCTCAGACTAATGGACAGACGGAGCGAACTAATCAGACTTTGGAGGCTTATTTGAGGTGTTTTGTCTCTGCTGATCAGGACGATTGGGTGACCTTCTTGCCGTTAGCTGAGTTTGCCCTTAATAATCGGGCTAGTTCCGCCACCTTGGTTTCGCCGTTTTTCTGCAACTCTGGTTTCCACCCTCGTTTTTCTTCGGGTCATGTGGAACCTTCTGACTGCCCTGGGGTGGATTCTGTGGTGGATAGGTTGCAGCGGATCTGGAATCTTGTGGTGGACAACTTGAAGTTGTCACAGGAGAGGGCTCAGCGCTTTGCCAACCGCCGCCGTGGTGTGGGTCCCCGACTACGTGTTGGGGATTTGGTGTGGCTTTCTTCCCGCTTTGTTCCTATGAAGGTTTCCTCTCCCAAATTTAAACCTCGTTTTATTGGTCCTTACAAGATATTGGAAATTCTTAATCCTGTATCCTTTCGCCTGGATCTTCCTGTGTCGTTTGCTATCCACAACGTGTTTCATAGGTCCTTGTTGCGGCGGTACGTTGTGCCTGTGGTTCCTTCTGCTGAGCCTCCTGCTCCGGTGTTGGTTGAGGGCGAGTTGGAGTACGTGGTGGAGAAGATCTTGGATTCTCGTCTCTCCAGGCGGAGGCTTCAGTACCTGGTCAAGTGGAAGGGCTATGGTCAGGAAGATAATTCCTGGGTGGTCGCCTCTGATGTTCATGCGGCCGATTTAGTTTGTGCCTTTCACGCCGCTCATCCTGATCGCCCTGGTGGTCGTGGTGAGGGTTCGGTGACCCCTCACTAAGGGGGGGGTACTGTTGTGATTTTGCTTTTTGCTCCCTCTAGTGGTCATTAGTGATTTGACTCTGGAGCGTCTGTCTTTTCCTATATCCTCACCTGGGCCGTTAGTTCAGGGGCGTTGCTATATAAGCTCCCTGGACCTTCAGTTCAATGCCTGGCATCGTTGAAATCAGAGCTAATCTGTTGTGCTCTTGTCCTCTGATCCTGGTTCCTGTTTTTCAAGCTAAGTCTGCTTCCTTGCTTTTTGCTTTTGTTTTGTTTGGTATTTTTGTCCAGCTTGTTCCTATCTGTATCCTGACCTTTGCTGGAAGCTCTAGGGGGCTGGTGTTCTCCCCCCGGACCGTTAGATGGTTCGGGGGTTCTTGAATCTCCAGCGTGGATTTTTATAGGGTTTTTGTTGACCAGATAAGTTATCTTGCTATATTCTGCTATTAGTAAGCTGGCCTCTCTTTGCTGAACCTGGTTCATTTCTGTGTTTGTCATTTCCTCTTACCTCACCGTTATTATTTGTGGGGGGCTTGTATCTTGCTTTGGGGTCCCTTTCTCTGGAGGCAAGAGAGGTCTTTGTTTTCTTCTCCTAGGGGTAGTTAGATTCTCCGGCTGGCGCGAGTCATCTAGCGATCACCGTAGGCATGATCCCCGGCTACTTCTAGTGTTGGCGTTAGGAGTAGCTATTTGGTCAACCCAGTTACCACAGCCCTATGAGCTGGATTTTTGTATCTTGCAGACTTACACGTTCCTCTGAGACCCTGTCCACTGGGGTCATAACAGTGGACATACCAGCAAGATAAACCGGCGCGGTCTCAGATGTTCGACCTGATCTGCTTGACAAAGAAATGGCTGCAACCCGAGGTACTGACAACACCAGAAATAATTCAGCGGATTGTCCTGGACAAGTACCTGAGGGTACTACCACCAGCGCTGAGAAGGTGGGTAAGCCAAGGAAATCCCACGACCGCGGATCAACTTGTGGAGTTGGTCGAGCGTTATTCCGTGGCAGAAGGACTTCCCGACGAAACCGCTAGCACCCGGTCCGTGCCTCCTCCTCGTGGAACTGGTAAGACTGTTCCAGCGACTACGGGTGAAGGAAAATTGCCAAAAACTATGGGGGAGGAACACGGGACTGCTCGCACTCCGAGACCGAGAGTGTTGGACGGTGGTCTCAGTAGGGGGCCTGTTAGGTGTTTGCGCTGCCGTGAGAAGGGCCATATTTCTGCAAACTGTCCTGTTACCACTGAACCCATGCAGTGCGACGTTACAGACTCTAAGAAACGCATGTCTTTGGTTACTCGGCTAGTGAATGGGAATGCGGGTCAAAATGATATAGCGAAACACCTGTGTGAATTATCTGTGGATGGGAAAAATGTTGTGGCATTACTAGACTCTGGAAGTGTGGTGACTCTGGTGAAAGCTAGTCTGGTGGCACTTCCATCTGGTTCGTCTGACAAATTTTCTGTAACGTGTGTGCATGGTGACACCTGCTCATACCTAACAGCGGTCATACCGATTTCCACTCCCTATGGGTCTGTGCAACACAAAGTGGGACTCGTTCCCGCATTGTTACAGGATGTAATCCTGGGCAGGGATTTTCCCCATTTCTGGCAGTTGTGGGAGAATCAGTTGCTCCTTCACGGTAGCTGTAAGTCTTTTCCCATGCCATCTGGAGGTCCCGAACTCCTAGAGGAGGTCCCACAGGAAGACGTTGCTGGGGAGGTTATTGAAACTAACCTTCAGTTCCCCTTCTCAGTTCTGGCGGGGGAAACTGAGGAAATTCAGCGAGAGGTGGAGGCAGACAGCCATCCAGCACCTTGCCTGCCAGATTTGGGAGTCCAGTTGGATGACTTCCACAGCGAGCAAATGAAAGATCCTACCCTGATTCCGGCTAGGAAAAATGTAAAAATGATAGATGGGGTACCCATAGAACCTGACACTAGGCTAGCGTACCCGTACATGGTTCTTGAAAACGATTTACTTTACCAGGTAGAGAAAAAAGGATAAGACACTGTGCAACAGTTAGTGGTACCCAAACCTTATCGGCGGAAGGTACTGGACCTGGCCCACGGACATATAATGGGGGGACATCTGGGGGTACAGAAAACCACAGAAAGGATATTGCATTGTTTTGTGTGGCCCGGAATACATAGTGATGTACGTAACTATTGTGAGTCCTGTCCAGAGTGCCAAATCTCTGCGCCTAAAACTCGGTTTTGTAGCCCTTTGGTACCCCTCCCTATCATTGGAGTCCCTTTTGAGAGAAATGGGATGGATCTGGTTGGGCCCCTTCCCCGGTCCGCACGTGGGCACCAACATATCCTCGTCATCATGGACTATGCCACTCGTTACCCAGAAGCCATCCCTTTGCGTAACACTGCTACCAAAACGATCGCCAAAGAGTTGGTACAAGTGTTTAGTCAGGTGGGAATTCCAAAACAGATACTCACCGACCAGGGAACTCCCTTTATGTCGAGGGTGATGAAGGAGCTCTGCAGACTCTTACAGATAGACCAGTTGCATACGTCTGTCTATCACCCTCAAACAGATGGCCTGGTTGAGCGGTTCAACAAAACCTTAAAACAGATGCTCCGGAAGGTGATAGACAAAGATGGGAAGAACTGGGATTACTTGCTACCCTATTTGCTGTTTGCCATTAGGGAAGTTCCCCAGTCTTCCACAGGGTTTTCGCCTTTCGAACTATTGTACGCCCGCCGTCCCCGGGGACTGTTGGACGTCGCAAAAGAAACCTGGGAAGGTCAAGTCACTCCCTTTAAAACGGTGATCGACCATGTAACACAAATGCAGGACCGTATTGCCGCTGTCATGCCCATTGTTAGGGACCATATGTTACAGGCCCAGGGAGCCCAGAGGCAAAGTTATGATAGAGGCGCCAAGGTCCGTACGTTTGCACCCGGGGATAGGGTGTTGATCCTAATCCCTACAGTGGATAGTAAATTTCTGGCGAAATGGCAGGGCCCCTTTGAGGTCATGGAAAGAGTTGGTGAAGTGAACTATAAAGTGTACCAGCCCGGTAAGAGAAAACCAGAACAGATTTATCATGTGAATCTGATAAAACCCTGGAAAGACCGCTCTGCCCTAACGGCGGAGCTGCCCCGTCCGGTTTGCGCACCTACCGTACCGGAGGTGCAGATTGCCGAGACTCTCTCGGAACAACAAAAATCTGAGGTTAAGCAGTTTTTGTTACAGAACCGACAGTTTTTCTCGGAAAAACCTGGCCGGATTAAGCTGGTGAAACATGAGATTGTTACAGAGCCCGGTGTCACAGTTCATGTGAAGCCATACCGGATTCCGGAAGCACGCCGTGAAGCCGTCTCCCGGGAGGTGGTGGCAATGTTGGACTTAGGAGTCATTGAGGAGTCACACAGCGCCTGGTCCAGTCCAATCGTGTTGATACCTAAGCCGGATCGCTCCATACGGTTTTGTAATGATTTTAGGAAACTAAATGCGGCTTTTAAATTTGATGCGTACCCTATGCCTCGGGTCGATGAGTTAATCGACCAGCTGGGTAAAGCCCGATACATTACGACCTTGGATCTAACAAAGGGGTACTGGCAGATCCCTCTGGCCGAGGAGGCCAGGGAGAAGACGGCATTTGCTACACCGGAAGGTCTGTTCCAGTATGTCTACATGCCGTTTGGACTTCACGGAGCTCCAGCAACGTTCCAGAGGTTGATGGATCGAGTCTTGAGGCCCCACAGGCAGTACGCTTCGGCCTACCTGGATGACATCGTAACAGCTTGGACTGGGAAACTCACCTCCGGAAGGTACAGGCGGTGATTGATGACCTGCGAGACGCAGGCTTAACGGCAAACCCCAAGAAATGTCACATCGGGCTTGAAGAAGCCCGATACTTGGGTTACGTGATTGGCAGAGGAGTGGTTAAACCACAGATCGACAAAATACAGGCAATTCAGGGCTGGCCGCAACCAGTGAACAAGAAACAAGTACAAGCTTTCCTGGGGATCCCCGGCTATTATCGCCGGTTCATACCCAATTTTGCAGCAATGGCTACCCCCTTGACGGATCTTACCAAAGGGAAGAGTTCCGTCATGGTAAAATGGACCTCAGCGGCTGAAGAGGCCTTCCACAGTCTGAAACGAGCTTTGTGCTCTCAGCCCGTACTAGTGACTCCTGATTTCACCCGCGAGTTTGTGGTCCAAACTGATGCTTCTGATACTGGGGTCGGAGCTGTACTTTCCCAGGTGAGGGACGGAGTCGAACACCCGGTCCTCTACCTCAGCCGGAAACTGAATGTACATGAGCAGAGGTATGCGGTGGTTGAAAAAGAGTGCCTAGCCATTAAATGGACTCTCGACTCCCTCAAGTATTACCTGGCAGGTAGGAAGTTTAAGCTGGTCATGGACCATGCCCCTCTCAAGTGGATGCACCTCCACAAAGACCGTAATAGTTGGGTAACCCGGTGGTTCCTTGCCCTGCAGGCTTACTCTTTCACGGTGGAGCACCGCCCCGGGGTGCAGATGGGGAACGCTGATGCCCTGTCCCGAGTGTACTGTTTCGAGAGTGTTCTTGCTCGACCTGAGTGGTCTGAGCAGGGGGGGGGGAGGATATGTAAGAATCATGTCGGTCTGGTAGTCGGGGGCAGGTATATCTCGCCCAGGTATTTGTCTTATGTGAATTAGGCCGCTCAGTATTTTCAGGATAATGATGGGTTAATGAGTGCGGGAATAAAGGATGACCAGCTGAGGGTTTCCAGCGTCAGCCTGGGGCTCACAGATTGCCTGTCTGTGTGAGACAAACGTGAGTGAGAGCTGTGCTCAAGGACTGTGTGTTGTTAGCTGGGAGGGAGAAGCCCCCCAGTTGTTGAGATAGCAACGTATCTGTTAGTTAGTGCCGGACAGGCTAGGATTTATTTTTATGCTTTGTTTTTTCTATGTTACTTTCTCGTTAATAAACCTGACCTAAAGTCAGCCTGCTAAAGAAACCTGCTGTACGCCTCAGATTCAATGCACAAACCACGTGACCTTTGACCCCAGCAAAGGCGATCCCGGAGTGTTTTGTCACACTACCAAACAAGCAACTCTTGTAGACCGTTTGGTTCAGGCATTCCCAGCACACAGCGGTGGTGATGGTTCTCACACGAGCCGTAGGGGGCAACATGGCAGAGGTGTTAGAGGTGCACAAATCCGAAGTGGTGTTGGACAGAGGGGTTTTATGACCAGGTTGTGGAGTGATTTCGCAATGACCGCTGACACGACAGGTACTGCTGCATCGATTCAAAGTGACAGGAGACAGCATTTGTCCAGTATGGTTACGAACTACTTTTCCTCCCTTATCGATGTTCTCCCTCACAGGTCATTCCCCTTTGATTACTGGGCATCTAAAATAGACACCTGGCCTGAATTGGCAGAATATGCATTACAGGAGCTCACTTGCCCTGCTGCTAGTGTGCTATCAGAAAGAGTATTCAGTGCTGTTGGTTCAATACTGACCGAAAAAAGGACACGTCTGGCTACCCGAAATGTTGATGATCTAACCTTCATTAAAATGAACCAATCATGGATTTCAAATTATTTTGCCCCACGTAGCTTGCCTGAAAAATGTCTTGCTTTTGGCCTCCTCTTACTGACTTCTCCAATTCCTCCATTTGCAGCTGCTGAATGTCCACCATAGGCCATTTTTATACCTTCCTAAATGGGCTGATTCCCCCCACAGGGCCGTGATCACCACCTGGCGCAAGCACCCGTGCGAGTGCCCTTTGCCTGGAAAGGTGGGTGTGCCCACTCTTGGGCGATGGCACTGGCACAGGGTCCCTCACAGTACAGTGAAGTGTCTCTGACGGTGGTGATGCACAACCAACGTCAGACACATCGTAGTAATATGAGGGGCCCTGTGCCAGTACCGCCGCCCACGAGAGAGTGTTCCCCCCAGCTCAAACAGTGCTCTACCACTTGCAATACTTACCTCTCCCTGCTCCACCACTGTGTAGTCTGTGCTGTTAAATCCTTCAATGGCACTGCCAATACAAATTTGTTGAAATGATAGATGATAGTTAAAATATACAGGGGCCCTGGCCTCCATTTAGACCAGTTAATACTTTGCGCCTACTAACACTGTCTGCTACTCACAGAGCAGCCCACCCCTGTAACTAGCTATGCCACCTGTTTATTTATGATCAATTTTTTGGCAGACATTTAGCCCACTTTATTATTTGCGCCTACTAACTGTGTCTGACGCTCATTACAGTTGTCCTCCACTGAACAAAGCAATGCCGCCTGTTTAGTCCTGTTACCAATTTTGAACTGCATTTAGCCCACTTTATTATTTGGGCCTACTAACTGTCTTTGCCGCTCATTAAAGTTGTCCTCCACTGAACAAAGCAATGCCACCTGTTTAGTCCTGTTACCAATTTTGAACTGCATTTAGCCCACTTTATTATTTGGGCCTACTAACTGTGTCTGCCGCTCATTACAGTTGTCCTCCAATGAACAAAGCAATGCCGCCTGTTTAGTCCTGTTACCAATTTTGAACTGCATTTAGCCCACTTTATTATTTGGGCCTACTAACTGTGTCTGCCGCTCATTGCAGTTGTCCTCCACTGAACAAAGCAATGCTACCTGTTTAGTCCTGTTACCAATTTTGAACTGCATTTAGCCCACTTTATTATTTGGGCCTACTAACTGTGTCTGCCACTCATTACAGTTGTCCTCCACTGAACAAAGCAATGCCGCCTGTTTTGTCCTGTTACCACTTTTGAACTGCATTTAGCCCACTTTATTATTTGGGCCTACTAACTGTGTCTGCCGCTCATTACAGTTGTCCTCCAATGAACAAAGCAATGCCGCCTGTTTAGTCCTGTTACCACTTTTGAACTGCATTTAGCCCACTTTATTATTTGGGCCTACTAACTGTGTCTGCCGCTCATTACAGTTGTCCTCCAATGAACAAAGCAATGCCGCCTGTTTAGTCCTGTTACCAATTTTGAACTGCATTTAGCCCACTTTATTATTTGGGCCTACTAACTGTGTCTGCCGCTCATTACAGTTGTCCTCCAATGAACAAAGCAATGCCGCCTGTTTAGTCCTGTTACCAATTTTGAACTGCATTTAGCCCACTTTATTATTTGGGCCTATATCTGTGTTTCCTCCTCATCCTGTCCATTGCCCAGCCACTGCTAGATGAGTCTGCTGGCACATTGACCCAGACCACTGCATTCCCCTTGCACTCTACACAGCCAGAATCTGACCCTGCTAAAAGTCAAGTTCCTTTTCCCGCATACTACACCACCTTACATGGGGACAAAGAGGAAGGTGCAGATGAAAGTGCAGGTTCCTTCAACAGGTGAGGGTCATACTCGTTGGTGACGTCACTGGCACAGGGCCCCTCATAGTACGCAAAAGTGTCTCTGCCGGTGGGAGGCGCCTCCCGCCGTCAAACACACCGCCGTACTATGAGGGGCCCTGTGCCAGTGCCAATGCCGAGTGGGCCCCTGTTATGATCCGGTGACCTTGGAGCCGCATGAGAGACTTTCTCAGGAGTAGGTGGTACCTGTACTGACCGCAAACCCTAAACTAACACCGCAACTAGAAGTAGCCGTGGGATGTACCTAAGACATCCTAGACACCTCGACACAGCCGGAGGACTAAATGCCCCTATAGATGGAAATGGGAATTCTATCTTGCCTCAGAGCAGAACCCCAAAGGATAGGCAGCCCCCACGAATATTGACTGTGAGTATAAGAGGAAAGACACACGCAGGCAGAAAAACAGGATTTAGCAAAAGAGGCACTTCTAGCTAAATAGAAAAGGATAGGACAGAATTCTAAGCAGTCAGTATAAAAATAGGGTTGAGCGACTTTTATTTTTATAGGATCGGGTCGGGTTTCACGAAACCCTACTTTCTCAAAAGTCGGGTCGAGTGAAATCGGCCGATCCTATAAAAAAGTCAGGGTCGGGGTCGGCCGAAACGCGAAACCCAATGCAGTGCAATGGGATACTATGGTTCCCAGGGTCTGAAGGAGAGGAAACTCTCCTTCAGGCCCTGGGATCCATATTTACGTGTAAAATAAAGAATTAAAATAAAAAAATTTGATATACTCACCCTCTGACGCACCCTGGTAGTAACCGGCATCTTCCGTTCCTAAAAATGGCGCTTGAAAGACCTTTCGAATGCTTCACGGCTTGTGATTGGTCGCGGCGACCCACGTGACCGCTGAGCGACCAATCACAACAAGCCGTGACGTAATTCTCAGGTCCTGTTCTGGTTCTCAGGTACATGAGAATTACTTCACGGCTTGTGATTGGTCGCTGAGCGGTCACGTGGGCCGCCACGACCAATCACAAAGCCGTGACGTCATCGGAAGGTCCTTCACGCGTTCATTCTTAAGAAGGAAGGCTGCCGGAAAGAAGCAGGGCGCGTCCGAGGGTGAGTATATACCTAATAGGAATATGCTCACCCTCGGCTTCTTTCCGGCAGCCTTCCTTCTTAAGAATGAACGCGTGAAGGACCTTCCGATGACGTCACGGCTTTGTGATTGGTCGCGGCGGCCCACGTGACCGCTCAGCGACCAATCACAAGCCGTGAAGTAATTCTCATGTACCTGAGAACCAGAACAGGACCTGAGAATTACGTCACGGCTTGTTGTGATTGGTCGCTCAGCGGTCACGTGGGCCGCCGCGACCAATCACAAGCCGTGAAGCATTCGAAAGGTCTTTCAAGCGCCATTTTTTGGATCGGAAGATGCCGGTTACCAGCGGCGATGTCCAGGCTGCGTCGGAGAGGTGAGCATATCAATATTTTTTATTTTAATTCTTTATTTTACACTTAAATGTGGATTCTGATACCGATTTCCGATATCGCAAACATATCGGAACTCGGTATCGGAATCCCGATACCAGATTCAGAAGATCGCCGACCTCATGGCCGACCCCACACAGGGGTCGGGTCAGGTTTCATGAAACCCGACTTTGCCAAAAGTCGGCGACTTCTGAAAATGGTCGACCCGTTTCGCTCAACCCTATATAAAAATCCTAAAAATATCCACAGCAGATAATACAAATATTCTACATCTAACTAAAGACATAGAAAGTATATCTGCATCTCCTGAGAATCCAGCATGACTGAAAAATCCAAACAAAGTCTAAGCTGGACAAAAACACAATGAATTGCACTGAATTGCAAAGCACACAGCATGTGTGCACAGAGACAAAAAACCAGACACTTATCTTAGCTGAATTGGCAGCAGGGCATGAGGAACCAGAGAGAGATGCAATCCCTCCAGGAACAATGGACAGCTGGCCAGGACTCATGGATCCTGCACACCTAAATACCTAGTAAAGCTGCAATCAGCAGAAACACCTGCCCTGGATTACAACCCCAAGACAACTGCAATACCACCAACAACCACTGGAGGGAGCCCAAGAGCAGAATTCACAACAGTACCCCCCCCCCCCTTGAAGAGGGGTCACTGAACCCTCACCAGAGATCCCAGGCCGATCAGGACGAGCCAGATGAAAGGCATGGACCAAATCAGCAGCATGGACATCAGAGGCAAAAACCCAAGAATTATCCTCCTGGCCATAACCCTTCCATTTGACAAGGTACTGAAGCCTCCGCCTTGAAAAGCGAGAATCCAAAATCTTCTCAACCACATACTCCAACTCCCCATCAACCAACACAGGAGCAGGAGGATCAACAGAGGGAACAACGGGCACCACATATTTCCGCAATAAAGATCTATGGAAAACATTATGGATGGCAAAAGAGGCCGGAAGGGCCAAACAAAATGACACCGGATTGATAATCTCAGAAATCCTATAAGGACCAATAAACTGAGGCTTAAACTTAGGGGAAGAAACCTTCATAGGAACATGACGGGAAGACAACCAGACCAAATCCCCAACCCGAAGCCGGGAACCAACACACCGACGACGGTTAGCAAAATGCTGAGCCTCCTCCTGAGACAACACCAAATTGTCCACCACATGAGCCCAAATCTGCTGCAACCTGTCAACCACAGAATCCACACCAGGACAATCAGAAGGTTCAACTTGCCCCGAAGAAAAACGAGGATGAAAACCAAAATTACAAAAGAAGGGTGAAACCAAGGTAACCGAACTAGCCCGATTATTAAGGGCAAACTCGGCCAATGGCAAGAAAGCCACCCAATCATCCTGATCAGCAGACACAAAGCATCTCAAATAAGTTTTCAAAGTCTGATTAGGTCGCTCGGTCTGGCCATTTGTCTGAGGATGAAAAGCGGAAGAAAAAGACAAATCAATGCCCAGCCTAGCACAAAAGGCCCGCCAAAACCTAGAAACAAACTGAGAACCTCTGTCGGACACAATATTCTCTGGAATACCATGCAATCGAACCACATGCTGAAAAAACAACAGAACCAAATCAGAAGAGGAAGGCAATTTAGGCAAAGGCACCAAATGAACCATCTTAGAAAACCGGTCACAAACCACCCAGATAACCGACATCCTCTGGGAAACCGGAAGATCTGAAATAAAATCCATAGAAATATGCGTCCAGGGCCTCTCAGGGACCGGCAAAGGCAAAAGCAACCCACTAGCAAGGGAACAACAAGGCTTGGCCCGCGCACAAGTCCCACAGGACTGCACAAAAGAACGCACATCACGCGACAAAGAAGGCCACCAAAAGGACCTACCAACCAAATCTCTGGTACCAAAAATACCAGGATGGCCAGCCAACACAGAACAATGAACCTCAGAAATCACTCTACTAGTCCATCTATCAGGAACAAACAGTTTCCCCACTGGACAGCGGTCAGGTTTGTCAGCCTGAAATTCCTGCAGAACCCGTCGCAAATCAGGGGAAATGGCAGAAAGGACCACCCCTTCCTTCAAAATGCAGACCGGCTCAAGTACCTCAGGAGAATCAGGCAAAAAACTCCTAGAGAGGGCATCAGCCTTAATATTCTTAGAACCCGGAAGATACGAGACCACGAAATCAAAACGGGAGAAAAACAGGGACCATCGAGCCTGTCTAGGATTCAGCCATTTGGCAGATTCGAGGTAAATCAGATTTTTATGATCGGTCAAGACCACAATATGGTGCTTGGCTCCCTCAAGCCAATGTCACCATTCCTCAAACGCCCACTTCATAGCCAACAACTCCCGATTGCCGACATCATAATTGCGTTCAGCAGGCGAAAACTTACGGGAAAAGAAGGCACACGGTTTCATCAAGGAACCATCAGAATTCCTCTGAGACAAAACGGCCCCTGCCCCAATCTCAGAAGCGTCAACCTCAACCTGAAATGGAAGAGAAACATCTGGTTGACGCAACACCGGGGCAGAAGTAAATCGGCATTTAAGCTCCTGAAAGGCAGAGACAGCTACAGAGGACCAATTCGTTACATCAGCGCCTTTCTTCGTCAAATCGGTCAGGGGTTTAACCACACTGGAGAAGTTAGCAATGAAACGGCGATAAAAATTAGCAAAGCCCAAAAATTTCTGAAGGCTCTTCACGGATGTGGGCTGAATCCAATCATAAATGGCCTGAACCTTAACCGGATCCATCTCTATAGATGAGGGAGAAAAAATGAAGCCCAAAAAAGAAATCTTCTGTACTCCAAAGAGACACTTAGACCCCTTCACAAACAAAGCATTATCACGAAGGATCTGAAATACCATCCTGACCTGTTTCACATGAGACTCCCAATCATCGGAAAAAATTAAGATGTCATCCAAATATACAATCATGAATTTATCAAGATAATTCCGGGAGATATCATGCATGAAGGACTGAAAAACAGATGGAGCATTAGAGAGCCCGAATGGCATCACAAGGTATTCAAAATGGCCTTCGGGCGTATTAAACGCAGTTTTCCATTCGTCACCCTGCTTAATACGAACAAGATTATATTCCACCCAAAGGTCAATTTTAGTAAACCAACTAGCCCCCTTAATCCTGGCAAACAAATCGGAAAGCAAAGGTAAAGGGTATTGAAACTTGACCGTGATCTTATTCAAGAGGCGATAATCAATACAGGGTCTCAAGGAGCCATCCTTCTTAGCAACAAAAAAAATCCCGCTCCCAACGGTGAAGAAGATGGCCGAATATGCCCTTTCTCCGAAGACTCCTTAACATAACTCCGCATGGCGGTATGTTCAGGCACAGACAGGTTGAAAAGTCGGCCCTTAGGAAACTTACAGCCTGGAATCAAGTCAATAGCACAATCACAGTCCCTATGCGGTGGAAGGGAACTGGACTTGGGCTCATGGAATACATCCTGAAAATCAGACAAAAACTCTGGAACTTCAGAAGATGAGGAAGAGGAGATTGACGTCACAGGAACGTCATTATGAACCCCCTGACAACCCCAACTAGTCACAGACATAGACTTCCAATCCAACACAGGATTATGTATCTGCAACCATGGAAAACCCAGCACAATAGCATCATGCAAATTATGCAACACCAGAAAACGACAATCTTTCTGATGGGCTGGCGCCATGCACATGGTCACCTGTGTCCAAAACTGGGGTTTATTTTTAGCCAAAGGTGTAGCATCAATGCCCCTTAAAGGAATAGGGTTCTGCAAAGACTGCAAGGGGAAACCACAACGCCTGGCAAATTCAAAGTCCATTAAGTTCAAAGCGGCGCCTGAATCCACAAACGCCATGACAGAAAATGACGACAATGAGCAGATCAAGGTCACAGATAACAGAAATTTAGGTTGTACAGTTCCGATGGAAACTGAACTAGCGATTCTCTTTGTACGCTTTGGGCAGACTGAAATGACATGAGAAGCATTGCCACAATAAAAACACAACCTATTCTGATGTCTGAATCCTTGTTGTTCCGTTCTAGACAGAATCCTATCATACTGCATAGGCTCAGGCATCTGCTCTGAGGACAACGCCACAGCGCGCACAGTTCTGTGCTCCCGCAAGCGCCGATCAATCTGAATGGCCAGAGACATAGAATCACTCAGACCAACAGGCGTGGGAAACCCCACCATAACATCTTTAACAGATTCAGAAAGACCCTTTCTGAAAATTGCCGCCAAAGCATCCTCATTCCATTTAGTCAGCACAGACCATTTTCTAAATTTCTGACAATACAATTCTGCCGCTTCTTGACCCTGAGACAGGGCCAACAAGGTCTTCTCTGCCACAGAAATTGGTTCATCATATAATAATCCTAGAGCCTGAAAAAAGGCATCAACATTAAACAAGGCCGGATTCCCAGATTCCAGGGAAAATGCCCAATCCTGAGGGTCACCACGCAGCAGGAAGATGACAATTTTAACCTGCTGAATGGGATCACCAGAGGAACGAGGCTTCAGAGCAAAAAACAGTTTACAGTTGTTTTTAAAACTCAAAAATTTGGACCTGTCCCCAAAAAACAAATCAGGAGTAGGAATCCTAGGCTCTAAAAGCGGAGTCTGAACAATATAATCAGAAATACCCTGTACCCTAGCAGCAAGCTGGTCTACATGAGAAACTAATCCCTGAACATCCATGCTAGCACAAGACTCCTCAGTCACCCAGAGGAAAAGAGGGAAAAAAAGACAAAGCAGGCTACAGAAAAAAAATGGCTCTTTCTTCCCTTCTTCTGAGATGCATTTAACTCATTGTTGGCCAGTTGTACTGTTATGATCCGGTGACCTTGGAGCCGCATGAGAGACTTTCTCAGGAGTAGGTGGTACCTGTACTGACCGCAAACCCTAAACTAACACCGCAAGTAGAAGTAGCCGTGGGATGTTCCTAACACGTCGTAGACACCTCGACACAGCCGGAGGACTAAATACCCCTATAGATGGAAATGGGAATTCTATCTTGCCTCAGAGCAGAACCCCAAAGGATAGGCAGCCCCCCACGAATATTGACTGTGAGTATAAGAGGAAAGACACACGCAGGCAGAAAAACAGGATTTAGCAAAAGAGGCACTTCTAGCTAAATAGAAAAGGATAGGACAGAATTCTAAGCGCAGTATAAAAATCCTAAAAATATCCACAGCAGATAATACAAATATTCTACATCTAACTAAAGACATAGAAAGTATATCTGCATCTCCTGAGAATCCAGCATGACTGAAAAATCCAAACAAAGTCTAAGCTGGGCAAAAACACAATGAATTGCACTGAATTGCAAAGCACACAGCATGTGTGCACAGAGACAAAAAACCAGACACTTATCTTAGCTGAATTGGCAGCAGGGCATGAGGAACCAGAGAGAGATGCAATCCCTCCAGGAACAATGGACAACTGGCCAGGACTCATGGATCCTGCACACCTAAATACCTAGTAAAGCTGCAATCAGCAGAAACACCTGCCCTGGATTACAACCCCAAGACAACTGCACTACCACCAACAACCACCGGAGGGAGCCCAAGAGCAGAATTCACAACAGGCCCCCCATGCTTGCTCAGGATCACAGCACTTGCAAAGTTGAAATACTTACCTCTCCCTGCTCCACCGCCATGACGTATTCCGCATTTCCTGGGCCCACGAAAATCTTGAGCCAGCCCTACCCCCCCACAACTTTAGCCAAATGACCCCCAGTTTTCAATGCCTAACTATTATTATAAAGTAAATTAAGATTGACAAGCTTCAGTATTAAGAATTTATGTTTTTGGCATTAAAATGGGCACTGTAGCTGTTTTCCTGTCCTCCACTCACTGCCGACTTTGATTCCCCATTGACTTGCATTGGGTTTCGTGTTTCAATCGGCCCCCGACTTTTCGCAATAATCGGCCGATTTCACCCGACCCGACTTTTCACAAAGTCGGGTTTCGCGAATCCCGACTCGATCCCAAAAAAGTAAAAGTCGCTCAACTCTACTCTCTTGTTCTGTCAGGTTGGATGTTGAACGTTGGTGGACAGCCATTTTCAGGTCTCTCCAGAGACGCTCATTTGGGTTTAGGTCAGGGCTCTGGCTGGGCCAGTCAAGAATGGTCACAGAGTTGTTCTGAAGCCACTCCTTTGTTATTTTAGCTGTGTGCTTAGGGTCATTTCTTGTTGGAAAGTGAAAAAAAAACCTTTATACTCACCTTACTGCTCACCTCTCCATTCCCTCCTCTCGTCACAGTCACCCGTCCGGCCCTTGTCACATCTTCTTATCTACTTAGGTAGGAAAAAGGGATCATCCCCTCGCTGCCGCAAGAAGAATTCAAAAAATTGTAGAGGTTTCAACGTGGTTTATTCTAAGTGTTTCAGTGTTCAGGTGACCCCTTCATCAGGACATACCACAAATATTTTTTCCTACCTAAGTGTATGTTCCAATCAGCTCTTGCACTGACCTGTGGATCTGCAGCAGCCACCATTAATATGTGTCTTTCCTTCAATCTCACCAGGTGAGTAGATCTCTTGGTGGGCAACTCTGTGTAACGTTTGATAAGACCCTATTTGCGCTTTTGTGTCTCCCTCTTTTCTCTGATGGTCTTTTTATCCCCGGGACAAGCATGGGTGACTGATGAGTGGAGGGACTGGAGAAGTGAGCGGTAAGGCGAGTATGAGGATTATTGTAACCTATTCATGGCCCTTTACAGTTTACAAATATGACAGTCAGCAGATACCAATGAATTTGCATGGAAGCAAATTAAAAAAAATCCCATTTTGGTGAAGGCCGAGTTTTGTAAAGTTTGAGCAGAATTCAATTCCGATAAAACTTATTTGTTCATTTCTAGTTCTTATTAACATTAAATTATGATCTAGACACAGACTTGATCTGCATTTGGACATGCAAAAGTTAAACCAATACTGTACAGTTATGTCTGTCAAAAATATCAATTTTTCAAGAAGATGCTAAAGAAATTTCTCCTTTTGTCTAGAGTTTGTAAAGCATCTTTTTTAGCATTCTTGGTCACTTCCTGAGATTTTTTTGACAGTTTTTTTCCACCAGCTTTTCTTTTTTTAAGCATTTTTAGGATGTTTTTTTAAATCCATTACATAAAAACACTGGCAAAACATTTAGCCTTCCCCTTGATTTCTATTGTAAAGTATTGAGCATCTTCTAGAAGAATGGAAATATCACCGCTATTGGCTTGGTATCTTTAAAAGTCTGAAGTGTTTAAAAGACACTCAACATCCTGAACATATGAAGTCGCCTTCCGATACCAAGTAATAGGACCATTCTTTTCATCATTTTGTCAGAGCTTTTTCCGCCATTTATTTAGCGTTCCGCAGTGTGAACATACCCTTACACTGCTTTGTAAAACTGACTTAAATCAATTTAAGTTTTTTACAAGATTAGTAATAAAATCTAATTTGTGCCTGAACTTACAGTGGTTAAAAAAACAACCAGTAGGAAATGTTAATTATTTCTAAGTGTTAAGATTACAATTCAAGTTGGTCTGAGCTGATGAAATCTGCATTCCAATCCCACAAAAAACAAAGCTCTGCAAGTCCTAGTACCCTTGTGTTAGTATTATGACAGGGCTTTCCTCCCTCTGCTCAGACTATGCTTAAATTGTGGGAAAGAAGGCTTTTAAACAACATAGTTTCCACATGAAAGTGCCTGCGTGATTCTTTGTGTACGGGAACAGAATAGACGGAATAGGCTATTGTCTCAGCTCCATGATACACTACTATGTACAAATCAGTTTAGTACATACATAAAAATTGCTTAACAACATGGCAAATGAAGGGGAAAACAAATATATATATAGTCTTGCATTCTATGTTTTAAACATAATGGAGGCACTGTTCATAACTTTTAATGGACAGTTGTGAATATATTAGATAGCGCATTTGCTTTATGGGAAAATGAGGCTGTAACCTGTCTGTAATCTCCATTAGTCAACTTATACAAAGAAGTTACTCATTAATATCCTCAAAAATGTGTAATTTATGGCACTTCCTATGCTATACAATTGAACCGTTCACTCAGACTAGGTTTACTCAAAGCTGAGTACCAAAGAGATCCATAGCATGAAAAATTATTTTTTCATTAGAACATGTTTAAAAAAAGAAAAAAATGCCCTGCAGTGGACGCTAGAGTGGCCAACCAAAAGTGAGAAATATGTGCAATCCAGGAGAATATCTAGCAATATATCGACAGGGTATTGGAAAAAATGAGAGTACTATGAGTACTATAGAGTACAACAATTGCTTCTATTGTGCACCTAAAATATCATACATGAGGAATCACATTTCTAAAAAAAACTAAAAAAAAGCATAATATATATATAGGTAAACATACAAGAACAAACCATTAATCCTAAAATTAACCTTAGTCAGACAAGGGGTCATGAAATGTCATGTATACCATTCCAGTGGGCAGTATAATTGATGTTTACTGCTTTTGCTCAAAGTGAATAAAGGACCACATGAAAGCGTTACGTGCAATTATGAGTATACATGGATGCAGGAGCAGATTTAAGTATTCACCCCATAAATATAAAAAAGCCTCCCATGCCGATGCTCATATGGAAAAAGTCCCTAGGAAAAGACAATAGTACCTGTATGTGAATGTATTAACGGACTCCAGGATGGCCAGCTGCTGCGACCCTTCACCCGAAGCACATTTTGCCACCAACTTCTTCCGGGAGCATGGTAGCTGGCTATCCTGGAGAGCAGTTATTGGAGTCTCCATTCCAAGCTTTCTCATTTTATGTGTTAACTCTGCACAGCATTTCAAACCTGGAGAGGAGTTTATAGCTTTCAGTGTGGCTCTAACTGGGGTCAGTGATATGGAGGAGGGTGGAGGTGAGGAAAATCAGGACCCAGAAGTATATAGCTGAATAACAGGTAGAAGAAGGGGTAGGGTGAAAAGTGTTAGAGAGCTCAGACTTGATCTGGAACAACCTTTTAAATATGCCCGTTTGGCTGATATTAGGGGTATAAGCCCAGGACTATGATCACTACAACAGAACATTGCTCCTAGCAACCAGGAAAATGACTGCTGTAGGAAGGAGGGGAATAGAAGTACAGCAAAGGCCAAACAGATGTTGGTAGGGGACTCTATGAATAGAGAGGGTCATCCGCTACCGAGACCGTGAATACCAAACAGTGTGTTGTCTGCTGGGTGCTCAAGTTCAGCATATTGCAGGCCAGATAGACAAATTGCTTGGTGAGGTTGGAAATAAAAAACTGCAGTACACATCGGTACCAATGATTAAGTCAGAGGATGATACAAGGTTTTAAAAATTGATCTCCTAGAGAACTAGGAGAGAAGCCAAAGTTCAGGACCTCGAAGGTGATGGTTTCGACCGACCTATTCAAGCGAGCTTTAAAAACCCATCTCTTCAAACAAGCCTACCACATCAACTACTCAGTAAACTAACTTTGCCCTGCTCCCTCCCTCCAAATATTACTCTGAATCTGCACCCTACTATTCATCTGTCTCCACACCCTCCATGCACACGATAACTGCACTTGATACTTGACTATTGCACTTAAACACACGGGCTGATGACCGGATCATGCAGCTTTGTATGAAAATCCCTATGTATTATAATTGCCAGACCTGAAATAACAAGCACTTTTCACCTATTGTGTCCCCCCATTTCCTTGTAGATTGTAAGCTTGCGAGCAGGGACCTCACTCCTAATGTCACTGTTTAAATTGTCTTAACTCGTACTGAATTTATTGTCTGTACATGTCCCTGCTTAATTGTAAAGTGCTGCGGAATATGTTGGCGCTATATAAATAAAAATTATTATTTATTATTATAAATACTGCCGACGCCACGAGGGTCACTAAAAAGACAGCGGAAGCTTAGTGAGATAAAAAAAAGTGGATTAGCAATTGGTTCCAAAAGGAAGGGTTTGGGTTCATGGACAACTGGGCCGACTTCTCTGCTGGGCCCCAGGCTCTAGAGTAGGGATTGGGAGTGTGATTATGTAAAAAGGGGGATAGACACAGCAGACAGTGGTATAAAGTAGCGGTTAATGAGGATTTAGTGGGGACTGAGGTGAGCATGGAAAGCAGGGAGGCGGCTAGGAATAATAAGTGTGCCAACAGTAATAATAATTAAAATGTCTGCTGGCAAATGCAATAAGTTTTGCAAACAAAATGAATTAATTGGAGACTCTTATTTCAGCTACAGCTTACGGTGTGGTGGGCATTACGGAAACCTGGTTGGATGAAAGCTATGACTGGGTGACAAACTGAAGGTGACACCACATTCAGAAATTACAGGAAAGATAAAAGTAATGGAGGGGTGCGTATTTTAGTTCAATTCAACTTAAGACTTGTGCTCAATGACAACATTGGGGGGAGCAGAGACAATGTAGAGTCATTATGGATAAATATACATGGGGATGGCAATAATAGTAAGCTGCTAATTGGAGTTTGAAGACAGCCACCTAAAATAGCTGAACAGGTAGAGGATGAATTTCTGTAATAGATGGAAAAGGCAGAAAATAATAAAGGGGTCCTTATCATTGGGGGAATTTAACTATCCAGACATAGAGTCTTGTGATTGTGCTAAAAGCTGCAAGTTCTTATTCAAAATTCAAGACTACTTCCAATCGCAGTTGAAAATGTAAAAATGAAATCAAGCTAGCAAAGTTAGCTACAGAGAAACAAATCAACAGCATTAAAATACAAAAACATTCTATAAATGTATTAATGGCAAAAAGAAAAACCTGATACTAATCGGTCCACTAAAAGATGATCATAGTAATATGATAGTGCTAGAGTACAAAAAGAAAGCTGAGATATTAAACATGAACTTCTAATCCGTGTTCACCAATGAACTGCCAGTGCTAGATACCATTCAGTAAGGCATAAATCATAGTTCACCACCGAATGTCACTAACTTAACGGAAGTATGGCTGCGACTGAACAAATTAATTATTTGCAAAGCCCATAGGCCAGACGGTATTCATCCACAAGGATTTAGGGGAGTTGAGCACAGTAGTTGACAGACCTCTGTATCTCTTAGACTCTCCTTTAACAGGATTCTACATTGGCCAATGTGGCACCAATAGTCAAGAAGTGTAAGAAGCTGGAATAGTGCAAATATATTCTGGTAAGCTAAACTTCAGCAATGTCCAAAAATATATAGGAAAGATTAATATAATAAATGACATTCAGCACGGTTCATGAAAGACAATTCAGATATAATCAACATGCTGGTTTTCCTTGAGAAGGTAAGTACAGATCTAGATGTTGGTCATGTCTGTGGTTGATGTGATATATCAGGAGTCAGGACTTTGCAAAGGTCAACCTCGCAACAGCCTTATACAGAAGGTAAAGAAGCAGGGACTAGGGGACACTATATGCACATCGGCAAAAAAAATGGTTAAGGGTCAAGAACCAAAGAGTCATTGGAAATTGCACATCCTCTAAATGTGATAAAGTTCAGAGGGAACCAAAAGAATCAACAGTGGGGACTATAAGGCTCTGTGCTAGGACCAATTGTCTTTAACCCCTTAAGCCCCGAGGGCGGTTTGCACGTTAATGACCGGGCCAATTTTTACAATTCTGACCACTGTCTCTTTATGAGGTTATAACTCTGGAACGCTTCAACGGATCTTGGCGATTCTGACACTGTTTTCTCGTGACATATTGTACTTCATGTTAGTGGTAAAATTTATTTGATATAACTTGCGTTTATTTGTGAAAAAAATGGAAATTTGGCGAAAATTTTGAAAATTTCGCAATTTTCCAAATTTGAATTTTTATGCCCTTAAATCACAGAGATATGTCACACAAAACACTTAACAAGTAACATTTCCCACATGTCTACTTTACATCAGCACAATTTTGGAACCAAAATTTTTTTTTGTTAGGGAGTTATAAGGGTTAAAAGTTGACCAGCAATTTCTCATTTTTACAACACCATTTTTTTTTAGGGACCACATCTCATTTGAAGTCATTTTGAGGAGTCTATATGATAGAAAATACCCAAGTGTGACACCATTCTAAAAATGCACCCCTCAAGGTGCTCAAAACCACATTCAAGAAGTTTATTAACCCTTCAGGTGTTTAACAGGAATTTTTGGAATGTTTAAATAAAAATGAACATTTAACTTTTTTTCACACAAAATTTATTTCAGCTCCAATTTGTTTTATTTTACCAAGGGTAACAGGAGAAAATGGACCCCAAAAGTTGTTGTACAATTTGTCCTGAGTACGCTGATACCCCATATGTGGGGGTAAACCACTGATTGGGCGCATGGCAGAGCTCGGAAGGAAAGCAGCGCCATTTTACTTTTCAATGCAAAATTGACTGGAATTGAGATGGGACGCCATGTTGCATTTGGAGAGCCCCTGATGTGCCTAAACATTGAAACCCCCCACAAGTGACACCATTTTGGAAAGTAGACCCCCTAAGGAACTTATCTAGATGTGTTGTGAGCACTTTGACCCACTGTTAGGACTGGCGGAACGCACCAAGTAAAAGATGTAATAATATTGGTGAGTTCGCAGTCCGGGGTCCACCGTGCAGGTGAAAACCCACTGCTAGCAAATGGCGGCGCTATATGGCGGTGGAAGCGAACCCTGCTAAGCCACAGGTCCGCAATACCGCACAAATGAGTGCAAGCAAGGAGTCGGCAAACTCAATCCCAAGACTCAGGGTAGAAGTCCGTACAGACAACTTGCTCACCACACCGCAACTGGGTGTGTAGGTATATTAAGAGCACCGAAGTGCGAGCCTTATATAGCTGCAGCAAATAAAAGACCTTCCTAAAAGGACCAATGAGAGACTGTCATACCAGAGCATGTGACCCTAAATCTCCACTGAGATCTTGCCCTGGGCATGCTCAGTGTGTGCAAAGCAAGACTTAGCCTTAGCACTTAAAGGACCTTCCTGAAAGGACCAATGGACTTAGCTGCAGTGTCTGACCATGTGACCCTCGATCTCCACTGAGAGATCTCACTCAGGGCATGCTCAGAACGAGAAAAGCAGAACTTAGTCCCAGAAGTGTCTGTTCGCCACTGCCCAGCACTGACTTCAGTGGCAGAAGCAGGAAAAACAGCAGTAACTCTTTGTACAGAGTGGGACTGAGCAAGACGCTGGGACCGATGTCTCCGCTGAGCAGACTCCACTGTGGCAGGAGAAGAATGGAAGACCGCAGCAGAGACGGCCCGAGATTCCCCCTGTGCAGAAACGGGAACTCGACCCCTAACACCCACCAAGTGCTTCACAGAAGTTTATAATGCAGAGCCGTAAAAATAAAAAATCATATTTTTTCACAAAAATGATCTTTTCGCCCCCAATTTTTTATTTTCCCAAGGGTAAGAGAAGAAATTGGACCAAAAAAATTGTTGTGCAATTTGTCCTGAGTATGCTGATACCCCATATGTGGGTGTAAACCATTGTTTGGGCACATGGCAGAGCTCGGAAGGGAAGGAGCACAATTTGACTTTTCAATGCAAAATTGACTGGAATTGAGATGGGACACCATGTTGCGTTTGTAGAGCCCCTGATGTGCCTAGACATTGAAACCCCCCACAAGTGACACCATTTTGTAAAGTAGACCCCTTAAGGAACTTATCTAGATGTGTGGTGAGCACTTTGACCTGCCAAGTGCTTCACAGAAGTCTATAATGCAGAGCCGTAAAAATAAAAAATCATATTTTTTCACAAAAATGATCTTTTCACCCCCAATTTTTTTATTTTCCCAAGGGTAAGAGAAGAAATTGGACCCCAAAAGTTTTTGTGCAATTTGTCCTGAGTACGCTGATACACCGTACGTGGGGGGGAACCACTGTTTGGGCGCATGGCAGAGCTTGGAAGGGAGGGAGCGCCATTTGGAATGCAGACAGATGGATTGGTCTGCAGGCATCACGTTGCATTTGCAGAGCCCCTGATGTACCCAAACAGTAGAAACTCCCAAGAAGTGACCCCATATTGGAAACTAGACCTCCCAAGGAACTTATCTAGATGTGTTGTGAGAACTTTGAACCCCCAAGTGTTTCACTACAGTTTACAACGCAGAGCCGTGAAAATAAAAATCTTTTTTTTCCCACAAAAATGATTTTTAGCCCCCCAAATTTTTATTTTCCCAAGGATAAAAAGAGAATTTGGACCCCAAAAGTTGTTGTCCAATTTGTCCCGAGTACGCTGATACCCCATATGTTAGGGTAAACCCTTGTTTGGGCACACGGGAGAGCTCGGAAGGGAAGGAGCACTGTTTTACTTTTTCAATGCAGAATTGGCTGGAATTGAGATTGGACGCCATGTCGCGTTTGGAGAGCCCCTGATGTGCCTGAACAGTGGAAACTCCCCAATTCTATCTGAAACCCTAATCCAAACACACCACTAACCTAATGCCAACGGTAACCCTAACCACACCCCTAACCCTGACACACCCCTAACCCTAATCCCAACTGTAAATGTAATCCAAACCCTAACCTTAACTTTAGCCCCAACCCTAACCCTAACTTTAGCCCCAACCCTAATCCTAACTTTAGCTCCAACCCTAGCCCCAACCCTAACCCTATCCCTAACCCTAGCCCTAACCCTAGCCCTAACCCTAACCCTAGCCCTAACCCTAACACTAGCCCTAACCCTAACCCAAACCCTAATGGGAAAATGAAAATAAATAAAAAAAATTTAATTTTATTATTTTTCCCTAACTAAGGGGGTGATGAAGGGGGGTTTGATTTACTTTTATAGCGTTTTTTTATATCGGATTTTTATGATTGGCAGCTGTCACACACTAAAAGACGCTTTTTATAGCAAAAAAGTTTTTGCGTCTCCACATTTTGAGACCTATAATTTTTCCATATTTTGATCCACAGAGTCATGTGAGATCTTGTTTTTTGCGGGACAAGTTGACGTTTTTATTGTTAACATTTTTGGGCACATGACATTTTTTGATCGCTTGTTATTCTGATTTTTGTGAGGCAGAATGACCAAAAACTAGCTATTCATGAATTTCTTTTGGGGGAGGCGTTTATACCGTTCCACGTTTGGTAAAATTGATTAATCAGTTTTATTCGTCGGGTCAGTACGATTACAGCAATATCTCATTTATATTTTTTTTATGTTTTGGCGCTTTTATACGATAAAAGCTATTTTATAGAAAAAATAATTATTTTGGCATCGCTTTATTCTGAGGACTATAACTTTTTTATTTTTTTGCTTATAATACTGTATTGCAGCTTGTTTTTTGCGGGACAAGATGACATTTTCAGCGGTACCATGGTTATTTATATCCATCTTTCTGATCGCGTGTTATTCAACTTTTTGTTGAGTGGTATGATAATAAAGCGTTGTTTTTTGGCTCGTTTTTTTTTTTCTTACGGTGTTCACTGAAGGGGTTAACTAGTGGGACAGTTTTATAGGTTTGGTCGTTACGGACGCGGCAATACTAAATATGTGTACTTTTATTGTTGTTTTTTTTATTTAGATAAAGAAATGTATTTATGGGAATATTTTTTTTTTCTTTATTTTTTTATTTTTTTTTACACATGTGGAATTTTTTTTTTTTTTACTTTTTTACTTTGTCCCGGGGGGGACATCACAGATCGCTGATCTGACAGTTTGCACAGCACTCTGTCAGATCAGCGATCTGACTGACAGCGCTGCAGGCTCACCAGCGCCTGCACTGGACCCGGAAGTAATCCCTGCAGGACCCGGATGCAGGGATAGGAGGTAAGAGACGCTCGGAGCAACGCAATCACATCGTGTTGCTCCAGGGGTCTCAGGGAAGCACGCAGGGAGCCCCCTCCCTGCGTGATGCTTTCCTATACCGCCGGAACAATGCGATCATGTTTGATCGCAGTGTGCCGGGGGTTAATGTGCCAGGGGCGGTCCGTGACCGCTCCTGGCACATAGTGCCGGATGTCAGCTGCGATAGTCAGCTGACACCCGGCCGCGATCGGCCGCGCTCCCCCCGTGAGCGCGGCAGATCGCATATGAAGTACTATCCCGTTACTGGGAATTAAGTCCCAGGTCACCTCGACGGGATAGTACGTCATATGGGATTAAGGGGTTAATCTCTTTAGGGTTTGAGAGTAAAGTTTCAGTCTTTGCTAATATGACACAAAACTATGGAGGATAATAAAAATTGACCTTGACATGACTGCAATGTAATAAATCCCTTGCAAAGCTTGAATATGGGACCTAATTTTCAGCTGTATATTTTAAAAGGGATTTTGTAAAGCTAGCGTCAGTGCATAATTATATGTTCCTTGACCCAAGTGCATGACCTTACATTTAACAACATTAAACTTCAAATGCCATTTAGCAGCCTAAGCCCCAGCTTACATAAATCCCTCTGTAATATTACATTTTCCTCCTAGGTGTTCATTACCTTAAAAGTTTAGAATCATCTGCAAAAAATGAAATTCTACTGTTTATGCCATCTACAAAGTCATTAATAATTATGGTAAAAATAAGAGGGCCCAATACTGACCCTTGTGGTACCACACTTAACTGTGATCCTATCACTGAGCCAGTTATTACAAATATTTTCCGCTAGGCCCATTGCTCTTATTTTGTGTACCAACCTTTTACTTTGCATTGTATTAAACACCTTTAAAAAGTTCAGATAGATGACCTCCAGTCTGGAATTTACCTTCACATAGAAGTTGATCAGATTAGTTAGATTGGACTGGTCCTTCATAAATACATTGATGTTGGGTCATGAGGTTAATATTAATTAGGTACTCCAGGATGTCATCGCTTAGAAAGCCTACAAGAATTTTGCCCCTGGTTTAGGTTAAAGTTACCAGCCTATAACTTCCAGGCTCATATTTTCTCCCCATTTTGAATGTTGGCACCACATTTGCCATGTGCCAGTCCTGTGGTACAGACTCTTTTCATGGATTCCTTGAATATCAGAATGTACAATAACAAATTATATTGTGGTACCGTGTCTTCTTATTAATCTATTTGTAATCTTGCCTGAAGAAGGAGCCACTGTGCTCTGAAAGCTTGCAAACATATTAATTTTTGGTTAGCCAATAAAGGTATCACTCCTAGAATACTTTTGTCGTCATTGGGCAGAAAAGTATTCACATTGAATATCAGAAATAATGGTCTGTATATCACTCTATTTAAAGGGAACCTGTCACCCCCCAAAATCGATGGTGAGGTAAGCTCACCATCATCAGGGGCTTATCTACAGCATTCTGTAATGCTGTAGATAACCCCCGATGTTACCTGAAAGAGGAGAAAAAGAGGTTATAATATACTCACCCAGGGGCGGTCCTGCTGCGTTCCGCGGTCAAAAGGGTGTCTCAGGTCCGCTCCGGCGCCTCCTATCTTCATTCCATGACGTCCTCTTCTGGTCTCCATGCCGCGGCTCCGGCGCAGGCGTACTTTGTCTGCCCTGTTGAGGGCAAAGTACTGCAGTGCGCAGGCGCCGGGCCTCTCTGACCTTACCGGCGCCTGCGCACTGCAGTACTTTGCTCTGCCCTCAACAGGGCAGACAAAGTACGCCTGCGCAGGAGCAGCGGCATGAAGACCAGAAGAGGACGTCATGGAATGAAGATGGGAGGCGCTGTACCAGACGCCCATCGGAGCGGGACCGCCCCTGGGTGAGTATAATCTAAAGTCTTTTTCTCCTCTTTCAGGTAACATCGGCGGCTTATCTACAGCATTACAGATAAGCTTACCTCACCATCGATTTTGGGGGTGACAGGTTCGCTTTAATTCTTGCAGTGCTCAGGGGTGTAATGGTCCAGCATGTTCAATTTCAGACAGTTGAGCCTTTTGTTTTCTCAAAGATAAGCTGCCACCAGAGATGTCTGGTGGTGTCTTTCCAAAAGAGAACACAGCAGTAGTGATGAACACAAGTCCTCATTACTCGAGTTTGCCTAGGTTGCTCAGGTATGAGGCGAGTATCGTGGGTGCTCGAGTGATATGCACGATTCCCCATGGCCTCATGTTTTGTGCCTATTAGACAATCACAAAACATGTGGGGATTGCCTGACAAACACGGGTACTCCCCTCATGTTTTGTGACTATCTAACAGCCGCAAAATATGAGGCTTGAGGACTCGAGTGCAGGGTGCTCAGATATGCAACAGATATCGCAGGTGCTCGAATTACATGCCCGCATGTTTCACAGCACAGCCACAAAACATGCAGGGATTGCCTGACATACTCTGTGCATGCCCCAGTACCCTCGGCAAACTCGAGTAATGAGAACTTACGCTCATCACTGCTGACGGCCAAACAATAGCTATGTAGAGTGTATGGAGGGGGCGCTTTCATACCCTGAAATGCCAAGATGACCTCTTCAGCATCTAGAGTCATAGTGGGTTACAAATAATCTAGCGATATGTATACTTTGTTCGAGAAAGGGTGAACTTGACAGACCTACAGTATGTCTTTTTTAACCTATGTAACTATGCAAATTTGACAATATTACTTGCAACTAACGAGAGGAACAGGTTTTTCTTTATCTCAAACAAACAACAACATGAATTTGAGCAAATAATTACATTCTAGCTTCCATCACTCTAAAGACAAATTGCATCCAATCACCAATTCACTAATGTTTCCAAATAAACCTTGAATATTTGCCCAAAGTTTCCCATCTCTTCCAAGAAATCTCAGAAATTATAGGCTCAGAGGCCTATTTTCTTTATATTTATTTCACATATACTTGTCACCTAACATTTAACTAGCACATGTGTTTTGTCCGATATGGACCCATGCAGGCTTATGGGATGTGTGCTATGATTCAGATAAGAGTTTTATTTGCAGTGGTAATTACCTATGTAGATGCAAATATTCTATCTGGCTCTCGGCCTTATCAGTTTACTGTACGCTTTGTGAAGCAATGTAACAGGTTAACTACGACAAAAACCTACAGTATATATATATACACTGTATGTACGGTATATATATGCATGCTTTAGGTGATGCTTTCTATACTGTACACTTCCTGGCAATATTGTTTTTTTTCATTTAAATCAGGGTCAATTTATCAAGAGAAATGTAACAGAAAAGTGATTTTATGGAGCAAATTATGTACGCTGGAAAGCTTATGAAATTTTTGAGGAAGGATCAGTGGGAAAGGCAGAAAATAGCAGATGCATGGAACAAACTTGTGTCTGATAAACATGTACCAGTTCATATGCAGATGCAAAATAGGACCAGTAACTTGGTCAAAAGTGGTCAGTATTTGGTTTTATTTTATTCTCAATGCTCCTGAGTATACTATTTTCTATTTTTGTAGTATCCGACATACAGTTGAAAAGATATGGGCCTATTTATTCGGTGCTAGCTTTTATGGACTTTGCCAATGATGCATAGTTCACAGGGTGAATATGCAAAATAGCTTAACGACACGCCTCAGAGGATCCCTTGAGCCACGTCCCTTGGAAAAGACCATGAAAATTAACACAAAATAAAAAGACCCATATGTTTCGAACCATCTGGCTGATTTAGGAAAAACAAAAATGGAATATTTAGAGGATTAATGTGGTAAAATAAGAGGGAAAAGAGACACTTTTGACCTAATAACAAGTCATTTGGGGTTTTTTTCTACTGATTTAATCAATAATTTTAAAAAATTAATGCTTCAAGGGCAGACTACTGAAGATTAGTCCTTCTCAAGCTGGGAGACTGGCCTCACCCCTAAAGCGCCATCTAGTTGTTTGTGAGTCACAGCTGGGAAGACACGTTTACAGACATGATAACATTCTGGACAGTCCCTTCAAATTTTACTTTAGTAATTTAAGGCCCCTTTTACATATCAGTTTTTTGCCATCAGTTGCAATCCATTGAATTTTGAAAAAAACGAATCTGGCGACTGATGCCGCGGGATCCTTTTTTTCTCATAGACTTGTATTAGCAACTGATTTTGACGGATGGCCTCACGTTTCATCTGTTGTTCGCCGGATCCGTCAAAAATTGTTTGTGCGGCGGCCTTAGACAATGGACAAAGTAACGTTTTTTGTGTACATCGAAAAAAACGGACAGATACGGATCCGTCGCCGTCCGTCGTTTGCTATAATAGAAGCCTATGGCGCCATATCCATCAAATGATGGAATCCGGCAATGGATTCCGGTTTTTTCAACTGTGCATGCTCCGATCCAATTAGCCAGATCCACTAGTCGGATTCGTCCAAAAAACGGATTCATTGCATCAGTTTTTCACAATCTGTCGATCCAACAGATTGTGACTGACAGCAAAAAACTGATGTGTGAAAGGGACCTAACTGACTCATTCTGTACTTATTGTAATTCAGGAGGCAAAAAAGGAAATGTAACAGATTCTAGGATGGACTTCCACTACAAATAGTGAGGCCCAGTCATCACCTTCGTCTGTCTACTGAGGTCCCAGCAAAAAAAAAAATTGATAAGCCGTGTTGATGGACCATGTGGTCATTTTTTGCCACCAGTCTTATATATTTTTGCATATTGTTTTTGCATATTGTATATGTTTGCACAAGTTTATTGAACATGATCTGCAATAGCAAGTATAGTTTTAGAACATATTACATAAGGACCTAACTAAAAGTAGGCTCAACACTTTTGGGCCAAAATTCTGCTACAGACTTACACTAGTATTGTTAATAAATTGTAAATGCAGCTCACTAATTCAGTGTGCGTAAAGTACAAGGCTCAAATAGAGGAAATCCAGCACCATGATGTCATAAAATCTTCAGGCTTTATCATGTATCCAAAAACCTATTAGAACAGTCAGCTAGTACATGTTCTGACACATTTTGGATCACATAGAATAAGGCTCTCAGCAACCTTGTATCATCAAGAAGCAAAATAAAAAAAATAATACAAACACACATGCCTATGAGAGTGGAGAGATGAATATTTATTATCTTCATGAGCGGAGACACGTGATCGCCCAGCCGCAAGAGCTGCTGGAAGCCAGATCGAGATACCGCAAGGATGCGCAGGGAAGGTAAGCAGGATGTTTTTGGTTTTTTTATGCTTTTCTCATGGGGGCCATACATGCAAGGATGGGAATAAGGAGCCAGGCAGACAAGGATGGGAATAAGGAGCCATGCAGACTAGGATGGGAATAAGGAGCCATGCAGACTAGGATGGGAATAAGGAGCCATACATACAAGAATGGGGATGAGGAACAATCAGAATAGGGATTAGGGGACAATGCATACCCAGCTTTTAGGCTTATACGCAAGTCAATAAGTTTTCCCTGTTTTTTAAGGCAAAATTAGGTGCCTCGGCTTATATTCGGGTCGACTTATACACGAGTATATACGTTAAATTTATTTGCATTTTGCAGTGAGAAATAAGTATTTGATCCTCTACCAACCGTTAAGAGTTCTGGCTCCTACAGACCAGTAAGGCCTCTTTCACACTTTAGTCTTCCAAGGCAGCTCAGAATAATGAATGGCATATGTTTAATTGTAGGTAGATAGGGAAATGTTAACCATTCCTTGCTGCTATTAATTGCATGCTTTTTCTTGTCACCCCTCAATACTCCTAAATAGAAAATGTTAAATATGGCTGACAGGCAGGGATTAGGGACTAAATGTTTACTATAGTAAGGTACTTAGCCTTAAAGTGCATGAAGTGCATCTTTTTATATTTATTTTGTAATTTTTAATTAAGGTTTCATCGTATTGTTGTGAAATAAAAATCATCTTTTATTGAAAAATATTTAATATACTTTTTTTTATCACTTGGATGATACACATCCTTGGTCAAGTGGTAGCAAGATGAAGTTTAGCTAATTTAACTAAGATTATTATCCCAGCCCAATGTTATGCCCTGAAGCATGAATGTGCTAATCTGTGTAGCTGAAAGTTAAAGCGTGCCTGTGATTATCACAGAAGTGGTAATAATATTTAACCCCTCAATGATCCAGGTTATTTTGACCTTGAGGACGCAGTGTAGTTTTCTGTTTATAAATCAGTGCATTCCAAGCATGATTTTCTCACTGATGCTGCTGTATTAGGTCTTGATTTGTCTCGCAATGTTCAAAAAATTAGATAGAACAACTGCACTAAAAAAAATGGTTTATAGACCCCTAAGGTACAGAGCAATTTTTGATTTTTGAACTTTCATTTTATGTTCCCCTTTTTCCTAAAGCCATAACTTTTTTAATTTTTCTGCTGACAGACTAATGAGGGCTTATTTTTTTGCAGGATGAGTTGTAGTTTTGAATGACACCATTAATTTTACCATATATACCGCAAAAGTTTGTGTTTCTGTGCGGGCGCTGCACACCTCAAATCGCCCAATACAATCAATACAGCACATGTCCCTGCATACCCAATGTTAAAGATAGGTACGCAGGGAAACGCAGGGCGCAGCCGGAAGTAGGCGGGGCCTGGGCGGAGCTTCACGGAGGAAGCAAGGAGGAAGTACGCTGCCATCCGCAGTGCACAGCAACGCAAGTCTGAAACCAGCCTTAGTGATGCCAAGTATGATTTATAAAGATCTTTATTTTTAATGTAGGTAAATGGTGATACTATGTATTTTTAAACTTTTTTACTTTTTACTGCATTTTATAGTTCCTTTTGGAGACTTGAACCTGTGATCATCTAATCATTTATATTATATACAGCAATAAATCATTATTGCCATTTACAGCACAAATAACGGTCTCTTATGAGCATCAGCCGCAAACTGACATACATAGGAGAACAGTCATGGTATGAGGGTCTTCTGCAAGCCCCCAGCTGTCATGTCAACCCATCAACACCCTGCGATCGCGTTGCAGGACCGCTGATTGATAGTTAGAACAGTGCACCCCCTCGGGCCTTGTGCTGTAAATGCCACTGTCAGAGATTGCCCCCATTGTTCCACAGCCTAACTGCTGTACTATCCGGCTTTTCCACATTGAGCTCTACAGGAAATGCTTCAGTTTAGGATTGCGATAGCAATTTGGAGTTCCCACCCAACTTGGTCAGCAAAAAGACTGTTAGGGCTGGCGGAACGCACCAAATAATATAATGAGTGATAAGAGGTGTGTTCGCAGCCCGGGGTCCACCGTGCAGAGTTGGAACCTGCTGCTAAGTAATGGCGGACACAATATGGCGGTATAACGTGTTCACACACGGGTTAGCTTCACCCGGTATGAAAAGGGAGACGAACCCTGTTGCTTCACTGGGCCGCCAAACCGCAGAGTGAGCACTAGAGCAAGGTCACAGAACTCTGCCAAAAGTACAGGGGGAAGAGTCCCTCTAGACCACTAGTGCTCGGTGCCGCAACCGTGGTACCAGAGGAAAACTAAGTAATATTTACCGCACAAGAGTGCGTAACGCGCCGCACTGGCGGACGCCACTAACCACCCTGTCTAGGGCCAGGAAAGCACACTGATTGTGCACGGCGCCACACTGGCAGTCGCTGCAGGATAGACGCTGTAAGGATCATGTTTTTGTGCTTGGATAGCTCTGTCTGGCGCTAGATTACTCAATCATTCGCGAACAGTCAACAACTCTAGGGATGGGAATGATTTGGAGCTTTCATCCATCGACAGGCATACATCCACACACACACATTAGTAAGTTTATACTAGCGCATGGCCATGTGGCCATGCAAACTTTTTATAGCGGAAGCTCTCCCGGACCTTCCCAGTGGTCCAATAGGAGCTGCTAAAGGACCTGAGCATGTGACCCCCGACCTCCAATGAGAGGTCATCCCTTGGGCATGCTCAGAAGAAGAAAAGCCAGACTTAGTCCCAGGGATGCCTGCTTGCCGCTGATCAGTACTGGTTACAATGGCTGAGCCTGGAAGGACAGCAGTAACCAGCCGCACAGTATCAGCTTGAGCCAGAAGCTGGGACCGACGTCGCTGCTGAGCAGGCTCCACTGCAGCTGGAGGAGAATGAGAGACCACAGGAGATGGTTTGAGATTCCCCTTGTGCAGCGGCAGGAACTCGACACCTAACAAAAACAAGGATATAAAATATGATGGGCTTGTGTTCTGTGAAGAACACGTTTGTGAAAGGCGGACATCAAAATGAGGTCTTTGCATTTCATCATTCTTCTGCAATATTGCTCCACATAACTCTTTCAAAAGAACTTCTGCTGGCATCAAAAACATAACTGTGAGTGGCAATCCTACACAACTAGCACACTTCAAAGTAAGGAGAAGACATGCGGCATCTTGTGTGACCAGATAGTGACCAACCTGGATAATTCACCCCTTCTTATGGCCGACTGCTGATATTTACAGCATGAGCCCACTAACTTTATTTACCATAGATGAAAAGGTGCAAACATACTTTTTAATTTATATTTTGGAGGTATGGCACTCTAGACTGCAAGTCACAGTATAGTAACTAAACTAAATATGAGCCACAGTAATATTTCCAAGAGAATTAAAAGGATTCTCTGAGACCCTATTTTCTATGGAGTTAAGCACTTATCTACAGGTAATTGCTCACTACCTGCCTGTTTTGACATGCACCAATCTCTCCTGGCTCAGAGCGCTCACAGAACAGCTCCTGATGGCGATTCTTCTGCTTCCTAGGACATCGACAGAGTCAGGGGCGGAAATATCATTGGAGAAACCTTTAAAGAGCCCAAGAGGTAAGAGGGCCCATTTCTCCCTCTAAAACAGGTAGAATTGTGCATTATAAGGAGCTATTGTACTGCAAAGGGCCCATATATTATTCTTGCACATGGGACCTTTTCTTTGTGTCCACCAATGCACACAGAAGTTTTTGTCTTACGCTCTTCTCAGTCAATGGGGCATTACTGCCGATGTCATGTTGATTGACAGCCGGCGCCTACTTCCTAACTCGGCGCAGGTAACTTTTTGCACTGCTGATGCGCCAGCTTATGCCATGCAAATATCACCAACTCTGCATGCTTGTGTTGAATTAGGTAGCAGGAGCCAGCTGTAAATCAATAGGACATCGGCAGTGGCAAAGAGGAAGAAAGTCCTAGATAATCCTTTTAAGAGAACACAATACAAGGAGACACGTTGTGTGACATAAATCAAAGGCAGTGGTAAAAAATGTATTCTGTAAAAAGAATTTGAACACCAAATCAGAATATTTCCCAACTAATCCCAAAAGGTACCAAATATTCCATACTGGATTAAGAAGAATTGTGAGGGGAAATGTAAAACATAAGGGAAATTACATGTTAAACACTAAATCTGCCAACCCAAAGATGCAGGGTCATCAATAATATTACACTGATTTGGGGAGATATGATTAAAATATAGCAGAGGTTAAAGGAGGCAGAAGTTTCAGTAATGAAAACCCAATGGGAGGTGACTGTAATTAAAGAGGTAGGAAACAAGGTCAAAACAGAAAACAACCATCTGCAGATTAAAATGACAGATCTTGAAGATAGGTCTCATCGCTGCAATCTAGGTAAATTCAGCTTTCTGGATTGGGAAAAGGTTAAAAAGATGTTGTCCTATTCATCCAAATATCGCTGACAGATATTATTGGAGAGGACACCCTTTTCTGGCTATTTGGTATTGAAAATGTTCATCAAACACCAGGAAAAAGAATTCCACCTTGAAGCCAGAAATTCGAACGCATATCATTATTGCAAAAAGCCTATGTTCTAGAGGCAGAGACCTCATTCTCAAGAACGCACAGGAAATCCCTGATTTATCCCTTTAATGCTCAAGGATCACCAGGTCATCATTTACCTACAGTTGTGCCCAAAAGTTTTAAGGCTGACAAATTTAGTTTTCTCAATGTTTGCGGCTTCAGTCTTTTTAGATCTTTTAAAAGCATTTCAGAAGTTTAAAAATGTTATAAACAAGGTACATCAAATTTATACAAAAGACTCCGTATTTATAGTGTTGACCCTTATTCGTCAAGACTTCTGAAATTTTCCCTGTCTTGTTGAATATCAGCTTCTGAGACAAATTCTGATTGAGGACAACCTAATCTTGCCTAAATCAGTACTTGGAGTTTATTACAAATTCTGTGTCTTTTGTTAGTCCTCCCGTTATTGAGGAATGACCACAGGTTCTTGATGAAATTACAATCTGGGCAGTTTCCTCTCCATGGACCCAAAATTTCAATGTTTAGTTCAACGAGATACTTAGTTATCACTTTTGCCATGTGACATCATGCTTGGGAAAAACATTGTTCATCACCAAATTGTTCCTGGATGGTTCGTAGAAGTTGTTCTTGGAAGTTGATTAGATCCCACTCTTTATTCATGGCAGCGTTCTCAGGAAAGATTGTGAGAGAGTGAGACCACACCCTTGGATGAAAAGCAGCCCTACACAGACTTTCCCATGAGAAAGCCACTCTCCATGGCGATATGCATGAGGCTCTTTCCTCCATGCATCATACCGTGACTGGGTTGCCTTCACTCAACATATTTACCAACAGGTCTTATACAACCTTGCTCTCCTGGGACCTCTCTTCTTATAGTATCTGTCGTATCTCTCATTTTGGAATACTATAGATTTTTCTCTTTTTCCCTTGATATATTTTTCTGGGGTTCCAACTGTTAGGACTATCTGTATTTGTTTAGAGTTATAGATTGTGATTTTGCATTATATTGTTTGCAACACTGCTTGAACTGTCGTTTTCCCAGGGCAGTCTGAATGCGCATTATCTGAAGCACACCCCCAGTTCACACAGTGGAGGAGTCTGGCTATTACATTTTCTAGCCCTTTGGCTTTTTAATTGTTTTTAAATGTGCTTTTGTCTTTCTTGTATAATTGTACCTTAAATAAATTTAGTTAATTTTTTACATATTGGTGATCCTTGCCATGTCTTACACACTTCTTTTCCTCTTAGTTGTCAGGGCTTAGAGTTTATTACAGATTCTGTGCTTTTTGTTTTGTGTTAGTCCACCTGCTTTTTGAGGATTGACAACAGGTTCTTGATGAAATTGAGAACTGGGGAGTTTCCTGGCCATGGACCCAAAATTTCAATGTTTAGTTCAACAAAACACTTAGTTATCACTTTTGCCATGTGACGTCATGCTGGGAAAAGCATTGTTCATCACCAAATTGTTCTTGGATGATTGTAAGAAGTTGTTCTTGGAGGATAATTAGATACCACTCTTTATTTATGGCAGTGTTCTTAGGTAACGATGAGTGAATTTGTTCGGAAAACGATCGCCAAACATAAATTCGGCACGAATATGGCACATTCGGATTCATGATCCGAAACACGAGTAAAATTTTATAAAATCGGCAAAAAACGGTAACATTCAGTAAAAGTGCAGGAAAATATTTGCGTTGCCACAAAAGTATTTTCAGCACTTTAGCAACGATAATGGTGCTGTATCATGAGCATTTGGCACGTGTTTGATGATGGGAGGGGGTTTGCAGAGCTCAGAGGTGTGGCGTTCTTGTAAACAGTCATTCTTATTTTCCTAACTTTATGTGTGCACATTGCGGCTAGCAAATCAGGGCACAGTAAACACCGACAATGTCCTGACACAATGGCTTGTGTCATTGACTGCTGAAATCACATGTCCCTCTCCATATAAATTGCGGACATCTTGTTTTAGCACCATTTTGACACTGTAACAGTGCAGAGAGGCTGCTCTGACACTGGCACTGTTAGCAGCAGGATTTTAGCTAGTTAGCTAGGCGGTTGTATATCAGTCAGATAGTGTAGCTAGCTAGTGTCCAGTGTGGCTGTTAAATTTACCTTCCAACATTTTTTTATTGTCATTACTGAGGTCCACAGACAAAGCTAGCAGGGCACATGTCCTACAAGTGTACAAGTGTGTTGTGCACTGCTTCTGTTGTGTTCCATGCTTGAGTACAGCATTCTAAATAATATTTTTTCACTAACTAAATGTGAAACAGCCTGCTGTATCCCACCTTGTCATTTTGTGCTGTAGTGATATAAACTTGTCTGCACATTTTAAAAAAATTATAATTTTTCAGTTGCAAAAAGTTAGACATCCTGCCGTATCACATTTTGTCATTTTGTTGGGTTGAAATTATGCTGTAGAAGCCTGATCCGGAGACCACAAATTGTTCTGTTCCTAGTGTCATACAGTAGGGGACCTGACTTTCAAATAGTTTGTAGCATCTAGTGTGTTATAGAGGCCTGATCCAGAGGCCACAAAAAATGTTCCGTTCCTAGTGTCATACAGTAGGGTACATCTGACTTTCAAATTGTTTGTTGCATATCTTCTTTGTCATACAGGCCTCATCCACACTCAAACAATTCTTTCATCTGTGACTAACACGATACAGCATGCCATATTTCACCTTGGAATTTACTGCAGCTGAAATTCAGCTTTTTTCAGAGGTGGTGCAGAGTTTAAAATCTAATTTTTTGTTGCTAATACTGTGCTCCTACCACTCTATCTGACCAACACGACTGGGAAAAAGCAAGGCTGTGGTGGAAGGGGAATTAGGCTACGTTTTCAAGGTGTACATGGGGTAGGTGGTAATGTTTGTGAAAGCACCAGTGAACCAACGTCACATACTATGCAAAGACAACTGACAACTTCTGTTACTGGACAGGCTACTCCACTACCTTTCTTTGACAGACACACAGAGGTACGCCTTGTTGATGAAGCCAAGAAAGAGCATGAGCTCGAGTGGATGGCAAGCGCAGCTTCAAGTGGCCTGTCCTCCTCTTCCTACACCTCAACATCACACCCAGTACAGTCCACACAGGTGGCACTCAAATTCCCCTTGCTTCCCCCCACTTCCCAACTCTCCAACCGTACAACTGTCTCTACGGAACCACATGGGTGAGTCTGAAGAGCTGTTCACACATTCTATGCCATGGTCATTAGAAGTGTAATCAAAGCTTCACAGAGTCAAGAAGAGGAAATCTGCACCAATGCCCAAAATTTTTTTTTATCTTGGAACCGGGGCAGGACGAAGTAGGGTCTGATTAGCATCCTGACCCTGATCATCAGATGTTAACCCCTGGGGAAGGTGATCCTGATGAGACTCAGATATCTGAGGCTCACGTGGACTGTACTGTGCTGTCAAGGCAGGAAGAGGAGGAGGGTGACTCCAAGCGCGAGGAATGTGATAACATAGAGGATAATGATGATGAGGTGTTAGATCCCAGTTGGCATAAACATAAAGACACACAGCTGAGTAGGTCATCTGAGGAGGAAGACGAGGAGGTTACACTGCTCTGTACATCACTGACACATAGTGACACAGGCATGACGAGCAATGCATACTTAGCCACAACTGTGGCTGCGACAGCAGCATCCGTGGGTCTGCAGCTCACTGGGGTGGCAAGGGTTGCCTAGCCTGGGCCTTTTTTGACACTGCAAAGGATGAGCCAACTCACATCTGCCAACTGTGCAACAAAAAACTGAGTAGAGGTTAAAAGTGCAATAGTTTGACTACTACATGTATGAACCTTCACATGCGCAATCAACATGCTTTACTCTGGGAATCCCACTGCACTAAAATGTGGACTAGCAGACTTCAACAACCATCAGCCGCCCCATCAATCGCATCTGCTGTTTCTTCCTCCTCCTCTATTACCGTGCCAACTATTGAGACACAGGTCTTCGACCGCAGAACCTCAGGTTCTTAACCCGCTCCAGTTATTCTGACTGAGAGTCCACAGTCAGCTGTAACAGAAGCAGACATGCCTGCTGTTTTTGACTGATCTTAGGGAACAAACACAACACAACCTTCTCAATCCACCTTAACATCTCCACCTGCACCTCTGCACCCTCTCTCAGCACTACAGCCAGCCCACGGTTGTCGTCACGTAAAAGATTGTTTCCTCCTATGCATGACAAAGCTAAGAGGTTGAACTCCACCATCTTCAATCTGATGGACACAGAAATGCTGCCTTTCCGCCTGGTAGATACAGACAGTTTCTGAAAGCTGATGGCCGTCACAGTCACCCCAGTACCAATTGCCCAGTCACCATTACTTTTCAAATAAAGCTGTACCTACCCTACACTAGCATGCTGTAGACAACATCACCCATTCCTTGACTAAATCTCTGCCAGGGTGCATTTCACCACAGACACTTAGACCAGTAAGCATGGCCAAGGGCGCTACATCTCACTGACTGGGCACTGGGTGACTCTGGTGGCTGTGAGGGCAGGCACTTCTCCACAAGTCTTGGAATTCACAAGGCTTGCAGGACAAACTTCTACATTTAACACTTCCTCCACTGCTTCTGCCTCCTCTATCTCCTCTAGGGCATCCACCTGCCCCCTCAACCTCTGTCTTAATGAGACACACGTTCTAACAGTGCACTGCGAATCCCCACCACCTCGGTACTGCGCAGCCAGGGCTTACCAAAATCAGGCAGTATTAAAATTGATATGCCTTGGAGAGTGCAGTCATACAGCTGGAGAGTTGTGGATAGCTCTCCAGGCTGAGTTTGATTAATGGCTGTCTCCGCTGAACCTGCATCCAGGGAAGGCCATGTCCAATAATGGTGCAAACCTTTTGGCGGCCCTACGGTGAGGCAAGCTCACACACATGCCTTGCATGGCTCACATCCTCAACCTGGTGGTATAGCATTTTCTCCACCACTATCCTGGCCTGGATAAGCTGCTCCAGAAAGCATGTAAGCTGTGTGCTCATTTCCACCATTCGCACCCCTCAGGTCATCGACTTGCATCGATACAGAGGTCTTTGTCCTTGCCAGTTAACAGGTTGATATGCGGTGTGCCGACTTGGTAGAATTCCACACTGCACATGTTGCAGCAACTGTGGCAGCAGCAATGAGCCCTGACGCAGTATGTCATATCGTATAGCCTGGGCCAGCGCTGTATGGATGTGGTGCATATCATGTTTACAGAGTGGGCACAGATTAAGGACCTCTGCACCTATCTGCACAGTTTCAAAATGGCTACTAAGATGGTTAGCACTGACTACGCCGTCATCAGCGTCACTATTACGGTCATCTATATGCTGGAGCAGACTTTGAATAGCCTGTGGGAGGAGATGGTGGTCCCAGAAGAAGAGGAGGAAGCAGAGGAGGATGTGGAAGGGATAACATTGTGTCTAATTTCAAGGCTGTTGTCACACAGGCGGGTGCCATGGGAGGGTGGATTACTGCGATTGAGGGGGCTGGAGATAAACTGTTATCGAAGGTGCAAGATCTGAGGAACAAATGGAGGAGGAAGAGGTGATGGGTGAGCAAATGTCAGATGAAAAGGATAATCCTCCCCTCTCTGTGGTTGGCGGGAGGGGATGGAGGAACAAATGGAGAAGGAAGAGGTGATGGGTGGGCAAATGTCAGATGAAGAGGATAATCCTCCCCTCACTGTTGTTTGTGGTTGGTTGGAGGGGATGGAGGAAACGAGCTTCATTGTTACACAGCCACCAACACAGCATGGGCTTGGACATCGTGGTAGAGCCTGACATATGAGTGCCTTCTTGCTGCACTATCTGCAACATGATCCCAGTATAGTTCTAATTAGGAATATTGCTGACTAGTGGGTTGCCACTCTGTTACAGTAGATCCACGTTATAAAACAAAAATTTGACAGATGCTTCCCACCCTGGAAGGGAACCCACGAATGCTGGAGTATCGAAACACGTTTTTACAAAACCTTAAGAGTAGGGTTGAGCGAAACGGATCGGACAAATTCAAAAATGGCCGACCTATGGCCGTTCCTAGTGTGGAATCGGCCATGCGGTCGGCGATCTTCGCACCAAAGTCGCGTTTCGTATGACGCGTTCAGTGCCATTTTTCAGCCAATGAAGGAGAACGCAGAGTGTGGGCAGCGTGATGACATAGGTCTCGGTCCCCACCATCTTAGAGAAGGGCATGACAGCGATTGGCTTGCTTTCTGCGGCGTCACAGGGGGTATAAAGGGGCGTGCATGCCGACCGCCATCTTACTTCTGCCGGTCTTAGCATAGGTAGAGGCTGCTGCAGCTTCATCAGTAGAAGGGATATAGTTAGGGAGGGAAGATTAACCCCCAAACCGCTTGTGCTGTAGCGATTTCCACTGTCCAACACCACCTTTGTTTTGCAGGGACAGTGGAGGCTATATCTTTGTGCATCAGCTCTGTAGCTTATTAGGCTGCCTTATAAGGCTCCCTGATAGCTGCATTGCTATTTGCACTGCTGCTGTGCAAACCAACTGCTTTTTTAAAAGCAAAAATCCTGTCGCTCCTTTCTGCACAGTTATCTTGTTTATTTGTCCACACTTTTGTGTGCAGCAGTCCTTTGTATTGCTGCCATACTTGTCCTGAGATCATTGTAGGGAGATTGAAATTGTACTACAGTCCTTGTATTTTTTCATATATCTTCCAGCCACTTTCTGCCACTTACATTGTGTTGTGTTATACACTGGGACTGAGTTTTGGTGCAGCCTCCCCCCCAAAAAAGGGAGATTCAAATTGTCACAAAGTGGATATACGTCAGTTCTGTTAGTTTGTCGTATATCAGCCAGCCACGTTTTGCCACTTACATCGTGTTGTGTTATACACTGGGCTGCCTGAGTTTTGATGCAGTCTCTCCCCCCAAAAAAGGGAGATTCAAATTGTCACAAAGTGGATTTAAGTCAGTTCTGTTAGTTTGTCGTATATCAGCCAGCAATGTTCTGCCACTTACATTGTGTTGTGTTATACACTGAGCCTGAGTTTTGGTGCAGCCTCCCCCCAAAAAAAGGGAGATTCAAATTGTCACAAAGTGGATATACGTCAGTTCTGTTAGTTTGTCGTATATCAGCCAGCCACGTTCTACCACTTACATTGTGTTGTGTTATACACTGGGCTGCCAGAGTTTTGGTGCAGTCTCCCCACAAAAAAAGGGAGATTCAAATTGTCACAAAGTGGATATACGTCAGTTCTGTTAGTTTGCCGCATATCAGCCAGCCACGTTCTGCCACTTACATTGTGTTGGGTTATACACTGGGCAGCCTGAGTTTTGTTGCAGTCTCCCGCCAAAAAAGGGAGATTCAAAATGTCACAAAGTGGATATAAGTCAGTTCTGTTAGTTTGTCGTATATCAGAGAGCCACGTTCTGCCACTTACATTGTGTTGTGTTATACACTGGACCTGAGTTGTGGTGCTGTCTCCCCCCCAAAAAAAGGGAGATTCAAAATGTCACAAAGTGGATATTCGTCAGTTCTGTTAGTTTGTCGTATATCAGCCAGCCACGTTCTGCCACTTACATTGTGTTGTGTTATACACTGGGCCTGAGTTTTGGTGCAGTCTCCCCCCCAAAAAAAGGGAGATTCAAATTGTCACAAAGTGGATATAAGTCCGTTCTGTTAGTTTGTCGTATATCAGCCAGCCACGTTCTGCCACTTACATTGTGTTGTGTTACACACTGGGCCTGAGTTTTGGTGCAGTCTCCCCCAAAAAAAGGGAGATTTAAATTCTTAACAAGTTTATATACACCTTCTACCGTGTTTTACAGTACCATATAACGGTTGTTATTTTGGTTAGATTTTCCCAAAAATGAGGAAGTCTGTTGGAAGAGGCCGTGGGCGGTCGTTGCCAGCTGGTACTGATGGTGGTGGTGGTGGTGGAGCATCTGGTGGTAGTGGGAAAAGCAAAATAGCACCTAAGGCTGGAGGTATTGAGCCAGCGTCATTGTCTGGCTACACAAGGCCTCAAAGGCTCCCTTATCTTGGAGTAGGAAAACCGATTTTAGTTTCAATATGTTTATTTGAAATTTTCAACACAACATAACAAAATGCAGATGCTCCTCTAAACATAAGAGAGAGCTAATATTCATAAAGTACAATATTTGTAAAGAAGAGGAGGCAATTTAGCATATGATAAAACACATATAAAGACTTATAAGAACAATACAAAATGAACAAGGTACAGGACAAAACAGACAAGGGGAGAGAACAAGGGGACCATGAACTTCCTTACTGTAAACATCATTGCATAAGGTATAGAGAGGAATAGAGTGATATAGACTTAAAGCCAAACACATTCAGGTATCAGGCGGGCAAGAGTATCAGGAGCTGTATGAATAATACACATTGAAGAGCGCCTCCAGGTCCAGAAGGTCGAAATGTATGGACTAACAAGATTAATTTCTAACCCTGTGTTTATAATTATTTACGGGGAAAGTGAGAGGGCCCGAGCTAGAAGAGCGCCCGAGCCAAGGTCCATCCAAGGACTCCAGGTCTTGAAAAAGACTTCCCATTCGTCATTTCTGGTGGCCTGGATTCGCTCACATAATAGGATCTCATCCATTCTATCTCTGACCAAAGAGATAGACAATGATGGGGTTCTCCACTTGGCGGCAATATGAATTTTGGTCGCCATACATAAAGTACTCACCAATTTCTGTAGGCATTTTGAAAACCCAGGGTGTTTCTTGCCCAACAAGAAAACGGTGGGATCCATGGGGATAATCTTACCATAGATTTGTTCAATAATTAGCTTAACATCCCTCCATAGAGCTTCAACTACTGGAGACCTCCACCAAATGTGTAGAAAATCACCCGGGACCGCACAACCCCTGAAGCAACCCTCAGAGATATGAGGAAATATGACGTGAAGTTTTGTTGGAACATGATATGTTCGATGTAGAACTTTAAGTGATGTCTCGGTCAAAGATGTCTGATGGCTACCTTTTGACAACGTGTCACAACATGTGTGCCAAGTCTCTATGGGCATAGTGAGTCCCAGATCCTTCTCCCACTGTAGCATATATTTTAACTTTCCTTCTACGTGTGGCTTGTTAAACATAGAGTATAGGAGGGATATTATTCCAGTACCCAAAGGATCATCAATACACCTCTGTTCAAAATTAGTTGGGCTGAATGGGATCCCACAAGGCGAGTTCTGTCTGGCGAAATGGAGGACCTGGTTTATACGTAGGGCTTCTCTGGGTGGTGGCTCGTATCGCTGGACAAAATCTTGTCCGGTGAGTAATAAATTGAATGGAGAACAAAGATGTTTCAACGTGGAGATTCCTTTTAGGATCCACCAGGTAAAATGTGCTGTCTCCAATCCCGGAGTGAACATAGGGTTATGAAATAGGGGAGTGAGGGGGGACAATTTGGACTGTAGGCCGCATTTGAATCTCACCTTTCTCCATAAGATGAGGGAGAGAGCTGAAAAGGGGGCTATAGTTAAAATATTTTGCGGGAGCTTTTCAGTAGACCACAAAAGGCCTCGAAGCGAGTATGGCCGTAGAAAAAAAGATTCTAGATGGACCCACCTGGGACTATGACTATTAGAATTAAGTTTGGCCATTTGGGCTATTTGGGCAGACTTAAAGTAAAGCTTAAAATTGGGTAAAGATAGGCCACCTATCTTCCTATCTTGCAAGAATATGACGTTTTGCTTGATACGGGGTCTCTTACCATTCCAGATAAACTTAGAGATAGTTGACTGGATATCTCGAAGGCATTTTGTAGGTACCATTATGGGAAGGGACCTAAATAGATAGAGAAATCTCGGGAGACAGATCATCTTAATTGTATGTAGACGGCCCAGCCAAGATAAAGTCATGCGCGACCACTTGGCAATATCTGCATGAAAATTTCTAATTAGGGGGGAATAGTTCCATTTAAAAAGGGAAGATTTGTGAGTCGTAAGATTTATTCCCAGATAAGTTAGGGAGTGTTCTTTCCTTGTGAATCCGAATTGTGAGACTTAGGGTACCGTCTCACTATACGATTTACCAATGATCACGACCTGCGATACGACCTGGCCGTGATCGTTGGTAAGTCGTTGTGTGGTCGCTGGGGAGCTGTCACACAGACCGCTCTCCAGCGATCAACGATGCCGAGGTTCGCTGGTAACCAGGGTAAACATCGGGTTACTAAGCGCAGGGCCGCGCTTAGTAACCCGATGTTTACCGTGGTTACCAACGTAAAAGTAAAAAAAAAAAAAACGTACATACTCACCATCTGATGTCCGTCAGGTCCCTTGCCGTCTGCTTCCCGCTCTGACTGAGTGCCGCCGTACAGTGAGAGCAGAGTGCAGCGGTGACGTCACCGCTGTGATCTGCTCTCACTTTCCGGCCGGCAGACAGTCAGAGCGGGAAGCAGACGGCAAGGGACCTGACGGACATCAGATGGTGAGTATGTACGGTTTGGTTTTTTTACTTTTACGCTGGTAACCACGGTAAACATCGGGTTACTAAGCGCGGCCCTGCGCTTAGTAACCCGATGTTTACCCTGGTTACAAGCGAACGCATCGCTGGATCGCTGTCACACACAATGATCCAGCGATGACAGCGGGAGATCCAGCGACGAAAGAAAGTTCCAAACGATCTGCTATGACGTACGATTCTCAGCAGGGTCCCTGATTGCTGCTGCGTGTCAGACACTGCGAGATCGTAACTATATCGCTAGAACGTCACGAATCGTGCCGTCGTAGCGATGAAAATGCCACTGTGTGACGGTACCCTAAGTTAACCTGCTCCTCCCGGGGGGTATTGACAAACAAAGCCTCCGACTTATCTACATTGATTTTGAGGCCAGATATTTTTTCAAACGTACGGAGGAGAGAGAACAGGTTAGGGAGTGTAGAGTAGGGGTTAGACAGTGTCAGGAGAAGGTCATCGGCGAAAAGACTAACTTTATATTGTTCGCCTAGTCCAGAGGGACCTAGTATATCTGGATTATTTCTTATAGCCTCTGCTAATGGCTCCATAGCTAGTGCAAATAATGCAGGGGATAGTGGGCATCCTTGTCGAGTGCCGCGTTGTATAGTTATAGGAGTGGGTTTAGTCGAGGGAAGTTTAAGATAGGCAGTCGGTTTATTATATATGAGCTGTAGGCATGAAATTAGCTTTTCTGGAAGGCCGTATTTAGCTAGTACTGTAAAGAGGTAGGGCCAAGAAACAGTATCAAACGCCTTTTCTATATCCAAGGCTAAGACCATGAGAGGTTTTTGGGAATAATTTGCTGAGTGGATAATATTAAGATTTCTTCGTATATTATCAGGGCCCTGCCTCTTGGGAATGAAGCCTACCTGGTCTTGGTGAATTAGCATAGGGAGAATTTTATTAAGTCTGTCGGTAATTAGTGAAGTAAATATTTTTAAGTCGACGTTTAATAATGAGATGGGTCTATAATTTTTGACTAATAGGTTGTCACTAGTGTTGAGCGATACCGTCCGATACTTGAAAGTATCGGTATCGGAAAGTATCGGCCGATACCGGCAAAGTATCGGATCTAATCCGATACCGATACCCGATACCCATACAAGTCAATGGGACACCAAGTATCGGACGGTATCCTGCATGGTTCCCAGGGTCTGAAGGAGAGGAAACTCTCCTTCAGGCCCTGGGATCCATAGCAATGTGTAAAATAAAGAATTAAAATAAAAAATAGGGATATACTCACCCTCCGAAGCAGCCTACGCGACCAATCACAAAGCAGTGACGTCTTCTAAGGTATTTCAAGCGCTTGAAAGACCTTAGGTGATGTCACTGCTTTGTGATTGGTCACGTAGCGGTCACGCGACCGCTACGGACCAATCAGAGCGCAGTGACCTCATCTAAGGCCCTTCAAGCGCGCATTCCTAGGTACAACGGCTCCCGGTTACGGCGGTAAAGTCCAGGAGCCGCCGGAGAGGTGAGTATATCCCTATTTTTTTTTTTAATTCTTTATTTTACACATTGATATTAATCCCGATACCGATTCCCGATACCACAAAAGTATCGGATCTCGGTATCGGAATACCGATACCCGCAAGTATCGGCCGATACCCGATACTTGCGGTAACGGAATGCTCAACACTAGTTGTCACGTTTTGGTTTGGGGATAACCGTCACATGAGCAACATAGAACTCAGGTGGCATCTGGGAGCCCATAAGGAGCGCATTACAGAAGTTTTTAATGCGAGGTAAAAGAAGGTTTCCAAATTTTTTATAATATAAAGCGGAGAGACCATCAGGTCCTGGTGCCCGACCTGCCTTTAATTTTTTAATTATCAAATTAATCTCCTCAGGCGAAACCTCTGACTGAAGCTGCTGTGCCATAGGATCTGCAATTTTAGGGAGTTTTATGCCCTGAAGGAATGAATTCAAAAGATTAGCAGGGGGCTCTGGAGGGGAAGAGTATAATTTCTGATAGTATTCATGGAAAACTCTATAAATGGTTTCAGGGTCGGCGGATAAATGTCCCTTGTTATCTTTAATGGAGGGGATGGTATTTATAAATTCTCTTGCTCGCAGTTGGCGTGCTAGCATTCTGGAAGGTTTGTTTGCCTGCTAATAAAAAGTGGCCCTGGTCCAGGCCAGAGCCTTCTCCATTCTATTAGTGAGGATGGCATCCAGTTGTTTTTTAACGTCGTGTATTTGTTTAATTAAATAACGAGATGTGGATAGTTGATTCGCCTGTTCTAGCTTGAAGAGTTTGGTCTCCAATCTGTTTTGGAGATCGGTTCTGCTTTTTTTACGAGACGAAGCTATTTTAATTAGTGAGCCTGTGATGAACTTTTTATGGGCCATCCAAATATTTCCGGGAGTAGAGTCTCCAGTCTCGTTAGTTTGGAAGAAAAATTTTAATTCCTCAGCTATTTGGGATTTGATTGAGGGGTCTATAATTAGAGACTCATTTAGTCGCCATTTGAACAGATTAGACGTGGTAATATCAAATTTAAAAACCGACATGACGAGGTCATGATCTGACCATATCGAAGGGATGTGACGTGAATATAAGACTGTTGCGAGCGAGCTCGCATTTGTGATATGTAGGTCGATACGAGAATACGATTTATGGACTGGTGAGAAGAATGTGTAGCCCCTTATAGACCCGTTTACCTCTCTCCATATGTCCGCTAGTCTATTTTCTCTCATCATGTGCAGGATTTTTTTTCTGTCAGTCTTAGAAAGATCGGATCTTCGCAATGCAGTGCTATCTAGGCTCTGATTCCAAGTTAAGTTAAAATCACCACACCACACAATGTAGTGGTATGAGATTGAGGAAAGTTTAGATATTATTTTTTTAAATACCGACAATTGGGTGTTGGCGGGAATATAACTATTTACAATACAGAAATTTTTACCTTGTAGAGTCCCTTGTAAAATTATGAACCTACCCTCTGGGTCTAAATAGGAATCGGTTAAATGAAAAGGGAAAGTATTTTTGAGAAATATAGCCACACCTCTAGTTTTGCGGTCCCAGGAGGCCAAATAGAAGCGGGAGTAACCAGAATCAAAGTACTTAGGAGCGGAGGTGGTGGAAAAATGCATTTCTTGTAAACACAAAATATCAGGTTTGTGTTTATGATAGTCCAAAAATGCCTTCTTCCGTTTTATAGGCGAATTCAGCCCTCTCACATTGTGAGAAATTACCTTACACATAGTTGATCAAATAGTATCGCTATAGACCAGTAGACCCAGGCGCTCAACCAGCTCGGCCAAAGAGGAACCTCTCGTTGTAGGTGATGAGATAGACAGCAATGAGTAGATCTAAGGGAGAACAATAGGAAGGAGACAATACAGGGATGAATAAACACATAAAACAATGAAAGACAATGAAACTGGGTTCTAGGCCCAGAACACATGGCGATCCGGATTGCCATAATAGAAAGCTTTCCGGGAATCTCCAAAGATGGGCAACATGTATGGGACCCGAGGTCCAACCCATAGCAATTAAGAGCCCGTTTTTGATATAATAAAGGAGGAAGAAGGGAGGGGGGGTGTAAGGTTTCTCTTACTGAGAGTGTTGGGGGACACTCACTTGGCCGCGATATTCAAGCACACGGGCACGAGTTTATAAAACAAAGCAGTCCATGCGGTTTATTAAGCCTCATAAACCGGGTTACGCACAGTTCATAACATGAAACACAACAGGCACCAACTGGTGATATTTACTTGCAGCTTCTAACACTTCAGTGTACGGCTTTGCCTCACGGACACTAACACGCTGGTCCTCCCTTAACCAGTTCCCAAGGGAGACCACACAGTTCATAGAACTTCACAAGCACTACCGGCCTGTACGATACCTGATGGGAGCTCCGGCTCCACCTGCTGACTCCTCGCCAGTCCACACCTCCGGGTAAGCTGCCTTACAGGGATCACCAACTTGCCTGGCCGGCACGCACTAGTCAGTCCAGACCTCACCGAAGGACTCCAGCTTCCCCAGACTCCGTTATCACTCTTCTGGGTAAGCTGCCTAACAGGGATCCCCAACTTGCCTGTCCGGCATACAGTAGTCAGTCCAGACCTCACCGAAGGACTCCAGCTTCCCCAGTTCCACTGTGCACTGCTCCGGGATCCGGTCCTCCTACTAGGACCTCCCACGCCAGCAGGTGCTTTCCAGGAAGCCTCCTCTCAGGCTTCCAACACAGGAACACACCGAGCCCTCAGGAACTCCCTCAGGGGTTTTGCACTTGGACCCTTCAGGTCCAAACACTGGAACCACACAGGAACATGTGACCCACACTCTGGTCACGTTATGTACCTGTAATCACACCCACAGTAATGGATCACATGGACTGGTCACGTGATCCTGACATCACTGCAGGTCAATTCTCACGGCCTCAATACAACTCCGTGCAGATCCCGGGGAGACCATGCAGCGCCCCCTACCTGTTACAGGGGTTACTGCATCACATATATCACAGGGGGTTTGGAGGGGGGAGGTTGAGGGGGGGGAGGGGAGGGTGTGAGAATAAATAATAATTCGGGCTCATCATAATAAACATGGAACCGAAAGGATGCTCAAAGATAGCGGAACAGTAAGACTATCTCGGTTTAGCAAGAGCAGCACTAGGCTACAAAATGGCATTAAAACTATAACATAGCGCCAAATGGCTTAATAGAGACAGTCAGGTAATTCGCGAGCGTTGGCTCCTAGTTCTAGGAGCAGTCTGCCATTCTTTGATCGGACGAGGTTTTCTTTGAGGTTGTGGGGGGAGGGTATCAAGGAAGGATATTCCAGCTTGCTCGAGGGCCTTTTTGCCTTCTTCCAGCGAACGACATATCTGCAGTTCATTGCCATGGGTGAAAGATAAAGAGAAAGGAAAGCCCCACCGGTATTTGACAAGAGCCGATTGCAGGGCTAAAGTGACTGGTCTTAGGGCTCTCCTGCGAAAAAGCGTGGCAGGTGAAATGTCTGAAAAAAGGCGTACGGCATCAGGAAGGCCAGGTAGAGTGGAGAGTGGTCTTGCAGCATTCAGAATGAGGTCTCTGGACTCCTCGTATTGCATTTTAAGGACCACATCTCTAGGGATGTCTGTAGACCGCGGCTTACCCAGAGCTCTATGAACCCTGGTAATGTGTAGTAATGAAGGGTCCGTATCTGGCAGTAACGCTGTAAACAGCGTGGCAATTGTCTCCTTTAGATCTATGAAAGATTCCTATAGTCCACGTACGCTGATATTTCCCCTGCAGGACCTGTTTTCCAGATCCTCGTTCCTCAGCTCTAGCTCTATGATGCGGTCTGCATGGAGTTTAAGGGTCTCTTGATCCTCCTCTAGGGCCTCAGCCGTGACCTCCATCTTTTCCTCCAGGCTTGTTGTGCGCTGGGTTATATCCTGTAGTTGGGAGGATATGGCTTGCATAGCGGTGGTGAGCTTGGTACGGAAGGTGTCCTGGAGGGTTTTTATAAGTGTTGCGGTGGAAACAACCGCTTCATCCCCGTTGGTGAGATCATCATCGCCCGTTCCTACACTGATCTGTGAGGACGGGGCAGGAGTGGAGACAGGTGCGGCGGCCATTTTGCTCACACCGCTGCCCGCCAGGAGCTCGGAGATCGGGCGACTCACCGTCTGCCCAGCACCTCCTTTTTTGGGCATTATAGTCCTCGGGGTTCCCAGGTACAAGGGGGGCTCGACCGCTGCAAAATTCCTCCGGTTCCTGTGCTTGGTGAGGATATATTTGGACAACGGGCTGCGGAGCTCAGCAGAGCACGTCCAGTCCCATCAAAGCCCGCGCATGCGCCCCCGGAAAACCGATTTTAAAGCCGGAGCAGCAGGAAAAAGTTTTGGCTTTCCTTGCTAACTCAGCCTCTAGCTCTTTCGCCTCCTCTTCAGAAAGTTCAAAATATAAAAGCAGCGAGTCGTCAGTGGATGCTCCCTGTCAGGAACAAGACGTTTCCTTGTGTCCTTCACCCAAACCAAAAGTGAAGGATGCGTCAGGCGACACTACAGGTTACTCCATGGAGCTCTTTACACATACCGTGCCTGGGTTAGAAAGGGAAATTGTTAACTGCCCATTACAAGATGAATCGGACATGGAGTGCACTGATGCATAGCAACAGCTAGATTATTATGCTGTTCCATTGACTCAGATCACTACATTGCCCTCGCAGTGTTCTCAGCCAGAATCTGACCCTGATGAGACTATGGTGCCCCGTTCCGAATGCTATAGCACCTTACACAGTGACACAGAGGAAGGTGCACATGACATTGAAGAGGAGGTGATAGATGACCCAGTTGTTGACCCAGATTGGCAGCCATTGGGGGAAGAGGGTGCCGCTGCCAGTAGCTCAGAAGCGGAGGTGGATGATCCGCAGCAGCCATCTACATTGCAACAGCTGTCATCTGGCAGGCCCGTATCAGGCCAAAAACGTGTGTCAAAAACAAAAACAGTTTTAGGACAGCGTGGCCATCCGGTGAAAGTAGCACAGCGTGCAATGCCTGAAAAGGTATTCGATAGTAGGAAGAGTGCAGTGTGGCAATTTTTTAACCAAGATCCCAATGATCAGTCAAAAGTTATTGGAAAGAAATGCTCAAAGACCTTTAGCAGAGGGAAGAATCTTCAAAATTTAAATACAACGTGCATGCGTAGACATTTAAACAGCATGCACTTGCAAGCCTGGACTAACTACCAAACGTCACGTACCATTGGTGCACCTGCTCAGAATGAAGGTAGTCAGCAACGCTACATTGCTTCCCTTACTGTAAGCCCACCGGTTAGGACACCACCAGCAGCAAATGTGGAGGTATCGTCGCAAGCCCAAAGCAGTCAGGGAATCACAAGGTTATTGGTAGGAAACACTGTATGTAGGCCAACATCAAGAATACCATCACCAACCCTCTCTCAATCCGCCATGTCCACCACCACCACCACCGCTAGTTCCACCATATGCAGCTCTCCAGTCTAGCTCACCCTACAAGAGACTCTCGTTAGGAAAAGAAACTACTCATTCTCTCATCCGCGTACACAGGGTTTGAACGCCCACATTGCTAGACTAATCTCGTTAGAGATGATGCCCTACCGGTTGGTTGAAAGCGAAGCTTTCAAAGACCTGATGGCCTACGCAGTACCACGCTATGTCCTACCCAGTCGGCACTTCTTTGCGAGAAAAGCCATCCCAGCCCTCCACAAGCATGTCAAAGACCGCATTGTCCATGCACTGAGGCAATCAGTCAGAGGAAAGGTGCACCTCACAACAGATGCATGGACCAGTAGGCATGGCCAGGGACATTACGTGTCCATCACGGAGCACTGGGTTAATGTGGTGGATGCAGGGTCCACAGGGGACAGCCATAGTTGGACAGTTCTGCCTAGCCCACGGTCTAGGAAACAGTTGGCTGTAGGCATTCTCACCCCTCCTCCTCCTCCTCCTATAGAAGCGAAAGCTCGTCCACAGAGCGCAGTAGCACGACCACTCCATCCGCAGCTGCCAGTGTTGCACACGAGGTGTCCCATTATCGAACAACTAGTGGTAAGCGTCAGCAGGCTGTGTTACAAATGAAGTGTTTGGGCGACAACAGACGCACCGCGGAAGTACTGGCCGAGTACTTGCAGCAACAAACTCAGTCATGGCTGGGCAGTGTACATCTTGAGGCAGGCAAGGTAGTCAGTGATAACGGAAGGAATTTTATGGCGGCCATAGCCCTTTCAGAACTGAAACACATACCTTGACTGGCTCACACCTAGAACCTGGTGGTGCAGTGCTTCCTCAAAAATTATCCGGAGTTACCAGCCCTGCTCCTGAAGGTGCGAAGACTTGCTCGCACATCCGCCGGTCATCCGTACACTCCAGCCGTATGCAGAAGCATCAGCGATCGCTGAATCTTCCCCAGCACCGCCTAATAATGGACGTTGCAACAAGGTGGAACTCCACACTGCACATGTAGTATAGTAAAGCACGGCACTCTGGGTATCTGGGAGGTGCTCAAGTTAGGTATCCAACCCGTAGTATATAAGCAATAATATACTTGGCACTCAGGAGAACTTTGTGGTGCAGTAAAACATGATTTATTCAGTGCATCCAGTTCAACATGAACGTTTTCGGTCCCAACATAGGACCTTCATCAGACAGGATATTTGAACACTGCAATACATATATACAAAAGATACAGAAAAAATTCTTTTAGAAACCAATTGCAAAAAAACACGATGCACATTGAGGTTACAATGCATTCTCTTTAGAAATATATGACACGAAGAAAACAAAACATCACTAGTGGATTTACCAAAGAAACACAACAATGGTGGCGGACTTGGTGAATCCTGATTTGGTGAAACGTGAGTGGTGAGTTTCGTAGTAGAGATACAGCGGACTGTGACTGTGTTGATGAAGGAATTACGACAAGACCACCATGCTTAGGCCTAGGTGGTGGCCCGCCAGAGTGGGGAGTAGCTGGTGAGAATGCCCCAAGATCATGCGGGGTAAGCTGCCTAAAATACAAGAGCACAGATGCACAACATATGTGACAACATCAGACCGCACGTGAAGGAATGTACAGATATCAAGCTGCCCAATTTGAGAGTAATTGCTAGAGTATAGCATAAGGTCACCCTGATAAGTGGTGACCCTGACAAGTGACCATCTGAACTGCCTCAGGGTTATAGTGGGTGGTGTGGTTATTAAACCCCTGATGGTATGATGAGGGTAGGCGAGAACTGTCCCCCCCACACATGGTGTGGTATAAGTACCTGGATTACACGATGTGTCTGGATGGGTCCACTAGTGGTTCCAATACCAGACCGGGTCCAGGAGGTGTAGCACGGCCTAAAGCAATGGAGATAACGTATGGTCGGTGAGGGTAACTGCCAGGAGGTGCTAATGAGGACCCATGGTGAGCACTAGACACATTACCTTGAACAGAGAAATGAGGAAGCGCTGTAGATAGGCGAGATGCTCGCTGATGTAGGGAGCGCTGCAAGGAATAAGGTGATACCAAGTGAATGTCCTATATGTACAAATGGAAGCTAGGGGGACCAACTGAGTAGCCTGGTGCCGCCATACCTGGTGCTGCTGTGGTTCGAACGTGTCGTGCTGCAAGGAGCCCTCCCGGAGAAGCTGGCTTACCAGCGGTACTTCCGGGTTAAATGCTCGTCGGCAGGTGGTCAGCTGACCTGCCGCGTCATCGGCGTCATGTGACAGGTGCCAGGCGCGCATGCGCCGGACCAGTAGCTGCCACTGGGGGCGTATAGGGCGCAGATGCAGAGCCCAGTTTATTCTATGTGTTGTGACTGTTAGTATGTCACAGCATAGCGGAGCTGGGGCGTTTAATGAGGACGCCGTACTAGAGGATTTTTTGAACAGGGGAATATTAGCCGCAGGTTTGACAATATGCTGGGACTCTGTGGGGACCTAAAGAGTTTTAAGGAGTTCTAAACCATCTGAACCTTAGGGGGACCCAACCAGGTGGTCACATAATTATAATATAGAGACAATATTAATACTCTATATTGCTATGGCATAACTTAGATATACTGTACCATGTGAAGAATAGAAGGTGCTCGGTGCATAGAGGTGCAGCTAACGATTCTGTGAGGGTATAAAAGGAGAATAAAATCAATACAACATGATAAACATGGCCGAAATTACAGTACAATCTTCACAGTAATATCACAAAAAAGCTGAGACGTCGTAGTCCCTATTCAGTCCTTTGGGTTCTAAAGTCTGCAACGTATAGATCCAGAACGCTTCCCTTTTCTGGAGCATTTTAATGCGGTTCTGGCCCCTTCTAGGAATAGCAATTTGTTCCAGAACCTGGAAACGGAGTTGAGCAATGCTATGATTTTTTTCGGAAAAATGATGTGGGAGGGGAAGGTAAGTTTTGTTGCATCGGATCGTGGACTTGTGTTGAGCCACTCTATCCCTTACCATTTGAGTGGTCTCCCCCACATATGCCAAACCACATGGGCACTTTATGAGGTATACCACAAACGTGGATTCACAGGTGTAGAACCCTTTTATAGGAATCGCCTTTCCAGTTTGTGGGTGGAAGACACAGGGGCCCTTCTGTATGTTACTGCATTGAAGACAATTCAAGCAGGGGAACGTGCCCTGTCTTTGAGTTTGAAGGAAAGTTTGTCTGGGGACCACTGTGCTTGAACCGATGTCTGCCTTCACCAGTTTGTCTTTTAGATTCCTTGCCCGCTTGAAACATGAGAGAAAGGGCTTACTGAATTCCGGGACATTGGGGTAACTACTTTTTAGGATGTGCCAATGTCTTCTGATGGTGGATTGCACTAAACCAGAGAACGGATGGAAAGTAGAAACGAATGGAATTCTTTTCTGGTTGTCTATTGGTCTAGTGTTGGAAAGGTTTCTTTTGGCCTCTGTTAAAACCCCCCGAGGGTACCCCCTCTTGATGAACTTGTGTTCCATCTCGGTGAGTCTGGTTTTTTTGATCTCCTTGTCAGAGACAATTCTCTCTATCCTATGAAATTGTGATTTCGGAATGGAGTTCTTAACCGAAGGTGGGTGGCAGCTCGTGAAGTAAAGAAGGCCATTGCGGTCAGTTGGTTTGGTGAATAAGTCAATTGCTAGTGTGCCGTCCCTTTCCTTATAAACCAGAGTGTCCAGAAAGCTAATTCTATGTGTGTCATGATGTCTAGAGAATTTAAGTTCGGGCCAGATGTTATTGATGTGTTGGTCAAAGGAAAGGAGTGACTCAATGGGGCCATCCCAGACACAGAATATGTCGTCGATGTATCTCCGCCATACCCTACAGTGGTCTTTAAATAGGGGGTGGTCGTACACGTAATCGTTCTCAAAGGCTGCCATATAGGCCACGGCATAGGGGGGCGCTACATTCGCGCCCATTGCAGTGCCTTGTTGTTGGGCATAGAAGGTGTCCTGCCACATGAAATAATTTTCTTTGAGTACTAAGCCTAAAAGGTCAGCACAGAGATGACGTATCTTAATGTCTACTTTATTATCACTCAAGAGTCTGTCCGTGGCTGCCAAGCCTTTCTCATGTACTATTGACGTGTACAGACTGTTGACGTCCCAGGTGATTAGTAGGGAGGACGGGGCTATGGGGCCCAAGGACCTAATGACTTGTATGAAGTCATTGGTGTCCAACACAAAGGAACGTGTGGTTTTGATTAGTGGTGTCAGAATTTTTTCAAGCACCATGGATAGAGGTGACAAGACAGAGTCGGTCAAGGACACAATGGGCCTGCCCGGTGGTTTGTTTATCTCTACTACGAAACTCACCACTCACGTTTCACCAAATCAGGATTCACCAAGTCCGCCACCATTGTTGTGTTTCTTTGGTAAATCCACTAGTGATGTTTTGTTTTCTTCGTGTCATATATTTCTAAAGAGAATGCATTGTAACCTCAATGTGCATCGTGTTTTTTTGCAATTGGTTTCTAAAATAATTTTTTCTGTATCTTTTGTATATATGTATTGCAGTGTTCAAATATCCTGTCTGATGAAGGTCCTATGTTGGGACCGAAAACGTTCATGTTGAACTGGATGCACTGAATAAATCATGTTTTACTGCACCACAAAGTTCTCCTGAGTGCCAAGTATATTATTGCTTCCACACTGCACATGGTTCAGAGGCTGTGCGAACAGAGGCGTGCTGTAATCAATTTGTGGGAGGAAACACATACAGAGGCAGGCAGTTGGATGGCAGACATGGAGTTGTCTGGTATGCAGTGGTCAAAGCTACAAGACCTCTGTCAAGTCCTTCAGTGTTTTGAGGAATGCACAAGGCTGGTTAAGTGCAGACGACGCCATCATAAGCATGAGCATTCCACTAATGCATCTGCTGATGCAAACTTTGATGCACATTAAGGAGCAGGCATCTGCAGCCGAGGAGGAGGGAAGCCTTGATGACATTCAGCCATTGTCTGCTCAGGGAACTCTCCTGGACGAGGTGGCGGATGAAGAGGAGGAGGAGGAGGATGATGGGGATGAATATTTATGGGAGGAGGATGCTTCTCAGGGGGCAATAGAAACTGGTGGCGTGGCAAGGTCAGGTACAGGGTTTTTGCGGGACACAAATGATGTTGATTTGCAAGAAAGTGCTCCTCAACCCAGCACAAGCAGTGAATTGACACCTGGAACATTGGCCCACATGGCTGAGTATGCCTTGCGTATCCTAAAAAGGGACCCCTGCATTATCAAAATGATGACCGATGACGATTACTGGATGGCCTGCCTCCTGGATCCACGATATAAAGGAAAATTACAAAACATCATGCCACATGAGAACCTTGAGCAAATATTGGCTACCAAACAAGCAACTCTTGTAGACCATTTGGTTCAGGCATTTCCAGCACACAGCGGCCGTGATGGTTCTCACACGAGCCGTAAGGGGCAACATGGCAGAGGTGTTAGAGGTGCACAAATCCGAAGTGGCGTTGGACAGAGGGGTTTTATGACCAGGTTGTGGAGTGATTTCGCAATGACCGCTGACACGACAGGTACTGCTGCATCGATTCAAAGTGACAGGAGACAGCATTTCTCCAGTATGGTTACGAACTACTTTTCCTCCCTTATCGATGTTCTCCCTCACAGGTCATTCCCCTTTGATTACTGGGCATCTAAAATAGACACCTGGCCTGAATTGGCAGAATATGCATTCCAGGAGCTCGCTTGCCCTGCTGCTAGTGTGCTGTCAGAAAGAGTCTTCAGTGCTGCTGGTTCAATACTGACCGAAAAAATGACACGTCTGGCTACCCGAAATGTTGATGATCTAACCTTCATTAAAATGAACCAATCATGGATTTCAATTTATTTGGCCCCACCTTCACCTGCTGACACGTAGCTTGCCTGAAAAATGGCTTGCTTTTGGCCTCCTCTTACTGAATGCTCCAATTCCTCCATTTGCAGCTGCTGAATGTCCACCATAGGCCATTTTTATACCTCCCTAAATGAGCTGACTCCCCCCACAGGCCCGTGGTCACCACCTGGCGCAAGCACCCAATGCGAGTGCCGTTTGCCTGGACAGGTGGGTGTGCCCACTCTTGGGACAGGGTCCCTCATAGTACAATGAAGTGTCTCTGATGGTGGTGGTGCACCACCAACGTCAGACACACCTTCGTAATATGAGGGGCCCTGTGCCAGTACCGCCGCCCATGAGAGAGTGTCCCCCCCCCAGCTCGAACAGTGCTCTACCACTTGCAATACTTACCTCTCCCTGCTCCACCACTGTGTAGTCTGGGCTGTTAAATCCTTCAATGGCACTGCCAATACAAATTTGTTGAAATGATAGATGATAGTTAAAATATACAGGGGCCCTGGCCTCCATTTAGACCAGTTAATAATTTGCACCTACTACCACTGTCTGCTACTCAGCAGAGGAGCCCACCCCTGTACCTAGCTATGCCACCTGTTTATTTATGATCAATTTTTTGGCAGACATTTAGCCCACTTTATTATTTGGGCCTACTAACTGTGTCTGCCCCTCATTACAGTTGTCTTCCACTGAACAAAGCAATGCCGCCTGTTTAGTCCTGTTACCAATTTTGAACTGCATTTAGCCCACTTTATTATTTGGGCCTACTAACTGTGTCTGCCCCTCATTGCAGATGTCCTCCACTGAACAAAGCAATGCCGCCACATTAGTCCTGTTACCAATTTTGAACTGCATTTAGCCTACTTAATTATTTAGGCCTACTAACTGGGTCTGCCACTCTTTACAGTTGTCCTCCGCTGAACAAAGCAATGCCACCAGTTTAGTCCTGTTACCAATTTTGAACTGCATTTAGCCTACTTTATTATTTGGGCCTAGTAACTGTGTCTGCCACTCATTACAGTTGTCCTCCGCTGAACAAAGCAATGCCGCCTGTTTAGTCCTGTTACCAATTTTGAACTGCATTTAGCCTACTTAATTATTTGGTCCTACTAACTGTGTCTGCCACTCCTTACAGTTGTCCTCCGCTGAAGAAAGCAATGCCGCCAGTTTAGTCCTGTTACCAATTTTGAACTGCATTTAGCCTACTTAATTGTTTGGGCCTACTAACTGTGTCTGCCACTCCTTACAGTTGTCCTCCGCTGAACAAAGCAATGCCGCCTGTTTAGTCCTGTTACCAATTTTGAACTGCATTTAGCCTACTTTATTATTTGGGCCTAGTAACTGTGTCTGCCACTCATTACAGTTGTCCTCCGCTGAACAAAGCAGTGCCGCCTGTTTAGTCCTGTTACCAATTTTGAACTGCATTTAGCCTACTTAATTATTTGGGCCTACTAACTGTGTCTGCCCCTCATTACAGTTGTCCTCCACTGAACAAAGCAATGCCGCCTGTTTAGTCCTGTTACCAATTTTGAACTGCATTTAGCCTACTTAATTATTTGGGCCTACTAACTGTGTCTGCCCCTCATTACAGTTGTCCTCCACTGAAGAAAGCAATGCTGCCAGTTTAGTCCTGTTACCAATTTTGAACTGCATTTAGTTAGTAGGCCCAAACAATTAAGTAGGCTAAATGCAGTTCAAAATTGGTAACAGGACTAAACAGGCGGCATTGCTTTGTTCATTGGAGGACAACTGTAAGGAGTGGCAGACACAGTTAGTAGGCCCAAACAATTAAGTAGGCTGTGTCTGCCACTCCTTACAGTTGTCCTCCAATGAACAAAGCAATGCCGCCTGTTTAGTCCTGTTACCAATTTTGAACTGCATTTAGCCTACTTTATTATTTGTGCCTACTAACTGTGTTTCCTTCTCATCCTGCCCATTGCCCAGCCACTGCTAGATGAGTCTGCTGGTACATTGACCCAGACCACTACATTCCCCTTGCACTCTACACAGCCAGAATCTGACCCTGCTGAAAGTCAGGTTCCCCTTCCCTCATACTATACCACCTTACACGGGGACAAAGAGGAAGGTGCAGATGAAAGTGCAGGTTCCTTCATCAGGTGGGGGGCATACTCATTGGCGAAGTCACTGGCACAGGGCCCCTCATAGTACGCAAAAGTGTCTCTGCCGGTGGGAGGCGCTACCCGCCGTCAAACACACTGCTGTACTATGAGGGGCCCTGTGCCAGTTCCAATGCCAATGAGTGGCCCCCCCCTGCTTGATCAGGATCACAGCACTTGCAAAGTTGAAATACTTACCTCTTCCTGCTCCACCGCCGTGATGTATTCTGCGTTTCCTGGGCCAACGAAAATCTTGAGCCAGCCCTACCCCCCACAACTTTAGCCAAATGACACCCAGTTTTCAATGCCTAACTATTATTATAATGAAAATTAAGATTGACAAGCTTCAGTAATAAGAATTGATGTTTTTGGCATTAAAATGGGCACTGTAGGTGTTTTCCTGTCCTCCACTCACTGCCGACTTTGATTCCCCATTGACTTGCATTGGGTTTCGTGTTTCAGTCGGCCCCTGACTTTACGCAATAATCGGGCGATTTCACCCGACCCGACTTTTGACAAAGTCGGGTTTCGCGAAACCCGACTCGATCTGAAAAAAGTAAAAGTCACTCAACTCTACTTAAGAGGCTTTTCCCCAAGACAGCAGTGAAGCAGACAATTCGCATCGCAGCTCTAGACTTCCAACCTCCAGCATGTCAAATCAATGCCAAAACATTAGCAGCAGCAGTGGTTTAAGTGCAAGAAGCAATTTCTGTGAGTACTTTGACATTTTTTTTAGACAAGCTCGTGCACCAACACAACGAGTCCAAGTCTTACACATGGTGAACAAATGGAGAGGATGGTGCAGGAGTATCTAGAATTGAATATCAATACCATCAGGGAGGGTTTGGACCATTTTACATTTTGGTCTTCCAAAATAGATGAGCGGCCTGAGCTCGCCTCACATAACTTGGAGGTTTTATCGTGCCCGGCAGCCGGCGTTCTCTCAGAAGGTGTCTTTAGCGCTGCTGGAGGTGTCCTGATGGATAAACGCAGCCAGCTGTCCCCTGAAAGTGTAGACCGCCTAACTTTCATCAAGATGAACAAGTCGTGGATCTCCAAGGACTTTTTCACCCCAATTGCAAACTGTACAGACTAGTTGATATTCAATTTTTTAGTGTGATGCATTAATGTCATGTAACTGCACTCTGTGATATCTTCAGTGTGGCTTTTGTGCCTGCTGTGGTGGCTGCTGCTGATGATGATGTTGACATAAATTTGTGGAAATGTGAACAGTCATGATTGGTCTACATCTGCTGGGTAAATGTAGTGTAAGATCCCAATTATACCACTTCTATTCTCGTGACAGTTATTCCACTTCGCTGGTATCAGACCCTCATTTTTAAAAGTGTGAACATTCCTGGTTGGGTGTGCATTTGCTGGATTGGATGTAGTGGCAGACCTGTCAGTCCCTATTATACTATATCTACTGTTGTGAAATTGATGTCACTTTGGTAGTGTCTGGCACTAATTTATGAAAATGTGTAGATTCATGGTTGAGTCTCCTTCATGCATGTTGCCTGTAGCAGTATACCTCCAAGACTGGCAGGCCTCCACTTCCTTGGACTCAACTATCCGTGTTACTATCCTTAAATTTTTCTGATAATTGTAGTTTATAGACTACCATTATCAGAAAAATTTAAGGACAGTAACACTGATATTTGTGCCCCCGGAGTGTGGCTCAGCATGAAAGAAGGTAGAGGTGTTGCATGTGGTATAAGGGCTCCCAGCAAAGGAGGCCTACACCGAACCCTCATCCACCTTGTCTTACTGTGATGTTCAATTGAAAGCTTTAAATGCTGTCCCAGACCTCGATACCTCATGCCTGGTTGATTGCTGCGGTGCCATGCTACAATTTGTATTGTGGGCGAATTGAGCCCAGTTTCCTGGTGTCTGTCCCTCATTTGATGTGTTTTGGCAGCATTTGGTGCTGTTTTAATGTGCTGTGCATGTGTTTGTTTTTTGCCACCCATTGAGAAGAATGGAGTTCTGTTATGTTCAACGAATATTCGACAAATTAATTGGCGAATTTTGCAAATTCGGCGATCATAATCCGAACTGAACATTGAAATATTCGCTCATCTCTATTCTTAGGGTAGATGGTGAGAGTGAGACCACTCCCTTGGATGAAAAGCAGCCTCACACATGAATGGTCTCAGGATGAGTTACTGTTGCTATGACAAGGACTCTTGGTAATGCTCATGTTTTACTCTCTTGATAATCATTCTTCTAAAACATGATGCACAATGCATATTATAGAAAAAGTAAATACATTTTATTACATCAAAATAACAATGACATGAAGGAAATTTATTCAGACAGGACTCAACAAGGTAAAATAATTAAAATAGCACAGGAAATGGGTTATGATAGAAATGTAAGGCAGTTTTTGAATAATGAAACAATAAAACAAATGATTAGTTGCCAGATCAGGTTAGAAAAATTAATAAGAATTATGATATAAAATAATTATAATATAAAAGAATTATAAATGGTATTGTATAAACCAAGCTCAATCCCAAAAATAGAAAAGTCAGAACTTCACAAAAAAATCATGAAGCTTCCAATAGCATGACAATGTTAGATACATGTGAAGAGTTCTGACTTCAATACATGGGATACAATAATGTGCAACATGATTCATGTGGACAATAAAATTTGATATAACAGAGTATAAAATAAAGTGCTAAGTGGCTACAGAATAAGTCATGTAAACTGACAGTTCTCTGAAGAGCAAAAGGAAACTGCATAAAGTGACAAGTGTCTAAAGATTGCCAGTAGCCCAAAGGAATGGAAACATGAACCAACAAATGAAATGAACGTTGCAAAATAAGTATAATAAGGACTGACCAAGGTACTAACCCAGCACTCGCTGCGTGTGCCCTAAGCAAAAGTGAAACGCGCAATCAATTGTTCTATTGCTTAAAAATTTCAAAACTGCCTTACATTTCCATCATAACCCATCTCCTGTGCTATTTTATTAATTTTTTTGTTGAGTCCTATCTGATTAAATTTCTTTCATGTCATTGATATTCTGATGTAATAAAATGTATTTACTTTTTCTATAATATGCGTTGTGCATCACGTTTTAGGTTAAAATTCAAATAAGGTGACACGACGATTTTGATCATTGGATTTTGATTCATGTATAAATTCTTACAAAACAGTCTGAAGGGACTTCATCACAAGTAAAAAAAGAAAAACTTTGCCTCTGTCTTCTGCAGTCCAAGCCCTGTATTTTGTGTAGATTGTCAGTCTGTCCTTCATGCTTTTTTTTTAGACAGAAGTGAATTCTTTGCGGCCCTTCTTAAAGGGAACCTGTCATCCCCAAAATCGATGGTTAGGTAAGCTCACTGGGAGCAGGGGCTTATCTACAGCATTCTGTAATGCTGTAGATAAGCCCCCGATGTTACCTGAAAGATGAGAAAAAGACATTAGATTATACTCACCCAGGGGTGGTCCGATCCGGTGGGCATCTCAGGTCCGGTACAGCGCTTCCCATCTTCACTCCATGACGTCCTCTTCTGGTCTTCACGCCGCGGCTCCGGTACTGCAGTGCACAGGTGCCGGAAAGGACAGAGAGGCCCGACGCCTGCGCACTGCAGTACTTAGCTCTGCCCTCAACAGGTCAGACAAAGTGCGCCTGCGCCAGAGCAGTGGCGTGAAGACCAGAAGAGGACATCATGGAATGAAGATAGGAGGTGCCAGAGCGGACCTGAGACACCCATCGGACCGGACCGCAGCGGGACTGCCCCTGGGTGAGTATAATCTAATGTCTTTTTCTCATCTTTCAGGTAACATCGGGGGCTTATCTACAGCATTACAGAATGCTGTAGATAAGCCCCTGATGACAGTGAGCTTACCTCATCATCGATTTTGGGGGCGACAGGTTCCCTTTAACATCAGGGCAGCCTCCAAAAGCCTTTTCCTCACTTTGTATGCAGATGCACTGACACTTTACTGCTCCCATTCCTGAGAAAGCTCTGCACTGGTGTTGAACCAATCCCAAAGTTGAATATCTTTAGGAATTGGTCCTGGCAGTTGCTGTCATTTCTTGGGTGCCCTGAGGCCTTAATCACAGCAAATGAACCTTTCTTTTTGAAGTTCTGAAAGATCTGTTAGAGGTAAAAATTAGGTGCAATCTTATATTAGCAGTCCTTGCCTGTAAAACTATTTTTATGCAAAGCAATGATGACGGCAAGCATTTCCTTGGAGGTAACTAGGATTAACAAAAGAAGACAGTGGTTTCAAGAACTAGCCCCCTTTTAAAACAACCAGTCTGCTCTTATTATTTAAACAGTATGATATAGTGATATCAGCTGTCTTGTCCTTGTTAACACTTTGTCCTGAACAAATGAAAAAAAAATCATTGAAGTGATGTAAGCAGGTCAGTTTGTGACAGTGTTAAAATTCAATGGAAATTTTTTTATGATTATGTTCATTTTCATGGCAAGGAATGACAATTTTTTGCAATTCATCTAATCACTCTTCATAACAAATTTTGAGTTAATACAGATTAGCATTATAAAAACTGAAACAGCAAACTTTGTAAAAAACAAAATTTGTGTCAGTCTGAAAACTTTTGACCCCAAATTTAGTCTTCTAAAATATAAATATACATATTACAGTACATGGTTTCAATGAGGTCAACAAAAGACTAATTCTATTAATAATTTTTTAAAGGAAAGATGAGACAGGAAAAGTCCTTTTTTTAGAATCACCACAGGAGGCTGTAGAATAGTTGGATTCCAAAGGATTATAAAGTCCAAAGGGGGAAGTGGTTTGTCGGCATTTCATCCCACAATCACTTCCTCACGAGACTGTCCTTGAGACAGACTCAACTGATGATTAACAATTTCACTCCATTCACCCCTCTTACTCAGGGGGTACTCACTCATAAAAAGTTCATCTTAAAGTACTAAACGGGTCAATTTTTTACATAGTTAATTGGAAGGATTGGCTCTGAATTGCCAGCAAGAAAAAACTGCCCTGTCCTACTTAGTGATGAGTTCACCTCAAAGCGGAAAGTAAGAAAACACCACTTTTTAAATTTTGTCTTCTTGGTGCTGGTAGTAGATGGGGTCAGGATGAATGGACCTGTGGAAGTTTGGGTTCCACCAAACTTTAGTCCAAAGTTGGGTTTGGGTACCAGATACCCAAACTTGAACTCAAACCCCATAGAACCAAACCCAAGACCCAAACGTTAGAGCTGGAAAATCTCTCTCTTTCTCTCTCCCCCTGAGCTCCCTGAACTCCATGAAATCAATGAATTGTAAAACGGACTTCCAGAAGTCAGTGTTCAGAGTTCAGCACCTGACACTAGGTACCAGGCCAGAAATTTACAGTTCAGGTTTGCTCAACTCTAGTAGTAGTACAGACAGAATCTATATTTATGCAGATTAAGAGTAAAGCTGACCACACACAATAGATGGATGCTGGGCAAACTATGCTTTACCCAACAACATTCTCAGCCAACTGTTCCATACACAGGAGTGCTCAGTCTAGTGCTCCTGCCTCCTCTATGAGAAAGTTGCCGACTGACACGTTGGCCAGTGACTTATCTCTGGGAGAACAATGCAACTGGCAGCCCGAAATCGGACATGTGCAATCAACTTTTCTCCCAACCATAAATCAGCCGTTACCACCATACTAATTAAACAGTCGGCCGAACCCATCTATATGGATATTAGCCTTCTAATGTTTGTATGGGGCTATAATTAAGGCCATGTGTGGGGACTTAATATGAGTAACTGAGCAGTTTCGCAATCACTGTGGCCTTGAGGTTAATGTGAGAAAATACGTTTTTTTGGTCATTACACTATGACTTTGTATAACCAGTAGCAGAGCTTAAAATATTAATTAAATCTTTATTCAATAATATTTTAACATTTGGGTAGCAACACTAAAAATTACTCAATTGTTATAGCTTGAGTGTTCTGGTTTGCTTCTCAACTCAGAGGAGAGTTGAAATGTTTCAAAATAAATATTTAAAAAATAAAAATCCAGCATAAATCTTGCACATTTTTGTAGTTCATGAATGATCTAGTTATTCCAATTTATTAAATTAAAAAAACTTTAATTACCGTATTTTTCGGACTATAAGACGCACCGGACCATAAGGCGCACCCCAAATTTGGGGTGAAAATTGCAGAAAAAAAGATTTTTTTATAAGATGAGGGTCCGTCTTATTGTCCGAATTTACAGTATCTTACCTGAAGGCTGGCAGTGGCAGAGCAGGGTCACAGGAGGCATGGTGTCGGCAGAGGTGGGGTGATGCGGTACGGCGTGCACCTGAGCAGGGTCCCTTCCTGTTTAGGTGGGCGACGCCACGGCCTGGTGTCCATGGGAGGGTTGCAGCACTGGTTACCGGCAGAGGTGCTGGGATCAGGAGGTGCTGGGATCAGGAGGTGCTGGGATCAGGAGGTGCTGGGATCAGGAGGTGCAGGGATCAGGAGGTGCAGGGATCAGGAGGTGCTGCGATCAGGAGGTGCTGCGATCAGGAGGTGCTGGGATCAGGAGGTGCTGGGATCAGGAGGTGCTGGGATCAGGAGGCGCAGTGACAGGTATGGTGTGAGAGGGTCCCTTTCCCCGGTGAGGTGATGCAGCAGCCCGGTAAGCAGCAGAGCCGGGTGAATGCTGTTGTTATCGGTGGCGGCGGCCATCTTCCGGGGGCCGCGTGTGCGCAGATGAAGCGCTCTGCTTCCCGGGGCTTCAGGAAAATGGCCGCGGGAGGCCGCGCGTGCGCAGATGGAGATCGCGGCGGCCATTTTCCTGAAGCTAAGAACTTCAGAAAAATGGCCGCCGCGATCCCCATCTGCGCACGCGCGGCATCCCGCGGCCATTTTCCTGAAGCCCCGGGAAGCAGAGTGCTTCATCTGCGCGCGCGTGGCCCCCGGAAGATGGCCGCCACCACTGATGACAACAGGATTAACCCGGCTCTGCTGCTTACCAGGCTGCTGCATCACCTCACCGGGGAAAGGGACCCCGCTCACTGCGCCTCCTCATCTCCGCACGTCTGCCGCCGCACCTCTGCCACCGCACCTCTGCCGCCACGGGTAAGCCTGCATTTCGACTATTAGACGCACCCCCCATTTTCCCCCCTTTTTGGGGGGGGAAAAAGTGCGTCTTGTAGTCCGAAAAATACGGTAGTTTTTGTTTGATATTCTTTATTTTTATAGTCTTTTTTTTAAAAGAGGTTATCCACTACTTTAACATTGATGACCTAACCATAGAATAGTTCATCAATGTCTGATTTGTCGGGGTCTGACTCTTGGCACCCCCCGCCGCTCAATGGTTATCACTCAGTGTAGGCAGTGGTGGCCACTGGTAGGAAGTACTCACTTGCCGATCTGGCCATCGTCTGATAGTGGCCACGCAGGTTACTGCACATCCGCCTCCTATTGATTTGAATAACCTCTTTAATCATTTATCTTATATAAATAGTTAGAAGAAATAGATAGGAAATAGTACTTAAATGGAAATGAAAAAGTGGACTTTATTCACATATATTCAGCTCTTCATTTAAAGCCTTTCTCAAACATCAAATGAGGAGCTGAAATGTCACATGTATCTGTGTAATTAAAGTCCACTTTTTCCCCAATTTCCATTGGGAGTGCTGCTTCCAATCCATATTTTCTACATTTGGAGGCTTCTAGGCTGTTGCTTATAGAAGTATTACACCAACAACACTACTGTGCAGCTATTTTTCCTTGTTGATATATAACTAGTTACTGTAAATAGGAGCAGATCAGGCAAAATTTGAACTCACAGGTTCTTGCAGATTTCCCAAGGAAATTTGATTAGCAGAGAAGTTATTCTTCATGAATTTAATGTCCCTTAATGTCAATAATTTACCTTTTGTGTTTAAGTATTAAAATTAAAAAAAAAAAGATTGGAAGTCTGGAAAGTGGGAGTGGGGTCTTAAAGTGAAATCAGATCTCTCCAAAAAGGTATGCCTCTTTATGATATAAATATAGTTGCTCTCAATGTTTGTTAGTTTGCAACATTTTGGCATGGTCCTGAAACAGTTATGGGTTAATTCCCTGCTATTTGGTAACATTTTCAGCTGTTGGTCTACTGAAGCCAAGATAATCATCTTAAGGAGCAGAGGTAAAAGGGAACCTGTTACTTTGTACATGCAGTCTGATATGTGGACACCACTGGACCGAGTAGGAAAAGATGAGCAGAATTATATACTGTATGAGTTGTGGGAAAAGAGTCAATATAACCTTTGTATTATTTACTGAAATCCCTGGTGTCTGTATGTATTTGAGTCCAGTAGGCGGTCCTGCTCAGTGATTGACAGTTATTTCTCCATGCATGGTCATACGGGGAAGACTGTCACTAAATAGGACCACCTACTGGATGCATATACATACAAACACTAGGGATTTCAATGAATAAAATTCAAGTGTTACTGAAACCTTTCTCACAAAAATATATATGAATCTGATCAGCTTGTGTTGCTCTATAACATCCTGACAAACAGAAAAAACTGATCGGCACATCCAAACTAGTGAGAACAGGTGCAAACTAGGACAACCAAGTCAATAAACTTAAGAAAAAAAATAGCTGCTCTCTAAAATGCTAAAAACAATGAATCTAGAAAATTGTAACTTCATTACTGCCATAGAGAATACATGAATGCAATATTTTGTCAATATGAAATACAGAAAAATCGAGCCGCAATGTCGCTACGAAAAAATTGCAAAAGAAAAAATGAAGGTACAGATGTGCTCAAAACTTTAGATACCCAGGCAGAATTTTTGCTTTCTTTTTTTAATAGAATATGAATGATAACACCAAAATGTTTTCTCCTCTCATGGTTAGTGGTTGGGTGAAGCCATTTATTTTCAAACTACTGTGTTTTCTCTTTTTGGTGTTATCATTCATATTCTCTGAAAAAAGGCCAAGAAAGCAAAAATTCTGCCGGGGTACGTAATCTTTTGAGCATAACTGTACTGTACTTAGCGCATAAATTGGCCACTTCGTGAGAGCTCAACAGTCATCAACAAGAAGTACCTTATTTTTATGAATCTATTCTGATATGAGAGTTCTCCTGGGCTGAAAAGCCTACAATTATTAGGTTAGGGTCCCAACAATAAGGTACACCTTGACGATGGCTGTTGCACTCTCTTGAATTGGCCAATTTATGCGCTAAGTAATTTCATTTTTTTCTGAAGCAATTTTTTCTGTATCAATATTGCAGTTCTATTTTTCAATATTTCATATTTACAAAATATAGCATTCATGTATTTTCTATGGCAGTAATGCAGTTCCAATGTTCTATAACATCCTGACTGCAGATCAGATACTATATTCTACATCACAGGTTTGCCTTAATCTTTTGTCCTACTGTACATAGGGGGGATCAAAAGTCTCCACAGCAGCCTGTTGTCTTATAGGACACAGGACAGTGAGGAGGAAGAGGGAGGACATGGCTCAGCTTCTCTTAAATATATTTCTCAGAATTACTAATAACGTGAGGCAAGAAAGGGAAGAGACCAAATAATAAAAAATGAAGGCAGTTTTTCTTGTGCTTTTTCTGTGTTCCTTTGGGATGTAGCAGTGGAGAAACTTTTACTAAGTCCCAAAGCAATTATTATTCTCATTTACAATAAGAACTTGAAGGTTGAATGAATTCTTGTGAATTACGTCCTACATTATGTCCTGCAAAATGTGAAATCCTTGCTCTTCATTAATTCTGGAGCCAAAACTGGAAATTGTTTTTGCATATGAATCTATTTACCAAATCACTACATTCATAACACTGGTTTCTAAAGTGTCTCACAATTTCATTTTATGTCAAACACCCAACTAAACTAGAGCCAAATTTATGGGAAGCCAATTAGTAGGGATCAAGGCATATGAGAAATTTTACATCGAGATAATAAATATTGTAAAATAATGAAAAAATGTCTTTAAGTACTTAAAAAAAGGAGAAATAAAATCAAAAGGCCCCAAATAAGACACATATTAGGTGTCTGCATCTGTAATTACACATATTATAAAGCTATATAAATTATTAATCCCTCAAGGTGAACGTCGCAAAAATATCTGAAAAACAATTCCACAATTACTGTTTATGTTCATCCCACATCACAAAAAGTTAAATAAAAAGTGATCAAGTCATGTGTAACCCAAAGTGTTACCAGCAAAAATGATAGCTCATTACAAAAAAACACAATTGCTCTAATAAGTCTACATACAGAAAAAAAAAAACTTATACATCTCAGATTATGGAAAGAAAAGGAGTATGCGAGTATGTGTATGTGGACAAAATTGTTGGTCCCCTTCAGGTTAAGTAAGAAAAAACCGCAAGAGTCACTGAAATAACTTTAAACTGATAAAAGTAATTTTTTTCATTTTAAATTTACTGAATATCAACTAATGAAAATCAGACATTGCTTTTACGGTATATTGTAATTCAACAGAAAAAAAAACAAATTCACATGGACTGAACAATAATGATTGTACCCCTGGAAAATATTGAAAATAATTTGACCACAGGGACTTTATAAACCAAGGTGTGTCTTGAAATTAGAATCACAGGTGTCTGCAAATTTGTAGTCAGACAGTCTACATATTTAAAAGGGTGAAAAGTAGTCACTGTGCTGTTTGGCATCATAGACCGAATAAAGCTCAAGAGAGTTGTCTCATGAAATTTGATAGAAAACTATAGACAATTATGTTAAAGGGGTTGTCCACTACTTTCAATTAACCCCCCAATGTACCCCCCCGGGGCCCCTAATGAATTGTGCCATTACCTTCTGTTGACGTTTTCGCCTGTGAGCGGCGCTATTCCTCCTGCTGAGTCCGGGTCACATGACCCCCAGACTGCAGCCGCCGCTCATTTCCGCCGACGTCACGTCAATTTCCAGGCTCTGAAAATTGACGTGACGTCAGCAGCAGGCGTGACCAGCCCCCACAGTCAGCAGTCACTCAGCAAGAGTGACTGGGCTGTGGGCGGTGCTGGGGGCTGCCTGCAGGGCTGTGCTGGGGGCGGGCGGGGCTGTGTGTGCTGAGCTCACTGCTCACTGAGTGCTGGGATCATGATGTGTGGCTGGGCTGTGCTTCGGTCGCCGGGGGTCTGCCGGTGCTTGTGCCCGCCGGCGCCGGTGTTTCTGCCCGCCGGCGCCGGTGCTTGTGACCGCCGGCGCCGGTGCTTCTGCCCGCCGGCGCTGGTGCTTCTGCCCGCCGGCGCTGTGCGTGTGTGTGCCGGCGCTGTGTGTGCGCGTGTGTGCCGGCGCTGTGTGTGCGTGTGTGCCGACGCTGTGCGTGTGTGTGTGTGTGTGCCGGCGCTGTGCGTGTGTGTGCAGGCATCGTCCGATGGGACTACAAGTCCCATCGGGCTCTGCCTGCTACACTGACAGTGAGTGACACATTAGCCAATGATGGGACAGTAGTAGTCCCATCATCCGGCTAATGTGTTGAATGTAAAAAAAAAAAAAAAACACAGTACATACATACATACATACATACACACCATGCGACGACATGCACCATGCGACGACATGCGACAACATGCACCATGCGGCAACATGCACCATGCGACGACATGCGATGACATGCACCATGCGACGACATGCACCATGTGACATGCACCATGCGACAACATGCACCATGTGACATGCACCATGCGACGACATGCGACATGACCATGCGACGACATGCACCATGCAACGACATGCGCCATGCGACGACATGCACCATGCGACGACATGCGACAACATGCACCATGCGACACATGCACCATGCGACCACATGCGACATGCGATGACATGCACCATGCGACGACATGCACCATGTGACATGCACCATGCGACAACATGCACCATGTGACATGCACCATGCGACGACATGCGACATGACCATGCGACGACATGCACCATGCAATGACATGCGACATGCGACGACATGCACCATGCAACGACATGCGCCATGCGACGACATGCGCCATGCGACGACATGCGCCATGCGACGACATGCACCATGCGGCGACCTGCACCATGTGATGACATGCGCCATGTGACGACATGCGCCATGCGACGACATGCGCCATGCGACGACATGCACCATACGACAACATGCACCATGCGACAACATGCACCATGCGACGACATGCACCATGCGACGACATGCACATGCGTCAACATGCGACATGCACCATGCGTCGACATGCGCCATGCGTCAACATGCACCATGCGTCAACATGAGACATGCACCATGCAACGACATGCACCATGCATCGACATGCACCATGCGTCGACATGCACCATGCATCAACATGCACCATGAGTCAACATGCGACGACACGCAACATGTGACATGCGACATGAAACATGCCACATACAGTACGTACATACAACAGACATACAGTACATATAACATAGATTACATACTCACCATCACTTGTCACTTTGATCCCCGAAGCCATTGTCATCTGTAAAAAATATTAAAATAATAAACAAACACTATACTCCCTGATCCGCAGAAATCCAATTAAAACGAGTGTCCCTCGACGATCTCCCGTGGAGAGCAGGAGCCTCTGCTGATGCAACCACTCTCCAGGGGCTCCAGGAAGACAATGAGGGGAGGAAGGTATCCTTCCACAATGTATTCCCCACAATGTATTCCTACACCCCTGTGAGAAAATAGTCCCTAGTCTCACTTTATGGCATGCTGTATGAGAAAGTTCCCACGCAGCTTTTTGCCATAAAGTGAGACCAGTGAACTTTAGTAACCTCAGTGATGCACTACAGGAGCCATTGTCTTCTGTCAGTGTGTCACTGAGGGTCCTATAGAGCAGTGACACCACCCAATGTCACTGTTCTATAGGGGAGATCGTCGTGGGACACTCGTTATTAATTGGACTACAGCGGACAGGTAGTATACGGTTTATTATTTTACTTTTTTGCAGGTGCTGGAGTATGGTAAGTATGGTTAAATGAAGAATATTAAAATACTTTTTCCTAATGTGTGTGTGTTTCATTAACCCTTTTTTAGTATTGGATTAATAATGGATAGGCGTCTTATTGACGCCTCTCCGTTATTAACCCGGCTTAATGTCACCTTACAATAGCAAGGTGACATTAACCCCTTATTACCCCATATCCCACCGCTACACGGGAGTGGGACTGAAATACATGGCACTTTAATACGTGGCACTGAAATACGTGGCACGTGGCACTTACGTACGTGGCACTGAAATATGTGGCACGTGGCACTGAAATACGTGGCACTTACATAGGTGGCATTTAAATCCGTGGCACTTAAATCCGTGGCACTTACATACATTGCACTTGCATACATGGCACTTAAATACGTGGCACGTGGCACTTACATACGTGGCACTTACATACGTGGCACTTATATACGTGGCACGTGGCACTTACATACGTGGCACTTATATACGTGGCACTGAAATAGGTGGCACTTAAATCCGTGGCACTGAAATACGTGTCACGTGGCACATACGTGGCACTTACATACGTGGCACTTACATACGTGGCACTTATATACGTGGCACGTGGCACTTACATACGTGGCACTTATATACGTGGCACCGAAATAGGTGGCACTTAAATCCGTGGCACTGAAATACGTGTCACGTGGCACATACGTGGCACTTACATACGTGGCACTTACATACGTGGCACTTACATACGTGGCACGTGGCACTTAAATCCGTGGCACTTAAATCCGTGGCACTTAAATCCGTGGCACTTAAATCCGTGGCACTTACATACGTGGCACTGAAATACGTGGCACATACGTGGCACTTACATACGTGGCACTTACATACGTGGCACTTACATACGTGGCACGTGGCACTTACATACGTGGCACTTATATACGTGCCACTTATATACGTGGCACTGAAATACGTGGCACTGAAATATCGTGGCACTATGACTGTCAGAAAATGTTCATTAAACGGTTAGGGGTGAGGTTAGGGGTAGGGTTAGGGTTTGGATCCCTTTATCACCGTGATGGTGGTGGGTGTTTTTTCAGTTTTTTTTCTATAAAAACGCATCATCGGTGAGGGTGGAAGATATGGTTATCGCAATCCCAGTGATGACATAACCAAAGTAAAGACCATAAATATAAAGTAATGGACAAGTACTGAACAATCCCTTTAATATATGATACTAAAACTGTTTTGAATCTATAAAATGCACAGTGTAGACTACAGTCTACAAATCTGTAATTTCTCAGTGTGAATGCAGATTTTTGGTTACTCATATTACACTCAGAGAGTGAATACAAGGATGTGATTTGAATACTCCCAATGTTGTCACCACGGTTTCTCTCACGGAGAATTTGTGTCAGTGTCATTATGTGAACCCTGTGGACAATCAGTGGCTGCTTCACTGTCTTCGCCTTAGGAAGAAGTGGCTTACATTTGGTAATTCTTAAAAAAAATGCAGCAACACTCACTTCCTACAGATATAAGAGTTTGCTTAGAAGGTGGTGAGAGTGATGCGGCCACTGATTGACCACAGGTACAATCGCTGCGAGACACCGCGCCGACACTATTGGAACGTGCAGGCACTGGAATCTAGTAAACATACAGACTGAGAGGGGGTTGTTAGAATAGTGGACAAACCCTTCAAAGTTCTATATGTATGTATATATCACTGCAACAAAATATTAAAGTGTATGTATATGAATAAATAATTTATTCCATACATACACATAGAAGTATATATTGGTGTGTATATAAAAGGTGTGATCGCATATTGGTGCAATCTGTGCAGCTAAAATGCAATGGGGGCCATTTCTACCTCGAAAGCAGGTGGAATTGTGACTTAGGATGAGCTGTTATTTCTGCAAATGGCCCATATATTGTTTCTGAAACTGGGGCCTCTCCTGTATATGAGCACAAATAGTGTAAAATAAGAACACACATAATATATATACATGCACACAAGCGTATGTAGATGGACACATAACCACACATGTACTGTGTAATTTACATATCTAAGACATATACGTAGTAGGATCTCTTTACAGTATATCATATGTATACTAAACTATATATACTATGAAATAGATGAGAAAGAAAAAAAGCTAAAAGCTTGATCACCATGGTTGTGCAGTTCTTGGTGCTGCTTTACAGCTTGTGACCAAGATGTGACCTCTCCTCATCAGCCTGAACAGAGAGGAGGGAGGGGTTGGGTGTGTTTTGGAGTGGGTGTGCTAAGTTCGGGCTTAGAGGACCGTGCAATGCATCATGGAACTTGTAGTATTAGGGCACAATAAGGAAGTAGTCGATTAACCCCATGAGAGCTGAATCCAGCACTGAAGATGTGCTGCTACAGCATGATAACAGGTAATATTGTTAAAATAAACACAGTAGATGTTTTCAGTGGCACATAATAGCAAGATTTATGAAAAAAAAAAAAAAACTTTATAGTAGTGGACAACTTCTTTAAAAGTAAAAGCCAGAAGACCATCTCCAAACAGTTTGATATTCCTGTTAGCATAGTTGCACGTATTATTTAGAAGTTTAAGGTCTATGGGACTGAAGCCAACCTCCCCGGATGTCGCGGCAAGAGAAAAATTGATGATAAATTGAAGAGATGGATAATATGAATGGTAACCAAAGAGTCCAGAACAGCATCCACAAAGATTATAGGTGAACTCCAAGGTCAAGGTAAATCAGTCTCAGATTGCACTATACATTGCTGTCTCGGTCCAACTGGACTTCATGGAAGATAATGGAGGAGTAGTACATTGTTGTAAGCAAATCAAAAAAATTACCTTAAATTGCCATAAAAATGTCCTTTAGATGGATGAGACAAAGCTGGAACTTTGTGGCAAGTCACTTCAGCCTAAGTTCACAGATGCATACAAAGAAAATAATATTGCGCCTACAGTGACACATGGACGAGGCTCTGTTATGTTTTGGGGCTCAAGTTTATCAAGGCATTCTGGAGTGAAATGTGCTGCCCAGTGTCAGAAAGCTTGGTGTGAGTCGCAGGTCATGGGTCTTCCAACAGGATAATAACCCAAAACACAGCTAAAAACATCCAATAATGGCTGAGAGCAAAGCATTGGACTATGCTGAAGTGACTTTTATGAGCCGTGATCTAAATCCTATGGAACATCTGTCGATGGAGCTATAACCTGCAGTCTGGAGAAGGCACCTTCACACTTGAGACAGCTGGAGCAGTTTGCTCATGTGGAGTGGGCCAAAATACCTGTGTACAGGTGCAGAAGTCGCAGTAAGGCTGCTTTCACATTTGCGGTTGTGTCCACAACGTTTCTGACGCATACATCCGCATGCATCTTCATTTCCTATCTTTAACATTGTAGACGCAGGTGCACGTGTTTGCATGTGCTCACCTGCGTTTGCTTACACATGCGTGTTTTCGCTGTGTGCGGTGGGGCGCGGCTAACGCACTATGTTGGCATTTTTGAGCTGGCAAATTTCCGTCAAATATGCGCAGGCATACGCATGCAGATGAGTGCGTTAAAAAAACACATTACTGTCTATGGGAACAAATGCGTACGCATGTCTTTGTGTACGCATGCGTTTGATGCGCTTGCGTACTTTGGACTGCGCATGTTCAGGAACTGATTTAGACACGCCCATTGAGAGACGCCCTCCTGGGAATATAAAACGCATGCGCAGAAAAACGCAAACGCATGTAAAAACGTGTGCAAACGCTGCTTTTTTTTACCGTCATGCGAAAGCTGATGCGAATAAAAACGCTGCGTTATCATGCATTTGCATGCGGTTGCGGACGATACGCTGCGGACTCAACCGCAAATGTGAACCTAGCCTAAGAGGTACAGAAATCGTTTGTTTGCAGAGATTGCCTTAAAAGGATGTGATACAAAATATTAACCCCCTTAATCCCCAAGGGTGGTTTGCACGTTAAGGACCGAGCCAATTTTTACAATTCTGACCACTGTCCCTTTATGAGGTTATAACTCTGGAACGCTTCAATGGATCCTGATGATTCTGACATTGTTTTCTCGTGACATATTGTACTTTATGATAGTGGTAACATTTATTTGATATTACCTGTGTTTATTTGTGAAAAAAATGGAAATTTGGCGAAAATTTAGAAAATTTCGCAACTTTCCAACTTTAAATTTTTATGCCCTTAAATCACAGAGATATGTCACACAAAATACTTAATAAGTAATATTTCCCACAAGTCTACTTTACATCAGCACAATTTTGGAACCAAATTTTTTTTTGTTAGGGAGTTATAAGGGTTAAAAGTTGACCAGCAATTTCTCATTTTTACAACACCATTTTTTTTTAGGGACCACATCACATTTGAAGTCATTTTGAGGGGTCTATATGATAGAAAATAACCAAGTGTGACACCATTCTAAAAACTGCACCCCTCAAGGTGCTCAAAACCGCTTTCAAGAAGTGTATTAACCCTTCAGGTGTTTCACAGGAATTTTTGGAATGTTTAAAAAAAAATTAACATTTAACTTTTTTCCACAAAAAATTTACTTCAGCTCCAATTTGTTTTATTTTACCAAGGGTAACAGGACATAATGGACCCCAAAAGTTGTTGTACAATTTATCCTGAGTACGCCAATACCCCATATGTGGGGGTAAACCACTGTTTGGGCGCAAGGCAGAGCTCAAAAGGGAAGGAGCGCCGTTTGACTTTTCAATGCAAAATTGACTGGAATTGAGATGAGACGCCATGTTGCGTTTGGAGAGCCAATGATGTGCCTAAACATTGAAACCCCCACAAGTGACACCATTTTGGAAAGTAGACCCCCTAAGGAACTTATCTAGATGTGTGGTGAGCACGTTGACCCACCAATTGCTTCCCAAAAGTTTATAATGCACAGCTGTAAAAATAAAAAATCATATTTTTTCACAAAAATGATATTTTCGCCCCCAATTTTTTATTTTCCCAAGGGTAAGAGAAGAAATTGGACCCCAAAAGTTGTTGTGCAATTTTTCCTGAGTACGCTGATACCCCATATGTGGGGGTAAACCACTGTTTGGGCGCATGGCAGAGCTCAGAAGGGAAGGAGCGCCGTTTGACTTTTCAGTGCAAAAATTCTTTTGGGGGGGTGTTTATACTGTTCCACGTTTGGTAAAATTGATAAAGCAGTTTTATTCTTCGGGTCAGTACGATTACAGCGATACCTCATTTATATCTTTTTTTTATGTTTTGGCACTTTTATACGATAAAAACTATTTTATAGAAAAAATAATTATTTTTGCATCCCTTTATTCTGAGGACTGTAACTTTTTTATTTTTTCACTGATGATGCTGTATGGCAGCTCGTTTTTGCGGGAAAAGATGACGTTTTCAGTGGTACCATGGTTATTTATATCCATCTTTTTGATCGCGTGTTATTCCACTTTTTGTTCGGCGGTATGATAATAAAGCTTTGTTTTTTGACTCGTTTCTTTATTTTTCACAGCGTGCACTGAAGGGGTTAACTAGAGGGACAGTTTTATAGGTGGGGTCATTACGGATGCGGTGATTCTATATATGTGTACTTTTATTGTTTTTTTATTATTTAGATAAAGAAACGTATTTATGGGAACAGTATATATATATTTTTTCATTTAGGAATTTTTTTTTTTTTGCACATCTAAATATTTTTTTTTTTTACTTTATAATGGTGTCCCGGGGGGGGGGGGGGGGGGCATCACACTATATGGTCAGATCGCTGATCTGACACTTTGCACAGCACTGTGTCAGATCAGCGATCTGACAAGCAGGGCTGCAGGGTTACCAGCGCCTGCACTGAGCCACCTCCCTGCAGGACCCGGAAATAGCCCCGTGGCCATTTTGGATCCGGGACCTGCAGGGAGGAGACGCTCGGTACAAGGTGAGCACATCGCCTTGTACCGAGGGTCGCAGGGAACTCCCTCCCTGCGTGATGCTTCTCTATGCCCCCGAAATGCTGCGATCATGTTTGATCGCAGTGTTTCGGGGGTTAATGTGCCAGGAGGGGTCCGTGACCACTCCTGGCACATAGGGATGTCAGCTGCGATAGTCAGCTGACACCCAGCTGCGATCGGCCGCGCTTCCCCCGTGAGCGCGGCCAATTGCATATGACGTACTATCCCGTCACTGGGAATTAAGTCCCATGTCACCTCGACGGGATAGTACGTCATATGGGATTAAGGGGTTAAAGAAGCACTGTCATCAAAGTTTTTATCCTCTTTATATAGTTCAGTCATTATATTATTTAGCACTGTGGACTTACAATTGCTCATTTTCCCTTCTACCTGGCTAATTCAGCACTTTTCCATTAGGTCCATGACATCACATGATAAAAAACTGACTATCTGAATCCTTCTAAGCTCTATGTAGAAACAGGAAGTCTCTTTTCCCTGCAGGAGTCATAAGTCACTGAAAAAGTCCCAGGCAAGGGGGAGGAGCAGAGCAGCTGGTCTGAAGTTAAGGGGGGAAAGACTCATGCAGGAAAAAGATTTCCTGTTTCTACATAGAGCATAGAAAAGAGAAGAATTAACTAAGTGGAAATATAAAATGAGAAATTGAGTTAAGGGTACCATCATTTTTTACCAGGCCATTTTCATTAGTGTGGGGGCGTGGTTTATTTTTCTTCTGAACCAAAATTCAAAAGCATAAAAGTACTGTTTGATTTTCATTAGTTGATATTTGGTAAATTTAAATTGAAAATTACTTTTCTTAGTGTTAAACTATTTCAGTGACCATTGTGGGTTTTTCTTATTTTACCAGAAGGGTTCCGACAATACACATTTAGTTTTTTCCCACCCCTTCCCTGCAATTCACTCCTGAATCTGCCCCTTGCATATGACAGCTGAGCAGCAGCTAGCAGGCAGAGTCTGATGGGCTGAAGAAGAAGTTAGCAAAGGCCATGGAACAGAGAGAGAGAGACACCTGACAAGCATTACAAGCATCTATATTTCGCCCCCGGAAGAAGCCAGCGGTGAAACGCGTGTCAGGGTGGGGAGTCGTCACTATTGTTTTCAGGTAACCCTTTACACATACTCCATTACTTGCACGCTTTTAAATATCATCATTTTTCCCCTTCACTTGAAGTGTCATTTTCTCTCAAAGCAATATGGGGATTATCTAGGGCCATTTTGATGCTATAGATTACTTTGTTGCACCATAGTTGGGGAATTGTATATACATCTGATTTCTAATCAGTTATTGTAACTGTGCGTTATTACTCTGCATGATTAAGAGGCGTCTCTCACGGTGAGACATTTCTCTTTTATTATAGTACTGTATATACTCGAGTATAAGCCGACCCGAGTATAAGCCGACCCCCCTAATTTTGCCACAAAAAACTGGGAAAACTTATTGACTCGAGTATAAGCCTAGGGTGGAAAATGCAGCAGCTACCGGTGAATTTCAAAAATAAAAATAGATGCACCATACCGTTCATTATGGCCCCATAGCTGTGCCATATAGTGCTCTGCACCATTCATTATTGCCCCATAGCTGTGCCATATAGTGCTCTGCACCGTTCATAATTGCCCCATAGCTGTGCCATATAGTGCTCTGCACCGTTCATTATTGCCCCATAGCTGTGCCATATAGTGCTCTGCACCGTTCATTATTGCCCCATAGCTGTGCCATATAGTGCTCTGCACCGTTCATTATTGCCCCATAGCTGTGCCATATAGTGCTCTGCACCCTTCATTATTGCCCCATAGCTGTGTCATATTGTGCTCTGCACCGTTCATTATTGCCCCATAGCTGTGCCATATAGTGCTCTGCACCGTTCATTATTGCCCCATAGCTGTGCCATATAGTGCTCTGCACCGTTCATAATTGCCCCATAGCGGTGCCATTTAGTGCTCTGCACCCTTCATTATTGCCCCATAGATATGCCATAGAAAGCTGTGTCATTGCTGCTGCTGCAATAAAAATAATAAAACACATACTCACCTCTCTTGCTTGCAGATCCTCAGCGTCCCGTCCCGGCGTCTCTCTGCACTGACTGATCAGGCAGAGGGCGGCGCGCACACTATATGCGTCATCGCGCCCTCTGACCTGCACAGTCAGTGCGGAGAGAGAGACGCCGGGAAGATGGAGCGACGCCCGGCGTGTGGAACACGGACAGGTGAATATGTAATACTTACCTGCTCCCGGCGTCCCACTCCTTCCCCCGGACAGCTGGTCTTCGGTGCCGCAGCCTCTTCCTGTCAGCGGTCACCGGCACTGCTGATTAGAGAAATGAATAGGGGGCTCCGCCCCTATGGGATCCACTCCCATAGGGGCGGAGCCGCCTATTCATTTCTCTAATGAGCGGTCCCACGTGACCGCTGACAGAGGAAGAGCTGCGGCACCCGGAGACAGTGGGACTGCAGGGACAGCGCCAGGAGCCCCGGAAGCAGGTAAGTATGCCTCAGCGCCCTCTCCCCCTCACCCGCCGACCGTGACTCGAGTATAAGCCGAGAGGGGCACTTTCAGCCCAAAAATTTGAGCTGAAAATCTCGGCTTATACTCGAGTATATAAGGTAACTCTTTTTTAATTATTGTTAATAAAATTTGTATTTTTTAATAACTGGAACTCTTCATTTTTTCTGTTGATGACAGTGTTAGTGAGTCGCCCGCCAGGGCAGTGGAGACACTCGGTACCGGGTCCAGTCGCAGTTAAAGGGGTGGTCACGGTGGCAGAGACTCGGTCCGTGGTCCTGGACGCTCAATTAAAACAGGAAAGGTCTTAAAAGGGGTTTTGAATAAAGTTTATGTTCGTGTAGCCACCTGTGGTTCTCAATCAGAGGGGACCGACGCTGCTTAAAGGGGTCCTCTGGGGCAATTTTACTGCAGCAAGATGATAACACTTCCCACAGGTGAAGTGGGTTCCCCAGGACACCCAGTGTAGTGGGCAAGGATGGTGGGTTGCCAGTAAATAAACAGAGGACACAGGGTTGCAGTCTTTACCTTGTTTACTGTTGTTATAGTCAGCCTCAGTCCAGGGTTCCTGGCAACAGGTGTAGGTGGAGTTCAGGCAGCCTGAAGACAGGTGGAAACCCCTTTGACAGGTCAGTTTGAGAGCCTTCCACTTTGCACTGGTCTATTAGTGCCTTGCTGCCTGTAGTGTCCTAAGGCTGGTTTCACATTTGCGGTTGTGTCCGCAGCGTTTGTACCGCATATATCCGCATGTGTTGTGTATTCCTATATTTAACATTAAGGACGCATGCGTTTTTATTTGTTCGCGTTTTGCCGCGGTTGACGACGCATGCGTCGTCTCGGCGCTTGCGGCTTGGCGTGGAAATGCAACATGTAGTAATTTTTAGAGGCGTCATTTTGCCGCCGGGAAACGCATGTGGTCGATTGCGCAAGGATTGTGGCAAAAAAACGCATTGCTGTCTATATGAACTCATGCGTTTATAAGTACATGCGTTTGGTTGCGTTCGTGAACACATCCGTTTCAATAGAGAAAAACATGTCTAGACACTGATAAGCCACCCCCCACCATCAAGGTGATAAAGGGAGGGTGTGGACAGTTGCTGGTCACTTCTCAGCAGACAGCCAAGCAGAGCAGACAGACCACAGCGGACAGCCAAGCAGAGCAGACGGCCAACAGTGGACAGCCAAGGAGAGCAGACGGCCCACGGCAGACAGCCAAGCAGAGCAGACAGACCCCAGCACCTTGGAGCAAACAAGCCTCTGAACAATGTGAGTATATCCTAGCCAATGCCTTTATTTTCTATTTTCTTTCTCTACATGTCCTAATTTCTGCCATTTCTTTCTTTCTACATGCATCAGAATGTCTTCTTCTTCGGAATCATCGCATGAGGAGTTTCGCCCAGAACAGTCGGAAGTGGAGCATGTCAGTGAGGTGAGTACTTGCCTCGTCAGATTGGTAAGTATTCACTGTCACATTGACACATGTGACAATTTGATTTTTCCTTTTTTTTTAGAGCTCTTCTACTGCGGCAGAGACAGGCAGGAGCAGCGGAGTCAAGGTCCGGTGGAAAGACGGCAGCGGGTACGTATACAAGGCTGACTGTTTACTGTATCCTCAGTTGAATATTCTTGAATCTTTCTTTCTTTCTATTCGTATTTCTTTACTTTTTTCTTCTGGAATCCTTTTGTATGTTGACTTTCCTATTCATGACATTTCTCATCATCTTTTTTCTTTCTTTTCCTTATGTTAATTGAGCAAACTTTAATGACTTTATTTAATTTGTAGGTTTCACAACGGGAGGAGGATCTAATCGAGAATGACCTCCTCATCTCCCTCGTCCAGGAGCGAGTCCCGTTGTGGGACACCCGGGATCCACTGCACTCAAAGAACGTCATGATCCGGCGCTTATGGATTGAGGTGGCCCAAGCGATGTGGGATGGCTGGGACAACGCCCCGACACAGGTCCAAAATGCATTTGGTAAATATTGCACTGCAGTGTGAAGCAGCAGAGACCTTGGCCGTGCTCACTCGACTGTGTGTGATGAAAGAAACTCTCTGGAGTTTCTCTCATCACACACAGTTGTGTGAGCACGGCCAAAAGTCCTTTTTCTGACCACATTTTTTTTTTTTTAACAGTATCCAAAGTCAAAACACGTTGGCATTTGATGAAGGACCGCTTCAACAAGGACCTGCGTCAAGAGAGCCGTGTTCCCAGTGGTTCAGGAGCAAGGATCAGACGATACAAATACCAACGAGTTCTGGCATTTTTAAGACCGGTCCTTGCCCAGAGAACGTAAGTATTTATTACGTGCGTCAGGTTGTATTGTATTGCCATAATCTGTATTTTTATATTCCACAGAATTTTGCGTCTGGTAAATATTTGATATTAATTTTCTTTTTCATTTTTTCACAGCACATACAGCACTACTGTTGGCCCAGGTTCTGGAGTGGTCCTTCATCCGACAGCCACAGACCCGTCCCAGCCATTCAGCAGCGCAGCAGCAAGTGGGCCTTCCACACTAACTGGACACCAGGGAGCTGGTCCATCAGGTCTTCCCCTTTCGCAGTCCTCTTCCACTGCTCCTTTTTTTGGGGCTCCTCCTGGCAGCGGCAGAGGGCTTCGGACAGGTCTCTCATGCCCGAGTTTTTCCACTTGAGCTCGGTTTTACACGAAGCAATCAAGGCTTTGGGTGACCGAATGGATGTTTCATATAACCTCTTGAATGCACGTATCCAGGAGGTCAGCAAAAGCCTTGATCAAGTGAAAGCCAACCTCCAGTGGCCAGCACATCATTTTTTTAACCAAATTGAGCAGGGCATGTCGGAACACCTTACTCCTGATGTCCAGCTGAGTGTCATGCAGGCCTGCAATGCTGCTTACGTGCAAGCTATGCAGCAGAGTCGGTATTTCCAGCAGACAGTTGCAGCATATCCACCTGTGCCTTCACTGATCTCAATGCCGACCTCTGCTGCATCCCACTGCACGGCCACCTCAATTCCTTCCACAGCTGGACACCACTACAGCACCACCACCATGCCGAGTGCAGTTGGACATCCCACCGCCACCACCATGACATCCGCTGCTCCTGTTTGGACATCCTCCACCACCACCACGATGCAGCAGGACCCTGGCATGGCCTTCCGTACCGCCACCACCACGATGCAGCAGGACCCTGGCATGGCCTTCCATACCGCCACCACCACGATGCAGCAGGACCCTGGCATGGCCTTCCGTACCGCCACCACCACAATGCAGCAGGACCCTGGCATGGCCTTCCGCTCTACAAGCGCTATGGACTCTGGCATGGCTGCACACTCTACGAGCACTATGGACTCTGGCGTGGCTGCACGCTCTACGAGCACTATGGACTCTGGCATGGCTGCACACTCTACGAGCACTATGGACTCTGGTATGGCTGCACGCTCTATGAATACTATGGACTCTGGCATGGCTGCACGCTCTACGAGCACTATGGACTCTGGCATGGCTGCACGCTCTACGAGCACTATGGACTTTGGCATGGCTGCACAATCTATGAGCACTATGGACTCTGACTCTGACGGTGCAGCCGGACCCTGACAGGTCACCCACCACCACGCCACGCCATATGAGCCCACCAAGACCTCCCACAACCAGGCAAAGCAAAAAAAAACACAAAAAAACAACAACTAAGGACTCTTAGCATTCCTCCCCCTTCACCTCCCAATGTGTCTGTAATGTCAGGTTTGTCTCACCCTTCCAGTGCGTCTCAAGCCTCTCATGTGTCAAGCCCCATCCCCGAACTTCCAGACCCTTCTAGTTTCATTGCCCCTTCTCCTGCCACCTCTGCGTCATCCACGGTTAGCCAGGCCTCAGTGCTTCACACCCCTGTTTACATCACTCTACCCCAAGCCGGCGCAGTAAATACATTTTTTGGTTGTTAAAAAATAAAAACAATTTGATTTGCCACAATTATGTTTGGCTTATTGTGCTTTCCGCCGCCAGCAACACACACCGTGCGCCACAAAACTTCGCCACACACTTACTTTTTGGCCCACATCATATCTCCAGTAGTTATAAATAAAAAAAGACTGCAGGTTTGTGTGTCTTTAGTATACAGATATGAGGTGGACCCAAAAATATTAGATGTGTTATCTCCATAATCTCTTCTTGTCTGTTACTAGTGTGGCAGTCTGAAGAGAAAATGGTGGAAATACAGTGCAGACCTCTACTGAACAGGTCAGGTGTCAAAAAACTCATTAGTTATGACACCTGACCTGGTGAGTAGAGAGCTGCCTTGTATAACCACCATTTTCTCTTCTTTATACATAATATATTACACACAAATTGAGGGACAATGGTGGTCACACACTGCATATCTATGCTCACCTGCACAGGTGTCAGAAACAGTGAATTCATGAGGCTGTTATATGTGCATCATGAATTCATTATTTCTGACACCTGACTTGATGAGTATAGATCTCTTTAGTGTGACAGTCATTGTCTCTTCAGTCTGTGTCCAATGGATACAGCAGAACAGAATCAGGACGCAATGAGGTCAACAAGCTTACCAATAAAGCAACATGGCTGCCATAACACTAGCAGTATATGGCCAGTGTTTTATATCAGTATTTGTAAGCCAAAACAAGGAGTGGAACAATTAGAGGTAAATTATGATATTAACAGAATAACTAGCACCTCTGCCTTTAGCACCCACTCCTGGTTTTGGATTACAAAAACTGATATTAAATACAGACCAAATACTGCCAGTTTTAGGACAGCCTTGGTTTGTAGAGGAAAAACATAGGAGACACGGTCAACACAAACAAAACTAAAGTTTATTAATGAGAAATATTATTTTCATATCAGAAAATTAATGGTACAGATGTAATTACAACAGGACATTTACACAACATCGTCCAGCCATGACACACGTCCAATATCTGAATCAAAAAAGGCAGCAAATTGGTCCCGCATGTGACCAACTGCCGCAGTTGAACGCAGCGGGTGATGCTGGAAATCGGGCAGTGGGTGTGCAACTGGTTCATCCAGTTCAATGTTGGGTTGCTCCTTAGCCATTATATAATTATGCAGAACCACACAAGCTTTGACCACCTCGTCAACTGTTTCCACTTTTAGATTTATGGCTGATGCAAGAAAGCGCCATTTAGCGACCAGAATGCCAAAGGTACACTCTACTGTTCTTCGGGCCCTGGTCAGTCTGTAGTTAAAGATCCTTCTAGTGTGGTTCAAGTCCCAACTGGAATAGGGCTTCAGTAGGTTTTCACACATCTGAAAGGCCTCATCCCCAACCATAACAAATGGCATCGGTGGACCTTGAGTGTTGGGGAGAGGTTGTGGCGGGGGAAAATTGAAATTTTTGCCATACACACGGCGGCCCATATCCGAGTTCTTGAAAGTTTGTGAATCATTGCCACGACCGAAAGCTCCAATGTCCACGGCGATGAAGCGACAGTTCGCATCGGCTATTGCCATGAGCACAACAGAAAATTATTTTTTATAGTTGAAATACTCCGATCCTGTTCTGGCAGGTTTGATAATGCGGATGTGCTTTCCATCCACCGCTCCTAAACAGTTGGGGAAATCACAAACACTCCAGAATTTTTCCGCAATTTCAAGCCACATGTCGACGGTGGGTAGGGGTATAAACTCATCCCGGAGTACATTCCACAAAGCCCGACAGGTGTCCGCAACTATTCCGGACAGGGTGGATATTCCAAGCCGGTATTGGAAGTGGAAGGATGATAAACTCTCTCCGGTTGCCAGAAATCTGTAAAACAAACCCAAGAAACATTACAATCTATTCTACTTATGGTGTGGTTACGCTAAAGAAAGAAAGGAAAATACCCAAAAAATACATGTCAGAAAACAAAAAATGTGGACTTTCATTGGTTTATTTGGAGCATACCTTAATGTAACCAGCAGACGTTCCTCCGGTGGAATCGCTCTACGGAGCTGGGTGTCCTGTCGCCGTATGGCTCCTTGGACACGAGCAAGCAAATCCTGGAACGAGTCTTGCGACATCCTTGTGTATTCCTGGAATTTCTCCGGGTTGGCATTAAGCTCGGCATAGAGCGTGTGATAGGCTCCACGGCTCTCACGTAGTTCGATAATGGGGTGTCTCCAAAAACGCCTACGTTGTCTCCTTCTCCATCTTTCGCGATTTCTGTCTTGCTCCCAAGCAAAAGCACAGTCAAGAAACAGCTTGATGCTTAAATCCAGGTTGAAATAAAAGCTCTCCATGCGAAGATCCATCATGACACAGGATACAGTAGCAAACTTTTAAGATTTCAGTAGCCCTAGGGTCTATATATAGAGATTCCATAATACACGCCCTCTGTAGTCCCATTGGCGGTGTCTGGTTATCTTGATTTTTCTCTTGTGAAATTTCTCATCATGCGCACCAAAAACGCAAACGCAGAAAAAAACGCATATAAACGTGTACAAACGCGGCGTTTTTTTAACCGCATGCGTCTAAAAAACGCCGCGTTTGTACGCGTTTATGTGTGGTTTTTCCACCACTTGCGGATGCGTTTTAAACGCTGTGGATTTAAACGCTAATGTGAAACTAGCCTAACAAGGTTCTCTTGCTCTCCTGTCCTGGGACAGTACATGCACGGTAGGCCACTTGAGCCATCTCTCTGGGGTCTCTTTACACTGTGACTCCGGGCTCTGGAATGCTCCTGTACCTCAGGTATTATGTGGGCAGGTTACTTTCAGCTCTCTGCCCTCCGGTTCTGCTGTGGGACTTGCAGTTCCACACAGCCTCGGGCTCCCGGTGCCCGGTTTCTGCACTCAGCTTTGAGGGGCCCTATCGTAGCCTCCTCTAGCTCCTCTGCTCCTCTCTGCTCCTTCACTGCCTGCTACCAATTAACTTAACTCCTCCTCCAGACTAGGATCTATATCAGGGAAGCTCCCGTTAAACCGGGTTTTGAGCTCCCCCTTCTGGCCTGGAGTCAGAATGTGTTGAATGTAAGATTACCTGCCAAAGGGATCCCTCCTGTCTCCAGGCATGGCATTACCCTCCCCGAGAGGAAGGCAGTACCAAATAATATTAAGAGAGATATAAGGTGCACCCTGAGCCTGCAGGATAGATAGAATTTTTTGGAATGTGATTGGGGCTGTTTGTCCAGCATCCGGACTGTCCTGCATTGCTACTTTTCATAAATTTTTCTCTGCCATCCACGTTCAGGGAGATTAACTACAGTATCATGGGTTGTAGACTTCGTGATTATATTGCACACCATGGACAAAAGAACTCAAGATCTCTGGAGATGTATTTGTAACCTTGAGATTCTTGATATTTTTCAACAATTTTGGTTCTCAAATCATCAGACAGTTCTCTTCTTCTCTTTCTGTTCTCCAAGCTTAGTGTGGCACACACAGACAAACAATTGAAAGATTGAGTCAAGTTCTCATTTTACTTGGTTTCAGGAGTGATTTTTATATTGCCTACACCTGTTGCTTTGCCACAGGTGAATTTGAAAGAGCATCACATGCCTGAAATAAAAGTTATTTACCCACAATTTTGGAAAGGTTGTAACAATTTTGTTGGGCCCATTTTTGGGGTTTTGTGGGAAATTACCGTATATACTCGAGTATAAGCCGAGATTTTCAGCCCATTTTTTTGGGCTGAAAGTCCCCCTCTCGGTTTATACTAGAGTCATACCCGGGGGTCGGTAGGGGAGGGGGGGCGGGGGCTATCTAATTATACTCACCTACTGCTGGCGCGGTCCCTGCGCGTCCCTGCTTCTTCCAGCGCTGCTTATTCTTCCTGTACTGAACGGTCACATGGTCCCGCTCATGACCGTAATGAATATGCGGCTCCACCTCCCATAGAGGTGGAGCCACATATTCATTTCGGTTATGAGCAGTAACTGTGACCGCTCAATACAGGAAGAAGATGCATCGCTGGAAAAAGCAGGGACGCGCAGGGACCGCGCCAGCAGTAGGTGAGTTTACAGCGCTGCGCGATATTTACCGCTCCTCGTTCCGGTGCGGCTCCGTCACCAGCGTCCTCTGGCTGTGACGCTTAGGTCAGAGGGTGCTGTGACATAGTCAGTGCGCGCCCTCTGCTGATCGTCAGTGCTGAAGACGGAGCCGCACGAGGAGCAGGTAAATATTGAAAGTGCCGGGGGTCCTGAGCAAAGAGAGGTGAGTATGTGATTTTTTTTTTTTTATCGCAGCAAAAGCATATGGGGCAGTGACTGTAAGAATCATCTGTATGGGGTCATAACGATTGTGCAGCACTATAAGGGGCAGTGACTGTACGGAGCATCTGTATGGGGCCATAACGATTGTGCAGCACTATAAGGGGCAGTGACTGTACGGAGCATCTTATGGGGCCATAACGATTGTGCAGCACTATAAGGGGCAGTGACTGTACGGAGCATCTTATGGGGCCATAACGATTGTGCAGCACTATATGGGGCAAGTGACTGTACAGAGCATCTGTATGGGGCCATAACGATTGTGCAGCATTATATGGGGCAGTGACTGTACGGAGCATCTGTATGGGGCCATAACGATTGTGCAGCACTATAAGGGGCAGTGACTGTACGGAGCATCTTATGGGGCCATAACGATTGTGCAGCACTATAAGGGGCAATGACTGTACGGAGCATCTTATGGGGCCATAATGCTTGTGCAGCATTATAATGGGGCAAGTGACTGTACGGAGCATCTTATGGGGCCATAACGCTTGTGCAGCATTATAATGGGGCAAGTGACTGTACGGAGCATCTTATGGGGCCATAACGCTTGTGCAGCACTATATGGGGCAAGTGACTGTATGGATGATCTTATGGGGCCATAACGTTTGTGCAGCATTATATGGGGCAAGTGTCTGTATGGAGCATCTTATGGGGCCATAACTTTTGTGCAGCACTATATAGGGCAAATATCTCTATGGAGCATCTTATGGGGCCCTTATTACCCTTTATGCAGGATTATATGGGGCATATTTTAATATGGAGCATCTAATGGGGCCCATCAAACTTTATGGAGCATTATATGGGGCTCCAGATTCAATATGGATTCAAAAACACTTAACCTACTGATGTCTCAATTAATTTTACTTTTATTGGTATCTATTTTTACTTTTGAAATTTACCGGTAGCTGCTGCATTTTCCACCCTAGGTTTATACTCGAGTCATTAACCCCTTCATGACCTGGCTGTTTTTTGCAATTCTGACCAGTGTCCCTTTATGAGGTAATAACTCAGGAACGCTTCAACGGATCCTAGCGGTTCTGAGACTGTTTTTTCGTGACATATTGGGCTTCATGTTAGTGGTAAATTTAGGTCGATAATTTCTGAGTTTATTTGTGAAAAAAACGGAAATTTGGCGAAAATTTTGAAAATTTCGCAATTTTCACATTTTGAATTTTTATTCTGTTAAACCAGAGAGTTATGTGACACAAAATAGTTAATGAATAACATTTCCCACATGTCTACTTTACTTCAGCACAATTTTGGAAACAAAATTTTTTTTTGCTAGAAAGTTACAAGGGTTAAAATTTGACCAGTGATTTCTCATTTTTACAACAAAATTTACAAAACCATTTTTTTTAGGGACCACCTCACATTTGAAGTCAGTTTGAGGGCTCTATATGGCTGAAAATACCCAAAAGCGACACCATTCTAAAAACTGCACCCCTCAAGGTGCTCAAAACCACATTCAAGAAGTTTATTAACCCTTCAGGTGTTTCCCAGCAGCAGTAGCAACATGGAAGGAATAAATGAACATTTAACTTTTTAGTCACAAAAATGATCTTTTAGCAACAATTTATTTATTTTCCCAAGGGTAAAAGGAGAAACTGGACCACAAACTTTGTTGTCCAATTTGTCCTGAGTACGCTGATACCTCATATGTGGGGGTAAACCACTGTTTCGCATGGCAGGGCTCGGAAGGGAAGGAGCGCCGTTTGACTTTTTGAATGAAAAATTGGCTCCAATCTTTAGCGGACACCATGTCGCGTTGGGAGAGCCCCCGTGTGCCTAAACATTGGAGCTCCCCCACAAGTGACCCCATTTTGGAAACTAGACCCCCCAAGGAACTTATCTAGAAGCATAGTGAGCACTTTAAACCCTCAGGTGCTTCACAAATTGATCCGTAAAAATGAAAAAGTACTTTTTTTTCACACAAAAATTCTTTTAGCCTCAATTTTTTCATTTTTACATGGGCAACAGGATAAAATGGATCCTAAAATTTGTTGGGCAATTTCTTCTGAGTACGCCGATACCTCATATGTGGGGGTAAACCACTGTTTGGGTGAATGGCAAGGCTCGGAAGGGAAGGCGCGCCATTTGACTTTTTGAATGGAAAATTAGCTCCAATCGTTAGCGGACACCATGTCGCGTTTGGAGAGCCCCTGTGTGCCTAAACATTGGAGCTCCCCTACAAGTGACCCCATTTTGGAAACTAGACCCCCCCCCCCCAAGGAACTTATCTAGATGCATAGTGAGCACTTTAAACCCCCAGGTGCTTCACAGAAGTTTATAACGCAGAGCCGTGAAAATAAAAAATAATTTTTCTTTCCTCAAAAATGAATTTTAGCCCGGAATTTTTTATTTTCCCAAGGGTAACAGGAGAAATTGGACCCCAAATGTTGTTGTCCAGTTTGTCCTGAGTACAATGATACCCCATATGTGGGGGTAAACCACTGTTTGGGCGCACGGCAGGGCTCGGAAGAGAAGTAGTGACGTTTTGAAATGCAGACTTTGATGGAATGCTCTGCGGGCATCACGTTGCGTTTGCAGAGCCCCTGATGTGCCTAAACAGTAGAAACACCCCACAAGTGACCCCATTTTGGAAACTAGACCCCCAAAGGAACTTATTTAGATGTGTGGTGAGCACTTTGAACCCCCAAGTGCTTCGCAGACGTTTAGAACGCAGAGCCGTGAAAATAATGAATGTGTTTTCTTTCCTCAAAAATATTTTTTTAGCCCAAAATTTTTTAATTGTCCCAAGGGTAACAGGAGATATTTGACCCCAAGAGTTGTTGTCCAGTTTCTCCTGAGTACGCTGATACCCCATATGTGGGGGTAAACCACTGTTTGGGCACATACCGGGGCTCGGAAGGGAAGTAGTGACGTTTTGGAATGCAGACTTTGATGGAATGGTCTGCGGGCATCATGTTATGTTTGCAGAGCCCCTGATATGCCTAAACAGTAGAAACCCCCAACAAGTGACCCCATTTTGGAAACTAGACCCCCCAAGGAACTTATCTAGATGTGTAGTGAGCACTTTGAACCCCCAAGTGCTTCACAGAAGTTTACAACGCAGAGCCATGAAAATAAAAAATCATTTTTCTTTCCTCAAAAATGATGTTTTAGCAAACAATTTTTTATTTTCACAAGGGTAACAGGAGAAATTGGACCCCAATAATTGTTGCCCAGTTTGTCCTGAGTACAGTGATATCCCATATGTGGGGGTAAACCACTGCTTGGGCACACGTCGGGGCTCGGAAAGGAAGTAGTGACGTTTTGAAATGCAGACTTTGATGGAATGGTCTGCGAGCGCCACGTTGCGTTTGCGGAGCTGTCATGATTCTCAATGGCGAGAGAACATAGCCCAGCATATATGAGAACTAGCTCTTGGAAGATGGAAACTATACTGACCATGAACTAAACCTGCCGCACAACTAGAAGTGGCCGGGTAGCATGCCTACGTTTTTGTAACCCTAGATGCCCAGCGCCAGCCGGAGAACTACCTAATCCTAGCAGAGGAAAAGACAGTCCTGGCTCACCTCTAGAGAAATTTTCCCAAAAGGCAGACAGAGGCCCCCACATATATTGGCGGTGATTTAGATGAAATGACAAACGTAGTATGAAAATAGGTTTAGCAAAATCGAGGTCCGCTTTCTAGATAGCAGGAAGACAGAAAGGACACTTTCATGGTCAGCAGAAAACCCTATCAAAACACCATCCAGAAATTCCTTTAAGACTCTAGCATTAACTCATAACACCAGAGTGGCAATTTCCGATCACAAGAGCTTTCCAGACACAGTAACGAAACAGCAGCTGTGAACAGGAACAAAATGCAAAAACACACAAGGACAAAAGTCCAACTTAGCTGGGAGTTGTCTAGTAGCAGGAACAAGCACAGAAGGCTTCTGATTACATTGTTGACCGGCAAGAAACTGACAGAGGAGCAAGGTTATATAGCGACTCCCACATCCTGATAGGAGCAGGTGAACAGAGGGGATGATGCACACAAGTTCAATTCCACAAGTGGCCACCGGGGGAGCCCAGAATCCAATTTCACAACAGTACCCCCCCTCAAGGAGGGGGCACCGAACCCTCACCAGAACCACCAGGGCGATCAGGATGAGCCCTATGAAAGGCACGGACAAGATCGGAGGCATGAACATCAGAGGCAGTGACCCAAGAATTATCCTCCTGACCGTATCCCTTCCATTTGACCAGATACTGGAGTCTCCGTCTGGAAACACGAGAGTCTAAGATCTTTTCCACAACGTACTCCAACTCACCCTCAACCAACACCGGAGCAGGAGGCTCAACCGAAGGCACAACCGCTACCTCATACCTGCGCAACAATGACCGATGAAAAACATTATGAATCGAAAAGGATGCAGGGAGGTCCAAACGGAAGGACACAGGGTTAAGAATCTCCAATATCTTGTACGGGCCGATGAACCGAGGCTTAAACTTAGGAGAAGAAACCCTCATAGGGACAAAACGAGAAGACAACCACACCAAGTCCCCAACACAAAGCCGAGGACCAACACGACGACGGCGGTTGGCAAAAAGCTGAGTCTTCTCCTGGGACAACTTCAAATTGTCCACCACCTGCCCCCAAATCTGATGCAACCTCTCCACCACAGCATCCACTCCAGGACAATCCGAAGATTCCACTTGACCGGAGGAAAATCGAGGATGAAACCCCAAATTACAGAAAAACGGGGACACCAAGGTGGCAGAGCTGGCCCGATTATTGAGGGCGAACTCCGCCAAAGGCAAAAAAGCAACCCAATCATCCTGATCCGCAGACACAAAACACCTCAAATATGTCTCCAAGGTCTGATTAGTCCGCTCGGTCTGGCCATTAGTCTGAGGATGGAAAGCAGACGAAAAAGACAAATCTATGCCCATCCTAGCACAGAATGCCCGCCAAAATCTAGACACGAATTGGGTCCCTCTGTCAGAAACGATATTCTCAGGAATACCATGCAAACGAACAACATTTTGAAAAAACAGAGGAACCAACTCGGAAGAAGAAGGCAACTTAGGCAAGGGAACCAGATGGACCATCTTACCATCTTAGAGAAACGGTCACACACCACCCAGATGACAGACATCTTCTGAGAAACAGGCAGATCCGAAATAAAATCCATCGAGATGTGCGTCCAAGGCCTCTTCGGGATAGGCAAGGGCAACAACAATCCACTAGCCCGAGAACAACAAGGCTTGGCCCGAGCACAAACGTCACAAGACTGCACAAAGCCTCGCACATCTCGTGACAGGGAAGGCCACCAGAAGGACCTTGCCACCAAATTCCTGGTACCAAAGATTCCAGGATGACCTGCCAACGCAGAAGAATGAACCTCAGAGATGACTCTACTGGTCCAATCATCAGGAACAAACAGTCTACCAGGTGGGCAACGATCAGGTCTATCCGCCTGAAACTCCTGCAAGGCCCGCCGCAGGTCTGGAGAAACGGCAGACAATATCACTCCATCTTTAAGGATACCTGTGGGCTCAGAATTACCAGGGGAGTCAGGCTCAAAACTCCTAGAAAGGGCATCCGCCTTAACATTCTTAGAACCCGGTAGGTACGACACCACAAAATTAAACCGAGAGAAAAACAACGACCAGCGCGCCTGTCTAGGATTCAGGCGCCTGGCAGACTCAAGGTAAATTAAATTTTTGTGGTCAGTCAATACCACCACCTGATGTCTGGCCCCCTCAAGCCAGTGACGCCACTCCTCAAAAGCCCACTTCATGGCCAAAAGCTCCCGATTCCCAATATCATAATTCCGCTCGGCGGGCGAAAATTTACGGGGGAAAAAAGCACAAGGTCTCATCACGGAGCAGTCGGAACTTCTCTGCGACAACACCGCCCCAGCTCCGATTTCAGAAGCGTCGACCTCAACCTGAAAAGGAAGAGCAACATCAGGCTGACGCAACACTGGGGCGGAAGAAAAGCGGCGCTTGAGCTCCCGAAAGGCCTCCACAGCATCAGGGGACCAATCAGCAACATCAGCACCCTTCTTAGTCAAATCAGTCAATGGTTTTACAACATCAGAAAAACCAGCAATAAATCGACGATAAAAGTTAGCAAAGCCCAAAAATTTCTGAAGACTCTTAAGAGAAGAGGGTTGCGTCCAATCACCAATAGCCTGAACCTTGACAGGATCCATCTCGATGGAAGAGGGGGAAAAAATGTATCCCAAGAAAGAAATCTTTTGAACCCCAAAAATACACTTAGAACCCTTCACACACAAGGAATTAGACCGCAAAACCTGAAAAACCCTCCTGACCTGCTGGACATGAGAGTCCCAGTCATCCGAAAAAATCAGAATATCATCCAGATACACAATCATAAATTTATCCAAATAATCGCGGAAAATGTCATGCATAAAGGACTGGAAGACTGAAGGGGCATTTGAAAGACCAAAAGGCATCACCAAATACTCAAAATGGCCCTCGGGCGTATTAAATGCGGTTTTCCACTCATCCCCCTGCTTGATTCGCACCAAATTATACGCCCCACGGAGATCAATCTTAGAGAACCACTTGGCCCCCTTTATACGAGCAAACAAATCAGTAAGCAGTGGTAACGGATATTGATATTTAACCGTGATTTTATTCAAAAGTCGATAATCAATACACGGCCTCAAAGAGCCGTCTTTCTTAGACACAAAGAAAAAACCGGCTCCTAAGGGAGATGACGAAGGACGAATATGTCCCTTTTCCAAGGACTCCTTTATATATTCTCGCATAGCAGCGTGTTCAGGCACAGACAGATTAAATAAACGACCCTTAGGGTATTTACTACCCGGAATCAAGTCTATGGCACAATCGCACTCCCGGTGCGGAGGTAGTGAACCAACCTTGGGTTCTTCAAAAACGTCACGAAAGTCAGACAAGAATTCAGGAATCTCAGAGGGAATAGATGATGAAATGGAAACCAAAGGTACGTCCCCATGAGTTCCTTTACATCCCCAGCTTAACACAGACATAGCTCTCCAGTCGAGGACTGGGTTATGAGATTGCAGCCATGGTAATCCCAGCACCAAAACATCATGTAGATTATACAGCACCAGAAAGCGAATAACCTCCTGGTGATCCGGATTAACACGCATAGTCACTTGTGTCAGTATTGTGGTTTATTACTAGCCAATGGGGTGGAGTCAATCCCTTTCAGAGGTATCGGAGCCTCCAATGGCTCCAAATCATACCCACAGCGTTTGGCAAAGGACCAATCCATAAGACTCAAAGCAGCGCCAGAGTCGACATAGGCGTCCGCGGTAATAGATGACAAAGAACAAATCAGGGTCACAGATAGAATAAACTTAGACTGTAAAGTGCTAATTGAAACAGACTTGTCAGGCTTCTTAGTACGCTTAAAGCATGCTGATATAACATGAGTTGAATCACCACAATAGAAGCACAACCCATTTTTTCGTCTAAAATTCTGCCGCTCGCTTCTGGACAGAATTCTATCACATTGCATATTTTCTGGCGTTTTCTCAGTAGACACCGCCAAATGGTGCACAGGTTTGCGCTCCCGCAGACGCCTATCGATCTGAATAGCCATCGTCATGGACTCATTCAGACTCGCAGGCACAGGGAACCCCACCATAACATCCTTAATGGCATCAGAGAGACCTTCTCTGAAAATCGCCGCCAGGGCGCACTCATTCCACTGAGTAAGCACAGACCATTTGCGGAATTTTTGGCAGTATATTTCAGCTTCATCTTGCCCCTGAGACAAGGACATCAAGGCCTTTTCCGCCTGAAGCTCTAAATGAGGTTCCTCATAAAGCAACCCCAAGGCCAGAAAAAACGCATCCACATTGAGCAACGCAGGATCCCCTGGTGCCAATGCAAAAGCCCAGTCTTGAGGGTCGCCCCGGAGCAAGGAAATTACAATCCTGACCTGCTGTGCAGGGTCTCCGGCAGAGCGAGACTTCAGGGACAAAAACAATTTGCAATTATTTTTAAAATTTTGAAAGTGAGATCTATTCCCCGAGAAGAATTCAGGCAAAGGAATTCTAGGCTCAGACATAGGTGCATGAACAACAAAATCTTGCAAATTTTGTACCTTTGTGGCGAGATTATTCAAACCTGTAGCTACACTCTGAAGATCCATTTGAAACAGGTGAACACAGAGCCATTCAAGGATTAGAAGGAGAGAAAGAGAGGAAGGCTGCAGCATAGGCAGACTAGCAAGTGATTCAATCAAGAGCACACTCAGAACTAGAGGAAGAAAAAAAAAAAAAAAAAAATTGTAGCAGACTTCTTTTTTCTCTCCTTTCTCAGCCAGTAATTTAACCCTTTTTTGGGCCGGTCAAACTGTCATGATTCTCAATGGCGAGAGAACATAGCCCAGCATATATGAGAACTAGCTCTTGGAAGATGGAAACTATACTGACCATGAACTAAACCTGCCGCACAACTAGAAGTGGCCGGGTAGCATGCCTACGTTTTTGTAACCCTAGATGCCCAGCGCCAGCCGGAGAACTACCTAATCCTAGCAGAGGAACAGACAGTCCTGGCTCACCTCTAGAGAAATTTTCCCAAAAGGCAGACAGAGGCCCCCACATATATTGGCGGTGATTTAGATGAAATGACAAACGTAGTATGAAAATAGGTTTAGCAAAATCGAGGTCCGCTTTCTAGATAGCAGGAAGACAGAAAGGACACTTTCATGGTCAGCAGAAAACCCTATCAAAACACCATCCAGAAATTCCTTTAAGACTCTAGCATTAACTCATAACACCAGAGTGGCAATTTCCGATCACAAGAGCTTTCCAGACACAGTAACGAAACAGCAGCTGTGAACAGGAACAAAATGCAAAAACACACAAGGACAAAAGTCCAACTTAGCTGGGAGTTGTCTAGTAGCAGGAACAAGCACAGAAGGCTTCTGATTACATTGTTGACCGGCAAGAAACTGACAAAGGAGCAAGGTTATATAGCGACTCCCACATCCTGATAGGAGCAGGTGAACAGAGGGGATGATGCACACAAGTTCAATTCCACAAGTGGCCACCGGGGGAGCCCAGAATCCAATTTCACAACACGGAGCCCCTGATGTGCCTAAACAGTAGAAACCCCCCAAAAGTGACCCCATTTTGGAAACTAAACCCCCCAAGGAACTTATCTAGATGTGTGGTGAGCACTTTGAACCCCCAAGTGCTTCACAGAAGTTTATAACGCAGAGCCGTGAAAATAAAAAATAATTTTTCTTTCCTCAAAAATTATGTATTAGCAAGCAATTTTTTATTTTCGCAAGGGTAACAGGAGAAATTGGACCCCAATAGTTGTTGCCCAGTTTGTCCTGAGTATGCTGGTACCCCATATGTGGGGGTAAACCACTGTTTGGGCGCACGTCAGGGCTCGGAAGGGAGGGAGCACCATTTGACTTTTTGAACGGAAGATTGGCTGGAATCAATGGTGGCGCCATGTTGCGTTTGGAGACCCCTGATGTGCCTAAACAGTGGAAACCCCTCAATTCTAACTCCAACACTAACCCCAACACACCCCTAACCCTAATCCCAACTCTAGCCATAACTAGTGTTGAGCGATACCGTCCGATACTTGAAAGTATCGGTATCGGAAAGTATCGGCCGATACCGGCAAAGTATCGGATCCAATCCGATACCGATACCCGATACCAATACAAGTCAATGGGACTCAAGTATCGGACGGTATTCCTGATGGTTCCCAGGGTCTGAAGGAGAGGAAACTCTCCTTCAGGCCCTGGGAACCATATAAATGTGTAAAAGAAAGAATTAAAATAAAAAATATCGCTATACTTTACCTCTCCGACGCAGCCGGGACCTCAGCGCAGGAACCGGCAGCGTTGTTTGTTTAAAATTCCCGCTTTTACATGGTTACGCGAACTCCCGGCTTGTGATTGGTCAGGGCGCCCATGTTGCCGGGCCGCGGACCAATCACAGCAAGCCGTGACGAAAATACGTCACGGCTTGCTGTGATTGGTCCGCGTCCCGGCAACATGGCCGCCATTAACCAATCACAAGCCGTGACGTCACGGGAGGCTGGACTTGCGCGCTTTTGAAAAAGCGCGCGTGTCCAGCCTCCAGTGACGTCCCGGCTTATGATTGGTCACGGCGCCATGTTGCCGGGACGCGGACCAATCACAGCAAGCCGTGACGAAAATACGTCACGGCTTGCTGTGATTGGTCCGCGGCCCGGCAACATGGCCGCCATTAACCAATCACAAGCCGTGACGTCACGGGAGGCAGGACAAGCGCGCATTTTAAAATTGCGCGCGTGTCCAGCCTCCCGGCTTGTGATTGGTTGATCGCGGCGCAACCAATCATAAGCCGGGACGTCACTGGAGGCTGGACACGCGCGCTTTTTCAAAAGCGCGCAAGTCCAGCCTCCCGTGACGTCACGGCTTGTGATTGGTTAATGGCGGCCATGTTGCCGGGACGCGGACCAATCACAGCAAGCCGTGACGTATTTTCGTCACGGCTTGCTGTGATTGGTCCGCGGCCCGGCAACATGGGCGCCCTGACCAATCACAAGCCGGGAGTTCGCGTAACCATGTAAAAGCGGGAATTTTAAACAAACAACGCTGCCGGTTCCTGCGCTGAGGTCCCGGCTGCGTCGGACAGGTGAGTATAGCGATATTTTTTATTTTAATTCTCTCTTTTACACATTTTAACAATGTTAAAATGTGTAAAAGAGAGAATTAAAATAAAATGTTGTTCCGATACCCGATACCCGATACCACAAGAGTATCGGAATCCCGGTATCGGAATTCCGATACAGCAAGTATCGGCCGATACCCGATACTTGCAGCATCGGAATGCTCAACACTAGCCATAACCCTAATCACAACCCTAACCCCAACACACTCCTAACCACAACCCTAATCCCAACCCTAACCCTAATCCTAACCCTAATCGCAACCCTAACCCTAACCACAACTTTAACCCCAACACACCCCTAACCATAACCCTAACGACAAGCCTATTCTTAACCCTATTTCCAACCCTAGCCCTAATTCCAACCCTAACTCTAATTCCAACCCTAAGGCTATGTGCCCACGTTGCGGATTCGTGGGAGATTTTTCCGCACCATTTTTGAAAAATCCGCAGGTAAAAGGCACTGCGTTTTACCTGTGGATTTACCACGGATTTCCAGTGTTTTTTATGCAGATTTCACCTGCGGATTCCTATTGAGGAACAGGTGTAAAATGCTGCAGAATCCACACAAAGAATTAACATGTTGCGGAAAATACAACGCAGCATTTCCGCGCGGTATTTTCCGCACCATGGGCACAGTGGATGGTACTGTAAACCTGATGGAACACTGCTACAAATCCACAGCGGCCAATCCGCTGCGGATCCGCAGCCAAATCCGCACCGTGTGCACATAGCCTAATTCTAACGCTAACCCTAGTTCTAACCCTAACCCTACCCCTAACCCTACCCCTAACCCTAACCCTACCCCTAACCCTACCCCTAGTTCTAACCCAAGTTCTAACCCTAGTGGAAAAAAAAAATATTTTCTTTATTTTATTATTGTCCCTACGTATGGGGGTGATAAAGGGGGGGGTCATTTACTATTTTTTTTTATTTTGATCACTGTGATAGGTTTTATCATAGTGATCAAAATGTAGCTGGAACGAATCTGCCGGCCGGCAGATTCGGCGGGCGCACTGCGCATGCGCCCGCCATTTTGGAAGATGGCGGCGCCCGTGGAGAAGACGGACGGACACCGGGAAGCTCGGTGAGTATGAGGGGGGGGATCGGAGCACGGGGGGTGATCGGAGCAGGGGGGGTGGGATCGGAGCACGGTGGGAGCGGACAGGAGGATGGGGGAGCGGACAGGTCGACGGAGGGGAGCGAAGCACAGGATGGAGGACTGGGGAGGTGATCGGTGGTGGTGGGGGGGTGCAGACCAGTGTTTCCAGCCATGGCCGATGATATTGCAGCATCGGCCATGGCTGGATTGTAATATTTCACCAGTTTTCATAGTGAAATATTACAAATCGCTCTGATTGGCTGTTTCACTTTCAACAGCCAATCAGAGCGATCGTAGCCACGGGGGGGTGAATCCACCCCCCCTGGGCTGAAGTACCACTCCCCCTGTCCCTGCAGATCGGGTGAAATTGGAGTTAACCCTTTCACCCGATCTGCAGGGACGCGATCATTCCATGACGCCACATAGGCGTCACAGGTCGGATTGGCACCGACTTTCATGACGCCTACGTGGCGTCAAAGGTCGGGAAGGGGTTAAATTTTCCCAGTTTTTTGTGGCAAAATTAGGGGGGTCGGCTTATACTGGGGTCGGCTTATTCTCGAGTATATACAGTATGTCCAATTTTCTTCTTTTTCTTTTCAGGTTTTTTCGTGTTGTTCCAATACACACAAAGGAATTAAATATGAGTATAACAAAAGATGTCTAATTACGATCATTTTCTGAGAGAAATACCTCATTTTGTGAAACAATTTCAAGAGATTCGGTGATGATTGTATATCCATATACATTTACATATATAGAAATACAATGAAAAGTGGACAGCACTCAATAGAAAATTCCATGAAAAAAAACAACAACTGGTGCCTTTATTGCCCTATGTGAACGGGTGGCAACGTTTCATCTCAAGCACAAGTCTTGACTGCTGAAAATTTGCATGAAGACTCTCATAAGTGTAAACATTTTCTCTTTATTACTTCTACAATGGGCATTATGAGTCATTCTCTGTTAAGAAACCCAAAATATATCAGCTACTGTAACCTCTTTCTGCCATCAGATAGAATACTATGTCCGATGGCAGAAACCCCACTTTGATGCAGGCTCAAAGCCGGGACATGTCAGCTGTTTTGAACAGCTGATATATGTGCCCGCAATAGGTGCAGGCAGAATTGTGATACATGATGTCGGCACCCAATCAGCGCTGGTGTCGCTGTCCCCACCTCCTGTCGAATTGAGCAAGAAGAGGAAGTCAGTGATCAGCTGCAGCCTGGACTTCATCTTCATATTCAATTTGTCCCAAGGCGGGAAGAGGGCACCAGCATCACAACAACCGCACAGGAGCCCCGGGAGAGCGAGTGCCAACATTGCAGGAACAGAGTCGGCACGGAAGTCGACTATAAGCTTTATTATTTTATGGGGCCAAGCATTTTGATCGAGAAGAGGTTTTCCTTGTAGTGGACAATCCCTTTATTGAAAAAAGAAAAAGTTACAAACTAGGTAAAAGACAGGCAGAAAGGTGATGATCAAACAGGACCATAGTTTTAAAAAATGATATCAATGAAAATGGGTTGTCCTTATCAAGCTATATACTGTACAATGTTATGGGTCTTCAAATGCAGCAACACCACACTTTTGCTTTTTTTAAATGGTTTTATGGTGCAAAAGTAGAAAAACACAAACTACAGATTTCACCATATCAGCATGATCATACTGACCTGTAGAGTAAAGTTTACATATTATTTATACCACATCGTGACCGTCGTAAAAAACTAAATTCAAATATACACCGGAAATGCAGTTTTTCTCCACTCCCTCTCAAAAATAAAACAAATTAAAGTCATGCATATATGTATCTCAACGTGTTGATATCAAACAATAAAACTCATCCTGCAGAGGAAAAAAAGAAACAAGGTTCTCATGTGGCGATGTTGATGGCAAAATAAAAATGTTATGGGTTTTGGAATGCTGTAGCACACAGGCTGGGGGCTGTTCTAGGTTTTACTATTGTGGAATAGTGGTAAAGTAAAAATACAAAATATACGTTTAGTAACAATTTTGTAATCGGAATGATTCAAAGAATACTATTATATGGTGACTGCCCTGAAAAGAAAAACACAAAAACCTGCTGGAATTGCTTTTTTCACCCCCTGTAAAAAAAAAAAAAAGTAAAATAAAATACATGAAATGTGTTGTAAAATTATGACACAAAAATACTATTCATCCTACAAAAAAAATGTAATTTATGACTAGGTCGATGGAACACCAAAAATGAAAACTGGGAGACGTAGTTAATGTCTACAGGATCTATCGCCCAACGTTGAGATTCCATCTACAAAAAGCTTCAACCAAAAATTTTGAGAAAATGCACATTATTTTCAACTGTGTAGTCTACTGTACATAAGGGCGGTTTTTGATAAGACAAAGCGCTTTAAAGGGAGTTTGCCACCCCCAAAATGCATTTTAAGCAAGTTTTAGGCTATGTGCACACGTTGCGGATTTTGCTGCGGATCCGCAGCGGATTTGACGCTGCGGATCTGCAGCAGTTTTCCATGCGTTGTACAGTACTATGTAAATCTATGGAAAACAAAATCCGCAGTGCACGTGCTGGGGAAAAAAATGCGCGGAAACGTAGCGGTGTTTTTTCCGCAGCATGTCAATTCTTTGTGCGAATTCCGCAGCGGTTTACACCTGCTCCATAATAGGAATCCACAGGTGTAAAACCGCAGGTGGAATCCGCACAAAAACCATGGCAAATCCGCAGGTAATCCGCAGTGCGGTTTACCTGTGGATTTTGCAAAAACAGTGCGGAAAAATCCGCACACCAATCCGCAACATAGCCTTATAGTGAAATATTGGACTTCCAAAAATTATCCTAGCATTGTACCTGTGCATTAGAAAATTACTTGGTGTGCATCCTTGACTTAGCCAAGAGCTGGGTGCGCCATTACACCTCCACATTGTGAATGTTGGGGGATTTCTCCCACTTCTGATTGACAGCTCTCACTTCCCAAATGAGCTCTGCCTGAACACCTTTACACTCCCTCATTTTGCATAATTTTGAGTAGCACATGTGTGCACATGCGCACCGACACTGCCTCAACCCAGGAATTCCCAGTGTCATTGCGGGTGCACGTTCAGTTTTCATACCTGGCTCTTCTTTGAAGAAGCCGCTCGCTGCACTTCTAGGTGTATCAATTTAGCAAGTGAAGACTGCAGAGAGGAGAAAACGCCTGTCCGCACTGTGTGCCCACATGGGTTCAGACAGTGTTAGTGCACATGCACACACAAACGAGTGGAGATAAGGCAGCGTTTGCTCTCGGAAACATGATCTGCCACTTAGAAGCATGCAAAATGAAGAGGCGCAAAAGTGCATTGAGCTTTTGGGCACGCCAAGGGGGCACAAAAGCCCCTCATTTTCAGTTGAATAACACTTATTTTCTCAGACATTGTACCCGTAACAGCTGCAGTGCTAGTATTATTTTTGTAGGGGCTAAGCCCCTACATCACCCTACAGACTCCCCTAAAGGTACACCACCATTAGTAAAGCTGTCTGCTGTGACGGCATAAAAGCATCTGGTGGAGACTCTTTTGAACGGTTACAAAAAAATAGAATTGATATATTGGGGTCAGGTGTATAAGCAGGTGCGGAACTTCAATGCATGATTTACAGTCATGCCTCCCAGATTAGGCATTAGCCCATCATGTTTGATCACAACGTTTCCTTTGTAAAGGTGAGGTTGTAAATTTTATGAGATGACTTATATCACAGGTTGTGATCTTTACACAAGATAATACTCTTACAGTGTCTGCCAGTGTCTGAGCTATTGAGAAGGGGTTTTCTGACCCTAAATGAAGATATTATCTAAAAAGCAGAGCAGAAAATGTCTTTAAAAAAAATCAGAACTCACCTAATCAATTAAACACTATTCCAGTGCAGGTGCTTTTTGGGGCTTACACACATTTTTGTTTTAAGAAATGAGGTTCCGCAATGGTCACAAGCAGTACCTAATGCCAGGGGTACAAAATTAGCACCCAGCAAAGCTGCTGAAAAGCCATAAGCTAATGTGCTTGGGGTACCCCAGCACAGCTGGGCACAAGATAAGTCAACAGTAGTGATGAGCGAGTATACTCGTTGCTCGGGTTTTCCCGAGCACGTTCGGGTGGTCTCCTAGTATTTATCACTGCTTGGAGATTTAGTTTTCTTCACCTCAGCTGCATGATTTACAGCTGATAGACAGCTTGAATACATGTGGGGATTCCCTAGCAACCAGGCAACCCCCACATGTACTCAGGCTGGCTAGCAGCCGTAAATCATGCAGCTGAGGTGAAGAAAACTAAATCTCCGAGCACTAACAAATACTCAGAGACCACCTGAGTGTGCCTAGGAAAACTCGAGCAACGAGTACATCACTCATCACTAGTCAACAGCGCTGCCTCTACGATACAATAGGCCAAGGTGATGACTCACTAAAAAGGGGTAACTCGAAGCAGGGATGGGCATATGGCCCATAATCTAGTATTTCAGGTTTGCTACCTGCTATTGACTGAAAGCCAATGGCAGCAGAAGGGCAGTGGCAGATTAGATTTTCTGCGGATAGAGATTACATTCATACCAACATCCCTGCCATGATCGTCTACTTTTAAAGTACAGTATTGCCATCTCTGCCATATTCTGTTGCAGTGGTAATATGATACCCAGCAACAAACTGTTATGGCTGACATGAGTCTGTGCGTGATTCCCTGTATATAAATTGTTGTGCCCATATGCTTATTGACTCTACATGGCGAAAAGTATTGGCACCCCTGCAGATTACACCTATAGGAGCTTTTATGACATAATATTCTATAAGCTTTAATAAGGAGGTGGTTGAATCTTTGCAGGTAGAACAGCTTAAAAATGAACCTGTCAGGTCCCCCATGCCCTCCAGCCCAGCAGCATTCACTTATTTATGAGTAAATTCCCTGCCTAACTAGCCCTGTATAACATTTTTCTGGTCAAACAATGTTTATGAAAAGCATTTATAATGCCCCCGTTTCCTATGCTAATGATGGCTTTGACTGATCGATTTGGTGTTAGTTGCCCCAGAGTAGTCAGCGCTCTTTCCATGCTATCACACCCCCTGTGGGCATGATAATGTAATCTCCAGGAGAGTCGCTTATGCAAATCTAGTGCATGTGGCCATGTGAAGCCATTAGGCCGGGATCACACATACGCGAGATACGGCTGAGTCTCGCAGGTGAAAACCCAGCTCTGGCGCCGGCACTCTGGAGCAGAATGTGCAGCCGCACAGCAATACATGGAGCTGCATGCTCCGCTCCGGAGTGCCGGCGCCAGAGTTGGGTTTTCACCTGCGAGACTCGGCCGTATCTCGCGTATGTGTGATCCCAGCCTTATTGAGAAGGCAGGCAGTAGACCCCATTGATGTCCCAGGCTATATAAAGTATACGTTTCCACTGCAGTGTCTGACAATGACAGTGATCTCATTCACTCTTAGTGTCTACCCAAGTTTAGGAGCAGGTGGGCTCCACCTTGACACCTTTATATTCCTGGTGCCTCCGCTCTGAACTATGGCTCTGCATAGTGTGGGAGATGCCGTGCACGTCTGACAGGGCCCAATAGGTTTCATTCTAACAAATCAGCACACTGTAATCGCTTAGGGTGGGGGCTTACAGGTGACAGACAGACCCCACCCTCGCTCTAACAGGTTAGATTACACAGTCTCTACTTACTGCAGCATAGAAGTATCTAACTAGAAGGGTTCAAAAGTGCTTTTGCTTCTGGACATTAAGGGTATGTTCCCACGGTCAGTAAACGCTGCCGCCAGATGTTACAGCATAGTGGATGGGATATGAAGAAATCCCATGTCCACTATGCGTGCAGGGATGCCTCCAGCTTTCCTGAGGAGACAGACATGCGGCTCGTCTTTCCAGACCGCAGCATGTCTATTTATCTTGCGGAGACACTCTGTCTCCACAAGATAAATTTCCCATCCAATGTATTGGGCACTGTGATTCCGCCCGGTTCAATGAACACATGTGGAATCACCTGCCTTCAAAAGCCGGCAGCGCTTTGGATGCAGCGGATATGTGCTGCGTCCAAAGCGCTGCCTAAGGCCGGGATCACACATACGCGAGATACGGCCGAGTCTCGCAGGTGGAAACCCAGCTCTGGCGCCGGCACTCTGGAGTGGAGCGTGCAGCCGCATAGCAGCACATGGAGCTGCATGCTCTGCTCCCAAGTGGCGGCGCTAGAGGAGGGATTTTATCTGCGAGACTCGGCCATATCTCGCGTATGTGTGATCCCGGCCTAATAATGAACATGGGAACATACCCTAAGGGGCCAGACTCCGTCAGCTTTTACCATTGTACTCTAAAAAGTTAATGGAAGTTTTTGTTAGTTTGTTTTGTTTTTTTCATTTTGGACTCCAAAAATGTTTCGAAGTTTTGGAAAAACCCTTTACAACTACTGGAAATATTGTAAGGAACAGTAAAAACAGATTACTTATAAATCTGTCGCACATAATAATAGTTATGATTTATTGAGAAAAGCGTTATGTATACACATACTCTTCAGTTCATAGCAAGAAACTAACATTTTATTGACACTTCAGTATCATCGTTACACAAGAAAATCCCTCCGTTTACATTTTATAGTGTTGACTCACATTTCTCTGAAAATGAAGAATTACATGCCATCATATTGCTTTGGTGAAACTATAATATGAGGCTTCGTTCCCATGATGAGGAGCTTGTGCTTTCTTTCTGAATTTCTGCACCTACTATTTAAATTAGGTCACTTACGTTTTTCCATTGCATTTTTGTGCATTTTTTTAACAAGCCTTTCTATAACATATTTAATGCTGTGGTGTCTTATTTTATTTAAACCTGCTTTGTTTTTTATACTCCCTGTTTTTTTTGCTTTATACTTTAGGCGCAGATTACGTGCAGGAATGCACTAAAAACTTGTGCATTTTTTTGCATCTAATGTAAGTCTAAGGGAAAAATCCACACAGAAAATTCAGCGTACCCACAAGAGAAGTTGACATGTTGCGGGCTTGAGAAACGCACAGCAGGACAGTTGACACAGCATTAGAAAGAAGCACAGAGGACAGGAGATTTCTATAATTCCCATCCACTTTGCTGGAACTGTAAGACGCAGAAAAAACATGCAGCATGAAAAATGCACCAAAAGCTCATCATGGGAACTTAGCCTTAGGGCAGAGACAGACTGACGTATTTCTCATGCGAGAATCGCATGGTAAACCTTGTACTAGCTGTCGGCTCTCCTGACCTGAGCTTGACAGCTGCTTAGTAATCCAGCACGCTGTCTTGCTCCGGTCATGACATTAGGGTATCCGTGAGTCAAAAGTAGCTTAGATGTTAGTTAACCTACTCCCCATCCATCCACCATACCCACCTCTTTCACCGAACCCTTGCCCAAATACCTGATGCGGTGACCATTGCCGAATAAAAACTTTACACTGAAATTGGATTAAATGGCCACAGCAGCCTTTTATTAACATTTAATAAAACGATTTAACAATAAAGTCCAAAAGAGGGTGTGTGGTCCTCGAAGCCCCAAAACCTAATCTTAAGTATCCACAGCCCACCGTGGCCCCAGGTCAAGTCTTACCCCCAGCCGCTATGCACCAGCTTGGGGGCAGATGATAACCAACCTGTCCGAACCACTAAACAATTGACGGGTCCCTTGATTAACCCTTCCATAGGATTGAACAGACCCCGTCCAACTGAAATTCCTTAGGGGAGTCCAGGACCTCGTGAGATCCCCCCCTACCAATCCACCATTTCCATCAACTTCGAGGACCTTCCCCCCCACGCCACCAACATGAATATTCTGACCACTCAAACATTCATGTCCCCCCACACTTTCAAAGCTGTCTCGATACCTTCCTGTATGGCCAAGCACCACATATCCGTGCCCACTGCGTTTAAATGGACGCCATCCGCTCTCCAATAACTTCCTTCACCAGATTCCAAATCCACGTGCCTAACTACCACCGCGCCATTCCTTCCCATAAAATGAGAGACTGCTTTATTCAACTTAATCCTCGCTTTATTAACCCCCGTCACTGATCTTGCTCCTCGCCATACCTTCCTCGGGATAATATCGGACCAAACTACCACCACTTTTGGAAACATCACCCACAGCCTTAGCATGTCAAACTTAATGTCTTTTATCAACTCTCTGCAAGGCTCTTACCAGATCATTCCCTCCTAAATGTATTACAACTATGTCAGGAACACGGTCCAACCGGACGAAACGATGAAATTCAGACAAAAACTGACCCCAAACCGTCCCTCTTTTACCAATCCACTGTAGGGTTGCCAATTCCTGAGGAAAGCCCAATTGACGCTCCGACGGGCGCACCGCAGCCCTCAACGCTGCCCAGAAGACAAATGAGTGTCCCATAATCCAAATTAACCGATGATGATGATCTGCAACAGAAAAAGGAGGGGAGACAACATCTCAGATCAGGTTTGGCTGAACATAAGACCGAAATCTCTCGGATTCCCAGCGACCAATTTTCTTTATCACATCCTCAAGCAAACCCAATCTAGCAGCTTCCTGTTATGATCTGGTGACCTTGGAGCCGCATGAAAACTTTCTCTGGAGTCGGTGGAACCTGTTCTGACCATAAATCCTGAACTAACACCACAACTAGAAGTAGCCGTGGGGTGTGCCTAACAAACCCTAGACACCTCGACACAGCCGGAGGACTAAATACCCCTATAGAGGGAAATAGGAATGCTATCTTGCCTCAGAGCAGACCCCCAAAGGATAGGCAGCCCCCCACGAATAATGACTGTGAGTAGGAGAAGAATAGACACACACAGGTAGAAAACAGGATTTAGCAAAAGAGGCCACTAGCTAAATAGGAAAGGATAGGTGTTATGTTGGGCTGGTGGTTAGGAGCACTAGAAATGACCAGATGAGCAAACTAGCAATACAGGACGAGCTCTGGGAAGTGGGAGCTCTGCTGACCGCAAGCACTAATCCTATCAACAACAACTAGAAATAGCCGTGGAGCGTTCCTGACTCTGCCTAGACGCCTCTTCACAGCCTAAGAGCTAACTACCCCTAAAGATAGGAAATACAGCCTACCTTGCCTCAGAGAAATTCCCCAAAGAAATAGGCAGCCCCCACATATATTGACTGTGAGTTAAGATGGAAGTCACAAACACAGGAATGAAATAGGTTTCAGCATAGGAGGCCAGACTGAACTAAACAGACTGAGGATAGAAAAGGTATCTTTGCGGTCAGCATAAAAACTAACAAAAAACCACGCAGAGTGTACAAAAGAAACCACCGCACCGACTCACGGCGCGGTGGTGCCACTCTGCATCCCAGAGCTTCCAGCTAACAAGATTAAATATAATAGCAAGCTGGACAAAAACACAGTGGTAACAAATAAGCTAGCAGGGACTTAGCTTTTGCTGAAGTAGACAGGTCATCTGAAAGATCCAAGAGAACTGAACCAGTGCTAGGACATTGACAGCTGGCATCAAGTAACGATCTGAGTGGAGTTAAATAGAGCAGCCAGCCAAGGCCTGAACGATATCAGCTGGAGAAGGAATAAGAACCAGCAGCTCCACTCACAGCCACCAGAGGGAGTCCATGAACAGAACTCGCCGAAGTACCATTCATAACCACAGAAGGGAGCTCGAGAACAGAATTCACAACAGTACCCCCCCTTGAGGAGGGGTCACCGAACCCTCACCAGAGCCTCCAGGCCGCTCCAGACGAGCCAAATGAAAGGCACGAACAAGATCGGCAGCATGAACATCAGAGGCAACTACCCAGGAATTATCCTCCTGACCATAACCTTTCCACTTGACTAGGTACTGAAGTTTCCGTCTCGAAATACGAGAATCCAAAATCTTCTCCACCACATACTCCAACTCCCCCTCAACCAACACCGGGGCAGGAGGATCAACGGAGGGAACCATAGGAGCCACATATCTCCGCAACAACGACCTATGGAACACATTATGGATGGCGAAAGAAGCTGGAAGGTCCAAACGAAATGACACATGATTAATAATTTCAGAAATCTTATAAGGACCAATGAAACGAGGCTTAAACTTAGGAGACGAAACCTTCATAGGAACAAAACGAGACGACAACCAAACCAAATCCCCAACACGAAGTCGGGGACCAACACAGCGACGGCGGTTAGCGAAACGTTGAGCCTTCTCCTGGGACAATGTCAAATTGTCCACTACGTGAGTCCAAATTTGCTGCAACCTGTCCACCACATAATCCACACCAGGACAGTCCGAAGGCTCAACCTGCCCTGAAGAAAAACGAGGGTGGAAACCAGAATTACAGAAAAAAGGCGAAACCAAAGTGGCCGAGCTGGCCTGATTATTAAGGGCGAACTCAGCCAAAGGCAAGAAGGACACCCAATCATCCTGATCAGCAGAAACAAAGCATCTCAGATATGTCTCCAAAGTCTGATTGGTTCGTTCTGTTTGGCCATTTGTCTGAGGATGGAAAGCTGAAGAAAAAGACAAATCAATGCCCATCTTAGCACAAAAGGACCGCCAAAATCTTGAAACAAACTGGGAACCTCTGTCCGACATGATGTTCTCCGGAATGCCATGTAAACGAACCACATGCTGGAAAAACAATGGCACCAAATCAGAGGAGGAAGGCAATTTAGGCAAAGGTACCAAATGGACCATCTTAGAGAAGCGATCACAAACCACCCAGATGACTGACATCCTCTGAGACAGGGAGATCTGAAATAAAATCCATGGAAATATGCGTCCAGGGCCTTTTCGGGACCGGCAAGGGCAAAAGCAACCCACTGGCACGAGAACAGCAGGGCTTAGCCCGAGCACAAGTCCCACAGGACTGCACAAAAGAACGCACATCTCGTGACAAGGAAGGCCACCAAAAGGATCTAGCCACCAAATCCCTGGTACCAAAGATTCCAGGATGACCAGCCAACACCTAACAATGAACCTCAGAGATAACTCTACTAGTCCATCTATCAGGGACAAACAGCTTCTCCGCTGGGCAATGGTCAGGTCTATCAGCCTGAAACTCCTGCAGCACCCACCGCAAATCAGGGGAGATGGCAGACAAAATTACCCCCTCTTTGAGAATACCAGCCGGCTCAGGAACTCCCGGAGAATCAGGTACAAAACTCCTTGAAAGGGCATCAGCCTTCACATTCTTAGAACCCGGAAGGTACGAAACCACAAAATTGAAGCGGGAGAAAAACAGCGACCATCGAGCCTGTCTAGGATTCAACCACTTGGCAGACTCGAGATAAGTCAGATTCTTGTGATCCGTCAAGACCACCACGTGATGTTTGGCTCCTTCAAGCCAATGTCGCCACTCCTCAAATGCCCACTTCATAGCCAACAACTCTCGATTACCCACATCATAATTGCGCTCAGCAGGCGAAAACTTTCTAGAAAAGAAAGCACATGGTTTCATCACAGAGCCATCAGAACCTCTTTGAGACAAAACAGCCCCTGCTCCAATCTCAGAAGCATCCACCTCGACCTGAAACGGGAGCGAAACATCTGGCTGACACAACACAGGGGCAGAAGAAAAACGACGCTTCAGCTCCTGAAAAGCCTCAATGGCCGCAGAGGACCAATTGACCACATCAGCACCTTTCTTGGTTAAATCAGTCAATGGTTTAACAACACTAGAAAAATTAGCGATGAAGCGACGGTAAAAATTAGCAAAGCCCAGAAATTTCTGAAGGCTCTTCACAGAAGTAGGCTGAGTCCAATCATAAATAGCCTGAACTTTAACACTATCCATCTCGATAGTAGAGGGGGAAAAAATGAAGCCCAAAAATGAAACCTTCTGAACTCCAAAGAGACATTTAGACCCCTTCACAAACAAGGAATGAGCACGAAGGACCTGGAACACCATTCTGACCTGCTTCACATGAGACTCCCAATCGTCCGAAAAGACCAAAATATCATCCAAATATACTATCATGAATCTATCCAGGTACTTTCAGAAGATGTCATGCATAAAGGACTGAAACACAGATGGAGCATTAGAAAGCCCGAATGGCATCACCAAGTACTCAAAATGGCCCTCGGGCGTATTAAATGCTGTTTTCCATTCGTCACCCCGTTTAATACGCACAAGATTATACACCCCTCGAAGATCTATCTTGGTGAACCAGCTAGCTCCATTAATCCAAGCAAACAAATCAGACAGTAGCGGCAAAGGGTACTGAAATTTGACGGTGATTTTATTAAGAAGGCTGTAATCTATACAAGGTCTCAGAGAACCATCCTTCTTGGCCACAAAAAAGAACCCTGCTCCCAACGGTGACGACGACGGGCGAATATGCCCTTTCTCCAAGGACTCCTTGATATAACTCTGCATTGCAGCGTGTTCTGGCACAGATAAATTGAACAGTCAGCCCTTCGGAAACTTACTACCAGGAATCAAATTAATAGCACAATCGCAATCCCTATGAGGAGGTAGGGCACTGGATTTGGGCTCATCAAATACATCCCGGTAATCTGACAAGAACTCAGGGACTTCAGAAGGATTGGAAGATGAAATAGACAACAATGGGACATCCCCATGTACCCCTTGACAACCCCAACTGGATACAGACATTGATTTCCAATCCAATACAGGATTATGGACCTGTAGCCATGGCAAACCCAAAACGACCACATCATGCAGATTATGCAACACCAAAAAGCGAATATCCTCCTGTGGCAGGAGCCATGCACATGGTCAATTGAGTCCAGTACTGACGCTTATTCTTGGCCAAAGGTGTAGCATCAATTCCTCTCAATGGAATAGGATACTGCAAGGGCTCCAAGAAAAAATCACAGCGCCTGGCAAACTCCAAGTCCATCAAATTCAGTGCAGCGCCTGAATCCACAGATGCCATAACAGAATAGGACGACAAAGAGCAAATCAGAGTAACGGACAAAAGAAATTTTGGCTGTACCGTACCAATGGTGGCAGACCTAGCGAACTGTTTAGTGCGCTTAGGACAATCAGAGATAGCATGAGTGGAGTCACCACAGTAAAAACACAGCCCATTCTGACGTCTGTATTCTTGCCGTTCAGCTCTGGTCAAGGTCCTATCACATTGCATAGACTCAGGCTTCTGCTCAGAAAACACCACCAAATGGTGCACATTTTTGCGCTTACGTAAGCGTCGATCGATCTGAATGGCCAAGGACATAGACTCACTCAGACCAGCAGGCGTGGGGAATCCTACCATAACATCCTTAAGGGCTTCAGAAAGACCCTTTCTGAAAATTGCCGCCAGGGCACACTCATTCCACTGAGTAAGTACAGACCACTTTCTGAACTTCTGACAATATACCTCTGCTTTATCCTGAACCTGACACAAAGCCAGCAAAATTTTCTCTGCCTGATCCACTGAATCTGGTTCATCATAAAGCAATCCAAGCGCCAGAAAAAATGCATCTACATTACGCAATGCAGGATCTCCTGGCGCAAGGGAAAATGCCCAGTCTTGAGGGTCGCCACATAGCAAAGAAATAATGATTTTTACTTGCTGAATGGGGTCACCAGAGGAGCGGGGTTTCAAAGCAAAAAACTGTCTACAATTATTTTTGAAATTCAGGAACTTAGATCTATCCCCAGAAAACAAATCAGGAATTGGAATTCTGGGTTCTAACATCGGGTTCTGAACTACATAATCTTGAATGCCTTGTACCCTTGCAGTGAGTTGATCCACACAAGAGGACAGACCTTGAATGTCCATATCTGCACCTGTGTCCTGAACCACCCAGAGGTTAGGGGGAAAAGAAATACAAAACACGCTGCAGAGAAAAAAAAATGGTCTCAGAACTTCTCTTATCCCTCTATTGAGATGCATTAACACTTTGTAGGCCAGCTGTACTGTTATGTTGGGCTGGTGGTTAGGAGCACTAGAAATGACCAGATGAGCAAACTAGCAATACAGGACGAGCTCTGGGAAGTGGGAGCTCTGCTGACCGCAAGCACTAATCCTATCAACAACAACTAGAAATAGCCGTGGAGCGTTCCTGACTCTGCCTAGACGCCTCTTCACAGCCTAAGAGCTAACTACCCCTAAAGATAGGAAATACAGCCTACTTTGCCTCAGAGAAATTCCCCAAAGAAATAGGCAGCCCCCACATATATTGACTGTGAGTTAAGATGGAAGTCACAAACACAGGAATGAAATAGGTTTCAGCATAGGAGGCCAGACTGAACTAAACAGACTGAGGATAGAAAAGGTATCTTTGCGGTCAGCATAAAAACTAACAAAAAACCACGCAGAGTGTACAAAAGAAACCACCGCACCGACTCACGGCGCGGTGGTGCCATTCTGCATCCCAGAGCTTCCAGCTAACAAGATTAAATATAATAGCAAGCTGGACAAAAACACAGTGGTAACAAATAAGCTAGCAGGGACTTAGCTTTTGCTGAAGTAGACAGGTCATCTGAAAGATCCAAGAGAACTGAACCAGTACTAGGACATTGACAGCTGGCATCAAGTAACGATCTGAGTGGAGTTAAATAGAGCAGCCAGCCAAGGCCTGAACGATATCAGCTGGAGAAGGAATCTCAGAACCAGCAGCTCCACTCACAGCCACCAGAGGGAGTCCATGAACAGAACTCGCCGAAGTACCATTCATAACCACAGGAGGAAGCTCGAGAACAGAATTCACAACAGATAGGACAGATTACTAGGCGGTCAGTATTAAAACCCTTCCAAAAATATCCACAACAGATAATACAAAAAGTTCCACAATCTAACTAAAGACATGGAATGTATATCTGCCACTCCAGAGAATCCAACAAGACTGAGAAAATACTGACACAATCTAAGCTGGACAAGAAAACACAAAGAATAGCACTGAATTGTGAAGCACACAGCATGTGTGCCACAGGAAAAAAAAACAGACACTTATCTTTGCTGATTTGGCAGAAAGGCAAGAGGAACCAGGCAGAGGTCCTACACCTCCCAACAACAATTGACAACTGGCAAGGACTAATGAATCCTGCACACTTAAATACCCCAGTCAGAACTGCAATCAGCAGACACACCTGACCAGGACTGCAACCCAGGGACATCTGCATTACCACCTACTACCACCGGAGGGAACCCAAAAGCAGAATTCACAACAGTACCCTCCCCTTGAGGACGGGTCACCGAACCCTCACCAGCGCCCCCAGGCCGATCAGGACGAGCCAGATGAAAGGCATGAACCAGATCAGCAGCATGGACATCAGAAGCAAAAACCCAAGAATTATCCTTTCTGCCATTTCCCCTGATTTACGGCTGGTTCTTCAGGAATTTCAGGCTGATAGACCTGATCGCTGTCCTGTGGGGAAATTGTTTGTTCCTGACAGATGGACTAGTAGAGTGATTTCTGAGGTTCACTGTTCTGTGTTGGCTGGTCATCCTGGTATTTTTGGTACCAGAGATTTGGTTGGTAGGTCCTTTCGGTGGCCTTCGTTGTCACGTGATGTGCGTTCTTTTGTGCAGTCCTGTGGGACTTGTGCGCGGGCCAAGCCTTGTTGAACCCGTGCTAGTGGGTTACTTTTGCCATTGCCGGTCCCTGAGAGGCCCTGGACGCATATTTCTATGGATTTTATTTCTGATCTTCCGGTTTCCCAGAGGATGTCGGTTATCTGGGTTGTTTGTGACCGGTTTTCTAAGATGGTTCATTTGGTGCCTTTGCCTAAATTGCCTTCCTCTTCAGAGTTGGTTCCGTTGTTTTTTCAGCATGTGGTTCGTTTGCATGGTATTCCGGAGAATATTGTGTCCGACAGAGGTTCCCAGTTTGTTTCTAGGTTTTGGCGGGCCTTTTGTGCTAGGCTGGGCATTGATTTGTCTTTTTCTTCTGCATTTCATCCTCAGACAAATGGCCAGACTGAGCGAACTAATCAGACTTTGGAGACTTATTTGAGATGCTTTGTGTCTGCCGATCAGGATGATTGGGTGGCCTTTTTGCCATTGGCCGAGTTTGCCCTTAATAATTGGGCTAGTTCGGCTACTTTGGTTTCGCCTTTTTTTTTGTACTGTTATGATCTGGTGACCTTGGAGCTGCATGAAAACTTTCTCTGGAGTCAGTGGAACCTGTACTGACCGTAAATCCTGAACTAACACCGCAACTAGAAGTAGCCTTGGGGTGTGCCTAACAAACCCTAGACACCTCGACACAGCCGGAGGACTAAATACCCCTATAGATGGAAATAGGAATGCTATCTTGCCTCAGAGCAGACCCCCAAAGGATAGGCAGCCCCCCACGAATAATGACTGTGAGTAGGAGAAGAATAGACACACGCAGGTAGAAAACAGGATTTAGCAAAAGAGGCCACTCTAGCTAAATAGGAAAGGATAGGACAGATTACTAGGCGGTCAGTATTAAAACCCTTCCAAAAATATCCACAACAGATAATACAAAAAGTTCCACAATCTAACTAAAGACATGGAATGTATATCTGCCACTCCAGAGAATCCAACAAGACTGAGAAAATACTGACACAATCTAAGCTGGACAAGAAAACACAAAGAATAGCACTGAATTGTGAAGCACACAGAATGTGTGCCACAGGAAAAAAAAACCAGACACTTATCTTTGCTGATTTGGCAGAAAGGCAGGAGGAACCAGGCAGAGGTCCTACACCTCCCAACAACAATTGACAACTGGCAAGGACTAATGAATCCTGCACACCTAAATACCCCAGTCAGAACTGCAATCAGCAGACACACCTAACCAGGACTGCAACCCAGGGACAACTGCATTACCACCTACTACCACCGGAGGGAACCCAAAAGCAGAATTCACAACACTTCCATTGCTGCCCCAATCCTGAACGAAAGACCATTATATTCCGTGGCTGGTAAACCCCCTTTCTCCAAACAACATCTAAAAACAGCTATAAATTGGAACCGGGACAAAAAGGAGCCGTCAGCATGAACCAACAACGGTTCCCTTAAGGACCCCCCGTGTTGCATAAAATTCCTCAAACAAAACACCAGACACAAGGGAGAACCCCGAACCTCAAACAGTACAACTTTACAACCTCTCCCATTCACGTCTGTTTTTGAGGAGCGAAGGAACACCACCACCCTATCGTCATAGACGTCCACGTCTTCCCTCAGCAAGCCCCCACTCATAAATCTGGATGGGCTAATGAGCTCCCCTAGGCAGAACACGCCAAAAAACGCCAAAGAAAACGCGGCACTAAACAAATCAATTTCCCATGCAGAAGAGCATATGACCGATAATTTTCTTCCAATTACCAGCAACACTTCATATGAAACAGGCTGCCTGCCGTCAACTGACTTCCTCCCTCTCTTCATACCTCTTACCACTTGCCGCACCAAAAATGATTTGGTTTCATCCGTCACTCCTCTGACTTTAAAGCCAAATGACAACCCCGCCACAAACTTACCCAGTTTGGACACTGACCAGCCTGACTCCCAGCCATGACCGAACAACAATTTACTCTCGTCCTCAATCTCAGTGCTGATTGATGCCCTCCAAGCCTCCCAAATATTCCATGCTTGGCCGTACTGCCTCCAAGACCTGTCTGCCAATGACCTAGAAAAAAGATGCCTCACGGTCCGCAAGGCAGGTTCCATAATTCCGCTGGACACTCTGTGCCCTGCGAGTCTGACTCCGAGTGACGCTCCCACTGTGAACAAAAAAGAGAATCAGCAACAGAGTTAAAAGAGCCGAAACCAACTTCCGCTACAATCCATAAATTAAATTTCAAACCTACAAACACCAAGTGCTGCAGTACTTTCACGACTGCCGGTGATGCCGACGATAGAGTATTTATCGCCACCACTGCACCTGCATGTTCACAAAGAAAACGGATTTTTCTGTTTTGAACCATCTCCACCCACCGAGCCAGCACTACCACCCTGGGGAACAACTGAAGCAAAGTGCGGTTTGACACCAAACCCGAATCACTCCAAGACTGAGGCCACATCGACACCATCAAGTCGCTGTGAAAATACAGACTGAAACCGCTGCTTTCATCTACCTTGATGAACAAACCCAAAACGTCAGCATCCACGATTGGGAGAATCCAAATTGAACGACTATTATAATTCTCCAAAAACCGTTCCCACACTTTCAAATCATCTCTCATCTCCTTTTTTAATCTGATAAAATGCAGAGGGGATTTTACCCCCGACGTCGCCAACGATAGCCGCCGACAAAAAACACGACCCATCGGCAAAATCCTGCACGCAAAATTCAGTTTGCCTAATAAGGACTGTACCTCCTTCAAAGTTAATTTACGTGTACTCGCTGCTCTCCCTACCTCAGCCTTCAAAGCCGCCACTTTTTCTTCTGGCAATCTGCACTCCATAGCCATTGTATCGATCTCGATCCCTAAAAAACTGAGTGAAACAACCGTCCCAACTGTCTCGTCAGCCGCTAAAGGAATCCCAAATTTTTGAGCCATTCTCTCCATGGTATGCAATAAAATTGAACAGTCGGCTGCCTGTGCTGGACCAATAAATAAGAAGTCGTCGAGATAATGGATACAGGAGTTTAAGCAAGAAACATCCTTGACCACCCATTCTAAAAAGGTACTAAAAGTTTCAAAGTATGCACACGAAAGCGAACAACCCATCGGAAGACAACGATCCACAAAGTATCCTTTATTCCAAAAACAACCTAACAAATGCATGCTCTCTGGGTGCACTGGTAATAAACGAAATGCTGCTTTAATATCTGTTTTTGCTAGCAGTGCCCCTTTTCCACATAATCTCACCCAGTCTACAGCCCCATCAAATGACGTATTTAAAACCGAACACAACTGAGGATCAATCCCGTCATTCACTGATGAACCTTTTGGGAATGATAAATGATGAATAAGTCTAAATTTATTGGGCTCTTTTTTCGGAACTACCCCAAGTGGCGAAACTCTCAGGTTACTGAAAGGGGCCGATTCGAAGGGACCAGCCATCCTGCCCAAGGTGACCTCCTTTTTCAACTTTTCCGAGACCACGTCTGGAAACTGCAAAGCCGATTTTAAATTATTTTTTGACAACCTAATCTCTTGTTCAATAAATGGGATCCTAAAACCTTCCCTAAAACAGTCTCTCAAAAACAATGCTGCCGCTACGTCAGGGTACCTATTTAGATAAGCTTCCATCTCTTCCAGTCTAACCGGAGTCACCCCTTTTTTCAATTGTATCACTTCCCTTCTGCCTGCTTCCCCGAAAACATTTTGCGGCCCCGTGCGTTCCCCCACAAGATGAGCATTCGTGCCTAAACTTACATTTTCCCCCAAATCTACAGTTCCCTTCATTAAAGGAGAAACACAGTCCTTTTTGCATAGCCACTGACTGCCCTGAACCCCCAGAGCCCCCCTGAAAAGGCTGACCCGACCTAGAAGGAACCATCACCTTTATCCATAATGCAACATCCTTGTGGTCCCATCTAATACTAGGTCGAACCGCTTTACGCTGGCGAAACTGTTCGTCGTATCTTAACCAGCCTTGTCCCCCATAGACCCTATACGCCTCACCTATTGCATCCATGTAACAAAATAGGCCTGAACAATTCTCTGGTGCCTTCTCCCCAATTACATTTGCCAAAATGGCGAACGCTTGTAACCAATTCGAGAAAGTTCTAGGGATTAACCGGTACCTCCTCCTTTCTTCGTCCTCTTTTTTAGTATCCTCCTTCCTAACCCTATCCAAGTTGAAACGTTCTAACGGCAACAGAGAAAAAATCTCTATATATTCCCCTTTCCATATCTTGTCTCTCACCTCGCTTTTTAAGTGAGCCCCCAAAGGGCCTTCGAAACATACATATAGCTCTCCTTTCGCCGCATCATCCGGGCACACCATGTCATCCTTCTCTTTCTCACCACCCGCCCCTGTGCTAAAACTAGTACTAGCCGAGTCATCCATAACTGTGTTGCCTCCAGATGCCCTACACCCTCCTGTTACGGACTGAGTACTACTAGCATCAGCAACCACTGTATTTGAAATTCCCCCATTGTCAGCAAAACCTCTAGTGCCTAATACGGAATTCCCATCCCCCAACCAAGCTGCCGATGGAGATGCTCCTCTCACACCTCCTCCAGACCCCAGTAAAAAGGCAAAATCCCTAAGTCCATGTAACAATAAACCCATGCCCCCACTCACCCCACCAGACAATAACTCCCACCCCGTATTCTCAATAAGCGGTAAGCAGGGATTAACAGGAAAAATATGCTCACTCTCACCTGGCTGCCTGGGTGCTGTGACCCCACCAGCCGTAGATCCTGCATCCTGATGAAAACGTCCTGTAGCACTCATAGATAGATCCTCTGCTCCAGTTGTAGCCGTTGGGTCGACCTGTAGGCTCGGCTGCTGGACATTTTCAGCTGGTGCTGTAGCTGCCAGGCCAGGGACCCCTGAGGCTGATGCTGTGCTGTAAGTGGCTCCTGTCACGTTTTGTGCTGCCGCACATGAGCTTCCCTGCACTTGTGCAGGGAATCCAGAATCGCCGCCCGAGGCTGCTGATCACTGCCCGCCTCCCAGGAAGGCCATGGGAACTGACCCCCCAACTCGGCCTGCGCTGCTCCTCTGCCTACCACATGGCGCCGTCGCTGACCACGCGCTGCTGCCTGGGCCGGCCGGCTGCCGCCCGCTATGACTCCCACGCTGAGGGGCTGAAAGGTAAGGCCCCCGCCTCCTGGTCTCCTGCTCTCAATCTCGCAGAGCAGGCTTGCTGCCGCGCAAGCGCCCGCCGTCCCTTGTCCCGACTCCCGCTGGGGGACACTCACCGCCGCAAGGGAAGCGGACGCCTCCCCCTGTGCAGGTCCCGCCGTCTGCTCGGATTCCTCCCGGTTCTCTGACGAGGCACGGGCTGCCTGCGGCCAGTGTCAGGAACCGGAGGGTCCCTAGAGGGGCTCCGTACTCGGCGCCAGACCCTGGGGGTGGCATCTGGGCTAAGGCGCGCCGGAGGCCTAGCTCTCCGCGGCCATCTGCCAACAGATGGGGTTTGTGAGCCTCCTGCTGCCGCCCCCTGCAATAGGCTGCTGATTGAAGTCTGCAGTCATGCTGTTCCTTGGGTGCCCGCAGCCTCCCTCAAGCTTTGAAGCAGTGCTTCCACCTCCATATCTGCCATGTGATAGGGAGCTTTTTCTAACAGGTGGGTACCAGACTGTTTGTCCCACCAATATGGCTGCACTATTTATAAACCCGCCTTTTTTGAATCCCTCTGCCCCACCCAAACAGTGATCTCATCACCTCAGCATTCCCATTAACCCTTTATTTACTTTTAAAACCAAAACGCTCCTTATCATCCCACGTCCTTGTCATGCTGGCCTCCCTTTAAAGGGCCGGTGGCCCAGTACGGCCTCACTGGAGCGGTGCCAGCCAGTCCGTGCAGTGCGGCGCAATTTTCGCACAAGAAATAAGGTAGTCTGTCTCTGCCCTTATGGTCAAACTAAGTAAAAGTCAATAAGCAGATGAAATGTCTAACAAGATGGCCAAAAACTGCAGGAAGGGTGTGGACTTTTTCACACTCTGCATTTTTTCAGCACATTTTTGCAATGGAAAAAAACGAAGCATTTTATTGTACCAGCAAAGTGAATGAGATTTCTGAAAATGAAATGCACATGCTGCTTATTTGTTTCCTTGTGGAGTTAAAGCATCAAAGCATTTTTTTAAAAAAATCTGCAGCATGTCAATTCTTTCAGCGTCTTTTACCTATTCAAATGAATGGGGAAAACCAATACTCTGTTTTTTTGCTGCAGATAAATCTGCGGCAAATGATTGTTTGCATTTAACCTAAAATCTTCTTTTCTTATCTATTGCCATGCCAGAAGTTCAGAAATGACTAAATCCTATGCCAAAAAGGGTTAGGGTATGTGCACACGTTGCGGATTTTGCTGCGGATCCGCAGCGGATTGGCCGCTGCGGATTTGCAGCAGTTTTCCCTGAGTTTACAGTACCATGTAAACCTATGGAAAACAAAATCCGCAGTGCACATACTGCGGAAAAAAACACGCGTTGTTTATTCCGCAGCATGTCAATTCTTTGTGCGGATTCAGCAGCAGTTTACACCTGTTCCATAATAGGAATCCGCAGGTGTAAAACAGCATGTGAAATACGCACAAAAACCGCAAAAAAATTGTGGTAATTCCGCAGGTAATCCGCAGTGCGGTTTACCTGAAGATTTACCAAAATCAGTCTGGAAAAATCCCCACCACTTTCCGCAACGTGTGCACGTGGCCTTAGACTGACACGACCAGTTCACACGTCCACTACGTGGCAGTAGCGTCGGTGTTTAGACTCACCTGGTGAGGTGGATCCCCCAAGCACCAGGTCCAGGTGGGCACATGAGCGTCAAGGCAATAGTTAGGAAGGCATCAGGGAAACAAGGACTTGGCACATGCAGGAGACTCAGGACCAGAAAACAGGTGCAGTAAAACGAAGCAAAGGGGAATGCAGATATGGTAAAACAAGGGTTAACCTGCTGGATTTAGGATCAACAGTGGAGCACAAATGGTGGAGCACACCAAACCCTGGACTCAAGCCTCAACCCTGGGCCGAAGATGTCACCAAGATAGATTTGGAAACTAGGGGTTATATTGTACATCTGTTTTTTTTCCTGAAGAAGAATTAACTATATATTTCAAAATGCATAGAAATAAACCACCAACTTACTGTACCATACTGTGATATATTTGTCTCAATTCTGTCGGCAGCGCGGAATTTGTCCACTAACTCCCTTTACAGTTTGATGCCTGATTGTCGCTTGCTGACCAATGGATTTGCTGCAGCTGATCTTTCTACATTATATGCTTTTTTAACAGACTCCACAGGTGAGTTTAAACTGAATGTAAACCTTACTGTATTTATCGGATAAAATCCTATTTGCCCTGATCTCTCCTTCAGCTTCTTGATAATACTAATAAACAGAGAGAGAGGAGAAAGATAGAAAGAGGGAGAAATAAAGAGAATGAGAAAGAAAGGGAGAAATAAAGAGAGAAAGGAGAATGAGAAAAAGGAGAAATAAAGAAAGGGAGAGGAGAGAGAGAGAAAAAAGGGGAGAAGTAAAGAGAGAAAGGGAGAGAAGTGGAGAAAGAGAAAAAGGAGAAATAAAGAAAGGAGAGAGAAAGAAGAAATAAAGAGAGAAAGGGAGAGAAGGAGAGAGAAAAAGGAGAAATAAAGAGAGAATGGGAGATAATGAGAGAGAAAAAGGGAGAAATAAAGGGAGAGAAGTAGAGAGAGAAAAAGGGAGAAATAAAAAGAGAACAAGATAAGAGATAAAAAGGAGAAATAATGATAGAAAGGAGAGAGAAAATGGAGAAATAAAGAGAGAAAGGGAGAGAAGGGGACAGAGAGAAAAAGGGAGAAATAAAGAGAGAAAGGGAGAGAAGGGGAGAGAGAAAAAGGAGAAATAAAAAGAAAAAGGGAGAGAATGAGAGAGAAAAAGGGAGAAATAAAGGGAGAGAACGAGAAATAAAGGGAGAGGAGAGAGAGAAAAGGGCAAAATTAGGAAAGAAATGGAGAGAGAGAAAAATGAGAAATAAAGAGAATGGGAGAGAAAAGAGAAATAAAGGGAGACAAGGAGAGAGAGAAAGAGAGAGAAATAAAGAGAGAAAGGGAGAGAAGAGAGCGCGAAAAGGAGAAATAAAGTGAGAAAGGAGAACGAGAAAAAGGAGAAATAAAGAGAGAAAGGTAGAGGAAAGAGAGTAAAAAAGGAGAAATAAAAAGAAAGGGAGAGAAGGGGAGAGAGAGAGAAAAACGAGAAATGAAGAGAGAAAGGAGAGAGATAAAAATGAGAAATAAAGCGAGAAAGGGAGAGAAGGAGAGAGAAAAAGTAGAAATAAAGAGAGAAAGGGAGATAATGAGAGAGAAAAGGGGAGAAATAAAGGGAGAGAAGGAGAGAGAAAAAGAGGGCGAAATAAAGAGAGAAAGGGAGGAAAAGGAGAAAAAGAAAGGGAGAGGAGAGAGAGAAAGGGAGAAGTAAAGAGACAAAGGGAGAGAAGTGGAAAGAGAGAAAAAGGAGAACTAAAGAAAGGAGAGAGAAAGGAGAAATAAAGAGAAAGGGAGAGAAGGAGAGAGAAAAAGGAGAAATAAAGAAAGAATGGGAGATAATGAGAGAGAAAAAGGGAGAAATAAAGGGAGAGAAGGAGAGAGAAAGAGGGAGAAATTAAGAGAGAAAGCAAGATAAGAGAGATAAAAAGGAGAAATAATGATAGAAAGGAGAGAGAAAAAGGAGAAATAAAAGAGAGAAAGGGAGAGAAGGGGACAGAGAGAAAAGGGGAGAAATAAAGAGAGAGAGAAAAGGGAGAGAGAGAAAAAGGAGAAAGGGAGAGAAGGGGTAGAGAAAAAAGAGAAATAAAAGAAAAAGGGAGAGAATGAGAGAGAAAAAGGGAGAAATAAAGGGAGAGAACGAGAGAAAAATAGGGAGAAAAAAAGGGAGAGGAGAGAGAGAAAAGGGCGAAATTAGGAAAGAAATGAAGAGAAGGAGAGAGAGAAAAATGAGAAAAAGAGAATGGGAGAAAAAAAAGGAGAAATAAAGGGAGAGAAGGAGAAAGAGAAAGAGGGAGAAATAAAGAGAGAAATGGAGAGAAGAGAGCGCGAAAAGGAGAAATAAAGTGAGAAAGGAGAACGAGAAAAAGGAGAAATAAAGAGAGAAAGGTAAAGGAAACAGAGGAAAAAAAGGAGAAATAAAAAGAGAAAGGGATAGAAGGGGAGAGAGAAAAACGAGAAATAAAGCGAGAAAGGGAGAGAAGGAGAGAGAAAAAGTAGAAATAAAGAGAGAAAGGGAGATAAGAGAGAAAAAGGGAGAAATAAAGAAAGAAAGGGAGAAACAGGAGAAATAAAGAAAGGGAGAGGAGAGAGAAAGGGAGAAGTAAAGAGAGAAAGGGAGAGAAGTGGAGAGAGAGAAAAAGGAGAAATAAAGAAAGGAGAGAGCGAAATAAAGAAAGAAAGGGAGAAATAATGGGAGATAATGAGAGACAAAAAAGGGAGAAATAAAGGGAGAGAAGGAGAGAGAGAAAAAGGAGAAGTAAAGAGAGGAAGGAGAGAGAGAAAGGAGAAAGAGAGGAAGAGAGAGGAGAGAGAGAAAAAAGGGAGAAATAAAGAGAGAAAGGGAGAGAAGGTGAGAGAAAAACAAGAGAGAAGGTAGAAATAAAATGATAAAGGGAGAAGAGAGAGAGAAACACAGAAATAAAGAGAGAAATGGAGAGTGGGAAGAGAAAAAGGAGAAATAAAGAGAGAGAAGGAGAGAGAAAGGGAGAAATAAAGAATAAAATGGAGAGTAGAGAGAAAAAGGAGAAATAAAGAGAGAGAAGGAGAGAGAGAAAGAGGGAGAAATAAAGAGAGAAAGGGAGAGTGGGAGGGAGAAAGGAGTGAGAGTAAGAGACAGAAAGCATAAGAGACAGCAAAACCATTGAGATATCTAAAGACAGAGATTGTCTCCGTGTCCCGATTGCAAGGCTCTAAAAAGTTGACAATAGTCAAAAATCACCCTATAATATGCAGTACAACATCAGAGATGAGACGATCATTTCTAATTTGAATTTGCCGAGTTCGCTGAATTTTCTCAAAGAATTAAATTTGTGTCAAAATTTTTTTCCAGAAAACTGAAAAAAAAAAACATATGAACTGTGGCAAGGTAAGAAACCAAGTGTGAATTATTAAATAGTTTTTGGTTGCAAAGTTTTTGTGTGTTCATTCCAGAAGAAAAATGCTCCAAACTTCAAAACAGAGCCATTGAAGGAATATTTCTCAGATATAGTGACAATTGCAAAGGATACAGAGTCTTAGATCCCAAGACAGACAGAATCACAGTGAGTAACATTCATTGAAGATCTAATTGTTGACATGACATTACTGAAAATGTAAAATGAGAGAAACGACAGTATATAACTGCAGAAAGATCTGATGAAAAAGAGGTGGAAATCGATGAAAATCAAAAAACTGAAAGTCATGAGATACAGCTCTATACAGATGTAAGAGGGTGGTGCTGGTATGGATAATAAGAAACACGCTGTCACTTTAAGAGGCTGCATCCCCTTGTCTGTTGTGATGGTATGTTCTACTGTTCTCCCCTACTCTTGTTTTTGCTTTGAACTGGTCGGTGCTGTGGAGAGTGGGTGGAGCTGAGCAGCGACAGGAAGAAGAAGTGTTTTGAGAGGGAAGAGAGAGAACTGTGAGCTGTTCTGCCTGCAAGGAAGAATCGTTGGCTGCAAGAAAGACTACACAGCTTGAGACGAACTGCGATTGTTAAATAGACTTTCCCGGTTACAGCGAAGGGTGGCTGTTCTGCGCTGGTTGGTGAAGCCACGAAGATACTGAAAAGGGGACTTACGGTTTCCAGGAGCAAAGAAAGACCACGCTTTACAGAGCCGACAGAAATCCGTGCGCACCACCGTTTAGGACTTCGGGGGCCCCCTGGGACTGGACCTGTGTCCCCAACATCACCGTGAGTCTGTTCCTGTCTGGTGCACTAGTTAGGGCCTAGTACAGGCTTCAGTAGTTAGAGCACGGTAGCCGTGCGGCCTGCGTAGTGAAGGCCAGGGAGAATATATGCAGAGTAGCAACGATATATGTTTTATTGTGTAAAGTTGCTTGTGAGATAGATTCTGAGTTTGCAATTGCTTAAGCACTGTGCTATTTACAGACAAATTGACTCATGTGCATTATCTTTTGTTATTGTAAACCCCTGTTTGCACCTTCCTTGTCCTTTCCATTTCCTGTTTCCCAATAAATCTAACCTTTGTTGTTTGCACCTCATCTTGTGTACAGTATTCTTCCTGCACCGTGGTGGTCCCCCGGCCATCGCTTCAAGTGGCGCTGCGAGCAGGGTACTGTCATCAAGATGGAGGCAGCAGACAGCAATGGCGGGAATGCTAACATTAATGGGGATGCTGTGGGCATTGGTGGAACCCCTGCAAGGACACTCCCTATGGGCACCATATTTAGTGTGCTCCCAAAGTTTCACGGCAAGAATATGCCACTGTCCGACTGTGTGTCCCGGCTGCAATGCACCCTGAAGATTTATAACATAAGCTCAGACCTCGAAGTGGACATTGCTTTAACTGCTCTAGATGGGGAAGCCCACAGAAATGTCTGCCTACAACCAGAACTCACCCGCAGTACCCTGAAGGAGCTAGTGAAGTTCCTGGAAGAGATCTACGGCGAGACTGCTAGTGCGGGGCATCTTCGCACCAAATTTTTCTCTAGGCTGCAGCGGGAAGAAGAAGGAATTTCTCAGTATGCAACAGCACTGCAAGAAGTGTTCGAAGAGGTGCAGAGAAAGGAGGCAGATGGATTTGGCAGCATGGGCTCTAAAGACCGGATACTCCGGGAGCAATTCATTTTGGGACTACACAGCACATCCTTGAGGCAAGCACTGTCAGAACGGGTCCGGGCAGATCCAGCCCTTACGTTTCGTCAAGTCCTGGCGGAAACAGTGGCCCGAAGTAAAGAAGAAAGCTATGCGTCTGGAGTGATGTGTGTCCAGGGCACCAATTCCAGAGGGGACTCAAACTATCAAGAAGTGCTGGTCCAGGTAGTGCAAGACTTGCAGCGGTCCCTTGTTAACGTGCAAGAGAAACTGACCCAGATGGAGCGGAGAGTGGGGGAACTACAAGAGACTGACCCACCATACTCATGCAATCATCCTTCGGCCCGATCGACAAGGGATCAGTGGGAACAAGCCCCCTCCCGTCAGGCATCGGCGGCACGAGGACAGGCTCGAAGTACTCCTCCGCGAGGGGGAGGCATTCAATGCTGGGAGTGTGGAGGACGGGGGCACCTTGCCAGAGACTGTCGGAACTATACCCAAGGCCAGTGGAGGCCGCCGTTAAACTACCAACCCCCGCGGTAGTGCGGCACTTGCGGGGGAGGCGAGAAGAGAGGCCGCTCCATATCATAATGAACACTTGATTGCTGGGAGCCCCATCCTACGGGCTGAATTTGAAGGAATTCTGGTGGATTGCCTGGTAGATACCGGGTCCCAAGTGACAACGATGTCAGAAGCGTACTTCAAGCAGCATTTCCAGAACCTGGCCAAGCCAGAAAAAGAGACATTGATTCGCTTGTTTGCTGCCAACCAACAGCCGATTCCGGTCACAGGGGTCGTGTGGATGAATATTCGAATTTGTGGACAAGCAGTTGGAAGAAAAGGGATCCTACTAGTCCCTGAGCCTGTCAAGAAAGATGTGCCTGTAGTACTGGGAATGAATATCCTACGTGAACTCGATCAGATTATGTTTACCAAACGGGGACCTGGATATTGGAAGAAGGCTACCCCACATAAGCCTACTCAAGAAGCCCTTCAATGACTGATCCGCATCTGTGGGACGCAGAAGAGTGTGCCATCTTATCAGACGGTAGGGGTCATCCGGGCTCCTGGGAAAGAACCTGTAATCCTACCTCCCGAGCAAGAAACTATAGTGTACCTTCCAGTGGGGACTCACCGCAACCTTGATGGGTTGGAAGTGGTTGTTCAGCCTGTGGTAGGCGGAGGAGTGGATCAAGAAGTCATGATAGCTCGTACGATAGCTGTGGTCCAGCGAGGACATGTCCCCATAAGAGCTTTGAATGTGAGCCCCAGGGAGGTCGCCTTGCCACGAGGGACAGATCTGGCCCTGGTGTACCTGCATAAGGGTGAAGTGGTGAGTCAGAAGGAGATGTCTTTATCACTGAAAGAAGGCGTGGGGTGGACCCTAGCAGTTGCTGCGGAAGACGAAGAGACACCATCCCCGGAGTGGAGTGGACGGGTCATCCTTGAGCAAATGGAAGTGGATGTGAAGGCTATGGGCCCTGAGCATGTGCAAGCGATAGAAACTATGCTGTGGAAGAATCAGGCCGCATTCGCCCGTCATGCCGAAGATTTCGGCTGTACTGAAGCCATCACGCATGAGATCCCGACTGGGGAAGCTCGTCCAATTCGAGAACGATACCGGCAGATCCCGCCCAAAATGTACCAAGAGGTGAAAACATTACTGAGGCAGATGCTGGATTCCGGAGTGGTGCAGAGTAGTCAGAGCCCTTGGGCTGCCCTGGTGGTGCTCGTCAAGAAAAAGGACGGGACCATCCGGTTCTGTGTAGATTACAGAAAACTCAATGCCTGCACTGTTCGAGACTCGTATCCATTGCCCCGCATCGAAGAATCCTTGACAGCATTGGGGAAAGCCAAGTACTTCTCCACCCTGGACCTAGCAAGCGGATATTGGCAAGTAGCCGTGGCAGAGAAAGACAGAGAGAAAACTGCCTTCATCCTCCCTATGGGACTGTTCGAGTTTAACCGGATGCCCTTCGGGCTCTCCAATGCTCCAGGCACCTTTCAACGGCTGATGGAAAAGTGTTTGGGAGATTTAAATTTCGAGGCTACCCTGATCTATCTGGATGACATCATTGTGTTTTCATCCTCTTTCGAAGACCACCTTGCCCGGCTTGGACAGGTACTCGGAAGATTGCGTGCTCATAACCTGAAGTTGAAGCCAAAGAAATGCCACCTCTTCAAGAGGGAGATCGAGTACCTAGGTCACATTGTGTCACAAGATGGAGTTCTACCCTCACCAGAAAAAGTGGCTGCTATCCAGAAGTGGCCAGTCCCTCAAACAGTGAGAGAACTCCAGGCCTTCCTGGGACTCGCCGGGTACTACCGTCGGTTTGTTAAAGACTTCGCGAAGGTGGCCGGTCCTCTCAATGAGTTGCTGAGGGGGACCACTGGAGTGCCGAAGACCCAGCGCATCCCCTGGGCACAGGGACAACACGAGGCCTTCCAGGCTATAAAGAATGCCCTTACTTCGGCCCCGATTTTGGCCTACGCAGACTTCGATCAACCGTTCCTGTTGTACACCGATGGTAGCCTACATGGACTCGGTGCAGTACTTTCTCAGATACAGGATGGACATGAGAGAGTCATCGGGTATGCTAGCAGGTCCCTGCAAGACAGCGAAAGAAACCCTCACAATTACAGCTCCTTCCGGTTAGAGCTCCTGGCTCTGGTGTGGGCCATGACAGAAAAGTTTGCAGGCTTCCTGACAGGTACAAAAATTCAAGTTCGAACAGACAATAATCCCCTGGCCCACCTTGAGAATGCTAAACTGGGGGCCTTAGAACAACGGTGGATGGCTCGCCTGGCCAAGTTCGACTTTACTATCCGCTATCGCTCTGCTACCGAAAACGCAAATGCGGATGGGCTGTCCAGAGTGCCTGTGGAGACTCCAGTGGGGGATCTTGACGAACAACTCGAAGAGGAGGAAACCCCAGACTTTAATAATTTCAAGCCCCCGATGGTTGTGGCCCAGTCAAGAAGGGAGGCCTGCGCATTACCTCGGTCCCTAGGAAGAACCAATGAAGAATGGGGGCACATTCAGGATGAAGACGAAGGGCTGAGACAGATGAAATGGTGGGTAACGCAAAAGCGGAAGCCTGTCAAACAAGAGAGAGATAATCTGGACTCTGAAACGAGGAGTGTGTTGCACCAGTGGGATAGACTGGAAGTGCGAGAGTCAGTACTATATCGTAAGAAACAACAGCCAAAAGATATGGAAGTAAGGTGGCAAGTGGTCATCCCAGGAAGAATGGCTCCAGAAATAGCTAAAGAAGCCCATGAATTCGGAGCGCACTTTGGCTCCACAAAGACCTACCAATCGTTGCAGCGGCATGTCTATTGTCCTCGGTTGGAGCTTGTGGTGGAAGAGGTTTGCCGGCAGTGTCGAGTATGTGACCTCATTAAGAGTACTGAACAGAGGGCACCCATCCAGACCATACAAACTAAGGAGCCATTGGAAGTCTTGATGATCGACTATCTCCTCGTGGGACACTCGGCCCGGGGGCAGCAATATTGTTTGGTGATGACCGATCATTTTTCTAAGTTCGCAGTAGTAACTCCGACTAGAGACCAGACTGCGGAATCGGCGGCGCGAGCCATCTGCCAAGACTTCATCCGGGTGTATGGGTGCCCAAAGCGCATCCACTCCTCCAACCAAGGCACGTGTTTCCAAGGCAAGGTGATGGAAGAATTGTATCGCATGTATGGCATCGAGCGGTCCCGGACCACCCCTTACCATCCTCAAGGCAATGGAGCTTGCGAACGCTTTAACAGAACCTTGCTTCAGATGCTGAGAACATTGGAGGAGGATAAGAAGGTGTGTTGGCCAGACTATCTGCCGGAATTGGTCTGGACCTACAACAATCGGGTCCACTCCACCACGAGTTATACCCCCTATCTACTGTTGTTTGGAAGAGCTGGACGAGAGATCATTGAGCTGAATCTGGAACAGCCAGAGGAGCTGATGGAGCGAAATGTCACCTCATGGGTGAAAGAGCATCGGCAACGTTTGCAAACGATACGGCGGTTGGCGGGTCAGCAACTGCAAGGAAAAGAACATACGGCCCGCAAACCGACTCAAGAGTTACCGCTTCAACCTGGAGACCAGGTATTGGTCAGAGAGAGATGCCCTAAGGGAAAACTAAGTGAGAGATGGGAAGTACAGCCGTACAAGGTTATCGAGCGAGTGTATGCTAACGGCCCTGTCTACAAGGTACAGATTGAAAATGGGTCATCCACCCCTAGAGTACTTCACAGAAATATGCTGCGGCCTTGCCGGTCTGAGGTCTGTTCTGTGCCATTGTTGCCTGGAGGTGCCACTCCACTTCCTGAATCTGTCATGCCTGATGTCCAAATCGAGGATGAGTGGTGGACCATCCCTGACACAGAAGGGGGTCCTCAGCCGTCCCGAGGCGGTAATCTCATGGATGTACCAGTACCGCCATGTGAGGATGAGACCAGACAAGAGCGCACCATGTCCCCTGCAACAAGTGTTACTCCGGAAGATAGTCAAGCCTTGCCTGACAGCCAAGAGCTTCGGAGATCTCAGAGGTCTAATGCAGGGGTTCCACCAGTCCGATATGTAGAACAGTGTGCTCTGTCTGTTTATATACCTTTGTTGCCTCCTCCATTACACTTTTACCCTGAAGCTGTGATGGCCGAGGACGACCATCATTAAGAAAGGAGGCATGTAAGAGGGTGGTGCTGGTATGGATAATAAGAAACACGCTGTCACTTTAAGAGGCTGCATCCCCTTGTCTGTTGTGATGGTATGTTCTACTGTTCTCCCCTACTCTTGTTTTTGCTTTGAACTGGTCGGTGCTGTGGAGAGTGGGTGGAGCTGAGCAGCGACAGGAAGAAGAAGTGTTTTGAGAGGGAAGAGAGAGAACTGTGAGCTGTTCTGCCTGCAAGGAAGAATCGTTGGCTGCAAGAAAGACTACACAGCTTGAGACGAACTGCGATTGTTAAATAGACTTTCCCGGTTACAGCGAAGGGTGGCTGTTCTGCGCTGGTTGGTGAAGCCACGAAGATACTGAAAAGGGGACTTACGGTTTCCAGGAGCAAAGAAAGACCACGCTTTACAGAGCCGACAGAAATCCGTGCGCACCACCGTTTAGGACTTCGGGGGCCCCCTGGGACTGGACCTGTGTCCCCAACATCACCGTGAGTCTGTTCCTGTCTGGTGCACTAGTTAGGGCCTAGTACAGGCTTCAGTAGTTAGAGCACGGTAGCCGTGCGGCCTGCGTAGTGAAGGCCAGGGAGAATATATGCAGAGTAGCAACGATATATGTTTTATTGTGTAAAGTTGCTTGTGAGATAGATTCTGAGTTTGCAATTGCTTAAGCACTGTGCTATTTACAGACAAATTGACTCATGTGCATTATCTTTTGTTATTGTAAACCCCTGTTTGCACCTTCCCTTGTCCTTTCCATTTCCTGTTTCCCAATAAATCTAACCTTTGTTGTTTGCACCTCATCTTGTGTACAGTAGTCTTCCTGCACCGTTGTGGTCCCCCGGCCATCGCTTCACAGACACAGAACCAAGACGCTCAATAAGAGAAAACAAGGGAAGACCACCTCAACGTCTTTCATGCAAGGCAAGTACAAATAAAACTTATGAACCTACATCTTGGGAGGACATATCTCAACTTTCAGGAGAAGAGGCCAACAAATGGATAAAGGCTGCAGAAACAGAAATAAGATCCATGATTCAAAGACATGGACACTGACAGAACTACCAAAGGAAAAAAGGCTATAGGATGCATATGGGTTTTTAAAGTAAAATACCAAGCAGATGGCACAGCTGATCGATACCAAGCAAGACTCAAAGCTAAAGGCTATTTTCAGAAATATGGAGAAGACTATGATGAGACATTTGCTCCAGTTGTCAAACACACCACAATCAGAACAAAGCAAATGCAGTTGAAACATCTGGATGTAAAGGCAGCATTTCTGAATGGAGACTTAACAGAAGACATTTACATGGAACAACCCCCAGGATTCAAGGATAAAGGGACACCAAACATGGTTTCTAAGCTACAGAAAATTATGTATGGTTTAAAACAAGCCGCTAAAGCCTTGACTGATAAAAGAAGTACTCATAAATGAACACTTTCAAAGAAGCAAAGCGGATCCTTATCTATATACAAAGAGTCTGACAGACAGATGGATCTATGTGCTGATATATGTGGACAATATTTTAGTTTGTTTTGAAAAAGAAAGGGATGAAGCGGAGATAGTGAAAACTTTGGATCAACACTTTGAGATCAAAGATCGGGGAAATGTGAAACAGTACCTAGGAATACAGATAGAAAGAGAAGAAGATGGGAGTTTCCTTCTTAAGCAAAATCACATGATTCAAGACATAATCGAAACATTTGGATTGAAAGATGCAAAACCAGTAAAGTGTCCAATGGAAACCAACTACCTGAACGAAATAAATAGTGAACAGAATCTGTTACCGAATAATGAACAATACAGAAGGGCAATGGGAAAATTATTATATCTTGTGACTGTTACAAGGCCAGACATTGCAGCAGCAGTGGGAATTTTGAATGCAGTGAAGAGAGTAATCCGTTATTTGAAAGGGACTAGCAGTGTTAAACTGAAACTACCTGCAAGTGAAAAATGCATTTTAACCGGATACGTTGATGCAGACTGGGCTGGAGATCCAATTGACAAGAAATCTACCAGTGGCTATCTTTTCTTGCTCTCAGGCGGACAAATTAGTTGGACTAGTAAAAAACAATCTAAAGTAACACTGTCGTCGACTGAAGCAGAATATGTCGCCGCAGCACATACCAGTCAAGAAGTTCAATGGTTAAGACAACTGCTAACAGACTTAGGACAACAACAATTGGGACCAACAAAGATGTATGAGGACAATCAAGGATGTCTAGTTCTTGCTCAGATGGAAAGAGTTAATCCATAAACTAAACACACTGATGTGAAGTTTCACTTCTTGAGAGATCACCAGGAACATGGAATCCTATATTTAGAGTACTGCCCATCTGAAGATATGACAGCAGATATTTTTACAAAGGCATTGAATGCTGAAAGACATCAGAGACTAATGAAGAAATTAGGCTTACCTGAATAAGGGTGTTGGCATATATGCAACAGATACAGACTTATTTGTGTGCAGGAGGAATTTACACTTTTCTGACAGTAGATGGCGACGTTGTTACTGTTATATGCTTAATTGAATGTAATGCATATACTTGTTATTCTTTGGTTTCACTTTCTCTCTGGTAAAAGATCCTTTAGACTTCCTGTTATGCTGTATTAAGAAGCTGGTGCATGTACCTCATGTTCTGCGTAGATAAAAGTTGAATTACCCCATATCATCTACTCTCACAAGTTTCTTCTGCGACCAAACTATGCAACAAAAGGGACCCACTGAGACTCTTTCGTCTGGGCCTCACGAAAACCTGGAGTCGGCCCTGCCTTTTGGTATTTGTTGAGTTATGTGATTATTGTTATTCTGTAATGTCTTTTATTGTCTGTACAATTCCCTTCTAAAATGTGCTGTGGAATATGTTGGCGCTATAGAAATAAAATGATTATTATTATAAAGGATGACATTGTACACGTTCTGTTCAAATTGTCATGCAGTAGTACTCGTAGACTTATAAAGGCTATGCACTAAGTGCAAAGCCTGCCAAAAATTACAAGAAGGGTCATCAATACACCTTTCAAGGCACCAACTGGAGTGCATCATAAAAAAATTAAGAAAGTGTAGTTATGGCACATCTATAGTTATAAAGGCTTTGCACACAGTGCAAAGCCAGTAAATAATTGTAAGGAGGGTCATCCAGTTATCCATAGATCCTTCAAGGCAACAACTGGCGGGTCTCATTCAAAGATTGAAGATTAAAAGCATTTTACGTACTGCTGTCATCTGATGTGGAAAAGTCGGGGCTAATCCAATCTTGTTCGTTTTTATCAGAGTGAGTCTGTAAGAACTTTCTGTTGACAGGCAAAAGTGCCTGTCTGTTTTGACCCGCCGGCGGCACTTAATGCTCAGACAAGATGCTAGCTGCAGGTCAGCACAACACCTCAAAGGCATAGAGGGACAGATTATGCCAAGTGTCCAGCTTTGAAGCCCAATAGCTTGAGATCACAGAGGAATTAGGCAGTACGCCGGTTTTCTAGATCACATATACTTGACCATCTTTAACCCCTTAACCCCCAAGGGTGGTTTGCATGTTAATGACCGGGCCAATTTTTGCAATTCTGACCACTGTCCTTTTATGAGGTAATAACTCTGGAACGCTTCCATGGATCCTGGTAATTCTGATACTGTTTTCTCGTGACATATTTTCTTCACGTTAGTGGTAAAATTTCTTTGATATGACTTGTGTTTATTTGTGAAAAAAACTGAAATTTGGCAAATATTTGGAAAATTTTGCAATTTTCTAACTTTGAATTTTCATGCCCTTAAATCATAGAGATATGTCACACAAAATACTTAATAAGTAACATTAATAAGTAACATTTCCCACATGTCTACTTTACATCAGCACAATTTTGGAACAAAATTTTTTTTTTGTTAGGAAGTTATAAGGGTTAACAGTTGACCAGCGATTTCTCATTTTTACACCACCATTTTTTTTAAGGGACCACATCACATTTAAAGTCACTTTGAGGGGTCTATATGATAGAAAATTCCCAAAAGTGACACCATTCTAAAAACTGCACCCCTCAAGGTGCTCAAAACCATAATCAAGAAGTTTATTAACCCTTCAGGTGCTTCACAGGAATTTTTGGAATGTTTAAAAAAAATTAACATTTAATTTTTTTTCACAAAAAAATTACTGCAGATCCAATTTGTTTTATTTTACCAAGGGTAACAGGAGAAATTGGACCCCAAAAGTTGTTGTACAATTTGTCCTGAGTATGCTGATACCCCATACGTGGGGGTAAACCACTGTTTGAGCGCATGGCAGAGCTCGGAAGGGAAGGAGCAATGTTTGACTTTTCAATGCAAAATTGGCTGGAATTGAGATCAGACGCCATGTCACGCTTGGAGAGCCCCTGATGTGCCTAAACTGGAAACCCCCTCAAGTGACACCATTTTGGAAGGGAGACCCCCTAAGTAACTTATCTAGATGTGTGGTGAGCATTTTGAACCGCCAAGTGCTTCACAGAAGTTCATAATAGAGCCGTAAAAATAAAAAAATCATATTTTTTTTCACATGATCTTTTTGCCCTCAAATTTTATTTTCCGAAGGGTAACAGGAGAAATTGGACTCCAAAAGTTGTTCTGCAATTTGTTCTGAATATGCCGATACCACATATGTGGGGGAAACCACCATATGGGCGTATGGCAGAGCTCAGAAGGGAATGAGCGTCATTTTGGAATGAAGACTTTGATGGAATGGTCTGCAGGCGTCACGTGTTTGCAGAGCCCCTGATGTACCTAAACAGTAGAAACCCCCACAAGTGATCCCATATTGGAAACTAGACCCGCCAAGGAACTTATCTAGATGTGTTGTGAGAACTTTGAGCCCCCAAGTGTTTCACTAAAGTTTATAATGCAGAGCCGTGAAAATAAAAAAATCCTTTTTTTTCACAAAAATGATTTTTTTAGCCCCCAGTTTTGTATTTTCCCAAGGGTAACAGGAGAAATTGGACTGCAAAAGTTGTTGTGCAATTTGTCCTGAGTACGCTGATACCCCATATGTGAGGTTAAACCACTGTTTGGGCGCACGTCGGGGCTCGGAAGGGAAGAAGTGGCATTTTGGAATGCAGACTTTGATGGAATGGTCTGCGGGCGTCACGTTGCGCTTGCAGAGCCCCTGATGTGCCTAAACAGTGGAAACCCCCAATTCTAATTCCAACCCTAATCCCAACACACCCCTAGTCCCAACCCTAACCACACCCCTTACCCCAACACACCCCTATCCCTAATCCCAACCCTAACCATAACCCTCACCACACACCCCTGACACACCCCTAACCCTAACCCCAACTCTAGCCCCAACCCTAACCCTAACTTTAGCCTCAACCTTAACCCTAACTTTAGCCCTAACCCTAATGGGAAAATGGAAATAAATACATTTTTTTATTTTATTATTTTTCCTTAACTAAGGGGGTGATAAAGGGGGTTTGATTTACTATTTATAGCGAGTTTTTATGTTTGGTCACTGTCACACACTAAAGGATGCTTTTTATTGCATCACCACATTTTGAGAGCTATAATTTTTCCATATTTTGGCCCACAGAGTCATGTGAGGTCTTGTTTTTTGCGGGACGAGTTGATATTTTTATTGGTACCATTTTCGGGCACATTACATTTTTTGATCAGTTTTTATTATGATTTTTGCAAGGCAGAATGAACTAAAACCAGAAATTCATGAATTTCTTTTGGGTGGGGTGTTTATACTGTTCTGCTTGTGGTAAAATTGATAAAGCAGTTTTATTCTTCAGATTAGTATGATTACAGTGATACTTCATTTATATAATTTTTTATGTTTTAGCACTTTTATACAATTAAAACTATCTTATATAAAAAATAATTATTTTTGCATCGCTTTATTCTGAGGGTTATAACTTTTTTATTTTTTTGCTGATGACGCTATATAGCAGCTCGTTTTTTGCGGGACAAGATGATGTTTTCAGCAGTACCATGTTTATTTATATCCGTCTTTTTGATTGCGTGTTATTCCACTTTTTGTTTGGCGGAATGATGATAAAGCATTGTTTTTTGCCTTGTTTTTTTTTTTGCGGTGTTCACTGAAGGGGTTAACTAGTGGGACAGTTTTATAGGTCAGGTTGATATGGATGCGGCGATACTAAATATGTGTACTTTTATTGTTTTTTTTATTTATTTGCATAAAGAAATGTATTTATTGGAACAATATTTATTTTTATTTTTTTCTTTATTTAGGAATTTTGAAAAAAATATTTTTACAAAGTATAATATTTTTTTTAACTTTTTTACATTGTCCCAGGGTGGGACATCACTGTATAAAGTCAGATCGCTGATCTGACACTTTGCACAGCACGGTGTCAGACCAGCGATCTGACAGGCAGTGGAGGAGGCTTCTCAGGTCCTGCTCTCAGCAGGCACTGACAAGCCACCTCCCAGCAGGACCCTGAAGGACCCCGTGGCCATCTTGGATCTGGGGGTCTGCAGACAGGGAGAACCTCTGAACAACGCAATCACATCGCGTTGTTCTGATGGTCTCAGGGAAGCACGCAGGGAGCCCCCTCCCTGTGCGATTTTTCTCTATGTCACCAGAACGCTGCGATCTTGTTTGTTCGCAGTGTTCTGGGGGTTAAATTGCCGGGAGCAGTCTGTGACCCCTCCTGGCTTTTAGTCCCGGGTGTCAGCTGTGATAATCAGCAGTTATGTGCAGAGGCTTACCAGAATATCGAAGGGTGTGTTGCAGCTGGTATTCCACAACAGGCCTCTGCAGCTCATAAAGCTTTGCAAACATGTGCAGTGTGGAATCCCAGTGTCTGGTCAGGTCACATACCAGTTGGTGAACTGGCATTTGCACACGCTGCTGCAGCACTGCCAGGAGGAGGGGTGTAAAAACTGGTGTTTGAAGTGGAAGAAACCTTGATAAAAGTAAGGCCAGCAATCCTCAACATCAGTAGCACATGTGTCTTGTCAAGGTGGAACTCGGCCCCTACCTCCACAATGTTCACCCAGTGTGCCATCACAAAGGCTGGGGCCTGAGTACCGAGGGACCAAGGTTGTACATCTGTAGTAGACCAATTTTGGTTTTTATTTCAAACTAACGAAATTTCACACAGAGCAGGTTTTACAGTATGTATGACAATAGTCAATTTTTGGACCGAAAATATTTTGTGAACGGTAAGAGGCCAAGCGCTTTTTAAAAATGATAAATCATCGTAATTTTACATAAAGCACATTAAACTGTATGAATGACTAATTGAATCCAGGAAAAAAAAGTTTTTTAGTTTTATATACCACCGTATTGGAACACAAAGCACGTAATACTCTATGGATGACAAATTCAATTCATAAAAATCCTCTTCAGGTGTCCACTTCTTCTTCCCCTTCCTCAGGAGGCTGGGGAGACTGCCTCCACCTGCTTCCTGGAGCACGATACCCAGGTGCCTGAGCTGTAAGTTACCTGACTTCAGGTAGTGCCAGAGCCCCCTGTGTCACCTGCACCATCGCCTGCTCCTGCATAGGAGGTGGGGACCTCAAAGACAATCTGATCTGGTACACCTGTCTCGAGCCGCCTCTAGAAGACACTCCCAGGCCCCATTCATTGAGCCAGAAGGGTTCATCCTGCTCCCTTCCTTCTTGGATTACACCCAGTGCATACCAGCGTTGTTGCCCCTCCATTTTGAGGAACGTGACCCTGCTTCCAACAGTCAGCTCTTGCAGCCTTTGAGGCAAATGTTCCGTCTCTACTTCCCGCTGGTTGAACGAGATGTGATGACCGGTTCCAAACTCTTATATGAACCCCCATATCTGCTGCCGGTCATACATAACGACCTCCCTCTGGGATGCCAACTCTCGGTACCTTATGGCTAGCTGGCTCGCTAGCATGTCTCCAGCCCTGGTCCTGGATTGCCTCCTTCTCTCTTCCAACTAGCCTTGGCCCCACAGTCTGCTCACTAGTTGTTTTATCCTGGCTCTACCACCTGAAGTCCGCAAGAACCCCAGTTGTGAATGTTGCAGCCTGAGTTCGAGCATTGGTTCCAGGAAAGAGGACGGATTCGGACTATAGCCTCCTGCCACTGCCAACTTGGTCGAGCTCAGATATTCTACCATCTTTGGTTCCTAGTCTCCCACTAAGCACATTAAGCAGTATGGATTAATAATTACTAATCAATTTTTGAACACTTGTTTGCAGTGTTATATAACACTGAAATGTAAAACAAAGCACATAATGCTCTATGGATGACAAATTCATTCCAGATAAAGTTTTCAATGTGTTTTTGGAGTGTTAAATGTGAGGAGCTGGCACGGACTAAGGACTATTGGACAAATGGATGTAGAGCGGAGTCCACGGCTCTAAGGGATGCAGACTTTTTCCAGCACGGAGCACCGGTTAGGTAGATATTTTTGTTGTGTTTTATTAGAGATTTGCTTGCTTTTCAGTTAATTCTCAGGAATCAATTTTTCCATTCAGTGACAGTAAGCAGAGAAAGGAAGTCGTGCAAGCTGGATCTTATGTATAGCTAAGGCCAGACAGGAAATTGCTAAAGGCACAAAGTCAAACTAAGTCAAACTAGGCAACAAAGTCAACTAGGCACATTGTGTGAATGGGGATAGTAGACCCAGGGGAGTCATCACTACAGAAGGTCTCATATGCAATTCCAGGTGATGGGGCTCAGCCTGAGTGAGACACCCCCACCAATGCACAGTTAGCTTTGGGGGAGGAAATCTTGTGGACTGGGGGTAATCTATTTTGGCCATCTACCTGGATTTGTTGTACAACCATGGATGTAAGGAATAACCTTAACCTGCCTAGGTGATTATTACAACCCACAAATTCAGATCTTCAAATTATGTCACAGTGAAATTTAACAGAAAGCACATAATACTCTGTGGATGACTAATTGAATCCATAAAATTTTCAATGCTTTTTTAGAGTTATATACCATGCAATTTTATCAGAAAGAATGTAATACTTTATGGATGACTAACTGAATACAGAAAAAAAGTTAATGCTTTTTTAAAGTGTTAGATACTGCCAAAATGTAAAACAAAGCACGTAATACTCTATGAGTGACAATATAGTCAATTTTTTCACCCGAAAAAAAAATGTGGTTACATGCAGCATGCAGCAGCTACATATTTAGCAATGGACTGCAAAGCCCTAAGCCCTGCCTAGACATTGTATTCTGCCACTCACCCTGCTCCTGCAACTGCCCATAGGCTAAATGCAGAATGTATCTGATATAAACAGCAAAGCACAAGATTAGCCCTTAGAAGGACTGTTAGTATGATAGTTCAGCATCAGCACCAGTACAGTATCAACACTAAAGATCTCTGATTAGTAGTGTTGAGCATTCCGATACCGCAAGTATCGGGTATCGGCCGATATTTGCGGTATCGGAATTCCGATACCGAGATCCGATACTTTTGTGATATCGGGAATCGGTATCGGGATCGATATTAATGTGTAAAATAAAGAATAAAAATAAAAAATATTGATACACTCACCTCTCCGACGCAGCCTGGACCTTACCGATGTAACCGGCAGCTTCCGTTCCTAAGAATGAGCGCTTGAAAGACCTTAGATGACGTCGCAGCTTGTGATTGGTCGCGTGAGCGGTCACGTGACCGACACCACTGCGCTAGAGGAAGGCTTTCTACTCCACCTTGTAAAGGGGACTCTGGATTCGCTTCCAAGCCAGCCGGACCCTACCTGCCCTGTGATCTGGTACCCTGGACTGTGGCTGCCTGAAGTCTTCAGTAAACCAGGTAAAGAGACTGCAAACCTGTGTCCTAGTTCTTTACTGCGCTGTTATGATCTGGTGGCCTAAGAGCAGCATGAGACGTACTCTGGAGAAGGTGGTACCTGTACTGACCGCAGACCCTGAACTTAACACCGCAACTAGAAGTAGCCGTGGAATGTACCTATCACTCCCTAGACATCTCGACACAGCCGGAGGACTAATTACTTCTAGAGATAGAAAAGGGAAAACTATCTTGCCTCAGAGAAAATTCCCAAAGGATAGCCAGCCCCCCACAAATATTGACTGTGAGAGGAGAGGGAAAAAACATACACAGACTGAAATCAGAATTTAGCAAAGGAGGCCACTTCTAGCTAAATAGAAAGGATAGGACAGAGTACTATGCGGTCCGTATTAAAACACTAGAAAATATCCACCACAGAAAATACAAAAATCTCCACAGCTAACTAAAGATATGGAGGGTATATCTGCATCTCCAGAGATACCAGCTAGGCTAAACAAATCCTTATTCAGACCAAGCTGGACAAGACAAAAACATGGAAAAGAACTGAACAATAAGGCCACAGCATGTGGACAGAAAAAATCAAGGCCAGAACTTATCATTGTTGAAAGGAACAGCAAAGCAGGAGAGAGCAGGCAAGGATGTGAATCCTCCAGGAACAATGGACAACTGGCACTGACTAAAGGGTCAAGCAAGGCTAAATAGCGAAGTCAGGATTGCAAAAACTTGACACACCTGATGAATGCTGCGATCCAGAGACAGGAGCACTACCACTTATAACCACCGGAGGGAGCCCAAGAGCAGAATTCACAACAGTACCCCCCCTTGAGGAGGGGTCACCGAACCCTCACCAGAGCCCCCAGGCCGATCCGGACGAGCCAAATGAAAGGCACGAACCAAATCCTCAGCATGAACATCGGAGGCAACAACCCAAGAATTATCCTCCTGGCCATAACCCTTCCATTTGACAAGATACTGAAGCTTCCGCCTCGAAAAACGAGAATCCAAAATCTTCTCAACCACATACTCCAACTCCCCATCAATCAACACCGGGGCAGGAGGATCAACAGAGGGAACAACGGGCACCACATATTTCCGCAACAAAGATCTATGAAAAACATTATGGATGGAAAAAGAGGCTGGAAGGGCCAAACGAAAAGACACTGGATTGATAATCTCAGAAATCCTATAAGGGCCAATAAAACCGAGGCTTAAACTTAGGGGAAGAAACCTTCATAGGAACATGACGGGAAGACAACCAGACCAAATCCCCAACCCGAAGCCGGGAACCAACACACCGACGACGGTTAGCAAAACGCTGAGCCCCCTCCTGAGACAACACCAAATTGTCAACAACATGAGCCCAAATTTGCTGCAACCTGTCAACCACAGAGTCCACCACAGGACAATCAGAAGGCTCAACCTGCCCCGAAGAAAAACGAGGATGAAAACCAGAGTTACAAAAGAAGGGTGAAACTCAGCCAATGGCAAGAAAGCCACCCAATCATCCTGATCAGCAGACACAAAGCATCTCAAATAAGTTTCCAAAGTCTGATTAGTTCGCTCGGTTTGGCCATTTGTCTGAGGATGAATCGCGGAAGAAAAAGACAAATCAATGCCCAGCCTAGCACAAAAGGCCCGGCAAAACCTAGAAACAAACTGGGAACCTCTATCGGACACAATATTCTCCGTAATGCCATGCAAACGAACCACATGCTGAAAAAACAACGGAACCAAATCAGAAGAGGAAGGCAACTTAGGCAAAGGTACCAAATGAACCATCTTAGAAAACCGGTCACAAACCACCCAGATAACCGACATCCTCTGGGAAACCGGAAGATCCGAAATAAAATCCATAGAAATATGCGTCCAAGGCCTCTCAGGGACCGGCAAAGGCAAAAGCAACCCACTACCGCGGGAACAGCAAGGCTTGGCCCGCGCGCAAGTCCCACAGGACTGCACAAAATAACGCACATCCCGTGACAAAGAAGGCCACCAAAAGGACCTACCAACCAACCAAATCTCTGGTACCAAAAATCCCAGGATGACCAGCCAACACAGAACAATGAACCTCCGAAATCACTTTACTAGTCCATCTGTCAGGAACAAACAGTTTCCCCACTGGACAGCGGTCAGGTTTATCAGCCTGAAATTCCTGAAGAACCCGTCGTAAATCAGGGGAGATGGCAGAAAGAATCACCCCTTCCTTCAGAATGCCGACCGGCTCAAGGACCCCAGGAGAATCAGGCAAAAAGCTCCTAGAGAGGGCAACATTCTTAGAACCCGGAAGATACGAGACCACAAAATCAAAACGGGAGAAAAACAGGGACCATCGGGCCTGTCTAGGATTCAGCCGTTTGGCAGACTCGAGGTAAATCAGATTCTTATGATCGGTCAAGACCACAATACGGTGCTTGGCCCCCTCAAGCCAATGTCGCCACTCCTCAAATGCCCACTTCATAGCCAACAACTCACGATTGCCGACATCATAATTGCGTTCCGCAGGCGAAAACTTTCGAGAAAAGAAGGCACACGGTTTCATCAAGGAACCATCAGAATTCCTCTGAGACAAAACGGCCCCTGCCCCAATCTCAGAAGCGTCAACCTCAACCTGAAAAGGAAGAGAAACATCCGGCTGACGCAACACAGGGGCAGAAGTAAATCGGCGTTTAAGCTCCTGAAAGGCAGAAACAGCCGCAGAGGGCCAATTCGTCACATCAGCGCCTTTCTTCGTCAAATCGGTCAGGGGTTTAACCACACTGGAGAAGTTGGCAATGAAACGGCGATAAAAATTAGCAAAGCCCAAAAATTTCTGAAGGCTCTTCACGGATGTGGGCTGGATCCAATCATGAATGCCCTGAACCTTAGCCGGATCCATTTCTATAGATGAGGGAGAAAAAATGAAGCCCAAAAAAGAAATCTTCTGTACTCCAAAGAGGCACTTAGACCCCTTCACAAACAAGGCATTATCACGAAGGATCTGAAATACCATCCTGACTTGTTTCACATGAGACTCACAATCATCTGAAAAAATCAAAATATCATCCAAATATACAATCATGAATTTATCAAGATAATTCCGAAATATATCATGCATGAAGGACTGAAACACAGATGGAGCATTAGAGAGTCCGAATGGCATCACAAGGTATTCAAAATGACCTTCGGGCGTATTAAACGCAGTTTTCCATTCGTCACCCTGCTTAATACGAACAAGATTATATGCCCCTCGAAGGTCAATCTTAGTAAACCAACTAGCCCCCTTAATCCTAGCAAACATATCAGAAAGCAAAGGCAAAGGGTATTGGAATTTGACCGTGATCTTATTCAAGAGGCGATAATCAATACAGGGTCTCAAGGAGCCATCATTTTTGGCAACAAAAAAAAAACCTGCTCCCAATGGTGAAGAAGATGGCCGAATATGCCCCTTCTCCAAGGACTCCTTAACATAGCTCCGCATGGCGGTATGTTCTGGCACAGACAGGTTGAAGAGTCGGCCCTTAGGGAACTTACAGCCTGGGATCAAGTCAATAGCACAATCACAGTCCCTATGCGGTGGAAGGGAACTGGACTTGGGCTCATTGAATACATCCTGGAAATCTGACAAACACTCAGGAATTTCAGAAGAGGGGAAGGAGGTAATTGACATCAAAGGAACGTCACCCTGAACCCCCTGACAACCCCAACTAGTCACAGACATAGATTTCCAATCTAACACCGGATTATGCACCTGTAACCATGGGAAACCCAGCACAATAGCATCATGCAAATTATGCAACACCAGAAAACGACAATCTTCCTGATGGGCTGGCGCCATGCACATGGTCAGCTGTGTCCAAAACTGAGGTTTATTTTTAGCCAACGGTGTAGCATCAATGCCCCTCAAAGGAATAGGACTCTGCAAAGGCTGCAAGGGGAAACCACAACGTCTGGCAAATTAAGTCCATTAAGTTTAGAGCGGCGCCTGAATCCACAAATGCCATGACAGAAAATGACGATAATGAGCAGATCAGGGTCACAGATAACAGAAATTTAGGTTGTACAGTACTGATGGTAACGGAACTAGCGATTCTCTTGGTATGCTTAGGGCAATCAGAAATAACATGAGCAGAATCGCCGCAGTAAAAACACAACCTATTCTGACGTCTGAATCCTTGTCGTTCAGCTCTAGACACAATCCTATCACACTGCATAGGCTCAGGACTCCACTCGGAAGACAATGCCATAGTGTGCACAACTCTGCGCTCGCGCAAGCGCCGATCAATCTGAATGGCCAGAGACATAGAATCACTCAGACCAGCAGGCATGGGGAACCCCACCATAACATCTTTAACGGATTCAGAAAGACCCTTTCTGAAAATTGCCGCCAAGGCATCCTCATTCCATTTAGTCAGTACAGACCATTTTCTAAATTTCTGGCAATATGATTCTGCCACTGCTTGACCCTGACACAGGGCCAACAAGGTCTTCTCAGCATGATCCACTGAATTAGGTTCATCATACAATAACCCAAGCGCCTGAAAAAAGGTGTCTACATTAAGCAACGCTGGATTCCCAGGTTCCAGGGCAAATGCCCAATCCTGGGGATCACCACGCAGCAGAGATATAACAATTTTAACCTGCTGGATGGGATCACCAGAGGAACGGGGTTTCAGAGCAAAAAACAGTTTACAGTTATTTTTAAAGCTCAAAAATTTGGACCTGTCCCCAAGAAACAAATCAGGAGTTGGAATTCTAGGCTCTAAAACTGGAGTCTGAACGATATAATCAGAAATACCCTGTACTCTAGCAGCAAGTTGATCCACACGAGAAGCCAATCCCTGAACATCCATACCAGCGCCGAACTCCTGAGCCACCCAAAGGTAAAGAGGGAAAGAAAAAAAAAAAAAAAACACAACAGACTACAGAAAAAAAAATGGCTCAGCACTTTCCTTCCCTTCTTCTGAGATGCGGTTAACTCATTGTTGGCCAGTTGTACTGTTATGATCTGGTGGCCTAAGAGCAGCATGAGACGTACTCTGGAGAAGGTGGTACCTGTACTGACCGCAGACCCTGAACTTAACACCGCAACTAGAAGTAGCCGTGGAATGTACCTATCACTCCCTAGACATCTCGACACAGCCGGAGGACTAATTACTTCTAGAGATAGAAAAGGGAAAACTATCTTGCCTCAGAGAAAATTCCCAAAGGATAGCCAGCCCCCCACAAATATTGACTGTGAAAGGAGAGGGAAAAAACATACACAGACTGAAATCAGAATTTAGCAAAGGAGGCCACTTCTAGCTAAATAGAAAGGATAGGACAGAGTACTATGCGGTCCGTATTAAAACACTAGAAAATATCCACCACAGAAAATACAAAAATCTCCACAGCTAACTAAAGATATGGAGGGTATATCTGCATCTCCAGAGATACCAGCTAGGCTAAACAAATCCTTATTCAGACCAAGCTGGACAAGACAAAAACATGGAAAAGAACTGAACAATAAGGCCACAGCATGTGGACAGAAAAAATCAAGGCCAGAACTTATCATTGTTGAAAGGAACAGCAAAGCAGGAGAGAGCAGGCAAGGATGTGAATCCTCCAGGAACAATGGACAACTGGCACTGACTAAAGGGTCAAGCAAGGCTAAATAGCCCAGTCAGGATTGCAAAAACTTGACACACCTGATGAATGCTGCGATCCAGAGACAGCAGCACTACCACTTATAACCACCGGAGGGAGCCCAAGAGCAGAATTCACAACACTGCGCCATTCACCATCTTCCATCTACATACCGGGAGCCCTGGGGATACACTTCACCTGTAGGAAGTTATACCATCTAGCTGCCATAACATCATCCCAGAATCCCAGAGGACCCCTTAACCCCTTTCTGACATTGGACGTACTATCCCGTCGAGGTGGGGTGGGCCCGTATGACCACCGACGGGATAGTACGTCATATGCGATCGGCCGCACTCACGGGGGGAACGCGGCCGATCGCGGCCGGGTGTCAGCTGACTATCGCAGCTGACATCCGGCACTATGTGCCAGGAGCAGTCATGGACCGCCCCTGGCACATTAACCCCCGGCACACTGCGATCAAACATGATCGCAGTGTTCCAGCGGTATAGGGAAGCATAGCGCAGGGAGGGGGCTCCCTGCGGGCTTCCCCGAGACACCCAGAGCAATGCGATGTGATCGCATTGCTCCGAGGGTCTCTTACCTCCTCCTCCCTGCAGCAGGCCCGGATCCAAAATGGCCGCGGCATCCGGGTCCTGCAGGGAGGTGGCTTCACAGCGCCTGCTCAGCCGATCTGACAGAGTGCTGTGCAAACTGTCAGATCAGCGATCTTACGCTATAACATGATTTCCCCCCCCGGGGCAATGTTATAATGTAAAAAAAAAATATTCACATGTGTAAAAAAAAATTTAGTTTACCCCCACATATGGGGTATCGTCATACGCAGGACAAATTGTCCAACAACTTTTGGGGTCCATTTTCTCCTGTTACCCTTGGTAAAATAAAACAAATTGGAGCTGAAGTAAATTTTTTGTGAAAAAAAGTTAAATGTTCATTTTTATTTAAACATTCCAAAAATTCCTGTGAAACACCTGAAGGGTTAATAAACTTCTTGAATGTGGTTTTGAGCACCTTGAGGGGTGCAGTTTTTAGAATGGTGTCACACTTGGTTATTTTCTATCACATAGACCGCTCAAAATGACTTCAAATGAGATGTGGTCCCTAAAAAAAAATGGCGTTGTAAAAATGAGAAATTGCTGGTCAACTTTTAACCCTTATAACGCCCTACCAAAAAAATATTTTGGTTCCAAAATTGTGCTGATGTAAAGTAGACATGTGGGAAATGTTACCTATTAAGTTTTTTGTGTGACATATCTCTGTGATTTAATTGCATAAAAATTCAAAGTTGGAAAATTGTGACATTTTCGCCAAATTTCCGTTTTTTTCACAAATAAACGCAGGTAATATCAATGAAATTTTACCACTATCATGAAGTACAATATGTCTCGAGAAAACAATGCCAGAATCACCGGGATTCGTTGAAGCGTTCCAGAGTTATAACATCATAAAGGGACAGTGGTCAGAATTGTAAAAATTGGCCTGGTCATTAACGTGCAAACCACCCTTTGGGGTAAAGGGGTTAAAGCAGCGTCGGTCCCCACTGACCAAATACCACAGATGGCGTCACGAACATAAACTTTATTCAATTTCCCCTTTTACATGGACACCCAGGGCCACAGACCGGGTCGCCACCGTGACATCCCCCTGTGAACACCGGACCCGGTACCGGGTACCCCATGGACCTGGCGGGCGACTCAGCTGTGTAACAGGTGCCGAACATGCGGGACAGGGATTTGCATTTCAAATCCGAGTACCAGCCAATGGTCATCGAGTGCTGAGTACATTCGAGCACCCAGATACTTAAGTGATATCCAAGTATCACCAAGCACATTCTCTCATTCCTAATAATCACCCTTTAATGGCTGCTGGACTACCTACTTAGTATTTTATTACAAACTCTTATAATCCTCGATCAGCCACGCTCCGTCATGAGATGTCATAATTGGAGGTCATTAAGAAGGAGTCCTTGTGACCACACAAAACGTCATTATTCCACTCTGTGATGTTTCAGCAGTGAGTGAAATGATGCTGGGCATTTTTCTCTTTTTCTTGCATTCCTGACGAATCCAGTCACAAATTGTTTGAATTTGCGAGGACCTGTGAGTTACAGGAACTTTAGCGCTAAGTTGATCGTCCGCGGAAAACAGTTGTTTTCCATGACGTGGTTATTGTTCTTATACTTTAGCATGTCTTTATTGAGCTTGACTATCACTTATTTGTAAGGGGGTCAGTGAGGCAGCGGGTACCTGCGTTCCGGGTTCGGAACTGAAGGGGCTGCATCCTCTGTTTCTGGGGGAAGGCTTGACAGAGCCGGACCTTCCCCGGTTGCCGGGGGAAGCCTGAGGGAGCCGGACCAACCCTTAAACCCAGGAGGGTGGGCAGAGCCAGAAAAGAGCACGTAGCAACAGAGACATAAAAAGAAAAAGCGAGCTAAGCAAGTCAGTCAGGCGCCGGCTCAGAGGAGTGAGGAGGGTAGCGTAGGGAGCAGCGTGCAGAACAGTGAATGGCGCACTCTGCTTCCCTCATCAGAGAGTATCGGCGTGGCAATGGGTCGTATAGAAGGAGCCCCCGTCGCCTGCACAGCAGAGCCATGCGGAGCAGAGCCTTGCCCGCAGAGCAGAGCCAAGCCGGGTGCTGCAGCAGTCAGAGAGGAGTGCTCTGTCTGGGGAGCATCAGAGCCACACAGACCAGTGACCGCTGTCGCTCCCCCGGTCAACAGCGGGGACCAGAGAGAGAGACGGGCAGTGTGTGTTCAGTGACCATTATAAAGCCAGGTGCCTGAAGTTACAGGATCGTGATTACCTAGCACGTGCTGCCTGAAAGAGACCGGGGCGTGTGACCATTATTTACATCCCGACTGTACTAGTGAATGTCAGCCCAGAGACTTGTGACCTGACTTTGCCAGCATATGTTAGCAGAGCCACGCTGGGCTCGTACAGGACTGTGGTCCTCACCGTTAAGTAGCCACTACAGTATATAGACTAGGGGCAGTGGAAGGTACCGGAGACCGACCACTGTCACCAGAAGACAGGGTATTATTGTTTGCTGAACTCCATTAGTAAAGACACCGTGCCAGCAGTTGTTGGCATCATTGAGTCCTCAGTAGGAGTTATAGTCTGCAGGGCTTCTGACAACTTCGTCACAGTGACTGTTGTTACCAGAGCTGTCATTCTTATTCTTGGACTCTCCTATGTTCATTTTAACTCACGCTTTCCCTATTCTGCCTACATTTTACCTCACGTTTTCCCTATTCTGCCTACATTTTACCTCACATTTTACCTATTTCCCTGCATGGAGTAAGACCTTGTTATTAAATCCTGTTAATCCTTGATCTGTGTTACGTCGGAGGCAGCGGGAACCAAGAGTGGACCCACTGCACCAGATTTGTCCAAACCCCATACAGGGATCGTTAGGGAGCAAGCTCAGAGGCCTCTAGTACCACGGATGCCAGGACCAGGGGTTGGCTCTGGGGTAGCGCACAAATGGAGATAGGACTGGGAAGTAGGGAGAGGGATAGAGCAGAGCGGGAAAGGAGCAGGAGATGTATGGAAGGGGTAAACCACAAGATGATGAGGGTACAGGGCAGAGGGAGGCCAAAGTGGAAATGGTAGACACTGGAAGAGAAGCAGGGAGACAAGAGGTTAAGATGCCAACGATACAGGGCATAAGCAAGCGCAGTAAGACAGGCCTGGACATGGGAGATTAACTCAACAATCAGACGCCTCCACTAGGGGAGAGCAGCCTGAAATACCTAATGCCTGCCCCCTATTGGCCCAGCAATACTGCTGGGTCAGGTCACAGCGCTGGATAAGGGGAGAAGAGTGTGCGCGTGCTCGGTCCCTAGTGGGCACATGTGATGTGACAGGGCACGAAGCCGGCAGCAGGGAGGGAGCGCGCCAACGTGCCTGAGCAGGCATGCGCCGCATGACAGTCCAGGGAGAAGCCTGCAGCAGCGTGGGAGCGGTGACGAAGGAGGAGGAAGGAGTGGCGAGCATGGCGCCGGCAGTGACAGCCCCTGGGCCGGTGGCAGTGAGCATGGTGGTAACAGTCTGCCTCCTGTCCGTCACTGCATCCCACAACCTGCTTACATATTTGTGGCACCCCAGGAGTTCGAGTACCACAGAAGTGCTGCCTTCCTCTCGGGGAGGGTAGTGCTATGCCTGGAAACAAGAGGGATCTCTTTGGCAGATAAATCACACACACAACACCTTCTGAATCCAGGCCAGGAGGGGGAGCTTAAAACACTGTTTTAGGGCAGCTTCCCTGAATAAAGATCCTGGTTTGGAGGAGGAGTCAGAGAATTGGTCTAGAGAGACCAGTGAGTTCAGTTTAGTCTGGAGAGCAGACAGGAAAGGAGCAGAGGAGAGATTTTAGGGCTCAAGGAGGCTGCAAGTGGGCCTCTGAGGAGCCAAAGTGCAGAAACTGGGCACTGGGAGCCCGAGGGTAGAGTGGAACTGTAGGACACCTAGCAGAACCGGAGGGCACAGAACGACACATATACTGTCCAAATTAAGCCTGTGGTACAGCAGCACCCTGGAGCCTGGAGTCACTGTGCAGAGACCCCAGAAGGAACAGCTCAAGTTGCCTACCATACAGGTACCTGTCCCAGGACAGGGGAAGGAACCAGGACCTTGTTAGGACAATACAGACAGCAAGGGACTATAGCAAGCGCACAGTGGAAGGCTCCCAACCTGACTTGCCAAGGGTATTTCACTTGTTTCTGGGCTGCCTGGACTCATAATGTATCTGTTGCCAGTACCCTGGATTGAGGCCTGTTACATCTTCAGAAAACCAGGTAAAGACTGCAACGCTGTGTCCTTTACTCACTGGCATACACCATCATTCCCATATACCTTAGGAGCCCTGGGGACCCCGCTTCACCTATGGGAAGAGTCACCATCATTGCTGCAACAACATCCCCCAGAGAACCCCATTAAAGCAGCGTCGGTCCCCCTATTGACCGAACACCACAGATGACGTCACGACAGACTTTATCACAATTCCCTTTAAAGACCGTTTCCTTTTTACAGTGAGTCCCAGGGCCATGGACTGGGTCGCAGCCACCGTGACATCCCCTTTAAGCGACCTGACCCAGTACACCAGGCCCTGGTAGGGCGACTCATCTTTTTCATGTAAAACTGTAATGCAATTGTCTATAGCGTGTCACTAATGTTATATGCGAAGGCAATATACAGGGGGCAATGGACAAATGCAATAAAGATTCCTCTAGTTTCATCAGAGGTGCACATGGGATGCACATGCTTTGGAATAGAAGTGTTGTGTTTTGGAGACAATATACTAATTGTGCTAAAAAAAGAAATCTTGGGTGGAGGCAACGATTGATTTGTGCTCTAATTTATGCTAACCACCCTGAATTTATCAGGCTTCTTTATGATCTCATCATACGCAGAACTGGGGTTGTTGCTCTGTGATTGTACTTACAGAAAATACACTTTATGCTAGATCTGTGGTTTATACTATTGCTGTCAGAAGTGTGATGGTTACGGTCCATCAGCAAATTTCATGTAATTGCACACCATGGCTTGGCTTGTAAGAAAAGACTCTGCAATGGGTCAGCGCAGCACCTACCAGCTATGTGCATATGATAAAGTAAGGCTTAACTCCTCATTTATTATCCACACAGTAATGCATGGGAAAAGTGGAGCAATTCACTTTCTTCTACTTTGACAATGATCCATTACTTGAAAAAAACTATAGGGCTAAATAAAATACAGAAAATCAACAAATGACTTACATTTCTGACTACAGCACAGTTAGGCTATGTTCACACCTTGCATTTTTTAAGTGTGTTTTCTGCTAGCAAAACCTTAGCAATAAAGATGCTGATTACAAAAAGAAGGCTTTTCTGTGTTTTTGCTGCGTTTTTTGGGGTTTGGATTATATTTGTCTAAAGTACATGTCTAATAAAGTTAGTTTTATTCACCAAAAAGGCTGCAAAAATGCAATATGTGAACATAGTCCTCTTGAAAGTGAAATAAGGCTCGAAATTTCACAGATGTATTCATTCAGTATGGCACAAGGAATAACTATCATCCTCCAAGTATTTCTATGCAACAAGATCCTCCCAAAACATGGGTTGTTCGCAAGCTTGGGTCCAGCACTCAGCCACGCAAGGATTTAAGCCCTAATTCTGGGATGGGGCAGAGCCCTGCTAATTGTTCCTTTTCTTGTATTTCTATGAAAAATTATAGATACTCCCAGTTGCTAGGACAAATGGGCAAAAGCATAGCTGGGCACTGAGTGTCTTCACCTTTTTCTGGATATCTATCACTAGAGGGGTTAGGTCCGTACAAACTTTTTGTGCACCTCCCTTCAATGATAAAAAAGGAAAAACTATCAGAGCAAAAAAGCTATAATAATCAGCTCAGTGGTTCTTGACATTTATTTTATTGATTTTTGGTATCTTGCTCATCAACTATCAAAAGCTTTCGACAATATGACAAATGTAACCCTTCAAACCTGAGACACAAGTCTAAAAATGGAGTTTCATTTGGCTTCTTAGGCTAGGTTCACATTGCGTTAGTGGATGATCGCTAACGGACAGCGTTGCACGGCGAAAATGTCGCAATTAACGCCGTGCAACGGGTCCATTAGCGCACCCATTGACAGCAATGTAAAGTTTGCCTGTAGCGCATCACTAGCGCGTGCCTTTTTCGGCTCGCGCTACCGATGTGCCGTTCTTTTGTAGCGCGCCGCGGACGCTGCTTGCAGCGTCCGCGGCGCGCCCGAGGTCCGTTCCCCGCTCTCGCAGATCGGGGATCTGCGAGAGCGGGGACGTTAGCGCGACCCCTAAACGCGGCCCCTACAAAAACATTGCGTTAGCGCAATCCGCAAGCGCTAGCGCTAAACGGATTGCCCTAACGCAATGTGAACCTAGCCTTACCCTAAGTCATGTCGCAATGGTCCAGGGTTGATATTGATTTTTTTAATTACTACATGCAATAAGTGGCTGTCAGCAACTCTTGATGAACCAGATGGATGAACTCGAGGCTGGATCAGTGACAGGCACAGTCCTCCACTTTGACTCAGATGCCAGCAAGATGCAGGTGGGGTACTGCTAAGGGCAGGTATTATTAAAGATGAGCTTGTTGGACCTTTTCAGGTTGAAGATGGACTCAAAGTCTACTGACAATTTTTACAAGACACTTTCTTCAAGCAGCATTACAGGAAAAAGTCTGCATATAATGTCTGTAAGGTGCTGTGGAATTTATTGTGCTATATTATGAGTAAAATAAATAAATACATCTTTCATGAAAACCATGATTTTTATGCAGAACAATGCTTCCTCACGTATACCCAAGTCCTCCACTGCTCCACTACCAGTAAAAGCATTAAAAATGAAAAACTAATGGCATGGCCCCTTCCTCACAAGACTTAAACCCTATTGAGAACTTGTGGACCCTTCTAAAATGGTGTTAAGGCTACGTTCACATTTGCGGTCAGCGCCGCAGCGTCGGGCGCCGCAGCGGCGCCGCATGCGTCATGCGCCCCTATACTTAACATGGGGGCGCATGGACATGCGTTGTGCTGCGTTTTGCGCCGCATGGCCGCAAGCGTTGGACGCAAGAAACGCTTCAAGTTGCATTTTTTTTGCGTCCAACTTTCGGCCAAAAAGGACGCATGCGGCGCAAAACGCAGCATTTTAGCGTGCGTTTTGCCGCGTTTTCGTTTGCGTTGTGCGCTGCGGCGCCGACGCTGCGGCGCACAACGCAAATGTGAACGTAGCCTTAGTTCACCAAGCGAGCCGGATCCTTAAAGCCCAAGAACTGAATGGGCACACGGGCCATGGGCATTGGTGCAACAGGCACTTGAGGCACGCAGGAAAGAGGCAGCAGAGTTCCTGGACACCGCAAACAGCAGAGTTCCTGGAGACCGCAGACTGGTAGCAGAGGTCCTGGAGCCCACAAACGGGTAGCAGAGGTCCTGGTGAATTGTTTTCTCTGCTGCAGATCTACCAATTCTCTGAATGCTGTTCCCTGTGTAACCCTGACCTCACCACTGATTGGCTGCTTTCTGTGTACACTGTGCAAAGTCAGAAAGCTACACAATCAGTGGTGGAGGTGGGATTGCACTACATGGTGTACTAGTCCTCTAGTGATAATCTCCCGGTGATAAAACAATGGTTTTATAAAAACTAAAGAAAACAACTTAGCAAGTGACACATCACTGTAATCAGGGACTCTGCCTCTACATTTTGCAGTTCTCAGATTAGGTAGCAAAAACCTGGTAACATATTCCCTTTAAAAATAGGAAGAAAAATGTAGCACTGGAAATACAAAACAGCCAGCAAGCTGATGTATAAATTGAAAAACTTAGCTGCCAACATCTCTCCCTGAAGGGTGTTCAGCTTTATGTTTGTTATTTTGCATGACACAGTACACAAAGCATGAAGCAACTAGCGTAAGCGATGCCTGTAGAGGCGCTACTCCAATCTTTGATTGTTTCCAGGCCATCCATAATTGATTCAATTAATACTGCCATACAATCTAAACAGTAAACAAGTGCAATAGATCACAACTGATGTGATTTGTACTTTACTGCATGTGAAAGATTCTGAGTATTACTCAACAATCAGGCAAGTTTTAATAATCCAAAAATTCGGCATGAATGAAGATTGTATTTGGTACAATTACGATGCATTGTTTTTCTTTATGGCAGCCAAATAATACAAGGCTCGGGAGCTCCGATTATCGTGACATTTGCTCTAATGGCTCTTTAACCCCTCCATACAGATGGCAACTAGAGATGAGCGGGTTCCCTCTCATTTGGCAAGCTATAGTGCAGCGCCCCAGAGTCCTGGTCGTTGCAGTAATGTCGCTCTTCCACCAGGGGGAGTGATATTACGTCTGATGGTACTAAAGGAGTTCACCTTGCCAGGTATCACAGTCACACACTACACTTCACACTCCAGTCCACCAGCAGGAGCAAAGGTACTATCTACTAGGCCACTCCTCACACACAGGTAAAACTGGTGGGTTGGATAGGAAGTTAGAGAGAAGCAGACTGGGCTTCGACCCGATAACATCGAGTCGGGAGCTACCTGGGTTACACCCAGAGGGAACCTGTCAGGCAGACAGGGAAAGGAGGAGGAACATCTGAGCTGCAGACAGAGGTCAAGCACGAGATAGAACGTTACAGAGCTGGGCCTGCACTCCATTGTGGCAGCATCCTAAGAAAGGACACAAAGCGAAGTATATTGTGGAGAATGAGCAACGAAGTCACAGCACAAGGAGATAATACCGGGAGGAGTTCTGCCCCAAGATCGGCAGCCTCCTTCTGAGGCGCGTATCCGGAGGCCGTAACACCGAGGGAGTAATAGGCTCTACACATTACTTCAGAGACCGGCAGGACAGTTAATTCCAAGTTGGCTGCCCGACCTTAATACCTAAGAAGACACGGAGGCAAGTTGTGGGGGTCGGGGCATCTCTAGGGTCCCTATAAATAAGCTCCAGGCCTACCCCGTCATATGGGTTGTCCTATCCATACCATCTGGGGGACAGAGAGAGAACATCAGAAACATTCACGAAAGTTGTGAGGACTATCCCGTAGTGCTCAGCAGGGAGGTACTACAACACACAGGCGCTAGTAGGAAGGTTACTGATTTCCACCTGGATAAGGGAACTCTGGATGTGCCTTCGGACTGGCCGGACTCTGCCTGTCCTGTGAACAGTGCTCTGGACTGTGGACACTGAAGTCTTCAGTAAAAGGTAAAGAGACTGCAACCTTGTGTCCTCGTTACTCATTGTGCCTTACAACATCCACCATCACCACCTACACATCTGGGAAGCCCTGGGGACATACTTCACCTGTGGGAAGGTATACCATCTAGCTGCCATTCCATCACCCCAGCGGACCCCTAGCAGCGTCAGTCACCCTGACCGAATACCACAGGTGGCGTCACGAACACCGTACAAACAACTTCACCTTTAATTGGACGCCCCTCAGAAGGGCCACGGACCGGGTCGGGCCACCGTGACATCCCCAGAATCCAGAGAGAAAGACCCGGTACCGAGTACCCCATTGCCCTACACGTGGGGGCGCTCCAATAGCACAGTCATGGCACATGTATGGAGAGCCTGTTTGTTGGGCTCTCCATGCATGGGTCGTGACTATCACACAGCCGCAACATATGCAGCTGCGGCGCCGATCAGCTGATTGGACGGGCACGATCCAGGAAGCCGGTTCCCTTTGCAGCTTATTCAGTAAGCGCTATAGCCTGCCGAATAAGCCCTGACCTGATCAAATTCGCTCATCTCTAGTTGCAACCCCTACAAACCATGATGGCATGCCAAGGGGCTGCAATAGCAGGTGGTACCTATTCATAGCCACCAGGTCAGCCATGTGCTGTGTTTTTCGCAGATACAACAATACCCATTACAATCTATGGGGCTGTTCACATCTTCTTGTTTGTATTTTTTTACAAACCCGTGTAACTGGAAAAAAAAATCATGTCTGCACCACAGATCAAATTAGCCATACAAGTCTATGGGTCTGATCACCAATTCACAAAAAAAGACCAATTAATGTGTACAAATAAACCATAAATCCTACAAATGATGTACCACACTTCAGGATAGTAAAAATATATTATTATTTTATTACAACTATTAAAAAACATAATAGATCACTTTCAAAGATCTATGTATGACAGGAAAATACAAAGAATCTATAGGTGGACAAATAAGGGTGAGGATATAATAGGGTATTAACCCCTTCATGACCCAGCCTATTTTGACCTTAATGACCTGCCCATTTTTTGCAATTCTGACCAGTGTCCCTTTATGAGGTAATAACTCAGGAACTCTTCAACGGATACTAGCGGTTCTGAGATTGTTTTTTGTGACATATTGGGCTTCATGCTAGTGGTAAATGTAGGTCGATAATTTTTGCGTTTATTTGTGAAAAAAATGGAAATTTGGTGAAAATTTTAAAACATTTCACAATTTTCAAATTTTAAATTTTTATTCTGTTAAACCAGAGAGTTATGTGACACAAAATAGTTAATAAATAGCATTACCCACATGTCTACTTTACATCAGCACAATTTTGGAAAAAAAAATTTTGCTAGGAAGTTATAAGCGTTAAAATTTGAGCAGCAATTTCTTATTTTTACAGCAAAATTTACAAAACTATTTTTTTTAGAGAACACCTCACATTTATAGTTACACTAGCTGTACTACCCAGCTTCGCCCGGGGTAATAACTGCTGTTAGCAAAATAGAATGTGTTAACAAAAATTTATTCTGCACAAAAAAAACACAAAACAAATAGATAAAAATGTAATTATTAAAAGGCAAAAACTAAGCTAATAGAAGCATTTTACAACATATATTTCAACACCAGAGATATTCCACACAGATTTAACTAAATTGGCCAAGTAATGTGAAGTAATCTTCTACTACTTATTCGAGAGCCTTTTGATAAACAACATTCTTAGTTTTTCCTTCAGGTGCAAAGACAAACAGATTTTTGGCTGTTCCAACTCTTGAACAGGCCACATAAAGTTGACCATGAGAAAAGCATGGAGATTGTAAATCGATTCCAACTACTTTCAAGGACTGTCCCTGAGCCTTGTTGATGGACATAGCAAATGCCAGTCGAACAGGAAACTGGAGGCGTTTAAAATCAAAAGGCAAATCAGATGGAATGAGAGGAATTGTTGGAATGAAAACATCTTCTCCTGTGGCACATCCTGTCAAAATGGTTGCCTCAATTACATGTGGCAACAGGTTCTTAATCAAGAGTCTTGTTCCATTACACAGCTTTGGCGGATCCAAATTTCTCAATAGCAGAATAGGTGCTCCAGGTTTTAGAAAGAGGTTTTGAGGAGGAAGTCCTTGTGGCTCCAAGGAATTGAGGAACTCAGTTGGATAAAATAATGCTTGAGCAGGGTCTATTACTGTATCTACTGACTTGTAAGTTGTGCACACACCTGGAAGGAGATTTAGAATTTGAAGATTGATCTTGTTGACGCTGTCATTTTTGGGAGCTAGAATAGCCCTTTCACACAGCCAGCCAGAATTTTTGAAGTGGAGTTGAATGTTTGGAAAAACCTTTGCTTTCAACTCCTCAATGGAAGTCACAATGCAACAAAAGTTGCTTGGGAAGGTGATCTGTCCAGTGGTTGAGTTTACTGGTGCCTTGCCATCTCCAATATTCAACAGCTGGCTCGAAAACAGTCCAGCAGAAACATCGCCTGTCATGTAGACCCTCATGTTTGTGTTCAGTGACATTTTCTTTACTTTTCTCCAAAGGTACGATGCTTTGAGACAGGCATTGAGTTCGTCTGCAGGGGTTGATCTTGGAATAACAGGTAGTGTTTGGCGGAAGTCACCTGCCAAAACAACAACTACTCCTCCCATGATATATTTGTTGCTACGCAGGTCTTGCAGCAGTCTGTCCACTGCTTCCAGAGCCCTTTTGTGTGACATGGTGCATTCATCCCAAATGATGGCACTGCATTTTTGAAGCAATTTGGCCAGTCCTGATCCCTTGGCAATATTACACACGGGGCTGTCACTATGAGACAGGTTAAGTGGTAGTTTGAATGTCGAATGTGCTGTCCTGCAACCATTTAAAAGCGTAGCTGCAATTCCAGAAGATGCCACTGCAAGTGCAATCTTTTTTTGTTGTCGAAATTTTGCCAGGAGCAAGTTGATTACAAATGTCTTTCCTGTTCCACCTGGAGCATCAAGGAAGACAATCCCACCTTTGTTGGTTTCACTGAAACTTAAAATATAATTATAGGCGTCCCTTTGATCTGGTACCAATATTGGCTCGTTCTGAGACACACATGCTGTCAGTTCATCAATATTGTAGTTTGTTTCTATGAAAATCTCCCTACACGTTTGGATGCCTTCAGGATTTCTTATTGGAGCAGGCAAACCAAGCAACTGTAAGGCTTTTCCTGACATCGCTATGCACTGATCTTCAAGGAGCATTAAAGTTTCATTGAACATTTCCTCAGTGAAGTTGATGAGTTGCTGAGGATTTTCCCTTCTAATCTGCATGAGGATGTCCTCACTGAGATCAGTTTTGTACTTTGTCCAAATCTCAAGAGGATTTGAAATGCTACAGGTTGTTAGAATAATAGCAAAGAGGTGTCTTAGTCGCTTTGGGGTTTGTGTGGCTGCTGCTTCACTGAGGGTCATGTCCCAGTGTCCATCATTTTCCAGAAGTCCTTTTCTTTGGCAAGCTTCCCTGAATGTTTCACACACATGGCCTCCGACGGTCTTCAAGTCAGAAAATGATGTAGGGCCTTTGACAACATGAAGTAACATGCGTAGGTAGAAGCACTCTGCATTTGACGGATGAACAGTGTAGACGCGACCAAGCGTATCAGTTGCTTTCACCCCTGGATAGCCTTCAATATCAAGCCCCCGTTTCCTCCGTTCCAGTGTTTTTCTGGAGGCATTCCAAGTGTAGTACTTTGGTAAATCACAGTAGAGAATTGTTTTTGCAAAAGGGTCTTGTTAACACAGCTCAAAAAATGCCAAGAGGGTGGTCTTAGATGGTGTTAGGAGCTGCTGCTGCAAGTTTGCTGGGTTAAAATAAATTCTCTGTCCATTTTCCAAGTGCACACTCAGATGCACAACTGGTGGGTAGCGCTCATGAATGGAGAATCCTAGTATTCTCCAAACAGCTTCATTGCTGCTTATGTACCTGCCCATCTGGAATGCCTCCACTTCATCAATAATAGGTCCATTTTTCTGGAGTTCAAAAACTGCTTGATCACCTCCTTTGTGGACATATTTGCAGATATACTTGATTGATTTCACAGAGTGGCAAGATTCGACATTTATGTGGGCCTGGAAGATTTTTGAGAGCAAAGGGTTGTAAGGCACTACCCACCTGTTGTCAATTTCTATCTCTTGGAGTGATTATCCAACACGCATTTTGAGCTTTGCTGTGAAACCACCATTCCCTGGCTTTCTTCTTCGGTAGACTGGATATCCATCTTGTCCTGTTTGGGTTTCTTGGACCAGGGATCGTTGGTAATGTTTTGAACACCTGCCATCAATCATACAGGGAGAATTTTTGTTGAGACTCCCACACGGACCATGGATCATGTTTTTTGTGATGGTGTCAAACAGCAATGGGTCAATCTGAAGGTCTGGCAATTCGGCACTGATGATATTGTCAATTTCGGTAGACTGTATTTTTTGCTTCAGCCAGATCAAGATGTGGGCGTGAGGAAGGCCTCTTTTTTGCCATTCAACTGAATACATCCAGCACTGTGTCTCACCATAAATATGTGATTTTGTGATGAGAGTAATCATTTTTGAAAGTTTCTGTTTGAAAACCCGAGCAATAAGGTCATGGCGATTCACTGTTTTTTGGCCCGGCAACAGGTGCCCTCCAATTTCCTCCCAGGCAGGATTGCAAGTAAAGGTGATGAAAAGATCTGGACGGCCATACTTTCTCACATAAGTCATTGCATCCTGTGTGTATTCATGCATGTGTCGTGGGCTTCCAGTGACAGTTGATGGAAGAATAACCATTTTCCCCAACTCTTTTGGATCAGCATCATTTGCAACAGCATCTCTAAGGTGAATATATTCCTCTGCCCTGAGCTTCTTTTGATTTAGTCGGATATATAAAAGACGTTCACTCTCAATCTTTGCATACATGTCAACAATAAATTGGTGGAAGAGGTGTTTGCATTTCAAGATGTGATTTTCCTCTGCAAATCTTGTCATGATCCTATATGCATAGACGTCCATGGCAGACACTTTTTTTCCTGAAGGGTTGCCTGTTGTAGGATCTGTCTGAGGTATTCCAAAGTGATAGCCATCCTGTCCCTGCCAAAAGATGATTGGATATTGCAGTGCATCCTAGGACCTGTGAGTTTCTGCTACTCGTTGCAAACTATTGTTCCTTTTCTGAAGCACAATGTCACGGCTTTGAAAATCATTGCCTACAATCAAGATTGCTACATCATCAAATGTGGGAGCATTGAAACATCGCTGATGCTCACCTTGTGGTGTTTTATCAGCTCGAATGACAACCTTGTAATCGTCATTTGGCATGCATTCAAGTGCAGTCTTGAAAAGTTGAACATATGGATTGTTGGAGTGAAGGAACTGCAGCAAAATAGTGACAATATCAAGGCGAGTGTTAGGAATTAAAGAGCATCTCCGCTGAGCCTCTGCTTCTGCATTTCCCATGAAGAAGAGTTGAAGAAATTGAGGTTCTTCTCCTTGTAATGGAAGCAGTGAGCCAATTGAGTGGTAAACCTGGTCCTTGAACTTTAAATGTCGGCATAAATCCTGTTGTAAACATTTCTTTTGTTGCACCAAATGATGTCATTTGGAAGCAGGAGTTGTACTTCCTGATGTTGTCCAAGAAATGCTTTGATATTGTACTGGTACCCGTCATCAGAGACTTTAGGGGATCTGGTGGTGACAGGAGAGGTGGAAGTTTTATCTTGCCATTTGCACAGCATAAACCTGGCGGTTCATCTTTCCATTTTAGGGCACTGCAGTACATGCAGACCACATCCATTTTTCCTATCTGAACTTTAGGATTATCCTGATAGTTTATTTCTGACTGGTAACAAAAGGCAGCATGTTTCAAATCTCCAACCATTTCCTGTGCCCTGGCGGAAGAAATAGCAATTCTCTTAGCGGCAAGTCGGCCTTCTCTCTGCTGAGATGACTCATTGGCCCTTGAGGAAGCAGCTCTTGTTTTCATGTCTGCAAGCCTTGCTTCCCTCTCCTCAGAAAATTCATTGGCTCTTGAGGAAGCAGTTCTTGTTCTCTTGTCTGCAAGCCTCGCTTCCCTCTCCTCAGAAAGTTCATTGGCTCTTGAGGAAGCAGTTCTTGTTCTCTTGTCTGCAAGCCTCGCTTCCCTCTCCTCAGAAAGTTCATTGGCTCTTGAGGAAGCAGCTCTTGTTTTCATGTCTGCAAGCCTCGCTTCCCTCTCCTCAGAAAATTAATTGGCTCTTGAGGAAGCAGTTCTTGTTCTCTTGTCTGCAAGCCTCGCTTCCCTCTCCTCAGAAAGTTCATTGGCTCTTGAGGAAGCAGTTCTTGTTTTCATGTCTGCAAGCCTTGCTTCCCTCTGCTCAGAAAGTTCATTGGCTCTTGAGAAAGCAGCTGCTGTTCTCATGTGTGTCAGCCTTGTTTCTCGGTCTTCACATTTTTCATTGGCCCGTAATGCAGCTTTTCTTTTCGCATCAGCTGACATTCGTGCCATGGAATTCCTTTTCTTATGAGGCATTATTGTGGTAAAAATAGTCTGTAACTCGCAGTTTCTATATCCTCTCACATAGAGGTAATGTGACTGACATTAGCCTTTCCACCAACACACCCTAACTGACATGCTATTACCTCACACAAGCTTTGTTATACTGAGAATGTCCTGCCTATATTAACCAATCAGAGCTCAGATTAATTAACTGTAGCAAAGTAGAAGCTGTGATTGGTTTCTATTAGCAGCCTGATAAATCCCCAGCCAACAGTAAGCCCTCCCCCTGGCAGTATATATTAGCTCACACATACACATAATACACAGGTCATGTGACTGACAGCTGCCGTATTTCCTATATAGTACATTTGTTGCTCTTGTAGTTTTTCTGCTTATTAATCAGATTTTTATTTTTGAAGGATAATACCAGACTTGTGTGTGTTTTAGGGTGAGTTTCATGTGTCACGTTGTGTGTGTTGAGTTGCGTGTGGTGACATGCATGTAGCGAATTTTGTGAGATGAGTTTTGTGTGGTGACATGCATGTAGCAACTTTTTGTGTGTCGAGTTGCATGTGACAGGTTAGTGTGTTTTGCGCGTCGAGTTTTATGTGTGGTGCCTTTTGAGTATGTGCAAGTTTTGTGTGAGGCAACTTTTGCATGTGTTGCAACTTTTGTGCATGTGGCACTTTTTCTGCGTGTGCAAGTTTTGCGTGTGGCGAGTTTTCCATGAGGTGAGTTTTGCACGTGTGGCGAGCTTTGCGTGAGCCTAGTTTTGCTCGTGGCGAGTTTTGAGCGGTGACTTTTGTGTTTCGACTTTTATGTGGCGAGGTTGGTGTATGTCTGTTGAAATGTGCGCTGAGGGTGGTATATGTGTTCAAGCACGTGGTAGTGTGTGGCGCATTTTGTGTGTGTGTTCATATCCCCATGTGTGGCGAGTATTCCATGTCGGGGCCCCACCTTAGCAACTGTACGGTATATACTCTTTGGCGCCATCGCTCTTGTTCTTTAAGTCCCCTTCGTTCACATCTGGCAGCTGCCTTTTTCCCCTGTATGTAGATAGGGGCCAAATTGTTTGGTGAATTGGAAAGCGCAGGTTTAAAATTTTGCCTCACAACATAGCCTATGACGCTCTCGGGGTCCAGACGTGTGACTGTGCAAAATTTTGTGGTTGTAGCTGCGACGGTGCAGATGCCAATCCCGGACATACACACATACACACATACATACACACATTCAGCTTTATATCTAATATATAAAGCTGAATGTGTGTGTGTGTGTATGTATGTATGTATGTATGTATGTCCGGGATTGGCATCTGAACCGTCGCAGCTACAGCCACAAAATTTTGCACAGTCACACGTCTGGACCCCGAGAGCGTCATAGGCTATGTTGTGAGGTGAAATTTTAACCCCGCGCTTTCCAATTCACCAAACAATTTTGCCCCTATCTACATAATGGGGAAAAAGTGAAAGGAAAAGTGTTGGAGGCGTCGCAGCTACAGGCACAAAATTTTGCACAGTCACACGTCTGGACCCCGAGAGCGTCATAGGCTATGTTGTGAGGTGAAATTTTAACCCCGCGCTTTCCAATTCACCAAACATTTTTGCCCCTATCTACATAATGGGGAAAATATGAAAGGAAAAGTGTTGGAGGCAAATTAACAGCTGCCAGATGTGAACAAGGGGGACTTAAAGAATGAGAGTGATGGCGCCAAAGAGTATATACTGTACAGTTGCTAAGGTGGGGCCCCGACATGGGATAATCACCACACCACCACGGGGATATGAACACACACACAAAATGCGCCACACACTACCACGTGCTCGAACACATATACCACCCTCAGCGCACATTTCACCACACATACACCAACCTCACCACATAAAAGTAGAAACACAAAAGTCGCCGCTCAAAACTCGCCACGCGCAAAAATCTCCACATGCAAAATTCGCCACACGTGCAAAACTCACCTCATGGAAAACTCGCCACACGCAAAACTTGCACACGCAGAAAAATTGCCACACGCAGAAAAATTGCCACATACACAAAAGTTGCAACACATGCAAAAGTTGCCTCACACAAAACTTGCACATACTCAAAAGGCACCACACATAAAACTCGCCACGCGCAAAACTCGCCATGCGCAAAACTTGCTGCACACAACTTGCTACACTAACCTGTCACATGCAACTCGACACACAAAAAGTTGCTACACACATGTCGCCACACAAAACTCATCTCACAAAAGTCCCTACATGCATGTCGCCACACGCAACTCAACACACACAACTTGACACACGAAACTCGCCCTAAAACACACACAAGTCTGGTATTATCCTTCAAAAATAAAAATCTGATTAATAAGCAGACAAACTACAAGAGCAACAAATGTACCATATAGGAATCCGGCAGCTGTCAGTCACATGACCAGTCTATTATGTGTATGTGTGAGCTAATATATACTGCCAGGGGGAGGGCTTACTGTTGGCTGGGGATTTATCAGGCTGCCATTTTAGCTTACAAATACTGAGGTAAAAATACTGACCAAATAACGTGTGAACGAGGGCTAATACAGGAGGAGATGACATACAGTTATATACTATATACAGGAGGAGATGACACACAGGTATATACTATTTACAGGGGAGATGACACACAGGTATATGCTATATACAGGAGGAGATGACACACAGATATATACTATATACAGGAGAGATGACACACAGGTATATACTATATAGAGGAGGAGATGACATACAGGTACATACTACATACAGGAGGAGATGACATACAGGTATATACTATATACAGGAGGAGATGACACACAGGTATATACTATATACAGGAGCAGATTACCTACAGGTATATAGTATATACAGGAGGAGATGACATACAGGTATATGCTATGTATAGGAGGAGATGACATACAGGTATATACTATATACAGAAGGAGATGACACACAGATATATACTATATATAGGTGAGATGACACACAGGTATATACTATATACAGGAGATTACATACAGGTATATCTAATATATAAAGCTGAATGTGTGTATGTATGTATGTGTGTATGTCCGGGATTGGCATCTGCACCGTCGCAGCTACAGCCACAAAATTTTGCACAGTCACACGTCTGGACCCCGAGAGCGTCATAGGCTATGTTGTGAGGTGAAATTTTAACCCCGCGCATTCCAATTCACCAAACAATTTTGCCCCTATCTACATAATGGGGAAAAAGTGAAGGGAAAAGTGTTGGAGGAAAATTGACAGCTGCCAGATGTGAACAATGAGGACTTAAAGAATGAGAGCGATGGTGCCAAAGAGTATATACCGTACAGTTGCTAAGGTGGGGCCCCGACATGGGATACTCACCACACACTGGGATGTGAACACAAACACAAAATGCGCCACACACTACCACGTGCTTGAACACATATACCACCCTCAGCACACATTTCACCACACACACACCAACCTCGCCACATAAAAGTCGAAACACAAAAGTCACCACTCAAAACTCGCAACGCGCAAAACTCGCTACATGCAAAACTCGCCATATGCAAAACTAGGCTCACGCAAAACTCGCCACACGTGCAAAACTCACCTCATGGAAAACTCACCTCATGCAAAACTTGCACACACAGAAAAATTGCCACATGTACAAAAGTTGCACCACATGCAAAAGTTGCCTCACATAAAACTTGCACATACTCAAAACGCACCACACATAAAACTCGCCACGCGCAAAACTCGCCATGCACAAATCTTGCTGCACACAACTTGCTACACTAACCTGTCACATGCAACTCGACACACAAAATGTTGCTACACGCATGTCACCACACAAAACTCATCTCACAAAAGTCGCTACATGCATGTCGCCACACGCAACTCAACACACACAACTTGACACATGAAACTCACCCTAAAACACACACAAGTCTGGTATTGTCCTTCAAAAATAAAAATCTGATTAATAAGCAGACAAACTACAAGAGCAACAAATGTACCATATAGGAAATACGGCAGCTGTCAGTCACATGGCCTGTCTATTATGTGTATGTGTGAGCTAATATATACTGCCAGGGGGGAGGGCTTCCTGTTGGCTGGGGATTTATCAGGCTGCCAATAGCAACCAATCACAGCTCAGCTTCTATTTTGCTACAGTTAATTAACCTGAGCTCTGATTGGTTAATATAGGCAACAAAGACATTCTCAGTATAACAAAGCTAATATATGTTGTGAAATTCTTCTATTAGCTTAGTTTTTGCCTTTTAATAATTACATTTCTATCTATTTGTTTTGTGGTTTTTGTGTGCAGAATAAATTTTTGTTAACACATTCTATTTTGCTAACAGCAGTCATTAACCCGGGCGAAGCCGGGTAGTACAGCTAGTATTAGATATAGTTACATAGTTATTAAGGTTGAAGGAAGACTTTAAGTCCATCTAGTTCAACCCATAGCCTAACCTAACATGCCCTAACATGTTGATCCAGAGGAAGGCAAAAAAAACCATGTGGCAAAGAGTAAGCTCCACATTGGGGAAAAAAAATTCCTTCCCGACTCCACATACGGCAATCAGACTAGTTCCCTGGATCATGGAATCTAGTGTATACACCCTGTAATATTATACTTTTCCAGAAAGGCATCCAGTCCCCTCTTAAATTTAAGTAACAAATCACTTATTACAACATCATACGGCAGAGAGTTCCATAGTCTCACTGCTCTTACAGTAAAGAACCCGCGTCTGTTATTATGCTTAAACCTTCTTTCCTCCAGACGTAGAGGATGCCCCCTTGTCCCTGTCTCAGGTCTATAATTAAAAATATCATCAGAAAGGTCTTTGTACTGTCCCCTCATATATTTATACATTAACATAAGATCACCCCTTAGTCTTCGCTTTTCCAAACAAAATAGCCCCAAGTGTAATAACCTATCTTGGTATTGCAGACCCCCCAGTCCTCTAATAACCTTGGTCGCTCTTCTCTGCACCAGCTCCAGTTCAGTTATGTCTTTCTTATACACCGGAGACCAGAACTGTACACAGTATTCTTAAGGTACCTTCACACTAAGCGACTTTACAACGATAACGATAGCGATCCGTGATGTTGCAGCGTCCTGGATAGCGATATCGTTGTGTTTGACACGCAGCAGCGATCTGGATCCTGCTGTGATATCGCTGGTCGTTGCTGAAAGTTCAGAACTTTATTTGGTCGTCAGATCAGCGTGTATCGTTGTGTTTGACAGCAAAAGCAACGATGCCAGCAATGTTTTACAATGGTAACCAGGGTAAACATCGGGTTACTAAGTGCAGGGCCGCGCTTAGTAACCCGATGTTTACCCTGGTTACCATTGTAAAAGTAAAAAAAACAAACAGTACATACTCACCTTCTGATGTCTGTCACACGTCCCTCGCCGTCTCCTTCCCGCACTGACTGTGAGTGCCGGCAGTACAGAGCACAGCAGTGACGTCACCGCTGTGCTGTGCTTTTACTTTACGGCCAGCACTCACAGTCAGTGCAGGAAGGAGACAGCGAGGGACGTGTGACAGACAGCAGAAGGGGAGTATGTACTGTTTGTTTTTTTTACTTTTACAATGGTAACCAGGGTAAACATCAGGTTACTAAGCGCGGCCCTGCGCTTAGTAACCCGATGTTTACCCTGGTTACCAGGGGACTTCGGCATCGTTGGTCGCTGGAGAGCCGTCTGTGTGACAGCTTCCCAGCGACCACACAACGACTAAACAGCAACGCTGCAGCGATCGGCATCGTTGTCTGTATCGCTGCAGCGTCGCTAAGTGTGAAGGTACCTTAAGTGTGGTCGAACTAGTGACTTGTATAGAGGTAAAATTATGTTCTCCTCATGTGCATCTATGCCTCTTTTAATACATCCAATTATTTTATTTGCCTTTGTAGCAGCTGCCTGACACTGGCCACTGAATATGAGTTTGTCATCCACCCATACACCCAGGTCTTTTTCATTGACGGTTTTGCCCAGAGTTTTAGAATTAAGCACATAGTTATACATCTTATTACTTCTACCCAAGTGCATGACCTTACATTTATCCCCATTAAAGCTCATTTGCCATTTATCAGCCCAAGCTCCTAGTTTACATAAATCATCCTGTAATTTAAAATTGTCCTCCCCTGTATTGATTACCCTGCAGAGTTTAGTGTCATCTGCAAATATTGAAATTCTACTCTGTATGCCCCCTACAAGGTCATTAATAATTATGTTAAAAAGAAGAGGGCCCAATACTGACCCCTGTGGTACCCCACTGCTAACCTAGACCCAGTCCGAGTGTGCTCCATTAATAACCACCCTTTGTTTCCTATCGCTGAGCCAGCTCTCAACCCACTTACACATATTTTCCCCTATCCCCATTATTCTCATTTTATGTATCAACCTTTTGTGTGGCACCGTATCAAAAGCTTTTGAAAAGTCCATATACACTACATCTACTGGGTTCCCTTGGTCCAGTCCGGAACTTACCTCTTCATAGAAGCTGATCAAATTAGTCTGACATGAACGGTCCCTAGTAAACCCGTGCTGATACTGGGTCATGAGGTTATTCCTCTTCAGATACTCCAGTATAGCATCCCTTAGAATGCCCTCCAGGATTTTACCCACAGTAGAGGTTAAGCTTACTGGCCTATAATTACCGAGTTCAGTTTTTGTCCCCTTTTTGAATATTGGCACCACATTTGCTATACGCCAGTCCTGTGGTACAGACCCTGTTATTATGGACTCTTTAAAGATTAAAAATAATGGTCTATCAATGACTGTACTTAGTTCCTGCAGTACTCGGGGGTGTATCCCATCCGGGCTCAGAGATTTGTCCATTTTAGTGATTTTTAGACGCCGCCGTACTTCCTGCTGGGTTAAGCAGGTGACATTTAATTGGGAATTTTTATCACTAGTCATTTTGTCTGCCATGGGATTTTCTTTTGTAAATACTGATGAAAAAAAGTCATTTAGCATATTGGCTTTTTCCTCATCCACCATTTCACCCAGACTATTTTTAAGGGGGCCAACACTCTCATTTTTTAGTTTCTTACTATTTATGTAGTTAAAGAATATTTTGGGATTATTTCCCGTGTGTTGTGGTGCTCTGTGCCTCCTGCACTGCAGTGCCCCATGTATTGTGCCCTGTTCCTCCTGCACTGCTGTGCCCCGTGTGTTGTGGTGCCCTGTGCCACCTGCACTGCTGTGCCCCATGTGTTGTGGTGCTCTGTGCCTCCTGCACTGCAGTGCCCCATGTATTGTGCCCTGTGCCACCTGCACTGCTGTGCCCCATGTGTTGTGGTGCCCAGTGCCTCCTGCACTGCTGTGGCCAGTGTATTGTGGCTGGAGGGTCGAATGTTACTTGTCCCTGCCCCAATGGTCAAGCAACCCATTGCTCCCAGGTCCCAGGCCCTCTAAGCTCCACAAACTTGCTGAGTGTAACCTGGCAACAGTGCCGTATTTGTCACTTGAGGGCACCAGGATGCGGGGGAGGGGGTGCACCTGAGCAAGGTTTTTTTTTCTTTCTATGCGGATGTGGAAAAGCTGCCGGATATGCCGCTAATAGCAAAAATCGCTGATGTGAAAGTAGCCTAAGTCACTGCCGATAGTGTCATACTCACCAATGGGGGAGGCAGCACGAAAAGTGCCTAGGGCAGCATAAACTCTAAATACGGCCCTGCACACAGGCAATCTATATATATAATTGTCTAAGGGTTTTTCCGTCTGTCTGTCTGTCTGTCTGTCTTTCTGTCTGTCTTTCTGTCTGTCTGTCCTGGAAATCCCGCGTCTCTGATTGGTCGAGACCGCCAGGCCTCGACCAATCAGCGACGGGCACAGCATGGCAACGATGATGTCATAATGGAAATCCCGCGTCTCTGATTGGTCGAGGCCGCCAGGCCTCGACCAATCAGCGACGGGCACAGTATCGACGTAGATGTCATAATGGTTGCCATGGCGACGATGATGTCATAAAGGTTACCTCGACCAATCAGCGACGGGCACAGTCTGCCGCGAATCACATACTATGGGGACATGCATATTCTAGAATACCCGATGCGTTAGAATCAGGCCACAATCTAGTCTATATATATAATTGTCTAAGGGTTTTTCTGTCTGTCTGTCTGTCCTGGAAATCCCACGTCTCTGATTGGTCGAGGCCACCAGGCCTCGACCAATCAGCGACGGGCACAGCATGGCGACGATGATGTCATAAAGGTTGCCTCGACCAATCAGCGACGGGCACAGTCTGCCGCGAATTCGCCTCGACCAATCAGCGACGGGCACAGTATCGACGTAGATGTCATAATGGTTGCCATGGCGACGATGATGTCATAAAGGTTGCCTCGACCAATCAGCGACGGGCACAGTCTGCCGCGAATTCTGGAATCATCATTGTCCATATACTACGGGGACATGCATATTCTAGAATACCCGATGCGTTAGAATCGGGCCACAGTCTAGTGGAGAAATAAAGTTCTCCGTCTTCTCCACACTTTTGATACGATTCTCTCATGTGAGAGAATCAGATAACCGCAAACTGACTCTCAGGTTTGAGCCGAGTGTAATTACTGTAATCAATCTGATTCTCTCGGAAGAGAGAACCATTGCTCGAGTGAGAGAGCACTAACACAGAAGTCAGTTTGAGGGGTCTATATAGTTGAAAATACCCCAAAGTGACACCATTCTAAAAACTGCACCCCTCAAGGTGCCCAAAACCACATTCAAGAAGTTTATTAACCCTTCAGGTGTTTCACAATCGTTAGCGGACACCATGTCGCGTTTGGAGAACCCCTGTGTGCCTAAACATTGGAGCTCCCCCACAAGTGACTCCATTTTGGAAACTAGACCCCCCAAGGAACTTATCTAGATGTGTGGTGAGCACTTTTAACCACCAAGTGCTTCACAGAAGTTTATAACGCAGAGCCGTGAAAATAAAAAATCATTTTTCTTTCCTCAAAAATTATTTTTTAGCCCACAATTTTTTGTTTTCACAAGGGTAACAGAAGAAATTCTACCCGAAATGTTGTTGTCCAGTTTGTTTTGAGTACGCTGATATGCCATATGTGGGGGTAAACCACTATTTGGGCACACGTCAGGGCTCGGAAGGGAAGTATTGACGTTTTGAAATGCAGACTTTGATGGAATGGTCTGCGGGCGTCACGTTGCGTTTGCAGAGCCCCTGATGTACCTAAACAGTAGAAACTCCCCACAAGTGACACCAATTTGGAAACTAGACCCCCCAAGGAACTTATCTAGATGTGTGGTGAACACTTTGAACAGCCAAGTGCTTCACAGAAGTTTATAACGCAGAGCCGTGAAAATAAAAAATCATTTTTCTTTCCTCAAAAATGATTTTTTAGCCCGCAATTTTTTATTTTCACAAGGGTGACAGGAGAAATTGGACCCCAATAGTTGTTGACCACTTTGTCCTGAGTAAGCTGGTACCCCATATGTTGGGGTAAACCACTGATTGGGCACACGTCGGGGTTCGGAAGGGAGGGAGCCCCAGTTGAATTTTTGAACGCAAGGTTGGATGGAATCAATAGTGGCGCCATGTCGAGTTTGGAGATCCTCTGATGTGCCTAAACAGTGGAAACCCCTCAATTCTAACTCCAAAATTAAACCCAACACATCCCTAACCCTAATCCCAACTCTAACCATGACCCTAATCACAACCCTAACCCCAACACACCCCTAGCCACAACACTAACCCCAACACACCCCTAACCCTAACCCCAACCCTAACCACAACCCTAACCCCAAACACCCCTAACCCAAATCCCAACCATAACCCTAACCACAAGCCTAACCCTAACCCCAACACACCCATAACCCTAATCTTAACCCTAATTCCAACCCTAACTCTAAATCCAACCCTAAGGCTATGTGCCCAGGTTGTGGATTTGTGTGCGGATTGTTCCGCACCGTTTTTGAAAAATCCACAGGTAAAACACACTGCGTTTCACCTGCGAATTTACCTCGAATTTTGTGCGGATTTCACCAGCGGATTCCTATACAGGAACTAGTGTAAAACACTGTGGAATCCACACAAGGAATTGACATGCTGCGGAAAATACCCAGCGGTATTTTCTGCACCATGGGCACAGCGGATTTGGTTTTCCATAGGTTTACCTGGTACTGTAAACGTGATGGAAAACTGCTACGAATCTGCAGAGGCCAATCTGCACAATGTGCACATAGCCCAATTCTAACCCTAATTCTAACCGTAACCCTAACCGCAACCCTAACCCTAACTCTAGTTCTAAACCTAACCCTAACCCTAGTTCTAACACTAACCCTAGTTCTAACCCTAACCCTAGTGGAAAAATAAAAATAAATATATTTTCTTTATTTTATTATGTTCCCTGCCTATGGTGGTGATAAAGGGGGGGTTATTTACTATTTTTTTTATTTTGATCACTGTGATATGATCTATCACAGTGATCAAAATGAACGAATCTGCAGGCCGGCAGATTCGGCGGGCGCACTGCGCATGCGCCCGCCATTTTGGAAGATGGCGGCGCCCATGCAGAAGACGGACGGACACCAGGAGGGACACCGAGGTTGGTAAGTATGGGGGGGTGGGATCGGAGCACGGGGGTGGGATCGGAGCACGGAGGGAGCGGACAGGAGGATGGAGGGGAGCAGAGGACAGGACGGAGGACGGAGGGGAGGAGATCGGTGGTGGGGGCAGATCATGGTCTCCAACCATGGCCGATGATATTGCAGCATCGGCCATGGCTGGATTGTAATATTTCACAAATTTTCATTGGTGAAATATTACGATTGCTCTGATTGAAAGTGAAACGTCACTTTCAACAGCCAATCAGAGCGATCGTAGCCACATTGGGGCGAAGCCACCCCCCAAGGCTGAACTACCACTCCCCCTATCTCTGCAGGTCAGGTAAAATTTCAGTTAACCTTTTCACCCGATCTGAGGGAACGCGATCCTGCCATGACACCACATAGGCGTCACAGGTCAGATTGGCACCGACTTTCATATTGCCTACGTGACATCACAGGTCGGGAAGGAGTTAATAATAATAATCTTCATATAGCGCCAACATATTCCGCAGTGCTTTACAGTTTAACAGTTTCAAACACAACAGTCATAAGTAACAACATTAACAATACAATAATTCAATAATTAACACAAAATAAGACGATCCTGCTCATGAGAGCTTACAATCTACAATAAGGTGGGGGAGATACAATGATTTATTTACAATGATGGTCCAGCCATCTTCAGGGAGTGGGGGATAGGTGGAGATACTGAATGGGCTACACACACAAACAAAATGACTTTGAGTAGTGAACGTGATAGGCTGCTCTGAACAAATGTGTTTTGAGGGAGCGTCTAAAACTAAACAAATTGTGGATGGTCCTAATATTTTGGGGTAGAGCATTCCAGAGGATTGGCGCAGCATGGGAGAAGTCTTGGAGTTGGGAGTGGGAGGTACGAATTAGTGCTGCAGAGGCTTGTCAAAAGTCGTTTGCAGAGCGCAGCGGTTGGTTAGGCCGATAGACTGAAATAAGGGTGGAAATATAAGGGGGTGCCACACTGGAGAGCTTTGTGGGTGAGAACAAGTACTGTGAATTGGATTCTATAATGAATGGGCAGCCAGTGTAACGACTGGCAAAGAGTGGACACATCTGAATACAGATTAGCTAGATGGACAACCCTGGCTGCTGCATTAAGGATAGACTGGAGAGGTGAAAGTGAGTAAGGGGGAGGCCAATTAATAGAGTTTTACAGTAATTCAGGTGGGAGTGGATCAAGGCGACAGTGAGGGTTTTTGTTGTTTCCATGGTGAGAAAAGGGTGGATTCTAGAGATGTTCTTTAGGTGTAAGCGGCAGGAGCGGGCAAAAGATTGTATATGGGATGTGAAGGAATCAAACATAACACCCAGACAGCGCGCTTGCTGCCAGGGTGTTATTATGGTGCCACCCACGGAGAGGGAAATGTCAGATTTAGGGAGGTTAGTAGATGGCGGGAGCAGAAGAAGTTCAGTTTTGGAGAGGTTGAGTTTCAGATAGAGAGCAGACATGATGTTGGAGACTGCAGACAGACAGTCACTGGCGTTCTGTAGTACAGCAGGGGTAAGGTCAGGGGTTGACGTGTATAGTTGTGTGTTATCGACATAAAGATGGTACTGAAAGCCAAATCCGCTGATGGTCTGTCCAATTGGAACTAGCTGCTTTTACAGAACCACTAAGGTCCGAACTCAGGCTACAGCCTTCACTGCTGGGGTTCCTGTGGACAGCAGATGGGAACGACAGGATCCAGCACCTAGTGAGCGGACTGCAGGTCCTAGGCTGGTTGGAATAGAGAAGGAGGCGAGCCATGACCAGGGCTGGAGACCTGCTAGCATAACGGGCCTGCCAGCCACAAGGCACCGAGAGTTGTCATCCCGGGGGGATGTCGCTACGTATGATCAGCAACAGAGATGGGCTCCATAGAAGAGTTTGGGACCCATCATCACATCTTGTTCAACCAGTGAACATTAGAGACCCTTTCCTCGAAGGTTGCAAGAGCTGACGGCTGGAACTAGGGTCACGTTCCTAAAAATGTAGGGATATCATCACTGTTATGCGGTGGGTGTTATGTGAGAAGGAAAGGAGCAAGATGAACCCTTCTTGCGAAATGAATAAGCATAGGGGAGGCTCCTCGAGGTGGCACGAGACGGGGCTTCCACTCTTGAGAGATTGGACAGTCCTTGGGGTTCCCCACCTGCTATGTGGGAGCAGGAGATGATGCAGTCGAAACAGGTGACTGTCACCCATTTCTACATGTTGGGGGCTCTGGCACTACCCAAAGCCAGGTCACTTATAGCCCAGGAACATGGGAATCGGGCTCCAGGAAGCAGGTGGAGGCAGTCCCCACAGCCTCCCAAGGAAAGAGAAGAAGAAGCAGAAACCTGAAAAGGATTATTGTATTACCCTCCTTATTTTCTCCTTGGCTTTTCACTATGTAAAGCCACTATGAGTGCAGGAGTACATCAACTACACTTTCAAAATATTTGAATGAGGCCTGCCAGTTGTTGCTTTCAAGGGTTTATTGATGACTGGATTACCCTCCTTGTAATTTTTTCAGGATTTGCACTGTGTACAAAGCCTTTATGAGCATAGAAGTGTCACAGCTAGACTTTCTTAATTTTTTTATGAGGTACTCCATTTGGTCCCTTCAAGGGTGTATAGTTGACCCTCCTTATAATTTGTCTCTGTCTTTGCACTGTGTGCAGAGCTTTTATGAGTGCAGGAGTACCACACATGCACTTTGTTCACAATATTTGAATAAGGTACTCCAGTTTGTGCCTTCAAGGGTGTATGGATGACCCTGCTTGTAATTTTTGGCATGCTTTGAACAGTGTGCAGCGCTTTAGGAGTGTAGGAGTACCACAACTACATTTTGTACACAATATTTGAATGAAGCACTACAGTTGGTGCTTTCAAGGGTTTACAGATGAGCATGGCTGTTATTTTTGGCAGGCTTTGCACTTAAGAGTATAGCCTTTATGAGTCTAGGAGCACCACTACTTGCACCACTACTTGACAATTTGAACATAATGTGTATGAGGCCCTCATTTATGACTAATACGGTATGTATCTAAGTCTCTCTTCCATCTAATTTTGGCAGTTCTTGCTTCCTTCATAACTTACACTGATATTTCCAATTTTTTTTTATTAAAAAAAGCAATCAGGTAACCCCCACATGTACTTATTGTTACGGCTAGCGGAACACACCGAATAAATAGAGATGTTTTTATTGATATTGGTGCGTTCGCAGCCCGGGGTCCACCGTGCAGGAGTACCTGCTGCTAGCAATGGCGGCATGATATGGCGGTATGGACTAACTCAGTTACTTCACCGAGTAGTCGTGAAAGAAAAGCACTGTGCCCTGTTAGGCTTCACAGAGGCACAGGCTAACTGCCCACACAGAGAGCAGTCAGTGGTCACGCATGCACACAAAACTCGCCGGAGGTACCAGCATTCTAGGGGCTTATTTCAGCCGGGTCCCTGAACACATTCAAACACAAACTCCTCGCCGGAGGTGCCAGCATTCTAGGGGCTTATTTCAGCCGGGTCCCTGAACACATACTCTCGTGACCACACTGTTGCAAAGCACTTAACAAAGAACAATACTAGCGCATGGCCGCGAACCTTAAATCCTTAAATAGCTGCAGCACGTACAGGACCTTCCTAGAAGGACCAATGAGAAGCTACACCAGAGCGTGAGCACCTACAGGACCTTCCTGAAGGAGCCAATGACCTTAGCTGCAGTATCAGATCATGTGACCCTCGATCTCCAGTGAGAGATTTTACTCTGGGCATGCTCAGAACGAGCAAAGCAGGACTTAGACCCAGAAGCGTCTGCTCGCCGCTGCCCAGCACCGACTTCAATGGCAGAAGCAGGAAAGGCAGCAGTAACTCTTAGCACAGAGTCAGACTGAGCGAGACGCTGGGACTGACGTTTCCGCTGAGCAGACGCCACTGCGGCAGGAGAAGAATGGGAGACCGCAGCGGAGATGGACCGAGATTCCCCCTGTGCAGAGGAGGGAACTTGACCCCTAACATTTATGCTAACAGATGTAAATCATTCAGCTGCGGCAAGAAAAACTAAATCTCCGAGCACTAAAAAATACCCGGAGGACCCCGGAGAATGCTCGAGAAATCTTGAGTAGCGAGTATATTCGCTCGTCACTATTCAGCACTTTTTCCATCCATTTCAATATTTTCTGTGCCCCCACACCTCCTTGTAGGGTCAGCCGCAAAAAATGCTTTAATATCCAATTGACTCCCATTATACTTGTTACTTGAAACGAGCATCCGAGCATTTTAGTGTTCGCTCATCCCTGATGCTTATCCCAGGTTGTATTCTGTTCACGTACATTATTGTGAGCACTTTCGGCTCCGATGGTGTAATTACTCAGCAACTGCTGTATTCCGTGGGTGCATCGGTTTGTGGCATATTAGAACGTCCCCTTGAGAAAGTAGTGTGCAAAACGCGGGTGTGGGTCCAGTCATCTCTTATGTGGTTTGGGTAAATATCTGTTATATTAATGCTTTCTCTGATATATGCAAATTGCCTCTTCAGAGAAAAAGAGGACTTTAACTCTATAGCGCCACCTGTTGGAAGTAGCAATCCTACAAGTCACAATCAACCGATTGTCTGATATGTATCATGTATACATGTGCACATACAGTATATTGTAAATTGATGGGTTGACTATGTATTACTATTTATTGTCTATTATTCATCATTACTACTTTTGTACTATTGGGCAATCAGTAGATTCTGTTTTCAGTACCATCCCCATGCTGATGACACCCAATTATACACATCGTCTCCTGACATCACCCTGCATTACTACAAAATACCAGTGATTGTCTTTATGCTGTCTCTAACATCATGTCCTCCCTCTATCTTATCTAAAACTGAATCTGTCAAACACTGAACTCCTTGTGATTCCTCCCTCCACTGAATTACCTATGCACAATATTGCCATTTCCATGTGTGGTTCTACCATTACTCCCCAGTAACACGCTCGCTGTCTTGGGTTTATATTTGATTCAGATTTTTCCGTCACTCCCCATATCCAATCACTCACCTGCTCCTGTCACCTATACCTCAAAGACATCTCTAGAATTTGACCTTTTCTTACCTTTGACTCCGCAAAAACCCTTACTGTTGCTCTTATTTATTCTCATCTGGACTATTGCAACTCTCTACTAATCGGTCTCCCTCTTACCAAACCCCTCTCTAATCCATACTGTATGCAGCAGCTAGGATCATATTCCTCAACAACCATTGAATTGACTACACATCAGATACAGAATTCAATATAAACTTTTAACTCTTACCCACAAAGCGCTTCGTAGCTCAGCACCACAATACATTTCCTCCCTCATCTCAGTCTACTACCCTACCTGTGTTTTCCATTCTACTAATGACGTAAAACTAAAATCCTCAATAATACCTCCCACTCCTGTCTCCAAGACTTCTCATGTGTTGCACCAATCTTTTTGAATGCGCTACCCAGGACAATTCAATTAAGTCCCAATACCCAGATTTTCAAGAGTGGCAAAACACATTTTTTTAGACTGGCCTATCGTCCCTCCTCACTTATCTAACTATCCCCGTTTCACCCTTACAAAATTTTATTCAAAATCATGATCCTCATAGCATCTGTTCACACCTTCCATGCACTTAATAGCCCTCTGTATCTGTACTATAGACGTATTGGCCGAGGACAGGTTCATGCAGCGCTATGGGCGGACTGTCACGGTTCCACCCCTCAGTGTGTCTGGGATGCAGCTACTGACAGCACGGCCGTTCAATCTGGTTTAAGGGTGTGCTGAAGCTGTCAGTACTTTGAATTGAAAGCTTGGCCATCCAATCTGGTACAGGGGCGTGCTGAGCTGTCAGTGTGTAGATTGACAGCTTGACTATCCAATCTGAGACTGCGAGGCGTCGTCTGTCTCCAGGTGTTCATTATTCCAATTAATTACCATGCTACTTAACTGAGCTGTGTCTCCCAGAACACTGCCAGACGTACACGCAGCATGTGCTGTGCTTTCCTATGCCTTGAGTTCTGTTTACTTGATCTGTTGCCTTACGTTGGACTTCGTTCTGACCATAAGACTGTTTAACCCCTTCAGCTCTGATGCGTTATCCTCCCTCCTCCTGCTACTCTGGCTTCGGAACGTTACCTGTAAAATGTAAAAAAAAAAAAGGTAAAATTAAAAGTGTTTTGAAAAATAAATAAAAATTGTTCAGAATACCCAGCCAAGGGAGTCAAGCAAATCCCACCACTGTTACCACTTTGTCACAGGAACGCAACTCTGCTGCCTCCAATCTTCAGGGTAATTACGCAATTGCCTGACCAGTGATAGACGAGGCCACGGCTGCTTTCACTATTAGGCTGGTTATTGGGGAACTTACATTGAGCATATGATATATACACCTTTTCCAACACCTGGAATATACAGTTGTGCTCAAAAGTTTACATATTCCAGCAGAATTTTTGCTTTCTTGGCCTTTTTTCAGAGAATATGAATGATAACACCAAAACTTTTTCTCCACTCATGGTTAGTGGTTGGGTGAAGCCATTTACTGTCAAACTACTGAGTTTTCTGTTTTTAAATCATAATGAGAACCCAAAACATCCAAATGACCCTGATCAAAAGTTCACATACCCCATTTCTTAATACCGTGTATTGCCATCTTTGACATCAATGACAGCTTGAAGTCTTTTGTGGTAGTTGTGGATGAGATTCTTTATTTTCTCAGATGGTAAAGCTGTTCTTGTTCAAATATCTTGTTATTTCTATATGCAAATAGAGGGATAACTATGTAGACTCTGAACAAACCACTGATAGCTTTACTAATACTACAGTTCTATTCACCAGCGCTGTCACTCAACGAGTAGAGTCCGCCCTGCCAGATGCCATTGCAGCGCCCCAGAGTCCTGGTCGTTGCAGTACTGTGGCTCCGCCACTATGGGGAGCTATGGTGCGTCTGATGGCACTGAAGGAGTTCATCTAATCAGGTATCACAGTCACCAATACATTTCACAGCCGGGCCTCCGGGGGGAGCTAAGGGTTCTATTCACTAGGCCACTCCCCACCATAGTGGGTAAACTGGGGGTCAGGCAGGAAGTTAGATGAGAAAGCTGACTGGGTTGGAACCAGGCAACACCTTGTGGCAGAGGGTGTTGTGGGGGAAGATACAGTAGGGTCTCTGTCAGGGGTGGGATCCTGACAGAGGCTTGGCAACGAGAACGAACGTAACGGGACCGTGCCTGCTCCGGGTAGCGGCGGTGCCCAAGAAAGGATTAGAAGAGAGATAGATTGTGCTGAGTGAGAAACGGGATCACGCAAAGGAGAAATACCAGTAGGAGTCGTGCTGTAAGACCGAAGCAACGTCCTACTGAGGCGCATAACCGGTGGCCGGAACGCCGAGGGAGTAGAATAACATTCAGCTTCAAGCAATACTCCAAACAGCGGCAGGACAGTCAGTCTCAGGCGGGCTGTCTAACTCAAATCACCTATGAAGTCTTGGGGGGCAACTTGTGGAGAGGGGCGTCTCTAGGGTCCCGGAAGAGCTCCGAGCCTACCCGTCAAACGGGTGCCGTTCCTACCCGAACCTCAGGGAGGGACGGAGGATTAGCAGAACATCATCTAGTCGAGTTGTGAGGGAACTTAAGAAACAGACACAACAGTTGTGGGGACTTTCCGTAAGCACAGCAGGGAAGGACTGCAACACATAGCGCTAGGGGGAAGGCACAGATTTCCTCCTGTGAAGAGAACTCTGGAAGTGCCATTGGACCGGCCGGACTTGCGCAGCCTGGTGAACCGTATTCTGGACTGAGGACTCAGAGATCTTCAGTAAAGAGGTAAAGAGACTGCAACCTGGTGTCCTCATTATTTACCGCGACCGGCACCCCACAACTACACCATCATACACTATTCTATCACCGGACGTCCCCCACTGACAGACAGGGCCACGGACCGGGTCTAGCCACCGTGACAACCCTAGAACTGAACAGAGACTCTCAGAAGCCCGGCTCCGGGTACCCCTCGGCCCTGTGGCGGTGTGGGGGCGCTCCACCATGAAGTGATGAAAATAAGGAGGCTTCATTGATCTGACCTGCTCAAGAGACAACTTTATAACACCCTTTCCTGAATAAGAAATCCCCTATAATGTGCTGCTGAATACAGACATGCACCCACCAGTGATAGTTGCCGACTGTGCCGCATTAACTATATTTATCCACTTTTTCCCATCCCAATAAATATATAAATTAATTAGCCCCTGTACTCTTTCCCCAATTTATTATTAGTCAGGCTACGGGCCAGGTGCGGACTGGGGATGAAATTCAGCCCTGGCATTTGAAATCACACAGGCCCATGGTGTCCCCATCCCCAATAACTAGATGGGATATATTATTAATATTGCCCTGGATGGAGGAAAGGAAGATTTACTACAAGACCAATATTTCTAATTATACCCATGGCATGCTGAGGTAAGTGACGGAGTGACCGGCTTTGTGCTCCGTCACAACTGTTAACAGTATGGTTGTCTTGAGAACATTGATTCTGTTAACAAAGTAGCACACAAGGCAGCCCACAATCAGACCGGCCCTTCTGGCATTTGCCAGAATTGCCAAATGGCCAGTCTGGCCCTGCTACGGGCACACTATCAGTATTTCACATCAGTATTTGTTAGCCAAAACCAGGAGTGGGTCAAAAATACAGACTTGGTGACGTGTTTCTATTATAGCTTTCCCCTCTATTTGTTCCATTCCTGGTTTTGGCTTACAAATACTGATAGTGTGACCATAGCCCAACTCTCCTGCGTCCCCAACCTCCTACTACTGTGAACCTCCTACTCCACTGATTCATTATAATTACATGCCCCTCAAATTCATTATATTGAAATGCCCCCCACCTAAATTCATTATGTCATATCTTATCTTACAACCCACACCCTCAATTCATTATATTTACCTCTCTACCACCCCCATTTCATTTACTGTATTGAAAAAAAAAGTTTCAATACTTACGACTCCGTATGATCTCCTGTGGCTCCACTTCTTCTTAAGGCTGGCACGTGTATATGCCGATGTATGCTGGCGAACTCAGAGTCAAATATGTAGTCATTGTGCACTCAGAGTCAAATATGGACACAAGGATTAAAATCGGAACTAGCACAGGCCTTACTAGTGGATAAATAGATATGAGAGAATACTCTGTGATGCGCTATTATAGAGAAAGGGCTTGTTCACACACTGCATTTTTTCCCGCATGTTCTTCAAGGGTAAACAACGTTGCACTTTAAAAAGGTACTAACACAGTGAAAGAGATTTCTGAAATCTCATGCAGACACTGCTTATTTTTTCCTTGAGAATTTGAATCATCTAAGAATTGTTTCTAAATCTGCAGCATTTCAATTCTTTTAGCATTTTTGCAGTGTTTTTCACCCATTTATATGAATGGGGGAAAAAAAAACAAATAAAAACACATTAAAAAAAACCTGCAAAAAAATGCATGTATTGTATGCATTTTTCCTGCCAACAATGATATTTGGTGCAGAAACATCTAATACAAATACTTAACGTGTGCACATAGCCCAAAGTGGGGGAGCACAAAAGGTCCTGGTACTAGATCTTGTTTATCTTCCATCTGCTCATTGACAACGAAAAGGAGCCAATCTTTCATTTGCTCCAAGCCGATCGTGATCATCCCTAAAGTAAAAGAACACTTTACAAAAAGTATTAAATAGATTCCCATAAAATAGCTCCTGAAAATTCTTCCTCTGGTCCTCCTAATGTGATTGCGGGCCTTACATATACACTGGCTCTACACCTTTTTCAGCATAGGAGTTCAGTTATTGGAACCAATCATTCTGATGGTCTGCCATAATGAAAGCAGCTGTACGTTTGTTATCTGACCACAAGATCATTGGAGACTAGGGAAATAATGCCGGAGTTCCCCGTTTTACTACAAGATGCTTACAACATCGATAGTATTCCTGACATCCTTTGTGGCGGTAAGTTAGGCAAGATCTGTCTCATTCACATATGGAGACAATATTAACAGACTATGAAACAGGAATCTGTGAGGTTTACAATATATTTTTTATATAAAGGGTTCTTCTGTTTTATTTGTGTATAGATTAGAAAATCATATTCCCTTATGTAGCAAGTATATTAACCGTTTCCGAAGCGCCCATAGATTCTAAACATCTAGGAGTCCTACTACTACACCGCAGTGACGTCTTAAAATGTCACTTCATGGGAGCACCAGCTTATGGCGATGGTGTAGATGCGAGAAGGAAGAAGAACAAAGTGTATCAACTGGAGTCCCCATAGAGAAGGCAGAGTTGGTTTATTACCATCTGTGCCTTCTTGATCCCTGTTTACACAGTGCAAAACACGAGCTGTGTGCGTCCTCCTCCATGCACAGAAGTCATGTAGCTGTTGTAGCAGGGATCCAGCTGTCAGATGTAGTCAAAATCCCCATATAGAATGTCACTGTCAATTCAAATTGTTTTATTGTTTTTACTATGCTACTAAAAAAAGACAAAAAACTGTGCCCTATATATACAAATAATTGTTACGGGAGCAGATTTTTAAATATATTTTAGCAGTCCTGTGTGGTCATAAAAAAATCTGAAAAACAAAAACTTATTTCCTTTTTTCTTTCCACCGATATCACCCGATAACAGAAAAGAAAACGAACATATGACAGTCACATAAAAATGAAGGCAAAAAAAGGCCCAAAAATGACTTGAATATCTGAATTAGAGAAACATTTGACAGCTCTTTAAACCGTATGTACAGAAAAAAACCTGAGAATGTGAAAATTAAAATGCACCTGGCTGTGATTTCAATGATGCACATCCAATGTCAAAATAATTTATAGTGCAACATTGACCATTTTTAGCCAGCAAAAAAAAGGACACAAATAATCTTAACGCTGGAGAAAAAAAAAACTGTTCCAAGCAATAGCAAGGAGGTGGTTCCCTACATAGAGGCTGTTGTTTGGCGCAGGTAAATCAATAGCTTTATTGCTTTATGAGCTATGGGAGAGATAGTAAGCAAGCAAGAGCTCATTACCATACAGCTGAAGCTTTATCTGCCCAAACTACCTCCCCCTCCCCCATTTTTACAAGCACATGAAAGGCCCTCTATGTGCCTGGATTTAATGAGAGGCACGCGACTCAACAATAAGTCCATATTGCCATCAGCCAGGAGTTTTTTCTGGCACACGCCACTTCAAACCAGAAGCCTGCCTGTATCCGCCTTATTAATGTAAACTGATAACCAAGTCACAAAGTCCAGGCGGGATAATGCGGGTCTTCAGATCTTAGGAAATATATGTACAGATACATAGATTAAAAAAAAAAAAACTGACCAGCCCCTCCTATCAGAATGTAGCTAGTGTAAACAGGCGCAAGCTGCTGTCACTGTAGTAGATAAAAATCACAAACTGCAGAAGACACTGTGTGCGCCAAGATATATGTAAACTGCCAAACTGTCATATAGAATATACTTGGAAAATTGATTTTAATTTGTGCTGCAGCCTTAGATCCTACCTGCCCTTTAAATTTGGAGACTTTGGAGAATTCTGCTAGGAAAGAACAGGGTTCCACTAAAAAAAAGGTGCACCTTGTAGTAGCTGGTGGGCACACACAAACAGGCCAATTTATGCACTGAGTACCTTAATTTAATCAGCATATTCTATATGGCAGTAACGCAGATTACATTTCATATGTTTGCATACAGCTTGGCGCACACAGTGTCTGCTGCACCGTTTGACATGCATTTACTACAGTGATATCAGCTTGCACCTGTTCACACTTGCTCCATTCTGCTAGGAGCCGCTGATCATTTTTGGAGTTATATTATTGGAGGTAGTGACTGCCTCTTTAGGCTACGTTCACATAGCGGTTTACCCTATGTCAATAGCTCCGTCGTGGCTTAGGCTACTTTCACACTAGCGTCGGCACGTCGGGTTGTGAAAGTGATGCCCGACGTGGGCAGCGGAAGCAGTCTTATGACGCATCCGCTGCCCTATTGTAATGTCCGGGAATATTATATATATATAATATTCTATATAATATAGAATATTGTGTACAAATGCTATCTGTCAAAAACACAGATAGCCTTAGGGCAGGTGCTGACGAGCATTTTAATTAGATGAGTGCTAAGTTTCCACCATGCATATTTGGTGAGTTTTTGATGCATTTTTGCACCAATTAGCTAAATTAAATTATTTTTTTTATACATTTTTATCTCTTTTTTTTTTTTTCTTTCGCAGTTTTTATCTTCTTTTTGGTAGGTCATGTTTTAAGTAAAACAACTGTTTTGGATACTTCCTGCTACTTACCTTTGATAAAACTATGCTCATAAAGTTATGTGCAGATTACACATTTCCACTGCAAAAAAAACACTGTGAGGTCGTGCACGTCTGTGATTTTTCACAGGCCGAGCAAAATCATGGAGAAATGTCCAGTAATTATCTGAGTGTCTGATCAAAATTGGCCGTGCAAGTGTATGGGTGCATGAAAAAAATCAGACTGCGCTCTGATGACTTCCACGTGCCGCCTGATTTTCATGGACTACTAGGCCATGTTCACACGTGGCGTTTTGGCTTTGTTTTATTTCTGCAGCAAAACCTGCTCTCTTGGCATTAAAGAAACTGCTGAAAAAAAGCTGGTTTTGCTTGTCTTTTCTTGCGTTTTTTGTGCATTTTTGTCATGCTACATTTGTTTCTTGTGCATGCTGATAAAGTTTAATGACAAAAAAATCATATCCTGCTTAAGGCCAGTCTCACACGTCCAGATAATTCCGGTACCGGAAAAAATCGGTACCGGAGTTATCCGTGTCCGTGTGTCCGTGAGCTCACGTAGGCCATCCGTGTGGCACACGTGCGGCAGCCGTGTGCCGCCTGGGTACCACACGGACCGTGCAGGAGAGACAGCGCTAAAGTTTAGCGCTGTCCCCTGCATCGTGCTGAAGCCGCAATTCATATCTTCTGTGCAGCAGCGTTTGCTGTAAAGAAGATATGAATAATCAATTTTTTTAGTGGTATTTCGTGTTTAAAATAAAGCTCCATGTCCCCACCCCCTGTGCGCCCCCCCCCCCGCTGTTCTGAAAATACTCACCCGCCTCCCTCGCAGTGTCCTGTCCTGGCCGCAGCTTCTCCTGTATTCGGTCACGTGGGGCCGCTCATTTACAGTAATGAATATGCGGCTCCACCCCTATAGGAGGTGGAGCCGCATATTCATGACTGTAATCGGCGGTCCCACGTGACCGCATACAGTGGAAGGTGCGGCCAGGACAGGAAGCAGCGACAGCCAACGAGGGAGCCGGGTGAGTATTTTCAGAACAGCAGGGGGGCGCACAGGGGGTGGGGACATGGAGCTTTATTTTAAACACGAAATACCACTAAAAAAATGGATTATTCATATCTTCTTTACAGCAAACGCTGCTGCACAGAAGATATGAATCGCGGCTTCAGCACCATGTGGGGGGGACAGCACTTACTGGAGTGCTGTCTCCTGCACGGCACACGGAGAAAGTCCGTGTGCGGTACGTGTTTTACACGGACCCATTGACTTTAATGGGTCCGTGTAATACGTGCGCTCCCACGAACACTGACATGTCTCCGTGTTTGGCACACGGAGACACGGTCCGCAAAAAATCAATGACATCTGCACAGATGCATTGATTTTAATGTGTCTACGTGTGTCAGTGGCTCCGGTACGTGAGGAAACTGTCACCTCACGTACCGGAGCCACTGACGTGTGAAACCGGCCTAATAAGGATTTGGCACTAAAAAAAACGCAGCAAAACCTAATACCTGCATTTTTTCACCACCCAGTACTTTCAATGGGTAAAAAAATACTGAAAAAATGCTCAAAGAAGTGATATGCTCTATTCTGCAAAAGACAAGCAAAGAACAAAATACTGAGGATAAAAAAAGAAAACAAGCTGTGTACATGAGATTTTCCTGGTTCTGTAAAACACAGCTGAAAATTTGCATAAACAATGAAGCAAAAACACCATGTGTGAACATACCCTAAGATAGGAGAAGGTGAAGACCTTTTTTTTTTTTACATACAAGAAAAACTGATGAAACTTGGACCAAACTCTGCTAAAACTTTGATGGAACTCTGACCGAAATCACCGATGGAACAAGGTCAGTTTTTCTCGTACATAAAAAAAGCCGACATGTGGCTGAGCGCTTAAGCCCCTTACAAATGTCCGTTTTTCTCATACGAGTCCTATCTGTGTTTTTCATGGATAGCACTTGTACATATAATAGTCTATGTCCGATTTTTCACATGTCCGATTTTTTTTTCTCAGTCTGTGCAAAATCACAGAGACATGTCTGATTTTGATCTGAGTGTCGGATCAAAATCAACAATGCAAGTTTATCAGTCAGTAAAAAAAATCGGACAGTGCTCAGATGCCACTCAAGTGAGCGCCCATTTTCATGGACTGTTACACAGGTGAAGGCGGAGAAATTTTTTTTTTTTTGTTGAAAAACTGATGACACTCGGACCAATCTCTCCACACTGTACACGTAACGGTAGATACGATGCGGTATGCATGGAACAAGTGTGAGATATTGCTCTGACACTTTGGTTATGTTCACATTTAGTTATATTCAGGAGGCTTTTTTAAGCAGAAACGTCAAAATCCTTCTAAAAAAAAACTGTTGTAAAAACCCTTGGAAAACTATCACAATTATTTTCTATGTTAAGTGCACTTTGGGGTTCATATGCGGATTAAAAAAAAAAAAAAAAAAAAATTCCAGCAGAGAAAAACTCCTGGAAAAAACCCTCCAAATTAGGCACTTGTCCAATCAAAAGTCTGCAAAAAAACCTCTACATGATAAAAACTCTTCAAAATCCCTTCAGGGAAAAGAAAAACTCCAAAGAAACCTCCCCAAGTTTTTACTTCAAGATTTTAGAGGAGGTTTTTTGGAGCAGATCTTCTCTAAATTCTTCTTCAACAACTGTTTCAAAACACTTCATATCCATTTCTGTGGGAAATCCACTTTGCTGTTAAGATCCCACTGTTTGCAGTATCATCTCTACGCCGATGACACGCAGATCTACCTATCTGGGCCTGACCTCACCTCCTTACTTATGCCAGTCTCACACGTCCAGATAATTCCGGTACCGGAAAAATCGGTACCGGAGCTATCCGTGTCCATGAGCTCACATGGCACATCAGTGTGGCACACGTGCGGCAGCCGTGTGCCGCCCGTGTGCCGACTGAGTACCACACGGACCGTGCAGGAGACAGCGCTATAGTAAGCGCTGTCCCCAGCGTGGTGCTGAAGCCGCCATTCATCCGTTCTCTCCAGCAGCGCTCGCTGGAGAGGAGGAATGAAAAATCAATGTTTTTTTATTTTTTTTGTGGTTAAAATAAACTTCCCGGCAACCTCCCCCTCCCACCCCCTGTGCGCCCGCCCGCTTGCTGGAAATAAAATACTCACCCAACTCCCTCGATGCTTCCTCTCAGCGCCGCAGCTTGTCCTGTATGAGCGGTCACGTGGTGCCGCTCATTACAGTGATGAATATGCGGCTCCACCTCTATGGGGTGGGAGGGGGGTGGTTGCCGGGAACTTGATTTTAACCACAAAAAAATTTTTTAAAAATGATTTTTCATTCCTTCTCTCCTGCGAACGCTGCTGGGAAGAAGGAATGAATTCCGGCTTCAGCACCCAAAGCAAGGGACAGCGCTTACTGCAGCGCTGTCTCCTGCATGGTACACGGACGGCACACGGACAGCACCTGTGTGCGGTACGTGTTTTACACGGACCCATTGACTTTAATGGGTCCGTGTGATCCGTGCGCTCCCACGAACACTGACATGTCTCCGTGTTTTTCAAATGGACACACGGTCCGTGAAAACACGCTGACATGTGCAGAGACACATTGATTTTAATGTGTCTACGTGAGTCAGTGTCTCCGGTACGTGAGAAAACTGTCACCACACGTACCGGAGCCACTGACGTGTGAAACAGGCCTTACCAAAATCCCACACGGTCTGCTATATCGGCCTTCTTTTCTGCTCGCTTTCTAAAACTGATCATGGACAAAACAGAATTCATCATCTTTCCCCATATCACTCTACCCCTCCACCAGACCTATCCATCAATGTCAATGGCTGCTCACTTTCCACAGTCCCACACGCCCGGTGCCTCGGGGTGATCCTCGACTCTGCTCTCTCTTTCAGGCCGGTTTCACACGTCCAGATAATTCCGGTACCGGAGAAATCGGTACCGGAGTTATCCGTGTCTGTGTGCTCACGTTGCACATCAGTGTGGCACACGTGCGGCAGCCGTGTGCCGCCCGAGGACCACACGGACCGTGCAGGAGAGACAGCACTACAGTAAGCGCTGTCCCCCCTGCGTGTGGTGCTGAAGCCGGCATTCATCTCTTCTCCCCTGCAGGAGAGAAGAGATGAAAGATCAAGTTTTTGTTCTTTTTTGTTAAAAATAAAGTTTGCTGGTGACCTCCCGCCTCTCATCCCCAGTGCGCCGCCCAGCCGCTTGCAGAGAAATACTCACCGAGCTCCCGCGATGTCTCCTCTCAGCGCCGGCAGCTTGTCCTGTGTGAGCGGCCACGTGGTACCGCTCATTACAGTGATGAATATGTGCATAGTCATCACTGTAATGAGCGGTACCACGTGACCGCTCACACAGGACAAGCTGCCGGCGCTGAGAGGAGACATCGTGGGAGCTGGGTGAGTATTTCTCTGCAAGCGGCCGGGCGGTGCACTGGGGATGGGAGGCGGGAGGTCACCAGCAAACTTTATTTTTAACAAAAAAGAACAAAAACTTGATCTTTCATCTCTTCTCTCCTGCAGGGGAGAAGAGATGAATGCCACCTTCAGCACCACACACAGGGGGGACATCACTTACTGTAGCGCTGTCTCTCCTACCGCCGTACGTGCACACGGAGGAGAGTGCACACTGTTCTCCGTGTGCACGTGTGCAGGACGTATTGCTGTACATGCTGCCGGAGATAAGCAGACATGTCTCCGTGTTTTTAACACGGACACATGGTCCGTGAAAACACGGAGACATGTGCATAGACCCATTCATTTGAATGGGTCTACGTGTGTCAGTGTCTCCGGTACGTGAGAAAACTGTCAGTACACGTACTGGAGACACTGATGTGTGAAAGAGGCCTCGAGCCACATATCCAAGCCCTTGCCTCCTCCTGCCGTCTCAAACTCAAAAATATTTCCCGTATTCGCGCCTTCCTTGACCACGACACCACAAAAACACTAGTGCACGCCCTTATCATCTGCTGCCTTGACTACTGCTACCTCCTACTCTCTGGCTTCCCCTCTAGCACTCTGGCACCACTCCAATCCATCCTACACTCTGCTGCCCGACTAATCTACCTGTCTCGCTGCTATTCCCCAGCCTCTCCACTATGCCAAGCCCTTCACTGACTTCCTATTGCCCAGAGACTCCAGTTCAAAACCCTTAGGGCTTGTTTCCACTTGCGAGAAACACGTCCGTGTCTCGCATGTGGAAACCAAGCTCTGGCGCCGGCACATAGGAGCGGAGCATGCGGCCGCATAGCAACACATGGAGCTGCACGCTCCGCTCCAATGTGCCGGTGCCAGAGCTTGGCTTCCACATGCGAGACACGGACGTGTTTCTCGCAAGTGGAAACAAGCCCTTACAATGACATACAAAGCCATCATCAACCTGTCTCCTCCATACATCTGTGACATGGTCTCCCAGTACTTACCTACACGCAACCTCCGATCCTCTCAAGATCTCGTTCTCTACTCCCCTCTCATCTCTTCTTCCCACAACCGCATCCAAGACTTCTCCCGTTCTTCCCCCATGCGCTGGAACTCTCTACCCCAACACATCGGACTCTCGCCTACCATTGAAATCTTCAAAAAGAACCTGAAGACTCACTTCTTCTGACAAGCCTACAGCCTGCAGTGATCCTACTGAACAGCCACACAACCAGCTCTACCCTCTCCTAGTATATCCTCACCCATGCCCTGCAGACTGTGAGCCCTCGCGGGCAGGGTCCTCCCTCCTTACGTACCTGTGTACCTTGTTTTTTTGCTCATGTTTAATGTACTTTGTCTATATTTGCCCACTTTTTCACATGTAAAGTGCCATGGAATAAATGGCGCTATAAAAATGTATAATAATAATAAAAGATGAGGATTTCTTAAGAATTTTTTGTTTACCCTGAAGATGGTGGGGGAAAAATGCACGTTACCTCTGCGAAGCAAATCCTGATGGAATCTGCTGCAAACTAACAAATGAAAAGGCTGCAAAAAATGCTAAGGGTGCATCTTTTTGAGGAATTTTGAGGTTTTTGAGTACATGGGAGAATTTCTCCTCCAAAAACTCAACAAAAAAACCTCAGTGTGAATCCTAAGGCCAAATTCAGAAGTATGATGTTCCTAGTGTGGACTACGATGCCATCACTCCTTTGCTAAAGGCACTTTTATACGAGTCAATAAACATCCGATGTAAACATGCCGGCAATCACTGGACGAGAGAACAAAATGCTTGTTCGTCAGGAGGACACTTATGAGTAGAAATCATACTTATCGGCATTGCTCGTCAGCCTGTGTGAACAGCGGGTAAGTGAGAGCCGACAAACTTAATCTAGTCAATCTGCGCTTGAGGTGTATAACATTTGTGAGAGTGACTGTCTGCCACACATCATCACCCCCATTATCTCCATGGTGGACTGGTGCACCAATATGGGATGTGTCCTGCACATGAAGTAATGGGGGTCTCTGTAGGGCACCTAAGGTAAGTGTTAGGATGGATGAGGTGATGTGTCCTGCACATGAAGTAATGGGTGTCTCTCTGGGGAACCTGAGGTAAATGTTAGGATGGATAAGGTGATGTGTCCTGCACATGAAGTAATGGGGGTCTCTCTGGGGAACCTGAGGTAAATGTCAGGATGGATGAGGTGATGTGTCCTGCACATGAAGTAATGGGTGTCTCCTCTGGGGAACCTGAGGTAAATGTTAGGATGGATGAGGTGATGTGTCCTGCACATGAAGTAATGGGGGTCTCTCTGGGGAACCTGAGGTAAATGTTAGGATGGATGAGGTGATGTGTCCTGCACATGAAGTAATGGGGGTCTCTCTGGGGAACCTGAGGTAAATGTCAGGATGGATGAGGTGGTGTCCTGCACATGAAGTAATGGGTGTCTCTCTGGGGAACCTGAGGTAAATGTTAGGATGGATGAGGCGATGCGTCCTGCACATGAAGTAATGTGTGTCTCTCTGAGGAACCTGAGCTAAATGTCAGGATGGATGGGGTGATGTGTCCTGCACATGAAGTAATGGGGTCTCTCTGGGGATCCTGAGGTAAATGTCTGGATGGATGAGGTGATGTGTCCTGCACATGAAGTAATGGGGGTCTCTCTGAGGAACCTGAGGTAAATGTCAGGACATATGAGGAGATGAGTCCTTCACATGAAGTGATGGGGTTCTAAAGGAGGAACCTGAGGTAAATGTCAGGAGTCAGACTCAGGACACATGAGATGAGTCCTGCACATGAAGTAATGGGGGTCTTGCTTGGTAAACTGAGGTAAATGACAGGACATATGAGATGAGTCCTGCACTTGAAGGTATGGGGTCTCTCTGAGGGAAAAGAATGATGAAGGGATGTGTCCTGCAAATGAGGTAATGGGGGGGTCTCATGGGGGAAAATACATGGTGGCTCAGTGGTTAGCATTGCAGCCTTGCAGCGCTGGGGTCCTGGGTTCAAATCCCACCAAAGACAACATCTGCAAGGAGTTTGCTTGCAGGGGTTTCCTTCCACACCCCAAAGACATACTGATAGGTAATCTAGATTGTGAGCCCCAATGGGGACAGTGATGATAATATCTGGAAAGTGCTGCAGAATAAGATAGCGCTATATAAGGGAGTTAAATGAATGAATGAAGGGATGTGTCATACACATTCAGTAAATGGGGTCTCTCTGGGGGCCCCAAGGTCTCAGGACAGATGAGGGGCTGTGTCCAGTATTGGGGTCTCAATCCATGGGGGCCCCAAGGTCTTCGTATAGATGAGGGGCTGTGAGCTGCGGTCAGCGCGGGCGCAGCCGTGTATCGGGGGGCGGGGCTCAGTGACAGATGGAGAGAGCCGCCGTATATAAGACTCTCCGGGAGAGCGAAGCCGCAGTTCCCCAGCCAATACGCTGACGGGCTGTCGCACGGTTCAGGACAGGGGCTAGCGCGACATACTGCATCACTCGGACTGGATTTATTGGCGGGAGTTGCTGGACACTGACTGGATAGCACCTGTTACATGACTTTTGTGTGGAGCTGCTGTTGTTTGAGGAGTCCCGGCATTTCCAGCGCTGCTGTATAAGGAGCTGTACCTGTCCGCCGCTTCCATATCCCGAGAGGGTGATGAAGAAGATGGAGCACAGCATTGTTTGGGGCTTGGTGCTACTGTCGCTCGGTTTGCAGCAGGTAATTGAGGGCCGATCTCTGTAGCGTCCTCCTAGGTCGCAGCGTGTGTTGCGGCCGATCTGATCGCTCGGCTCTTGTGTGTTTCTCTCTAAGGTCTGCGGCTCCGGGGTCTTTCAGCTGCGGCTGGACGCGTTAGTCAATAGCAACGGGACGTTGGCGGATGGGGGGTCGTGTGTGCCGGACTGCCGGACGTTCTTCAAGATCTGCCTGAAGCATTACCAGACTGTGGTGTCCCCGGGGCCCTGCACGTTCGGCAGCGTCGTCACCCCGGTGCTGGAGACCGGCGCCTTCATAGATGGACTGTCCACACACGTCAGCCTGCAGTTCAACTTTACCTGGCCGGTAAGGAGGGGGAGACACCCCCCCCCCCAGTTACCTGTGTGAGGAGGCAGCGACCCCCCCCTTCTGTGTGAGGAGGCAGGGACCCCCCATACACCTGTGTGAGGAGGCAGGGACCCCCCATACACCTGTGTGAGGAGGCAGGGACCACCCCATACGCCTGTGTGAGGAGACAGGGACCACCCCATTTATCTATGTGAGGACCCCCCCCATACACCTGTGTGAGGAGGCAGCGACCCCCCCCCTTCTGTGTGAGGAGGCAGGGACCCCCCATACACCTGTGTGAGGAGGCAGGGACCCCCCATACGCCTGTGTGAGGAGGCAGGGACCACCCCATACGCCTGTGTGAGGAGACAGGGACCACCCCATTTATCTATGTGAGGACCCCCCCCATACACCTGTGTGAGGAGGCAGCGACCCCCCCCCCCCATACACCTGTGTGAGGAGGCAGGGACCCCCCATACACCTGTGTGAGGAGGCAGGGACCACCCCATACACCTGTGTGAGGAGACAGGGACCACCCCATTTATCTATGTGAGGAGACAGAACCCCCCAATACACCTGTGTGAGGAGACAGACTCCTCCAATACCCCCATACACCTTTATGAGGAGGCAGCCCCCCCTCCGCCATACACCAGTGTGAGAAGGCAGAGCCCCCCCCCTCCAATTTGAGGAGATGGGAACCCCCCCCTTCACTACCATACACCTTTGAGGAGGCAGGGACCCCCGCTCCAGTGTGAGGAGGCAGCGAACCACCCCCCTGCCATACACCACTGTGAGGAGGCAGCGAACCACCCCCCTGCCATACACCACTGTGAGGAGGCAGTGACCCCCCCCCCATATACCTGTGAGGAGGCAGAGACCCCCCCCCCTCCAGTGTGAGTAGGTAGAGACACCCCCTCACCACCATACACCTGTGTGAGGAGGCAGAGTCCCACCACCATTTACCAGTGTGAGGATGCAGGAACCCCCATACACCTGTGTAAGTAGGTAGTGACTCCTGTATGAGGAGGCAGGTAACCCCCACATACATCTGTGGGGGGGGCTAGTGTGTTTCCCCCCATGCGGTGCCATAGTGTGTGTGGTAGAAGTTCCGGACCCCTGTGCAGGCACACAGGTTACCCCATTGCTGTGTGCCCCCATATATTCCGGCTGGTACGAGGACTGCTCTTTCCCCGTCTGTGGCCCTATAGTACCGGCCCCCTCCCGTCTGTGGCCCTGCCGGCTCCTCCTCAGCCTCCAGTGTAAACACAGCGGGTGGTATTTGTGGGTAAATAGCTTGTATTTCCATAACACTGTCCTGATCCACAGCACTTTACAGTCAGGGAAAGTGTAGTCTCCTCCGTATACAGATGTGCAGACCATACAGGAGCAGGGACCCTCAGAGCTACTGCAGCCCCTGGACATTGTGTTATTGTGTCTCCCTCCTCCCCGTATACAGTAGCCTGTACCACAGTCCGCTCCCGGTCTCTGCTGGTAATAAACAATATCCCCCAACCCCCGCCATCTTCACTGAAAACAAACCAGAGGGCTTGCTTTAATTGAGATGTAAGCGGTAATACTATCTGCAATTAGATTAATTAAACTGTACAGGCGGCTGTTAATTAACAGAAGCCTTCTGAATATTCCTGCTCGCATGATTACTACTTTTCTGTTTCAGCTTATTTTTCCTATGTTGGGTTTAATAATTTGTGTTTTTTTGTTTTTTCTTCTCTTTAGAAAACCTTCTCTCTGATTGTTGAAGCGTTTCATAAACCTACAGGTAAATAACATGATGGAGCACTAGAGGGCGCCGGTGTCACAGCGCTCCCGTAGGGTTAGGTGCTGCTAAACTTTCCTATTTATAAGGGACATCAGTAGTTAACCTTGCCCTTAACTTAAATTCCCATTTCTACTTTCAAAACAAGCTGCCGTTGGAGAGATGTAAAGTTTTTTTTTTTTTTCTTTTTTCATGGCCTTACGTACCTAATCTCCAAAACAATTGCACTTCCTCCAGTTTATTTTTGGCGTGGGAAAGAAGTCCGCTCTTTGGTGAGAAAACCAGAAGTCTGCCAAATTGTCCTGACTGCCTTTTCCTGTATTTTACACCTTTTTTAAATTCCGCCCTTTGGAAAAGAAATAATGGCTTTTGGATGTTTTGCTGACATAGAGGAAGAGAATATTTCAACAAAACAATTCTCACATTGAAACCTTTCTTGAGGAAACGGACTTGGGCTCTTGCTCACCTTGTAGAACATTAGTCTTTTACATTAAGAATTTTTTTAATTATTTATTTTCCAAAAATGCAAGACCGTATGCATCAAAATATTTCTACAAATTTAATTTTTATTCTTTTTTTGTAAACTTTCATTAATTAGTTGTACACATAGGATATATTACAAAAGATTCCTTATTTTATCAGAGAAAGAAACTACTTTCTCTCTCTCTCTGGACTGGTCATTCATTCTCAATCCACAGCTAATATCTGCCTTCAGTGACTACAGATTTTTTTTTTCTCCCATTAGTGAGCTAAAAGGACCAACGGTCATCTCTTAAAATTATATTGAAGAAGGCGCTCGAGTCAGATGGTGCCCGTAAATTTCGATGCAGAGGGGAAGGAAGAACTAGAGGCAGACACTGTGCTGCAAGTTCTTCCTGAACATCAGTTAGTCCTCAATAGATGACAGTGCTCATAAAGTTCTATGCAGAACGGTCATCCAGGAGAACTTGCAGTACAATGTCAGTACCTGCCTCTAGCTCCTTGTTCTCCCTTCCCTCTCCATAGAACTTTATGGGCACCAGCTGTCATGTCCTATGGAGAATGTAAATGATGATTCAGGAGCACTTGCAGCAGAATGTTTGCTTCTAGTTTCTCAGGCTTCTTCCACACTTCTGTCGGTACAGGACCGTCGGCCCAACGTACCGACGGACGTTGTGCTAAATTTAGCACATCGTGGGCAGTGGATGCAGTTTTACAACGCATCCGCTGCCCAGTGTGATGAGCGGGGAGGAGGGGGCGGAGTTCCGGCCGCACATGTGCGGTCGGAAATGGCGGACCCGTCGGACACAAAGTTACATTAAACGTTTTTTTGTGACGACGGACCGCAAAAACACGACGCATCCGTCGCACGACGGATGCGACGTGTGTCCTTCCGTTGCAATCCGTCATTAAAGTCAATGGCAAAAAAACGGATCCTGCGGGCACATTTGCAGGATCCGTTTTTTTCCCATAACGACGGATTGTGACTGAGGGAAGAAGACGGAAGTGTGAAAGTAGCCTTACCCTCCATAGACTCTTATAGGCACCAACTGTCATCTCCTATATCAGTAATCTAAAAACTGAACTGAGTGATTAGACTTGGAGGAGGAAGAATTGGATGTCTCTGATAAGAGATGTTACAGTTGCTTATTTTTTACGTGTGCTATTTGAGATGGCGTAATCGTAGCTTTTAACAATGGGTAGATTTTTCTCCTTTATTTTAAACTCAACTGGAACTTCCAAAAAAAGCAGTGTTGTGAAATGGGTGACTGTAAAATCCAATGTAAAGTGAGGCTGTCAGACTTCCTATGTGCTGCACGTGCTTCTCTGAAATACATCTGCTAAGATGCCTGGTTCTTTTTTTCCACAGGGGCTAATCAGAGGGAAATTTTGGTCAGCGATTTTGTAATCCAGAAAACCCTTAATGTTGGCGAAGCTTGGTCCAGTGATCTGAAGATGGGGAAACGAAATACCCAGCTGAAATATTCCTACAGGGTCGTCTGCAGCGAACACTACTACGGGGAAAGCTGCTCCCGGCTCTGTAAGCCTCGCGACGATCGCTTCGGACACTACGTCTGTGAATCTGACGGCAGCATTTCATGTCTGAAAGGATGGAAAGGAGAATACTGCTCGAAACGTAAGGCTCGGAAACATGTCTACCACTGACCCCGCACCAGCGTGTAGTAATCACCCAGTAGAGCAGCACTGGTGGGACACTGGGATTGTAATGCTGGATGTTATTCACCTCCAGTAATCGCTTATACATTCACCCTGTAATTGCTGAATAATATATCGGCGTTTGACTGTAGCTCAGAGAAACCTTATGCTCCGCCAGTTCTTGCTCCAAAGTCCAATTTGCCACAGACAATTTAGCATCCTTTATGCCCTCGAACACCTGCCAACACTGGAAGCTTGTCATTAGTCCCATGATAAATCTCCAATCTGTAGCTCATTCAGCTGTTCATTACCCGCAAAAGAGAAAATAAATGAAAGGGTCTAGAAATCAGGATGGTTTGTGTAATGACGCATTCGGCCCCGAGTCCTCCTATTCACACACAAGAATGAGTCCTCATTAACCTAATGAACCACTCACTTCTACAGTTTAATATCCATGATCTTATGTTCTCGTATGATATGGAAACCGTGAGAATTGGCCAAGAGGACGCAGTGGCTGAAAATCTTAATGGCGCAGGAGTTTAGTCTCACAGATTTAAGGACTATTAGCTAGGCTCACGTAACATGCTCACTCCTATATGAGCTGTTTACTATGGGTGTGTTGGGTTTTTGTTTTTATAGTACCGGTAGGTTTTTTTTGTTTTTTTTCCATGCACTTTTTCTTACAAAAATATATATTATATACCCAGATCATGCAGTGTTGACTTGCTACCAACATCTGTCTGTGCCGCTTTATGCTTTGCTGGCAATTTTGCAAACATTTGAAACCACCGTGCAGATGTAAAATCGTAAATTAAATTGAAAAAGTACACTTTATTAATAAATCTGCAGCATTTTTGCAAAGGAATTCTGTAGCCTATTTTTTTATTTATTTATTTTTTTCCCCCGTATGGACGTGGTTTCGGGGATTGACTTGTGCTTGGCCTTTGCCTCCAGAACAAGAGATGAAAATGAGAATATGTCCTGGTGAGGTTTGCTAGCAACAAACATGTTTTTTATCAAAACATAGGAGTGGGGTGTATTGACTGCTGGATCTCTTCCTTCATGTCATACGCCAGGCGCTTACTACTGTATACCTTCAAACAGTTTGCACTTTGTGGGGCTGGCCATACAGGGTTAATGCAATCCATTGTGGGGGAGCAGTTTATTTCTCCATGGAGGCTGCTAGCAATGAAGTTATAGTTTGTGTACTAGGACCTATGGTTCTTTTTTTTTTTTTAACCCCATAATGACCTGATTCATGGCCACAACTTTTTCTTTTGTTTGTTTTTGTAAATTCTTTGTAAAGTTTAGGATACAACAGAAGGGAAACTTTCTTTTGTTTGTTTGTTTTTTTTTTCTTCCATGTTCTCTAGCGTTGTATGTAAAGCATGCCAAGGCTTCCTCAGCGTTCTGATCTTTTACACGTAATTGCAGGGCACAAACAGGAAGTGGACACAGAACATTTAGTGTGCTCCACATATCGCATATTGGTGGCTTTAGAGCTGTCTGCAGAATACACAGCGCCCCCCATTGACAAGAATAATGTGACCACCCTGACTAGTGTGCACTCCAACAATGGCCCCACTCAAACATGACATCTGAGTGATGATCTTTGTTATTTAGTTCATAAGAGTCTGCAAAAAATATCACCCATGTTCTACTACACATTTTACAATCACTTGTCCACATTTGGGAATTTTTTTTTTTTTTTATGCATGCATTTTCCTATTCCAGCCGTTTGTGAAAGCACTGGGGCACAGTGAATGTGAACGATTTGCCATACAACCTCCAGTCGTTCCCTTCTCCATGGACGTGTGCGGGCAGTGCGCTGTTTGCGACGTGCTTATGCCGCTCAGGGGTCAAGTGTAATGTCTCCTGGCCGGGTGACTTGTGCTGCGCGGCACGCGTTGTTGTTATCCTTGACATTAGAGAACAGCTGTAGTGAGGAGGGAGAGAAGCAGCCACAACGGGAGCAGCTGTTATCTCCCTGAGACTGTGGATCAGGGTGGACGGGCTGTTGTTCAGAGTCACCCAGGCATTAAATGAGGTCCTTGTAAGCAGCAAAATCCATGTCACACACTGGGGCTTAACAACAAGGGCAGCAAAGGAACTGTCTGTTTCTCTGGTCCGACAGCCTGGTGCTCAGGTGTATGGTGAGAGGACAGATGTGGGGACCTCCTGGGTGCACGTGATGGCGCTGCCTACCAGATGCATTGTACTTCTGCATAGGAAACTAGAAAATCCAACTTTTTCCCCATAAGTTTCCGATTTTACTCCCAATCTGCTCTATAGAATTCTTATCCTGTGAAATTGGTTGTCATTGATCAGATAAGCCAACTCTCTTGATTATGCAGCCCTTGCTTTTAGGTGCCAAAAAAACAAACTGTAACATCTTCCACTTTCCATAAAACTAGTCCACCACGGGCTAGGTCAGCATGCTGGACAATTAGATAACATAAAGGGAAAAACAAAAAATGGCAGACTGGATGCAAAATGATGTGTACCTTATACACTATTTGTCTACTCCTGCACCCCTCCTGGTACAAGAAACATGATCTGCCTTCAGCAGTGTAATGTGAGGAGCCGAGAGATTCTGTGATGGTTGACATTAACCATGGCCAATATTGTATGTTTTCACAGCAATATGTCTGGATGGGTGCAGTGAGCAGAATGGCTTCTGTAACAGCCCCGGGGAGTGCTCGTGAGTATTAATATCATATATATTTTAGAGAATGGTCTTATTTCTTGTGCATTATTATATCCTTATTGTCTAAAATGGCCATTTCAGTTGTCGTCCTGGCTGGCAGGGTCGTTACTGCAACGAGTGCATTCCTCATAATGGATGTAGGCACGGGACATGCCAAATTCCCTGGCAGTGCACCTGCGACGAAGGCTGGGGCGGCCTTTTCTGCGATCAAGGTGAGCATGCTTGACTGATATCTGCATTTTGGCATTTGTGCCGCATTATCGGCATTTGCCTTTTTCTACTAAGATTATATAAATCTGATGTGAATGTTCATTTCATTTACATTCTGTACAGATCTGAACTATTGTACTCACCATAAACCCTGCAAAAATGGAGCTACTTGTATGAACACTGGTCAGGGTAGTTACACGTGTTCTTGCCGACCTGGATACACTGGCGTGAATTGTGACGAGAAGATCAACGAGTGCGACAGCAATCCTTGCCGAAACGGTGGTAGCTGCACGGTAAGTGAACAGTATAAATTGGAGTTGTTGGATATGTGTGTGTATTGATCCTGCACAGGGGCCATCGTCCGTCTGCGTACATCAATTTCAAACCATATGTTTCCAGTCGGCACTCTGAAGGGTGATGGGGTCTCACATATAAATACATATGAAGACCAGCACTCGTGTAAGTTGCAATTAACTCTTATAGATAATTAAATCCACGCAAAAGACCCAATATAAATTTAAATATTTTGTTTTTACTAGAAAAAATATATTACATGTAACAATGATAATAACAACAAACGAAAAACAATATTATGTACCACAAAGTACGTTGTGAGCAATGATACAGACCCATTCACTAGTAGAGATGTAGAAATGACAAATTCACTCGGTATACACCAATATACTCCTGCCTCACACTGTCTATAACTGGATATCCTTATAAAACATAGAGAGATCTCTCAGAAAAACCGCATTAAAAAACGGCAAACAACCGCAAATTGTAGAACAAAAGAAGAAAAGAGAAAAAAATGAAAAAAAGAATATGATAAAATGCGATGGGCACAGAGAGGGTTAACGAACCCAAAATGGTCTTAGAAGCTGCCCCGGCCGGTAGCGAAGCTTCAATAAACCAGGTGTGGCACAGTCCGAAGCAGGGTTAACCGGGTCGGAAACCTGCTGTCCGTGCCACCTGTTACCTTAGATGGAGCTCGTGTGTGATCGCTGTAATTTCCTTGCTGGATTTCCCAAATCCTGGATGAGTGATGTGGTCACGGATGTGGTTAGCGTTCTCTGCTGCCTGGCGATGAAGCTCTCCGGAGCAGGACCTGCCGTGACGTACCAGATCACGTGTAGAGTCAAATGGTTTGCCAGCTGAACGTTCAGAGGATACGGGTCGCCGCATGGGCCATAGTCCTCTAAGCGCCACTGTAAAATTTATTCATATGCAATTAACTCTTGACTGGATTCCATTGAAATTTCAATACATCAATTCATATAATGTTTTGTTTTTTTTTAAAAGGCTTCGGGGCCAAAACGTTTCATGTGCATTAATGTTCAGAAGTTTCAATGGAATAAATTCAAGAGTTAATTGTAACTTGTGTGAGTGCCGGTCTTCATATAATTTTAGGTAATATAAATGGCCCAAAAAGTAGCCTCTTTCCCTACAACAAATTGAAATATGGGTAGTCATACTGGCTGTCTTCTGGACTTGCAGCACCCTAACCAGGCTTGGGAATGTGACCTTCAGCTTGTTAAACGGAGACCGGACGGAAGTATAATATCTCTGTAATCTCCTCCTTAGGGCTCATACTCACTCGGATGAGTCTTGCACGGCAATACCCAGCACTGCACCTGGCACAGAGGAGCGGAGCATGCGGCTGCATGTATTCCTATGCTGCCGCACGCTCCGATCTGAGTGCCGGCAGCAGCGCCAGGTATTAACATGCAAGACTCATCTGAGTTTCACGCAAGTATGAGCCCTAAGGCCTGATTCTGGTAGCAGTGATTATTTCTTCTACAGACTCCCAGATTTGTATTGGCACGTTTGATCCGTGACTCATGAATTTGGACATGTGTTCGTGCTTTGGTGCGGACACACGGCCTCCAAATACAGACATGAACATTGATTAGAATGTGGAATACTGACCACTGCGTGAGCCCCAAGACCTCAGTCAGATATGTGTAAGTCACATGTCCTGTACATGATCTGTGTTTTTCACGTATAGAGCTTGTGCCCATTATAACTTATGGCGCTGTTCACATGTCTGTCAAAATTATCACTTTCAAGTCTATGAATCGGTCTGTTAATTTTTAACATTGCAGAGTAGATTTAATATTTATTTTTTATCACTGAACAGTCTATTCTAAATTTTTTTTTTTTTTGTTCTGAAAGCTACTGAATGCCTAAAGGTCCACTCTACAGAACCAATGGTTGCTGCAAAATATCCTCAATTTACTACCAAACAATACACTATATGATGTGTATTGATCTTAGATTCCAGGCATGCCTTTTACAAGAGACCACAATGTTTTTTGTGGTCTGTGCCTCTTACATATTTGCGACATGCCAGCATACAGGTGGCTAGGATGGACTTCTTCTGTTGGCTTCTGCCTTATCCATAAACCAGGGTGTCCTGTCTGAGAATTTAGGATTGCCGTTCTTGTCCTTGCACTCTCCCTCGCCTCTTTAGTTGGCGTTGTAGCGTCAGCTCGTCAAACTAGAAATTCTTTTGCTTGTGTTTGCACTATCAACATGTTCCTGTGTAATGTACGGGTAAATCGAGTTTGGCATGGCTTTTATTGTTTATACACCTCAGCCGTGGCCTCACTCTTGTACTCTGATTCATAGCAAACTTTGCCCTGTGCTAATTCCTTATTAGAGCTGCCTTGTAGCAGCTACCTGCATCTTCACATCCTTATTAAATCTTTGTCTCCTGTCTCTAGGATGGTGAAAGCGGCTATGTCTGCGAATGTCCTCAAGGCTATTATGGCAGCCACTGTGAACACAGCGTATTAAACTGTGCCGATTCCCCGTGCTTTAATGGCGGCACATGTAGAGAACGAGAAATGGGCGCCAGTTACGCTTGTCAGTGCCCACTGGGGTATACAGGTTCCAATTGTGAAAAGAAAGTGGACCGATGTATCAACAACCCTTGTCTAAATGGTATGTATTCATGGGCCGCTGTACTGCCAGTGACCAACCCATAGTGTTTAGTCTCTACGGAGGCTCCATCATAGATCCTGCAAAAATCTTGTCTGTAAGACCCTGGACACCATGATGGAGCCCATTATAGTCAGTAGGGTCCGACAGGCATTTTGGCAGCCTGTTCTGCTGCCGTAGAGAGCCCAGATTTTCTACTTACCAGCATATCTCAGCCGTTCTCTGCTGTATCCATGCCCTGGGCCTGGACTGACTTTTTCCCTCCTTAGCCATGAAAGGCTGCAATAGAAATTACCTGATTATGTACCATATTTAGTTTATTACATGGATTTTTTTTTTTCGTCCTTTATTCCTATTTCTCTAACTTTTGCTTCACCTGCTTGAGTAAATATGAAGTGTATGATGGACAGAACAAAAAAATGTATATAGAACATATTAAATTTTATATATTTTTTTTTTCTCCACTTTCCACAAAATTCATAACCTGCTCCATTTTGGAGTAAAAATGTCACATACATGAGGCCCATACAATTACCATCCTTGTGCTCAATGTTCTGACGAGTTGTATAGCAGGAATCCTGCCGCCATATTGCTCGGCACACCAGTAACCCTGTGTTAATGTTTCTTACAGGGGGGCAGTGCTACATCCTCCATTACAATCAGTTGTGCCGCTGTCGCATGGGGTATACAGGCTCGACGTGTGCAGTCAACATGAACGTCTGTACAAAGAATCCCTGCAGTAATGGAGGGACCTGCTATGACAAGAATGGCGACTTTGGATGTATGTGTCCTCCAGGATTTACCGGGAAGTCCTGCGATCTGAAAGTCAACGACGAATGCACAGTCAATCCGTGCAGGAATGGAGGAACGTGCCATTTTGTGCCTTATGAAAAAAGCACTGTTTGTCTTTGTCCTCATGGTCTGATGGGAAGCCGCTGTGAGTTCCCAGTGGATCGGGACTTTCCTTGGTTGGCAGTCTTCATGGGCGCTGGCATGGTGGGACTCCTGGTTTTACTCTTCATGATCTTTATTTTAGTAAGACATTTCCGGCAGAAGCCGATGCAGGACACCAAAGCCATGAATAATTTATCAGACTTCCAGAAAGACAACTTAATCCCAGCTTCACAGCTGAAAAATATCAATAAAAAGAAGGACTTGGAAGTGGACTGTGGGCTGGAGAAATCAAATTACAAGCTCAAAAATTACCCATTAGACTGCAATCTAGCAAACGGACTTATCGGAGGGGTCATGAATGGGATGGGAAAAGCAGACAAGTTCCACAATAGTGAAAAATGCTTAGAAGAGGAGAAGTTCCCTCTCCGTCTACACAGGTGAGATTGAAAACCTACAAGTGGGCTGCATTGTCTCACTATGGCCGGGGCTACACGGTAAAAATCGCCATGTAGGCACAGCCTCCCACCCCCTCCCTCCAGCGTTGCCTGCTGTCACTGTAATGCAAGGACCCAAGAAGTGTTGATCGGCCCTTACAACATACATGTGCATTTACACTGCTGTAAACCCCCATGAGTGTAACAGTACGTGGGAAATCGGGCAGAGGCCAATCTTTCGTAGCTGCAATAATGGCGTTGCCATAGTTAGTAGGGTTGTCAGTAAGTGTGAACACTATCCAAACGTGTTAACTTTACACCCTCCATCCATGCAGAAGTGGAGGGACGTGTGACTGCTCCCTATGAAAAAGGCATTAATTGTCTATTCTTGTGGCAAGTCAATGTGAGTTTCCAGCCAGTTGACTATGTTTTACTATCTATGGCCTTTATTGTAAGGCATTTCCATCAGGAGCCAATGCAGGATACAGACACTATTAGGTCTGTGTTACATAAGGCACATTAGTTTCCTACATGAAATTTGCAATAATGAAAAATGCTTAGAAGTGGCACAATTATAGAATAATTTCCAAGCTCCTTTTGTCAGTCATTCTTATTAATTAGGCTGATCATTTAAATAAAAAAGCCATAGAAGTTGAGACTTGTAGTTCTCCATGGCTGAGCGTAGCAGGGGTCTACACTGAGTTTGCGGCAGCGAATGTGTCGGATCAGCGATGCCTCGACTTCCACATGTGATGTCATATTGCATGTATTTTTATAGAGGACCTGTTACTAATTCAAGAGGCCAGTTTTTATTCTTCCCATAATTTTTTTTTTTTCTTGCATTCACCATAATATTCCCCCCAAAAAAAATTTGAATTTTTTTTTTTTTTTTTTTTTTTTTTTTTTTTTGTGTAGCTATGGTTTTGGGGGGCTTGTCCTTGGGCTGCTCTGCATAATTACCTTGACAAGCAACACTCCCTTGGTAAAGACCATAAAGTTTAGCGCTAAAATGTTTTTATTACTGGATCTATTTAGAAGTGTTAGGCTGCTTTCACACTAGCGTTGTGTGACGCACGTCGCAATCTGTCGTTTTGGAGAAAAAACGCATCCTGCAAAGTTGCCCGCAGGATGCGTTTTTTTTTTCTCCATAGACTTGCATTAGTGACGGATTGCCACACGTCGCATCCGTCGTGCGACGGATGCGTCGTGTTTTGGCAGACCGTCGGCACAAAGTTACATGTAACTTTTTTTGTGCGTCGTGTCCGCAATTTTCGACCGCTCATGCGCGGGCGGAACTCCCCTCCCTCCTCCCCGGACTGCAGAATGGGCAGCGGATGCGTTATAAAACTGCATGCGCTGCCCACGTCTTGCAATTATTTCACAGCGTCCGTCGGCCCGACGCATTACGACGGGCCTGTGCGACGGTCTAGTGTGAAAGTAGCCTTAGAGAAAAAAAACACATTTGTCTTGGTGTCAGGTTCTCTGGTAGGCCAAACAGGCTTTAGTGAAGACACATCACCTTAGGAACCTATCAGGCTTCTTGGCTGTTAAAGCAATATCAGAATGCGTAGAGAAGAAAAGATGGCGGCACATGTTTATGGCAGCACCAGTTCTCCTGGCCATGCTAATCTCTGGACTCCTGATCATTATTATTATTATTATTATTATTATTTATTTTTTTTCTTTTACAGTGAAAAGCCCCAGTGTAGAATATCCACTATATGTTCCCCAAGAGATTCAATGTACCAGTCCATTTATGTGATGGCAGAGGAAAGAAATGAATGTGTGATAGCTACAGAGGTAAGAACATCACTGCTATGGTACGATGACCAGAGGCGATGCTTTCCCTGCCATGGGTGATTAGTTTGGAATACATAGCCTCTCAGTTGACATCATCTTTATAATTGTAACAGAGTTCTTATTGCAGAAAATGTACCTTTTATATTAGCGGTAAGCATTCTGCATTAAAGGGGTTGTAGGTTTTTCTAGTTGCCCCACAGAGCATTAATGGAGTAGTGTTCAGGCACCCAACCTGAGATACATTTTGTAACTGTAAGGCTGCCGTCACACTAGCAGTATTTGGTCAGTATTTTACATCAGTATTTGTAAGCCAAAATCAGGAGTGGGTGATAAATTCTGAAGTGGTGCATATGTTTCTATTATACTGTTCCTCTAATTGTTCCACTCCTGGATTTGGCTTACAAATACTGATGTAAAATACTGACCAAATACTGAGTGTGACAGCAGCCTTAGAAGTGCTCCATTGGGAATAAATGATCCAGTCTACTGATTAGTGCGCGTCCTAGTCACCTATTTTGTGAAAACAATAGGGTTGAGCGAAACGGATCGTTCATTTTCAAAAGTCGCCGACTTTTGGCAAAGTCGGGTTTCGTGAAACCCGACCCGACTCCAGCGTGGGATCGGCCACGTGGTCGGCGATCTTGGCGCCAAAGTCGCGTTTTGTATTACGCCTTCCCCGCCATTTTTTCAGCCAATTAAGGAGTGTGGGCAGCGTGATGACATAGGTTACGGCCTGGTTTCTGCGGCGTCATAGAGCCATATTACCGTTTGGGCTGCAGTGATTTCCGCAGTCAAACACAACACATGCTTTGCACGGAGGGGAGAGAGAGAGAATATCCACATTGGAGAGAGAGAGAGAATCCACATTGGAGAGAGAGAGTGAATCCACATTGGAGAGAGAGAGAGAATCCACATTGGAGAGAGAGAATCCACATTGGAGAGAGAGAGAGAGAATCCACATTGGAGAGAGAGAGAGAGAATCCACATTGGAGAGAGAGAGAGAGAGAATCCACATTAGAGAGAGAGAGAATCCACATGAGAGAGAATCCACATAGGAGAGAGAGAGAGAGAATCCACATAGGAGAGAGAGAGAGAATCCACATTAGAGAGAGAGAGAGAGAATCCACATTGGAGAGAGAGAGAATCCACATGAGAGAGAATCCACATTGGAGAGAGAGAGAGAGAATCCACATTGGAGAGAGAGAGAGAGAATCCACATTGGAGAGAGAGAGAGAATCCACATTGGAGAGAGAGAGAGAATCCACATTGGAGAGAGAGAGAGAATCCACATGAGAGAGAGAATCCACATAGGAGAGAGAGAGAGAGAATCCACATAGGAGAGAGAGAGAGAATCCACATAGGAGAGAGAGAGAGAATCCACATTGGAGAGAGAGAGAGAGCATCCACATTGGAGAGAGAGAGAATCCACATTGGAGAGAGAGAGAATCCACATTGGAGAGAGAGAGAGAGAATCCACATTGGAGAGAGAGAGAGAGAATCCACATTGGAGAGAGAGAGAATCCACATTGGAGAGAGAGAGAGAATCCACATTGGAGAGAGAGAGAATATCCACATTGGGGAGAGAGAATATCCACATTGAATGAGAGAGAGAATATCCACATTGGAGAGAGAGAGAGAGAATCCACATTGGAGAGAGACAGAGAGAGAATATCCACATTGGAGAGAGAGAATATCCACATTGGAGAGAGAGAATATCCACATTGAATGAGAGAGAGAATATCCACATTGGAGAGAGAGAGAGAATCCACATTGGAGAGAGACAGAGAGAGAATATCCACATTGGAGAGAGAGAATATCCACATTGGAGAGAGAGAATCCACATTGGAGAGAGAGAGAATCCACATGAGAGAGAGAGAGAATCCACATTGGAGAGAGAGAGAATCCACATTGGAGAGAGAGAGAGAGAATCCACATTGGAGAGAGAGAGAATCCACATTGGAGAGAGAGAGAGAGAATCCACATTGGAGAGAGAGAGAGAGAGAGAGAATCCACATTGGAGAGAGAGAGAATCCACATTGGAGAGAGAGAGAGAGAGAATCCACATTGGAGAGAGACAGAGAGAGAATATCCACATTGGAGAGAGAGAGAGAATATCCACATTGGAGAGAGAGAATATCCACATTGAATGAGAGAGAGAATATCCACATTGGAGAGAGAGAGAATCCACATTGGAGAGAGACAGAGAGAGAATATCCACATTGGAGAGAGAGAGAGAATATCCACATTGGAGAGAGAGAGAATATCCACATTGGAGAGAGAGAGAGAGAATCCACATTGGAGAGAGAGAGAATCCACATGAGAGAGAGAGAGAGAGAATCCACATTAGAGAGAGAGAATCCACATTGGAGAGAGAGAGAATCCACATAGGAGAGAGAGAGAGAGAGAATCCACATTGGAGAGAGAGAGAGAGAATCCACATTAGAGAGAGAGAGAATCCACATTGGAGAGAGAGAATCCACATTGGAGAGAGAGAGAGAGAATCCACATTGGAGAGAGAGAGAGAGAGAATCCACATTGGAGAGAGAGAATCCACATTGGAGAGAGAGAGAGAGAGAGAATCCACATTGGAGAGAGAGAGAGAGAATCCACATTGGAGAGAGACAGAGAGAGAATATCCACATTGGAGAGAGAGAGAGAGAATATCCACATTGGAGAGAGAGAATATCCACATTGAATGAGAGAGAGAATATCCACATTGGAGAGAGAGAGAGAATCCACATTGGAGAGAGAGAGAGAGAATATCCACATTGGAGAGAGAGAGAGAATCCACATTGGAGAGAGAGAGAATCCACATGAGAGAGAGAGAGAATCCACATTAGAGAGAGAGAATCCACATTGGAGAGAGAGAGAATCCACATTGGAGAGAGAGAGAGAATCCACATTGGAGAGAGAGAGAGAGAGAATCCACATTGGAGAGAGAGAGAGAGAGAGAGAGAGAATCCACATTGGAGAGAGAGAGAGAGAGAATCCACATTGGAGAGAGAGAGAGAGAGAATCCACATTGGAGAGAGAGAGAGAGAATATCCACATTGGAGAGAGAGAGAGAATATCCACATTGGAGAGAGAGAATATCCACATTGAATGAGAGAGAGAATATCCACATTGGAGAGAGAGAGAATCCACATTGGAGAGAGACAGAGAGAGAATATCCACATTGGAGAGAGAGAGAGAATATCCACATTGGAGAGAGAATATCCACATTGGAGAGAGAGAGAGAATCCACATTGGAGAGAGAGAGAATCCACATGAGAGAGAGAATCCACATGAGAGAGAGAGAATCCACATGAGAGAGAGAGAATCCACATTAGAGAGAGAGAATCCACATTAGAGAGAGAGAATCCACATTAGAGAGAGAGAATCCACATTGGAGAGAGAGAGAATCCACATAGGAGAGAGAGAGAGAGAGAATCCACATTGGAGAGAGAGAGAGAGAGAATCCACATTGGAGAGAGAGAATCCACATTGGAGAGAGAGAGAGAGAGAATCCACATTGGGGAGAGAGAGAGAGAGAGAGAATCCACATTGGAGAGAGAGAGAATCCACATTGGGGAGAGAGAGAATATCCACATTGGGGGGAGAGAGAGAGAGAATATCCACATTGGGGGGAGAGAGAGAGAGAGAATATCCACATTGGAGAGAGAGAATCCACATTGGAGAGAGACAGAGAGAGAATATCCACATTGGAGAGAGAGAGAATATCCACATTGGAGAGAGACAGTGAGAGAATATCCACATTGGAGAGAGAGAGAGAATATCCACATTGGAGAGAGAGAGAGAGAATCCACATTGGAGAGAGAGAGAGAGAATCCACATTGGAGAGAGAGAGAGAATCCACATTGGAGAGAGAGAGAGAATCCACATTGGAGAGAGAGAGAGAATCCACATTGGAGAGAGAGAGAGAATCCACATTGGAGAGAGAGAGAGAGAATCCACATTGGAGAGAGAGAGAGAATCCACATTGGAGAGAGAGAGAGAATCCACATTGGAGAGAGAGAGAGAATCCACATTGGAGAGAGAGAGAGAATCCACATTGGAGAGAGAGAATCCACATTGGAGAGAGAGAGAGAATCCACATTGGAGAGAGAGAGAATATCCACATTGGAGAGAGAGAGAGAATATCCACATTGGAGAGAGAGAGAGAATATCCACATTGGAGAGAGAGAGAGAGAGAATCCACATTAGAGAGAGAGAGAGAGAGAATCCACATTGGAGAGAGAGAGAGAATCCACATTGGAGAGAGAGAATCCACATTGGAGAGAGAGAGATAATCCACATTGGAGAGAGAGAGAGAGAGAATCCACATTGGAGAGAGAGAGAATCCACATTGGGGAGAGAGAGAATATCCACATTGGGGGGAGAGAGAGAGAGAATATCCACATTGGGGGGAGAGAGAGAGAGAATATCCACATTGGGGGGAGAGAGAGAGAGAATATCCACATTGGAGAGAGAGAATCCACATTGGAGAGAGACAGAGAGAGAATATCCACATTGGAGAGAGAGAGAATCCACATGAGAGAGAGAGAGAATCCACATTAGAGAGAGAGAATCCACATTAGAGAGAGAGAATCCACATTGGAGAGAGAGAGAATCCACATAGGAGAGAGAGAGAGAGAGAATCCACATTGGAGAGAGAGAATCCACATTGGAGAGAGAGAATCCACATTGGAGAGAGAGAATCCACATTGGAGAGAGAGAGAGAATCCACATTGGAGAGAGAGAGAATCCACATTGGGGAGAGAGAGAATATCCACATTGGGGGGAGAGAGAGAGAGAATATCCACATTGGGGGGAGAGAGAGAGAGAATATCCACATTGGAGAGAGAGAATCCACATTGGAGAGAGACAGAGAGAATATCCACATTGGAGAGAGAGAGAATATCCACATTGGAGAGAGAGAGAATATCCACATTGGAGAGAGACAGTGAGAGAATATCCACATTGGAGAGAGAGAGAGAATATCCACATTGGAGAGAGAGAGAGAGAGAATCCACATTGGAGAGAGAGAGAGAGAATCCACATTGGAGAGAGAGAGAGAGAGAGAATCCACATTGGAGAGAGAGAGAGAGAATCCACATTAGAGAGAGAGAGAGAATCCACATTAGAGAGAGAGAGAGAATCCACATTGGAGAGAGAAAGAGAATCCACATTAGAGAGAGAGAGAGAATCCACATTGGAGAGAGAGAGAGAGAGAGAATCCACATTGGAGAGAGAGAATATCCACATTGGAGAGAGAGATAATCCACATTGGAGAGAGAGAGAGATAATCCACATTGGAGAGAGAGAGAGAATATCCACATGAGAGAGAGAGAGAATATCCACATTGGAGAGAGAGAGAATATCCACATTGGAGAGAGAGAGAGAGAGAATCTCCACATTGGAGAGAGAGAGAGAGAGAATCTCCACATTGGAGAGAGAGAGAATCTCCACATTGGAGAGAGAGAGAATCTCCACATTGGAGAGAGAGAGAATCTCCACATTGGAGAGAGAGAGAATATCCACATTGGAGAGAGAGAGAGAGAGAGAGAATCCACATTAGAGAGAGAGAGAGAATCCACATTGGAGAGAGAAAGAGAATCCACATTAGAGAGAGAGAGAGAATCCACATTGGAGAGAGAGAGAGAGAGAGAATCCACATTGGAGAGAGAGAATATCCACATTGGAGAGAGAGATAATCCACATTGGAGAGAGAGAGAGATAATCCACATTGGAGAGAGAGAGAGAATATCCACATGAGAGAGAGAGAGAATATCCACATTGGAGAGAGAGAGAATATCCACATTGGAGAGAGAGAGAGAGAGAGAATCTCCACATTGGAGAGAGAGAGAGAGAGAATCTCCACATTGGAGAGAGAGAGAATCTCCACATTGGAGAGAGAGAGAATCTCCACATTGGAGAGAGAGAGAATCTCCACATTGGAGAGAGAGAGAATATCCACATTGGAGAGAGAGAGAGAGAGAGAGAATCCACATTGGAGAGAGAGAGAATCCACATTGGAGAGAGAGAGAATATCCACATTGGAGAGAGAGAGAGAGAATCCACATTGGAGAGAGAGAGAGAGAGAATCCACATTGGAGAGAGAGAGAGAGAGAGAATCCACATTGGAGAGAGAGAGAATATCCACATTGGAGAGAGAGAGAGAATATCCACATTGGAGAGAGAGAGAGAATATCCACATTGGAGAGAGAGAGAGAGAATCCACATTGGAGAGAGAGAGAGAGAATCCACATTGGAGAGAGAGAGAGAGAATCCACATTGGAGAGAGAGAGAATATCCACATTGGAGAGAGAGAGAATATCCACATTGGAGAGAGAGAGAATATCCACATTGGAGAGAGAGAGAATATCCACATTGGAGAGAGAGAGAGAGAATATCCACATTGGAGAGAGAGAGAGTGAATCCACATTGGAGAGAGAGAGAATATCCACATTGGAGAGAGAGAGAGAGAATCCACACTGGAGAGAGAGAGAGAGAATCCACACTGGAGAGAGAGAGAGAGAGAGAATCCACATTGGAGAGAGAGAGAATCCACATTAGAGAGAGAGAGAGAATCCACATTGGAGAGAGAGAGAGAGAATCCACATTGGAGAGAGAGAGAGAATATCCACATTGGAGAGAGAGAATCCACATTGGGGAGAGAGAGAGAGAGAGAGAATATCCACATTGGAGAGAGAGAGAGAATATCCACATTGGAGAGAGAGAGAGAATCCACATTGGGGAGAGAGAGAGAATATCCACATGAGAGAGAGAGAGAGAGAATATCCACATGAGAGAGAGAGAGAGAGAATATTCACATTAGAGAGAGAGAGAATATCCACATTGGGGAGAGAGAGAGAGAGAGAATATCCACATTGGAGAGAGAGAGAGAGAGAATATTCACATTAGAGAGAGAGAGAATATCCACATTGGGGAGAGAGAGAGAGAGAGAATATCCACATTGGAGAGAGAGAGAATATCCACATTGACTTGCATTGGGTTTCGTGTTCCGGTCCGGAGCCCGACTTTACAGTAGAATCGGCCGATTTCACGCGAACCGACTTTAGAGAAGGTCGGGTTTCACAAAACCCAACTCGACCCTAAAAAAGCAAAAGTCGCTCAACCCTAGAAAACAAGTTATCAGCTATCCACTAGACCACTCCTTTAAAGGGAATCTGTCAGCAGGTTTTTTGCTATGTAACCTGAGAGCTTCATGATTCAGGGACTGAGACCGTGATTCCATTGATGTCACTTACTGGGCTGTGTTGCTGTTTCAATACAATCATCGTATTATCAGCAGGAGATTATCATTACAGGACCAGTTGTCTCGTGCCATGTAGTCTTGCTGCTCTGCATAGTCACGCCCACACCACTGGCAGAAAGCTACCTATAGGTGGTGTGGGCGGAGTTACACACAGCTCAACACTTTGAGTACTGCAAAATGTGCAGCATAGAACCATGATTGTATCAAAATGACAGGATGCAGACCAGCAAGTGACACATCACTGGAATCGGGGTGTCGGCCCCTACATCATGCTGCCCTCAGGTTATCTAGCAAAAACGTGGTGCTGTTTTATTACTGTTTGACCATTTAAAGGAAGTGTTTGTAACTGGCTTTAATGTTAGTAGCATTAGCTCTACATACGTTTTGGATGTGCTTTAGCCGTATTGCGCTCACTGCATGTCCATTGGTTTCCCTCCTGCAGGTGTAACTCCAAACCTCCACGTGTAACTAATGTTTTCTCAGCGCCACAAGTGGAAGGCATGCCATGTACCTATGTTTACAACCCATGACTGGAGGGGATTTACGAGCACAAAGACGAAACTTGCTGCTTTTGGAGGATCAAATAATCTGAAATGAAGGGTTAGATTGTGGCTTTGCTAGAGATGCAATAGACTTTCGATCACTAGCGCTAATGTTTAGACGTTTGATCGGCTGAATGTATTAAAACTGGAAGAAAGAGCGAAGCACAAAGAAAACATTAGACGTTCTCATTACAAGCTAGTCTCTTAAAGTGTCCTTTCGATGCCTCACATTCTCCATGACAATGTGAGACGCTGACAGCGATGGCTATCATTTCATGCCTGGTGGATGGGATTTGTTTGCTACGCAGAATGAACTTCTTTCTATCAAGGTCCTGGTGTTTTTATATATTTTTTTTTTGTTTGTTTGTTTTATTTTATAGAAGTGCCTAAAATTGTCCTGAGAGATTTTTACATTGGCTAATCACTGCTTTTTTTTTTTTTTTTTTTAAATGTAATACCTGAACAGTATTAGGCCATTATTTTTATATTTTTTTAACTGTTCACACTCCATGTCATGCAACAGAGGTGTCGGGACAGATGGACTGAAAATGAATGCGGACCTTGCTATCAAAACCCTTCCTAGTAAATGCAGCACTCAAACTTTCTAATAATTTTCAACCAGCAACTCGTCCAAGCCTTACACTGCAGACAGCAGGTTAACGCAGCGGGCCATTCTCGTAATAATTCATTTTGCACTACTGAGATTTGTGAGTTTTAGACTTTTTTTTTTTTTTTTTCTCCTCTAAATCTAATAATTTTGGTATCTTGGAGGATTTACAGTCTTAGTAATTTATACAAAAGCATTGAATGTTCATATTTACAGATGTAAGTGTAAGGTTATTCCATTTTAACTGCAGTCTTTTATATTGATATATAGTGTATTGTGCTCTTCTTTGGCATAACGGGGAATTCACATAACTTAAAGGGGTTGTACACTATTGAACATCCCCTTTTTCAATGTCCCTAATGTGCCTAGTAAAAAATTTAATTTAAAAAAAGCCAAAAACATACATATCTACCAGATCGGCGCCATCTCATGGCACATGAGCGCTGCACTCTTCCATCTGACGGAGCTGTAAGTGCTGCAACCCATCAGAGGCAGCTGCAGCGCTTGAGTAACATGAGCGATGTCCCGAGAAGCCAGGGAACACTTATATTAAAATGCTGCAAAAAAAGCACTGTGTGAACATATAATTTTTTTTTTTCTTTGCACATTAGAAACATTGAAGTCAATAACCCCTTTTAATTCTAGCTGTTTTTCTTAATTATGGGGTTATTGTTAAACTATGAGTACAAAGTCATTGGCTGCTCTAAATACAAAGGTGTTTTTATTTTTCACTTGGATATATATATTTTCAGTTATCAGAATTAAATTATTTTTGTGTCGATAAGAGCGTCGGGTCTGTGTGCTTATATGTATTAGATACACGCATAATTCATATTCATTAACTTCTTCACCTATAAATTGGCGTTTGTAATGTATATCGCATATTGACATTGGTCAATTGTGAACCACAAATGATGAAAACTACTGAACTGTGACCGTGAAATTTCCTGTCTTCATCTTGTGCCTACTATAAACTGCATATTACATGGCCCAGCCTTCAAGAATTCTTTAGACTAGAGACTGTCATTCAATAAGGGCATGTTAATACCCATCTTCTGTTATGATCTACCGTGCAACTTAAAGGGTTATTTCCAGAATTGTGCTTTTATTCATAAAGCACAGTAAATACATACTTTAATCTACAGAAAAGACCTTGTGAGGTTTCTTTAGTTCCGCTCTATCTGCCACGTGCTGCAGCATCACATAGTGAATGAATAGGCAGTGCTATTCTCTAACAATACACTACTTGGCAGCTAATAGTGTAGAATTCACCTTATTCTACCATGCATTCTCTGCTCTTGTGCAAAAGTCTGCCCGATTTTTATCTAGTTTTCTACATCAGTATAACTACCTGTGTAGCCATACGTTAGCTGGTTTCTAGCAGTGCTCAACTCCTGAAGTTGAAGCCTTGCACAGCCATTTGTTGCATGCTGCTGACAGGCATTTGCAGTTTTACAAAAATGATCTATTGCTGCATATTCAGAAGATTATCTTCTGCTATATGCATCCAGTTGCAGTTGCCATTTCACTTCACAGATCTCTCAGCCCCATGCAACAAACATCGTTCTGCAAATCTAAGCCCAATCCACGCCCTGCAGCGTAGCTCGCCTCTGCCCACTGTATAAATCCCATCCTGCAGAATATCTAACCTCTTCACTGCCTGATGTGAGCTCATCATGGTAATGAAGGAGGCACTGCCCCTTTCTGTGTCATGATGCCTCGCAGTAGAAGCTCTGTTCTAGACACAGCAGAGCTATGCTGTCAAGAAGCTCACTGAAACTACACATGATTGACCAGGGCCAATTGAACGCCTTACAGGAGCATTCTCAGGTTATTAAATTGCTTTAGATGGCATGAAAATTGGCAAGTTTTCAAGTGATTTCCTTTTTCTGTCCATCTTCTTTCATTCTCATGCTATGAGAGCTTTTATCTTGCATAGTCTACAGCTTCCCAGCACCGAGATCTATCACCAGAGCCAGGCAAAATAAGTGTCTGATGCTGATGTAGTAACTTGTCAGATATCAGCCTCTTTAGCCCATTGATTTCTATAAATCAGTTAGCTGCACCTCTTTCCCTCTCGGCTGATAAGATGTTACCAGTTCTTCCATAATCAGTCTCTGGGCCCCCACAATCTGCGGTTTGCTTGCCAAAGTCGGGTGTGCTTGTTCAAAGGTCCTGGTATCACTGTATTTACATACAGAGATAAGTGTAGATTTCAGAACAAGCCCTGGCAAACGTTTTTAATGTCACAGTATCATAAATTCAGTAGTAGGAAACTGCACAGATGTGGCCTGTCCAGCACCCAGGAAGCAAGGAGACTGCAGAGCTCAGTGCTGCTGAACATGCAACGTGAAATTTCTAGTGAGGAGCTCATGTGCTAATGGAGTATCTCTGGCGTGCTCGAATACTATGCTCGAGTCCCGGCAGCTACATGTCTTTCTGCTGTTAGACAATCCCTGCATATATTGTGACTGTTCAACAGTCAATCCCTGCATGTGTTGCGGCTATCGAACAGCAGCGAGACATGCAGCCATGGGGACTCTAACATGGTATTTGAGCACGCCAGAGATACTCTATTAGCACATGAGCTCCTCACTAGAAATTACCCCTTAAAAGACAGTTCTAATAGAGGCTAGAGGACAAGTCTAGCTTGGTGGGTCATCCTTTTGGGACGCAATGTATGCAAAACAGGGCAGACTTAAAAATGGATTATATTGACACAAATTCATGAGCACATTATAAGACCAAATTGTGAATTTTGGGAATAACCCTTTAAGTCCTGTTTTGACAGCCAAAAAAAAAAAAATTGTCCTTTTTCTAATGAGTTTTGACTGTACAGATGCCACCTGATGTCTGGTGTAATTGTTTTTGTTTTGTGTCTTTTTTTTTTTTTTTTTTTTTTTTGTTAATCTATCATTTCAATAATTTAACATTGAATCAAAAGCACTGAACTTTTTTTTTTTTTTTAATATCCTTTTGTTTTGTATATAATGTATATTTATAATCGATACAAATTTTAAATATGTTCTGTCTTGTTTTAACATGCTAAGCAAAGTTTGAGATTTTTTTTATTTTCAAAACAAATGAAAAACCTCTTCCAACTACTTTTGACTACTGTTGTGTTTTTGTTTTTGTTTTTGTGTTTTGTTTTTTTTTTTTTTTTAGTTTTTTTTTTAAAAAAAGGTCGTGAGGTCTGTCATACTGTTGTGTCCTTTACCTAGTGCTGTAGATCAACTCCTGTGCATTGGAAGAAAGCAGTCATTCAGTTTTTGGAGGGTAGGGGTAGAACCCTTGTCGCCCATTTCACTGGACTACTTTCTGCATCTTCAAAGTTCCTCACATCAACTACTAACTGTTAAACTGATGCAGAGAACCCATTTTAAGGGACCTGATGGGTTTGCTTTAGGCCCAGTTGATGCAGATTTATACTATTTATTCTGCATACTAGACTGATCACGGGTCTCCTAATCTGATATTATAGCCACAGACATGTACAAGACTGTTAAGTTGGGGCCAGAGACCCGCCTCCAGTCTGGTCATCTCGATTTTGTATATAGAACATGAAATACGCCTGTCTGAACCAAGCCTTAAAGGGAACCTGTCACCCCCCAAATCGAAGATGAGCTAAGCCCACCGGCATCAGGGGCTTATCTACATTCTGTAATGCTGTAAATAAGCCCCCGATGTATCCTGAAAGAGAGGTTAGATTATACTCACCCAGGGGCGGTCCCGCTGCGGTCTGATTCGATGGGCGTCGCGGTCCGGGGCCTCCCATCTTTATACAATGACGTCCTCTTCTTGTCTTCACGCTGTGGCTCCGGCGTACTTTGTCTGCCCTGTTGAGGGCAGCGCAAAGTACTGCAGTGTGCCGGCCCTCTCTGACCTTTCCCGGCGCCTGCACACTGCAGTACTTTGCTCTGCCCTCAACAGGGCAGACAAAGTACGCCTGCACTGGAGCCACAGCGTGAAGACAAGAGGACGTCATCGTAAGATGGGAGGCCCCAGACCGTGACTCCCATCGGACTGGACTGCCCCTGGGTGAGTATAATCTAACCTCTTTTTCTCATCTTTCAGGATACATCGGGGCCTTATCTACAGCATTACAGAATGCTGTAGATGAGCTAAGCCCACCGGCATCAGGGGCTTATCTTTGATTTTGGGGGTGATAGGTTCCCTTTAAGTGGTTTATCAACTTTGGACTTTCCATGAAGTGTTACTACTTTACTGTGCAGCCATGGCACTTACAGCTCTTGTTCTGCAAAGTAAACTTCTGCTCTGCACATTAGCGTTATGTATTGTGCTATTAATGTATTTCAAAATAAGACTAAAATACACTTATTGCCTATACGCTTGATAAAATTAGCATGTTTGGGGTTGTGGCGCTAAGGGGGAGATATTAGGGGGGGTGAATAACAGTCCTTGGTTTCCTGTTGCTTTTCCTGTAGCTTTGTCGAAAGAAAGCAAATAGGAAGCGAAAAATGCATTCCCACTAATTCTTCTGTAGAAGCTTACAGGAAAGAATGGTGTATCCACTTGCTACAAATGAGTTTGCATCCTGAATCATGTTTTGCAATCTTCTGATTTGAATCTTCAAGAACACTGCTGGACGTGAAGTCTAGACATGCTGCAGCTGACAACGCGAACTAAAATTGTTTTTACTAGATTCGTTCTGCTGTTTTGTTTGTTTTTGTTTTTTTTTTCCTTCAATTTCAGAATAAGACTGGTTTTCACATGCCTGACATAACTAGTTATAAGTACAAACTGTGGTGACTACACTGGCTGCCGGTCTCCTTACCAGCTGGCGTATTGAATTTGAGTTCGGAAAGAAATATATCTTGGTACCGTGTTAGCCAGTAGATAGAAGCCAGAAAATATTTAGAATTGAGAATCCTCAGTGGTTGATACCATCTTTTCAGTTAGCCAGTAAAAGGTAACAAATTGCAAGCTTTCGAGACTACACAGGTCTCTTCATCAGGCAAAGACTAAAAGAAATTCTGAAGAATCACATATTTATGCACAACATAGCATAGAAAAAAAAAAAAAAAAGAAAAACCATGGATAAGAGAGGTGACGTGAAGCAGAATTACCATGAGTGATAAACAGTTATGTCCATAAACATTGGGCCAGTTCTTAGATAAGGATTGTTTTATTGGGGTCTGGTTCTGTTGTGATGACCCCTCATAGTCTGAGGGGCAAGTTCCTTAGTTGATGTAAAAAGACATAAATCCATGCGACACATTCATTCCTGCAGTGAGTGTGTCAAAGGTCATCATCAGTTTATATTCCCAGACTCTTCTGTCTCTCTGAGATATGAAGCTACTTTTTAACACTTCTAATGTGGTGTACCTAATTATTTGTACTAAATATCCAACTGGGGGTCTGTATGTGGGGGAGACAGGGCAAAAGCTTAGAACAAGAATGAATATTGCAAGGCAATATTGCCTTGCGCTGGCGTGTACTCCGGAGGACAGAGAATGAACTGCAATCCAATGTTGCAGCCAGCGGGTAAGGAAAGGGTGAATCAAACACCCGAAAACCCCGCCCATATGACCCAAAACTGGTCCCGCCAAATTCAGGTGACAGGTTCCCTTTAACAGCGGCAGCCCTACCCAGGAATGTATATGCTTTACAAAAGGAAACACTGGGACTGCTGTGTATATACTCTACATCCCATATGCTCCCAAAGAGTTGAGTACGCTCCAGAGCGATGCAAACTTGCCCCTATTGGTCAAACAATTAGTAGATTTGGGTTCCAGTACCATCTCTATGCTGGTGACACCCAATTTTACACTTTTTCTCCTGATCTCACACCTGCCTTTTTAGAAAACACCAGTAATTGTCTTACCACTGTCTCTAACATCATGTCCTCCATCTATCTGAAACTGAACCTGTGAAAAACTGAACTCCTTGTGTTTCCTCCCTCTATTAATGTACCTATGCCCGACATTGCCATTTCCATGTGTGGTTCCACAATTACTCCCCAGCAACATGCCCGCTGCCTTGGGGTCATACTTGATTCCGAGCTATCCTTCACCCCCCACATCCGATCACTGGCTTGCTCTTATCTGCACCTCAAAAACATTTCTAGAATTTCGACTCTGAAAAAACTCACTGTTTCTATTATTCATTCTCATCTGGACTATTGTAACTCTCTACTAATCGGCCTCCCTCTTACCAAACTCTCCCCGCTCCAATCTGTGCTGAATGCTGCAGCCTGGATCATATTCCTCACCAATCGTTACACCGATGCCTCTACCTTGTGCCAGTCATTACACTGGTTACCATCCACTCCAGAATCCAGTACAAACTTATTACCCTCATCCACAAAGCATTCCATGGCTCAGCACCACCCTACATCTCCTCTCTGGTCTCAGTCTACCACCTACCTGTGCCGTCCGTTCTGCTAATAACCTGAAGTTAGCATCCTCAATAATCAGAACCTCCCACTCCTGTCTCCAAGACTTTTCGCATGCTGCGCCAATTCTTTGGAATGCACTACCCAGGATACTACAATTAATTCCCGAATCCCCACAGTTTTAAGCGTGGCCTAAAAACGCACTTGTTCAGACTGGCCTACCGCCTCAATGCTTTAACCTAACTATCCCTGTGTGGCCCATTCAAAATTTTTACCATAACCAGGTTCCTCATATCATGTTCTCATATGCTTTATGCAGTTAATAGCCCTCTGTGTCTGTACTGTTACATACTTAAGCTGATAACCAGTTCATACAGCATTACATGAACACCCTATTCTTACACTATGGCTGGTCCGAACAACGAAAGCAATTGTTACCATCCACCTTTCGTGTCTCCCCTTTTCCTCATAGTTTGTAAGCTTGCGAGCAGGGCCCTCATTCCTCTTGGTATCTGTTTTGATCTATGTGTTTATTGTTATGCTGTAATATCTATTGTCTGTATAAGTCCCCTCTAAAATCTAAATTGCTGTGGAATATGTTGGCGCTATAGAAATAAGATTATTAATATTATTATAAGCAGTTGTGAGAAACCACATGCTCAATGTCACCTAACAGCAAAGCAGCACCAAAGAGAAGCAGTTCCCGCCACCACCTTAGGGGTGAGTTAATTGACAAAATCTATTAGCGTTGTTTTCAAGTTCATAATTTTGTGCGGCCCTTGAATGATGCTAAAATTTCCAAATGGCCATTGTCAGAAAAGGGTTCCTCACCCCTGTTGTAAGGAGTCACATAAGCCGAGATGTTCTGTTGCAGCCCTGACTTGTGAAACGGGTGTGTGATATTATTGCTACCAATTAGCGAAGTGTGGTTCAAATTCCGCGCCAATTCGCGGCCGGACTGCCCCTGTCGCTGATTGTTCGCGGCCGGGCGTGACCAATCAGTGAAGCCAGGGCCTGCCCAAGGTTTTGAGTCTCAGTGGGCTCCCCTCTTTAACCCCTTTACCCCCAAGGGTGGCTTGCACGTTAATGACCAGGCCAATTTTTACAATTCTGACCACTGTCCGTTTATGAGGTTATAACTCTGGAATGCTTCAATGGATCCCGGTGATTCTGACAATGTTTTCTCGTGACATACTGTACTTCATGATAGTGGTAAAATTTCTTTGATATTACCTGCGTTTATTTGTGGAAAAAAAACGGAAATTTGGTGAAAATTTCGCAATTTTCCAACTTTGAATTTTTATGCAATTAAATCACAGCGATATGTCACACAAAACACTTAATAAGTAACATTTCCCACATGTCTACTTTACATCAGCACAATTTTAGAACCAAAATTTCTTTTGTTAGGGAGTTATAAGGGTTAAAAGTTGACCAGCAATTTCTCATTTTTACAACACCATTTTTTATTTTTTTTTTAGGGACCACATCTCATTTGATGTCATTTTGAGGGGTCTATATGATAGAAAATAACCAAGTGTGACACCATTCTAAAAACTGCACCCCTCAAGGTGCTCAAAACTACATTCAAGAAGTTTATTAACCCTTCAGGTGTTTCACAGGAATTTTTGGAATGTTTAAATAAAAATGAACATTTAACTTTTTTTCACACAAAATTTACTTCAGCTCCAATTTGTTTTATTTTACCAAGGGTAACAGGAGAACATGGACCCCAAAAGTTGTTGTACAATTTGTCCTGAGTACGCCGATACCCCATATGTGGGGGTAAACCACTGTTTGGGCGCATGGCAGAGCTCGGAAGCGAAGGAGTGCCATTTGACTTTTCAATGCAAAATTGACTGGAATTGAGATGGGACGCCATGTTGCGTTTGGAGAGCCCCTGATGTGCCTAAACATTAAAACCCCCAACAAGTGACACCATTTTGGAAAGTATACCCCCTAAGGAACTTATCTAGATGTGTGGTGAGCACTTTGACCCATTAAGTGATTCACAGAAGTTTATAATGCAGAGTCGTAAAAATAAAAAATCATATTTTTTCACAAAAATGATCTTTTCGCCCCCAATTTTTTATTTTCCCAAGGGTAAGAGAAGAAATTGGACCCCAAAAGTTGTTGTACAATTTGTCCTGAGTATGCTGATACTCCATATGTGGGGGTAAACCACTGTTTGGGCGCATGGGAGAGCTCGGAAGGGAAGGAGTGCCGTTTGACTTTTCAATGCAAAATTGACTGGAATTGAGATGGGACGCCATGTTGCGTTTGGAGAGCCACTGATGTGCTTAAACATTGAAACCCCCCCACAAGTGACACCATTTTGGAAAGTAGACCCACTAAGGAACTCATCTAGATGTGTTGTGAGAGCTTTGAACCCCCAAGTGTTTCACTACTAGTGTTGAGCATTCCGATACTGCAAGTATCGGGTATCGGCCGATACTTGCTGTATCGGAATTCCGATACCGAGATCCGATATTTTTGTGATATCGGGTATCGGTATCGAAACAACATTAATGTAAAAATGTGTAAAAGAGAGAATTAAAATAAAAAATATTGCTATACTCACCTCTCCGACGCAGCCTGCACCTTACCGAGGGAAGCGGCAGCGTTCTTTGTTTAAAATTCGCGCTTTTCTTTCCTTTACGTGAGTCCCGGCTTGTGATTGGTTGCGTGCCGCCCATGTGACACAGCAAGCCGTGACGTAATTTCAGGTCCTTCAGGATTTTAAAATTACGTTCCGGCGTTGTGATTGGTTGCGTCGCAGTCACATGGGAGACGCAACCAATCACAGCAAGTAGTGACGTAATTTCAGGTCCTTAAGGATTTTAAAATTACGTCCCGGCTTTGTGATTGGTTGCGTCGCAGTCACATGGGAGACGCAACCAATCACAAGCCGTGACGTCACGGGAGGCTGGACACGCGCGCATTTTAAAATGGGCGCGTGTCCAGCCTCCCGTGACGTCCCGGCTTGTGATTGGTTGCGCCGCGATCAACCAATCACAAGCCGGGAGGCTGGACACGCGCCCATTTTAAAATTTTAAAATGCGCGCGTGTCCAGCCTCCCGGCTTGTGATTGGTTGACCGCGGCGCAACCAATCACAAGCCGGGACGTCACGGGAGGCTGGACACGCGCCCATTTTAAAAAGCGCGCGTGTCCAGCCTCCCGTGACGTCACGGCTTGTGATTGGTTAATGGCGGCCATGTTGCCGGGACGCGGACCAATCACAGCAAGCCGTGACGTAATTTCGTCACGGCTTGCTGTGATTGGTCCGCGTCCCGGCAACATGGCGCCGTGACCAATCATAAGCCGGGACGTCACTGGAGGCTGGACACGCGCGCTTTTTAAAATGGGCGCGTGTCCAGCCTCCCGTGACGTCCCGGCTTGTGATTGGTTAATGGCGGCCATGTTGCCGGGACGCGGACCAATCACAGCAAGCCGTGACGTAATTTCGTCACGGCTTGCTGTGATTGGTCCGCGTCCCGGCAACATGGCCGCCCTGACCAATCACAAGCCGGGACTTCACGTAACCAAGTAAAAGCGCAAATTTTAAACAAACAACGCTGCCGGTTCCCTCGCTGAGGTCCAGGCTGCGTCGGAGAGGTGAGTATAGCGATATTTTTTATTTTAATTCTTTCTTTTACACATTTATATGGATCCCAGGGCCTGAAGGAGAGTTTCCTCTCCTTCAGACCCTGGGAACCATCAGGAATACCGTCCGATACTTGAGTCCCATTGACTTGTATTGGTATCGGGTATCGGTATCGGATTGGATCCGATACTTTGCCGGTATCGGCCGATACTTTCCGATACCGATACTTTCAAGTATCGGACGGTATCGCTCAACACTATTCACTACAGTTTATAACGCAGAGCCGTGAAAATAAAAAATCCTTTTTTTTCCACAAATTATTTTTTAGCCCCCAGTTTTGTATTTTTCCAAGGGTAACAGTTGAAATTGGACCCCAAAAGTTGTTGTCCAATTTGTCCGGAGTACGCTGATACCCCATATGTGGGGGGGGGAACCACCGTTTGAGCGCATGGCAGAGCTTGGAAGGGAAGGAGTGTCATTTGGAATGCAGACTTAGATGGATTGGTCTGCAGGCGTCACATTGCGTTTGCAGAGCCCCTAATGTACCTAAACAGTAGAAACCTGTTATGATCCTAGTGGTAGAGGATCTCAGAAGTCCCAGCTAAGTCCGCAAACACAAAAACCAGCTCATAGGGAGGTGGTAACTTGGCTGACCGTATATCTAATCCTAGCACAACAACTAGAAGTAGCCGGGGAACGTACCTACGTTGATTCTAGACGTCTCGCACCAGCCGGAGAACTAACTAACCCTTTCAGAGAAAATAAGACCTCACTTGCCTCAAGAGAAAGGACCCCAAAGTTATAATACAAGCCCCCAACAAATAATAACCGTGAGGTAAGAAGAAAAGACAAACGTAAGAATGAACTAGATTTAGCAAAGAGAGGCCCACTAATTAATAGCAGAAAATAGGAAGGAGACTTATACGGTCAGCAAAAACCCTACAAAAATATCCACGCTGAAAATCCAAGAACCCCCGCACCGACTAACGGTGTGGGGGGAGAATATCAGCCCCCTAGAGCTTCCAGCAAAAATCAGGAATCACATTATGAACAAGCTGGAACAAAATAGAAGCAAAGCGAATAAACAAAAATAAGAAAGCAGGACTTAGCTTATCTTGCAAAGAACAGGAGTCAGGAGCAAACAGACATAGACTGACTACATCGATTCCAGGCACTAGACTGAGTTTCCAGGAAGTCTAAATAGGAACACCCAAGGCCTAACGAACCAGGTGGGTACCAACCTGGAGAAAGATGATCCAAGTGTAATACCGCCAGTGACCACAAGAGGGAGCCAAGAAACACAGTTCACAACAGTACCCCCCCTTTAAGGAGGGGTCACCGAACCCTCACCAAGACCACCAGGGCGATCAGGATGAGCAGCGTGAAAGGCACGCACCAAATCGGCCGCATGAACATCAGAGGCGACCACCCAGGAATTATCCTCCTGACCATAGCCCTTCCATTTGACCAGATACTGAAGCCTCCGTCTAGAGAGACGAGAATCCAAGATCTTCTCCACCACGTACTCCAACTCGCCCTCAACCAAGACCGGAGCCGGAGGGTCAACAGCAGGAACCACAGGCACAACGTACCGCCGTAACAGAGACCTATGGAACACATTGTGAATGGCAAATGACACCGGAAGATCCAAACGAAAAGACACCGGATTAAGGACTTCCAAAATTTTATAAGGACCAATAAAGCGAGGCTTAAACTTAGGAGAGGAAACCTTCAGAGGGACATACCGAGAAGATAACCAAACCAAATCCCCAACACGAAGTCGGGGACCCACACCGCGGCGGCGGTTGGTAAAACGCTGAGCCTTCTCCTGTGACAACTTCAAGTTGTCCACCACATGATTCCAAATCCGCTGCAACCTATCCACCACGGAATCCACCCCAGGACAGTCAGAAGGTTCAACATGACCCGAGGAAAAACGAAGGATGAAAACCAGAGTTGCAGAAAAATGGCGAAACCAAAGTAGCGGAACTAGCCCGATTATTGAGGGCAAACTCAGCCAATGGCAAGAAGGTCACCCAATCATCCTGATCCGCAGAAACAAAACATCTCAAATAAGCCTCCAGCGTCTGATTGGTTCGCTCCGTTTGGCCATTAGTCTGAGGATGAAAGGCAGATGAAAACGACAAATCAATGCCCATCTTAGCACAAAAAGATCGCCAGAATCTGGACACAAACTGGGATCCTCTGTCAGACACGATATTCTCAGGAATGCCATGCAAGCGAACCACATTCTGAAAGAACAAAGGAACCAGATCAGAAGAGGAAGGCAACTTAGGCAAGGGCACCAAATGGACCATCTTGGAAAAGCGATCACACACCACCCAGATGACAGACATACCTTGAGACACCGGAAGATCTGAAATGAAATCCATGGAAATGTGTGTCCAGGGCCTCTTCGGGACGGGCAAGGGCAAAAGCAACCCGCTGGCACGAGAACAGCAAGGCTTAGCCCAAGCACAAATCCCACAGGACTGCACAAAAGAACGCACATCCCGCGACAAGGAAGGCTACCAAAAGGACCTAGCCACCAAATCTCTGGTACCAAAAATCCCAGGATGCCCCGCCAACACTGAGGAATGAACCTTGGAGATAACTCTGCTGGTCCATTTATCAGGAACAAACAGTCTATCAGGTGGGCAAGGGTCAGGTCTACCAGCCTGAAATCTCTGCAACACACGACGCAAATCAGGAGAAATGGCCGACAAGATTACTCCCTCTTTAGGAATACCAGCTGGCTCTGAGACTCCCGGAGAGTCAGGCACAAAACGCCTAGAAAGAGCATCGGCCTTCACATTCTTCGAACCAGGCAGGTACGAGACCACAAAGTCAAAACGGGAGAAAAACAACGACCAACGAGCCTGTCTAGGATTCAGGCGCTTAGCAGACTCGAGATACATCAAATGTTTGTGATCCGTCAAGACCACCACACGATGCTTAGCTCCCTCGAGCCAATGACGCCACTTCTCAAATGCCCACTTCATGGCCAACAACTCCCGATTACCAACATCATAGTTCCGCTCCGCAGGCGAAAATTTCCTAGAAAAAAAAGCACAAGGTCTCATCACAGAGCAACCAGAGCCTTTCTGCGACAAAACAGCCCCTGCACCGATCTCAGAAGCGTCCACTTCAACCTGAAAGGGAAGTGAGACATCAGGCTGGCACAAAACAGGCGCCGAAGTAAACCGGCGCTTCAGCTCCCGGAAAGCCTCCACGGCTGCCGGAGCCCAATTAGCCACATCAGAACCTTTCTTGGTCCTATCCGTCAAAGGTTTAACAACGCTAGAGGAATTAGCAATAAAACGACGGTAGAAATTAGCAAAACCCAAGAACTTCTGAAGACTCTTAACAGACGTGGGTTGAGTCCAATCATGAATAGCTCGGACCTTGACTGGGTCCATCTCTACTGTAGAAGGGGAGAAAATGAAACCCAGAAAGGAAACCTTCTGCACTCCAAAGAGACACTTTGAGCCCTTAACAAACAAAGCATTATCACGCAAAACCTGAAACACCATCCTGACCTGCTTTACATGAGAATCCCAATCATCAGAAAAAAACAGAATATCATCCAGATAAACAATCATAAATTTATCTAGATACTTCCGGAAGATGTCATGCATAAAAGACTGAAACACTGAAGGAGCATTAGAAAGCCCAAAAGGCATCACCAAGTACTCAAAATGACCTTCGGGCGTATTAAACGCAGTTTTCCATTCATCTCCCTGCTTAATGCGCACAAGGTTGTACGCACCACGAAGATCTATCTTGGTGAACCACTTGGCACCCTTAATCCGAGCAAACAAGTCCGACAATAGTGGCAAAGGATACTGAAATTTGACCGTGATTTTATTCAGAAGCCGATAGTCTATACAAGGTCTCAAAGACCCGTCTTTCTTGGCTACAAAAAAAGAATCCCGCACCAAGAGGGGAAGAGGATGGACGAATATGTCCCTTCTCCAAAGACTCCTTTATATAAGAACGCATTGCAGCATGCTCAGGTACAGATAAATTAAATAATCGTCCCTTAGGAAATTTACTACCAGGAATCAAATCTATAGCGCAGTCACAGTCCCTATGAGGAGGAAGGGCACTGGACCTGGACTCACTGAATACATCCTGATAGTCCAACAAATACTCCGGAACTTCAGAAGGAGTACAAGAAGCAATAGACACCGACGGGGAATCGCAATGAATTCCCTGACAACCCCAACTTGACACAGACATTGCCTTCCAATCCAAAACTGGATTATGGGTCTGTAACCATGGCAGACCTAAAACGACCAAATCATGCATTTTATGCAGAACAAGAAAACGAATCACCTCTCGATGTTCAGGAGTCATACACATGGTCACTTGTGTCCAATACTGCGGTTTATTCTCCGCCAATGGCGTAGCATCAATTCCTCTAAGAGGAATAGGATTTTTCAAAGGCTCCAGGACAAAACCACAGCGCTTGGCGAACGACAAGTCCATAAGACTCAGGGCAGCACCTGAATCCACAAATGCCATTACAGGGTAGGAAGACAATGAGCAAATTAGAGTTACAGACAAAATAAACTTAGGATGCAAATTACCAATGGCGACAGGACTAACCATCTTTGTTAGGCGTTTAGAGCATGCTGAGATAACATGTGTAGAATCACCACAGTAAAAACACAACCCATTCTGACGTCTATGATTTTGTCGTTCAGTTCTAGTCTGAATTCTATCACATAGCATTGAGTCAGGTGTCCGTTCAGACAACACTGCCAGAGGATCAGCAGATTTACGCTCCCGCAAACGCCGATCTATCTGAATGGCCAGAGCCATAGAATCCACTCAGATTTGTAGGAATGGGAAAACCCACCATCACATTCTTAATGGCTTCAGAAAGGCCATTTCTGAAATTTGCAGCCAGAGCACACTCATTCCATTGAGTAAGCACGGACCATTTCCGAAATTTTTGGCAATACACTTCAACCTCATCTTGGCCCTGAGAGATAGCCAGCAACGCTTTTTCTGCCTGAATTTCAAGATTGGACTCCTCATAAAGCAATCCGAGCGCCAGAAAAAACGCATCAATATTTGCCAATGCCGGATCTCCTGGCGCCAATGAAAAAGCCCAATCCTGAGGGTCGCCACGCAAGAAAGAGATAACAATTTTAACTTGCTGAGCTGAGTCTCCAGACGAACGCGGTCTCAAAGATAGAAACAATTTACAATTATTCCTAAAATTCCCAAATTTAAATCGATCACCCGAGAAAAGCTCAGGAATAGGTATCTTAGGCTCTGACATAGGACTACTAATAACAAAATCCTGAATGCCCTGCACTCGTGCAGCAAGCTGATCCACACTAGTAATCAGAGTCTGAACATTCATGTCTGCAGCAGAGCTTCAAGCCACTCGGGGGAAAAAGGGGAAGAAGAAAAAAAAAAAAAAAAACTCAGAACTTCTTTTCTTTTAATCCCGCTTCTGCAATGCAATAAATATTCACTTTTGGCCTGGAATACTGTTATGATCCTAGTGGTAGAGGATCTCAGAAGTTCCAGCTAAGTCCGCAAACACAAAAACCAGCTCATAGGGAGGTGGTAACTTGGCTGACCGTATATCTAATCCTAGCACAACAACTAGAAGTAGCCGGGGAACGTACCTACGTTGATTCTAGACGTCTCGCACCAGCCGGAGAACTAACTAACCCTTTCAGAGAAAATAAGACCTCACTTGCCTCAAGAGAAAGGACCCCAAAGTTATAATACAAGCCCCCAACAAATAATAACCGTGAGGTAAGAAGAAAAGACAAACGTAAGAATGAACTAGATTTAGCAAAGAGAGGCCCACTAATTAATAGCAGAAAATAGGAAGGAGACTTATACGGTCAGCAAAAACCCTACAAAAATATCCACGCTGAAAATCCAAGAACCCCCGCACCGACTAACGGTGTGGGGGGAGAATATCAGCCCCCTAGAGCTTCCAGCAAAAATCAGGAATCACATTATGAACAAGCTGGAACAAAATAGAAGCAAAGCGAATAAACAAAAATAAGAAAGCAGGACTTAGCTTATCTTGCAAAGAACAGGAGACCAGGAGTCAGGAGCAAACAGACATAGACTGACTACTTCGATTCCAGGCACTAGACTGAGCTTCCAGGAAGTCTAAATAGGAACACCCAAGGCCTAACGAACCAGGTGGGTACCAACCTGGAGAAAGATGATCCAAGTGTAATACCGCCAGTGACCACAAGAGGGAGCCAAGAAACACAGTTCACAACAGAAACCCCCCACAAGTGACCCCATATTGGAAACTAGACCCCCCCAAGGAACTTATCTAGATGTGTTGTGAGAACTTTGAACCCCCAAGTCTTTCACTACAGTTTATAACGCAGAGCCGTGAAAATAAAAAATCCTTTTTTTTTTCCACAAAAATTTTTTTAGCCCCCAGGTTTGTATTTTCCCAAGGGTAACAGGAGAAATTGGACCCCAAAAGTTGTTGTCCAATGTGTCCTGAGTACGCTGATACCCCATATGTTGGGGTAAACCCCTGTTTGGACGCACGGGAGAGCTCGGAAGGGAAGGAGCACTGTTTTACTTTTTCAATGCAGAATTGGCTGGAATTGAGATCGGACGCCAGGTCACGTTTGGAGAACCCCTGATGTGCCTAAACAGTGGAAACCCCCCAATTATAACTGAAACCCTAATCCAACCACATCCCTAACCCTAATCTCAACGGTAACCCTAACCACACCCCTAACCCTAACACACCCCTAACCCTATTCCCAACCGTAAATGTAATCCAAACCCTAACCCTAACTTTAGCCCCAACCCTAACCCTAACTTTAGTCCCAACCCCTACTGTAGCCCTATCCCTAGCCCTAACCCTAATGGGAAAATGGAAATAAATACATTTTTTTAATTTTTCCCTAACTAAGGGGGTGATGAAGGGGGGGGTTTGATTTACTTTATAGCGGGTTTTTTAGCGGATTTTTATGATTGGCAGCCGTCACACACTGAAAGACGCTTTTTATTGCAAAAAATATTTTTTGCGTTACCACATTTTGAGAGCTATAATTTTTCCATATTTTGGTCCACAGAGTCATGTGAGGTCTTGTTTTTTGCGGGACGAGTTGACGTTTTTATTGGTAACATTTTCGGGCACGTGACATTTTTTGATCGCTTTTTATTCCGATTTTTGTGAGGCAGAATGACCAAAAACCAGCTATTCATGAATTTCTTTTGGGGGAGGCGTTTATACCGTTTCACGTTTGGTAAAATGGATAACGCAGTTTTATTCTTCAGGTCAGTATGATTACAGCGATACCTCATTTATATCATTTTTTTATGTTTTGGCGCTTTTATACGATAAAAACTATTTTATAGAAAAAATAATTTTTACATCGCTTTATTCTGAGGACTATAACTTTTTTATTTTTTCTTTGATGCTGTATGGCGGCTCGTTTTTTGCAGGACAAGATGACGTTTTCAGCAGTACCATGGTTATTTATATCCGTCTTTTTGATCGTGTGTTATTCCACTTTTTGTTTGGCGGTATGATAATAAAGCGTTGTTTCCAGGTCACCACCTGACAGCACACTGGAGGACGTCCTTCTTATCCATCATGGGACAGGAAACACGAGAGGTTAAAAGGACCCTCCCCCTACCACCCTTCAGTGTTTTTCCTGTCCCATGGGTAGGAACGGACGAGAGGATCTACCGTTCTGTGCGGGAGGTGTGGATCGGGGGGCTTTGCCTCACCCTTCCCTCCATGAGGCAACCGCTGGCCGACACCCACCCGAGGGTCCTTCTGCTTACCAGTGTAGAGCTGCTCCTGGTATGAGGATCACTTCTCCCTGCCGGGGGCTCTCGATCCTTCCGTCGCGCCCCCCTGGTGCATGCGATCCCGATGGCAGCCTCTGATGATGAAAGCGTCTCCATACGGCCACCGGGAGGGGGAAGCCAATCCACGCTGCACCATGCTCACTTTCCGGCCGCACGTCACTTCCGGTTTGCGGCTGAGGGGGGCGAGCGGCATCTCTGCAGCAGCAAGAGGAGCGGTAGAGAGCGTGGAAGCGCTGCACATAAGAGAGGAACAGAATAAAAAGGTATGTGCGGGGGCATTAAGCGATCTCCAGAGGATCATGGAGGACGCAGCCAGAGCAGAGGGGCAGGAGTCCATGGCGCTAGTAAGTAGGGCAGGAGCTCTGTACTATGGATCCCCACAAAAAAAAAAGGGCACTATACTAGAGTTTGCTATATATTTCTTATAGGCGGTCTCCTTGCCTGGCAAGTCATTAAAGAAGCCCAGCAAGAATAAAAAGTGTCCTATCTGTGCAGCTAAGCTGAAGGGTTCCTGGCAGAAAACCCTGTGTGAAACATGCACCTGCAGGATCATAGGAGAAGAGCAGGCTTCTCTCATGACAAATATGAGAGCCATGATAAGAGAGGAGGTTCAGGCTTCCGTATCAGGTCTGGTACTCCCTCAAGCCTCACTTCCAGAGAGATCTAGGAAAAGGCCGAGGATCGATTACTCATTAGGAGACTCGTCATCTTCCGTGTCAGATGTAGAGGAGGAAGAAGAGAGTAGAGATCCTCCAGAGAAGGGGAGAAGATATTTATTCTCCGCTGCAGACACGGGAGAACTGTTGGAGGCTGTATGACATACTATGCAAATTGAGGAGCCTCAGCCATCTTGTTCAGTTCAGGATGAGATGTTCGGTGGCTTACGCTCACAGACCTCTAAGGTCTTTCCGGTAAATTCCCATATCCGATCCATGATTCTCGAGGAATGGGAGGAAGCGGAGAAAAGACTAACTATCCCAAAAGATTTCAGACTCCGTTTGCCGTTTGATCCAGACGAAGTTAAAGAATGGGTCGACATTCCTAAAATAGACATACCATTGGCTAAAGTGTCCAAAAGGACTGCAATTCCTTTTGAGGACTCTTCCAACCTAAAAGAGCCCATGGATAGAAAGGCAGGCGGCCTTTTAAAAAGGGCCTGGAAGAGTTCATCGGCAGTTATTGGAGCAAATATAGCAGCGACATCGGTGGCTCGCTCCATGGACCTGTGGTTAGATGATCTTCAGGATCAGTTAACCGCCAAAACTCCTAGGGAAACTATTCTGAAATCCCTGCCTCTGTTAAAACTGGCAACCACCTTTTTGGCAAACGCATCCGCGGAGTCTGTTAGGTTCGCGGCTAGGGGTCAATCCCTATCTAATGCAGCCCGAAGAGCTATCTGGCTCAAAAGCTGGTCAGGTGATATGCATTCTAAGAACAAGTTGTGTTCGATACCCTTTTCGGGGGGCAGGGTCTTCGGACCGGTCCTTGACGATATCTTAGAGAAAGCCTCAGATGTAAAGAAGGGGTTCCCGGAAGAAAAGCCTAAAAAGTTCCAGCCCTTTCGGAGACCCTGCTATAACCAAAAAACAGATTACAGGGGTAAAGGGAAACAGGGTAGATGGAGTTACCAGAAAGGAGGGGATAGCAGACCTAAAACCAAAGATTCGAGCTACTCGGGTTCGGGTTCTAGCTACCGTAGGAAATGACGCCATCAGAGTAGGGGGTCGTCTGGCCAGATTCCTAGAAGGATGGAGGGAAATAACAACGAGCCCTTGGGCTCTACAGGTTGTGTCCCAGGGATACAAAATAGAGTTTACATCTCTTCCTCCCGAAAGGTTCCTGATTTCTACCTCCCATCTAAAATCATCATCCCCCATGTGGTCAGATATACAGGACCTCCTAAAAATGGCGGCAATTATTCCGGTACCCCCTCTGGAAGAGTACAGAGGTCATTTCTCGAATCTCTTCTCGATATTAAAACCATCGAGAGAATCGAGAACAATAATAAATCTAAAACACCTAAACAACTGGGTATTATACAAGAGATTCAAGATGGAGTCAATCCGGTCAACCATCCCTCTGTTAGGAAGGGGTATGGTGATGTGCACTCTAGATCCAAAGAGTGCATATTACCATGTACCCATTCACCTAAATCACCAGAAGTTTCTGCGGTTCGCAGTAAATATGGAAGGAAAGGTCTACCATTTTCAGTTTCGCTGTCTCCCCTTTGGCCTGGCATCTGCTCCCAGAGTTTTTACAAAACTTATGGTAGAGGTGGTCGCCTATCTGAGAAATCAGGATATAATGGTAATTCCTTATTTAGACGACTTTTTAGTTGCGGCAGACTAAGTAGGCCAGCTCAAGATCAACTGTCAATCCCTCATTTCCACACTAGAGAGTCTGGGATGGATTATAAATTGGGAGAAATCAGATCTAATACCAAAATCCAGAATAAAATTCCTAGGAGTCATGCTGGATTCAGAGACAAGAATATCCTACCTACCAGAAGACAGGCTAGAGGGCATAATAGAAAAGGTCCATCACTTTTCCCAGAGCCGAAATACGATCAGAGACGGGATGAAGGTCTTGGGATTAATGACGGCCTGCATCCCTTGCGTGAGCTGGAGTCAGTTTCATTCTCGGCAGCTTCAGCAGGGAGTTCTGAGGAGCTGGAACGGAAAACAGAACTCACTAAATCGGAGGCTGAAATTCTCTTTTCAGATCAAAAGATCCCTGGTGTGGTGGACTCTCTCCAGGAACCTCCGGCTGGGGGTATCATGGCTTCAAACCCCGAGTGTATCGGTCACGACAGATGCAAGTCAGCAAGGTTGGGGAGGTCATGTTCAAGGAAGATATTTCCAAGGTCGTTGGGAAAGAAAGGACAGTGAGAAATCATCAAACCACAGAGAACTGCATGCAGTTTGGAAGGTCTTAACGGCGGCGCAACATCTACTGAGAAACAAACATGTAAAAGTCTTTTCAGACAATATGACAACTGTAGCCTTCCTTCGGCATCAAGGGGGCCCAAGACATATGGCATTGCAAGATCTGGCAGAACAGATCTTCAGATGGGCAGAGAAGTCGATACTGTCAATCTCGGCGGTTCATCTAGAGGGGTCCAAGAACCAGTTGGTAGATTTCCTCAGCAGGAAAAGTGTATCCCCTACAGAGTGGGAACTGAACAACGAAGTATTCAAAAATCTTTGTCATCGTTGGGGGAAGCCGACGGTGGATCTATTTGCTGCAAAGCAAAATGCAAAGGTCAAGACCTTTTACTCCCTAATCCCCTGGGAAAGCCCAGCTGCGATCGATGCCTTCTCACAACAACGGTCTTCTGTATGCGTTTCCTCCTCTGGCAGTGATTCCAAGAACACTCAGGAAGATCTGCGAGGACGGGGCCAAGGTCATTCTCATAGCTCCTCACTGGCCGAAACGAAGTTGGTTTCCGTTGTTAAGAAGGCTATCAGTAGAAGAACCCCTCCTGTTACCAGAACGAGAGGATCTTCTTCAACAGGGTCCAGTTCTACATCAGAATCCAGGAGCTCTTCAATTGGCGGCCTGGATCCTGAACGGAAGGTCTTGAGGGCAAAAGGTCTTTCAGATGCCGTCATTTCTACCCTTCAAGCCAGCAGAAAACCTGTGACATCAGCCATCTACACAAAAATATGTAAACGATTTTGTGGGTTTTGCGGGGAGATGACAGTTGATACTGACCATCCGAATATCCCAAAGATTCTTGACTTCTTGCAGTCAGGATTTCAAAAAGGTCTTAGTCCCGCCTTGGGATCTTAATCTGGTCCTGAATGTTCTATGTGAACAATCCTGGGACATATCAGGGGACATAGAGATTAACAAGCTCTCCCTTAAAACCGCGTTTTTAGTTGCAATCACGTCGGCAAAAAGATTGGGGGAACTACAGGCTATCAGTACAGAACCCGTATTTACAAATCTTTGAGGATAAATTAGTACTAAGACACGATCCGACTTTTCTGCCTAAAGTTGTCTCAGATACTAATATGAATCAGGAGATTGTTTTACCGTCATTTTGCCAGTTCCCTAAAAACCAAAAAGAAAGATTTTACCATAATCTAGACATGAGAGAGACGGTACTCAAGTACCTTGATTTATCTAGACCCTGGAGACAAGATAATAACTTGTTCGTTCAGTTCAGGGGTCCAAATAAGGGGAAGAAAGCATCTAAAGCGACTATCGCACGGTGGATAAAATTTACAATCAGTTTAGCCTATAAAGCTAAAGGGCAAAATTCTCCGGTTAACCTTAAAGCCCATTCATCTAGGGCCATGGCCACGTCATGGGCAGAGAAAGGGGGGGCTACGGCAGATCAGATCTGCAGGGCTGCATCATGGTCTAATCTTAGTACCTTTTCTAAACATTATAAGTTAGATGTGGTATTGCCTCAGTTGGCTTTTGGTAGAAAGTTACTTCAAGCAGTGGTCCCTCCGTAAATACCATTCTCCTTTGGTATTTCTCCAGTGTGCTGTCAGGTGATGACCTGGAAAACAGTAATTAGACTTACTGGTAGGCTATGTTCACATTTGCGTTGTTGTGTGTTGCGTCGGCGACGCAACGCACAACGCATGCAAAACGCATGCAAAACGCATTGTTTTGTGACACATGCGTCCTTTTTTTGCTTGATTTTGGACGCACAAAAAATGCAACTTGCTGCGTCCTCTGTGCCCTGACGCGTGCGCCGCAGTGACGCATGCGTCACAAAACGCAAGTGCAACGCATGTCCATGCGCCCCCATGTTGAATATAGGGGCGCATGACGCATGTGTCGCCGCAGCGGCGCCCGACACTGCGTCACACAACACTAATGTGAACGTAGCCGTAATTGTATTTCCAGGAATCCATCCTGACAGCACTATTAGTTCCCTCCCTATTGTATGATCTTTATACTCATGTGATGTAACATTTGTATGATTGATTATTTTGTTGGAATAAACCTTGTTTTTTGCATCCATCCAGATGTGTTACTTTGGGAAAACACTGAAGGGTGGTAGGGGGAGGGTCCTTTTAACCTTTCGTGTTTCCTGTCCCATGATGGATAAGAAGGACGTCCTCCAGTGTGCTGTCAGGATGGATTCCTGGAAATACAATTACCAGTGCATCATGTTATAGTGTAAGATCGCTGATCTGACACTTTGCTGTGCACTGTGGTCCCAAGAATGCATTGCGGTCTTGCGAGATGATGACGTAGCGGTCTCGCGAGACCGCTATGTCATCATCTCGCGAGACCGCAATGCATGGACTGGAGCATCGCGAGGAGCAGCGGGAAAGGCGACGGAAGATGAGAATATAATGATTTTTTATTTTGTTTATTATTTTTAACAGTAGAATTATTTTACTATTGACGCTACATAGGCAGCATCAATAGTAAAAAGTTGGTCACACAGGGTTAATGGCAGCGTTAACGGACTGCGTTACACCGCAGTGTAACGCAGCCATTAACCCTGTGTGAGAGCTGACTGGAGGGGGCACTGACAGAGCATAGGAAGGGGCAAATTAGCAGCCGGACTGTGCCCGTCGCTGATTGGTAGCAGCCGGCAGGCCGCGACCAATCAGCGACACGGGATTTCTGTGACAGACAGACCGACAGACAGACAAACAGACGGAAGTGACCCTTAAACGATTATATAGTAGATATACAGTACAGACCAAAAGTTTGGACACACCTTCTCATTTAAAGATTTTTCTGTATTTTCATGACTATGAAAATTGTACATTCACACTGAAGGCATCAAAACTATGAATTAACACATTTGGAAATTATATACTTAACAAAAAAGTGTGAAACAACTGAAATTATGTCTTATATTCTAGGTTCTTCAAAGTAGCCACCTTTTGCTTTGATGACTGCTTTGATGACTGCTTTGCACACTCTTGGCATTCTCTTGATGAGCTTCAAGAGGTAGTCACCGGGAATGGTCTTCCAACAATCTTGAAGGAGTTCCCAGAACTGCTTAGCATTTGTTGGCCCTTTTGCCTTCACTCTGCGATCCAACTCACCCCAAACCATCTCGATTGGGTTCAGGTCTGGTCACAGCAGCGTTTTTTTATTTGATGATGATCTGGGGATGCTTCAGCAAAGCTGGAATTGGGCAGGTTGTTCTTTGCGAAGGACATATGAATCAAGCCGCATACAAGGTTATCCTGGAAAACACCTTCATTCCTTCTGCTTCGGCAATCTTCCCCAACTCTGAGGACTGTTTTTTCCAGCAGGACAACGCGCCATGCCACACAGCTAGGTCGATCATGGTGTGGATGAAAGACCACCACATCAAATCCCTGTCATGCCCAACCCAATCTCCAGACCTGAACAACCATTGAAAACCTCTGGAATGTAATCAAGAGGATGATTAATAGTCACAAGCCATCAAACAAAGAAGAACTGCTTACATTTTTGCGCCAGAAGCAGTGTGAAAGACTGGTGGAAAGCATGCCAAGGCGCATGAAAGTTGTGATTAAAAATCATGGTTGTTCCACAAAATATTGATTTCTGAACTCTTCCGGAATTAAAACATTAGTATTGTTGTTTCTAAATGATTATGAACTTGTTTCTTTGCATTATTTGAGGTCTGAAAGCACTGTTTTTAATTTTGACTCTTTTTCTTTGTCACAAAAAAAATACAAAATTTATTGCTTGGAAATTCAGAGACATGTTGTCAGAAGTTTATAGAATTAAAGAACAATTTACATTTTACTCAAAAATATACCTATAAAGAGAAAAATCAGACAAACTGAACATTTCGCAGTGGTCTCTTAATGTTTTCCAGAGCTGTACATACATTAGGTACAAAGCTTGTGTTTCACATCTGTTCTACACAGAGGCATAGGTCTGTGTGTTTCACGTGGTAGCATAAAACTTGCTGACAGCATTTCAGAAACACAGCATGCCACTTGAAAACTTATTTTTACCTAACTCTTTGTGTCCTTGACTCGCCACTTCTGTGGGAAACCTGTGCTCCATCCTGGCAAGTCAACTATCTGCTTATTACCCCTCCTAGCTTGGGCGTACACATTGACTCTTCAGCCCCATTTTGCCTGTGCTGTCTTAGGGTCCCTACAACCAGACATATCTTCTTGATCTCTCAGCTGTACTCACTGCAACTGAGCTATCGTTCTGTCTTCTACTTTTTAGGGAATCCAACCTGCCAGTCATTCAGTCACTGTTGCAGGCTTGCTACCTCAGAATAATACCATATATACTCGAGTATAAGCCGAACCGAGTATAAGCCAAGGCACCTAATTTTGCCACGGAAAACCGGGTAAGCTTATTGACTTGAGTATAAGCTGGGTATTTATTGTCCCCTCATTCCTATCCCGGTATGTGTAGTTCCCCCCATCCTGTCCTGCTATGTGTGGCTCCCCGTTATATGCATGGCTCCCCTGGTCTCATCCTTGTATGCATGGCTCGGCTCCCCCCTCCCATCCTTGTATGCATTGCTCCCCCTCCCATCTTGTATGCATGGCTCGGATCCTCCCTTACCATCCTTGTATGCATGGGTCCCCTGTCCTATTTTGTATGCATGGCTGGGCTCCCCCATCCTCCCCCTATCATACTCACACACCGTCGCTGAACGTCCCTTCATCTCTGTCCCGACGCGGCAGCTTCTTCCTGTGCTGAGCGGTCACGTGGTACCGCTCATCAAGGTCATGAATATGCGCTCCATGCCTATGGGAGTGGAGTCGCATCCATATTCATGACCTTAATGAGCGTTACCACGTGACCGCTCAGCACAGGAAGAAGCTGCCGCGCCTGGATAGAGATGCAGCGACCAGATGCAGTGGCGGAGGATGAGTGTTGAGGTCTTCTGGAAGCCGGCGGCTGCAGCTGTCACTGTGCTACAGCTGCCGACTCCCCGCTCCCCCTCCCCCGCCGGCTTTCTGGACCATGACTCGTGTATAAGCCGAGAGGGGCATGTTCAGCACAAAAAAAATGTGCTGAAAATCTCAGTTTATACACGAGTTTATACAGTACTTCCTTGCACATGTACAGTATCGAGCTCTACTTATCGTCTTTCTCTGTTCACTCCAAATTGATAACTTTACCTAGGAAGTAACTTAACTTACCCTTGTATAAAACAAAATTCCCCCCAACATCTGAGACGTCCAATTCTAACCCCTTTTTCTCTGATGTCTATTCTTCCACTGCCCCACATCAGAGGAATAGCAATAAACCTTATAAAACAGCATGCAGCATTTCTATACAGATAATCTGTCAGAGCATATGAATCCATATCACATAGCAGAGCTGGACTGGCCATCTGGCAGTTCTGGCATATGCCAGATGCGCTGGTCCGGTCGTGGGCTGCATAACCCGCTGTTAACAATTGTGACGGGGCAAAGAGCCTCAGACTCTTTCAATTACTGAGGAAGGCCACAGTCATCCCTTTTGCAGGGGCCTGCTGGAGGCTGTTGCATGCGGGTCATTTACGCAGGCGGGCCACAGGCATCTCTTCTGCTGGAGGCCGTCCCACACAGGTAACGTCAGCGGTGCGATAACGTCACTGCAGGAGACTGACGCCTCGGAGGACAAGGAGCCAGGATTAGGTGAGTGTAAGGATTTATTTTGAGGGCTGCATGGGGGCTCTTTGAGGGAACCTATCATACTATATGTGGACTGTTTGTGGGGAACCACTATACTATATGGAGACTGTGAGGGACCATCATACTATATGGGGGCTGTTTGTGGGGAACCATCATACTATATGTGGACTGTGGGGAACCACCATACTATATGTGGACTGTTTGTGGGGAACCACCATACTATATGTGGACTGTTTGTGGGGAACCACCATACTATATGGAGACTCTGAGGGACCATCATGCTATATGGGGGCTGTTTGTGGGGAACCATCATACTATATGTGGACTGTGGGGAACCACCATACTATATGTGGACTGTTTGTGGGGAACCACCATACTATATGTGGACTGTTTGTGGGGAACCACCATACTATATGGAGACTGTGAGGGACCATCATACTATATGGGGACTGTTTGTGGGGAACCACCATACTATATGTGGACTGTTTGTGGGGAACCACCATACTATATGGAGACTGTGAGGGACCATCATACTATATGGGGGCTGTTTGTGGGGAACCATCATACTATATAGGGGGTTGTTTGGGGGACCATCATACTGTCTGGGGGGCTCTTGGGGAGGACCATCATACTATATAGGCATGTGTGCTGGCTGCAGTGGACATTATACTGTGTGGAAGTCTATGGGCTACATTATACTATGTGGGGGGCTGTGGTGACCCTCATTCTGTATGGGATGACTAAGAGGAACATTATACTTTATTATAGGGGTCTGTTGTGCACCTTCATTCTGTATATTAGGGGCTATGGTGACCATCTTATTATGTGGGATGCTATGCTGTATCATAGTTTGCATAGGTTTTGTGAGGTCTCATACTGTTTGAGGGCATAATACTCTACGGGGGTCATGAAAGAGGTATCCTAATGGGTGAGGCCACTCAGGCGCTTTAGTAGAGGGAAAATAAATGTGAGGCTATGTGCACACGCTGCGGATTTTGCTGCGGATCCGCAGCATTTCTGCAGCTGCGGGTCCGCAGCGGTTTCCCATGCATTTACAGTACAATGTAAACCTATGGGAAACGCAATCCGCAGTGCACATGGTGCGGAAAAAAATGCGCGGAAACGCAGCGGTTTACATTCCGCAGCATGTCAATTCTTTGTGCAGAAACTGCAGCGGTTTTACACCTGCTCCATAATATAAAACTGCAGGTGTAAAACCGCAGTGGAATCCGCACAAAAACCGCGGTAAACCGCAGGAAAAAAATCTGCAGTGGACCATTTCTACGTGTGCACATACCCTAAGTGCTACACACTTACATTTATTTTCACACTTGACACACTTCAGCCACATGAAGCCTAGCATTGTCATGCATCAGAAGGAAGCCAGGGCCCACTGCACCAGCATATGGTCTCACAATGGGTCTGAGGATCTAATCCCGCTACCTAATAGCAGTCATGGTACCACTGCATAGAACAAGGAGCAATAGTTATGACCATGTGATATTTCAGTTTTTCTTTTTTTTGCAAAAACTTCTAAATTTCTGTGTTTTTTTCAGTCATGATGGGGTGCAGAGTGTACACTAATGATAAAAAAATGAACCTTTTTTGAATTTACCAAATGGCTACAATAAAACAAAGAGTGAAAATTTATAGGGGCCTGAATACTTTCCATACCCACTATATATATATATATATATATATATATATATATATATATATATATATATATATTTTCATCTTTTACATTTTAAAAATTACAAAAAGGAAAATGGGTCGATGAACAAGTGTAGGCACCCTGCATAGTTAGTACCTAGTAGCATCTCCTTTTGCAAGTATCGCAGCTTGTAAATGCTTTTTGTAGTCAGCCAAGAGTCTTTCATTTCCTGTTTGAGGGATATTTGCCTATTCTTCCTTGGACAATTCTTCCAGCTCTGTGAGATTCCTGGGTCGTCTTGCATGCACTGCTATTTTGAGGTCTAGCCACAGGTTTTCAATCATGTTCAGATCAGTGGACTGTGAGGGCCATTGTAAAACCTTCAGCTTGCGCCTTTTGAGGAAGTCTACTGAAGGTCATTATCCATTTGTAGAAGCCTTCCTCTTTTCAACTTCAGCTTTTTTTTACAGATGTTCTTATGTTTGCATCAAGAATTTGTTGAAATTTCATTGAATGCATTCTTCCCTCTACCCGTAAAATGTTCCCCGTTCCATTGACTGCAACACAACACCAAAGCATGATTGCTCCACGTCAATGCTTAATGGTTGGCAAGAGGTTCATTTCCTGAAATTCTGTGTCCTTTTTTCATCGGTTCACAACTTTCACAAGACTTGTTTCCAAAATGCATGAGGCTTGTTTAGACGTTCTTTTGCATACTTCTGATTCTGAATTTTATGGTGAGGATGCAGGAGATGTTTTCTTCTGATAACTCTTCCATGAAGGTGATATTTGTGCAGGTGTCTCTGAATAATAGGACAATGTACCACAACTCCAGACAATGTGCCACAACTCTGCTAAATCTTTGGGAAGGTGTTTAAGTCAAGAAGGGGTTCTAATTTGCCTCTGTAGCAATCCTCTGTAGCTCACTGAACTTTTGCTTGATCATCCAGCCTTATCTTGGCCTCCACTGTTCCTGTTAAGGGTATGTGCACACGTTGCGGATTTGCCTGCGGATTTTTCCGCACTGAATCCGCATCTCTTGGCAGAAAACACAGGTGTGGATCTGATGCGTTTTTGACGAGTTTTTTATGTGTTTTTGATGGGGTTTTTCATTGCGGTTTTTCCTGCAGATTTGTCTGCATTTTTTACAGCAATAAAGATATCTAAACTTTGACAAACTTGACTAAGCAAAACAAAAACCTGTGATGTCATTTCCTAGTCCAACCCTTTTTCTTCCATTTTCCATTTTGCAAGAACAATACAAGATGAGTGGACGGTTGGTAGAAGAGCAGAGCGCCCAGCAGAGCCACAACCGCAGAGCGCGCATCTCTTACGGCTCCGCAGGCCATATAGAATAATCCTCTTGGGATTACTGCTGCAAATCATCAATCGTCACAGAGAGCAGGTAAGATAAACTATATGTAAAAAATATTGACATTTCTTTGTTTTTTCGCTGTGTTGTGTACTAAACAATATTTTCATCTTTTTAGGAGCAGCACAGAAGGAGAAGGAGAGCATGAAAGATGTGGGTGCACCCAATCGTTGCAGAGCGCACTGAGAAGGGGCACTTTTATGTGCTATACACAGATTTGAGGAGGTAAGTTAACCATATCTTAAGATAATATCCTAACTAAAATGTGTCTGAAAAAAAATAATCATATATAAACTAACCATTTTTTTCATGTAAAATTTTCTTACAGATTTCCAAACAAATTCGTATCGTTTTGCCATATAACGATCCCGGCATTTGACCGACTGCTCGGAATATTGTCACCCCATCTAACATTGTCCGATACGGTCATGAGGAAGGCAATCTCTGATGAGGAAAGGCTGTTCATAGCCTTGCAGTAAGTAAATAATTTTTTGTTTGTCATTAGGCCTCTTTCACACGTCAGTGTGTCCAGTACATGCGGTGAAAGTTTTCACATGTCCTGGAGACACTGACACACGTAGACCCACTCAAAAGAATGGGTCTATGCACATGTCAGGGTGTTTTCACGGACCGTGAAAGCCAGCGACTGGGGGCAGATGTTTATGGTCTGGGAAGGGGTTAATACCCATGGATCTTCCCAGGCCATGAATAGCAGCCCGCAGCTGTCTGCATAACCTTTACTGGCTATTAAAATAGGGGGACCCTCAAAAAAAAGATGTAGGGTCCCCCTATATTTTATAGCCAGAAAGGTTACTCCGACAGCTGCGGGGTGATATTCATAGCCTAGGAAGAGGCGATGGATATTGTTCCCCCCCCGGGCTACAAATACCAGCCCACTGCCGCCCCAGAAAAGGTGCATCTGTAGGATGCGCCAATTCCAGCGCTTAGCCTCTCTCTTCCCACTGCCCTGTAGCAGTGGCATATGGAGTAATAAGGGGTTAATGTCACCTTGCTATTGTAAGGTGACATTAAGCCCGGTTAATAATGGAGAGGCGTCAGTAAGACACCTATTCATTATTAATCCAATAGTATGAAAGAGCAAATAAAACACACAGACACTAGAAAAAAGTATTTTAATGAAATAATAACACAGTGTTTTGACCATAATTTATTGCACTCTCAATCCGACCGAAGCCCTCGTTCTCCTGGAGAAAGTAAAAAATGAAACAAATGTATACTCCCTGGTGCGATGCAGTCCATAACGAGTGTCCCACGACGATCTGCCATGGAGAAGAGTCACATCAGGAGATGTGTCTGCTCTCCACGGCTCCAGCAACACACTGACAGGAGCTATGGCTCCTGCAGTGTGTTACTGCGCGTGCGCGAGAGTTTACCAGAATTTATTGACTCCGGTACTTTCGCTTTACGGCACAGCTGCGTGGGAAAATTCTCACGCAGCTCTAGTGCTGTAAAGTGACAGCAACTGCCAGGAGCATATCTCCGGTTAGTGTATCGCCAAAGGAAGTGACAGATCGGCGTGGGACACTCGATGGATTACAGAGGACCAGGGAGTATATTATTGGGTTTATTTTTTTAAACATTTTTCTAGGGGACCGAGGGCTTCGGGGAATTAGGTGTATGTGGTATGTACTCTATGTTGTATGTTATATGTACTGTATGTGTATTGTATGTCATTATCTATTTTTTGTTTAACTCACCATTGTACTCAGTCGCCGGGCGATGGGACTACTCTCCCATCATAATAACTGGATGGGAGCAGCAGTCCCATACGATGACTGAGTACAATTATGTCGCACTATCGTCGCTTGGGGCAGATAGACACACAGACAGACGCACACAGACACACACAGGCAGACACACACACACATGCATTCCAGGTCAATCAGACGCCTGACATCCATCCCCATGCGACGATAGGCCTCCATTTCGGCTCCAAGATGGTGACTGCCTTCTCCTCCGGCACACACACACTCACTCCGCCCACACACTTGACATCACTTCCCTCTCCAGCATTTTTGACACCCTAATCTGCAGCAAAACCGCAGATCTTTTTTACATCAGCAGTTTTGCTGCAGATTGGCCTGACACAATGGAAGTCAATGGATGCAAAAACGCTGCAGAACCGCAAAAAGAATTGACATGCTACGGAAAATAAAACGCTGCGATTCTGCGCTTTTTTTTTCGCAGCATGTGCACAGCGTTTTTGTATTTCCCATTGATTAACATTGTGTGCACAACACACTGCGAATTTAAAGCAATTCCGCTTGTCCAAAAATGCCGCGGAAAGGCATCAAAAACCGCAACGTGTGCACATACACTAACTGTCATTTCTTAAAGAAATTTCGAACTGAGGAAAGGGCAACTTGAAAACGCTTTGCTGTCGTCTTATAGCCTTCTGCTTTGTACACCATTTTCAGTGCTAGGCAGCTCCATAGAAGAACCCATGGCTGCTGTTTTTTGGCACAAGTTTAGAAAAAGATAGGTTTTTATTAAGCTGGGAAATTTGCATCACCTGTCTTTTCCTAATGATGATAATGAACAAGCCATAACCCTAACAGGCTAATTAAGGTTTGAAAGCTTGGTCAAGGGTCCCCAAACTTTTGCATCAGCCCATTTAATTTTTTTTTGTCATTTGAAAAAATTGAAAAAAATGACATTTTTTTTCCTAAAGTACAAAGGAAATGTGCCACCTTTATCTTTAGGCCTTTTAGAGTTAATTTAATCTTCAACTTGCTTAACTGTTCACAATAACAGAACACAATAACAGTAATTTTGACCAGGGTGCCCAAACTTTTACATGCCACTGTATATGAATATAAATATTTGCAGACTTAATATAGATGCATGTGATATCATTACACCACATATCAAAAAAAATAAAAGCATCCTCGTCAGTGGAAAAGTAGAGCACAGCAATAATTAGATGTTTTGTGACAAATAGTATAAGTCAATGAGAGCAAATGCACAATCTTAGCAGCCTATTAGCTGGACCAAATGATTTCTACTACTAATTGTTCAAGTGTATGTCATACAAAATGGGACACTCTTATCAGGTGTCTCTCTGACATTTGCTAACTTCCTCTTCACCCCATCAGACACTGCCGGCTACCTCCTGCTCAGCTGTCATATGCTGTTTCAAGGGGCAGATTCAGGAGTGAATTGCAGGGAAGGGGTGGGGGAAAAAAGCACACCAAAACAAAAAAAAATACCATAGTACCACACACTATCAGGCACAGAAACTATTTTTAAAAATATTGTCTCAATATTGTCATATTTAGTTTTGCCCCCACTCAGGTTATAAAGGAGTTACATGATGGCAGACACTCCCTGAAGACATTGCTCTGGTGCAGGCACGGACTGGGACTGAAATTCAGCCCTGGCATTTTAAAGCACACATGGCCCATGCTGTCCCCAAGCCCAAGTCCCTGATTTGGAACATTTATTACTAACAGTACCCTACCTGGAGGAAATCAAGACTTCCAATATATATAAGATTTAATAAAAATAACAATACCGCAGTAAGAATATTGAAAAATAACATGCAAATACCAACAAACCATAACGAAATATCAACGCACACTCTAGAGATAATACCACCATACTAATCATTTAGCCCTTCACGACCTTGCCCTTTTCTGTTTTTGCGTTCTCGTTTTTCGCTCCCCTCCTTCCCAGAGCCATAACTTTTTTTATTTTTCTGTCAATATGGCCATGTGAGAGCTTGTTTTTTGCGGGACAAGTTGCACTTTTCAACGACATCATTGGTTTTAGCATGTCGTGTACTAGAAAACGGGAAAAAAATTCCAAGTGCAGTGAAATTGCAAAAAAAGTGCAATCCCACACTTGTTTTTTGTTTGTTTTTTTTGCTAGGTTCACTAAATGCTAAAACTGACCTGCCATTTTGATTCTCCAGGTCATTATGAGTTCATAGACACCAAATATATCTAGGTTCCAAACTTTGCTAAAAAAAAAATTGCACAATTTTCCGTTACCCGTAGCGTCCCCATTTTTCGTGGTCTGGGGTCAGGTGAGGGCTTATTTTTTGCGTGCCGAGCTGGCGTTTTGGTAATGATACCACTTTTGTGCAGATACGTTCTTTTGATCGCCCATTATTACATTTTAATGCAATGTCGCGGCGACCAAAAAAACGTAATTCTGGCATTTGTAATTTTTTTCTCGCTACGCCGTTTAGCGATCAGGTTAATCCTTTTTTTATTGATAGATCGGGCGATTCTGAACGCAGCGATACCAAATATGTGTAGGTTTGATTTTTTTTTTTTATTGTTTTATTTTGAATGGGGCGAAAGGGGGGTGATTTAAACTTTTATATTTTTTTTATTTTTTTCATATTTTTTAAAACATTTTTTTTTTACTTTTGCCATGCCTCAATAGCCTAGAAGGCTAGAAGCTGGCACAACTGGATCGGCTCTGCTACATAGCAGCGATCATCAGATTGCTGCTATGTAGCTGAATTGCAGGTTTGCTATGAGCGCCGACCACAGGGTGGCGCTCACAGCAGGCTGACATCAGTAACCATAGAGGTCTCAAGGACCTCTATGGTTACTATCCTGACGCATCGCCGACCCCCGATCATGTGACTACAGACTTGAGAATCCTCACAGCACACACTGTCAGGTTTCTCCGGTGCCGATGTTGGGAGCGGTCGTCATGTGACCACAAGTATGGGATCTCCACACCTTTGACTACATTTGGACTAAACGTACTCTGACCGCATGAATTCAAATCGCATACTTGTGGTCATATGACCGACCGCTCCAGGCACTGGAGAATCCTCACAGCGCACAATGCACACACTGTGAGGATTCACAAGTCTGCAGTCACACAGAGTGACTGCAGACTTTAACATAAAACCTGGACTACTTCTTTAACCAAAACCACTGTAGTAGTGTAATGATCCAGGCCGAGGTTTGTTTCATCTTATTCTCTTCCCAGTCTGGTCATGCGGGGGTTAACCTCTGCCTCGTTTTGGATTCTGTGTGGCTATTTCAGCCTGCTGTGGCCTGCAAACCAATGATGTCAGTGATAGTTCATGCTCCCAGGCTAGAACAGCTGACCTCTTGATACCGTGTTTTGTCCTCTACCCATTTACTCTGTTCCTGTGACGTCCCTTTCCTGCCACCCCACTTGTCTTAGTGTTCGCTCCCTGTGCTTGGACCTTTTGGTATATGACCTGGCTTGTCCTCTGACCTGCTTGACTTGCGCAGGCGTGTACTATGGAGGACAGAGAATGAACTTCAATCCAATATTGCAGCCAGCATGCAGCCAGCGGGTAAGGAAAGGGTGAATCAAACACCCGAAAACCCCGCCCATATGACTGAAAATTGTTCCCTCCAAATTCAGGTGACAGAGTCCCTTTAAGTGGTCATCCTGGAGTTACTGATACAAGGAAAGCTATTGCTAGACTTTTTTGGTGGCCATCCATGAATAATGATATTAAAGATTTTGTATCTGTTTGTGATGTCTGCGGACGCGCTAAAGTCAGTCATTGCTGGTCATCTGCGGAATTTGCTCCATTGCCAATTCCAGAAAGACCATGGACTCATTGGCCATGGATTTCATCACGGATTTGCCTCGTGTGGAAAAACTGCTTTCTGGGTGATAGTTGACCAATTCAGTAAACAAGCTAGTTGTGTTCCATTATCAGGATTACCTAATGCAGAGACACTCTACAGGTTGTTTATTTCTCATATTGTAAGGTTACATGGGATCTCTCTCAACATTGTGTCTGATAGGGGAGTACAATTTGTCTGAAAACTTTGGAGACCTTTTTGTTGTAAACTCGGGATTGACTTGTCATTTTCATCTGCTTACCACCCTGAAACAAACGGTCAGAATAAGATGATAAATCAGTCTTTGGAACAAATTTGAAGGTGATTTGTGACAGCTCAGCAGGAGGACTGGTCTTCCTTTTTACCCCTCGCTGACTTTGCTTTTAATGGTCGAGTAAATCAGTCTACTGGAACCTCACAGTTCTTCCGTAATTATGGTTTTCATCCCCATTTTGGTGAATTTTCTTGGATTAGTTCTGAATGTCCTCGGGTGGAGGTCGATGTACAGAGACGTGGGGCTGTCTGGAGGGAGGTTCAAAAGAATATTGGGACTGCTCAGATTCGCCAAAAATGGAAAGCCGATAATAAACGGCGGGTGGGACCTGTTTTTAAGATTGGGGATAAAGTTTGGTTGTCATCTAGGAACATTAAACTTAAAGCCTGTGGCACTGCTGAGGTGTTATGGAATCCCAGGTTGCTTTGATAGCAGCCTTCAATTCGTCTTCATTGTGGGTTCTGGTGTCTCTCATCTTCCTCTTTACAATACCCCATAGATTATCTATGGGATTAAGGTCAGATGAGTTTGCAGGCCAATCAAGCACAATGATGCTATTGTTTTTAAACCAGGTATTGGTACTTTTGGCAGTGTGGACAGGTGCCTAGTTCTGCTGGAGAATTAAATTTCCATCTCTAAAAAGCTTGTCTGCAGAGGGAAGCATGATGTGCTCTAAAATTTTCTAGTTAGACAGCTGTGCTGATTTTGGTATTGATAAAACACAGTGTACCTATACCAGCAGATGACATAGCTCCCCAAACCATCACTGATTGTGGAAACTTCACACTAGACCTCAAGCAGCTTGGATTGTCTGTATCTCCATTCTTCCTCCAAACTCTGGGACCTTGATTTCCAAGGTCTAGTGTGAAGTAGCCACAATTTTGGGGAGTTTTGGGAGCCATGTCATCTGCTGGTGTAGGTCGACTGTGTTTTATCAAGACCAAAGTCAGCGCAGCCATCTACCAGGAAATTTTAGAGCACTTCATGCTTCCTTCTCCCGACAAGTGTTTTGAAGATGGAAATTTAATTCTCCAGCTGGACTTGGCACCTGTCCACACTGTTAGGGCTAGCGGAACGCACCCAGTAATAGAGAGCTTGATACGAGGTGCGTTCGCAGCCCGGGGTCCTCCGTGCAGAGATAGCTGCTGCAAAGTAATGGCGGATGGACACTGAGCTCACACGTGGGTTAAACTTCACCCCGTGTGAAATGTAAGCGACCTCTGTTGCCTCACAGTTGCGCTGTACACAGAAACTAATATACTAACTAGGGTTGTGCTTGCTCTGGAACTCTTCTGTGCTAACCGCACACATGAAGGAACCAGATGCTAAGCCAAGGCTAATTGCCCCCACTGACGCTAGCTGTCTGCCGGAGTGTACAGCCCCAAAGCTAAACAGGCTCACACCACATATATACTGAGTGGTAGAGTATCCACTGGCAACAGCCAAACACAAATGATACTAGCGCATGGCCATGCGGCCATTCAAACCTTTTATAGTTGTAGCTCTCCAGGACCTTCCTAGTGGACCAATAGGAGCTGCTACAGAACGTGAGGGTGTTACCCCCGACCTCCAATGAGAGGTCTTCCCTTGGGCATGCTCAGAAGGAGAAAAGCAGGACTTAGTCTCAGGAGCGCCTGCTCGCCGCCGAACAGTACTGGTTATAATGGCTGAACCTGGAAGGGCAGCAGTAACCAAACGTGCAGTATCTGTTCGAGCCAAGCGCTGGGACCGACGTCTCTGCTGAGCAGGTTCCACTGCAGCTGGAGAAGAATGGGAGACCGCAGCGGACATGGTTCGAGATTCCCCCTGTGCAGCGGCAGGAACTCGACACATAACACACACTGCCAAAAGTGCCAATTCTTGGTTTAAAAACAACAGTATCACTGTGCTTGATTGGCCAGCAAAGTCACCTGACCTTAATCTATGGGGTATGGTCAAGAGGAAGATGAGAGACACCAGACCCAACAATGCAGACGAGCTGAAGGCTGCTATCAAAGCAACCTTGGCTTCCATAACACCTCAGCAGTGCCACAGGCTGATCGCCTCCATGCCACGCCGCATTGATGCAGTAATTGAGGAAAAAGGAGCCCTGACCAAGTATTGAGTGCATTTACTGAACACACATTTCAATAGGCCAACATTTTGGGTTTTCAAATCATTTTTTCAAGCTGGTGTTATAACGTATTCCAATTTACTGAGATAATGACTTTTGGGTTTTCATTGGCTGTAAGCCATAATCATCAACATTAACAGAAATAAACACTTGAAATACATCACTCTGTTTGTAATGACTCTATCTCATATATGAGTTTTACTTTTTGTATTGAAGAACGGAAATAAATTAACTTTTTGATGATATTCTAATTTTGTGAGATGCACCTGTAGTGTACTGAAAACGTGAAAAAAATTCCAAGTGTGGTGAAATTGCAAAAAAGGTGCAATTCCACAATAGATTTTTTATTTTTCCTTTACCATGTTCACTTTATGGTAACACTGACATGGCAATATGATTCCCACGGTCAGCACGAGAATGCAGATACCAAATATGCCTAGTTTATTTTTTACTTAAGTGGTTAAGAAAAATTCAGAAATTTGATGATTTGTGTTTGTTACCATATTCCAAGACATGTGGAATTTTTAATTTCCAGGATCTGGGGCTGGGTAAGGGCTTTTTTTTTTTTTTTGGCTTAAGCTGACGTTTTTAGTAATAGCATTTTGGGGTGGAAACGATGTTTTGATCGCCTCCTATTGCATTGGGTTAATTTACTTTATATTTTGATAGCTCAGACATTTCTGAATGCAGTGATAATAAATGTGTATTTTTTTATTATTTTATTTTCATTGGGGCAAAAGGGGGGTTGATTTGAACTTCGATCCACCTGCAGCTGTTAAAGCCACATGACAGCTAATTATATCAGCTGTCATGTGCGGGAAAAAATGCGGGTTCAGCACTAAAGGCCCCATCAAAGTCAGGGACGCGACATTTGATTACTTAAATATACATGTCTTGAAAGGGTTAAATGCTGTTGTAACTTGATCAAAAAGCGAAAAATCCATCCCACCACGACAAGGTGTTCCTAGTTGGGACAGTCCTATCCTGTCACTAGTATTAAAGGCTTTCAGATCTAAGTATTTCATCTATATAGCTTCCCATGGACAGGTGGCTGAACTGTCAGGCTAGGGTACTGCTTTGCCCTAATTCACATTGAGGTCAGCTGACACGTGGTAAGGTTTTGATACTATAAACAGAATAGGATTGTCCCGATTGGGTACACTTTGTCACGGTGGGATGGCTTTAATGCTTTTTAATCAAATTAGTGTTAACCGAGTACTCCATGTTATTTACATGTACTATTACTATTTACTTACTACAGAATTTATGCTCCTTTTGTTTTTTTTTCTTGGGTTTTGTCTGTGAAATGGCCATAGTATGAACTTGCTCTTACATATTGCATGTATAACAATTTTTATTCCTTCGGTTTTATCACTCTTGACAGTGGCGTGCAAGAGTTAAATTGTTGCCTATGTATACAGAGCAGGCACCCACACTGCATAGAGCGCGCTCAGCTCCTGAGCCCGATCCATATACTAATAATGTGCTGCAAAGAAGTTAATAAGGTGAAATCTGCTTAGACAATGCAACCAGCCTGAAGAGCAGGCACTTGGAGTTTGTGTGGGGGTCACCAGGCTCAGAGCCTCGGATAGCGTGGGACGCTGTGTACAGTGTCTAGCTAGGGGCCAGATGGCAGAGGACTTATTCTGCACTGTGATATATTTGCTTTGCTGCGTGGATGAAGATAATAAAGCTAGTTGTGACAAGTTTTCCACCAAAGTGAAAAAGTAAAAGTCCTCTGTGTGCCAACCAGAATATGTGTGAAAAGGTAAACAAATTTTCAAAAAAGGATTGCAATATTTTGACTAGTTCCAAGCATTTCCTTCTTTCTCTTTTTTTCTATGGATTTTTAGCAGCATCCTTTTCTTTAGAGAGACTGTGTAATCCATGTGTTCAATTAAGCAGGAGGCATCTGTTGGGTTTATTTCACATTGGGAAGAAAACAGCATGCCATTCACATCTGCTTAGCTTTCTTTTCTTTCTTTTTTTTTCTTTTTTTTCTTATAATTTGCTCAGTGGGTGAAAATGTGGTAGATGACTGAAAGAAGAAGCAACACACACTCCATAGAGCCAAGAGTCATTTTTACATAAAAGACAGTGACGAGGTTGGGACAGAAAAATTACAGCAGGCAAATTTGTACTGTAATAAGACAATGGGAAAATTGTGAAAAGTTGTTTGATTAACTCCTGTTGCCTATATTTGGTGAAACGTAATGCTAACATGGCATAAGGAACTGAGGAAGAGGTAATCTAACCTGTTCTAAGCAGCGGCGTACATAGAAATCACATGGTCCCACAGTAAAAGGCCTAATTGGGCCCCCCACTCCTTCCCATTATAATGCTGCCACAGAGACTCCGACACAGTATAATTCTTAAAACAGCATGATGCCCTTAAAGTGTCTCCCACACAGTATGATGGCTACCACAGCCATAATATACATAGCATAATGGCCCCACAGCCCCGTACACAGAACATCATGACCCAACAGTGCCCACATACAGTACAGTATGATGGTACCCACATGAGGGCTGCAGCACCCATACATAGTAAAAAGTCCCCCACAGCCACTCAGACAATATGAGGGCCCCCATATTACTGACAGAGTATTAGGCCCCCAACACACAGTATGATGTCTATCACCGGGCCCCACACAGTATGAGGGCCACACTCACACAATATGATGCCCAAACAGGCTGTTTGACAGCCTGCATAGAGAAGGCACACATGGCACTCAAGGCTCCTTGGTGGTGCACAAGTCAGGTTTCCAGCCCATCAGTAAATGATAAAAAATCACTTGGCACTCAAAGATTCTTATACAATATGAAAATGAATATTTCGTTTATTTTGTGCATCCAGTTCAAAGGTTTAAACGTTTTCGGTCTAATCACAAGACCTTCATCAGAAACATCTTTGACAATACTGGAAGCCAAATAGCACGATATATGGACCCAGTAGGCCTGCGCAAAACTGTACCCGGGAGATCACACCTCTATGGTCCTGGAGGATGTGCTTGAAATGAAGCGCTCAAGTAAGGCGACGAATCGCAAGGAGAGATGGCGCTTGTGTCTCCAAGTCCGTGGCGCTGAGCTGCAAAAGATGCAGTAGATCCCGGGGCCCATATATCGTGCTATTTGGCTTCCAGTATTGTCAAAAATGTTTCTGATGAAAGTCTTGTGATTAGACCGAAAACGTTTAAACCTTTGAACTGGATGCACAAAATAAACGAAATATTCATTTTCATCTTGTATAAGAATCTTTGAGTGACAGCCTGCATAGTCTGCCCGGTTAGTATGGGGGCCCGCACACAAAATATGATGTCCTCCCAGACCCCCCATAGGCAGTATGATGACCCCCCCATCGCCCTACACACAGTATGATATCCTCAAGAGCCCCAATGAGGGCACCCCAAGCCCTTCATACATTATGAGGGCCTAACTACATAATGATGTCCCCCACAGCCCTGTCGACATTCAATCATTATGAGGGCCCCTACTGCTCCCAACACAATATGAGGACCTCCACCCACAGTTTAATGTGTCCATACAGCCCCAAGAACCCCCCACACACATAGTACACATAGTATGATGCCCCCACAAGGTATCATGCCTAACTGTGCAGTCACTCTCAGACGCACAGGCTGAGTGGTGCAGAAGGGAGCTAATGGTTCCCTGCTGCAACATTCTGTTCAACAGTATCTGCATCCATTAACATTGCAATGACAGGTAGAGGGAGTGTTGGAGGGGAAATGATGGCAGCGGGCCCCCTGAGCTCCTGGGCCCCATAGCGACTGCATGGTATGTCGCTATAGACGGTATGCCTTTGGTTCCTAGCTGCTTTAACAAGATGTTACACATGTTATATACAGTACACATTTTGTTAAAGCATTAACCCCTTACTGCTGAATCCTGTTTTCACCTCCCTGACCAGGCCAAATGTTTCCATTCTGACCAGTGTCATTTTTCTTGTGGTAATGACTCTGAAATGCTTCAACATATTCCAGTGATTCAGAGTTAGTTTTTTTCGTGACACATTGTACTTCATATTGATATGATTTGCGTTTATTTCTGAAAAAATTGGAAATTTGATGAAAAATTCACAATTTTCAGACTTTGAATTTGTATGCCCCTAAAAACAGATAGCCATACTACTAAAAATAATTAATCAATAACATTTGCCACAAGTCTACTTTACATCAGCATCATTTTTGAAACATATCATTTTTTTAAGAAAATAGAAGGGTTAAAAGTTTAGCAGCAGTTTCATTTTTCCAACAATATTTACAAAACCTTTTTCACATTTGAAGTGACTGTTAGAGCCCTATCTGTCGAAAAGTCATCCAAAAGTGACCCTATTTTAAAAACTGCACCCTTCTATGTATTCAAAACCACATTTAGGAAGTTTGTTAACCCTTCAGGTGCTTCCCAAGTGGAAACAATAAGCTTCTCCTAAGCTTTGCAATACCCCATAAGTGGTCAGAAACTACTGTTTGGGCTCAGAAGGGAAGGAGCGCTATTTGAATACTGGAGCCCAATTTTGGCTGGCATAGACAATGTCGCATTTGCCAAGCTCCAGATGTGCCAAAACAGTAGAAACCCTCACAAGTAACCCTATTTTGGCAACCACACCACTCAAGGAATTCAACAAGGGGTATGGTGAGCAAAATGAACTCATAGACAAGGTAATTCACAGAATTTTATAACATTGGGATGTGAAAATGAGCCCCAAATTTTTCATTTTCACAACAGTAACAAGGTAGGGGTGTACATAGAAATGATGGAGTCCTATAGCAGAAGTTCTAATTGTGCTCCCCAACAAAAAGAAATAATATTCGGTGGGGATACAAAAGACCATATCTCAAAACTTTGCAGCCTTTACAAAATAATTTTCCTACTATTGAAGACCTATATTGTCTTTTCATTGCACCCTTAAAGTATGATGCCAACACATGTGCCACAAACACTGAATTATTCCCCAACAGTGAATTCCCCCACATGCCCAGTATGATGACCCTACTGTACCGCAGCTCAGCTCCCCCGGCAAAGTATGGTGACCTAGCACAGTATGATCCCCCAACTGTGAGCCCCACAGAGCCCTCCATGCAGCATAATGGGCCTACATACAGTAAAATCGCCCCACACCTCACCACGCTGTATAATGGCCCCCACTAGGCCTCCAAACAGTATAATGGCCTTTACATAGTAAGATGGACCCCACACAAACTTTCACACTATATCATTGCTTGTATACAATATAATGGCCCCCATATAGCCCTCCATAAAATATTAATGTTTTCACACAATCCTCCAAATATTATAATGGCCTCCAATTGTCCTTCATATAGTATACTGCACCCCATAATATAAAGGTTATGTTGGTGCGGACGAGGTAATTAAAATAAGTACCTTTTATGTAGGGTCAAATTCAGAAACCGGTTTTTGGCACCAGACCAGAGCCTTCATCAGGTAAGATCATTGGCAGCAAACCAACATAACCTTTATATTTGTATTATTCCTGGTTCCCTATGGTGTACAACAGATACTGTCTAGTGCTGCGCCTCACTGCATACACTCCACAATCCGCACCATTGGAAGTAACAAGCAATTTTAGCACCACCATCCCCACCTAATTTTTATAATCCTCCAAATAGTATAATGCACTCCCCATAGTTTTCAATATAGTATAATGCACTCCCCATAGTTCTCAGTATAGTATAATGCATTCCCCATAGTTCTCAATATAGTAAAATGCACTCCCCATAGTTCTCAGTATAGTATAATGCACTCCCCATAGTTCTCAATATAGTATAATGCACTCCCCATAGTTCTCAGTATAGTATAATGCACTCCCCATAGTTCTCAATATAGTAAAATGCACTCCCCATAGTTCTCAGTATAGTATAATGCACTCCCCATAGTTCTCAATATAGTATAATGCACTCCCCATAGTTTTCAATATAGTATAATGCACTCCCCATAGTTCTCAGTATAGTATAATGCACTCCCCATAGTTCTCAGTATAGTATAATGCATTCCCCATAGTTCTCAATATAGTATAATGCACTCCCCATAGTTCTCAATATAGTATAATGCACTCCCCATAGGTCTCCATATAGCATAATGCATTTACCATAGTCCTCAGAGACATAGAATACACCAATTCGGCTATACAGAATTTCAACAAAATTCAAATCACACAATATTGTTATATTATTACAAATAAACTAATAATATTGTCGTTAGGGATGTTTTTGACCTAATAACTCCACCTGTGGTGTGTCACCATCACTCTCTGTAGGCCAGGGGTCTCAAACTCAACTGGGTATATGCACCGCACATAGAAAATATTTGAATATGTAAGGCTGCTCACTAGCGTCGTACGACGCACGTCGCAATGCGTCGTTTTGGAGAAAAAACGCATCCTGCAAAATTGCCTGCAGGATGCATTTTTTCTCCATAGACTTGCATTAGCGACGCATTGCGACGGATTGCCACACGTTGCATCCGTCGTGCGACGGATGCGTCGTGTTGTGGCGGACCGTCAGCACAAAAAAAGCTACATGTAACGTTTTTTGTGCGTCGTGTCCACCATTTCCGACCGCTCATGCGCGGCCAGAACTCCGCCCCCTCCTCTCCGGACATCACAATGGGGCAGCGGATGCGTTGTAAAACTGCTTCCGCTGCCCCCGTTGTGTTTTTCTTGCACAGTATGCGTTGGTACGTCGGCATGTCGCATTGCGACGTGCGTCGTACGACGCTAGTGTGAAAGTAGCCTAAGGCTGCTTTTTTACGAGAGAAGATTGCCTTTTCAGCTATACCATTATTATTCTATATGTCTTTTTGATCATTTTTATGGTGTGCTTTTTATTCTTTTTAATGGTGTTTATCATATAGGTTAGGGTACTGATCTCCTTGTTTACATCAATTTTTACATGAAACAGCATTTTTAGTGGCCAAATATTATTTCATTATTTTTTCATTCTTTATTTTAAATATTTTTTTTAATGTTTTCCTTTTTCTGACCCTCAATGGGCCCCACACAGTAATATAGTTTTAAAGTTTGCACCATAGAGTGATTTTGTATTAATGTCTCCAACCATGTAATAATGTTCATTGTCCTGTAATCATGTCCCCATCCTGTAATAACGTTCCATGTACTGTAATAATGTCCCCCATCCTATAATAATGGTCCCTGTCCTGTAATAATGTCTGCAAACCTGTAATAATGTCCCCAATCTTGTAATAATGTCCCTTGTTCTGGTCCCATCTAATAGTAATCTTCCTATCCTGGTCCAATCTTATAGAAATGTCCCCATCCTGGTCCCATCTTATTGTAATGTCCCCATCCTTGTCACCTTCTTGTAACAATATTCCCCATTCTGCTGTCCTTTACATGCACATAAAGAAAAAAAATTATCTCACCTGACCTCGCTACCTTGGCAAACAGCGTCCTTTCCCTACTCCACAGCTGGGGCACTTAGATATGATGATGTTATGTGTGGCCACGCTGTGTTGCCGACATCAGATGCTGGCCTCTGATTGGCCAGTGGCTGGTATTGGTATTGCAGTGGAGAGAGCTGGTCTATGCACCGCAATACATTTCAATTGAATCAGAGGCGTAGCTAAGGGTTCAGCTCAGGGGGGCGAACCATCTGAGTGGGCCCCTAACCCTTGATTACAACTATGGTGGCACACTTTAATCATGGGTATAAGGGGAACCTCAGCAGATGATCCTGCTGTAATCGAAAATGTATAATGGCCCCTGCATTAGCCCCCACGTTGTATCTCCCTTGGATTCTGGACTCTGTCCCTTTCTGTGGGCTGCAAATTGCAGAAAATAAAAACAACCAGTAAATGCGTATAGAGTCCATCATATGGGAATAGGTCCCTGAATGAATCCAGGTAACCCTAAAAGGAATACTCTTGTCTGGACAAGACCCTAAAGAGGCGAATGGAAAGAAAGAGGAAAGCAGAAGAAAGGGGGGGAGGTAAAATATCACAATGAAAGAAGAAAGTGCGCCCCCCTGTATGTCATCTCTTCTTTTTTTTCCCCTTCTCCCCATTTGCGGGCCATGTTATTCAGACAGTATACATATGCATCTATATGTGATTGTGATTGTCTATACGCACCTACTGGCTGTTCCCATTTTTATTCTATTTGGCTTTTCATCATATATATTTATACTCAACTTTATGGGGATTTTTATTGTTTATATAAATGGCATTTTCATGTTTGTTACCTTGTATTTACTGATCTGAGATGACACACACTGGACTGATAGGACCCTGACCCCGGCTACAGGACCACATTACAAGAGATAGAGAGAGATGCTGAGAGAGAGACTGAGAGACAGAGAGAGAGAGAGATAAGACAGAGCGAGACTGAGAGAGACAGAGAGCGAGACCGAGACTGAGAGGCAAAGAGACTGAGAGAGACTGACAGAGACTGACAGACAAACAGAGAGACAGAGAGAGACTGACAGAGACTGAGAGCGAGACAGAGAGAGAGACTAACAGAGACAGACAGAGACTGACAGAGACTGAGAGAGCAAGACAGAGAGAGCGAGACTGGGACAAACAGAGAAAGAGTGAGACAGAGACTGAGAGACAGAGAGACTGCCAGAGACAGAGAGACTGCCAGAGACAGAGACTTAGAGAGACTGACACAGAGACAGAGAGACTGAGACAGAGAGAGACACAGAGAGCGAGACAGAGCGAGACAGAGAGCGCGAGACCTTGACTGAGAGAGACAGACAGAGAGACAGAGACTGAAGAGAGACTGAGAGACAGAGACTGACAGAGAGACAGAGATTGAGAGACAGATAGAGAGAGACAGAGACACTGACAGAGACTGAGAGCGAGACAGAGAAAGAGCGAGACTGAGAGAGCGAGACAGAGAAAGAGCGAGACTGAGAGAGCGAGACAGAGAGAGCGAGACTGATGGAGAGAGAGACTAAAACAGAGACAAACTGAGAGTGAGACAAAGACTGAGCCAGAGAGAGACTGACAGAGAGTGACAGAGCGAGACTGACAGAGACAGAGACTGACAGACAAACTGAGAGAGCGAGACAAAGACTGAGACAGAGAGAGACTGCCAGAGAGTGACAAAGAGAGACTGACAGAGACAGAGACTGAGAGAGACAGAGACTGAGAGACAAACTGAGAGAGAGCGAGACAAAGACTGAGACAGAGAGAGACTGCCAGAGTGACAGAGAGACTGACAGAGACTGAGAGACAAACTGAGAGAGAGCGCTAGACAAAGACTGAGACAGAGAGACAGCGAGAGACAGAGACTGACAGAGAGACAGAGACAGAGTGACTGACCCTGAGAGAGACAGTCAGAGAGACAGAGAGAGCAAGACAGAGAGCGAGACAGAGAGAGAGAGCGAGACAGACAGAGAGCGAGACTGAGAGCGAGACAGAGAGCGAGACAGACAGAGAGAGTGAGACAGAGAGCAAACGAGACAGAGAGAGCGAGAAGAGACAGAGAGTGAGCGAGAAAGAGAGAGACAGACAGAGAGCGAGACAGACAGAGAGAGTGAGACTGAGAGTGAGACAGAGTGAGACAGAGACTGAGAGAGAGCGAGACAGAGTGAGCGAGACAGAGAGAGACAGACAGAAAGAGCGAGACAGAGACTGAGAGACCGAGACAGAGAGCGAGACAGAGCATGAGCGAGACAGAGCATGAGCGAGACAGAGCATGAGCGACAGAGACACAGAGAGAGCGAGACAGAGTGCGAGACAGAGAGAGCGAGACAGAGCGAGACTGAGACTGACAGAGCGCGAGACAGACAGACAGAGAGCGAGACAGAGCGAGACTGACAGAGAGTGAGAGAGACAGAGCAAGCGAGACAGAGAGTGAGAGAGACAGACAGAGAGCGAGACAGAGAGCGAGACTGAGAGAGACTGACAGAGACAGAGCAAAACGGATGCAAGAAACCTCAGGGACATGTCAGGACTCAGAGGGGAACAGTGTCCTGCCTCCTCCTCACTGCACAGTGCAGTCACCTCCAGCCCCCTGCAGCCTGAGCTCCTAGGTTCCTATCTCCTGTCCTGCTCCTGTGTGCAGGGCTCAGGGAGGGAAGAAGCAGCGTCTCTTCAGCAGACACAACACAGCCGGCAATGTGTGTGTGTCTGCAGTATGCTGGAGCCTGGAGGCAGCAGGTACAGTGCCCGGCACCCAGCGTCCCCGGGTACATGCTCCTCTACAGAACAGACCGCAGCAGAGCAGGGAGATTCTGTCCCTGCTCTGCTGCAGAGCTCAACTATATTGGCGTGCAAGTAGGCTAATACAGTTAAGGGTAGCGTAGCTCCAGGTGGGCCCCTCTGAGCTCTGGGCCCGGGGCGACCGCACCCTCTGCCCCCCTGGTAGCTACGCTACTGAATTGAATGTGTGTCCAAGGATGAATTGAAAAAAGCGATGACGTCAGCAGGCCCCTGGCTCGCTGTACACGATTGTCTCAGGGGCCTGAGGGTCGCAAAACGGATGCTTGTGTTTGATACCCCTGCTATAGGCAATGCAAGCCATAATATAGGCCCTAACAGAGGCTTATGATGCTACTCTGTTAGGCCATGAGTCCCTTATCAATAAGTCACTCTATACACCCCTTACACTGGCCGCTTTCATCCCCTTAAGCATAGAACCATTTTCCTGTATACTGTACGTCTACAGTGGAAATCACAGCTAACAGGAACATCCTTCTACTATGGTCTCTATAGGTTCTGTCTCTGATCCCTCTGTTCAGATCTCTTAGCTCTGGTCTCTCGTCTCCGGTTACGGCTACTCTTTTTGGGTCCCGATGTAAGGAGGTTGCTTTCCCTGCTCCTTGCCTGGAACCACTTAGCCAGACAGCTGGGTTGCTGGGGGGAAGACTTTCTGCCCTGGACAGAGGGGACGTGGTGACTGCTGGGAAAAGAGAGGGGAGTGGTCAGAAAAGAGCGGGAGAGCAGAGAGAAGGCAGCGCGCCAAAGAGAGGGCAGGCTGCAGCGCCGTGCTCCCCTAAAAGTAGTGCTCCCCGTGAGGGCACTGAGGCTGAGGTACCCACCAGAGTGAAGGCTGGATGTAGGGGTGTAGATTTGGAAGCCTCCTGAATCAGAGACTGTGACCGTGCTGCCCTGATGACCGCAGTGACAAGCAAAGATCCCTGAGTGTGATAAGTAACTGCCCAGTGTGTGTGTGACAGCGTTATTACAGAGAGACTGTCAGCCTGGTACACAGAGGCTCCTGCAGCAGTGAGGGAGGCTGTGCTATTTCCTGGTTTCAGTTTCACTTTGAGAAGAAACAGGCTGCAGAGGCTTAACCCCGGACTTTCCAGGAGACACAGAAGAGACTTCAGGATCTCAAGCCCTGCTGGTGACTGTATCCATATTGGGAAATAAGGACCCTCCAGTCAGGACCTCCCTGGGCTGATAAGTTACCAGAACACTCGTTAACCCTTTTGATTCCACTTAATTGTTTACCGTTTACTGTTTGACTCCATTAACCCCCTGTTTACTCCCTGCGAGGAGAATTTTACCCCTGTTAATAAATCCCCTTCAACAGTTGGTCTGTCTGTTCCGTGGTGACATACGCAACCCTGCACTCTATTACACTTGGCGTAGTCAGCAGGATGTCACACGGTAGCGCGGAAGGGGCAGACCAAGCAGTTGATGGAGGTCCCAGGTCTAGCATCTCCCTGGGAGCCATGTTAGCTAACCTGCCAAGATTTTCAGGGAGTAATGTCATGTTGTGGGGTTGGACGGAGCGCATCCGAGGGATGATGCGGATGTATCCTATGACACCGGCTCTGCAGGCGGAAATAGTTGTGATGGCCCTAGAGGGGGATGCACGGGACTCTGTTATGCTCAGACCCCCTCAGGCGAGAGATACCCTGGACAAAGTATTACGTATACTTGAGGAGACGCATGGGGACCCCACTGACGTAGGGGAGCTGCGCATGCGACTGTTCCGCCGGGTACAAAGAGAGGGGGAGACCGTGACGCAATATATGAACGCACTGCAGGAGATTCATACTGCCATTATACGGAAAGACGGCGTAGGTGTGGGGTCAGTTGATGTTGTGCTGCGAGACCAACTGGTGACAGGCTTGCGAGATGTGTTGATGAAACAGGCCCTGTGAGAGGGCATGCGCGTAAAGCTAGATATGACTTTCTCTGAGGTCGGGAGTGAGGCACGCACGCGCGAGCAAGAGCAAGGGGTGGTAGGGCCAGTGGGAAAGGTATGGAGCAGGGAGGTAACAGCCCCTCAATGGGTAGAAGACTTGAAGAAGGAGGTTAAGCGAGTCCGTGAGGAGGTGGCTGAATATAAGAAGATCCCTGCTGCAGAGTACAGCCCTCTAGTGCGAGAAAGAGAGACCGCCCCCCAAAGTGAGACTAGTGCCGCTCGGCGAAGACGACTGCCTAGATGCTACAACTGCGTAGCACCCAGTCACAATGAAGAGGAGGCGATGTGGACCCGAGATTCCCAGCTGAAGATAAGAAGAATCTGGGAGGAGATTGAGAGTCTGGGGAAAGCCCTTACTGCCGTTTTGGGGACCAGCGGCATACCCCGAGGTAACGTGCGGAAGCCGCCAGAAAGAGATAGAGGAGAGGTGCGCAGCATGAAGATGGCTTCAGTGGTGGCCCCAGAGTGTAACTCCAGATCCTGGGGTGAAGAGCAACCGCAGATGAGAGATGTCCCCCGCCGAGGTCGACGATCCAGACTGAAGTGCCCTCCAGACCGACGCAGACGTGAGTGCTGGTCGTGCAGAAAGGTGGGACACATGTCCAGAAACTGCCCTACCCGAGAAGAGCGGTGGCAGAGATCCGCTCACCCCTCTGAGGGTCCTGCTAACTGGAGGGAACGTCGCCCCTGGAGGGAATGGTACGGCAGGAAGAGAAGAGTTCCACCTAGGACAAGACAGTATCACAATGTCGGACACCAAGGAGAGGTGGAGAAGGTGTCAAGCATCTCTGGTGAAATGACTGCGCTGTCCCAACGCGTAAAGGCGAACCTGGTGGATCTACAGCCTGGGTCTGAAGGTTTTGCTGGTGAGACTCAGTCCGGAGGAAAGAAAGTGACGTTCACTCAAGAAGACCACCGAAGTTCTTTACTACCTTGCCCAGCACGAGTTCCCGAAGAAGGAGAGAAAGTGCCAAGTGTTCCTCCGACACTCATTTTCAAGGTCCGAGCCAATGAGGAGAAACCACTGATGTCATCCCCTGAGGTGAAGAATGTGCTGGCTGTCAGCTCACCAGTTCCTGATCGGACAGGGGAAATGGAACAGCTGTGTGAGACAGGGCGTGTGGTTGAGAAGCCCTGGGTAGTGATGTCCGCAGAGCCCGGCGCAGATGACAAAGAGTCCGGCCTGCATGGTCTTAATTCATCTGACTCAAGCTTCGACGAGAATGCTCCTGTCAAAGAGAGGGGGAGCTATGGAGAAGAATTGCTTGTACTAAGCCCCCAGACTGAGGAACCCGAGCAAGAAGCCCCTACGCAAACACCTGCTACCGGCAAGGCTAAGAAGAAGAAGAAAAAGAAGAAGAGGACAGCAGTTGTTGATGAAGCAGAGAAAGCATATCTCAACCTGACTGATGAGCAGCTCCTAAACCATTTAGTCTTGGAGTATGTACAAGAAGAAAGGCAGAAGGAGATGCGAGAAACGCAGGTATCTGACTCCCCTCCAAAGAACAAAGAGAAGCACGAAGAGTCCTCGCCCGTGGAATGGCGAGCTTTAAGAGAGGGGGAATGTAAGGAGGTTGCTTTCCCTGCTCCTTGCCTGGAACCACTTAGCCAGACAGCTGGGTTGCTGGGGGGAAGACTTTCTGCCCTGGACAGAGGGGACGTGGTGACTGCTGGGAAAAGAGAGGGGAGTGGTCAGAAAAGAGCGGGAGAGCAGAGAGAAGGCAGCGCGCCAAAGAGAGGGCAGGCTGCAGTGCCGTGCTCCCCTAAAAGTAGTGCTCCCCGTGAGGGCACTGAGGCTGAGGTACCCACCAGAGTGAAGGCTGGATGTAGGGGTGTAGATTTGGAAGCCTCCTGAATCAGAGACTGTGACCGTGCTGCCCTGATGACCGCAGTGACAAGCAAAGATCCCTGAGTGTGATAAGTAACTGCCCAGTGTGTGTGTGACAGCGTTATTACAGAGAGACTGTCAGCCTGGTACACAGAGGCTCCTGCAGCAGCGACGGAGGCTGTGCTATTTCCTGGTTTCAGTTTCACTTTGAGAAGAACAGGCTGCAGAGGCTTAACCCCGGACTTTCCAGGAGACACAGAAGAGACTTCAGGATCTCAAGCCCTGCTGGTGACTGTATCCATATTGGGAAATAAGGACCCTCCAGTCAGGACCTCCCTGGGCTGATAAGTTACCAGAACACTCGTTAACCCTTTTGATTCCGCTTAATTGTTTACCGTTTACTGTTTGACTCCATTAACCCCCTGTTTACTCCCTGTGAGGAGAATTTTACCCCTGTTAATAAATCCCCTTCAACAGTTGGTCTGTCTGTTCCGTGGTGACATACGCAACCCTGCACTCTATTACACCGATCTGGTCACTCAGTTCTCCACTTCGATCTGGTCCCTTGATTTTTCGCTCAGGTCTGGTCACTCGATTCTTCATATAGGTCTGGTCATTCGTAATGGTGGCTATAAGCCAATCTTTCTGCATCGCATGTCCATCCTGTTACAGGTTCTGGCGCCAACTCCTTCCTTTCAGTGACCTCCTAGGCCTTTTATAATTGCTAACTGCACAACAGCTATTGTAATACAAAAAAACATGGCACTCATGTGATGATTAGTTGTAGGTGCTCAAGTAGTGCATCCAGCCCGCCACATCAACAAAGTAGAAAAACTTGGCAATCAGGGGGTGAAGAAAGTACTATTTATTATGCACCCAGACAATATGTCGTTATTGAACGTTTTCGGTCCACAACAGGACCTTCATCAGAACAGTCTGGATGCCACAGAAGTGAGTCAAATCAGCGCGTCTCAGGTGTGCGACCATTGTCGCTGTGGATGTGCACTCCACAGCGACGGTGGTCGCACTCCGCAGACGCGCTGATTTGACTCACTTCTCCGGCATCCAGACTATTCTGATGAAGGTCCTGTTGTGGACCGAAAACATAATAATAATAATAATAATAATAAATAGTACTTTCTTTCTTCACCCCCTGAGTGCCAAGTTTTCCACATTGTTGCACCACAGCTATCACCTGACCTGATGTCTTCTCCAATCTCTTCCCAGAGGAAACATACACTTCACTCTTCAGTTCCTGCTGATGCAATCCTCTCTGCTTTCCCTTTTCATATCGTCTTTGAACAGCCATGGTGGTGTTCGCTTGCAAACACTGTTAGACATTAACTGTGTGAGTCATCTCACTTCTCCATCTCCTTTCAGTAAAGGTGGCATTGACTAAGAACTTCAAGACCAAATAGTGCAGGAAGAAAATCACTGTAAGGACATTATTCATGTAATCGTGGACATAAATATACACTTTGCTAGACATTGATACACTGAGGTTCACATGAAAAACTTCATTTTGGAGAACCTACAGTATGGTCGTGAAGCTGCTAACGGCTTAACATACTTTTTTATTGTTAATGAGAAGGGTGGACTTGCAGTCACTGAAATAGTACTATAAAAATAAAAGATGGCTTAAATATTAAAAATTGTAAGCATACAATATATATGAACCGATATATATTATATACCAGGTGGTCAACAAAGCTATACGCCCCATTTATATGCACTGAGAAGAATTTCTTGATGCTTTATATGATGTAAAATCCAGCTTTGGAACAGGCATGGAGACAGACAGAGGCTGAGGCTACTTCTCTAATGAACAATATCAAGATGTTTGCTGTCATGTCTTTTGAACGAGTTCAAGTGCCAAGATACACTGATCGCTTCAACAAACGTCTTCAAAATGAAAGCATCACAATTGATATGTTTGCATAGCATAGTCATGGTCTCTTGAATCTGTTAAAGCGAACTATGCAGCAATGCAACGGATAGCCAGCAGTGAAGCAGAACTGATGACTGAAAGGTGTGGTCGCGATCCACACTTCAGAGACATAAGGAAGCAAGGAAAGATCAGTAGGATGCTTTATGAAGAAAGTGAAGATAAGTGTTCAGTTGTCATCGGAAGAGAAATTTAGGATTTGTCTGCTGCAAAAAGTGCCAAAATTATTTCTGAAATACGAAAAATGGTTGTAGTCATAAATAAGCTTAAAGCAATTTTTTTATGTAGTATGAACACTTTACTGGACATGGATGTACTGGAAATAAAAAATTGAGCTCCATACTCACCTGCAGTCAACCCTGTGGATCTAGCAAAGGCTTCTCCGGGGTTTGCGTTGGTACTGGAATCAATTACGTCACTGTTCTCATACAAGAGGACCGCCGAGGCCCAAAATGGGATGAAAACAATGATAATGGGACAACGATCAAACCAGTGATTGGCTGCAGCAACTCACTCACTGAATGTGGAGGCCAATTTAACAGCTGGGTGGTGTTTGATTTTTTATTTTATAACATTTTCTGTTACTAGATTAATTTCTGAATCTCTTAAATTGTAAAACTTTAAGCCTGTCTTTGACCATCGGAGTACCTTTTACTGCTGAACTCCACTCAAGTCATTGCCTTTTGTGTTGCACTGTCTATTGCTGGCTGCATCTAACACTTGTGCCGGTCTCTGCTTCTGCCGCTAGGTGATGCCACGCCTTTGTTGCAGTAATATTTGACTGCATCAATCCTAGGAATATTATTCCTAGGACTTGCTGCTCTGGCCAGTCCTGAAGCTATGGGGTTGATCTTGTTCATTTTGATTTCTATCTGCTGTCAACACTGGGTGGGGATGTTACTATATAAACCCGAGAGCTAGTACCCACTGCCAGTCAATGTTTGTGCCACCTGGCTTTACCTGTGTATTTTTCATCTGGTGTTTCTTCCTGACTTCTCTTGGTCACTGACCTTGGCTAGATTATTGACCTTTCTCCTGAATGTAGCTCTTGAACCTCCTTGATCTGACATGGCTACCTGACAATCCTTCTACGCAGCTTGCACCACCAAACAGCAGCTGACTCTGTGGCCCTTCCCCAGTGACCCCTGTGTAAATCCAGATCCATGTACATGGTTTAAAGGGTGATGTTCAAGGCAACCATGGTAGCCATTTTGGAGCTGTCAGTTGACTACAAACAGTGCTGACGTGACTCTGCTGAATAAGTTCACTGAGAAGCCCTCTATGATGGTCTGATGGGAAATTTGTAACTCTTATATCTCTTTTTTACTCGGACTCCCATGACAGCATGACGAGAGAGGGGATCCGCCCATTAGGAACAGGAAACCTACAGATACAAAAGGGCGGCACCTCTCCCCTGCATCAGTTGGTTTCCTGTTCCTAAAGGGACGGGTGCCCACAGATGAATCTTATGGAGCCCAGGCCGGCCGGCCGATTACGGTAGCGAGGGGGTCTCCTACCTCGGCCGGTGCGGAGATCCCTGGAGACGCCACGGTGGTCCTTGCTGGACTGCACGTCGGTGGCGTTCGCAGCAGGGAGCAGAGTCCAGAGGATTTCTCGCCTCCATCAGCGTCAGCGCCGGTAAGTATTTCCCATTGGCGGTGCAGCGGTGGCATACTTGCGGGGTGCCGGCGTCAGGACTATGTGGCCGGAGCGCTGCGATCCGTCCCCGGCGTCCTGCACCGCTCTCAGCGTGTGCTGGAGCGTTTCCGGGTGCGATGACGCGGGGGGGCAGAGTTAGTAGCCGCTTCCGGGTCGCCGGATGTCTGCGCATGCGCAGTCGATCCAAAATGGCGGCGCCCATGTATCCTGATTACCGGTATTCTCCCACATGAATCCTATCCTCCCTGCGGTATCCTGGACCAATGGGAATGGCACTGACCTATCTGCTGACCGGATCCAAGGGGGATTTAAGCAGGTGACGATTCAGGAACCCTGCTTTTGGTCGCAATTCGTCATGGAGAGTGGTGGCGAGCAGCAGCAGCTGCTTGATGATGTGCGTCAGAAGCCCAAGGAGAAAGACAGAAGCGACCAGTCCAGTCGTAAAAGCTCATCCGGGCAGGGATCAAGAGCTTCGACTAGGAAAGAACCCCCTCGCATTCCGGTACTTTACTTTGGCGCACGGGTAAGTGATCTACGTGAAAGTTCACTCTGTGACGCGGGCCCCTTATACTTTATCATTCTAGGGAAAGAAGAGTGACAAGTCAAAACATAAGGAGTGTGCCCTCTGTGGAGTCCCCTTACCAGACTCTTGTCCTAAGAAATTATGTGCCCCCTGTATACAACAGACGGTGAGGTCTACAGGTGTGGTGGGGTGGAAGTGACATTAGGTCAGATAGTAGTTATCACCTATACTGTCCCCCCCCCCCCCCCCAGGTAGCAGAAGAGTCTGTGAGTGCGGCAAACCTGAAGGAGATGATACATTTGGAAGTGAGGGAATCTCTACGGTCCCTATCCCAAACGGGAGGTTCAAAACATAGAACCCCCCTGGACTCTAATTCTTCGGAGGAAGAAAGAGAAGAGGGTGCCTATCACTCTAGTCCTTCCTCCTCTTCATCAGATGAGGAGTCTGGACGATTTTGTCTGCCCCTGGATAAGATTGACAAAGTGGTCAAGTCAGTTAGGGGCACAATGGGCATAGAAGAAACCAAGCCGCAGCCCTCAAAGCAAGAGATGATGTTCAGCGGACTGGATCGTAAAAAACACAGATCTTTTCCAGTGAACGAAAAGATTCAAGACTTAATCCTCCGGGAATGGAAGAAGCCGGAAAAGAAGGGTTCCTTACCGCCAGCTTTAAAACGCAGGTACCCCTTTGATGATCCGGTTGTAGAGACATGGGACAAAGCCCCTAAGTTGGATGCGGCGGTGGCAAAAGCATCCAAGAGAGCCTCGTTGCCATTTGAGGATATGGGGACCCTCAAGGACCCCCTTGATAGAAAAGCGGACATTTTCCTTAAAGGTACCTGGGAAACAGCGGCAGGATCTCTCAGACCAGCGGTTGCCGCGACATGTACAGCCAGATCTTTAATGGTCTGGCTGGATCAGTTAGAGACCCAGCTTAAGGACGGCGCTTCCAGAGATTCTATTCTGAAGGCCTTACCAACAATTCAAAATGCTGCGGCCTTTCTATCAGACGCTTCGGTGGACTCAGTCAGGATGGCGGCTAGAGCGGCAGGGCTCTCCAACGCGGCTCGTAGAGCCTTATGGTTGAAGTGCTGGTCAGGCGACATACAATCCAGAGCTAAACTCTGCGCAATCCCGTGTAAGGGAGAATATCTCTTTGGTCCAACTCTGGATGAGTTGCTGGAGAAAGCGGGGGATGACAAGAAGAAATTTCCTAATCCTTCTTCAGCATCCTACCGTCGGCCCTTCAACAGAAGAAGATTTGGTCGCGGAAAGAAACGCGGGTCCTCACCCTCTAGAGAGAGTTTTAGATGGGAGGACAGACGCGGAAGAGGTACGGGCTATATGTTTCGCCGTTCCTCAAAAGAACAGAAAAAGCCGGACCAATGACTAGCAATCCCCGTGGGGGGTAGACTGTCAACATTCTCTTCAGCATGGTTTGACATTTCGAACAGTAAATGGGTCCGAGGCATTATAGCAAAAGGCCTAAAGCTTGACTTTAGTCATTGGCCTCGGGATAAATTTAAGTTAACCCCTTTACGCTCCTCCCCCCTTGAACAAGCAGCCCTGGAAGCAGAGGTCATGAACTTATGCTCCAAGAGAGTTTTGATCGAAATCCCAGGATCAGAAAGAGGGAGGGGATTTTACTCTCCTCTTTTTCTGATCAAGAAGCCAGACGGATCGTTTAGAACGATCATAAATCTCAAAAGCCTTAATGAATTCCTGGTCAATGAATCATTTAAAATGGAAACAGTCAGTACAGCAATAAAAATGTTGTTTAAACACTGCTTCATGGTAGTTGTGGATTTAAAGGACGCATACTATCATGTTCCAATACATGAAGACTTCCAGAGATTCCTGAGAGTAGCTGTGACAATGGGGGGTCAGGTTCGTCACTTCCAGTTCAGAGCTCTTCCCTTTGGCCTATCAGCGGCCCCTAGGGTATTTACAAAGTTAGTGGCCGAAGTCATGGCGCACTTGCGAGAATCTGACATCCTGATTGTCCCCTATTTGGATGACTTCCTTATAGTGGGAAGTTCGGCAGACCATTGCCTCTCACAACTAGAGACAACCACAACCAAACTTGAACATCTGGGGTGGATCATAAATTATGAAAAATCCCGGTTACAGCCCCGAATGATACAGAGATTCTTAGGGCTGTTGTTAAATTCAGAAACCCAACAGTGTTGTCTTCCGCCTGACAAGTTGTTACACATCCAACAACAAGTATCTAAAGCAATTGATAAACCATCCATGACCCTTAGACAGGCTATGTCACTGTTAGGATCTCTAACCTCATGCATTCCCGCTGTCCGTTGGGCCCAATTTCATACCAGACCTTTACAATCCGACGTACTGGTTAATGATAGAATTTTACAGGGGTCTTTGCAGAGTCAGATTACCTTGGGTCCAAAAGCCCTTACTTCTCTTAGATGGTGGCTAAACAGTGACAATTTATCGGCGGGAGTTCCCTGGGTAACACGGGTGACACGTATTGTAACAACGGACGCTAGCCCTTCAGGTTGGGGAGCACACATGGATGACATGATAGTTCAGGGTCTATGGGACCCCTTAACATCAGCCTCCTCTAACCACAGAGAATTAATGGCAATTGAACTTTCAGTTAAAAAATTCCTCATATGTCTGCAGGGTCACCATGTCAAGATCCTCTCGGACAACCAGGTGGCGGTCGCATACATAAATCACCAGGGTGGAACTCATTCCGAATCTCTGATGAGAGTGGCGGACCGGTTATTCCAGACAGCGGAGAACAATTTTCTATCTTTAACCGCACTGCACATAAGAGGAAAAGAAAATGTGAAAGCGGACTTTCTAAGCCGCAACACCCTGAGACAAGGGGAATGGTCTCTAAACGATCTCGTGTTCAACCAGATTGTCCAAAAATGGGGACATCCAGAGGTGGATTTATTTGCCACCAGGGACAACCGAAAGACAATAAAATTCTGTTCCCTAAATCCCAGGGAGAATCCTCTGGCGGTAGACGCCTTTCTGATCAACTGGGACTTTCGGTTGGCTTATGCGTTCCCCCCGCTGGGCCTGATACCTCTGGTAATCAGGAAAATAAGAGAAGATCGGGCAAGAGTTATATTGATTGCCCCATTCTGGCCCAGAAGGGCCTGGTTCACCTGGCTCAGGGTCATGTCAGTGGAGGACCCCTGGGTGCTTCCGGACATCCCAGATTTGCTCCACCAGGGTCCGATCAGCCATCCTCAAGTAAAGAGTCTCCATTTGACGGCATGGAGTTTGAGAGGGCGTTACTGAAAAACAAAGGGTTCTCCCCAAATTTGATTGAAACCCTTATGAAAAGTAGGAAGCAGATTACAACAACAATCTACGCTAGAACCTGGCGGAAATTCCTGGCCTCTTCTGACTTTAATTTAGAAGAGGGAATACCTATAAAACAGATCTTAGAATTCCTGCAAAGGGGCTTAGAGCTAGATCTATCCACTAGTACCCTAAAAGTACAAGTCTCGGCCCTAGGGGCCTTGTTTTCCTGTAACGTCGCCAATAATTATTGGATCTCAAGGTTCATTAAAGCCTCTAGTAGGGCTAGACCCATACATAGGGATAGATCTATGCCTTGGGATCTTAACCTAGTCCTGTCAGCATTGACTAGAGAGCCGTTTGAACCATTACAATCAGCTTCAATTAAAGCATTATCCCTTAAAACAGCATTTCTGGTAGCAATAACATCTGCCCGTAGGGTAGGAGATATACAAGCTCTCTCCAGAATTTCCCCTTATACAGAGTTTCTGCCAGATAGGGTAGTCCTCAGACCAGACCCGGCCTATTTACCAAAAGTATCATCTCGGTTTCACAGGTCTCAGGAGATAGTGTTACCATCTTTCATTCCCAATCCCTCCAACCCTAAAGAAGAGCTACTCCATACACTAGACGTTAGGAGATGCCTGTTAGAATACATCTCTGTTACTGATACATGGAAGAAAGATAATGCCTTATTTTTATCTTTCCAAAATCCCAGAAAGGGACTCAGGGTATCAAAGTACACACTAGCAAAGTGGATTAGGGAGGCTATCTCTTTGGCTTATACTGCAGGTGGGGGTCCGACTCCGCAGAATCTGAGGGCGCATTCCACCAGGGCCATGGCTACATCCTGGGCGGAGAAATCTGGAGTATCAATCGACCAGATATGTAAGGCGGCCACATGGTCATCCCCGTCCACCTTCTTTAAGCACTATAGGTTGGATTTAGGGGCCTCCTCTGATCTCACCTTCGGGTTAAGGGTGCTGCAGGCTATAGTCCCTCCCTAAGGTAGTGTTACATCTCTGTAAATCTCTCGTCGTGCTGTCATGGGAGTCCGAGTAAAGCATTAAGCTACTTACGGTAGCGGCATTTCTCGGAGGCCCATGACAGCACCCTTAGTTCCCTCCCTATTTCACATGGGGGTTGCACCTCCTATAATGTATATATCTCACGGGTATATGCCCAGTTCCAATATATGGGTTAAAATTTTTTATATAAACTGTATATAATGTGTATTTTTGTATGCTACTAACCGCGGTAGTCCTCTCAAGGCTCTGAAATACAACTGATGCAGGGGAGAGGTGCCGCCCTTTTGTATCTGTAGGTTTCCTGTTCCTAATGGGCGGATCCCCTCTCTCGTCGTGCTGTCATGGGCCTCCGAGAAATGCCGCTACCGTAAGTAGCTTAATGCTTTCTGAGCGGATTTAAGACCACAGATCACATCAAAGAGCCTGTAAAAGCCAAACAATGCAACCGTCATGATCCAAACCGGGTTTTGAGTCCTGTCTTCCCTTTTCCTGGTCTTATCATCATGTCAGGGGTTCACTTTTCTCAGCATTAGTCTAGTTTCAGGTTTTGCTGTTTTTCTCTGTTGCATCCTGCAGGCAGTGCCAGTTATAGTTCTGCCTACGGCGTGTGTAGCTGACTCTGGTATATCCTGACTTGTCCTGCTGCGTTAGCTGCCTGACCCCGTGTCTCTGTTTTCCCCAATCCCCGTCTTGACTCCGTGTTTCCCTTTTACGTGTTTACTCCCTTTGACTTGGCTTGTATCCTGACCTGCTTCTGCCTTCTGTCTTTGGCTCCTGAATGTTACTGACCTTTTGGCTTGTCTCTGACTCTGTGTTTTGTCTATTCCTTTGGTACTGCGCTACTGACTATATCTACCCAGCTTGTTTGACTTTCCTGCTGCCACCAAGTGGTAGCCTCGCTGCTGCATGACAGGCCTGCTTTGTACAGGTGCAGCCTTCCTTCCATTCTATAACCGTCTAGTGGAGCTTGCACCTACCTGCATTGCAGCAGCGTGACAGCAACATTTTTGTTTTAAAATATTAGTATTGATTTATGTTATAATAGGAAAGGTAAGGTGAGAATGGGGAAACATAGGAGAAAAAAATGGGAAATTATGGGGGGAATATATGGGTTAATAATAACAATGCAACATTTTTAATGAAACACAATAGCAAAAATTATTTTTATTTTTGTGTCTTGAGCAGCACACAGCTCTGCAGTCTCTTTACTTGTTGCTGTGGAAGCGGGCACTCCTTCTTGAATGACAGTTCTGGTCAGTTTCTGTATGATGAGCTTATGGTACTGTGACATAGTATCCAAAATTTAATTTTACCAATCAGAAAAATCAGTGTATAACAGCAAGGTAAATATACAGGCCTGAATTATTAAAAATTAACCTTTAATAGATCCCACTAAAATACCGTAGGGTATAAATATCCAGTCGGTCTAAAGAAAAAGACAAAATGAAAAAACACACCAAAAAACGGATCACACCATTTAAAATTCCACACAACAACCCTCCTTTCAGAAACAGGAGGGGACCGGTAGATGTATGTCATAATACCATGAAGATTGTGCTCCACCACAAAAAGCCCAAAGGCTAGGTAAACACCCTGTAGCCAACAGGCCACAAAAAAACTATTTCATAAACTTAATGAATAACAGAACGATCTCAACCAGCGTTGCTGGTTTTTCCTTCAAGAAGCATTCATAGGGCTCAAGAATATCCATGAATCCCAGGGGAGGCTTTAGAAGAACATCCATACAATACCCCGATCCTTAGAACAAGTTGAGGACCCTGATCATTAGTGTTGAGCATTCCGATACCGCAAGTATCGGGTATCGGCCGATACTTGCGGTATCGGAATTCCGATACCGGGATTCCGATACTTGCCGCGTATCGGATACCGGAATCGGAAGTTCTAAGATTCAAAAAGCAGAAATTCAGCCAATGAGATTGATTCCAAGTGTGGGCACATCCTGTTTAGCATGGAGGGCATGAAACTACTGGCAAGGCTGTGATTGGCTGGTGTAATGATGTCATGATGCAGTTTAAAAGTCGCTGGCGCCATTTTGCGATCACTCTGCTGTGAATTCAGTTAGTGACAGGACGCTGTTTGCTGACTGAGGGACAGTTTAGAGATAGCGATTTGCTTCTTTGTGCTTTCCAAAGGCTAATTTAGCAACCGCTGTGTTCACCTACTATTCACCTTGCTTTTGCCTTGTAGCGCTGTTTTCACAGCGATCTGCAGGGTCTGTGTGTGTGTGTGTGTGAGTGCAGCCCAGTCTCCAGTCTGAGTGCAGCCACATAGGCCATCCATAGTTGGTTGTATTCAGTTCAGGGAGGGTGGTTCATTGCCTCATACTGTTCCTTTTTTTTTTTTTTTCCCAAGTAGTGTAGTCTGCTGCTAATTTATTCAAAAAAATCCTATTAGTGTCTTTCCACCCGTCTCCAGCTAATTTGTGGAAAAACACTACATAGGATAAAGTAGAGGAGGGTTTTTGGGCCTTGCAGCGCCGTTTACGGCTGTCTGCACGGTCTCCGTGTGACTGCAGCTCGCCCTGTAATCTGTGAGCAGCTGTAGCCTGGTTGTCTCCAGCTCAGGGTTTTTCACTGCGTCATACCGCCAAATCAATTTTCTTTTTTTTCAAAGTAGTGTAGTCTGCTGCTAATTAATTTTAAAAAATCCTATTAGTGTCTTTCCACCCGTCTCCAGCTAATTTGTGGAAAAACACTACATAGGATAAAGTAGAGGAGGGTTTTTGGGCCTTGCAGCGCCGTTTACGGCTGTCTGCACGGTCTCCGTGTGACTGCAGCTCGCCCTGTAATCTGTGAGCAGCTGTAGCCTGGTTGTCTCCAGCTCAGGGTTTTTCACTGCGTCATACCGCCAAATCAATTTTCTTTTTTTTCAAAGTAGTGTAGTCTGCTGCTAATTAATTTTAAAAAATCCTATTAGTGTCTTTCCACCCGTCTCCAGCTAATTTGTGGAAAAACACTACATAGGATAAAGTAGAGGAGGGTTTTTGGGCCTTGCAGCGCCGTTTACGGCTGTCTGCACGGTCTCCGTGTGACTGCAGCTCGCCCTGTAATCTGTGAGCAGCTGTAGCCTGGTTGTCTCCAGCTCAGGGTTTTTCACTGCGTCATACCGCCAAATCAATTTTCTTTTTTTTCAAAGTAGTGTAGTCTGCTGCTAATTAATTTAAAAAAATCCTATTAGTGTCTTTCCACCCGTCTCCAGCTAATTTGTGGAAAAACACTACATAGGATAAAGTAGAGGAGGGTTTTTGGGCCTTGCAGCGCCGTTTACGGCTGTCTGCACGGTCTCCGTGTGACTGCAGCTCGCCCTGTAATCTGTGAGCAGCTGTAGCCTGGTTGTCTCCAGCTCAGGGTTTTTCACTGCGTCATACCGCCAAATCAATTTTCTTTTTTTTCAAAGTAGTGTAGTCTGCTGCTAATTAATTTAAAAAAATCCTATTAGTGTCTTTCCACCCGTCTCCAGCTAATTTGTGGAAAAACACTACATAGGATAAAGTAGAGGAGGGTTTTTGGGCCTTGCAGCGCCGTTTACGGCTGTCTGCACGGTCTCCGTGTGACTGCAGCTCGCCCTGTAATCTGTGAGCAGCTATAGCCTGGTTGTCTCCAGCTCAGGGTTTTTCACTGCGTCATACCGCCAAATCAATTTTCTTTTTTTTCAAAATAGTGTAGTCTGCTGCTAATTTATTCAAAAAAATCCTATTAGTGTCTTTCCACCCGTCTCCAGCTAATTTGTGGAAAAACACTACATAGGATAAAGTAGAGGAGGGTTTTTGGGCCTTGTAGCGCCGTTTACGTCTGTCTGCACGGTCTCCGTGTGACTGCAGCTCTATCTGTTGTCAGTTCAGCCCCCAAAAAATAAATAAATAATAAAGTTCACCAAACACACCAGTTACACCACTTTACATTTCTGTAGGCCACATTAGCTCATATTTGTGTCTAGTCCACACTTTAGATAATTAGTGCTTCTTATACCTGTTAGGAGGAGTTGCTCAGGAATAAGCACACAAATCCGTTAGTACTTTTCTGCTTATCTTTATCAGTCAACCAAGATGAAGAAGGCAGTGAGTAAGGCACGGGGGCGTGGGAGCCGTCGCGGAGCAGGGAGGGGACGTGGGGATTCTGTGCCTGCTGCGGGCACCGGTGACTCATCAGCACCCACTTTCACCAGGCAACAGTCGTTCATGCGAAGCTTTGTGTCCGAGCGCCGTACACCGCTGCTGCGTGAAGAACAAATTGAAGCTGTTGTCGGATGGATGGCAGCTAATGCATCAACTTCCATTAGTGCCACATCCTCTCAGACACAGAGCACTGGAGAGCAGCCATCTGTCTCTTCACCACCTGCCAAATTGCCCAGGCAGACAGAGAGCCCAGGACAGGAGCCGTCTCTACTTCTGTTCTCTGAATCTCTTGGCTTGGAAACAGGGGGCCAGCCAAGCAGCATTGGAGAAATGGAAGAAGAGGCAGGGTGCAGTGATGCCCAACAGCTTTTTCTGTCTTCCTCTGAAGAGGCGGGTGGGCCAGTGGCTCCGGTCACCACATCGCAGGCCGCATCAGCTGATGATGACACTCAGGTGCCACTTACTGGTGCGTGCTCTGCTGCTGAGACTACCCAGGAGGAGCAGTTGGGGGCAGAGGGTAGTGTAGATGATGAGGTCCTCGACCCATCTTGGCGTGAGGGACAGGAAGGTGGTGGGAGCAGCTCTGAGGAAGAGATTCCCCGTACGGCCCAAAGAGGGAGAGGGAGGGGGAAGACTGCGGATCCTGCAGCCTCCGCTTTGGCACCCGTTAGGAGCATGTCTCTTCCAAAAGCCAAAAAGGGCGCTCCCAAGACTTGCAGTGCCTGGTCCTTTTTTGACACAGTTGCAGATGACATTTGCTATGTCAGATGCAACGTGTGTCATCAAAAAGTCAAAAGAGGTCGAAATGTCAGCAACCTCAATACCTCCAACATGTGGAAACATGTGCGCAACAGGCACCCGGCGGAGTTAGAAAAACACACTGAAGAGGTAGGCCAACCAACAGCGGCAGCTACCACCTCTTCAGCTCGTGTTGCCTCTTCCTCTACCTCACACGCAGCTGGTTCGGCGTCCTCCCAGGATCGCCGTGGAAGAACCTCTGCCCCTGTTGTCCAGAGACCCGCTGTAATTCCACCCGCAGCGCCACTTTCCCAGTCATCCACACACTCCCAGCCCAGTCTACAGCCATCGGTAGTACAGGCATGGGAGAAAAGGCGGCCTTTCTCGTCAAACCACCCACGAGCACAGGCTCTGACTGCAGGCATTGCCAAACTTCTGTCACTGGAAATGCTGTCATTCAGGCTGGTGGAGACTGACAGCTTCCGTGACTTCATGTCATTGGCAGTCCCACAGTACAAAGTGCCCAGCCGCTTTTACTTCAGCAGGCAAGCCGTCCCTGCCCTGCAGAAGCATGTGGAGGGACACATAAAACACGCGCTACTGAACGCCGTCAGTAGCAAGGTCCACCTCACCACCGATGCGTGGACCAGTCAACATGGACAGGGGCGATACCTTTCCCTCACTGCCCATTGGGTTAATGTCGTTGAGCCGGGTACAGACCGTGCGAGTGGCGCAGGACGTGTCCTGCCCACTCCAAGGATTGCAGGAATCCATTCTGTACGCATTGACTCCTCCTCTTACACCAGTTCCTCAGAATCATCGCTGCAGGAGCCGTCACAGTCCACCTCCACATGGACCCGTGATGAACGTGTACCTGTTACGACCGACATGAGCACAGCCGTGGCCAAACGTCAACAGGCCGTCTTGAAATTAATTTTCTTGGGGAATCGTAGCCACACAGCGCAGGAGCTCTGGAATGCCATCAAGCAGGAGAGCGATGTGTGGTTTGTGCCAGCGAATCTCCAGCCAGGCATGGTAGTGTGTGATAATGGCCGAAATCTGGTGGCAGCTCTGGGCCTCGGCAACCTCACTCACATCCCATGTCTGGCACATGTGCTCAATTTGGTCGTGCAGAGCTTTTTGAGGGACTATCCGGATCTTGATGCACTGCTGCACAAGGTCCGCCTAGAGTGTGCTCACTTGCGGCGTTCCAGCACGGCAAAAGCGCGCATTGCGGCTCTGCAGCGCCGACACCGCCTGCCGGAACATCGCATCATATGTGACCTACCTACCAGGTGGAATTCCACGTTACATATGTTGGAGCGGTTGTGTGAGCAGCAGCAAGCTGTAATGGAGTACCAGCTGCTTCAGGCGCAAAAAAGTCGCAGTCAGCGCCGTACAGACTTCACAACCACAGAGTGGGCCACTATGAATGACGTCTGCCAGGTTTTGCGTCCCTTTGATTATTCCACGCGGATGGCGAGTGCAGATGATGCACTAGTCAGCATGACTGTCCCCCTTATCTGCCTGCTTGAAAAATCACTGCAAGCGCTAAGGGATGATGTTGTGGAAGAGGTGGAGGATGAGGATTCACCATTTCCATCATCTTCTGGACAGTCAGCGCCACGTGGTTCCTCACAAACGCGTAGGCAGGGGACCGTTTGTGAGGAGGATGAGGAGGAGTCAATGGAGGAGGAAGACATCCGTCCAGAGGAGGGAGTTACACAATTGTCCAGTACTCAGTGTGTACAGCGAGGGTGGGGTGATGACGAGCGGGCAGAGATCACGCCTCCAGCAGGGGACAGCGTTTCTTGGGCAGTTGGCAGTCTGCAGCACATGGTGGATTACATGCTGCAGTGCCTGAGAAACGACCGCCGCATCGCCCACATTCTCAACATGTCTGATTATTGGGTGTTCACCCTCCTCGATCCTCGCTACCGGGACAACGTAGAAAGCCTCATCACACCGTTGAACCGGGAGCGAAAAATGCGGGAGTACCAAGACACACTGGTCAATTCCATCATCTTCTCCATTCCAACTGAGAGAAGTGCTGCTAGTGCATTCCAAAGCAGCTCAGTGCGTCCAGGCCGTGGTGGAGGCTCTGCACAAAGAGGGAGCAGAAGCAGTGCCTCTGCCCAAGGCAAGACCAGTATGGCCGAACTGTGGCACAGTTTTCTGTGCCCGCCACAAAAGTCTACACCATCACAGACGGCTCCAGTCAGCAGGAGGCAACGGTTCCGTCAGATGGTGACAGACTACATGTCTTGCCCTCTTGCTGTACTCCCAGACGGCTCTTCCCCTTTCAAGTTTTGGGTCTCAAAGCTGGATACATGGCCAGAGCTAAGCCAGTATGCATTGGAGGTGCTGTCTTGCCCTGCGGCCAGTGTATTATCGGAACGTGTCTTTAGTGCTGCAGGTGGTGTACTAACTGACCGTCGCATGCGACTATCCTCCGATAACGTTGACCGGCTTACTTTCCTGAAAATGAACAAGGCCTGGATCTCGCCGGAATTTGCCACTCCTCCTCCTGATTGAATAATTAGGTCACTGTATACGTTATCCAGGTCTCCTGTTGTGTTCATCTTTCTACCACCTGAACTTAAATTCCTGGGCTCCAACACCGCCAGTTGAGGCTCAGACGTGCCGTCTGCACAGTCAAAACATACGACCCAGTGTTATTGGGTTTCAGTAATGTCAGCTGATCCCCAGCTGTGTAGCCGGCAATGTGTCCTGCGACCGCCACGCTGACACAACAACTGAAATGTAAGGGAATCTGTCCCCCCCCCCCCAAGGCGTTTGTTACTGAAAGAGCCACCTTGTGCAGCAGTAATGCTGCCCAAGGAAAAGGTAGCTATTTTTGTTTAGCTCCTTGCACACGCAGAACTTAACACTTATAAAATGTGTCCACTGATACCGTAAAACCGTCCCGGAGGTGGGACTTTACTTCGTAATGTGACGCAGCCCAGCCGTCATTCCTACCCCCCCGGCGCCGCGCACCGGCTCCTCAGCGTTGTTTTATTCCGTCCTGGAGCCTGCGCTGTTATGTTATCCCGTGGCCAGGCACACTTAGCGCTGCCCGTCTTCTGGCATCATTTGGTGTCTGGATGGCTGCGCCTGTGCGGCCGCGCTGGCAGAGAGCCCGCCTCGCAGTGTCTTCTGATTTAATCCCACTGGGGGCCTGGGATCCATGGACATGCGCAGTGCATATCTGAACCTCCACCTCTCACTCATTTCCCTATGGCTTCTTCAGACTGTTCGGTGTCAGCTGGTCCCTAACAGCATGCCACGGCCGTGACACCGCACAGTCTGAAGAAGCCATAGGGAGATGAGTGAGAGGTGGAGGTTCAGATATGCACTGCGCATGTCCATGGATCCCAGGCCCCCAGTGGGATTAAATCAGAAGACACTGCGAGGCGGGCTCTCTGCCAGCGCGGCCGCACAGGCGCAGCCATCCAGACACCAAATGATGCCAGAAGACGGGCAGCGCTAAGTGTGCCTGGCCACGGGATAACATAACAGCGCAGGCTCCTTGACGGAATAAAACAACGCTGAGGAGCCGGTGCGCGGCGCCGGGGGGGTAGGAATGACGGCTGGGCTGCGTCACATTACGAAGGAAAGTCCCCCATCCGGGACGGTTTTACGGTTGCAGGGGACACATTTTATAAGTGTTTAGTTCTGTGTTTGCAAGGAGCATGATGAAAAGAGCCACCTTTTCCTTTTGCATCTTTTGTGCTGCACAAGCTGGCTCTTTCAGCTACAAACGCCTTGGGGGGGGGTTAAAGGTTCCCTTTCGACTTTCTCAGGCTTCGGCCTACATTGTGTTCCTCTGCTTTTCCACCTGTCCCTGGGCTCCAACACCGCCAGTTGCCGTCCAGAAGTGCTGTACGCACAGTCAACAGTCCCTCCTCTGTTATTGGGGTTCAGTAACGTCAGCTGTTCCCCTGCTGTGTGTGTGGCAATCCCTCCTACCTCCTCCAACCTCCTCCTCCTCCACCCGTCCCTGGGCTCCAACACCGCCAGTTGCCGTCCAGAAGTGCTGTACGCACAGTCAACAGTCCCTCCTCTGTTATTGGGGTTCAGTAACGTCAGCTGTTCCCCTGCTGTGTGTGTGGCAATCCCTCCTGCCTCCTCCAACCTCCTCCTCCTCCACCCGTCCCTGGGCTCCAACACCGCCAGTTGCCGTCCAGAAGTGCTGTACGCACAGTCAACAGTCCCTCCTCTGTTATTGGGGTTCAGTAACGTCAGCTGTTCCCCTGCTGTGTGTGTGGCAATCCCTCCTACCTCCTCCAACCTCCTCCTCCTCCACCCGTCCCTGGGCTCCAACACCGCCAGTTGCCGTCCAGAAGTGCTGTACGCACAGTCAACAGTCCCTCCTCTGTTATTGGGGTTCAGTAACGTCAGCTGTTCCCCTGCTGTGTGTGTGGCAATCCCTCCTACCTCCTCCAACCTCCTCCTCCTCCACCCGTCCCTGGGCTCCAACACCGCCAGTTGCCGTCCAGAAGTGCTGTACGCACAGTCAACAGTCCCTCCTCTGTTATTGGGGTTCAGTAACGTCAGCTGTTCCCCTGCTGTGTGTGTGGCAATCCCTCCTACCTCCTCCAACCTCCTCCTCCTCCACCCGTCCCTGGGCTCCAACACCGCCAGTTGCCGTCCAGAAGTGCTGTACGCACAGTCAACAGTCCCTCCTCTGTTATTGGGGTTCAGTAACGTCAGCTGTTCCCCTGCTGTGTGTGTGGCAATCCCTCCTACCTCCTCCAACCTCCTCCTCCTCCACCCGTCCCTGGGCTCCAACACCGCCAGTTGCCGTCCAGAAGTGCTGTACGCACAGTCAACAGTCCCTCCTCTGTTATTGGGGTTCAGTAACGTCAGCTGTTCCCCTGCTGTGTGTGTGGCAATCCCTCCTACCTCCTCCAACCTCCTCCTCCTCCACCCGTCCCTGGGCTCCAACACCGCCAGTTGCCGTCCAGAAGTGCTGTACGCACAGTCAACAGTCCCTCCTCTGTTATTGGGGTTCAGTAACGTCAGCTGTTCCCCTGCTGTGTGTGTGGCAATCCCTCCTACCTCCTCCAACCTCCTCCTCCTCCACCCGTCCCTGGGCTCCAACACCGCCAGTTGCCGTCCAGAAGTGCTGTACGCACAGTCAACAGTCCCTCCTCTGTTATTGGGGTTCAGTAACGTCAGCTGTTCCCCTGCTGTGTGTGTGGCAATCCCTCCTACCTCCTCCAACCTCCTCCTCCTCCACCCGTCCCTGGGCTCCAACACCGCCAGTTGCCGTCCAGAAGTGCTGTACGCACAGTCAACAGTCCCTCCTCTGTTATTGGGGTTCAGTAACGTCAGCTGTTCCCCTGCTGTGTGTGTGGCAATCCCTCCTACCTCCTCCAACCTCCTCCTCCTCCACCCGTCCCTGGGCTCCAACACCGCCAGTTGCCGTCCAGAAGTGCTGTACGCACAGTCAACAGTCCCTCCTCTGTTATTGGGGTTCAGTAACGTCAGCTGTTCCCCTGCTGTGTGTGTGGCAATCCCTCCTACCTCCTCCTACCTCCTCCTCCTCCACCCGTCCCTGGGCTCCAACACCGCCAGTTGCCGTCCAGAAGTGCTGTACGCACAGTCAACAGTCCCTCCTCTGTTATTGGGGTTCAGTAACGTCAGCTGTTCCCCTGCTGTGTGTGTGGCAATCCCTCCTACCTCCTCCAACCTCCTCCTCCTCCACCCGTCCCTGGGCTCCAACACCGCCAGTTGCCGTCCAGAAGTGCTGTACGCACAGTCAACAGTCCCTCCTCTGTTATTGGGGTTCAGTAACGTCAGCTGTTCCCCTGCTGTGTGTGTGGCAATCCCTCCTACCTCCTCCAACCTCCTCCTCCTCCACCCGTCCCTGGGCTCCAACACCGCCAGTTGCCGTCCAGAAGTGCTGTACGCACAGAGCCAAACACCTCGCCAATGTGTTAGTGGGGTTCAGCACCGCCAGCTGTTCCCCTGCTGTGTATACGGCAACGTGTACTGCGACCGCCACGCAGACACAACAAGTTAAATGTAAGGGAACCTGACCCCCCCCCCCCCCCAGGCGTTTGTTACTGAAGGAGCCACCTTGTGCAGCAGTAATGATGATGCAAAGGGAAAAAGTGCCTCTTTTCGTGATGCTCCTTGCACATGCTGAACCAAACACTTATGAAATGTGTCCCCACACAGCGTTACACCGTCCGGTAGGTGGAACTTTCCTTTGTCGTGTGACGCAGCACAGCCATCATTTTTACCCCCTTGGCGCCGTGCGCCCCCTCCTCAGCGTTGTTTGAATCTGTCCCGGAGCCTGCGCTGTTAGGTTAGCCCTTGGCCATGCACACATGTTGCGCTGCCCGTCTTCTGACCTCATTTGGTGTCAGGCTGGCTGCGCCTGTGCGGGTGCGCTGGCCGAGATCCCGCCTCGCAGTGTCGTCTCATGTAATCCCACCGCGGGCCTGTGATCCGTGCCCGTGCGCAGTGCATATCCTCTCCTCTCACTCCCCTCCCTACGGCTTCTTCAGACTGTGCGATGTCAGCTGGTCCCTAATAGCATGCCACGGCCGTGACACCGCACAGTCTGAAAAAGCCGTAGGGAGGGGAGTGAGAGGAGAGGATATGCACTGCGCACGGGCACAGATCACAGGCCCGCGGTGGGATTACATGAGACGACACTGCGAGGCGGGATCTCGGCCAACGCACCCGCACAGGCGCAGCCAGCCTGACACCAAATGAGGTCAGAAGACGGGCAGCGCAACATGTGTGCATAGCCATGGGCTAACCTAACAGCGCAGGCTCCGGGACAGATTCAAACAACGCTGAGGAGGGGGCGAACGGCGACAAGGGGGTAAAAATGATGGCTGTGCTGCGTCACACGACAAAGGAAAGTTCCACCTACCGGACGGTTTAACGCTGTGTGGGGACACATTTCATAAATGTTAGGTTCCGCATGTACAAGGACCATAATTAAAAGAGCTAAGTTTACCTTTTCCAGCATTAGTGCTGTACACAATGGCTCTTTCAGCTACAAACGCCTGGGGGGGGGGGGGGTTAAAGGTTTCCTTTCAACTTGCTCGAGTGCAGGCTTCGGCCTACACTCCGCTCCCCCTGCTCCTCCTGCTGTCCCTGGGCTCTAACACACCGCCAGTTTTTGCCCAGATGTGCTAGCTGCACAGAGAAAAACACCAGCCAATGTGTCAGTGGGGTCCAGCACCGCCAGCTGTTCCCCTGCTGTGTAGCCGGCAAAGTGTCCTGCGACCGCCACGCAGACACAAGAACTGAAATTGAAGGGAACCTGTCCCCCCTCCCCCAGGTGTTTCTATGTTTTACAGCTACCTTGAACAGCAGTAATGCTGCATGTGTTCAAGGTGGCTCAGAAACTTATTCTCCTTGCCCATGTTGAAGTGAACACGTCTAAAATGTGTCCTCTGTGACCATTAAAACGTCCCTCAGGTGTGATTTGACTTTGTATTGACACACGCAACAAGCTCCTTGGTAACGCTGCCCGTCTTCTGGCATCATTGTTTGGCTGGCTGCGCTTCTGCGGCCGCCCTGACCCACACAACGCCCCTCGGTGTCTTATTTATTGGGACTGCGAGGGTGTGATTGATGGGCAGGATCAGTGCATCAGTTCGCCTGTCCCTCCTCTCCTTCCGCCTTGTTCGGACTGTGCGGCTTCATGGCCGTGGCATGCGATAAGGGATCAGATGACGCCGCACAGTCTGAAGCGGGTGTAAGGACCCGAGTGTGAGAGGCCAACATATGTGCTGCGCCAGGCCCTGAATCCCAGCCCCGCAGTGTTTTAACAATGTTAAGACACTGCGGGGCTGGGATTCATGGTCATCGCGAACCGCACCGGCCGACATTACATGATGCCAGAAGATGGGCAGCGCTAACGGCGCTAGGCCAGGGGATAACACGACAGCGCAGACTCCTGTACAGCAAATAACAACGCTCGGGAGGCTGCACCCAGCACCAAGGTGGGATTCTTGACACCTGTGCTGCGTCTCATTACAAAGGGAACTCGCGCCTCCATTACACAGTTTGACTGTATAAAGGGCTAAATGTTATACGTGTTTCATTCAGCGTGTGCAAGGAGAAAAATTAAAAGAGCAACCTTTGACTTGTGCAGCACTACTGCTGCATAAGCTGTGGCTCTTCTACTTTCTAACCCCTGAGGGGGGGTTAAAGGTGACCTTTGAAATCGGTTCAAGTAGGCTTCGGCCTACACTCTGCTCCACCTGCAGAGCCCGGGCTCCAACAACGCTAGTTGCTGTCCGGAAGTGCTGGCTGCACAGAGCCAAACACCTCGCCAATGTGTCAGTGGGGTCCAGCACCGCCAGCTGTTCCCCTGCTGTGTAGCCGGCAACGTGTCCTGCAAAAGCCACGCAGACACAACACACCCAAAGCTGCCGCCAGTGCAGGCTTCGGCCTACACTCCCCTCCCCCTGCTCCTCCTCCTCCTGCTCCTCCTCCTGCTGTCCCTGGGCTCTAACACACCGCCAGTTTTTGCCCAGATGTGCTAGCTGCACAGAGAAAAACACCAGCCAATGTGTCAGTGGGGTCCAGCACCGCCAGCTGTTCCCCTGCTGTGCAGCCGGCATCGTGTCCTGCAAAAGCCACGCAGACACAAGAACTGAAATTGAAGGGAACCTGTCCCCCCTCCCCCAGGCGTTTTTACGTTATCCAGCCACCTTGTACAGCGGTAATGCTGCATGTGTGCAAGGTGGCTCAGAAACGTATTCTCCTCGCACATGTGGAACTGAAAACACGTCCGCAATGTGTCCTCTGTGTGACCATTTAACCGTCCCGGTGGTGTGACTTTCCTTTGTAATGACACGCTGCAACCCCCTTGGTAGCGCTGCCCGTCTTCTGGCATCATTGTTTGGCTGGCTGCGCCTCTGCGGCCGCCCTGACCCGCACAACGCCCCTCGGTGTCTTATTTATTGGGACTGCGAGGGTGTGATTGATGGGCAGGATCAGTGCATCAGTTCGCCTGTCCCTCCTCTCCTTCCGCCTTGTTCGGACTGTGCGGCTTCATGGCCGTGGCATGCGATAAGGGATCAGATGACGCCGCACAGTCTGAAGCGGGTGTAAGGACCCGAGTGTGAGAGGCCAACATATGTGCTGCGCCAGGCCCTGAATCCCAGCCCCGCAGTGTTTTAACAATGTTAAGACACTGCGGGGCTGGGATTCATGGTCATCGCGAACCGCACCGGCCGACATTACATGATGCCAGAAGATGGGCAGCGCTAACGGCGCTAGGCCAGGGGATAACACGACAGCGCAGACTCCTGTACAGCAAATAACAACGCTCGGGAGGCTGCACCCAGCACCAAGGTGGGATTCTTGACACCTGTGCTGCGTCTCATTACAAAGGGAACTCGCGCCTCCATTACACAGTTTGACTGTATAAAGGGCTAAATGTTATACGTGTTTCATTCAGCGTGTGCAAGGAGAAAAATTAAAAGAGCAACCTTTGACTTGTGCAGCACTACTGCTGCATAAGCTGTGGCTCTTCTACTTTCTAACCCCTGAGGGGGGGTTAAAGGTGACCTTTGAAATCGGTTCAAGTAGGCTTCGGCCTACACTCTGCTCCACCTGCAGAGCCCGGGCTCCAACAACGCTAGTTGCTGTCCGGAAGTGCTGGCTGCACAGAGCCAAACACCTCGCCAATGTGTCAGTGGGGTCCAGCACCGCCAGCTGTTCCCCTGCTGTGTAGCCGGCAACGTGTCCTGCAAAAGCCACGCAGACACAACACACCCAAAGCTGCCGCCAGTGCAGGCTTCGGCCTACACTCCCCTCCCCCTGCTCCTCCTCCTCCTGCTCCTCCTCCTGCTGTCCCTGGGCTCTAACACACCGCCAGTTTTTGCCCAGATGTGCTAGCTGCACAGAGAAAAACACCAGCCAATGTGTCAGTGGGGTCCAGCACCGCCAGCTGTTCCCCTGCTGTGCAGCCGGCATCGTGTCCTGCAAAAGCCACGCAGACACAAGAACTGAAATTGAAGGGAACCTGTCCCCCCTCCCCCAGGCGTTTTTACGTTATCCAGCCACCTTGTACAGCGGTAATGCTGCATGTGTGCAAGGTGGCTCAGAAACGTATTCTCCTCGCACATGTGGAACTGAAAACACGTCCGCAATGTGTCCTCTGTGTGACCATTTAACCGTCCCGGTGGTGTGACTTTCCTTTGTAATGACACGCTGCAACCCCCTTGGTAGCGCTGCCCGTCTTCTGGCATCATTGTTTGGCTGGCTGCGCCTCTGCGGCCGCCCTGACCCGCACAACGCCCCTCGGTGTCTTATTTATTGGGACTGCGAGGGTGTGATTGATGGGCAGGATCAGTGCATCAGTTCGCCTGTCCCTCCTCTCCTTCCGCCTTGTTCGGACTGTGCGGCTTCATGGCCGTGGCATGCGATAAGGGATCAGATGACGCCGCACAGTCTGAAGCGGGTGTAAGGACCCGAGTGTGAGAGGCCAACATATGTGCTGCGCCAGGCCCTGAATCCCAGCCCCGCAGTGTTTTAACAATGTTAAGACACTGCGGGGCTGGGATTCATGGTCATCGCGAACCGCACCGGCCGACATTACATGATGCCAGAAGATGGGCAGCGCTAACGGCGCTAGGCCAGGGGATAACACGACAGCGCAGACTCCTGTACAGCAAATAACAACGCTCGGGAGGCTGCACCCAGCACCAAGGTGGGATTCTTGACACCTGTGCTGCGTCTCATTACAAAGGGAACTCGCGCCTCCATTACACAGTTTGACTGTATAAAGGGCTAAATGTTATACGTGTTTCATTCAGCGTGTGCAAGGAGAAAAATTAAAAGAGCAACCTTTGACTTGTGCAGCACTACTGCTGCATAAGCTGTGGCTCTTCTACTTTCTAACCCCTGAGGGGGGGTTAAAGGTGACCTTTGAAATCGGTTCAAGTAGGCTTCGGCCTACACTCTGCTCCACCTGCAGAGCCCGGGCTCCAACAACGCTAGTTGCTGTCCGGAAGTGCTGGCTGCACAGAGCCAAACACCTCGCCAATGTGTCAGTGGGGTCCAGCACCGCCAGCTGTTCCCCTGCTGTGTAGCCGGCAACGTGTCCTGCAAAAGCCACGCAGACACAACACACCCAAAGCTGCCGCCAGTGCAGGCTTCGGCCTACACTCCCCTCCCCCTGCTCCTCCTCCTCCTGCTCCTCCTCCTGCTGTCCCTGGGCTCTAACACACCGCCAGTTTTTGCCCAGATGTGCTAGCTGCACAGAGAAAAACACCAGCCAATGTGTCAGTGGGGTCCAGCACCGCCAGCTGTTCCCCTGCTGTGCAGCCGGCATCGTGTCCTGCAAAAGCCACGCAGACACAAGAACTGAAATTGAAGGGAACCTGTCCCCCCTCCCCCAGGCGTTTTTACGTTATCCAGCCACCTTGTACAGCGGTAATGCTGCATGTGTGCAAGGTGGCTCAGAAACGTATTCTCCTCGCACATGTGGAACTGAAAACACGTCCGCAATGTGTCCTCTGTGTGACCATTTAACCGTCCCGGTGGTGTGACTTTCCTTTGTAATGACACGCTGCAACCCCCTTGGTAGCGCTGCCCGTCTTCTGGCATCATTGTTTGGCTGGCTGCGCCTCTGCGGCCGCCCTGACCCGCACAACGCCCCTCGGTGTCTTATTTATTGGGACTGCGAGGGTGTGATTGATGGGCAGGATCAGTGCATCAGTTCGCCTGTCCCTCCTCTCCTTCCGCCTTGTTCGGACTGTGCGGCTTCATGGCCGTGGCATGCGATAAGGGATCAGATGACGCCGCACAGTCTGAAGCGGGTGTAAGGACCCGAGTGTGAGAGGCCAACATATGTGCTGCGCCAGGCCCTGAATCCCAGCCCCGCAGTGTTTTAACAATGTTAAGACACTGCGGGGCTGGGATTCATGGTCATCGCGAACCGCACCGGCCGACATTACATGATGCCAGAAGATGGGCAGCGCTAACGGCGCTAGGCCAGGGGATAACACGACAGCGCAGACTCCTGTACAGCAAATAACAACGCTCGGGAGGCTGCACCCAGCACCAAGGTGGGATTCTTGACACCTGTGCTGCGTCTCATTACAAAGGGAACTCGCGCCTCCATTACACAGTTTGACTGTATAAAGGGCTAAATGTTATACGTGTTTCATTCAGCGTGTGCAAGGAGAAAAATTAAAAGAGCAACCTTTGACTTGTGCAGCACTACTGCTGCATAAGCTGTGGCTCTTCTACTTTCTAACCCCTGAGGGGGGGTTAAAGGTGACCTTTGAAATCGGTTCAAGTAGGCTTCGGCCTACACTCTGCTCCACCTGCAGAGCCCGGGCTCCAACAACGCTAGTTGCTGTCCGGAAGTGCTGGCTGCACAGAGCCAAACACCTCGCCAATGTGTCAGTGGGGTCCAGCACCGCCAGCTGTTCCCCTGCTGTGTAGCCGGCAACGTGTCCTGCAAAAGCCACGCAGACACAACACACCCAAAGCTGCCGCCAGTGCAGGCTTCGGCCTACACTCCCCTCCCCCTGCTCCTCCTCCTCCTGCTCCTCCTCCTGCTGTCCCTGGGCTCTAACACACCGCCAGTTTTTGCCCAGATGTGCTAGCTGCACAGAGAAAAACACCAGCCAATGTGTCAGTGGGGTCCAGCACCGCCAGCTGTTCCCCTGCTGTGCAGCCGGCATCGTGTCCTGCAAAAGCCACGCAGACACTTGCTCTTGTACCTTCTGCTCCCCATCCTGGTTCCAGTACCGTCAGCTGGTTCCGGGCAGAGCCTTTGGCTTAGGTGCCTCCCTCTGGGTATCTGAGTTCCACCAACGTCAGGTGGTCCTTGGTAGTGCTTTCAGGCACGGGTACCTCCTGCTTAGTAACCGGGTTCCAGTAACGTCAGCTGGTCCTCGGTAGTTCCATTGGCTCTTGGACCTTCGGCTACCCATCCGGGTTCCAGCACCGTCAGCTGGTTCTCGGCAGTGTCTTTTGCTCTTGTACCTTCTGCTCCCCATCCTGGTTCCAGTACCGTCAGCTGGTTCCGGGCAGAGCCTTTGGCTTAGGTGCCTCCCTCTGGGTATCCGAGTTCCACCAACGTCAGGTGGTCCTTGGTAGTGCTTTCAGGCACGGGTACCTCCTGCTTAGTAACCGGGTTCCAGTAACGTCAGCTGGTCCTCGGTAGTTCCATTGGCTCTTGGACCTTCGGGTAGCCATCCGAGTTCCAGTTCCATCAGCTGGTTCTCGGCATTTTCTCAGCCTTCTTGTACCTTCTGCTACATTTCCAAGTTCAAGAGACTAAACACGATGACCCGGAAGAACACCCCTAAGATGACGACGACACCAGAGACGACAACCACCGTGATGACGACGACCCTGGAGACGATGACCCTGAAGACCACCCCGATGACGACGACCCCGGAGACCACCCCGATGACGACGACCCCGGAGACGACGACCCTGGAGACGACGACGACCTGGAAGACCGAGAAGCAGAAGAACAAGAGGCTGCAGAACAAAGAGCAGAAGGACATTAAGCATAACACAAAATATCAGAGCAAAAAAATATTATGTAAATTATAAGCAGAAGAAGACTAAGCAGTGTATGGGGGTGAGTCCGTTCCTCCTCGTGGTGCCCCTGGATAAAGCCTGATGCTGCAGGCCAAACTGAACGCGGACAAATGTAACTGGTTTGTGACAGGCAGAACGGAAGGTGTAATCTTCAAACTTTTATAGATAACAACTACGGGAATGCCTGTCACAAATAAGAATATGATGAAGAAGTTGAATATGATGAAGATAATAGTAAAATAAAAAGAATATGAACAATGTAACCCAAAAAATAATAGGTAGAAGATGAAGAAGAAGATGAATAAGGTGAAGAAGTTGATGTCAAAGAAGCTGATGATGAGGATAATGAAGAAGAAAGCGTGGGAGAAGTAAAAAAGAAGGTGAAGGGCGTGGAAGTAGTGAAACATCAATATCTGACATAAAAAAAAAAAAAAATAACATAGTCAAATTCTTTCTAACGCCGAACTTCATAAAAAAAAATTAAAAATCCTGCTATTCTATTACATTGGGCTAAACCTCTGTCCCTTTAATATCTCCGCCACGTCCCCCAATACATCCTACATTATTCTTAGTTGTTTTCCTTCATGTAGAATGAACCTACAAGTTTATAAAGGGTTTATTTTAATTCCGATATTTTCGTCCCATTGACTTGCATTGGGATCGGGTATCGGTATCGGATTGGATCCGATATTTTGACGGTATCGGCCGATACTTTCCGATACCGATACTTTCCGATATCGGAAAGTATCGCTCAACACTACTGATCATAACATCCCCAGAAATATGGCTCCCATATTCACCGTTTGTCATTGCTTGCTCTGAAGTCTACACTGTTATCCAGTATATGTGCATACAAAGATGCATAATAATAAGAATAAGTGGACAGTGATTGGTAGAACTGCTCTGGAAAATGCTGACAATAGGGGCTTATGATTTTGCAGTATTGAACACATCTCATAAGGAGCCGAGAGAAAGGGGGAGGGATGTGAACAGCTGTCTAACTGCTATATAGAAATCAACGGGCCTGAGAGAGGTTACTGGTATCTGAAGAGTTAACTCAGCCTCGAAAGTAAATGCTGGGCCAGGCTTTGGTGGTTAGTCTCGTATGTAGACTACGAAAAATAAAAGCCTCTCAATATAGGAAAATAACTGCAGATAGAAAAAAGGAAGTCAATTGCAAACTTTCTTATTTTCATACTGCCTAACTAAAGCACTTTAATAATATGAGAATAAACCTTTAAAGTAACTAACATAAATTGTCCCCAAAGGCGAAAAACCTCTAGTCACCAGGTGCCACTCCAAGGCAGAAAAACAGGGCACAGAGGACGAAGACAGAGATATGGTCAGACAGTCCAAGGTTTGTGTAGGCAGCACAGGTTCAAAATATGAAGGCGGAGTTAGGAGGGAAAATATCAGACAAAATGGGTAAACAAGCTGGGTCAGTAACAGGAGAGTCAAAACAAGAATGCACCTAGACAGGAAACTGGAGACTAACTGCAACAGAATCTAAGTTCAGGGAAGTTTTGCAGGGAGGAGTTGCCTAATATATCCTCTGCTGGCAGGAAATAAGCCAGTAAAGCAAAACTCTCCAGAACACAGTGGGTTAAATTCCTGCAGAATCTGGCCATTCCTCCCTGCAGCTAGGTGGAGACACTCCAGTCACATGAGGACGCAGCAGTACCGGGGAGTGCTGCAAAAGGCCGTTCAGTGTGATGGCCTGACACTGGGAGGAGCAGCGTGGTGAACACAGTGAGTAGAACGACACTGAGAAGGCGTGTGAGTTACCGGCATGACAGTGAGCTTCAGAATATTTTAGGAATTGGGGGGAAAAGGTATTGCAGAAGTGAGAAAGTGAAGGAGGACACCATTTGGGTTTTGGCATAATATAGCTCATTGCTTCCTGAATTGTGTTTCTTGGCATGGCAGCTCGCTATTTCTTTTATTTATCATCCATATGGTTATCACAGGCCTTTTGAGGTGTGGTCAGGGGTGGTCATTTCAACATTTAATACTTTTTTAATCTAAATTTTCCATGTAGCTAGTGCTGGCATATTAGTCCCAGTTTTAGCCTTCTAGATGCATAGCAAAGCTGTTCTAGGTCTGATAGGGCCTGGCCTCTTCCCCTCTTCCCTCCCGGCACCTGGCAATCACATTTGCACTTCTTGTACACTATTAACAACATTTATTCAGTGCGGTATATACAGTGATCATGAATTGCAGAGATGGTAATAAACCATCTCTGCGTTCTCTATAGGAAGTGCAGCTGTGAGATCAAATTTCAGAACGTCACTACCGAATGATATCTGGTTGTTTAAAGTCTACAGGCAGTCTGGAATTGGTTAACAAAATTGATCCTATGATGATCAACATATCTTTAAGAGGTGAATTTTTTGCTTGTATTAATTAATAGATTTAATCCATAACTAGGAAGTTGATTTCTGTCTATCACTTCCATAAACACTTCTATGTTGGGCAGTCAATTATCATCACAGCTTGTGTATTTAGATTCTTGTTTTATCTATTTTAGATCGGATAAGGAGATATAGTATGTTTTTTCAGCTCTCAGATCGTACTGGTTTCTTGTATGACCTGCACGCATCTCAATGTCATCATGTATGGAGAGTCATGTTGTAACTTGATTATTGTGTCAAGAAGTCACCCAGTATTTTCACCTTGATCAAAAAAGAAAACATTTATTTGAAAAAATCAACTCGTATTCTGTATAGGTGCTGTAGAACTTTCTACATCCTCCAATTAGCAACAACTACCTCATCTCTGTCCTTAAAGGGAATCTGTCAGTAGGACAGCCATATACAGTGCCTTGCGAAAGTATTCGGCCCCCTGGAACTTTTCAATCTTTTCCCACATATCATGCTTCAAACATAAAGATACCAGATGTAAATTTTTGGTGAAGAATCAACATGTGGAACACAATTGTGAAGCTGAACGAAATTTATTGGTTATTTTAAATTTTTGTGGAAATTCAAAAACTGAAAAGTGGGGCGTGCAATATTATTCGGCCCCTTTACTTTCAGTGCAGAAAACTCACTCCAGAAGTTCATTGTGGATCTCTGAATGATCCAATGTTGTCCTAAATGCCTAATGATGATAAATATAATGCACCTGTGTGTAATAAAGTCTCCGTATAAATGCACCTGCTCTGTGATAGTCTCAGGGTTCTGTTTGAAGCACAGAGAGCATCATGAAGACCAAGGAACACAACAGGCAGGTCCGTGATACTGTTGTGGAGAAGTTTAAAGCCGGATTTGGATACAATATTATTTCCAAAACTTTAAACATCCCAAGGAGCACTGTGCAAGCGATCATATTGAAATGGAAGGAGTATCATACCACTGCAAATCTACCAAGACCCGACCGTCCCTCTAAACTTTCATCTCAAACAAGGAGAAGACTGATAAGAGATGCAGCCAAGAGGCCCATGATCACTCTGGATGAACTGCAGAGATCTACAGCTGAGGTGGGACAGTCTGTCAATAGGACAACAATCTGCCGTACACTGCACAAATCTGGCCTTTATGGAAGAGTGGCAAGAAGAAAGCCATTTCTCAAAGATATCCATAAAAAGTGTAATTTAAAGTTTGCAACAAGTCACCTGGGAGACACACCAAACATGTGGAAGAAGGTGCTCTGGTCAGATGAAACCAAAATCGAACTTATTTTTATCATCATTAGGCATTTAGGACAACATTGGATCATTCAGAGATCCACAATGAACTTCTGGAGTGAGTTTGCTGCACTGAAAGTAAAGGGGCCGAATAATATTGCACGCCCCACTTTTCAGACTTTGAATTTCCACAAAAATTTAAAATAACCAATAAATTTCATTCAACTTCACAATTGTGTTCCACTTGTTGTTGATTCTTCACCAAAAATTTACATTTGGCATCTTTATGTTTGAAGCATGATATGTGGGAAAAGGTTGAAAAGTTCCAGGGAGCCGAATACTTTCGCAAGGCACTGTATATACATATTTACATCTTTTAAATTTTGAAAATTCCAAAAGGGAAAATGGGCTGATGCTAAAGTTTCGGCACCCTGAATGGTTAGTACCTAGTAGAACTCCTTTTTGAAAGTATCATAGCTTGTATGTCAGGCAATCCTTTGTAGCTGTCTAACAGCAGTGAAACATATGGCCAAGGGGACTCGAACATGTCACTCCAGTACCGGTGATACTCGGCGCATACCCAAGCACCCTCGGCAAACTTAAGTAACAAGCACTGGCGCTCATCACTAGTTTTTGCACTCATATGTTCCAAATGATTAAAAGTTTGACTCACCCACAGCTGGATTATTATTATTATAAGCAATATAAGTGCCGAACTCGGCGTCCAGGAAACGCTAGTGCTCATGTTCCCGAACCTCATAGTTAGGCAGCCAATAGAAAAGCCTTCTAAGTTTAAAGACACTCACACATGTGAGTTAGATGTATATCAACAGAGCCATCTTGGACAAGGGAGAAACCCTAGCATGGCGATTGCGCATGCGTAGCAAAGAAAAAAGTGATAGATGCTATTTTTAAGGAGATATAATATTATATAAAGACCATAAAAGGGTAACTTAAGGAGTAATTAAAGCATGAGACAAATATATTAGGATATTACATGTAAAAAGTACCAGTTAAGGTCACTACTTGAATGTGAACCAAACTCAACAAGGCATCTGGGTCACCACTCATCTCTGGAGACCGTCCCATAGGAATAGATAATGGGAGTCTATCTATTGGGACAGCACGGTGGCGCAGTGGTTAGCACAGCAGCCTTGCAGCGCTGGAGTCCTGGGTTCTAATCCCACCTTGGACAACATCTGCAAAGAGTTTGTATGTTCTCTCCGTGTTTGCGTGGGTTTCCTCCGGGCACTCCGGTTTCCTCCCACATTCCAAAGACATACTGATAGGGAATTTAGATTGTGAGCCCCATCGGGGACAGCGATGATAATGTGTACAAACTGTGAAGCGCTGCGTAATATGTTAGCGCTATATAAAAATAAAGATTATTATTATTATTATTATTGATCCATCTGTGTTACCTATATGTATTACACCACTTTAGGATTCAGCATGTCAATGTGCAGAATTACAAACACGAAGGTCACCTGTCATTTTAGGGGATCAAATTAGAGAGTAGCCGCCGAGAACTGGCCTCTAGGGCTAATCATTCTGTTCGCATTGTCCCATGACAAATATAAAATGTATGTTTTCTCTGAAACACGGTAGCATCAGAGTAAAATATACACAACTACAATAATGGACCCAACGTCTAATTCATGCAGCCAAGGGGTCATGCTGCAAGAATCACCTGTCCCTTATCTTGTGGCAAAACAACATTGGAAGCCTCATACATTACATGGCGTCACTGTTCTCTGTGGATGACATGTAGTGGTCTAATGTGGAACTAAAATCCATTCTATAAATGTAATGCAACCGTACCAGCTAAGATGTATTGTGAGGTTCTGCAGTAGCTCTGTAAGATGAAGTGATGGTACCTCTGAAGAGCCTCTGTGTGGTGTGAAATTAGTGAGGACAGACTGCCATCTGCTGTCTGGTTGAAACCAGACTGAACCAACTGGCACCAGAAGAATTGCAGGGGGAGTCAGTTCTTGTGGGGGTTTTGGTTGGGTGCCTTGCTTGACAGAGTTCCTGGATATAAAAGTCCTGCACGCCAAATCACAGTGGGACCAGACGTGGACCAGAGATGACGCTGAAGCCAGTGTGACAGGCCACAGCGGAAAGGGTGAGCTACCACATTACTGGTCAAAGCCAGAGAAGGCCCAAACGACGCCTGGTAAGACCCAGAGGCTCAAACCATTCAAGATCCAGAGACCAGGCTGTGCTGGTCAAGACCAGAACCTTCGTCCCACGCCCGTCAAGTCTCTGAAGACAGACGACACTCATCAAGCATCAGGACCCAGTCCTCTCTGCCCCAAGCCCAGAAGCCCACTGTTGGTCTAGCACCGAAGATCTGTGAGGAGATGTCAACTAGAGGAGAACGCCTGCGCACTAAAGATCTGAGAGTAGATGTCAACCAGAGGAGAACGCATGCAGTTACAGAAGGGTGGCACGAGTGTGCAGGGCCATTACTTCCAGCCATAACGTATGGTACAGGGATTGGCCTAGGTTAGGACAACAGTTGAGGTGGTGGCCAGTTTGGGGAACACAAGAAGCTTAATGCGCTTTGAAAGACTTTGTCAGGAAGACTTACAGCCTAGCGGGAAAATCCGGTGACCCCTGGTCGGTCTATTGTTGCAGGAAGAGCTGATGTGGTAGCTCCCAGGAACGGGCGTGTCATCCTTATATAAACAACATTAGTGTAATTCTTGAGAGTTTCCACGTTATTATAATTGTATTGTTTTATGGCTTATTGCTGTTTTGCACAATTTACCATTAACTAACCCCTATTACTGAAAATTCCTTCTATATTTAAAAGAATGAAACCATTCATTGACTGTTCCTACCTCATGCCTTCTGTGCGTTGCATCCGGTCACCTGCTTAGCTTACAGTTGAATTGTGTATTATGATGTTCTGCAGCAGCTGAGGTTCAGCGGCTTGTGAAAGTATTCATAGCCTTTGCTTTTTACCTATTTTGTTACATTACACCCTGTGTCTAAATATTTTTGTAATCCGATTTGTGTGTGATGCATCAGCACAAAATAGTCAAACTTGGTGAAGTGAGAAAAATAGGTATAAATTCAATTTATGGTATCAAATAACTATTGTGCATTTGTATTAATCACCTTTTGAGATGAAGCCCCTAAAAAATTTCTGGTGCTTAGTGATAGGAAGTCCACCTGTGTGCAATCTAAGTGTCACACACAAACAAACTGAGACAGACCCAACTGCCTTAAATCAACCATCCAAGACCTGGACTGGAGGTAATTGAGCAGCCAATCCCACCCAGCTCTTTCAGCTGCTCGTAAAATCGGGATCCATAATTCGGGCCCATTAAACACCTCTCAGCACTAAGTGTACTGGATCCTGTGGCTCCGGGTCCTACATCACTGAGGCTTGGCGCCTCAAGGGCTTATACCTCCCAGCCACGACCTGCCACTTTGCAATATATATATATCTTGAAGAATATTTCTTTGGAAAACTATATGTAAATGACTTAGAGAATTGCCCTGTGTAAAATCTCATGCTAAAATTGCATGGAAATCAGATGCTACGTGCTAAAAATCGGATTGTACTCGCATGAAAATTGCATGACACTTCCCACTTTTCTGGACCGAAATCGAAAACGTTATTTTTTTGACGGTGATGGGTATGAGCCCTAAGGCTGAGATTCGCCCTTGTAACTCAATGAGTGCTTAAAAAAATGGATGCGAAATGGACATTCTTCATATGATATTCATTTTTTCCACATTAAATTTAAAAGCTTATATAGGAAACTGTATAAGGCCTTTTATTATATTTTTTGACTGAGGATATAAAAAGCACATCATAGGATTGTCAAAAACGGATATACAGATGTGAGACACAAGTACGGAAAACAGCATTTTTAAATGAAAAAATGGCTATTTTTCACTTGATTATCAGGACCCAGCAGAGAGGAGATGTTATTTGAATACAAAGTGACTGTACACTTCTTGGAATGAAGAAATAGGACCAGGGGAAGGGTCCCTTAAAGTTTACACTATAGAATACCATACCGCAAATAGTACTAATAGCTAATTATATGACAGCAATAAAAAAAAAAGTAAAAAAAAATGTATTTTAGAAAAGTATATGTAATGAGAAAAAATATATAAAAAAATTCAATAAAAAAATGTAAAAAAGTTCCCACCGAAAAATGTACAAAAAAGTAATTTTCTTGCTCGAATAATACCTGAAACATAGTATTCACGTACTATGGTAACTTAACGATTTAATATAATGGTTTAGGGTTAAATGTGAATAGTATAAAAAAAATTGAGAAAAAACTATGCCAAAGAAAGCTTTTTATACACACGTAAAAATAGCAAATAGAACATTACATGACCAGTATTTGTATGTATCACCCAAACAACAAAAAATAGTACGTTAATTTCATCTGAATATACAAGGATTTATGCAGCCACATCTGTAAAAAATAAGTAAAAAGGATTGCTTTTAAAATGAGAAAAGACCAAAACGAAAAAAAAAAATAGAAAAATCTTTAAGACCCTTTCAGGCTTGGCCATTGAAGGGTTGCATCTAGCTCCTGTACCACCCCAGGTAACCGGTTGTTACAGTGATGTTGCCTTCCTTTCGGGGAGGGCGATATCACGCTTGGAGGCAAGAAGGATTCTCTTTACCAGGTATCACACCCACATTCAACACATTCCGAATCCAGGCCAGAAGGGGGAGCTCTGAACCCAGATTCAGGGGAGCTTCCCTCAGATAGATATATCCTGGTCTGGGGGAGGAGTTAGTCAGTTTGTCCAGGGAGACCAAACAAGGCAGTCTGTTGGAGGGAGAGGAGAGAGAAGGAAGTCTGGAACTGAGAGCAGACAGTGGAGCCGTGCAGCCAGGACTGAGCTGCAGCTCCAGGGAAGGAAGTGAACCTGAGGGGTTGAAAGTGGTGGAGCTACTGTAGAAAGGAGCACAGTGGAGAAGGAAAGGGGCTCATAGGGGAACTGTAACCGGGCACCCTCAGAGCCAAAGCGCAGGAACCGGGCACCGGGAGTCCGAGGCTGTGGCGTACTCCAGGACACACTGCAGAACCAGAGGGCATAGAACTGTAAGTGATTTGCCCACACCACACCTGAAGGTAAAGCAGCACCTGAAGAGCCCGGGTCATGATAGATACCCCATAAAATGGCTCAAGTTGCCCACCATACAGGTAACTGTCCCAGGACAGGAGAGAGAGGCCTTTGTCAGCAGCTACAGGCAGCAGGGACCTCGCACACTAGCACGAGTAGGAAGGCTTACGGACCTCACCTGGGAGAGGGATTCACTATTTCCTCCAGGCCGGCCGGGCCATACCATCAACTGTTCCTGGCACCCTGGACTGTGGACTGCTACTGTCAGTAAACCAGGTAAAGACTTTGTGTCCTCCACTTATTTGGCGGCATAAACCATCCTTACCTGTGCACCTTGGGAGCCCTGGGGACCCTGCTTCACCTGTGGGAAGCGTCACCATCTTGCTGCAACATCACCCTACAGGACCTCTTTAAGCAGCGTCGGTCCCCTCTGACTGAGAACCACAGGTGGCCTCACAAACACAAACTTTACTACTCCCTTTAAAAGACCTGTCCCCTTTAATTGAGTGCCCAGGGCCACTGACTGGGTCGCAGCCACCGTGACATCCCCTTTAATTGCGACCAGACCCGGTACCGAATACCCCACTGCCCAGGCAGGTGACTCACTCCAACTCCCTCCATAGAATTTTAAAAGCACCAACTGTCATCTATCTATGTACTGGAAAAGCATTTAACGCCTCTGTTGCCGCTGTCAGTAGTGACAGCGACATAGAGGAACATTGAGCAGGTAATCAGTTCCCTGCGCTCTTCCAGCAGGACAACGTGATGCGGGTCCTGCAGGGAAGGGGGCTTGTGAGCCGGCATGCCTCCTTCCCTGCCTGTCAGAGTGCAGTGTCAGATCAGCGACCTGATGTTGTAAAGTAATGTCCCAGCCTGGGACAATGTAAAAAAGTTTTAAAAAAAATATATTATAAAGTGTAAAAATATATTTTTTTAAATCCCTAAATAGAGAAAAAAAAATATTTTCCAATAAATACATTTATTTTTGTAAATAAAAACATTTTCAAAAGTACACATATTTGGTATCACCACGTCCGTAACGACCCTTTCTATAAAACTGTGTCACTAGTTAACCCCTTCCGTGAACATTGTAAAAAAAAACAAGGCAAAAAACAATGCTTTGTCATCATACAGTCAAAGAAAAAATCCAATAAAACGCGATCATAAAGACGGATGTAAATAAAAATGGCACAGTTGAAAACTTCATCCTGTCCCGCAAAAAAACAGCCATCATACAGCTCCATTAGCAGAAAAATAAAAAAGTTATATCTCTTAGAAGAAAGCAATGCAAAAATTATAATTTTCTCTATAAAATAGTTTTTATTGTAAAAGCGCCAAAACATAAAAAAATTATATAAATGAGGTATCGCTGTAATCATACTAACCCGAAGAATAAAGAAGTTTTACCAATTTTACCACACGTGGAATGGTATAAAAAAAGCAAATCCTGAATTTGTTGGTTTTTGTTCATTCTGTCTCACAAAAATCAGAATAGAAAGCGATCAAAAAATGTCCTGTGTACGAAAATGGTACCAATAAAAACATCAGCTCATCCCGGCAAAAACAAGACCTGACATGACTGTCAGCTGAAATATGAAAAAATTATAGCTCTCAAAATGTGGTGATGCACAAACTAGTTTTCGCAATAAAAAGCATCTTTTAGTGTGTGACAGCAGCGAAACATAAAAACCCAATATACTGTAAATCTGGTATCGCTGTAATCACACCAACCCGAAAGAATAAAGTTGCCTAATCACTTATACCGCAAGAGGAACGGCGTGAAAAATAAATAAAACCAATTCTACACATGCTGTTGATTTTTTCATTCTGCCTCCCAAAGATCACAGTAAGGCTCGGCGCACATTTATCCTGTGCTCTATGCTGAGTGATTACACCGGGTTTCCATGTAAATCTCTGAAATACATGATTCAGACAGAACCCCCCCAGCAGAAAATTCCCTATAATGAGGCAGATGGAGGCACTGTGGACGCTGTCTCACCTGTGCGATGGCGCTGTACGCCTTTTTAGGATTGCATAAAACTGCCGATGGCCACAGTTTGGTGAATTTCTAGACACTGCTGAACAAAGGCCAGACGAAGTCCAGAGTATCTCTGCTGCCTCATCATAGTTAATGGATCGGGGGGTTCATCTGTCATGTCACTCGGAGATTTAGATGGAAACTCCAAAGTAAGTGATCAGCATAGAGCGGAGGATAACTGTGATCCCAAACGTTATGTAAAATGTTCCCAATAAAAGCTTCAACTCAATCCACACAAAAAACAAGTCCCCACTCAGGTCTGTCATCTGTTAACAAAAATATAGAGGGCTTCCACGTTACTGGTAGCACAAAGGCTCTGAAAAAGCAAAATGGCTCCTCACAAGCCAAAAGAAATTCAGCAAATTCTCTGCTCCTAAATCCAAATGCTCCTCTCCCTTCTGAGTCCCAGTGTGCCTAAACCACATTTAGCGCCCACATGTTTGGCATTTCTGTAGTGATTAGTGAATGTGATGAGAGCCTGCCTAATTTACAAGTGTGTGTCTCCTGAAGCATGAGCTGGGCATAATGTACTGATGACTGCAACGTACTGGTCACTACAGCGTACTGGTCACTACAACAGCAGTTTGCAATTTTCACTCAGCAACATCCACTGCTACCTGTTTCTGGAAAACACCCATGGAGTCAAAATCGTTACTACATCTGTAGATAAATTCCCAAAGGGTTATCATTTCCAAAATGGGGTCACTTGATGGGGGTTCTGCTTTTCTAGCACTTAGGGGCTCCTTATATGGAATCCGCAAACTAGTCTAAGAAAATCTGGGCTCCAGGAGGCAAATAGCGCTCCGTCCCTCCCCAGTCACTCCGTATGGCAAAGTAATACTGTACAGCCACATATGGGGTATTTCTACATTCAGCAGAAATTGTGGGACAAATTCTGGTGCCATTTTTACCCATTTCCCATTATGAAAATGTAAAACTTGGGGCTAACACACAATCTTGGTGGTAAAAATGTTAATTATTTCTTCTTCACTGCCCAATGGTATAAAAGTCACTATGGTGTCAATATAATCACTGCACCCCTAGATGAATTCACTGAGAGATTTAATTGATAAAATGGGGTCACTTATGGGGGCTTCTGCTGTTCTGGCACCTCAGGGGCTCTGCTAATGTATCATGACACCCTCAAGCAAGTGCAGCAAAATCTTTGTAATATGGCGATACTTCCCTTCTGAGCTTTGCACTGTGCCTCAAAAGTAGTTTTCAACCACATATGGGGTATCGGTGAACTCAAGAGAAATTGCACAACAATATGAAAATGCAAAATTTGGAGCTAAAAAAGATTTATCAGGGAAAAATGTGATTTTTTTTATTTTCACGGCTTAACGTTATAAACTTCTGTGAAGCATCTGTGGGTGCTCAATACACATCTAGATAAGTTCCCTAAGGAGTCTAGTTTCCAAAATGGTGCCACTTGTTGGGGTTTCCCTTGTTTAGGCTCATCAGGGGCTCTCCAAACATGACATGGCGTCCGCTAAATATGCCAGCAAATTTTACATTCAAAAAGTCAAATGGCGCTCTTTCCCTTCCGAGCCCTGCCGTGTGCCCAAACAGTAGATTTCCCCCACATATGGGGTATCGGCATGCTCAGAAAAAATTGCACAACAAAATATATCGTCCATTTTCTCCTGTTACCCTTGCAAAAGTAAAAAAAATTAGGTCTAAAGGAAAATTTTCGTGAAAGAAAAGTACCGTATATACTCGAGTATAAGCCGAGATTTTCAGCCCAAATTTTCGGCGCTCCTAATGCTGTCCCTGCATGTCCCATGGCCTCCCTCGCTGCAGCTCTTCCTCTATTCAGCGGTCACGTGGTACCGCTCATTAAAGTAATGAATATGGACTCCACTCCCATAGGGGCGGAGCTGCATATTCATTACTGTAATGAGCGGTACCAGTGACCGCTCACTACAGGAAGATCTGCCGCTCCCGGAGACCATGGGACAGGCAGGGACAGCGTCAGGAGCGCCGGGACCAGGTGAGTATTTCATATTCACCTGTCCGCGTTCCATCTGCCGGGCGCCGCTCCGTCTTTCCGTCCTCTTGCAGTGACTGTGCAGGTCAGAGGGCGCGGTGACGTATTAGTGTGCGCGCCGCCCTCTGCCTGAACAGTCAGTGCGGAGAGACGGGACGCTGAGGAGCAACGGGCAGCGGCGAGAGGTGAGTATGTATTTTTTTTTATTGCAGCAGCAGCATTACATGTGACACAATGCTGTATGGAGCGTCTATGGGGCCATAAAGAACTGCATGGAGCATTATATGGAGCATCTATGGGGCCATAACTGCATGGAGCATTATATGGAGCATTATATGGGGTCATAACTGTATGGAGCATTATATGGGGCCATAACTGCATGGAGAATTATATGGGGCATCTATGGGGCCATAACTGCATGGAGCATTATATGGGGCATTATATGGGGCCATAACTGTATGGAGCATTATATGGGGCATCTATGGGGCCATAACTGTATGGAGCATTATATGGGGCCATAACTACATGGAACATTATATGGGGCCATAACTGTATGGAGCATTATATGGGGCATCTATGGGGCCATAACTGCATGGAGCATTATATGGAGCATCTATGGGGCCATAACTGCATGGAGCATTATATGGGGCATCTATGGGGCCATAACTGCATGGAGCATTATATGGGGCATCTATGGGGCCATAAAGAACTGCATGGAGCATTATATGGGGCATTATATGGGGCCATAACTGCATGGAGCATTATATGGGGCATTATATGGGGCCATAACTGCATGGAGCATTATATGGGGCATCTATGGGGCCATAACTGCATGGAGCATTATATGGAGCATCTATGGGGCCATAACTGCATGGAGCATTATATGGGCATCTATGGGGCCATAAAGAACTGCATGGAGCATTATATGGGGCATTATATGGCGCCCATAACTGCATGGAGCATTATATGGGGCATTATATGGGGCCATAACTGCATGGAGCATTATATGGGGCATCTATGGGGCCATAAAGAACTGCATGGAGCATTATATGGGGCATTATATGGGGCCATAACTGCATGGAGCATTATATGGGGCATTATATGGGGCCATAACTGCATGGAGCATTATATGGGGCATCTATGGGGCCATAACTGTATGGAGCATTATATGGGGCATTATATGGAGCATCTATGGGGCCATAACTGTATGGAGCATTATATGGGGCATCTATGGGGCCATAGCTGCATGGAGCATTATATGGGGCATCTATAGGGCCATAAAGAACTGCATGGAGCATTATATGGGGCCATAACTGCATTGAGAATTATATGGGGCATCTATGGGGCCATAACTGTGGAGCGGCCCCCAAACGCAGGACGACGGGGTACTCGGATCCGGGTCTCTCATGGTTCTGAGGATGTCACGGTGGCCCGACCCGGTCCGTGGTCCTGCTAAGGGGCACCCAATAAAAGGTGTAGGTGGTGGTGTAGGTCGCAGTAAATAACGAGGAAACAGGGTTGCAGTCTCTTTACCTCTTTACTGAAGGCTTCGGCATCCGCAATCCAGAGCACTGTTAACAGGGCTGGCTGAGACCGGCCGGTCCGAAGGCACATCCAGAGTTCCCTTTGCAGGTGGAAATCAGTGCCTACCTACTAGCGCCTGGGTGTTGTAGTACTTCCCTGCTGAGCACCACAGGATAGTCCTCACAACTGTCGTGTATGTTTCTGTTCTTTCTCTCCGTCCCCTAGATGATATGGATAGGACGCACCCGTATGACGGGGTAGGCCTGGAGTTATTTTATAGGGACCCTAGAGACGCCCCTCTCCCTCAAGTGCCTCCGTTGTCTTCGTTAGGTGTAAAGGTGAGACAGCCAACCTAAAGTTAACTGCCCTGCCGTTGGTTCAAAGTAATGCGTAGAGTCTATTACCTCCTTGGCATTCCGGCCGCCGGCTACGCGCCTCAGAAGGATGTTGCTGATCTCGGGGCACGACTACTTCTGGTTCTATCTCCTTTGTGCTGTGATCCCGTTTCTCACTTCTCCTGTCACAGGGATACAAGGAGGGCGAGAGCTAATAACCCGGGCCCCTGCAATTTCCCTCAGACTAGGGAAACCCTGTCTGACCCTCTACCTGAAGTTTACACTGAAGGTGTGCATATTCAGGCCTCCACCCTCACCCTGACTCCTGATTCAGCCCTAGACTGAACACCACCGCCCACCACCCAGTGAATGCAATAGACCAATACCCACAGTTATAACAAACAAGGATAAAGGAAAATATACACCACGCCGCAGTCAATCAGAAATACACTATAAAGGTGCAGTGCAAAATAAATACAAATATAGGAAGGAGTAAATAAGACAAAGGAAAATACACCACCAGCAACGATACTCCAACAACCAGCTCTCCACTCCGGACCGAGATAACTACGGATAAGACAGAAGCTATAATCAGCGACGCCCAAAGATCAGGAGAACCATTTAAAGGAAATGGGCATGGCCCAGCTTCCAATCTGAGGATCAGATAAATTAACCCCGGAGCAGCCAGACGAAAACTAGCCGACGCCAATGAGCAAACAGTGGTCAAACGCAGAATTACCGCTGTCTGTCAGACGACCTGGTCTGAACAGTGTCCGACATGACAGTACCCCGCCTTCTACGAGGGACCCCAGGGCCCTCACGGCTTATAGGACCCGGCTTGTCCGGATGGCGACAATGAAAACACCTGACCAGCCGATCCGCATGAATGTCCGAGGCTGGTACCCAGGACCTCTCCTCAGGCCCATAACCACGCCAGTGTACCAAATATTGTAAAGTGCGGCGCACCACACGAGAGTCAACCACCCTGGAGACTTCAAATTCTAGGTTACCATCCACCAAGACTGGAGGTGGCATAGGCGCCGCGTCCACAGAACCCACCACCTTCTTAAGAAGAGACCTGTGGAACACGTTGTGTATTTTATACACCGTAGGGAGCTCCAGTCGGTACGCTACTGGGTTAATGACGGCGGTGACCCTAAATGGACCAATAAACCGTGGACCCAATTTAAGGGATGGTATTTTGAGTCTTATGTTTTTTGTGGATAACCACACCCAGTCATCCACACTCAGGTCCGGACCTGGCACACGCCTACTGTCAGCCACACGTTTGTACCTAGCACCCACACTCAACAGGCGCTGTTTCACTCTCCTCCAGACTGATGACAATTGTGTTCCTAACTGGTCTTCCTCCGAAACGCTGGAAGAGCCTCTCTGACTCAACGTACAAAACTGAGGATGTAGCCCGTAAACACAAAAAAACGGAGACTCCCCAGACGACTCCTGGCGGTGATTATTGATGGCAAACTCAGCCAAAGGAAGAAAGGTAGACCACTCCTCCTGGTTATCAGAGACAAAGCAGCACAAGTACTGCTCCAAATTTTGGTTCATACGCTCGGTCTGACCATTTGACTGGGGATGAAACGCAGACGAATGAGACAACTTGATCCCCAGCCGTGAGCAAAATGCTTTCCAAAATTTTGCTACAAATTGAGTACCCCTATCTGACACGATGTCAGACGGAACTCCATGAAGCCTGACCACCTCCTGCACAAACACCTGAGCAAGAGTCTTAGCGTTAGGCAAAGAAGGCAAAGACACAAAGTGCGACATCTTCGAAAACCGATCCACAATCACCAAAATGACCGTGTTCCCAGCTGAGGGAGGCAAATCTGTGATGAAATCCATGGAGATTTCCGTCCATGGCTTACTAGGTACCTCCAGAGGAAGTACACTATGTTCCAAATTATTATGCAAATGACATTTTTCTCTGATTTTCCTAAATGGTCGGTCCAAATGACAATCAATCTAATAAAAGTCATCACCCGATAGAGCATACATCGAATTTTGTTGAAGAAACCTCCCGATGATAACAGTATAATCTCCAAAATGAATAAAAACTTAAAATGCACTGTTCCAAATTATTAGGCACAGTAGAATTTCCAAACATTTGATATGTTTTAAAGAACTGAAAATGCTCATTTGTGGAATTTGCAGCATTAGGAGGTCACATTCACTGAACAAAAAAGCTAACTCCAAAACCTCCCAACAAGCCAAGTTACATGTTACCATAGGAACACTTCTTTGATATCACCTTCATAATTCTTGCATCCATTGAACTTGTGAGTTTTTGGAGAGTTTCTGCTTGTATTGCTAAGCATGAAGTCAGAATAGCCTCCCAGAGCTGCTGTGGTGATGTGAACTGCCTCCCACCCTCATAGATCTTTAGCTTGATGATAATCCAAAGGTTCTCGATAGGGTTGAGGTCAGGGGAAGATGGTGGCCACACCATGAATTTATCTCCCTTTTATGCCCATAGCAGCCAATGACTGAGAGGGATTCTTTGCAGCATGAGATGGGGCATTGTCATGCATGAAGATGCTTCTGCTCCTGAAGGCACATTTCTGCTTTTTATACCATGGAGGAAAGTTGTCAGTCAGAAACTCTATACACTTTGCAGAGGTCATTTTCATACCTTCAGGAACCTTAAAGGGCCCTACCAGCTGTTCCGGACCAAAACATGACTCCTCAACCTCCTTGCTGACGTCGCAGCCTTGTTGGGACATGGTGGCCATCCACCAACCATCCACTACTCCTTCCATCTGGACCATCCAGGGTTGCTCGACACTCATCAGTAAACAAGACTGCTTGAAAAATAGTCTTCATGTATGTCTGGGCCCACTGCAACCATTTCTGCTTGTGATCACTGTTTAGGGGTGGCCGAATAGTAGGTTTATGCACCAAAGCAAGCCTTTGAAGAATCCTACACCTTGAGGTTTGAGGGACTCCAGAGGAGGCACCAGCAACTTCAAATAACTTTTTGCTGCTTTGTAATGGTATTTTGGCAGCTGCTCTCTCAATTCAATGAATTTGTCTGGCAGAAAACTTCCTCAATATGCCTTTATCTGCATGAACTCTGTTTCAGTCATAAATCTCTTCATAGTATGATGATCACTCCTAAGTTTTCGTGAAATATCTAATGTTTTCATACCTTGTCCAAGGCATTGCACTATTTAACACTTTTCAGCAGCAGAGAGATCCTTTTTATTTCCCATATTGCTTGAAACCTGTGGCCTGCTTAATAATGTGGAACATCATTTTTAAGTAGTTTTCCTTTAACTAGAATCACCTGGAAAACTAAACATCACATGTGTTTAAGATTGATTTCAGTGATCCATTGAGCCCTGAGACACAATACCATCCATGAGTTTATTTGAAAAACAAAACGATTAAATCTTTATGACACTTAAATCCAATTTGCATAATAATTTGGAACACAGTGTAGTGTGCCAACAGGACGGGAGTGGGGCGTCTTCGCCCTAGCGCACGTGGTGCAAGCTGACACATATGAGACCACGTCCTGTCGGATTTTGGGCCACCAAAACCGACGTGACACCAACTCCAAAGTACCTCTAACCCCTGGGTGGCCAGCCAGGACAGTATCATGATGCTCCGCCAACACCTTTAGGCGGAGATGAAGCGGTACAAAAGATTTGTTGATGGGAAGCTCAGATGGTACCTCCTCCTGAGCCTCGGCAATCTCAGCCTCAACCTCGGTAGTGAGGGCTGAAACCACAACACCCTTTTGGAGAATGAGTACTGGGTCTTCCCGAGGTTCTCCCCCCAGAAAACACCTGGACAGAGCATCCGCCTTAGTGTTTTTAGACACTGGTCTGTAAGTGACAACAAAGTTGAACCACATGAAAAACAATGCCCAGCGAGCCTGCCTGGGAGACAGACGCTTGGCAGACTCCAAATACAGCAGATTCTTATGGTCGGTAATAACAGTGACCTGATGTACCGACCCCTCCAAGAAGTGTCGCCATTCCTCAAAGGCCAACTTAATAGCCAACAACTCCCTGTTGCCGATATCGTAGTTATGTTCAGCGGACGACAGTTTTTTTGAGAAATAGGCGCACGGACGCAAACCACTCAAGGATGAGCCTTGAGATAGTACCGCCCCCACACCAACCTCAGACGCATCGACTTCCACAACAAAGGGTTTAGATACGTCTGGCTGCACAAGAATGGGGGCTGAAACAAAACTGTTCTTGAGAAATTCAAATGCGCGAACAGCAGCCTCAGGCCAAACAGAGAAATTGGTACCCTTTTTAGTCATGTCAGTTAGCGGTTTAGCAATGATAGAAAAATCCTTGATAAATTTCCTATAGTAGTTAGAAAACCCAAGGAACCGCTGAAGTGCTTTCAGGTTATCAGGACGTTCCCAATGCAGCACCGCTTGCACCTTAGCGGTGTCCATTTTAAAACCAGAAGCAGACACAATAAAACCCAAGAACGGCAACTCTTGAGCAAAAAATACACATTTCTCAAGTTTAGCATACAGCTTATTCTCTCTGAGAAGCTGTAACACCTGCCTGACATGATCTAAATGAGCATCACGGTCGCAAGAGTATATGAGGATGTCATCTAGGTACACAATAACGAATTTCCCCAAAACATGCGAGAACACATCATTGATGAAATGTTGGATCACTGCAGGTGCGTTAGTTAACCCAATAGGCATCACCAAATTTTCAAAATGACCCTCAGGGGTATTAAAAGCCGTCTTCTACTCATCACCTTGATGGACTCTTATGAGGTTGTATGCCCCCCTGAGGTCAAGCTTGGTAAACCACTTAGCACCTGCCACCTGGTTGAACAAGTCAGGTATCAGTGGCATAGGGTATGGATCACGAACCGTAATCTGGTTCAACTCCCTGAAATCCAAACACGGGCGTAATCCGCCATCTTTCTTCTTCACGAAGAAGAAGCCTGCTGCCACCGGCGAGGATGACGGCCTGATGTGCCCTTTGCTCAAACTTTCAGAAATGTAATCCTTGAGCGCTTGTCTCTCCGGACCGGAGATGTTGAACATCCCTGCTTTAGGCAACTTGGCCCCTGGTTTAAACCTGATAGAACAGTCATAGGAGCGGTGTGGCGGCAACTCTGAACAACCCTTCTCAGAGAACACATCCGCATAATCCTGAAGTGACTCCGGAACGCTTGAAGTCACAGCGGACACACATGTGGCCAGGCAATTCTCCTGACAGAAATCACTCCACTGAATTATGTCCTGAGTTTTCCAGTCAATCACCGGCTTGTGTGTAGACAACCATGGAAAACCCAGAACCAATTGTGCCGGAAGACTCTTGAGCACCTTACATGTGACCTGCTCGAAATGAAGAACCCCAATGTGGAGTTTAACCTCAGCCACGAACTCAGTAATCTCCCCCTGTGGAAGTGGAGCAGAATTGATGGTGACCACACGGATAGGATGAGGCAGTTTTTCAATCTTAAAACCAGCAGTGCGCGCAAACTCCTCATCAATGAGATTAGTGGCGGAACCACTATCCACAAAAATAGTGATTGGTATCTCTCTGCCAGCAACAACTTTGGCAGGGAGCATGCACTGAGAAATCATCATGGAGGATATACATAAGCTCAGATTGGACTCCTCCACACCCTCTGAGCTCAGAAGTTTTCCGCCGTTGCGTTTTTCTTTAACAGCAGAGGACAGATATTAATAAAATGACCAGTTTTACCGCAGAAAAAACAGGCTCCCTGCTTCCTGAGTACAGGGGTATGATTCTTAACATGTGATACCCCTGCGATTTGCATAGATTCCGTGGGCTCACCTGCAGCAACCTCACGTGAACCTAAACCTTCACCCACAGGCGGCGTCTCATGATTCCCCTGACGAAAACGGCGATCAATGCTCATAGCGGAATCTAGTGAAGCAGGAGTCTCGTACATCAGGAGGGCTTTTTTAACCCTATTAGAAACTCCATGAATAAAGTGACTCCGCAAAGCTGGCTGATTCCACTGAGTGTCAACCGCCCAGCGGCGAAATTCAGAACAGTAATCCTCTGTAACACGCTCCCCCTGGCAAATAGTGCGTAACTTAGATTCTGCTAGAGCCATTCTGTCTGGATCGTCGTAAATGTGTCCTAGAGCAGAAAAGAAAGCCTCCACTGAGTTAAATGCAGCAGAATCAGACGGCAACGAAAATGCCCATGCTTGGGGATCCCCGCTTAATAATGACAACACCAGGCCCACACGTTGAGCCTCATTACCAGAGGAGATCGGGCGCATACGGAAATACAGTTTGCAAGCTTCACGAAAAGAAACAAATTTACTGCGTTCCCCAGCAAATTTTTCAGGCAAAGGAAACTTGGGCTCATTAACTCCTCCTGTCGCTCCAGCCTGTATATTAGATACTGCTAGTCCCTGTTGCTGCACTGCTCCCCTCAACTCAGTGACCTGTAGGGACAGCGCCTCCAACTGGCGGGTTATGGAAGTCATGGGATCCATGACAAAACACAGAGAAGAGAAAAAAAAAAGGAACCCCTTTTTTTTTCTGTTAGGCCGATTATAATGTCACGGGGATACAAGGAGGGCGAGAGCTAATAACCCGGGCCCCTGCAATTTCCCTCAGACTAGGGAAACCCTGTCTGACCCTCTACCTGAAGTTTACACTGGTGTGCATGTTCAGGCCTCCACCCTCCCCCTGACTCCTGATTCAGCCCTAGACTGAACACCACCGCGCACCACCCAGTGAATGCAATAGACCAATACCCACAGTTATAACAAACAAGGATAAAGGAAAATATACACCACGCCGCAGTCAATCAGGAATACACTATAAAGGTGCAGGGCAAAATAAATACAAATATAGGAAGGAGTAAATAAGACAAAGGAAAATACATCACCAGCAACGATACTCCAACAACCAGCTCTCCACTCCAGACCGAGATAACTACGGATAAGACAGAAGCTATAATCGGCGACGCCCAAAGATCAGGAGAACCATTTAAAGGAAATGGGCATGGCCCAGCTTCCAATCGAGGATCAGATAAATTAACCCCGGAGCAGCCAGACGAAAACTAGCCGACGCCAATGAGCAAACAGTGGTCAAACGCAGAATTACCGCTGTCTGTCAGACGACCTGGTCTGAACAGTGTCCGACATGACATCTCCACAATATGCTTCGCTTCGTGTCCTTTCTTAGGAGTCTGCCGCTATAAGATTCAAGCACGGCTCCGTAACGTTCTGTCTGTCCTAGGCCGCTCTCAGGATCCCAACCCTGACAGGTCCTCTCTCGAGCTCTCCCCAGCTACTTTCTTCCTAACTTCCTATCCAACCCCCAGTTTTACCCAAGTGTGAGGAGTGGCCTAGTAGATAGGAACTTTTGCTCCCGCTGGCGGCCGGAGTGTGAAGTGTACTGTGTGTCTGTGATACCTGCAAGGTGAACTCTTTTAGTGCAATCAGATGGAAGAGCGACGTTACTGCAACGACCAGACTCTGGGGCGCTGCAACTGCATGGAGCATTATATGGGGCTCCTGATTCAATATGGATATTCAAAAACACTTAACCTACTGATGTCTCAATTAATTTTACTTTTATTGGTATCTATTTTTATTTTTGACATATACCGGTAGCTGCTGCATTTTCCACCCTAGGCTTATGCTCGAGTCAATAAGTTTTCCCAGTTTTTTTGTTGCAAAATTAGGGGGGTCGGCTTATACTCGGGTCGGCTTATACTCGAGTATATACGGTAAATGTTTATTTTTTCTTCCACATTCCAAAAATTCCTGTGAAGCACCTGAAGGGTTAATAAACTTCTTGAATGTAGTTTTGAGCACCTTGAGGGGTGCAGTTTTTAGAATGGTGTCTTTTGGGGGTATTTTTTGTTTTGTACACCCCTCAAAGTCACTTCAAATGTGAGGTGGTCCCTAAAAAAATTGTTTTGTAAATTTTTTTGTAAAAATGAGAAATTGTTGGCCAACTTTTAACCCTTATAATTTCCTAATAAAAAAAATTATGTTTCCAAAATTGTGCTGATGTAAAGTAGACATGTGGGAAGTGTTAATTAATTATTTCGTGTGATATGACTCTCTGATTTAAGGACATAAAAAATAAAGTTTGAAAATTGCAAAATTTTTAAAATTTTCACTAAATTTCTGTTTTTTTTTTTTTTTTTACAAAACCGCAAGTTATATCAAATAAATTTTACCACTATCATGAAGTACAATATGTCATGAGAAAACTCTCTCTGAATCACTGGGATCCATTGAAGCGTTCCAGAGTTAGGACCTCATAAAGTGACAGTGTTCAGAATTGTAAAAATTGGCCTGGTCAGGAATTTGAAAACAGGCTTTGGGGTGAAGGGGTTAAAGGTTCTCAACACTATGTAATAAAACTGGGTAGAAATCTTGGGAATAGGAAGCTGCTATCACTCAAACATGCGAGCAACATCCAGCAATATAAATATAGCCTGGGAAAGCAAAACACTGCAATCCAGACAATGTCCCCAAATCTACCCCTGATAAAAAATAAATAATGAAATAATAAGGTAAGCTGGTGAAATCCATGGATACTTCTCATCCATGAATTCTCAACACAAAGCTGTGTTCTCATTGTGTTTCATTCATTGTTTCCTGTTTGTTAGCTAATGACATCATTTCCCATTTCCTGTCTGATTAAAGGACAACATTGCCGGACTCGATTTTTTTTCTCTTACACAATCCACCTCCCTCCTAAACAAAAAAAAAATACCCTAATAAATAAATCACTGACAGATTGTTCTATGCAACCTTCATTCTACTCTACTTGCTTTTTTTTTATCTGTAGCCTCCATATAGGATCTTGTCATTTGTTTTTGGCTACGATGCTGGAAATAAGCAACATGAAAAAGGACAGATTTCGGTATAATAAATTAGAAAATAAATATAAGCAGACACAATATATGATTGATATCAGAAAGGTGAAATAACATTATGTTTCCAGGTGAGAAAACAAACCACAGAAGGTTAACGTAAAAAAATAAGACATAAAAATTAGTTAAAGAGACCTGTCACCATTTTTTTCCGATATATCATCCAGCAACCACCTTTTAGCCCCATGTAACAGCATTCTATAATGCTGCACATATGACTCCAATTCACCCTGCAAGACAAGAAAAATAACTTATTAGGCTGGAGTCACACTAAACGTATGAAAAATCGGTCCGAGTCTCCCTGCCGAGAGTCGCACGAGTGTCATGTGTGTACAATCCGAATTTTCACAACTAGCATCCAATTTACATCTAGCTACTACGCGATTTTAACGAGCCTTTACATACAGCAATTCTGTATGTCATTTACACATCGTTTTCACAGGAAATAGTCTTCAAAACACACAATCTATAATATATACTGTATATATACAGCTCTAGCAAAAATTAAGAGACCACTGCAAAATTTTCAGTTTGTCTGATTTTTCTCTTTATAGGTCTATTTTTGAGCAAAATGTAAATTGTTCTTTTATTCTATAAACTACTGACAACATGTCTCAGAAGTTCCATCCAATAAATTTTGTATTCAAAAATTATTATTTTTTTTGTATCTTCAAGAGGAAGATAGATAGTCACAAGCCATCAAACAAAAAAGAACTGCTTACATTTTTGTACCAGGAGTGGCATAAGGTCACCCAAAAGCAGCGTGAAAGACAGGTGGAAAAAATGCCAAGACGCATGAAAGCAGTGATTAAAAATCATGGATATTCCACATAATATTGATTTCTGAACTCTTCCTGAGTTAAAACATTAGTATTGTTGTTTCTAAATGATTATGAACTTGTTTTTTTTGCATTATTTGAGGTCTGCAAGCACTGCATTCTTTTGTTACCATTCTCTTTGACCATTCTTTTGACCATTTCTCATTTTCAGAAAATAAATACAAAATTTATTGCATGGAACTTCAGAGACATGTTGTCAGAAGTCTATAGAATAAAAGAACAATTTACATTTTACTCAAAAATAGACCTATAAAGAGAAAAATCAGACAAACTAGACATTTTGCAGTGGTCTTAACTAGGGTTGAGCGAAACGGATCGGTCATTTTCATAAGTCGCCGACTTTTGGCAAAGTCGGCTTTCATGAAACCCGACCCTATCCCAGCGTGGGATCGGCCATGCGGTACACGATCTTAGCGCCAAAGTCGCGTTTCATATAACGCTTAAAGCGCCATTTTTCAGCCAATGAAGGTGCACGCAGAGTGTGGGCAGCGTGATGACATAGGTCCTGGTCCCCACCATCTTAGAGAAGGGCATAGCAGTGATTGGCTTGCTTTCTGCGGCGTCACAGGGGCTATAAAGGGGCGTTCCCGCCAACCGCCATCTTACTGCTGCTGATCTGAGCAAAGGGAGAGGATGCTGTCGCTTCGTCAGAAGCAGGGAGAGCGTTAGGCAGGGTAAATTAAGCCCCAAACCGCTTGTGCTGTAGCGATTTCCACTGTCCAACACCACCTTTTCTTTGCAGGGACAGTGGAGGCTCGATTTCTCTTCATCAGCTCTGTAGGTTATAAGGCTCCCTGATCGCTGCATTGCTGTGTGTACGCCGCTGTGCAAACCAACTGCTTTTTTCAAAGCACAAATCCTGTTGCTCCTTCCTTTCTGTACAGCTATCTATCTTGTTTGTCCACACTTTTGACTTTTGTGTGCAGCACTCCTTTTTATTGCTGCCTGCCACACTTTTCTGCGATTACTGTAGGGAGATAGTAATTGTAGTCCTTTTTTTTTTTTTGTTATATCTCTTCAAGCCACTTTCTGCCACAGAAAACCTACTGTGTAACAGTGTGCCTGATTCCTTCCTAATTCCTAATCCAAAAAATTGGGAGATTAAGGCCATGTGCACAGGTTAAGTATTTTTCGCGTTTATTTCGCGTTTTTTCGCTATAAAAACGTGATAAAAAACGCTAACATATGATTCCCATTATTTTCAGTGTATTCCGCATTTTTTGTGCAAATGTAGCCTTTTTTCCGCGAAAAAATCGCATCGCAGAAAAAAAAGCAACATGTTCATTAAAATGCGGAATTGCAGGGGATTCCGCACACCTGGGAGTCCATTGATCTGCTTACTTCCCGCACGGGGCTGTGCACACCATGCAGGAAGTAAGCAGATTATATGCGGTTGGTACCCAGGGTGGAGGAGAGGAGACTCTCCTCCACGGACTGGGCACCATATAATTGGTCCAAAAAAAGAATTAAAATAAAAAATAGTCTTATACTCAACTTCGATGTCTTCCCGCCTCTCCGCTGCATGCTGCCGCTTCGGTTTCTATAGCTGGTGTGCGGTGAAGGACCTGCGATGACGTCACGGTCTTGTGATTGGTCGAGACCGGTCATGTGACCGCTCACGTGACCGCGACGTCATGGAAGGTCCTGAACCACACCGGCATCTATAGGAACGGACGCCTGCAGGTGAGTATAACCATTTTTTTTTTTTTTTATTATTTTTAAACATTCTATCTTTTACTATAGATGCTGCATAGACTGCATCTATAGTAAAAAGATGGTCACACTTGTCAAACGCTATGTTTGACAAGTGTGACCAACCTGTCAGTCAGTTTTCCAAGCGATGCTACAGATCGCTTAGAAAACTTTAGCATTCTGCAAGCTAATTACGCTTGCAGAATGATAAAAAAAACGCGAAAAAAACGGATTAAAAAACGCAAAAAAAAAATGCGGATTTCTTGCAGAAAATTTCCGCTTTTCTTCAGGAAATTTCTGCAAGAAATCCGGACGTGTGCACATACCCTAAGACTGGCAAATCTGCATTAGTGCCAGTCCTGTGTGTGGCTTCTGTCTTTTTTTTCTGCCACAGAAAACCTACTGTATAACAGTGTGCCTGATTTCTTCCTAATTCTCCCATAAAAAAAAAAAAAAAATTGGGAGATTAAGACTGGCAAATCTGCATTAGTGCCAGTCCTGTGTGTGGCATCTGTCTTTTTTTTCTGCCACAGAAAACCTACTGTATAACAGTGTGCCTGATTTCTTCCTAATTCTCCCATTAAAAAAAAAAAAAAAATTGGGAGATTAAGACTGGCAAATCTGCATTAGTGCCAGTCCTGTGTGTGGCATCTGTCTTTTTTTTTCCTACCACAGAAAACCTACTGTGTAGCAGTGGGCCTGATTTCTTCACAATTCTCCCAGAAAAAAAAAAAAAGTGGGAGATTAAGATTGGCAAATCTGAATTAGTGCCAGTCCTGTGTGTGGCGTTTATTTTATTTTTTTCTGCCACAGAAAACCTACTGTGTAACAGTGGGCCAGATTAAATCACTTGTCTCTAGTGTTGAGCATTCCGATACCGCAAGTATCGGGTATCGGCCGATACTTGCGGGTATCGGAATTCCAATACCGAGATCCGATACTTTTGTGATATCGGGAATCGGTATCGGGATTAATATCAATGTGTAAAAGAAAGAATTAAAATAAAAAATAGGGATATACTCACCTCTCCGACGCAGCCTGCACCTTACCGAGGGAACCGGCAGCCTTCTTTGCTTAAAATGCGCGCGTTTACTGCCTTCCGTGACGTCACGGCTTCTGATTGGTCGCGTGCCGCCCATGTGACCGCGACGCGACCAATCACAACAAGCCGTGACGTAATTTTCAGGTCCTGAATGCCTAATTAGAATTAGGCATTCAGGACCTGAAAATTACGGACCTGAAAATTACGTCACGGCTTGTTGTGATTGGTCGCGTGCCGCCCATGTGACCGCGACGCGACCAATGACGTGACGTCACGGAAGGCAGTAAACGCGCGCATTTTAAGCAAAGAAGGCTGCCGGTTCCCTCGATAAGGTGCAGGCTGCGTCGGAGAGGTGAGTATATCAATATTTTTTATTTTAATTCTTTATTTTACACATTAATATGGATCCCAGGGCCTGAAGGAGAGTTTCCTCTCCTTCAGACCCTGGGAACCATCAGGGATACCGTCCGATACTTGAGTCCCTTTGACTTGTATTGGTATCGGGTATCGGTATCGGATTAGATCCGATACTTTGCCGGTATCGGCCGATACTTTCCGATACCGATACTTTCAAGTATCGGACAGTATCGCTCAACACTACTTGTCTCACATATCCCCCAAAAAAATTAAAATAAAGGGAGAATAATCTTGCCAAACCTGTGCATGTGTGCGAGTGCTGTCTGTGGTATCTGTCAGTCATTTTGTGCCACAGGAACTATACTGTGATATAGTGGGCCTGATTCAATCCCTTGTCTCCCATATAAAAAAAAAGAGGGACATTTCTATTGCCAGTGTGTGCATCTGCGTCAGTCCGGCTAGTGCCATATCTGCCAGCCTCTTTCTGCTAATCAAACTGTGTATTGTGTAATACAGTGGGCCTGATTTTTCCCTGCATTCTCCCACACATAAAGAGGGACATTTCTATTGCCAGTGTTTTTATCTGCGTCAATCCTGTTAGTGCCATATCTGCCAGCCTCTTTCTGCCAATCAAACTGTCTAGTGTAATACAGTGGGCTTCATTTTTCACTGCATTCTCCCACACATAAAAAAGGGAGATTTACATTCCCAACAAGTTCACGCACACCTTGTACCTGGTTTTACAGGACCACATAACGGTTGTTAGTTTGGTAACATTTTTCCAAGAATGAGGAAGTCTGGTGGAAGAGGTCGTGGCCGTGGGCGGTCATTGGCAGCTGGTAATGATGGTAATGGTGGTGGTCGTGGAGCATCAGGTGGTCGTGGGAAAAGCAGTATAGCCCCGAAGTCTTGAGTTGTTGAGCCAGCGTCATCGTCTGGCTGCACAAGGCCTCGAAGGCTCCTTTTTCTGGGAGTAGGAAAACCGCTTTTGAAGCCGGAGCAGCAGGAACAAGTATTGGCTTTCATTGCTGACTCTGCCTCTAGCTCTTTCGCCTCCTCCTCGGAAAGTGCCAAATGTCAGAGCAGTGCGTCGTCGGTGGATGCTCCCGGTCAGGAACAAGTCGCTTCCTTGTGTCCTTCACCCAGAACAACAGTGAAGGATGCGTCAGGCGACACAACTGGTTACTACATGGAGCTCTTTACACATACCGTGCCTGGGTTAGAAAGGGAAGCTCTCCAGTCCAGCTCACCCTACATGAGACTCTCGGTAGGAAAAGGAAGTACTCATCCTCGCATCCGCGTACACAGGGTTTGAACGCCCACATTGCTAGACTAATCTCGTTAGAGATGATGCCCTACCGGTTAGTTGAAGCCGAAGCTTTCAAAGCCCTGATGGACTACGCTGTACCACGCTACAAGCTACCCAGTCGACACTTCTTTTCGAGAAAAGCCATCCCAGCCCTCCACCAGCATGTAAAAGACCGCATTGTCCATGCGCTCAGGCAATCTGTGAGTAGAAAGGTGCACCTGACAACAGATGCATGGACCAGTAGGCATGGCCAGGGGCGTTACGTCTCCATCACGGCACACTGGGTTAATGTGGTGGATGCAGGGTCCACAGGGGACAGTAATATTGGGACAGTTCTGCCTAGCCCACGGTCTAGGAAACAGTTGGCTGTAGGCGTTCGTCCCCCCTCCTCCTCCTCGTCTTCCAGCAGAAGCGAGAGCTCGTCCACAGACCGCAGTCGCACGACCACTCCATCCGCAGCTGCCACTGTTGCACACGAGGTGTCCAATTATGGAACAGCTAGTGGCAAGCGTCAGCAGGCTGTATTGGCAATTAAGTGTTTGGACGACAACAGACACACCGCGGAAGTTCTGTCCGAGTTCTTGCAGCAAGAAACTCGGTCATGGCTGGGCACTGTACATCTTGAGGCAGGCAAGGTAGTGAGTGATAACGGAAGGAATTTTATGGCTGCCATAGCCCTTTCACAACTGAAACACATTCCTTGCCTGGCTCACACCTTAAACCTGGTGGTGAAGTGCTTCCTGAAAAGTTATCCGGGGTTACCCGACCTGCTGCTGAAAGTGCGCAGACTTTGCTCTCACATCCGCCGTTCGCCCGTACACTCCAGCCGTATGCAGAACCATCAGCGGTCTTTGAACCTTCCCCAGCATCGCCTAATCATCGACGTTGCAACAAGGTGGAACTCCACACTGCACATGCTTCATAGACTGTGCGAACAGAGGCGTGCTGTTATGTATTTGTGGGAGGATACACATACACGGGCAGGCAGTTGGATGGCAGACATGGAGTTGTCAGGTGTGCAGTGGTCGAAGCTCCAAGACCTGTGTCAAGTCCTTCAGTGTTTTGGGGAATGCACACGGCTGGTTAGTGCAGACAACGCCGTAATAAACATGAGCATCCCCCTAATGCATCTGCTGATGCAAAGTTTGACGCACATAAAGGAACAGGCGTCTGCAGCCGAGGAGGAGGGAAGCCTTGATGACAGTCAGCCATTGTCTGCTCAGGGAAGTCTACAGGACGAGGTGGCGGGCGAAGAGGAGGAGGACGAGGAGGATAATGGGGATGACTATTTTTTGGATGAGGAAGCTTCTCAGGGGGCAATAGAAACTGCTGGCGGTGCAAGGTCGTGTTCAGGGTTTTTGAGGGAGACAAGTGACGTTGATTTGCCAGAAAGTGCTCCTCAACCCAGCATATGCACTGACTTGACAACTGGAACATTGGCCCACATGGTGGATTATGCCTTGCGTATCCTCAAAAGGGACCCACGCATTATAAAAATGATGACATATGACGATTACTGGTTGGCCTGCCTCCTTGATCCTCGCTATAAAGGCAAATTGCAAAATATCATGCCACATGAGAACCTCGAACAGATATTGGCAACCAAACAAGCTACTCTTGTAGACCGTTTGATTCAGGCATTCCCAGAACACAGCGCCGGTGATGGTTCTCACACGAGCTGCAGGGGGCAACAAGGCAGAGGTGTTAGAGGTGCACAGATCAGAAGTGGCGTAGGACAGAGGAGTCTTCTGACCAGGTTGTGTAGTGATTTCGCAATGACCGCAGACACGACAGGTACAGCAGCATCCATTCAAAGTGACAGGAGACAACATTTGTCCAGTATGGTTACTAACTATTTTTCCTCCATTACCGATGTTCTCCCTCAACCGTCATTCCCCTTTGATTACTGGGCATCCAAAATAGACACCTGGCCTGAATTGGCTGAATATGCATTGCAGGAGCTTGCTTGCCCAGCAGCTAGTGTGCTATCAGAAAGAGTATTCAGTGCTGCTGGTTCAATACTGACCGAAAAAAGGACTCGTCTGGCTACCCAAAATGTTGATGATCTAACCTTCATTAAAATGAACCACTCATGGATTTCTAATTATTTTGCCCCACCTTTCCCGGCTGACATCTAGCTTTCTGGTAAAAAGGTCTTGCTTTGGGACTGGTATTACTGACTGTTCCAATCTCTTAATTTGCTGCTGCTGTTTGTCCAGCATACGACATGTTTACACCTCCCTAAATGGCCTAACTCCCCCCACGGGGCCGTGGTCTCGCCACTTGTCGCAAGCACCCGTCAGAGTGCCGTTTGTCTGAAGAGGTGGGTGTGCCCACTTTTGGTCGACGGCACTGGCACTGGGTCCCTCATAGTACAATGAAGTGTCTCTGGCGGTGGTGGCGCGCACCCAACGTCAGACACACCGTTGTAACATGAGGAGCCCTGGGCTTGTACCGCCGGCCAGGAGAGTGTCCCCCCACAAGGTCAAACAGTGCTCTACCACATGTATGATGCTAGTTAAAATAGTCAGGGGCCTTGTCCTACTTTTACATCAGTAAATACTTGGCACCAAATTACAATGTCTGAAAGTCAGCATAGGAGCACACCCCTGTACCTAAGTATGCCACCCTTTTTTTTTGTTTGTTTTCTTTTTGTTTGGGATACATTAACATCAATTTAGGTTTTGGGACTCGGAGTACTTACTGTGTCAGACACTCCTTCCAATTGTCCTCCGCTGACCACACCAATGCTGCCTGTGTACCCCTGTTACCAATTTAAAACTGCATAGAGCCTATTTTATTATTTTAGGCCTAGGAAGTCTGTCTGCGGTCCCTCCTTCCAATTGTCCTCCACTGACCACACCAATGCTGCCTGTGTACCCCTGTTGCCAAATTTAAGCTGCATAGAGCCTATTTTATTATTTTAGGCCTAGGAAGTCTGTCTGCGGTCCCTCCTTCCAATTGTCCTCCACTGACCACACCAATGCTGCCTGTGTACCCCTGTTGCCAAATGTAAGCTGCATAGAGCCTATTTTATTATTTTAGGCCTAGGAAGTCTGTCTGCGGTCCCTCCTTCCAATTGTCCTCCACTGACCACACCAATGCTGCCTGTGTACCCCTGTAGCCAAATTTAAGCTGCATAGAGCCTATTTTAATATTTTGGGCCTAGAAAGTCTGTCTGCGGTCCCTCCTTCCAATTGTCCTCCACTGACCACACCAATGCTACCTGTGTACCCCTGTTACCAATTTAAAACTGCATAGAGCCTATTTTATTATTTTAGGCCTAGGAAGTCTGTCTGTGGTCCCTCCTTCCAATTGTCCTCCACTGACCACACCAATGCTGCCTGTGTACCCCTGTTGCCAAATTTAAGCTGCATAGAGCCTATTTTATTATTTTAGGCCTAGGAAGTCTGTCTGCGGTCCCTCCTTCCAATTGTCCTCCACTGACCACACCAATGCTGCCTGTGTACCCCTGTTGCCAAATTTAAGCTGCATAGAGCCTATTTTATTTAGGCCTAGGAAGTCTGTCTGCGGTCCCTCCTTCCAATTGTCCTCCACTAACCACACCAATGCTGCCTGTGTACCCCTGCCACCTAATGGAAGCTGCATAGAGCCTATTTTATTATTTTAGGCCGAGGAAGTCTGTCTGCGGTCCCTCCTTCCAATTGTCCTCCACTGACCACACCAATGCTGCCTGTGTACCCCTGTTGCCAAATTTAAGCTGCATAGAGCCTATTTTATTATTTTAGGCCTAGGAAGTCTGTCTGTGGTCCCTCCTTCCAATTGTCCTACGTTGACCACACCAATGCTGCCTGTGTACCCCTGCCACCTAATGGAAGCTGCATAGAGCCTATTTTATTGTTTTAGGCCGAGGAAGTCTGTCTGCGGTCCCTCCTTCCAATTGTCCTACACTGACCACACCAATGCTGCCTGTGTACCCCTGTAACTAATTTAAAAATGCATAGAGCCAACTTTTTAAGTTAACACATACTACCTTTGTCTGTCTGCGGCGCCACTGAATCACGCTGTCCTCCACTGAAAAAGCTGAACTTCAACCTTCAGGCTCTCATTAAGTAGTTGTTTATATAAGACAGCAGTTGCCCTACTACTTTGGTTGGGGCCTAGTAACGGTGTCTGCCGCTCCTTGGTGTTCTCCTCCAGGTTTCCTTGTCTGAGCTTCAACCTTCTGGCTCTCATAAAGTATTTTTAAATGTAACACTGCAGTTGCCCTACTACTTGGGTTGGGGCCTAGTAACAGTGTCTGCCGCTCCTTGGTGTTCTCCTTCTCCTTGGTGTTCTCCTCCAGGTTTCCTTGTCTGAGCTTCAACCTTCAGGCTCTCATTAAGTATTTTTAACTGTAACACTTTTGTTGCCCTACTACTTGGGTTGGGGCCTAGTAACGGTGTCTGGCGCTCCTTGGTGTTCTCCTCCAGGTTTCCTTGTCTGAGCTTCAACCTTCTGGCTCTCATTAAGTATTTTTAAATGTAACACTGCAGTTGCCCTACTACTTGGGTTGGGGCCTAGTAACGGTGTCTGCCGCTGCTTGGTGTTCTCCTCCACCGAACAAAGCAGTGCCGCCTGTTTCCTACTGTTAGCAATTTAGAACTGCATTTAGCCTAGTTACTTATTTGGCCCTACTCACTGTGTCAGCCTCTCATTACAGTTGTCCTCCACTGAACAAAGCAATGCAATTTTGAACTGCATTTAGGCCACTTTATTATTTGGGCCTAGATCTGTGTTTCCTCCTCATCCTGCCCATTGCCCAGCCACTGCTAGATTAGCCCGCTGGTACATTGACCCAGACCACTACATTCCCCTTGCACTCTACACAGCCTGAATCTGACCCTGCTGAAAGTCTGGTTCCTCTTCCCGCATACTATACCACCTTACACGGGGACAAAGAGGAAGGTGCAGGTGAAAGTGCAGGTTCCTTCATCAGGTGGGGGGGGCCCACTCATTGGCGACGTCACTGGCACAGGGCCCCTCATAGTACGCAAAAGTGTCGCTGCCGGTGGGAGGCGCCCCCGCCGTGCAAACACACCGCCGTACTGTGAGGGGCCCTGTGCCAGTGCCAATGCGAACGAGTGGGACCCCCTGCTTGCTCAGGATCACAGCACTTGCAACGTTGCAATACTTACCTCTAACTGCTCCACCGCCGTGACGTAGTCCACATTTCCTGGGCCCACTAAAAACTTGAACCAGCCCTACCCCCCACAACTTTAGCCAAGTGACCCCCCAATTTTCAATGGCTACCTATTATTGTAAGGTAAATTAAGATTGACAAGCTTAAGTAACAAGAATTTATGTTTTTGGCATTAAAATGGGCACTGTAGGTGTTTTCCTGGCCTCCACTCACTGCCGACTATGCTTCCCCATTGACTTGCATTGGGTTTCGTGTTTCGGACGAACAACGACCCTGACTTTTCAAGAAGATCGGCCGATTTCACTCGACTCGACTTTTGACAAAGTCAGGTTTCGCAAAACCCGACTCGACCCCAAAAAAGTAAAAGTCGCTCAACCCTAGTCTTAATCCCTTCATGACCATGGGATTTTTCGTTTTTCCGTGTTCGTTTTTCACTCCCCTCCTTCCCAGAGCCATAACTTTTTTATTTTTCCGTCAATTTGGCCATGTGAAGGCTTATTTTTTGCGGGACGAGTTGTATTTTTGAACAACATCATTGGTTTTACCATGTCGTGTACTAGAAAACAGGGAAAAAAATTCCAAGTGCGGCGAAATTGCAAAAAAAGTGCAATCCCACACTTGTTTTTTGCTTGGCTTTTTTGCTAGGTTTACTAAATGCTAAAACTGACCTGCCATTATGATTCCCCAGGTCATTACGAGTTCATAGACACCTAACATGACTAGGTTATTTTTTACCTAAGTGGTGAAAAAAAATTCCAAACTTTGCTAAAAAAAAAAATAAAAAATTGCGCCATTTTCCGATACTCGTAGCATTTCCATTTTTCATGATCTGGGGGTCGGATGAGGGCTTATTTTTTGCGTGCCGAGCTGGCGTTTTTAATGATTCCAATTCGGTGCGGATACATTCTTTTGATCGCCCGTTATTGCATTTTAATGCAATGTCGCGGCGACCAAAAAAACGTAATTCTGGCGTTTCGATTTTTTTTCTCGTTACGCCGTTTAGCAATCAGGTTAATGCTTTTTTTTATTGATAGATCAGGCAATTCTGAACGTGGCGATACCAAATATGTGTAGATTTGATTTTTTTTTTATTGATTTATTTTGATTGGGGCGAAAGGGGGGTGATTTAAACTTTTATATTTTTTTTATTTTTTTCACATTTTTTTTAACTTTTTTTTTTTTACTTTTGCCATGCTTCAAAAGCCTCCATGGGAGGCTAGAAGCAGGCACAGCATGATCGCCTCTGCTACATAGCAGCGATCTGCTGTTCGCTGCTATGTAGTAGAAAATCAGGTGTGCTGTGAGCGCCGACCACAGGGTGGCGCTCACAGCTACCAGCGATCAGTAACCATAGAGGTCTCAAGGACCTCTATGGTTACAATGGAGAAGCATCGCCGACCTCTGATCATGTGACGGGGGTCGGCGATGCGCTCATATCCGCCCGCCCCGCCGGATGCGGTAGTTAAATGCTGCTGTCTGCGTTTGACAGCGGCATTTAACTAGTTAATAGCGGCGGGTGAATCGCGATTTCACCCGCTGCTATTGCAGGCACATGTCAGCTGTTCAAAACAGCTGACATGTCCCGGCTTTGATGCGGGCTCACCGCGGAGCCCTGCATCAAAGCAGGGGAGCTGACATCGGACTTACTATCCCGTCCGATGTCAGTAAGGGGTTAATTTTTGCCAGAGCTATATATACCGTATTTTTCACTTTATAAGATGCACCTGATTATAAGACGCACCTCCAAATTTGGTGAAGAAAAAGAGAAAAAAAATGTTTTCATTTTAAATGGGGGTCTGTCTTATAATGCCAGTGTCATTCTTACAAATCATATATATGTCCCTCATCCTGGTATCTATATAACCCCTTGTGGTGCTGGCACATGGCCCCCCTTATGGTGCTGGCAGGCACATGGCCCCCCTGTGCTGGTAGGCACATGGCCTCCCGGACACTATATGCCCCCCTGTGCTGCTGGCAGGCATATGGCCCTCCGGTCACTATATGCCTGCCTGTGCTGCTGGCAGGCACATGCCCCCCCGGTCACTATATGCCCCCACTGTGCTGCTGGCAGCCACATGGCCCCCACGGTCACTATATGCCCCCCTGTGCTGCTGGCAGGCACATGCCCCCTGGTCACTATATGCCCCCCTGTGCTGCTGGCAGGCACATGGCCCCCCCTGGTCACTATATGCCCCCTTGTGCTGCTTGTAGGCACATGGCCCCCCGGTCACTATATGCCCCCCTGTGCTGCTGGCACGCACATGGTTCCCCGGTTACTATATGTCCCCTGTGCTGCTGACAGGCACATGGCCCCCCAATCACTATATGCCCCCTTGTGCTGCTGGCACGCACATGGCTCCCCTGGTCACTATATGCCCCCTGTGCTGCTGAAGGGCACATGGACCCCCCAGTCACTATATGCCCCCCTGTGCTGCTGGCAGGCACTTGCCCCCCCGGTCACTATATGCTCCCCTGTGCTGCTGGCAGGCACATGGCCCCCCTGGTCACTATATGCCCCTTGTGCTCCTGGCACGCACATGGCTCCCCCGGTCACTATATGCCACCTGTGCTGCTTGTAGACACATGGCCCCGAGTCACTATATGCCCCCCTGTGCTGCTGGCTTCCCTGGGCTGAGTTCTCATATAACAATCACGTTGGTGAAGCCTTGGAGAAATCTCCACTCTGCATTGTTTTCAGTCGGCAACCCGAGGTTCCCCTTCTGGTGACGGTTCCTTCTGATGTCTTTGCAACAAATGTCCTCTCCAAGGATTTTGTGAAGTTGTGGGAGGACACCAAAGCCACTTTAGAAGCATCCTCCGCCCGTATGAAGAGACATGAAGACAAAGGCGTTTGGATCCTCCGTGCTTCAGTCCTGGTGATAAGGTATGGCTTTCATCCAGGTACGTCTGGCTGAAGATTCCTTCTTACAAATTGGGTCCTCGTTTTTTCGGGCCTTTCGAGGTTTTGAAACGGACCAATGAGGTATCCTATAAATTGAAGCTGCCTTCTTCTCTGCGGATTCCAAATTCCTTTCATGTATCTCTACTGAAGCCTGCCATCCTGAGTCCCTTCTTCAAGGATCCCAGTACCACGCCCATGCCAACAGCCTTGGAGGATGTTTTTGAAGTGGAGAACATCTTGGCCATGAAGACTTTCTTCCCCGTTGACTGGAAGGGATTTGGTCCCGAAGAAAAGTCCTGGGAGCCCAAGGAGAATATTCATGCTCTGATTCTCCTCAGGAAATTCCTCGATGGCCTGAAGAGGAGGGGGCTTAAAGGGGGGTACTGTTAGCACCACAGGCAGGGTCTTTGGTGTGTCTCTTCACTCACCCGTGCTGCAGACAGTTCTTCCCTTCCCCATGCTCTGCATGCTTCCAGCCGGTCCTCTAGCCATGTACTTAGGGCACGGGCACTCCCACCCTCTTAAAGGGCCAGCACGTGCTCTTGCTATTTCCTCCCCAGCCAATGGCTGTGGGACATTGTGTATATATTGCTTCCTCCACACTGGGGAGGTGCCTGAGCAACCTGTACAGTCTATGTTGTGCAAGGTCGCATACCAGTGCAAGTCCTGGCTGCTGCATGCTAGTGCAAATCCTGCCTGCTGCACCCAGATGCAAATCCTGCCTGCTGCACTCGGATGCAAATCCTGCCTGCTGCACTCGGATGCAAATCCTGCCTGCTGCACTCGGATGCAAATCCTGCCTGCTGCACTGGGATGCAAATCCTGCCTGCTGCACTCGGATGCAATTCCTGCCTGCTGCGCTCTAAGTGCAAATCCTGCTTTCCGCACTCTGATGCAGATCCTTTCTGCTGGACTCTGACACAAACTGCTGCACTCAGACACTAACTGCTGCAATCACTCTGATGCAAGCTCTGCCTGCTGCTCAGTCCAGTCTGTCCTTCTGGGCCCAGCTGCTGTGTGACCGTTGGTCTGTCTTGGAGTGGCACCTGGAGTTCATCTGGAGCCAAGTCTAACCTCACCATCAGAGGCTCTAGAGAACAGTCAGGTGATCACTTAGTCACAGCCCTCCAGGCTCTTCGCGGTTCGTGGCACAGTGGTTCCACAAACTCACTTAAAAAATAAAGTGGTCCCTAAAAATACATGTTCTGAAAATTTAATGGAAAAAAAAATGCTGCAAAAACTTTTAACCCTTCTAACATCCTAACAAAAAAAAAGTTATTTAAAAAATTATTCTGATGTAAAGTAGACAAGTGGTGCAGTATTTATTAACTGTCTTGTGTGGTATAACAAAATAATTGTGTGTGGTATTACCCTTTTTTTCTTAACTTGCACAAAGCAATGCACATTTTCAGCTCTGGTCTTACTTGGTGAAGTTCATCAGACGAAGGTTCTCATTGGAGTTCTCTATTGAAAGTTGGTCCCTCTCTTCGGCAAGGTTGTTTGAATGTGTAGGTCCTCACCTATATTGTTGGTTGATGGTCTTCTTCAAATTTTTTTATAGACAGAGAACGTAATTGAGGCCTTGCTCTTGAAGGCTTCCACAATGAGCGCTGGGCAAAGAAGCTCTTCCTAAACATATTCAGGTGTTTATGCTCCAAGGTATAGACCTTGTTCCGAAAAGAACAAATACTACACATGGTCTTAGCCAAAAGGCCAAGAGGCAAGGACGTCAAAACTATGTGCTATCCACAGATGGGTCTCTATTCTAAAGGCAATTATCTAAGAAACAAAGCAAAGCATCTTATACCAGCCAAACCAAAGTCTCCATACTGAGCAAGGTCTCTTCAATGAGAACACCTTTTAACGACATCATTTTTAGGACCCTGCTCTGTGCTGATGAGAGGCAAGAACCCTGAAAAAGTGCTGTTTGCCGATGGGATTCTGGTTTTACTGGTATGAAATGTTGCCTTCTAAAAGTCTTTACTATAAGTTATGTTGTGGAACGTTAAGGTTATAGTGTCACCTAGTGTGTGCTGCAGCTACTAAACAGACCTGTATTGGATATTATAAGTTATGTTCTGACAGTTTGTGATAAAACAGCACAAAACCTCTGGACAGATAACATTGGCCTTATTGTAGGTACATGGTTTGTGTGTGAGGTTTAAGAATGGTTTAGAAATATACCTACCAATTTTGTAATTATATTATTCCACCTTTAGGGTATGTGCACACATTGCGGATTCTCTGCGGATCCGCAGCGTTTTTTGAGGTGCAGAAACACTACAGATCCGCAAGTGATTTACAGTACAATGTAAATCAATGAGAAAAAAAAATGCTGTGGACACTGCGGAAATTCCACTGCGGAAACGCTACGGTTTAAAAGAAGTAGCATGTCACTTCTTTTTTGTGAATCTGCAGTGTTTTTGTACCCATTCCATTATAGAAAAAACAAGGGGTAAAAAACACAGCAAATACGCAAGAAAACCGCAGCAAAAACACACAAAAAAACGCTGCGGAACCGCACAAAAAACGCGACAAATCCGCAGCTGCGTTTTCTACCAGGAGAGGCAGAATCCGCACCAGAAATTCCTAAGCCTAATCCGCAACCTGTGCACATAGCCAAATTCAATGGTCTTTGTTGGCTGCTGCAGCCAATCACTAGGTGACGGGTGACTGCTGGTGGCCAGTCAATAAGTAGTCATGTGTGCTATAGTTGTGACTGCACACAGATTATGCATAATCAAATATGCTTTGACCTGTGCATTTTTTTTTCACTATATTTTGTTTATAAGGGTGGCCCAAAGTCCAATGTAATTTTGCTCCTAAATCCTTATCTAATTAATGCCAATCAGTGCAAAATGCAAATAAATTTATATAATTTATACAATGTGATTTTTGGGGATTTTATTTTTGATATTCTATCTCTCAATGTTAAAATTAACCTACCGTTAAAATTATAGACTGTTCATGTCTGTCACTGGACAAACTTACAAAATCAGCAAGGGATCAAATACTTATTTCCCCCACTGTAACTACTTAATAGCTTTTCTATTTTTTTCCCTGCTTTTTTTTTTTATGACGCTTTGTCATAAAATCCCCAGTGCATGCTAAGATACTCAAACAAAGCGTCATCATTAGCAAAGGGCAGAGGCTGCAGTCACTTCCACAGCCTCTACCCCCTTCCTGTGTCATCAGTGATGCTAGTTTCAGGCTGGGCTGGTCCCTGCGCGATGTGCACAATGACAGTGCGCTCTGTTGTTAACTCAGATCAGAAGTAACGAGCTGCCAACAGAGCGTGTGGTCAGAATACCCGGCATGCAGAGACTATTGACATCAAGAGGGAGCTGGTATGCATGCTGGGTATTCTGAGAACACGCTTTGTTGCCGGCTCGCTACTGTGCGCGAGAGAGAAAGCGCACGCTGTCATTGCAATCATCATGCAGGGACTAGCCCTGCACCTGAAACGAAGGTCACTGGTGACACTTCATTTCAAGGAGTGGGCAGGGGCTGCAGCAGTGACCGCAACATCTGACCCCTGATGACGACTCTTTTGAGTATCCCAGCATGCACTGGGATTCTCAAAGGAAGCTTCATCAAAAAGGTAGTGAAAAAAAAGAAACGCAGTCACATAGTGTAGTGAGGGAAGGATAGGGAATTTTTTATTCAAGTATATTAGAAACTAGTTTTGATGATGGCATTAAATAGATAGGCATTTAGAATGAAAATTAATTTCTCCTTCGGACCAATCCTTTAACAGGATTGCTACCACAGATGTTCCAAGTTGATTCATGCAGTCAAAAAACATGCGGTGAAAGTCTGTTTGTTTATGCAGAAACTGCTGCTCAGCAATAACAGTGAATCACTATGCACATAGTTATTTAAGGGGAGAGTGAATGGTTGTTATTTACTGTAGCTTCAGATGAACCTGCACATTGTGGTACATTGTGAACACCAGGTGGCGCCATATCATGTTAGAAAATATTCTTAACTCTTTACTGCATCTTTTTTTTTTATCCGCATATAAATGGGAAATATTATTTATTTTATGATCCATAAAGGGGATATGACATGTAATGGGTTGGCAATAAGAAATAGTCATTAAAAAATACAACCACAGACTGTTAATCTGCAAGAATGAATGCTCCTTTCTGAAACAGTCTTGTGGAGATGCAGAAAAGATCACAGGGTCGAGTTTCCCACCACTTTACAACTCCTTCTGAATGTCCCCAGTGAAGAGCAAAAAAGAAAACAAAAACTTACCACCTGGACAGACATGGCTGATCCTTTCTGAGCGCTGTATGTTACTGAAAGGCTACAGCTTTCACAGTTCTGTCAGGCAAGACTTCTGGATGTTTGACAGAGGGTAGAGGATCCCTCTGTACCCCATTTGTACCCAGTAATGTGAATGTAGGGTGCCAGCCGAGACAATAAAATCTTTTGAAATTCAAATTCACAAAGTTTGATGAATTTACCCAACACATTCTATTTACAGCAAATGGATTAATAAAGAATCTCAATAATGGAATCATCTAATTAAGGGGAAAAGATGTGTAAGACTCTGATGTGTCCTCTGCATTAAAGAGCTTGAAAAGGGCTCAATACAGTCAAACACAGCTGCCTGTAGGTAAACAGATGGTGCAACAACTAGTTTAATGACATACTGCCACTGGCAGATGTTAGACGTCTTAAATTAAAAAAATGGTCCAAAAGTTATCCCTTATTGGGGGCAGATGCCTGCCTTGCTGTTTACACACAATTGCTGCAAAAAGAAACAGTGGTGAATTTTTCACAAGGAGTGGTGGAAAAATTATCCCTGTTTGGTGAGTACTAAGAGCTTTTTTAATTGCTGAGTGTAGCTTTTTCACAAGCAGTTCAAAAATTATCCCTTCATTTAGGAGCAGAAAAAGGTGTGCTGTTTTGAAAGTAAAGAAGCAATGGCTTCTCAACCATGAGTCAACTCAAAAACATTCCCCTTTTGTCATATTCGCAACAGGTTCGGTATTCTCAAAATATATGAACACATTTAAAAGCATTTTATCAAGCCGTCCAAAAATTATCCCTTTATTGAGCAAGCAGGAAAAAGATAGCTATTTTTCAAAGTGAAGAAGCAATGACTTGCCATACAAAAATTATCACTACTTTGGGAGCAATTTCATGTTTCATTAGCCTAAAGAGCAGCAGCACAATACAGCTTCAGTGGCAGCAACTGCACAGTATAGAATGGTATTGGGGCAGGCAAGGAGATATCTGGCAGGGTAGGGTCAGAAACAAAAGTCTCAACAGTAGTAGTACATTAGAGCACTATCTATAAAACAGTGTTCAGCCAGGAGATGTGTGGTTGTGCAGTGGTAGTGGCAGAAGTTACATTGAAGAAAAATATCATGGGGCAGGCAAGGAGATATTTGACATTGTGGGGGAAGCAACAGAAATCCGAGCAGCAGCAGTACAGTATAGCACTATAAAACACAGTGGGCAGCCAGATGTGTGGTTGTGTAGTGGTATAAGAAAGTTAGGAGGGGGCAGGCAAAAGATATGCTTGACAGTGCAAGACCAGCAACAGCATCCATGGTATCATGACTATAAGATGCCACAGGCTCAAAAAAGTTTCCTTGGGCAGACTTGTTACGAGCCACTCCGTCTGGCAGTTTCCGGTCTGAGGGAGCGAACCTGAAGCAGAAGGGTTCAACAAGCAGGGTCAAAGCAAGGTCATGTCAAGGACAAAATAGTAAAGCAAGCGGGTGAGCAAAAGTCAAGCTGAGGTCAAAGAACAGGAATAATCAGAACAGCAAACAGAAGCAGTATTCACCAGGACAGCAGTATACACCAGGACAGCAACGCTATTGACTGGCATTCAGAAGCTCAGGGGTGTAAATAGATGACTGCCCTGCCCAAGAAGGAGTGAAGAAAGGCTAGGTCAAAATTAACCCCATGGCTCCCTTATAAATCAGCAACAAAAATCCCCGGGGGAAAAAACAGTATTGGCACTGTCAAGCGGCCAAAGCGGAAACAGGAGGCTCAAATCGGCACAGATGTTACACTGGCAGCAGCAGTACAGGATTGCACCGTATACACAGTGGTCAGCATGGAATTGAGGGGTGAAATGGCTCTGCTATGGCAGTTGCAGAAGTCGTATAGTAAAAAACAATGATAGGGTTGTCATGGAGAAACAATGAGATCATTAAAATGAACTTCTCCAGACTTGGACTTCAAGTCTGCAGTTACATTATGTAACTGGACACTTGTAAAGCCTCACGGTGTGCACTGTCAGGATTCTCCAGCAACGGGAGCAGGCGGGTGCATGAACACAAGTTTGCAGTATGAGCAGCTTCACTCAATACAAGGGTATTGAACAAGGCAGGACACGTCTAATAGAAATGTGGCATGAAGTGTGCAAATTGCATGACCCCCTGGTGCCGACACTGACAAATAATGATAGCTCACATTGTGCGTGCTGTGAGTATTCAGAAGTCAGTAGTCACAATAAGTGACTGTAGAAGTCTAGACAACCCCTTTAAGTACAAATGTGAATGAGAATGACCAAGAATGTGCTGCTCTGGCAGAATGGTCAGAATACCCAATTTACCTCTACCACCAGAAGAGCTCAAAACTTTGCTCAGTGGTTCCTCCCCACACTCTGCCTAGTTTCTTTGGTTCTACTAAATGTGTGCTTGAGTTTGGATACATATGCTGCATTTTTTCCACTGTACAAACGCTTGGGAAAAAATGTAACACCCCAGGTAACCGGTTGTTACAGTGGTATTGCCTTCCTCACGGGGAGGGTGATGCCATGCTTGGAAGCGAGGAAGGATCCCTTTAACAGGTAACCAGTACATGCAACACTGTTCTGATTCTGGCTGGAGGAGGCGTTAGTTTAGTCTGTGAGGAGTCAGTCTGTCAGAGAGACAGAAGGGAGAGGAAGCAGACAGAGAGAGTCTGAGAGAGAAAAGCTGGGGCGTGCAGACGAGTGGTTCTGCAGCTCCTGGAAGGAGAGAGACAGAGCAGTCTGTAGGAGACTGATAGGGGAAGAGATATGGCTAAACATCAAAGGGCAGGGTGCACCACTGTATACATTTCAAATGCAATTATAATAATCACAGGGTGCTACTAAAGGCTCCGTCACACTTAGCGACGCTAAAGCGATCCCGACAACGATACGACCTGTCAGGGATCGTTGCTGCGTCGCTATGAAGTCGCTGGTGAGATGTCAAACAGTGAGATCTTCCCAACGACGCAGCAGCGATGCGTCGACCTGTAGCGACCTGTACAACGATGTCGTTGGTCGTTGTGACCCTGTCACATGGCAGCTATTATGACGATTCAGACCTCGATGAGGGACGTCCTGTGTGACGTTGTAGTCAACGAGGTCGTTGGTAAGGTGTCAAACACAGTGATGTGTGCTACCCAGCGGGACCTCAACGATCAAAAAAAGGTCCAGGCCATTCCGACACGACCAGCGATCTCACAGCAGGGGCCTGGTCGCTGCTATGTGTCAAACATAGCGAGATCGCTACTGAGGTCGCTGTTGCGTCACAAAACTTGTGACTCAGCAGCGATCTCGCTAGCGACCTCGCTTAGTGTGACGGGGGCTTAAGGCTACTTTCACACTAGCGTTTTTGGCTGCACGTCGCAATGCGTCGTTTAGGAGAAAAAAAGCATCCTGCAAAGTTGTCTGCAGGATGCGTTTTTTCCCCATAGACTAACATTACCGACGCATTGCGACGCAGGGCCAAACGTCGCAACCGTCTTGCGACGGTTGCGTCGTGTTTTGGCACACTGCCACCACAAAAAAATGTTACATGTAACGTTTTTTTGTGCGTCAGGACAGCCATTTTCGACCGCGCATGCACGGCCGAAACTCCACCCCCTCCTCCCCGTACCTTACAATGGGGCAGCGGAAGCATCTTAAGACTGCTTCCGCTGCCAACGTCGGGTATTTTCTTCACAGTATGCGTTAGTACGTCGGGCCGACGCAGCGCGACGGCCCTGTACCGACGCTAGTGTGAAAGCAGCCTAACGCATAGAAAGGAGGAACAATAACCGGAGGAAAGACTAATGTAGAAAGTGCACACCCGAGGTACAGAAAACATAAAACTACTTTAGGCCATGTGCACACGTTGTGGAAAGTGGTGCAGATTTTTCCGGACTGATTTTGGTAAATCCGCAAGTAAACCGCACTGCGGATTTCCTGCGGAATTACCGCGAATTTACCTAGTTTTTTACATTATTCATGCATATTGCACTTCCATTATGAGTGCCTCTGTTGCTACGGTATCATGTCCTAGGGTCACATAGATGTATTATAGTACATGGATGGGGGTGTTATCATTGTTGTTTTTAAATGGACAAATGCTTTGGTGACAATAAAGTAGTGTTTGATATTTTCTGTACCTCAGGTGTGCACTTTCTACAGTACATACGCATTAGTCTTTGATAGGGGAAGAGAAGTACAGGAGTAAAGAACTGGAGGGAAGCTGCAACTGAGCTTTCTCCATGCTGAAGCGCAGAATACCGGTAGCCGGAAGATTGAGGTTGTGGGGGTAACTCTATGCCCCACATCAGAACCCGGCAGACAGGAGATTGCAGGTCGCCTGCCCACCATAACACCCGAAGGGACAGCAGCACATAGAGCCTGGAGTCATCCTGAGAGACCCCTGTAAAAAGGCTTGCGCTGCCTGCCATGTGGGTAGTGTCCTACTAAAAGGGACAGAGAGAAAGTGAGACCTTGTGTGAGGCCTAAGGCTATGTGCACACGTTGCAGAATGGTGTGCGGATTTTTCCACACTGTTTTTGGTAAATCCGCAGGTAAACCGCACTGCGGATTTACCGTGGAATAGCCGCGGATTATCTGTGGTTTTTCCTCAGTTTTTGTGCAGATCCTACCTGCGGTTTTATATCTGCGGATTCCTATTGACTAGCAGGTGTAAACCGCTGCAGAATCCACACAAAGAATTGACATGCTGCGGAAAAAACAACGCTGCGTTTCCGCGCGTTTTTTTCCGCAGCATGTGCACTGCGGATTTTGTTTTCCATAAGTTTTCATGGTACTGTACACTGCATGGAAAACAGCTGCAGATCCGCAGCGTCAAATCCGCTGCGGATCCGCAGCAAAATCCGCAGCGTGTGCACATAGCCTAAAGCAGCAAGGGACTACAACACAGTGCAGAGAGAAAAGCTTCCAACCCCACCTGGCTAGGGGGATTCTCGAATCGCTTCCAAGCCGGCCGGACCACACCAGCACCTGTGATCCGCACCCTGGACTGTGGCTGCCTTACACCAGTAAAAAGGTAAAGAGACTGCAACCTTGTGTCCTCTAATTCTTTCTGGCACTACAGCATCTTTATCTACTACACCGGGAGCCCTGGGGACCCAGCTTCACCTGTGGGAAGCCATACCATCCCTGCTGCCATAACATAACCCCAGTGGACTCCTTTAAGTATCGTCAGTCATCCCTGACCGAATACCACAGGTGGTGTCACGAACAAACTTTATAAACTTTATTTCCCATTTACTTCAACCTCTTTTATTGGACGGCCATAGCCACGGACCAGGTCACTGCCACAGTGACACCACATCCCTTTAAGAACCAGCCCGGTTCCGAGTACCCTAAGGCACTAGTGCAGCGCCCCAGAGTCCTGGTCGTTGCAGTACTGTGGCTCCGCCGCTAAGGGGAGCTATGGCACGTCTGACGGCACTGAAGGAGTTCATCTGATCAGGTATCACAGACACCAATACATTTCACAGTCGGGCCTCCGGGGGGAGCTAAGGGTTCTATTCACTAGGCCACTCCCCACCATTGTGGGTAAACTGGGGGTCAGGCAGGAAGTTAGACAGAAAGCTGACTGGGTTGGAACCAGGCAACACCTTGTGGCAGAGGGTGTTGTGGGGGGGAAGATACAGTAGGGTCTCTGTCAGGGGTGGGATCCTGACAGAGGCTTGGCAATTTGAGCGAACGTAACGGGACCGTGCCTGCTCAGGATAGCGGCGGTGCCCAAGGAAGGATCAGAAGCGAGATAGATTGTGCTGAGTGAGAAACGAGATCAAAGCAATAAGGAGAATACCAGTAGGAGTTGTGCTGTAAGACCGAGGCAACATCCTACTGAGGCGCACAACCGGTGGCCGGAACGCCGAGAGAGTATTACCATATTCAGCTTCACGCAATACTCTAAACAGCGGCAGGACAGTCAGTCTCAGGCGGGCTGTCTCACTTAAATCACCTATGCAGTCTTGGGGGGCAACTTGTGGAGAGGGGCGACTCTAGGGTCCCGGAAGAGCTCCGAGCCTACCCGTCAAACGGGTGCCGTCCCAACCGTAACATCAGGGAGGGACGGAGGATTAGCAGAACATCATCTAATCGAGTTGTGAGGGAACTTAAGAAACAGACACAACAGTTGTGGGGACTTTCTGTAAGCACAGCAGGGAAGGACCACAACACATAGCGCTAGAGGGAAGGCACAGATTTCCACCTGTGAAGAGAACTCTGGAGGTGCCGTCGGACCGGCCGGACTTGCGCAGCTGGGTGAACCGTATTCCGGACTGAGGACCCAGAGATCTTCAGTAAAGAGGTAAAGAGACTGCAACCTGGTGTCCTCGTTATTTACCGCGACCTGCACCCCACAACTGCACCACTATCACCACTCATTGCACCGGACGTCCCCCACTGACCGGCAGGGCCACGGACCGGGTCTAGCCACCGTGACAACCCCAGAGCAGAGACTCAGAGGCCCGGTACGGGTACCCCTCGGCCCAGCGGCAGTGTGGGGGCGCTCCATTTTTGGCGTCACGAACAGGATCTACTTAAGCCCGAAGAATCAGGTCATGTGTGCCTTGGAACTGTGATTTATTGTGCTTGGACTGTACTTTATTGCAAGGACTGTGCTGTGCCATTTACCGCCAAAATCCGCCGCCATTACAGCGCTGAGGAGAGCGCAGGAGAAGAAGAGGGGCGTGGAGTGGGCGTAGACAAGCTGAAGAGCGCGAAGGACAATGGCCGCCCAGTCTAAATATTTCTGTGTCCTGAGGACGTGTCCGTCAACAGCCGAGGTCCGCCTCCTGATCCTGTTTGGATGGTGGAGACCATGGAGACGGGGCCGCCCACGAAAGAGACCGCGGGAAGAGGACACTGGAAGGGAAGCGAAAATGGCGACACCGGGAACACCGCATGGGAATGATCAGACTCGGAGAGAGGCTGAACAGCCCGATGCAGCCCAGGATACGCCATCACTGCGGGAGCTGACCCTTGCAGAGTCAACGATGGGCCAACCTCCCCGGCCGCCGTCAGAGGAGTGCGTGGCCGCAGCCGAGGCCCGGCGGATAGCTTACCGCTTAGAGGCCGATGCCCGGGTGATCGCTCGGCTGGGTCAGCCTACGGAGGTCCACCTGTCTCCAGTGTCCCCTGCCTCTTCCATCCAGGCCGCGGCAGAGTGTGAGCTGCGCGCAACGGGTATGAGGCTCCTGCCAGAGGCTGAACATCTGCGGCGCCTCATGGCAGCTTGGCGAGACAGACCTCGGCCTGCCGCCCAGGTGGATCTAACGAGTGTGGAAGAAACCCCACCGTCCCACTGGGGTGTGGTGGTCTCCTTTAACTCCCGACATGGGAAGGGAGTTATACAAGAGATCGGGGAGCCACTGCAGGTCCGCGTTGACCGTGAGGAGGTCAAGCACTGTGGAGGAAGGTATGACGCTGACCTGGAGCCTGGCGATGCCGTGACCTACACCCGGTGGAGGAGAGAAGTGGGTGGAACCGGCTGGGTAGCTCGGGGCGTCCAGCGGTGCGTCGCCCTCCAGGCTGCTGCCGGAATGCCGGAGGATGAGCCTTCTGCAGGGAAGGTGCCGGAGCCCGTCCCCGCGGAACCCCAGGAGGTCCAGGTTCACCGCGTGCCTCTGGGTCACGCTCGCCCACAAGCAAGGAGAACATCCCGGCGAGGGATCTTGTCGCTGCTTGAGCCAGGACCGGTCCTTGATACACCAAGGCGACCCGTTGGCCGGGTGAGGCCTGGAAGAAGACCACCTCCTGCACTACAAGACTAAGTAAGCAGGAATGCTTTAAAATATGTAAATAGTTTCTTAACTGTTTGGTCGTTTCCTGTTTTGCTGCTAAACCCGTCCAGGGTTAACTTTTTAAAGGGATCCCTTTGTTGACCCGGGATCCCTATTGTTTTGTTTATTTTTCTAAGTTTTTGCACAAGTTTTCCGAACTGCCGCAATCATGAACAGTGCATGATACAAACTTTCTGTAAATAGTTTGCACCTTATTAAAGGTGCTCCCTACTAGTTTTACTTCAAAAAGGACTCTTTGTGAAGATACCAAACTGGAACCTTTGCTGAGTACGGACTGGTAGCTTGAGAAGATATGCTACCTCATAGAGACTTGGTCCCCTCTTAAAGGGGATGTTCATGTGTTGCACTTAAGAGAGTAGTATTGCTTTAAGATCGAGAGATAGCAATAATGTTTTGATGAAGAGAAAGTGATGATAATGTTTGCGTGAGAAAGTTATATGTATCCAACTAGTTAATTGTAGAGAAATGCTGATGATGTTCCCTGAAAGAAAGTGAAAGCTGGAAGAAGGATGCGGTGGGCCCGAAGGGGTAGATGTGGTGTCCAGCATGCATGTTAGTGAGAAAAATAAGGAGAAGGTTTAATGTTCTATAGAAAATGTTTGATATTGTTGATAGACAACGAGGACAGAAGGTAAACCCTGAGTCCTCATAGGAGTCATGTAGAGATGGCTCGGTGCTCTTAAACTGAAAGTAATGTTATGTTCTATACCGTGTATAGTAGTTGAAAGACAGAAGGCTCGGGCTGAAAGGAGCGGTCCTGTGAGAAAGGAGAGGCAGTAGGTCTGGTGCTGTAAGGACAGGCGGTCCTGCAGATTTAAAGAAGGAGAATGTAAAAGTTAAATTGCCTTATAATGTGATTATAAGAAGGTCTTTAGCGGATTCAGAGTGTACATCCTTAAGGACAATGTTAATTTATTATTCAAAAGTGTGCACTAAGTAGAATACCCGGTTGGGTAACGGGAGTTATTTATAGCCTGTAATTTATAATGTTAACCATGTTTGTAACGTTCAAGCGTCCTCACCTCCCATAAAGGGAAGCTCTGTTCAAGCATACTTATTGTTATTGCACTCAACCAAAACTGTATGTCTTTTTGCTAACTTGTATTGTTGTTTTCTTCCCAGTCCCGGAGTACTGTGTTTAACCAGGGGGGAGTGCAGCGCCCCAGAGTCCTGGTCGTTGCAGTACTGTGGCTCCGCCGCTAAGGGGAGCTATGGCACGTCTGACGGCACTGAAGGAGTTCATCTGATCAGGTATCACAGACACCAATACATTTCACAGTCGGGCCTCCGGGGGGAGCTAAGGGTTCTATTCACTAGGCCACTCCCCACCATTGTGGGTAAACTGGGGGTCAGGCAGGAAGTTAGACAGAAAGCTGACTGGGTTGGAACCAGGCAACACCTTGTGGCAGAGGGTGTTGTGGGGGGGAAGATACAGTAGGGTCTCTGTCAGGGGTGGGATCCTGACAGAGGCTTGGCAATTTGAGCGATCGTAATGGGACCGTGCCTGCTCAGGATAGCGGCGGTGCCCAAGGAAGGATCAGAAGCGAGATAGATTGTGCTGAGTGAGAAACGAGATCAAAGCAATAAGGAGAATACCAGTAGGAGTCGTGCTGTAAGACCGAGGCAACATCCTACTGAGGCGCACAACCGGTGGCCGGAACGCCGAGAGAGTATTACCATATTCAGCTTCACGCAATACTCTAAACAGCGGCAGGACAGTCAGTCTCAGGCGGGCTGTCTCACTTAAATCACCTATGCAGTCTTGGGGGGCAACTTGTGGAGAGGGGCGACTCTAGGGTCCCGGAAGAGCTCCGAGCCTACCCGTCAAACGGGTGCCGTCCCAACCGTAACATCAGGGAGGGACGGAGGATTAGCAGAACATCATCTAATCGAGTTGTGAGGGAACTTAAGAAACAGACACAACAGTTGTGGGGACTTTCTGTAAGCACAGCAGGGAAGGACCGCAACACATAGCGCTAGAGGGAAGGCACAGATTTCCACCTGTGAAGAGAACTCTGGAGGTGCCGTCGGACCGGCCGGACTTGCGCAGCCGGGTGAACCGTATTCCGGACTGAGGACCCAGAGATCTTCAGTAAAGAGGTAAAGAGACTGCAACCTGGTGTCCTCGTTATTTACCGCGACCTGCACCCCACAACTGCACCACTATCACCACTCATTGCACCGGACGTCCCCCACTGACCGGCAGGGCCACGGACCGGGTCTAGCCACCGTGACAACCCCAGAGCAGAGACTCAGAGGCCCGGTACGGGTACCCCTCGGCCCAGCGGCGGTGTGGGGGCGCTCCACTAGTAGGGCACTCCAAAAACATATAAACAAGCCTCTTTTACCTCTTGAATGCTGGACTGCATTAGTCGAGTGTGGTTTGCATTTGCCCAGTGTAGTCTGCGTTGGCCGGGACGCGGTCTGCGATGGCTCGGCTCGGTCTGCAGTTCTTCCTTAAAAGATTGTTGCAGTTTATGCGTAGTGTAATTTGTAAAAATGAGCTATATTTTGCTGGAAATAGCAAAAATATATACTTTCCTATTTCAGAATAAAGGTTAAACACGGTGAAACGGTGGAATGCTAGCTTCTTTCACAGTATTTTTTTCTGCATGCATGGTAATTTAATTGCAGTTAGTAGGATGCTATGTTTTATGAGTCATTTACCTATGGTTAGGGCTAAATCACACAGTTTTTTCCTGTGCGTTCCTGAAAAAAATGCACTGTTTTCTAGAAGCAGCAAAATAAAATGTCATTCACACAGTGCACTTTTTTAATGCCATTTTTTAAACTGCAGTGCTTCTTTTTGGCAATTCTTTCAGTGTTTATGCCGTGCTTTCTTATTCAACTGAATATGTAAAAAATGTATCACAAACACATCATACACATGCTCAGCAGAAAAACTGCTGCAAAAGAGCACTGTGTTTTATGTTTTCCCCCTTATGTCAAGATGTGAAATGTTTGGCTGTAACAGAAAGCAGTTTGTCCGCCAAAGAGTTGGAGAGTAGCACAATAATGAGTGTTTCAGATAACAAGTGAAGCATGGTGGAAGCTTCTTACAAGTTTGGGCTACATTCCAGCAAATGGAGCTGGGGATTTGTTCAGGATTAATGTTGTACTCCACGTTGAGAAATACAGGCAGATTCTTATCCATCATGTAATACCATCAGATAGGTGTCTGCTTGGCTCCAAATTTATTCTGCAGCTGGAGAACGACCCCAAACATCTAGCATTGCAGTACTGTAATAATGGTCCTTGAATCCTCCACATACAGTAATAATCGCCCCTTAGTCTACTGTAATAATGGACCCGAGTTGCCCCACATACAGTATTAATGGCCCCTGACTCCCCTCCAACACATATAATAATGCCCATTGAGTGCCCCAGAGTAATAATGACATCTTGAGTACCCCTCATGTATCGTAATAATGACTTCTGAGTCCTTCCCAGTTGCAGTAATAATGGCCACGAGCCCCCCCACATGCACTAATGCCCCTGAGATCCCCATACATACTAATAATGTCCCTTGAGTTCACCCCCCAAAAAAAAACAAAACTTTTATATATTCACCAAAGCCCCAGTTCCTGGCAAGACCATCGACATCGTCAGAGTTCCGGGATGGGTTGGGTGACACAATGATATCATTAAGCCACCTGCATCAGGACTTTGTGTGCCCCCCTCAGCCATTCTGCAGACCGCAAGCCAAAAGTGACCTGCGGCTTACAGAATTGGTGGTGTTATGGCAGGGAGACAATGGCTTACCTATATTGGCATGCTATGCACATTAAGAGTGGTGGTAGAATCGGGTGGGCCCCACTTTGTGAGTGCACCCATGGTGACCGCCTCTTCTGCCTCACTGGTAGCTACAGGTAGACCTACCAGAAGCCCATACAATCGGGTCACCACCGTACTGGCTAGCCTGAATGGGCTGCAGATAGGATCTTATAGGAGCCCATTTATAGATTGTATGTGTTGTAAGGACAGGCATACATTCAAGGCACTACAGTACTGCACTAGCTAGACTGGATTAACCCATAAATGTGACATATAACCAAAATCTATTATTTCTTCAATATTTAATCAAGTTTATTATAGTTCTGACATAAAATATTAAAAAGTTCAAGGAAATACAATGACACAAATAATATTAAAAACCCGCATGATGTGAGGACAAATATATTAAGTGGTTGCATGGTTCATAAAAATCAAGAGAAAAAATAGTATTGTATATTGTACAAATGGAATTTAAAGTGGCCAAATAAAACACACAGTGTAGATGATGATTGTGCTCCCTAATGGCAACCGTAATATGGAACCTAAAGCTACACATGCAGATCAATAAATAGGTAAATAAGTGAATAAGAGGGTCAGGAATAATAGACTAATTACAAAAATAGGCGATATATATTATACAAAGACCTCCAAGTTCCACTTAACCCCTTCACGACATATATTTACATCAAAGGTCATGTCCCTGCCTTTGATCTTGGCTCCCATGCCGAGCACACATCTTTCTCTACACTTGATAGCTGATGTAATCAGCCATCAAGTGCCTCTAGCAGTCGCAGGTGGATATGAGATCATCTCGTGCTTGTTAACCTGTTAAATTCTGCTGTCAGTCACAGAGCCAGCCAAAAGCACGTCACAAGTCCCACCCATCGTCGCGTCTGTCACGTGATCGTGGGGTGCCAATGGGTCGTTATGACAGCCTGATGAACACTGATGAGTCGCCCCGCCAGGGCCATGGGGTACTCGGTACCAGGTCCTGCGGTTCACAGGGGGATGTCACGGTGGCGACCATGTAAAAGGGAAAGGTCTTTAAAGGGAATAAAGTTTATGTTCGTGATGCCACCTGTGGTATTCGGTCAGTGGGGACCGACGCTGCTTTAAGGGGTCCTCTGCGGTGATGTTATGGCAGCTAGATGGTATAACTTCCCACAGGTGGAGTATATTCCCAGGGCTCCCGGTGTGTAGATGGAGGATGGTGAAAGGCGCAGTAAAGAATGAGGACACAGGTTTGCAGTCTCTTTACCTTGTTTACTGTCGACTTCAGGCAGCCACAGTCCAGGGCACCGGATCACAGGGCAGGCAGGGTCTGGCCGGCTTGAAGGCAAGTTAGGAGTCCCCTTATCCAGGTGGAAACCAAAAGCCTTCCTCTAGCACCGTGGTGTTGTAGTCCCTTACTGCCTAGGGCTTCCCATAAGGTCCTCACAGATATTATCTCTCTCGCTCTGTCCCCCGGATAGGATAGGGCATAACCCGTATGACTGGTGGCTTGAGGCTGTTTATAGGAACTCTAGCACGCCCCGGCCACTGAGGGGTGCCACCGTGCCTCCTGGGTGTTAGGTCTGACAGGTAACGTGGAGTTCAGCTGTCCTGCCGGTCTCTGATGTAAGTCATAGAGGTCCTTACAACCTCAGTATTCTGGCTACCGGTCTCTGTGCCTCAGAAGGAGGCAGCCTGCTCGGGGCTGGTCTCCCCCTGGTATTCTCTCCTGTGCTTTGCTCTCCTGCACGCTCTCTGCAATGTATTCGGCTTTCTTAATGTCTCTTTCCAGGAGCTGCTGCACTGCGGCTACACAGCTCACTACTTTCCCTACAGACTACCAGTTATATATATCTGGGTAGTCAACCAAGTAAGTAGGATCAAAAGCTCCCCCTGGTGGTCTGGAGTGTGAATGTGTTGCATGTTGGTGGTACCTGGTTACAGTTATCCCTTCTTGCCTTCAAGCGTAACATCACTCTCCCCATGAATAAAGCAATGCTACTGTGATGACCAGGACCCTGGGGCACCACACTCTTCCCCCATTAAATCCAGTACTCCTGGACTGGGAAAAGAAGAACAACAATGTCTTAGTAAAAGGCACACAATTTTTTTAAATGCTATGAAGTTATAAAACAAATTAATACTACATAAACTAGGAGGGAGGTCAGAACACTTGAACGTTACAGGAACTTTTTACATTGTAGGCCTACTTTTAAGAATAGAACAATTTAATAGAACAGTATGATAAGGAACTAACTATGAAAAATGATTACCCGCTACGAGTGTGAATGTGTTGCATGTTGGTGGTACCTGGTTACAGTTATCCCTTCTTGCCTTCAAGCAACTTCTAACATCACTATCCCAATGAGGAAAGCAAATCTACTGTGACGACCAGGACCCTGGGGCGCCACACTGGCTTGTGGCCGGCATTCATAGGAGATTGTGATTTCTGCTACACATAGCAGTGCTGAAGCTCTGCTATGTACAGCACAGGCGATAGGATGATCACACCTACAAGTCCCTTAAGGGGACTAATTGAAGCCAGTAAAAATTGCAAAAAAAGTTTTTGAAAATTGTGGTAGATTACATAGTTATTAAAGTTAAAGGAAGACTTTAAGTCCATCTAGTTCAACCCATAGCCTAACCTAACATGCCCTAATATGTTGATCCAGAGGAAGGCAAAAAAAAACCATGTGGCAAAGAGTAAGCTTCACATTGGGGAAAAAAAATTCCTTCCCGACTCCACATACGGCAGTCAGACTAGTTCCCTGGATCAAAGCCCTATCAAGGAATCTAGTGTATATACCCTGTAACATTATACTTTTCAAGAAAGGCATCCAGTCCCCTCTTAAATTTAAGTATTGAATCACTCATTACAACATCATACGGCAGAGAGTTCCATAGTCTCACTGCTCTTATAGTAAAGAATCCGCGTCTGTTATTATGCTTAAACCTTCTTTCCTCCAGACGTAGAGGATGCCCCCTTGTCCCTGTCTCAGGTCTATGATTAAAAAGATCATCAGAAAGGTCCTTGTACTGTCCCCTCATATATTTATTCATTAAAATGAGATCACCCTTTAGTCTTCGTTTTTCCAAACTAAACAGCCCCAAGTGTAATAACCTATCTTGGTATGGCAGACCCCCCAGTCCTCTAATAACCTTGGTCGCTCTTCTCTGCACCCGCTCCAGTTCAGCTATGTCTTTCTTATACACCGGAGACCAGAACTGTGCACAGTATTCTAAGTGTGGTCGAACTAGTGACTTGTATAGAGGTAAAATTATGTTCTCCTCATGAGCATCTATGCCTCTTTTAATGCATACCATTATTTTATTTGCCTTTGTAGCAGCTGCCTGACACTGGCCACTGAATATGAGTTTGTCATCCACCCATACACCCAGGTCTTTTCATTGACGGTTTTGCCCAGAGTTTTAGAATTAAGCACATAGTTATACATCTTATTACTTCTACCCAAGGGCATGACCTTACATTTATGCCCATTAAAGCTCATTTGCCATTTATCAGCCCAAGCTTCTAGTTTACATAAATCATCCTGTAATATAAAATTATTCTCCCCTGTATTGATTACCCTGCAGAGTTTAGTGTCATCTGCAAATATTGAAATTCTACTCTGAATGCCCCCTACAAGGTCATTAATAAATATGTTAAAAAGAAGAGGGCCCAATACTGACCCCTGTGGTACCCCACTGCTAACCGCGACCCAGTCCGAGTGTGGTCCATTAATAACCACCCTTTGTTTCCTATCCCTGAGCCAGCTCTCAACCCACTTACACATATTTTCCCCTATCCCCATTATTCTCATTTTATGTATCAACCTTTTGTGTGGCACCGTATCAAAAGCTTTTGAAAAGTCCATATACACTACATCTACTGGGTTCCCTTGGTCCAGTCCGGAACTTACCTCTTCATAGAAGCTGATCAAATTAGTCTGACATGAACGGTCCCTAGTAAACCCGTTCTGATACTGGGTCATGAGGTTATTCCTCTTCAGATACTCCAGTATAGCATCCCTTAGAATGCCCTCCAGGATTTTACCCACAGTAGAGGTTAAGCTTACTGGCCTATAATTTCCGAGTTCAGTTTTTGTCCCCTTTTTGAATATTGGCACCACATTTGCTATACGCCAGTCCTGTGGTACAGACCCTGTTATTATGAACTCTTTAAAGATTAAAAATAATGGTCTATCAATGACTGTACTTAATTGCTGCAGTACTCGGGGGTGTATCCCATCCGGGCCCGGAGATTTGTCAATTTTAGTGATTTTTAGATGCTGCCGTACTTCCTGCTGGGTTAAGCAGGTGACACTTAATGGGGAATTTTTGTTATCACTGATCATATTGTCTGCCATGGGATTTTCTTGTGTAAATACTGATGAAAAAAAGTCATTTAGCATATTGGCTTTTTCCTCATCCTCATCCACCATTTCCCCCAGACCATTTTTAAGGGGGCCAACACTTTCATTTTTTAGTTTCTTACTATTTATGTAGGTAAAGAATATTTTGGGATTATTTTTACTCTCTGGCAATGAGTCTCTCTGTCTCAATTTTTGCTGCCTTGATTTGCTTTTTACAGAATCTATTTAATTTTCTGTATTTATTTAATGCCTCATCACTACCTACTTCCTTTAATTCTCTAAATGCTTTCTTTTTGTCACTTATTGCGCCCCTTACAGCTATATTTAGCCATATTGGTTTCCTCCTATTTCTAGTATGTTTATTCCCATACGGTATATACTGTGCACAGGTCCTATCCAGGATGTATATATATAATAAACGTCTCCCATTTTCTTTGTGTATTTTTGTGTCTCAGGATATCGTCCCAGTTACTTGCACCAAGATCATCTCTCATCCGTTGGAAATTTGCCCTCCTGAAGTTTAGTGTCCTTGTCACCCCTCTACTACACATCTGATTAAAGGATACACGAAAACTTATTATTTTGTGATCACTATTCCCCAAGTGACCCCCAACCCTTATATTTGCTATGTGGTCTGTCCTGTTGGTTAATATTAGGTCTAGCAGTGCCCCCCTTCTTGTTGGGTCCTGAACCAGTTGTGAAAGGTAATTGTCTCTCATAGTTGTCAAAAACTGACTACCTTTGCTGGAACTGCAGGTTTCTGTTCCCCAATCTATTTCAGGGTAGTTGAAGTCCCCCATAATAATGACTTCTCCTTGAGTCGCAGCTTCATCTATTTGCTTTACGAGCATATTCTCCGTTGCTTCCATTATTTTTGGAGACTTATAACAAACCCCTATCAGTAATTTATTATTTTTTCCCCCTCCCCTTATCTCCACCCACAGGGACTCTACATTTTCATTAAATTCACCTATATTATCACGCCGGATGGGTTTTAAGGACGATTTTACATACAGACACACCCCACCCCCTCGCTTATCTGTACGGTCATTTCTGAAAAGGCTATAGCCCTGTAAGTTAACAGACCTGTCATGGCTCTCATCCAGCCATGTTTCAGATATCCCCACCATGTCATAATTATGCTCCAACAACATTAATTCTAATTCGTCCATTTTGTTGGCGAGGCTTCTGGCATTAGTATACATGCACTTGATGTTCCTCTCTGTACTTCTATTCTTTCTTAAATTATTAACTGTTCTAACCCCACCCCCCACGCCACCACCACCCCCAACTTCCTTATTTGTGCCCAGGTCTCTATCTGCCCTATCTTCCCCTCCTATAAATTGAATACCCACCCCCCAATCCCTAGTTTAAACACTCCTCCAACCTTCTAGCCATTTTCTCCCCCAGCACAGCTGCACCTTCCCCATTGAGGTGCAGCCCGTCCCTAGCGTAGAGCCTGTAGCCCACTGAGAAGTCGGCCCAGTTCTGCAGGAAATCAAACCCCTCCTTCCTACACCAATTCTTGAGCCACTTATTAACCTCCCTAATCTCCCGTTGCCTCTCTGGCGTGGCACGTGGTACAGGCAGTATTTTGGAAAATACCACGTTGGAGGTCCTTGCTTTCAGCTTGCAGCCTAATTCCCTGAAATCATCTTTAAGGACCTTCCACCTACCTCTAACTTTGTCATTTGTGCCAATGTGCACCATGACCGCTGGGTCCTCACCAGCCCCTCCCAGTAATCTGTCCACCCGATCAGCTTGCTCGGCTGCACACAGAGGTAGTCACAGGAACACTGCAGCTTTAAGGATGCACTTGGTTTATTAGATACAGCATAAACCAAGTTTAAGCACAAAATAAACAGCCCCCTGGGCAAAACAGCAAAACGAAATGGTAGCACTGCATACAGTTCTTGAATTAGTTGGGATCAACACACAAGGACCTCCCAAAAGAACTTAGACAGGCCACAATGAATGTTGAGTTCAAAAAAATATATAATTTATTTGTATCAAGAAGATAAAAAGCCTCAAGCTATTATACACAATCCAAACATGATGAAACAGTACCTCCGATCTAAAAGACAGATCCCGTGTAATTCATACACTGATACCTATATGTTAACAACTGTACAGTAAATATTTAAGCAGGCCAAAAAGTGGCTTTATGCCGTATAAATCAACACATTGGTAATCGATAATATGTATGAGAAAACCTAAAGGGAAACCCCATATAGAAAGTGCCAAGTGCATAGAGCCAAACAACCATGCATATAGGTCATCTATTTAGAGAGCTACAGGTAATGGTACCAGGGTATTACCCTACTGTCGGTACATATTATCCTAAAAACACATCTAGACAACATGCCTGTAATAATGCGGGTTCGTTTGCAAAGTATAGGAAACCTCAAAACATAATTACCACAGTGGGTTAACACGAGACCTGAGCGGACCCCTACGCGCGTTTCGATGAATTCTTCTTCCGGGGGCGTGTAGCATGGAGGGAGATGGGAGTGTATTTAAGTAAAACTCAGCCAATCACAGCGCTAATCATGGCCTCGGCCAAAATTAACATAGTATGACGGACATGTACCCACGTGGACCTATTGCGCAATTGCAGAAATAACGATCCCAGATACTAATTTAATGTAACAAGTATATCCCCGCAAAATGTTTTTGAACTCAACATTCATTGTGGCCTGTCTAAGTTCTTTTGGGAGGTCCTTGTGTGTTTATCATATTTGAATGTGTTCTTTTGATTTTTCTTATGGACTAATATGTATATCTATTGGGATCAGCCCACTCAGGGTCAGCAAGACCCACGGTTCAGGCATAAACAAAAGTACAACCCACTTCTCTGGAGTGTTCCTCTGCAGACACTCCACCATGCTGCCTTTGGAGGCCAGCAACTTTAGCCCCAGACCATGCGACTCCTCACCCATGTGACTGATCCATGGTGGTGTCTGCTCTGCAGGTGGAGATAAGGTAGACATCCTCCCATCCACTCTATGGATGTCAACATAAAAGCCAGCCCATTATGCAACTTAGCTTAACCCTCACAACACTTTGTGTGCTGGAGGAAAAATTCTGGGTTTTATATCACTGACGCCATTAGGGTAGTGAAACATATCTCCCCTCCAGCACTTTACCTGTGACTTTGTCACAAAATATAAAACTTAAAAAAAACTAAAGTTCATATCATACCGCTTTTGCCCCATTAAAATAAAAATAATAATAACATATTTGGTATTGCTGCGTTCAGAAATGTCGGATCTGTCAAAATATAAAAAGATTTAATCAGTAAACCGTATAATGAGAAAAAATCATAACGCCAGAATTATATTTTTTTGACCTCCGCAACATTAAAATAAAATGCAATAACAGGCAATCAAAGATCGTATCTACCCCAAAATTGTATCAATAAAAATGTCAGGTAAAGCCACAAAAAAGAGCTCTCACCTGGCCCCAGATCCTGAAAAATGAAAGAATAAGCAAATAATTTTTCTTACAAATGTCAGAATATTTTTTTTCACCACCAAAATAAAAATAAACTATCCATGTTTGGTATTTGCGCACTCGTACTAAGCTGGGGAATCATATCGTCAGGTCAGTTTTACCATATAGTGAACATGGTAAATAAAAAAAATTAAAAAAAATTGTGGAATTGCACTTTTTTTGCAATTTCTCCTCACTTTGAATTTTTCCCGTTTTCCAGTACAATGTGTGATAGAATGAATGGTGTCAATAAAAAGTACAATTCGTCCCACAAAAAAAAAAAAAGTTCTCATATGGCTATATTGATGGAAAAATAAAAACAGAAAGTCTTGACTGGCTTAAATTGAGTCATAGTAGCTATAAATGTTTATATGTAAATACTGATCTCAGTTTCAGGGCTCATACCCAAATACGAGAAAAAAACATTCCGTAATCTGGACTGGTAAAACAGATGAGTGCCATGCGAGTGTCATGGGAGTACAATGTGATTTGCCCACCTAGCATCCGATTTACATCCGAGTGCATTGCGATTGCTATCCGATTGCAATGCAATTTTAACATGAGCTTTTACATACAGCAGTTCTCTGTCATTTACACATCGTTTTCAAAGGAAATATTTGTTAAAACATATATATATATATATATATATATATATATATATATATATATATGATAGATAGATAGTTTGACAATTAATTTCACATGCTGTGGTGCAAATGGAATAGACAACAGATGGAAATTATTGGCAATTATCAAGACACACTCAATAATGGAGTGGTTCTGCAGGTGGGGACCACAGACCTCATCTCAGTACCAATGCTTTTTGACTGATGTTCTGGTCACTTTTGAATGTTGGTTGTGCTTTCACATTCGTGGTAGCATGAGACGGACTCTACAACCCACACAAGTGGCTCAGGTAGTGCATCTCATCCAGGATGGCACATCAATGCGAGCTGTGGCAAGAAGGTTTGCTGTGTCTGTCAGCGTAGTGTCTAGAGGCTGGAGGCACTACCAGGAGACAGGCCAGTACACCAGGAGATGTGGAGGGGGCCGTAGGAGGGCAACAACCCAGCAGCAGGACCACTACCTCAGCCTTCATGCAAGGAGGAACAGGAGGAGCACTGCCAGAACCCTGCAAAACGACCTCCAGCAGGCCACAAATGTGCATGTCTCTGCACAAACCGATAGAAACCGACTCCATGAGAATGGCCTGAGTGCCCGACGTCCACAGATGGAGGTTGTGCTCACAGCCCAACACCATGCAGGATGCTTGGCATTTGCCACAGAACACTAGGATTGGCAAATTCGTCACTGGCGCCCTGTGCTCTTCACAAATGAAAACAGGTTCACACTGAGCACATGTGACAGACGTGACAGAGTCTGGAGATGCCGTGGAGAGCGATCTGCCTGCAACATCCTTCAGCTTGACAGTGGGTCAGTAATGGTGTGGGGAGGCATTTCTTTGGAGGGCTGCACAGCCCTCCATGTGCTCACCAAAGGTAGCCCGACTGCCATTAGGTACCGAGATGAGATCCTCAGACCACTTGTAAGACCATAGCTGGGGCGCGGTTGGCCCTGGCTTCCTCCTAATGCAGGACAATGCCAGACCTCATGTGGCTGGAGTGTGTCAGCAGTTCTTGCAAGATGAAGGCATTGAAGCTATGGACTGGCCCACCAGTTCCCCAGACCTGAATCCAATTGAACACTTCTGGGACATCATGTCTCGCACCATCATCACTTTGCACCACAGACTGTCCAGGAGTTGGCGGATGCTTTAGACCAGGTCTGGGAGGAGATCATCCACCGCTTCATCAGGAGCATGTCCAGGCATTGTAGGGAGTTCATACAGACACATGGAGACCACACACACTACTGAGCATCATTTCCTTGTCTTGAGGCATTTCCACTGAATTTGGATCAGCCTGTAACTTCATTTTCCACTTTGACTTTGAATATCATTCCAACTCTAGACCTTCATGGGATATTAGTTGTGATTTACATTGATAATTTTTAGGTTTTATTGTTCTCAACAAATTCCACTATGTAATGAATAATAATAATCTATATTTTTATATAGCGCTAACATATTCTGCAGCGCTTTACAGTTTGCACACATTAACATCGCAATCGCAGGAAACCCACGCAAGAACGGAGAGAACGTACAAACTCTTTGCAGATGTTGTCCTGGGTGGAATTAGAACCCAGGACTCCAGCGCTGCAAGGCTGCAGTGCTGACCACTGCACCACCGTGCTGCCCAATGAATAAAGATTTACAACTGGAATATTTCATTCAGTGATATCTAGGATGTGTGATTTTAGTGTTTCCTTTATTTTTTTGAGCAGTGTATAATACATATACAATATATATATATATGACAGTGACACACATATGTATATATGTATTTATATTGCAGAGAGGTAGATAGAAGAAAAGCCGATAATACATCTGTCGGGTTCTGTAAATTCACTGCAGGAGCCGACAGGATAAAAGAGATGGATTACATACAGTAATTACAAATATAATAGGGAGATGTCAGTGATAAATACAATTAGTAGAGTGTGTGTGCAAATTACTGGACATGTATTTAATTAATAAAAGATTATTTTACAGAAAAAAAGGCCATGGGTTCCTGCGCAATTTTCGCAACCAGCAGAGGGAAAGCAAACGACTTGGGGCAGATGTTTATAGCCTGGGAAGGGGGTAATACCCATGGAGCTTCCCAGGCTATTAATATCAGCTCTCAGCTGTATACTTAGCCTTTACTGGCTATTAAAATGGGGATCCCCAAAAAAATGATGTGGGGTCCCTCCATAATTATTAACCAGCAAAGGCTATGCAGACAGCTGCGTGCTGATATTAATAGCCTAGGAAGGGGCCATAGATATTGTCCCCCCCGGCTAAAAACATCAGCACTCAGCTGCCCCAGAAAAGGCGCATCTCTAAGATGCGCCTTTTCCGTCACTTAGCCTCGCTCTTCCCACTTGCCCTGTAGGAGTGGTAAGTGTGGTAATAGTTGTGGGACTGATGTCACCTTTGTATTGTAAGGTGACATGAAGCCCACAACTTAGTAATGGAGAGGTGTCAACAAGACACAGGGCAGACAAAGTACACCTGCGCCGGAGCCGCGGCAGGAAGCAAAGAAGAGGACGTCATCATATGAAGATGAGAGACGCTGGACCGGACCGCGACGCCCATCGGACCCAGACCGCACCGGAACCGCCCCTGGGTGAGTATAATATAACCTGTTTTTCTTATCTTTCAGGTTACATCATTACAGAATGCTGTAGATAAGCCCCTGATGTGATGATGTGACGAAATATGACGTGACAGATTCCCTTTAAGGTTTTTCTTATTTAGATACAATATAATTATGTACGGTAGTTTCGAACCATGTTACAGGATACAACATATTACGGGATGCAACGTATATTCTTTAAAAACTGGAATGTATGAATATTCCACCTGAGGTCCTCCTTGCCAGTCTTGCTGGGTCCAGTTCCATCCACCATCAGAAGGCATGGACAGCGGTTCATTGAGACAAGAGGCGCATAATGATTTCACTCGAGGACATAACTGGCTGCAGTCGTACAACCAGGCTCGGACTCATGGTTTGGGCAGATTGAATCTAATGACAAGTTCCCTTTAAAGGGATTGCACAAGGCAATCTTGCCTTACGCAGGCATGTACTATGGAGGACAGAGAATGAACCTCAAACCAATATTGCAGCCAGCATGCAGCCAGTGGGTAAGGAAAGGGTGAATCAAACACCCTAAAACCCCTATGGCTGAAAATTGTTCCCTCCAAATTCAGGTGACAGAGTCCCTTTAAGAGAGGAAGGAAATTTCCTGGATGGTGTATTTTGCAGATTGCCCACTAGATGTCAGCAGGACAAACCTAAACCGGGAACTTCCTTCTGTCTTAGATATTTTTCTCTAACAAAACCACATGTAATAATAATAGATCATAGATTACCGTATATTAATTTAATGTTTAACCTGTTTATTAAAAATGTTCCATAATAAATTATAAACATTATGTAAAAATCACCAATATTATAATGTAATAAAAAAAATACAAAAACAAGTTGGTGAGGGGGTGTATAATAAAGACCTGATAATATTAACTAGGCAATAGGAGCAGAAACCATGCAACGGAAAGGGTTGTCCACTACTTGGAATATCCCTTATTAAATGCTGTATTCCCACATTTAAAACAGACAAAAAAAACAGATACTCTCCTCCTTCAACAGATGTTGGTACCGGGTCTGACAGCAGTCATGTGACATTGTTATGTCTTGTGAGCACTGCAGCAGGTGTGAGCACTCCTCTCAACTTTGAAAGACAGTAAAGAGGGGCATACAGTATATCTGCAGTGTGCACCATGGCAATTTCTGTTTTGCACTCAACGATTTCACTAACTTCGCATAGTTCTTTATATGCACCCACAAAGAAATATTGCACCTAGGAAACTCCATTAGAGTTCCCACACAATATGGTGCAGCTTTCATGGACCCCACAATACCCCTCACACATAGTATTATGCCCCCACATTCCTGCGCAACACACACAGTATGATACCCCTATACTACACAGTAGGATGCCCCTATAGTACACCCCACAAACAGTATGAAGCCCCTATACTACACAGTAGGATGCCCCTATAGTACACCCCACACACAGTATGAAGCCCCTATACTACACAGTATGATGCCCCTATAGTACACCCCACACACAGTATGAAGCCCCTATACTACACAGTATGATGCCCCTATAGTACACCCTGCCACACACAGTATGATGCCCCTATAGTACACTCTGCCACACACAGTATAACGCCCCTATAATACACCCTGCCACACACAGTATGATGCCCCTATCGTACACCCTGCCACACACAGTATGATGCCCCTATAGTAAACCCTGCCACACACAATATAACGCCCCTATAATACACCCTGCCACACACAGTATGATGCCCCTATAGTACACCCTGCCACACACAATATAACGCCCCTATAATACACCCTGCCACACACAGTATGATGCCCCTATAGTACACCCTGCCACACACAGTATAACGCCCCTATAATACACCCTGCCACACCCAGTATGATGCCCCTATAGTACACCCTGCCACACACAGTATGATGCCCCTATAATACTCCCTACCACACACAATATGATGCCCCTATAGTACACCCTGCCACACACAATATGATGCCCCTATAGTACACCCTGCCACACACAGTATAACGCCCCAATAGTACACCCTGCCACACACAGTATGATGACCCTATAGTACACCCTGCCGCACACAGTATAACGCCCCTATAGTACACCGTGCCACACACAATATGATGCCCCTATAGTACACCCTGCCACACCCAGTATGATGCCCCTATAGTACACCCTGCCACACACAGTATGATGCCCCTATAGTACACCCTGCCACACACAGTATAACGCCCCTATAATACACCCTGCCACACCCAGTATGATGCCCCTATAGTACACCCTGCCACACACAGTATGATGCCCCTATAGTACACCCTGCCACACACAGTATGATGCCCCTATAATACACCCTGCCACACACAATATGATGCCCCTATAGTACACCCTGCCACACACAATATGATGCCCCTATAGTACACCCTGCCACACACAGTATAACGCCCCTATAGTACACCGTGCCACACACAATATGATGCCCCTATAGTACACCCTGCCACACACAGTATAACGCCCCTATAGTACACCCTGCCACACACAGTATGATGCCCCTATAGTACACCCTGCCACACACAGTATAACGCCCCTATAATACACCCTGCCACACCCAGTATGATGCCCCTATAGTACACCCTGCCACACACAGTATGATGCCCCTATAATACTCCCTACCACACACAATATGATGCCCCTATAGTACACCCTGCCACACACAATATGATGCCCCTATAGTACACCCTGCCACACACAGTATAACGCCCCAATAGTACACCCTGCCACACACAGTATGATGACCCTATAGTACACCCTGCCGCACACAGTATAACGCCCCTATAGTACACCGTGCCACACACAATATGATGCCCCTATAGTACACCCTGCCACACCCAGTATGATGCCCCTATAGTACACCCTGCCACACACAGTATGATGCCCCTATAGTACACCCTGCCACACACAGTATAACGCCCCTATAATACACCCTGCCACACCCAGTATGATGCCCCTATAGTACACCCTGCCACACACAGTATGATGCCCCTATAGTACACCCTGCCACACACAGTATAACGCCCCTATAATACACCCTGCCACACACAATATGATGCCCCTATAGTACACCCTGCCACACACAATATGATGCCCCTATAGTACACCCTGCCACACACAGTATAACGCCCCTATAATACACCCTGCCACACACAGTATAACCCCCTATAGTACACCCTGCCACACACAATATGATGCCCCTATAGTACACCCTGCCGCACACAGTATAACGCCCCTATAGTACACCCTGCCGCACACAGTATAACGCCCCTATAATACACCCTGCCACACCCAGTATGATGCCCCTATAGTACACCCTGCCACACACAGTATGATGCCCCTATAATACACCCTGCCACACACAATATGATGCCCCTATAGTACACCCTGCCACACACAATATGATGCCCCTATAGTACACCCTGCCACACACAGTATAACGCCCCTATAGTACACCGTGCCACACACAATATGATGCCCCTATAGTACACCCTGCCACACACAGTATAACGCCCCTATAGTACACCCTGCCGCACACAGTATAACGCCCCTATAGTACACCCTGCCACACACAGTATAACGTCCCTATAGTACACCCTGCCACACACAGTATAACGCCCCTATAATACACCCTGCCACACACAATATGATGCCCCTATAGTACACCCTGCCACACACAGTATAACGCCCCTATAATACACCCTGCCACACACAGTATAACCCCCTATAGTACACCCTGCCACACACAGTATAACACCCTATAGTACACCCTGCCACACACAGTATAACGCCCCTATAGTACACCCTGCCACACACAGTATAACGCCCCTATAGTACACCCTGCCACACACAATATGATGCCCCTATAGTACACCCTGCCACACACAGTATGATGCCCCTATAGTACACCCTGCCACACACAGTATGATGCCCCTATAGTACACCATGCCACACACAGTATGATGCCCCTATAGTACACCGTGCCACACACAGTATGATGCCCCTATAGTACACCCTTCCACACACAGTATGATGCCCCTATAGTACACCCTGCCACACACAGTATGATGCCCCTATAGTACACCCTGCCACACACAGTATGATGCCCCTATAGTACACCCTGCCGCACACAGTATAACGCCCCTATAGTACACCCTGCCACACACAGTATGATGCCCCTATAGTACACCCTGCCACACACAGTATGATGCCCCTATAGTACACCCTGCCACACACAGTATGATGCCCCTATAGTACACCATGCCACACACAGTATGATGCCCCTATAGTACACCGTGCCACACACAGTATGATGCCCCTATAGTACACCCTTCCACACACAGTATGATGCCCCTATAGTACACCCTGCCACACACAGTATGATGCCCCTATAGTACACCCTGCCACACACAGTATGATGCCCCTATAGTACACCCTGCCGCACACAGTATAACGCCCCTATAGTACACCCTGCCACACACAGTATGATGCCCCTATAGTACACCCTGCCACACACAGTATGATGCCCCTATAGTACACCCTGCCACACACAGTATGATGCCCCTATAATACACCCTGCCACACACAGTATGATGCCCCTATAATACACCCGCCACACACAGTATAACGCCCCTATAATACACCCTGCCACACACAATATGATGCCCCTATAGTACACCCTGCCACACACAATATGATGCCCCTATAGTACACCCTGCCACACACAGTATAACGCCCCTATAGTACACCGTGCCACACACAATATGATGCCCCTATAGTACACCCTGCCACACACAGTATAACCCCCTATAGTACACCCTGCCACACACAATATGATGCCCCTATAGTACACCCTGCCACACACAGTATAACCCCCTATAGTACACCCTGCCGCACACAGTATAACGCCCCTATAGTACACCCTGCCTCACACAGTATAACGCCCCTATAGTACACCCCGCCACACACAGTATAACGCTCCTATAGTACAGCCTGCCACACACAATATAACGCCCCTATAGTACAGCCTGCCACACACAGTATAACGCCCCTATAGTACACCCCGCCACACACAGTATAACGCCCCTATAGTACACCCCGCCACACACAGTATAACGCCCCTATAGTACACCCCGCCACACACAGTATAACGCCCCTATAGTACACCCTGCCGCACACAGTATAACGCCCCTATAGTACACCCTGCCACACACAGTATAACGCCCCTATAGTACACCCTGCCGCACACAGTATAACGCCCCTATAGTACACCCCGCCACACACAGTATAACGCCCCTATAGTACAGCCTGCCACACACAGTATAATGCCCCTATAATACACCCGCCACACACAGTATGATGCCCCTATAGTACACCCTGCCACACACAGTATAACGCCCCTATAGTACACCCTGCCACACGCAGAATAACGCCCCTATAGTACACCCTGCCACACACAGTATAACGCCCCTATAGTACACCCTGCCACACACAGTATAACGCCCCTATAGTACACCCTGCCACACACAGTATAACGCCCCTATAGTACACCCTGCCACACACAGTATAACGCCCCTATAGTACACCCTGCCACACACAGTATGATGCCTCTATAATCTGTAATTTCCTCCTCCAATATGAAAGGGACAAGATCTTCTGTTTGTGAGTTCTTGAGGAAATACAGTGCCATTACCATCCTGGCGTGTAAGATTTTGCCATATGAGCCAAAGCTAAATAAAAAGATTAGATTTCCATCTAAATGGAAATAGCACATATACTGTAGTCAGGGTAGGGTTGGCTAGACAGAATAGAGCCCCATGTAAAAATAGTGTATGTGCCAGAAGCTGTTACTGCACAGGTTGCACCAGTATGTTCGCCCCAGGGTCTGTGGTCAGGTACAGTGTGGCTCAACTCATGCCCACTAGCTAACCCATGGGATCTGCCTTTCTAAGCGGGAACGTTTCTCCTCGTGGAGAGTGCCAGGCCGGGGTAAGAAGACTTATAGGCCACGCAATGTTCTTCAAGGAATTTCAGTACGCAACTAGCCACAGAGAGAAACTTTACCCTTTTAAACCTCTGTCTAAGGACTCTCACCCAGCCAAACCAGTTCTCCTAATTTGCACTGATGAAGGTCAAACACCCCAAAACATGAGTCTGTAAATGGAGTGTCTGATTTGTCTTCTTAGGCCGGGGTCACACTAGACCGTAATACGGACGAGTGCTATGCGATAAAAAATCGTATAGCACTCGGCCCAATGTTAATCTATGGTTCAGCTCCCATCATCCGATATTTTCTCCACCGTATTTTGGATCCGAGGGAAATCGCAGCATGCTGCGATTGTCAGCGTATCTCGGCCGAGACTCGCCAATGAAAGTCTATGGGGGCGAGAATAAATTGGATTACACACGGACCAGCAGTGTGACCTGCGAGAAATACGCAGCGGTGTTCTATAGAAAAGCCGGTAATTCAATTGCCGGCTTTTCATTTCTCCTGCCTAAACCCGACATGATATGAGACATGGTTTACATATAGTAAACCATCTCATATCCCCTTTTTTTTTGCATATTCCACACTACTAATGTTAGTAGTGTGTATGTGCAAAATTTGGGCGCTGTAGCTATTAAATTTAAGGGTTAAATCGCGGAAAAAATTGGCGTGGGCTCCCGCGCAATTTTCTCCGCCAGAGTGGTAAAGCCAGTGACTGACGGCAGATATTAATAGCCAGGAGAGGGTCCATGGTTATTGGCCCCCCCCGTGGCTAAAAACATCTGCCCCCAGCCACCCCAGAAAAGGCACATCTGGAAGATGCGCCTATTCTGGCACTTGGCCACTCTCTTCCCACTCCCTGTAGCGGTGGGATATGGGGTAATGAAGGGTTAATGCCACCTTGCTATTGTAAGATGACATTAAGCCAGATTAATAATGGAGAGGCGTCAATTATGTCACCTATCCATTATTAATCCAATTGTATGAACGGGTTAAAAAACACACACACACACATGATTAAAAAGTATTTTAATGAAATAAACACACAGGTTGTTTTAATATTTTATTGTTCTCTCAATCCATCAGGAACACCCTCGCTTGGCAAAATAATAAACGCACAAGATACATACCCTCTGCTGACCCGTCACGTCCCACGAGGTAATCCATCTGAAGGGGTTAATTATTTTACAGCCATGAGCTGTGCTAAAGCACTCACTCGTGGCTGTAATCCCCCGGGCGCTGAAAGGAAAGCTGAGTGATCTGTACTTACATTGAGTTGCGGTGAGGCGCCCTCTGGTGGATGAACTCATATGAACTCGAGCGTGGGAACTTTTCCAAGGCTCCAGTTCATGAGAACATCCACCAGAGGGCGCCTCACCGCAACTCAATGTAAGTACAGATCACTCAGATTTCCTTCATTCCCCGGGGATTACAGCCACGAGGGAGTGTTTTAGCACAGCTCATGGCTGTAAAATAATTAACCCCTTCAGATGGATTACCTCGTGGGACGTGACGGGTCAGCAGAGGGTATGTATCTTGTGCGTTTATTATTTTGCCAAGCGAGGGTGTTCCTGATGGATTGAGAGAACAATAAAATACTAAAACAACCTGTGTGCTTATTTCATTAAAATACTTTTTAATCATGTGTGTGTGCGTTTTTAATACAATTAGATTAATAATGGATAGGTGTCATAATTGACGCCTCTCCATTATTAATCTGGCTTAATGTCAACTTACAATAGCAAGGTGGCATTAACCCTTCATTACCCCATATCCCACCGCTACAGGGAGTGGGAAGAGAGAGGCCAAGTGCCAGAATTGGAGCATCTTCCAGATGTGCCTTTTCTGGGGTGGCTGGGGGCAGATGTTTTTAGCCACGGGGGGGCCAATAACCATGGACCCTCTCCTGGCTATTAATATCTGCCCTCAGTCACTGGCTTTACCACTCTGGCGGAGAAAATTGCGTGGGAGCCCACGCCAATTTTTTTCGCGATTTAACCCTTAAATTTAATAGCTACAGCGCCCACATTTTGCACATACACACTATTAACATTAGTAGTGTGGAATATGCAAAAAAAAGGGGGATATGAGATGGTTTACTGTATGTAAACCATGTCTCGTATCCTGTCGGGTTTGTGAAGGAGAAATGAAAAGCCGGCAATTGAATTACCGGCTTTTCACATATATCGCGCTGAACTAAATATAAATACAGAATATATATATATATATATGTGTCTCAATGACATATATATATATATATACATACTGTAGATATGTTTTAATGAACATTTGAGCACATAAATCCATTAGATGTCGGTTTTGCAAGCCTGCGAGAAAATCTCGGCATATGGATGCCATACGGATGTCACACGGATGTCAAAAGGATCATTTGAGGCGAGGAAATCGCATCCTCGCACTGCACACGGATCACTGTTTTGGAAACATTTGTGCGATTCTCGTCCGTGAAAAACGGACCTTTTTTTATACAGGTCCTTCTCAAAAAATTAGCATATAGTGTTAAATTTCATTATTTACCATAATGTAATGATTACAATTAAACTTTCATATATTATAGATTCATTATCCACCAACTGAAATTTGTCAGGTCTTTTATTGTTTTAATACTGATGATTTTGGCATACAACTCCTGAAAACCCAAAAAACCTGTCTCAATAAATTAGCATATCAAGAAAAGGTTCTCTAAACGACCTATTACCCTAATCTTCTGAATCAACTAATTAACTCTAAACACATGCAAAAGATACCTGAGGCTTTTAAAAACTCCCTGCCTGGTTCATTACTCAAAAACCCCATCATGGGTAAGACTAGCGACCTGACAGATGTCAAGAAGGCCATCATTGACACCCTCAAGCAAGAGGGTAAGACCCAGAAAGAAATTTCTCAACAAATAGGCTGTTCCCAGAGTGCTGTATCAAGGCACCTCAATGGTAAGTCTGTTGGAAGGAAACAATGTGGCATAAAACGCTGTACAACGAGAAGAGGTGACCGGACCCTGAGGAAGATTGTGGACTGAGTCTGGTGTGGAAACATCCAGAGCCACCGTGCACAGGCGTGTGCAGGAAATGGGCTACAGGTGCCGCATTCCCCAGGTAAAGCCACTTTTGAACCATAAACAGTGGCAGAAGCGCCTGACCTGGGCTACAGAGAAGCAGCACTGGACTGTTGCTAAGTGGTCCCAAGTACTTTTTTCTGATGAAAGCAAATTTTGCATGTCATTCGGAAATCAAGGTGCCAGAGTCTGGAGGAAGGCTGGGTAGAAGGAAATGCCAAAATGCCTGAAGTCCAGTGTCAAGTACCCACAGTCAGTGATGGTGTGGGGTGTCATGTCAGCTGCTGGTGTTGGTCCACTGTGTTTCATCAAGGGCAGGGTCAATGCAGCTAGCTATCAGGAGATTTTGGAGCACTTCATGCTTCCATCGGCTGAAATGCTTTATGGAGATGAAGATTTCATTTTTCAGCACGACCTGGCACCTGCTCACAGTGCCAAAACCACTGGTAAATGGTTTACTGACCATGGTATTACTGTGCTCAATTGGCCTGCCAACTCTCCTGACCTGAACCCCATAGAGAATCTGTGGGATATTGTGAAGAGAAAGTTGAGAGACGCAAGACCCAACACTCTGGATGAGCTTAAGGCCGCTATTGAAGCATCCTGGGCCTCCATAACATCTCAGCAGTGTCACAGGCTGATTGCCTCCATGCCACGCCGCATTGAAGCAGTCATTTCTGCCAAAGGATTCCCGACCAAGTATTGAGTGCATAACTGAACATTATTATTTGATGGTTTTTTTGTTTGTTATTAAAAAACACTTTTATTTGATTGGACGGGTGAAATATGCTAATTTATTGAGACAGGTTTTATGGGTTTTCAGGAGTTGTATGCCAAAATCATCAGTATTAAAACAATAAAAGACCTGACAAATTTCAGTTGGTGGATAATGAATCTATAATATATGAAAGTTTAATTGTAATCATTACATTATGGTAAATAATGAAATTTAACACTATATGCTAATTTTTTGAGAAGGACCTGTACGTTGTGTGTGTCCCCGGCCTTAGTCTAAGTCATGTGGCAAGACTCATCATAGCCAACATTGACTTTTAGGATTGCTACATCCAATAGGTGGCGCTAGAGTTCCAGTCTTCTTCCTCTCAGAACAGGCTAGTCGCACAACCAGCATTATAATTATTAATACCGCCATACTGTGACCATGAGTCAGATACCTCTTCTAACAGGTGCTCTGCAGAGTGATACAATTTAGATGACTTTACAAGAGAATACTGCACTGAGCAGACACATGGGCAGGATGCAAACCAATTAGAGGATGAGTCCTGTCCTCACTTCTGAGTTCTGATATATCAGTACTTAGTACTTGTGTTCCTAATGAAAAGTTCTGGGAGTATCATCAAACTCTGCAGAGCCCTAGAAAAATGCCGCTGACCACAACACTACACCAAAATGCTGCAGACAAAAGAACACTTATGCTCCAAGTCATCATGCAGGCTACACCGGAAGTCTGGTGTAAAAATGATGAAACTGTTTGACTTTCGACATTAATATACCAGTCCTGGAAAGCTCCTCCTACTTTCTGAAAAGTGGGTGTGGCTTATGTAAGGAGTTAAAAGCACCAGAAGAGTCTGGGGGCGGTTACCTTCTCGGCTCTGTGCCCGGAACCTTTGAGCTGTGCCGCAGGTTCCCTAGGGGAGAGACTTGGAGACTGGGACAGGAGGGAAGCAGCCAGAGAGCGGGAAAGAGACGCATGCAGGAGAGAGAGCAGCTTGCAGAGCAGCATGCAGAGCCGGGTGCAGCTGCGCTCCAGAAGAGAGAGAGAAAGAGACTGCCCAGAAAGACTGCATCTTGTAGAGACTGCTCAGAAAGACTGCATCTTGTAGAGACTGCCCAGAAAGACTGCATCCAGTGAGTACTTAAAGCGGACTCTGCTGTGACTTTAGGGGGGCGCTTTGAGACCCGTTGAGAGACTACTACACCCTGGCCCCTGACTCCTGGTACAGAGACTTAACAGTGCAGAGCCCCTTGTTTTCCTGGTACAGAGACAACCGTGCGGAGCCCTGATTTTCTGGCCGTGCTATAAAAGTTAAAGACTCAGAGCCTGTGCATACCACATTAACTCCCGAAACCCCAGGCAGCAGGCTCTCAGAGACTACTCTGCTCACGGACCACAGAGGGACGACAAGTGCCACTGATTCTCGGCGCCTACGTTGGAGAAGACGACCCTCCAAGCAAGTTCTCATGAGACTGATAAGTGTTCTTTTCGCAAGAAATCCTGCTTAATTCTGTTTTATTGTTTAACTCCCGTATTTTTGCATTGTTTTATTGCTAGTTATTTTCCATTGCTTCCTCCCTGCGAGGAGAACCTAATTCCTGTTATTAAACCCCTCAACTGTTGGTCTGCCTGTTCCGTGGTGACATACTCAGTACCTGCATCCTATTACATTTGGCGTAGTCGGCAGGATGTCACACGGTAGTGCAGATAGGGCAGACCAAGCAGCGGGGGAAGTTCCCAGGTCTAGCATTTCCCTGGGAGCCATGTTGAATAATTTGCCAAGGTTCACTGGGAACAATGTAATGCTGTGGAGTTGGACGGAGCGTATCCGGGGAATGATGCGGATGCACCCCATGACACCAGCCCTGGAGGCAGAAATTGCATTGATGGCTCTGGAGGGGGAGGCGCAGGATTCTGTCATGCATAGGTCCCCCCGGGAGAGAGATACCCTGGACAAAGTGCTGCGCATACTTGAGGAAACGCATGGGGACCCCACTGACGTAGGGGAACTTCGCATGCGACTGTTTCACCGGGTACAACGGGAGGGGGAGACCGTGACCCAATTCATGAACGCCCTACAAGAGCTTCACACTGCTATCAGACGAAAGGATGGTGTAGGGGTAGGGTCAGTTGATGTGGTGCTCAGAGATCAGCTAGTGACAGGACTGCGTGACGCAATGATGAAACAGGCACTGCGAGAGCGCATGTGAGTAAAGCCAGACCTGACTTTCTCTGAGGTTGGCAGTGAGGTGCGTGTGCGAGAACAAGAACAGGGAGTGACGGGGCTGGTAGGAAGGGTGCAGAGCGGGGAGGTAACCACCACCGCAGGACCTGAGAATGGAGATTAGACAGGTCCGTGAAGAAATGGTGGCCTCCAGAAGAACTCTGGCAGAGGGGCCCGGCCCTCTGGTGCGAGACAGAGAAGCTGCCCCCCGAAGGGAGGGTGGAACTACCAGGAGGAGAAGCCCTCTTACATGCTACACTTGTGGAGAGTCCGGCCACATTGCTCGATGGTGTCCCCGGCGGAGCCGACCATCCCCGCATCCTCCTTTAAACTAGGTGGCTCTGGGCTTGAGGGGCGCCGCTCAGAGCGTGAAGAACAGAGGAGGAGGAGTAAAAGTCCCCACAGCCTTGTTTCCACGTGCCCTCTGGTCTGGGCAGAAATCAATGGAAGAGCAGTGCGATGCTTGATAGACACCGGCTCACAAGTGACCACCATGCCTGAGAGATATTTCCTAATATATATAAATCTTTATTAGTGGTAATGATACATAAAAATAAAAAGTGCACATGTTGGATAAAATAATTAAAATAAAATTTCAGACAGATATATATAATAGCCAGATAGGCCTACGGTGTACCAAAAGAGATTAAGCAATTATATAGTAGTTATATGTATATGTCCACCAGATATATAAATAATTAAAAGCAATGAATGAAAACGTGAACCTTAAAAATGAAAAAAGTAGCCCATAATAGGGTTAAAAAGGAAAGTGCCGATTGTGCAAAAGTGCAAACATGCAGTATAAGTTAGTGTAAATCACTCAAAAAATCTATCAGGTGCATCGCACACAAAAAACAATAAAGTGGGCAGTATGAAATAAGGAGGACATATACCTTATGGCGTCACCGTATCCAACAAAACGCACATAAGGTGACGTTTTGTTGGATACGGTGACGCCATAAGGTATATGTCCTCCTTATTTCATACTGCCCACTTTATTGTTTTTTGTGTGCGATGCACCTGATAGATTTTTTGAGTGATTTACACTAACTTATACTGCATGTTTGCACTTTTGCACAATCGGCACTTTCCTTTTTAACCCTATTATGGGCTACTTTTTTCATTTTTAAGGTTCACGTTTTCATTCATTGCTTTTAATTATTTATATATCTGGTGGACTTATACATATAACTACTATATAATTGCTTAATCTCTTTTGGTACACCGTAGGCCTATCTGGCTATTATATATATCTGTCTGAAATTTTATTTTAATTATTTTATCCAACATGTGCACTTTTTATTTTTATGTATCATTACCACTAATAAAGATTTATATATATTAATATATATACCCTGCTCTGTTTTCCTTTTTTCTGGGACTGTCATCCTTGCCCTAGGTGGTTGGTTCTCTTCATGGTAGGAGTGGTTTCCACTCACGTTTATTGTTATCACTGGGGCATTATAATATATTACTATTATTATTATTATTATCATTATTATTTTTGCCCCGTATTGTGGTTACAATCTCTTTAACTGAGAGATATTTCCGCCATCACTTCACAGAGGCGCTACGGCCCGAATGGGGTCCTGTGATCAAACTTATGGCGGCCAATCACTTGCCCATCCCGGTCGCAGGGGTGGTATGGATGAACATAGAGGTCTGCGGAAAAGACCTCGGGAGGAGAGGAGTGGTATTGGTGGATGGAGAGGTAGCTAAAGACCATACCGTGACCCTGGGCTTGAATGTGTTAAAAGACCTCGGAAGCCTCGTTTTCAACGAGTCCCCGGAATAGTTCCTACAACAATGGAGCGACCAAACTCCCCAGAGAAGGGTCTTCCAACAACTGATACGGACCGCCCAGGTCCGGGAAGCATACAGCGACGGAAAGGAACTCGGCAAAGTCGTCGTCCCCGCCTCAGTCAATCGAGTGTTGCCCCCTGAGCAGACAGTGCTTCCTGTCATGATTCCCCAATGGCATGGGAACATCAGAAACACAAAATAACAGACTAGCCCTCGGGTGATGGAAACTCAAGCTGACCGTGACCTAAATCTACCACACAACTAACAGTAGCCAGGAAGCATTCCTACGGCTGCCTAGATGCCATGCGCCAGCCGGAGAACTAACTACGCCTGGAAGAGGAAGAAACAGACCTGGCTTACCTCTAGTGAAATTCCCCAAAGATGATAGTAGCCCCCACATATATTAACGGTGAGTTCAGAGGAAAAGACATACACAGTATGAAGGTAGATTTAGCAAAGCGAGGTCCACTTACTAGATAGAGGAAGGATACAAAAGAGGACTTCACGGTCAGCTAAAAAACCCTTTCAAAAACCCATCCTGAAATTACTTTAAGACTCCTGTGTCAACTCATGACACAGGAGTGGCAATTTCAGTCCACAAGAGCTTCCAGTAACAGGAAATGACAAACTGTAAACTGGACAAAAAATACAAAACAAAAAGGACAAGAGTCCACTTAGCTGATCAGCAGACTGGTAGCAGGAACATGCAACTGAAAGACTCAGGTTACAATGATGACCGGCAAGGAAGTGACTGGAGAGCAAGGCTAAATAGGGAACTCCCAAAACTGATGGAAGCAGGTGAGCTGAGGCAGAAAAGAACACACAAGTCTCCAGTACCACCAGCCACCACTAGGGGAGCCCAAAAAGCGGATCACAACAGTACCCCCCCCTTAAGGAGGGGGCACCGAACCCTCACAAGAACCGCCAGGGCGACCTGGATGAGCCCTATGAAAGGCACGAACCAAATCCGAGGCATGAACATCAGAGGCAGTTACCCAAGAATTATCTTCCTGACCATAGCCCTTCCATTTAACCAGATACTGGAGTCTCCACCTGGAAATACGGGAGTCCAAGATCTTCTCTATAACGTACTCCAATTCACCCTCAACCAGCACAGGAGCAGGAGGCTCAGCAGAAGGAACCACCGGCACCTCGTATCTCCGCAACAACGACCGATGGAACACATTATGGATAGCGAAAGATGCCGGGAGGTCCAAACGAAAGGAAACAGGGTTAATAATCTCCAAAATCCTATAGGGACCGATGAACCGAGGCTTAAATTTAGGAGAAGAAACCCTCATTGGGACAAAACGGGAAGACAACCACACCAAGTCCCCAACACGAAGGCGAGGACCAACCCGACGCTGGCGGTTAGCAAACCGCTGAGTCCTCTCCTGGGACAAATTCAAATTGTCCACCACTTGTTCCCAAATCCGATACAACCGATCCACCACAGCATCTACTCCAGGACAATCCGAAGACTTCGCCTGACCAGAAGAAAAACGGGGATGAAACCCCGAATTGCAAAAGAAAGGGGAAACCAAAGTGGCCGAACTAGCCCGATTATTAAGAGCAAACTCCGCCAACGGCAAAAAGGCAACCCAATCATCCTGATCCGCAGACACAAAACACCTCAAATACGTCTCCAAAGTCTGATTAGTTCGCTCCGTCTGGCCATTAGTCTGAGGATGGAAGGCAGACGAAAAAGACAAATCAATGCCCAACCTGGCACAGAATGCCCGCCAAAATCTAGAAACGAACTGGGTACCCCTATCAGAAACGATATTTTCAGGAATACCATGCAAGCGAACCACATTTTGAAAAAACAAAGGAACCAACTCAGACGAGGAAGGCAACTTCGGCAATGGCACCAAATGAACCATCTTAGAAAAACGGTCACACACCACCCAGATAACAGACATCCTCTGAGAGACAGGAAGATCAGAAATAAAGTCCATCGAGATGTGCGTCCAAGGCCTCTTCGGAATAGGCAAGGGCAACAACAACCCGCTAGCCCTAGAACAAGGCTTGGCCCGAGCACACACATCACAAGACTGCACAAAAACACGCACATCTCGAGACAGAGATGGCCACCAGAAGGATCTAGCCACCAAATCCCTGGTACCAAAAATTCCAGGATGACCCACCAGCGTAGAAGAATGAACCTCCGAGATGACTCTACTGGTCCAATCATCAGGAACAAACAGTCTACCAGGTGGACAGCGATCAGGTCTATCCGCCTGAAACTCTTGCAAAGCACGTCGCAGATCTGGGGAAATAGCGGATAATATCACCCCATCCTTAAGGATACCTGTAGGTTCCGAATCACCAGGGGAATCAGGCTCAAAACTCCTAGAAAGGGCATCTGCCTTCACATTCTTAGAACCTGGTAGATATGAGACCACAAAATTAAACCAAGAGAAAAACAACGACCAGCGCGCCTGTCTAGGATTCAGGCGCCTGGCAGACTCAAGATAAATCAGATTCTTGTGATCAGTCAAAACCACCACCTGATGTCTAGCACCCTCAAGCCAATGACGCCACGCCTCAAATGCCCACTTCATGGCCAAAAGCTCCCGATTACCGACATCATAATTTCTTTCGGCGGCAGAAAATTTTCGAGAAAAGAACGCACAAGGTCTCATCACTGAGCAATCGGAACTTTTCTGCGACAAAACCGCCCCCGCTCCGATCTCGGAAGCATCGACCTCAACCTGAAAGGGGAGAGAGACATCAGGCTGGCGCAACACAGGGGCAGACGAAAAGCGGCGCTTAAGTTCCCGAAAGGCCTCCACAGCGGCAGAGGACCAATTGGCAACATCAGCACCCTTCTTAGTCAAATCCGTAAGAGGCTTAGCAACACCAGAAAAACCAGTTATAAATCGACGATAAAAATTAGCAAAGCCCAAGAACTTCTGAAGACCCTTTAGAGAAGTAGGCTGCGTCCAGTCACAAATAGCCCGAACCTTGACAGGGTCCATCTCAACAGAAGAAGGGGAAAAAATGTACCCCAAAAAGGAAATCTTTTGAACCCCAAAAACACACTTAGAACCCTTTACACACAGAGAATTCTCCCGCAAGACCTGAAAATCCCTCCTGACCTGCTGAACATGAGACTCCCAGTCCTCAGAAAAAATCAAAATATCGTCCAAATACACAATCATAAATTTATCCAGATATTCACGGAAAATATCATGCATAAAGGACTGAAAAACTGAAGGTGCATTAGAAAGGCCGAAAGGCATTACTAAATACTCAAAGTGGCCCTCAGGCGTATTAAATGCGGTTTTCCACTCATCCCCTTGCTTAATTCGCACCAAATTATACGCCCCACGGAGATCAATCTTGGAGAACCACTTAGCCCCCCTTATGCGAGCAAACAAATCAGTAAGCAGCGGCAACGGATACTGATATTTGACAGTAATTTTATTCAGGAGTCGATAATCAATACAAGGCCTCAGCGAGCCATCCTTTTTAGAGACAAAGAAAAACCCAGCTCCTAAAGGTGATGAAGAAGGACGAATATGTCCCTTTTCCAGGGACTCCTTAACATACTCTCGCATGGCAGCATGCTCAGGTACAGATAGGTTAAACAAACGACCCTTTGGAAATTTACTGCCTGGAATCAGATCTATGGCGCAATCACACTCTCTGTGGGGAGGGAGAGAACCAATTTTAGGCTCTTCAAAAATATCCCCAAAATCCGACAAAAATGCCGGAACCTCAGAGGGAATAGATGACGAGATAGAAACCAAAGGTATGTCCCCATGAGCCCCCCGACATCCCCAGCTTAACACAGACATAGTTTTCCAGTCCAGTACTGGGTTATGAGATTGCAACCATGGTAATCCAAGCACTAACACATCATGTAAATTATGCAACACGAGGAAGCGAATCATCTCCTGATGGTCTGGAGTCATACGCATAGTCACTTGCGTCCAGAACTGTGGTCTATTACAAGCCAGAGGTGTAGAATCAATACCCTTCAGAGGTATAGGAACTTCCAGAGGCTCCAAATCAAACCCACAGCGCCTGGCGAAGGACCAATCCATGAGACTCAGAGCGGCGCCAGAGTCCACATAGGCATCCACGGTAATAACTGATAATGAACAAATCAGAGTTACAGACAGAAGAAATTTAGACTGTAAAGTGCCAATAGAAACAGACTTGTCAACCTTCCTAGTACGTTTAGAGCATGCTGATATAACATGCGCGGAATCACCACAGTAGAAGCACAAGCCATTTTTGCGCCTATAATTCTGCCGCTCGCTTCTTGACAGAATTCTGTCACATTGCATTTTCTCTGGCGTCCCTTCAGAAGATACCGCCAAATGGTGCACGGGTTTGCGCTCCCGCAAACGCCGATCAATCTGAATCGCCATTGTGATGGACTCATTCAGACCTGTGGGCGTAGGAAACCCCACCATGACATCCTTAACGGCATCAGAAAGGCCTTCTCTGAAAATTGCCGCTAGGGCACACTCATTCCACTGAGTAAGCACAGACCATTTACGAAATTTTTGGCAGTATATCTCAGCTTCATCTTGCCCTTGAGACAGGGCTATTAAAGCTTTTTCAGCTTGAATCTCCAAATTAGGTTCCTTATACAGCAACCCTAAAGCCAGAAAAAACGCATCCACATTGAGCAACGCAGGATCCCCTGGTGTCAATGAAAATGCCCAATTTTGAGGGTCACCTCGCAGCAAAGAAATCACAATCTTAACCTGCTGAACAGGATCTCCAGAGGAGTGAGGTCTGAGAGAAAGGAATAATTTACAATTACATTTGAAATTCAGAAACCGAGATCTATCTCCGGAAAATACCTCTGGTGTAGGAATCTTAGGTTCAGAAATAGGAGTACGTATAACATAATCTTGTAAATTCTGAACCTTCGTAGCAAGATTATTTAAACCTGCAGCCAAACTCTGAGAGTCCATCCTTACACCGGAGAGATCAGAGCCATTCAAGGATTAGAAGGAGAGAAAGGCAAGGCTGTAAATAGAGCAGAAATACAACTGAGCCAACTAAGTAGCAAACATGTGAGGAAAAAAAAAAAAAAAAATCTACAGACTTCTTTTACTCTCCTTTCTTCTGCCAATTACTTTAACTGGGCCGGTCATACTGTCATGATTCCCCAATGGCATGGGAACATCAGAAACACAAAATAACAGACTAGCCCTCGGGTGATGGAAACTCAAGCTGACCGTGACCTAAATCTACCACACAACTAACAGTAGCCAGGAAGCATTCCTACGGCTGCCTAGATGCCATGCGCCAGCCGGAGAACTAACTACGCCTGGAAGAGGAAGAAACAGACCTGGCTTACCTCTAGTGAAATTCCCCAAAGATGATAGTAGCCCCCACATATATTAACGGTGAGTTCAGAGGAAAAGACATACACAGTATGAAGGTAGATTTAGCAAAGCGAGGTCCACTTACTAGATAGAGGAAGGATACAAAAGAGGACTTCACGGTCAGCTAAAAAACCCTTTCAAAAACCCATCCTGAAATTACTTTAAGACTCCTGTGTCAACTCATGAGACAGGAGTGGCAATTTCAGTCCACAAGAGCTTCCAGTAACAGGAAATGACAAACTGTAAACTGGACAAAAAATACAAAACAAAAAGGACAAGAGTCCACTTAGCTGATCAGCAGACTGGTAGCAGGAACATGCAACTGAAAGACTCAGGTTACAATGATGACCGGCAAGGAAGTGACTGGAGAGCAAGGCTAAATAGGGAACTCCCAAAACTGATGGAAGCAGGTGAGCTGAGGCAGAAAAGAACACACAAGTCTCCAGTACCACCAGCCACCACTAGGGGAGCCCAAAAAGCGGATCACAACAGCTTCCCCTGCCTGTACGAGCTGGCATCCCGCTGGAGGGAGTCGAAGTCCAAATTGAGCCCAGCAGAGCCGACCAGCTGCCGTCAGGAATATTGGTTGCACGGTCCCTGGCTACCGTGCGGGATGGAACTGTCCTTGTGCGCTGCATCAATTTGGGGGAGAAAGATATAACTTTGCCCCCTAGAAGCAAAGTTGCTCAAGTCCTGGGCCTTCCAGATGAATTGGTCCCCACTGAGGCGGTACAGCTGACAGCAAGGCCAGAAGATCCGTGGCTGGTGACCGTCAAGGCGGAGGCAGCTCCGGACCCCAGGTTAATGCAAGAAGGGCGCCAGATACTGGAATGCATGAGGGCGGAGCTCTCGGAACTTACTCCACAGCAGGTACCTCAGGTAGAAGCTGTATTGGGGAAATTTCAGGATGCGTTCGCCAAAGATGAAGATGACTTTGGACGTACCACGGCCATTACCCACGAGATACCCACCGGGGATGCGGCGCCAATCCGGGAACGGTACCGCCAAATACCTCCACAGATGTACCAGGAGGTGAAGGGAATGCTGTCACACATGCTGAAGAAGGGAGTTATACGTGAGAGTCAGAGCCCGTGGGCTGCCCCTATCGTCTTGGTGAGAAAGAAAGACGGGTCCCTGCGGTTCTGTGTGGACTATCGGCGGCTCAATGCTTGCACAGTGCGGGACTCGTACCCACTGCCCAGGATAGAAGAGTCCCTGACGGCACTAGGGAATGCCAGATATTTCTCCACGTTAGACTTGGCCAGCGGCTACTGGCAGGTGCCCATGTCTGAGCAAGACCGAGCCAAGACGGCCTTCATCCTTCCGATGGGACTGTATGAGTTTGACCGGATGCCCTTCGGCCTAGCAAACGCCCCAGGAACATTTCAGCGACTCATGGAGAGATGTCTGGGAGACCTGAACTTTGAAGCCACTTTGATCTACTTGGATGATATCATCGTCTTTGCCCCCACCTTTGAGGAGCATCTGCAGAGATTAGAGCAAGTTCTGAGTCGGCTACAGAAGTATGGCTTGAAAGTGAAACCCCAGAAATGTCACCTCTTCCGTACCGAGATTGAATACTTGGGACATGTTGTCTCCGCTGAAGGGGTGAGGCCTTCCCAGGAGAAGATCGCTGCGGTACAAGAGTGGCCAACTCCAAAAACGGTGAAAGATGTGCGTGCATTCCTGGGACTCACGGGATACTTCAGACGCTTTGTAAAAGACTTTACCCGCCTTGCTAATCCACTCCAGGAGTTGTTGAGGGGAGTGCCCTCTTGCGCCAAAAACAAGAACATACAGTGGGGGAAGCATCAGGAGGAGGCATTCTTGGCTTTGAAGAAGGCATTGACGGAGGCCCCCGTGCTGGCCTACGCTGACTTCACACAACCGTTCATCTTGCACACTGACGGGAGCCTGCAGGGCCTCGGGGCTGTACTGTCGCAGATGCAGGACGGGAAAGAGCGCGTCATCGCATACGCCAGTCGGTCTCTGCATGACTCAGAAAGGAATCCAGAAAATTACAGTTCATTCAAGCTGGAGTTGTTGGCGCTGGTGTGGGCAATGACTGAGAAGTTCGCAGAATATCTGGCTGGCTCAGAAGTTCATGTACGCACCGATAACAATCCGTTGGCCCATCTCGAGAATGCCAAGTTAGGCGCCCTAGAACAACGTTGGGTAGCCCGAATGGCCAAGTTCCGATACAGAATTTCGTATAAAAGAGGAGCTGAGAATGTACATGCGGATGCCCTCTCTCGAGTAAACTATCACAAACCAGCACCCAGCCAGGATGAAGAACTGGAAGATGTAGAGGTTCCAGGTTTTGGAAAGACTGCCAGGACGGTGGCAGCGGCGCGGGAAATTGAACAGGAAGAGGCCTGTGTGAATTTGCTGGAGCAGCCCCGCGATGAGTGGGTCCGAGTACAACAGGAGGATCCGGAGCTAGCTCAGTTGAGAAGGTGGGTCGTGTCTGAACAAATGCCCAATCAACGTGAGAGGAGGTCCATGTCACCTGAAGTACTGAAGATGCTACGCCAGTGGGAGAGGCTCGAGTTGCGGGATGGTATCCTGTACTGGAAAGTATTCCTGCAAACAGAACTCAGTCTTGTATGGCAGACAGTGATTCCCTCGTCCATGATAGACCAGTGTTGTGATCCGCTTTTTGGGCTCCCCTAGTGGTGGCTGGTGGTACTGGAGACTTGTGTGTTCTTTTCTGCCTCAGCTCACCTGCTTCCATCAGTTTTGGGAGTTCCCTATTTAGCCTTGCTCTCCAGTCACTTCCTTGCCGGTCATCATTGTAACCTGAGTCTTTCAGTTGCATGTTCCTGCTACCAGTCTGCTGATCAGCTAAGTGGACTCTTGTCCTTTTTGTTTTGTATTTTTTGTCCAGTTTACAGTTTGTCATTTCCTGTTACTGGAAGCTCTTGTGGACTGAAATTGCCACTCCTGTGTCATGAGTTGACACAGGAGTCTTAAAGTAATTTCAGGATGGGTTTTTGAAAGGGTTTTTCAGCTGACCGTGAAGTCCTCTTTTGTATCCTTCCTCTATCTAGTAAGTGGACCTCGCTTTGCTAAATCTACCTTCATACTGTGTATGTCTTTTCCTCTGAACTCACCGTTAATATATGTGGGGGCTACTATCATCTTTGGGGAATTTCACTAGAGGTAAGCCAGGTCTGTTCCTTCCTCTACCAGGCGTAGTTAGTTCTCCGGCTGGCGCATGGCATCTAGGCAGCCGTAGGAATGCTTCCTGGCTACTGTTAGTTGTGTGGTAGATTTAGGTCACGGTCAGCTTGAGTTTCCATCACCCGAGGGCTAGTCTGTTATTTTGTGTTTCTGATGTTCCCATGCCATTGGGGAATCATGACAGTATGACCAGCCACTGTTAAAGTAATTGGTAGAAGAAAGGAGAGTAAAAGAAGTCTGTAGATTTTTTTTTTTTTTTTTTCCTCACATGTTTGCTACTTAGTTGGCTCAGTTGTATTTCTGCTCTATTTACAGCCTTGCCTTTCTCTCCTTCTAATCCTTGAATGGCTCTGATCTCTCCGATTTAAGGATGGACTCTCAGAGTTTGGCTGCAGGTTTAAATAATCTTGCTACGAAGGTTCAGAATTTACAAGATTATGTTATACGTACTCCTATTTCTGAACCTAAGATTCCTACACCAGAGGTATTTTCCGGAGATAGATCTCGGTTTCTGAATTTCAAATGTAATTGTAAATTATTCCTTTCTCTCAGACCTCACTCCTCTGGAGATCCTGTTCAGCAGGTTAAGATTGTGATTTCTTTGCTGCGAGGTGACCCTCAAAATTGGGCATTTTCATTGACACCAGGGGATCCTGCGTTGCTCAATGTGGATGCGTTTTTTCTGGCTTTAGGGTTGCTGTATGAGGAACCTAATTTGGAGATTCAAGCTGAAAAAGCTTTAATAGCCCTGTCTCAAGGGCAAGATGAAGCTGAGATATACTGCCAAAAATTTCGTAAATGGTCTGTGCTTACTCAGTGGAATGAGTGTGCCCTAGCTGCAATTTTCAGAGAAGGCCTTTCTGATGCCGTTAAGGATGTCATGGTGGGGTTTCCTACGCCCACAGGTCTGAATGAGTCCATCACAATGGCGATTCAGATTGATCGGCGTTTGCGGGAGCGCAAACCCGTGCACCATTTGGCGGTATCTTCTGAAGGGACGCCAGAGAAAATGCAATGTGACAGAATTCTGTCAAGAAGCGAGCGGCAGAATTATAGGCGCAAAAATGGCTTGTGCTTCTACTGTGGTGATTCCGCGCATGTTATATCAGCATGCTCTAAACGTACTAGGAAGGTTGACAAGTCTGTTTCTATTGGCACTTTACAGTCTAAATTTCTTCTGTCTGTAACTCTGATTTGTTCATTATCAGTTATTACCGTGGATGCCTATGTGGACTCTGGCGCCGCTCTGAGTCTCATGGATTGGTCCTTCGCCAGGCGCTGTGGGTTTGATTTGGAGCCTCTGGAAGTTCCTATACCTCTGAAGGGTATTGATTCTACACCTCTGGCTTGTAATAGACCACAGTTCTGGACGCAAGTGACTATGCGTATGACTCCAGACCATCAGGAGATGATTCGCTTCCTCGTGTTGCATAATTTACATGATGTGTTAGTGCTTGGATTACCATGGTTGCAATCTCATAACCCAGTACTGGACTGGAAAACTATGTCTGTGTTAAGCTGGGGATGTCGGGGGGCTCATGGGGACATACCTTTGGTTTCTATCTCGTCATCTATTCCCTCTGAGGTTCCGGCATTTTTGTCGGATTTTGGGGATATTTTTGAAGAGCCTAAAATTGGTTCTCTCCCTCCCCACAGAGAGTGTGATTGCGCCATAGATCTGATTCCAGGCAGTAAATTTCCAAAGGGTCGTTTGTTTAACCTATCTGTACCTGAGCATGCTGCCATGCGAGAGTATGTTAAGGAGTCCCTGGAAAAGGGACATATTCGTCCTTCTTCATCACCTTTAGGAGCTGGGTTTTTCTTTGTCTCTAAAAAGGATGGCTCGCTGAGGCCTTGTATTGATTATCGACTCCTGAATAAAATTACTGTCAAATATCAGTATCCGTTGCTGCTGCTTACTGATTTGTTTGCTCGCATAAGGGGGGCTAAGTGGTTCTCCAAGATTGATCTCCGTGGGGCATATAATTTGGTGCGAATTAAGCAAGGGGATGAGTGGAAAACCGCATTTAATACGCCTGAGGGCCACTTTGAGTATTTAGTAATGCCTTTCGGCCTTTCTAATGCACCTTCAGTTTTTCAGTCCTTTATGCATGATATTTTCCGTGAATATCTGGATAAATTTATGATTGTGTATTTGGACGATATTTAGATTTTTTCTGAGGACTGGGAGTCTCATGTTCAGCAGGTCAGGAGGGTTTTTCAGGTCTTGCGGGAGAATTCTCTGTGTGTAAAGGGTTCTAAGTGTGTTTTTGGGGTTCAAAAGATTTCCTTTTTGGGGTACATTTTTTCCCCTTCTTCTGTTGAGATGGACCCTGTCAAGGTTCGGGCTATTTGTGACTGGACGCAGCCTACTTCTCTAAAGGGTCTTCAGAAGTTCTTGGGCTTTGCTAATTTTTATCGTCGATTTATAACTGGTTTTTCTGGTGTTGCTAAGCCTCTTACGGATTTGACTAAGAAGGGTGCTGATGTTGCCAATTGGTCCTCTGCCGCTGTGGAGGCCTTTCGGGAACTTAAGCGCCGCTTTTCGTCTGCCCCTGTGTTGCGCCAGCCTGATGTCTCTCTCCCCTTTCAGGTTGAGGTCGATGCTTCCGAGATCGGAGCGGGGGCGGTTTTGTCGCAGAAAAGTTCCGATTGCTCAGTGATGAGACCTTGTGCGTTCTTTTCTCGAAAATTTTCTGCCGCCGAAAGAAATTATGATGTCGGTAATCGGGAGCTTTTGGCCATGAAGTGGGCATTTGAGGCGTGGCGTCATTGGCTTGAGGGTGCTAGACATCAGGTGGTGGTTTTGACTGATCACAAGAATCTGATTTATCTTGAGTCTGCCAGGCGCCTGAATCCTAGACAGGCGCGCTGGTCGTTGTTTTTCTCTTGGTTTAATTTTGTGGTCTCATATCTACCAGGTTCTAAGAATGTGAAGGCAGATGCCCTTTCTAGGAGTTTTGAGCCTGATTCCCCTGGTGATTCGGAACCTACAGGTATCCTTAAGGATGGGGTGATATTATCCGCTATTTCCCCAGATCTGCGACGTGCTTTGCAAGAGTTTCAGGCGGATAGACCTGATCGCTGTCCACCTGGTAGACTGTTTGTTCCTGATGATTGGACCAGTAGAGTCATCTCGGAGGTTCATTCTTCTACGCTGGTGGGTCATCCTGGAATTTTTGGTACCAGGGATTTGGTGGCTAGATCCTTCTGGTGGCCATCTCTGTCTCGAGATGTGCGTGTTTTTGTGCAGTCTTGTGATGTGTGTGCTCGGGCCAAGCCTTGTTCTAGGGCTAGCGGGTTGTTGTTGCCCTTGCCTATTCCGAAGAGGCCTTGGACGCACATCTCGATGGACTCTATTTCTGATCTTCCTGTCTCTCAGAGGATGTCTGTTATCTGGGTGGTGTGTGACCGTTTTTCTAAGATGGTTCATTTGGTGCCATTGCCGAAGTTGCCTTCCTCGTCTGAGTTGGTTCCTTTGTTTTTTCAAAATGTGGTTCGCTTGCATGGTATTCCTGAAAATATCGTTTCTGATAGGGGTACCCAGTTCGTTTCTAGATTTTGGCGGGCATTCTGTGCCAGGTTGGGCATTGATTTGTCTTTTTCGTCTGCCTTCCATCCTCAGACTAATGGCCAGACGGAGCGAACTAATCAGACTTTGGAGACGTATTTGAGGTGTTTTGTGTCTGCGGATCAGGATGATTGGGTTGCCTTTTTGCCGTTGGCGGAGTTTGCTCTTAATAATCGGGCTAGTTCGGCCACTTTGGTTTCCCCTTTCTTTTGCAATTCGGGGTTTCATCCCCGTTTTTCTTCTGGTCAGGCGGAGTCTTCGGATTGTCCTGGAGTAGATGCTGTGGTGGATCGGTTGTATCGGATTTGGGAACAAGTGGTGGACAATTTGAATTTGTCCCAGGAGAGGACTCAGCGGTTTGCTAACCGCCAGCGTCGGGTTGGTCCTCGCCTTCGTGTTGGGGACTTGGTGTGGTTGTCTTCCCGTTTTGTCCCAATGAGGGTTTCTTCTCCTAAATTTAAGCCTCGGTTCATTGGTCCCTATAGGATTTTGGAGATTATTAACCCTGTTTCCTTTTGTTTGGACCTCCCGGCATCTTTCGCTATCCATAATGTGTTCCATCGGTCGTTGTTGCGGAGATACGAGGTGCCGGTGGTTCCTTCTGCTGAGCCTCCTGCTCCTGTGCTGGTTGAGGGTGAATTGGAGTACGTTATAGAGAAGATCTTGGACTCCCGTATTAACAGGCGGAGACTCCAGTATCTGGTTAAATGGAAGGGCTATGGTCAGGAAGATAATTCTTGGGTAACTGCCTCTGATGTTCATGCCTCGGATTTGGTTCGTGCCTTTCATAGGGCTCATCCAGGTCGCCCTGGCGGTTCTTGTGAGGGTTCGGTGCCCCCTCCTTAAGGGGGGGGTACTGTTGTGATCCGCTTTTTGGGCTCCCCTAGTGGTGGCTGGTGGTACTGGAGACTTGTGTGTTCTTTTCTGCCTCAGCTCACCTGCTTCCATCAGTTTTGGGAGTTCCCTATTTAGCCTTGCTCTCCAGTCACTTCCTTGCCGGTCATCATTGTAACCTGAGTCTTTCAGTTGCATGTTCCTGCTACCAGTCTGCTGATCAGCTAAGTGGACTCTTGTCCTTTTTGTTTTGTATTTTTTGTCCAGTTTACAGTTTGTCATTTCCTGTTACTGGAAGCTCTTGTGGACTGAAATTGCCACTCCTGTGTCATGAGTTGACACAGGAGTCTTAAAGTAATTTCAGGATGGGTTTTTGAAAGGGTTTTTCAGCTGACCGTGAAGTCCTCTTTTGTATCCTTCCTCTATCTAGTAAGTGGACCTCGCTTTGCTAAATCTACCTTCATACTGTGTATGTCTTTTCCTCTGAACTCACCGTTAATATATGTGGGGGCTACTATCATCTTTGGGGAATTTCACTAGAGGTAAGCCAGGTCTGTTCCTTCCTCTTCCAGGCGTAGTTAGTTCTCCGGCTGGCGCATGGCATCTAGGCAGCCGTAGGAATGCTTCCTGGCTACTGTTAGTTGTGTGGTAGATTTAGGTCACGGTCAGCTTGAGTTTCCATCACCCGAGGGCTAGTCTGTTATTTTGTGTTTCTGATGTTCCCATGCCATTGGGGAATCATGACAGACCAGGTGGCTAAGGAAGCACATGAGAAAGGAGCACACTTTGGGCCAGAAAAGACGTTCCAGTGGTTACAGCGCCTATTTTATCACCCCCACTTAAGGAACACTGTGGATAAAGTATGTCGGCAATGCAGAAGTTGTGAGCTGGTCAAACCACCAGAACAAAGAGCTCCCACAGAGACGGTGAGGTCTTCTGGCCCCATGGACCTACTGGCAATAGATTACTTGACAATTGGACCAGCACATCAAGGTTATGAGCATTGTTTAGTGATGATAGACCACTTTACTAAATTTGCCGTAGTGACGCCCACGCGGGACCAAACTGCCGAGTCTGCGGCTCACGCAATCTGCAAACACTTCATTCAGGTGTACGGGTGTCCCAAGCGCATCCATTCTGATCAAGGGGCCTGCTTCCTCAGAAGAGTGATGGAGGAGCTGCACCAGCTGTACAAAATAGATAAGTCCCGGACCACCCCTTATCATCCACAGGGGAATGGGGCTTGTGAAAGATTTAACCGCACTCTGATTTAAATGCTGAGGACTCTGGAGGAGGACCAGAAGGCGAAGTGGACTGAGTCCGTCCCTGAATTGGTGTGGGCATATAACAATCGTAAACACAGCACTACCGGATTCACCCCCTACTCTCTGTTCTTTGGCCGACCCGGGAAGGGACTGGCAGAGCTGGCGCTGGAACCCGAGGAGGACTACCCACGGACGGGGGTGTGTTGTGAATTAGACTTTTTTGGCTCCCTCTTGTGGTCACTAGTGATATGACTCTGGGATTGTCTTTCCTCAGTTTGGCACCCACCTGGGTCATTAGTCCAGGGGTGTTGCTATATAAACTTCCTGGTTTCTCAGTCCAGTGCCTGGCATCGTTGTAATCAGTTCCTTTCTGTTTGCTCCTGTCTGCTGGTCTTGGATCTTGCAAAATTAAGCTAAGTCCTGCTTCCTTGTTTTTTGTTTTTTTGCTTTGCTCTTATTTTTGTCCAGCTTGTACTAAATGTGATTCCTGATTTTGCTGGAAGCCCTAGGGGGCTGGTGTTCTCCCCCCGGGCCGTTAGACGGTTCGGGGGTTCTTGAATATCCAGCGTGGAAATTTTGATAGGGTTTTTGCTGACCATATAAGTCATCTTACTATATTCTGCTATTAGTCAGTGGGCCTCTCTTTGCTAAATATCTAGTTCATTCTTACGTTTGTCTTTTCTCCTTACCTCACCGTTATTATTTGTTGGGGGCTTGTATCCAACTTTTGGGGTCTTTTCCCTGGAGGCAAGAAAGGTCTATCTTTTCCCTTCTAGGATTAGTTAGTTCTCCGGCTGGCGCGAGACGTCTAGAACCAACATAGGCACGTTCCCCGGCTGCTGCTATTTGTGGTGCTAGGATTAGATATATGGTCAGCCCAGTTACCACTGCCCTATGAGCTGTTTTTTTGTGTTTGCAAACTTGGTATGTACTTTTGAGACCCTCTGCCATTGGGGTCATAACAGTATGCCAGGCCAAGGTTGAATGTTTAATGCATTGCAGAAGTGGGATAACAAGAAAGGAAAGTCTGAGGTTTTTTTTTTTTTTTGTTTTTATTTTCCTTTCCTCTCTTTTTTCCTCCCCTTTACCTCTGAGTGGCTTGTGCTTGCTGCAGACATGAATGTCCAGACTTTGATTACAAGTGTGGATCAGCTTGCTGCTCGTGTGCAGGGCATACAAGATTTTGTTACCAGTAGTCCAATGTCTGAACCTAAAATACCTATTCCTGAACTGTTCTCTGGAGACCGATTTAAGTTTAGGAATTTCAGGAATAATTGTAAATTGTTTCTATCTCTGAGACCCCGTTCATCTGGAGACTCAGCTCAGCAAGTAAAAATTGTTATCTCTTTCTTACGGGGCGACCCTCAGGATTGGGCCTTCTCGCTAGCGCCAGGAGATCCAGCATTGGCAAATATTGATGCGTTTTTTCTGGCGCTCGGATTGCTTTACGAGGAACCCAATCTTGAAATTCAGGCAGAAAAAGCATTGCTGGCTATTTCTCAGGGTCAGGATGAAGCTGAAGTGTATTGCCAAAAATTTCGGAAATGGTCCGTGCTTACTCAGTGGAATGAGTGTGCTCTGGCCGCAAATTTCAGAAATGGCCTTTCTGAAGCCATTAAGAATGTGATGGTGGGTTTCTCCATTCCTACAGGTCTGAATGATTCCATGGCGCTGGCTATTCAAATTGACCGGCGTTTGCGGGAGCGCAAAGCCGCGAATCCTCTGGTGGTGTTGTCTGAACAAACACCTGATTTAATGCAATGTGGTAGAATTCAGACTAGAAATGAACGGAAAAATCATAGACGTCAGAATGGGTTGTGTTTTTACTGTGGTGATTCTACACATGTTATATCAGCATGCTCTAAACGCCTAACTAGGGTTGTTAGTCCTGTCGCCATTGGTAATTTGCAACCTAAATTTATTTTGTCTGTGACTTTAATTTGCTCATTGTCCTCCTACCCTGTTATGGCGTTTGTGGATTCAGGTGCTGCCCTGAGTCTTATGGATCTGTCGTTTGCCAAGCGCTGTGGTTTTGTTCTTGAGCCGTTGGTAAATCCTATCCCTCTTAGAGGTATTGATGCTACGCCATTGGCGGAAAATAAACCGCAGTTTTGGACACAGGTAACCATGTGCATGACTCCTGAACATCGGGAGGTGATTCGTTTTCTTGTTCTGCATAAAATGCATGATTTGGTCGTTTTGGGTCTGCCATGGTTACAGACCCATAATCCAGTCTTGGATTGGAAGGCAATGTCTGTGTCAAGTTGGGGCTGTCAGGGAATTCATGGTGATTCCCCGCCGGTGTCTATTGCTTCCTCTACTCCTTCAGAAGTTCCTGAGTATTTGTCTGATTACCAGGATGTATTCAGCGAGTCCAGGTCCAGTGCTCTTCCTCCTCATAGGGACTGTGACTGCGCTATAGATTTGATTCCAGGTAGTAAATTTCCTAAGGGAAGATTATTTAATCTGTCTGTACCTGAGCATACCGCAATGCGTTCGTATATCAAGGAATCTCTGGAGAAGGGGCATATCCGTCCATCCTCTTACCCTCTTGGTGCGGGATTCTTTTTTGTGGCCAAGAAGGACGGATCTTTGAGACCTTGTATTGACTATCGGCTTCTGAATAAAATCACTGTTAAATTTCAGTATCCTTTGCCTCTGTTGTCGGACTTGTTTGCCCGGATTAAAGGTGCCAAGTGGTTCACCAAGATAGATCTTCGTGGTGCGTACAACCTTGTGCGCATTAAGCAAGGAGATGAATGGAAAACTGCATTTAATACGCCCGAAGGTCATTTTGAGTACTTGGTGATGCCTTTCGGGCTCTCTAATGCTCCTTCAGTGTTTCAGTCCTTTATGCATGATATTTTCCGGAAGTATCTGGATAAATTTATGATTGTTTATCTGGATGATATTCTGTTTTTTTCTGATGATTGGGACTCGCATGTAGAGCAGGTCAGGATGGTGTTTCAGGTTTTGCGTGAGAATGCTTTGTTTGTTAAGGGCTCAAAGTGTCTCTTTGGAGTACAGAAGGTTCCCTTTTTGGGTTTTATTTTTTCCCCTTCTGCGGTGGAGATGGACCCAGTCAAGGTCCAAGCTATTCATGATTGGACTCAACCCACGTCAGTTAAGAGTCTTCAGAAGTTCTTGGGTTTTGCTAACTTCTACCGTCGTTTTATCGCTAATTTTTCTAGCGTTGTTAAACCTTTGACGGATATGACCAAGAAAGGTTCTGATGTTGCTAACTGGGCTCCTGCAGCCGTGGAAGCCTTTCAAGAGTTGAAGCGCCGGTTTACTTCGGCGCCTGTTTTGTGCCAGCCTGATGTCTCACTTCCCTTTCAGGTTGAAGTGGATGCTTCTGAGATTGGGGCAGGGGCCGTTTTGTCGCAGAGAGGCCCTGGTTGCTCTGTAATGCGACCATGTGCTTTTTTCTCTAGGAAGTTTTCGCCTGCTGAGCGGAATTATGATGTTGGCAATCGGGAGTTGTTAGCCATGAAGTGGGCATTTGAGGAGTGGCGTCATTGGCTCGAGGGTGCTAAGCATCGTGTGGTGGTCTTGACTGATCACAAAAATCTGATGTATCTCGAGTCTGCTAAACGCCTGAATCCTAGACAGGCCCGCTGGTCATTGTTTTTCTCCCGTTTTGACTTTGTGGTCTCGTATTTACCAGGTTCAAAGAATGTGAAGGCTGATGCTCTTTCAAGGAGCTTTGTGCCTGACTCTCCTGGAGTCGCAGAACCAGTTGGTATTCTCAAAGAGGGAGTTATCCTGTCAGCCATTTCTCCGGATTTGCGACGTGTGTTGCAGAGATTTCAGGCTGGTAGACCTGACTCTTGTCCACCTGACAGACTGTTTGTTCCTGATAAGTGGACCAGCAGAGTCATTTCCGAGGTTCATTCCTCGGTGTTGGCAGGGCATCCGGGAATTTTTGGCACCAGAGATCTGGTGGCTAGGTCCTTTTGGTGGCCTTCCTTGTCACGGGATGTGCGGTCATTTGTGCAGTCCTGTGGGACTTGTGCTCGAGCTAAGCCTTGCTGTTCTCGTGCCAGCGGGTTGCTCTTGCCCTTGCCTGTCCCGAAGAGGCCTTGGACACACATTTCCATGGATTTCATTTCAGATCTTCCGGTGTCTCAGGGCATGTCTGTCATCTGGGTGGTATGTGATCGCTTTTCCAAGATGGTCCATTTGGTATCTTTGCCTAAGCTGCCTTCCTCTTCCGATCTGGTTCCTTTGTTCTTTCAGAATGTGGTTCGTTTACACGGCATTCCTGAGAATATTGTGTCTGACAGAGGATCCCAGTTTGTTTCCAGGTTCTGGCGATCCTTTTGTGCTAAGATGGGCATTGATTTGTCATTTTCGTCTGCCTTTCATCCTCAGACTAATGGTCAAACGGAGCGAACTAATCAGACTCTGGAGGCTTATTTGAGGTGTTTTGTTTCTGCAGATCAGGATGATTGGGTGACCTTCTTGCCGTTGGCTGAGTTTGCCCTTAATAATGGGGCTAGTTCCGCTACTTTGGTTTCGCCATTTTTTTGCAACTCTGGTTTCCATCCTCGTTTTTCCTCGGGACATGTGGAGCCTTCTGACTGTCCTGGAGTAGATTCCGTGGTGGATAGGTTGCAGCGGATCTGGAATCATGTGGTGGACAACTTGAAGTTGTCACAGGAGAAGGCTCAGCGTTTTGCCAACCGCCGCCGCGGTGTGGGTCCCCGACTTCGTGTTGGGGATTTGGTATGGCTGTCTTCTCGATTTGTTCCTATGAAGGTCTCCTCTCCTAAATTTAAGCCTCGCTTCATCGGTCCTTACAAGATATTGGAAATCCTTAATCCTGTGTCCTTTCGCTTGGATCTTCCGGTGTCGTTTGCTATTCACAACGTGTTCCATAGGTCTTTGTTGCGGCGGTACGTTGTACCTGTGGTTCCTTCTGTTGAGCCTCCTGCTCCGGTGTTGGTTGAGGGCGAGTTGGAGTACGTGGTGGAGAAGATCTTGGATTCTCGTCTCTCCAGGCGGAGGCTTCAGTATCTGGTCAAGTGGAAGGGCTATGGTCAGGAGGATAATTCCTGGGTGGTTGCCTCTGATGTGCATGCGGCCGATTTAGTTCGTGCCTTTCACGCTGCTCATCCTGATCGCCCTGGTGGTCTTGGTGACGGCTCGGTGACCCCTCCTTAAAGGGGGGGTACTGTTGTGAATTAGACTTTTTTGGCTCCCTCTTGTGGTCACTAGTGATATGACTCTGGGATTGTCTTTCCTCAGTTTGGCACCCACCTGGGTCGTTAGTCCAGGGGTGTTGCTATATAAACTTCCTGGTTTCTCAGTCCAGTGCCTGGCATTGTTGTAATCAGTTCCTTTCTGTTTGCTCCTGTCTGCTGGTCTTGGATCTTGCAAAATTAAGCTAAGTCCTGCTTCCTTGTTTTTTGGTTTTTTGCTTTGCTCTTATTTTTGTCCAGCTTGTACTAAATGTGATTCCTGATTTTGCTGGAAGCCCTAGGGGGCTGGTGTTCTCCCCCCGGGCCGTTAGACGGTTCGGGGGTTCTTGAATATCCAGCGTGGAAATTTTGATAGGGTTTTTGCTGACCATATAAGTCATCTTACTATATTCTGCTATTAGTCAGTGGGCCTCTCTTTGCTAAATATCTAGTTCATTCTTACGTTTGTCTTTTCTCCTTACCTCACCGTTATTATTTGTTGGGGGCTTGTATCCAACTTTTGGGGTCTTTTCTCTGGAGGCAAGAAAGGTCTATCTTTTCCCTTCTAGGGTTAGTTAGTTCTCCGGCTGGTGCGAGACGTCTAGAACCAACGTAGGCACGATCCCCGGCTGCTGCTATTTGTGGTGCTAGGATTAGATATATGGTCAGCCCAGTTACCACTGCCCTATGAGCTGTTTTTTTGTGTTTGCAGACTTGGTATGTACTTTTGAGACCCTCTGCCATTGGGGTCATAACAGTATTCCAGGCCAAAGTTGAATGTTTAATGCATTGCAGAAGTGGGATTACAAGAAAGGAAAGTCTGAGTTTTTTTTTTTTTTTTTTTTTCCTTTCCTCTCTTTTTTCCTCCCCTTTACCTCTGAGTGGCTTGTGCTTGCTGCAGACATGAATGTCCAGACTTTGATTACAAGTGTGGATCAGCTTGCTGCTCGTGTGCAGGGCATACAAGATTTTGTTACCAGTAGTCCAATGTCTGAACCTAAAATACCTATTCCTGAACTGTTCTCTGGAGACCGATTTAAGTTTAGGAATTTCAGGAATAATTGTAAATTGTTTCTATCTCTGAGACCCCGTTCATCTGGAGACTCAGCTCAGCAAGTAAAAATTGTTATCTCTTTCTTACGGGGCGACCCTCAGGATTGGGCCTTCTCGCTAGCGCCAGGAGATCCGGCATTGGCAAATATTGATGCGTTTTTTCTGGCGCTCGGATTGCTTTACGAGGAACCCAATCTTGAAATTCAGGCAGAAAAAGCCTTGCTGGCTATTTCTCAGGGTCAGGATGAAGCTGAAGTGTATTGCCAAAAATTTCGGAAATGGTCCGTGCTTACTCAGTGGAATGAGTGTGCTCTGGCCGCAAATTTCCGAAATGGCCTTTCTGAAGCCATTAAGAATGTGATGGTGGGTTTCTCCATTCCTACAGGTCTGAATGATTCCATGGCGCTGGCTATTCAAATTGACCGGCGTTTGCGGGAGCGCAAAGCCGCGAATCCTCTGGTGGTGTTGTCTGAACAAACACCTGATTTAATGCAATGTGGTAGAATTCAGACTAGAAATGAACGGAAAAATCATAGACGTCAGAATGGGTTGTGTTTTTACTGTGGTGATTCTACACATGTTATATCAGCATGCTCTAAACGCCTAACTAGGGTTGTTAGTCCTGTCGCCATTGGTAATTTGCAACCTAAATTTATTTTGTCTGTGACTTTAATTTGCTCATTGTCCTCCTACCCTGTTATGGCGTTTGTGGATTCAGGTGCTGCCCTGAGTCTTATGGATCTGTCGTTTGCCAAGCGCTGTGGTTTTGTTCTTGAGCCGTTGGTAAATCCTATCCCTCTTAGAGGTATTGATGCTACGCCATTGGCGGAAAATAAACCGCAGTTTTGGACACAGGTAACCATGTGCATGACTCCTGAACATCGGGAGGTGATTCGTTTTCTTGTTCTGCATAAAATGCATGATTTGGTCGTTTTGGGTCTGCCATGGTTACAGACCCATAATCCAGTCTTGGATTGGAAGGCAATGTCTGTGTCAAGTTGGGGCTGTCAGGGAATTCATGGTGATTCCCCGCCGGTGTCTATTGCTTCCTCTACTCCTTCAGAAGTTCCTGAGTATTTGTCTGATTACCAGGATGTATTCAGCGAGTCCAGGTCCAGTGCTCTTCCTCCTCATAGGGACTGTGACTGCGCTATAGATTTGATTCCAGGTAGTAAATTTCCTAAGGGAAGATTATTTAATCTGTCTGTACCTGAGCATACCGCAATGCGTTCGTATATCAAGGAATCTCTGGAGAAGGGGCATATCCGTCCATCCTCTTCCCCTCTTGGTGCGGGATTCTTTTTTGTGGCCAAGAAGGACGGATCTTTGAGACCTTGTATTGACTATCGGCTTCTGAATAAAATCACTGTTAAATTTCAGTATCCTTTGCCTCTGTTGTCGGACTTGTTTGCCCGGATTAAAGGTGCCAAGTGGTTCACCAAGATAGATCTTCGTGGTGCGTACAACCTTGTGCGCATTAAGCAAGGAGATGAATGGAAAACTGCATTTAATACGCCCGAAGGTCATTTTGAGTACTTGGTGATGCCTTTCGGGCTCTCTAATGCTCCTTCAGTGTTTCAGTCCTTTATGCATGATATTTTCCGGAAGTATCTGGATAAATTTATGATTGTTTATCTGGATGATATTCTGTTTTTTTCTGATGATTGGGACTCGCATGTAGAGCAGGTCAGGATGGTGTTTCAGGTTTTGCGTGAGAATGCTTTGTTTGTTAAGGGCTCAAAGTGTCTCTTTGGAGTACAGAAGGTTCCCTTTTTGGGTTTTATTTTTTCCCCTTCTGCGGTGGAGATGGACCCAGTCAAGGTCCAAGCTATTCATGATTGGACTCAACCCACGTCAGTTAAGAGTCTTCAGAAGTTCTTGGGTTTTGCTAACTTCTACCGTCGTTTTATCGCTAATTTTTCTAGCGTTGTTAAACCTTTGACGGATATGACCAAGAAAGGTTCTGATGTTGCTAACTGGGCTCCTGCAGCCGTGGAAGCCTTTCAAGAGTTGAAGCGCCGGTTTACTTCGGCGCCTGTTTTGTGCCAGCCTGATGTCTCACTTCCCTTTCAGGTTGAAGTGGATGCTTCTGAGATTGGGGCAGGGGCCGTTTTGTCGCAGAGAGGCCCTGGTTGCTCTGTAATGCGACCATGTGCTTTTTTCTCTAGGAAGTTTTCGCCTGCTGAGCGGAATTATGATGTTGGCAATCGGGAGTTGTTAGCCATGAAGTGGGCATTTGAGGAGTGGCGTCATTGGCTCGAGGGTGCTAAGCATCGTGTGGTGGTCTTGACTGATCACAAAAATCTGATGTATCTCGAGTCTGCTAAACGCCTGAATCCTAGACAGGCCCGCTGGTCATTGTTTTTCTCCCGTTTTGACTTTGTGGTCTCGTATTTACCAGGTTCAAAGAATGTGAAGGCTGATGCTCTTTCAAGGAGCTTTGTGCCTGACTCTCCTGGAGTCGCAGAACCAGTTGGTATTCTCAAAGAGGGAGTTATCCTGTCAGCCATTTCTCCGGATTTGCGACGTGTGTTGCAGAGATTTCAGGCTGGTAGACCTGACTCTTGTCCACCTGACAGACTGTTTGTTCCTGATAAGTGGACCAGCAGAGTCATTTCCGAGGTTCATTCCTCGGTGTTGGCAGGGCATCCGGGAATTTTTGGCACCAGAGATCTGGTGGCTAGGTCCTTTTGGTGGCCTTCCTTGTCACGGGATGTGCGGTCATTTGTGCAGTCCTGTGGGACTTGTGCTCGAGCTAAGCCTTGCTGTTCTCGTGCCAGCGGGTTGCTCTTGCCCTTGCCTGTCCCGAAGAGGCCTTGGACACACATTTCCATGGATTTCATTTCAGATCTTCCGGTGTCTCAGGGCATGTCTGTCATCTGGGTGGTATGTGATCGCTTTTCCAAGATGGTCCATTTGGTATCTTTGCCTAAGCTGCCTTCCTCTTCCGATCTGGTTCCTTTGTTCTTTCAGAATGTGGTTCGTTTACACGGCATTCCTGAGAATATTGTGTCTGACAGAGGATCCCAGTTTGTTTCCAGGTTCTGGCGATCCTTTTGTGCTAAGATGGGCATTGATTTGTCATTTTCGTCTGCCTTTCATCCTCAGACTAATGGTCAAACGGAGCGAACTAATCAGACTCTGGAGGCTTATTTGAGGTGTTTTGTTTCTGCAGATCAGGATGATTGGGTGACCTTCTTGCCGTTGGCTGAGTTTGCCCTTAATAATGGGGCTAGTTCCGCTACTTTGGTTTCGCCATTTTTTTGCAACTCTGGTTTCCATCCTCGTTTTTCCTCGGGACATGTGGAGCCTTCTGACTGTCCTGGAGTAGATTCCGTGGTGGATAGGTTGCAGCGGATCTGGAATCATGTGGTGGACAACTTGAAGTTGTCACAGGAGAAGGCTCAGCGTTTTGCCAACCGCCGCCGCGGTGTGGGTCCCCGACTTCGTGTTGGGGATTTGGTATGGCTGTCTTCTCGATTTGTTCCTATGAAGGTCTCCTCTCCTAAATTTAAGCCTCGCTTCATCGGTCCTTACAAGATATTGGAAATCCTTAATCCTGTGTCCTTTCGCTTGGATCTTCCGGTGTCATTTGCCATTCACAACGTGTTCCATAGGTCTTTGTTGCGGCGGTACGTTGTACCTGTGGTTCCTTCTGTTGAGCCTCCTGCTCCGGTGTTGGTTGAGGGCGAGTTGGAGTACGTGGTGGAGAAGATCTTGGATTCTCGTCTCTCCAGGCGGAGGCTTCAGTATCTGGTCAAGTGGAAGGGCTATGGTCAGGAGGATAATTCCTGGGTGGTTGCCTCTGATGTGCATGCGGCCGATTTAGTTCGTGCCTTTCACGCTGCTCATCCTGATCGCCCTGGTGGTCTTGGTGAGGGTTCGGTGACCCCTCCTTAAAGGGGGGGGTACTGTTGTGAATTAGATTTTTTTGGCTCCCTCTTGTGGTCACTAGTGATATGACTCTGGGATTGTCTTTCCTCAGTTTGGCACCCACCTGGGTCGTTAGTCCAGGGGTGTTGCTATATAAACTTCCTGGTTTCTCAGTCCAGTGCCTGGCATTGTTGTAATCAGTTCCTTTCTGTTTGCTCCTGTCTGCTGGTCTTGGATCTTGCAAAATTAAGCTAAGTCCTGCTTCCTTGTTTTTTGGTTTTTTGCTTTGCTCTTATTTTTGTCCAGCTTGTACTAAATGTGATTCCTGATTTTGCTGGAAGCCCTAGGGGGCTGGTGTTCTCCCCCCGGGCCGTTAGACGGTTCGGGGGTTCTTGAATATCCAGCATGGAAATTTTGATAGGGTTTTTGCTGACCATATAAGTCATCTTACTATATTCTGCTATTAGTCAGTGGGCCTCTCTTTGCTAAATATCTAGTTCATTCTTACGTTTGTCTTTTCTCCTTACCTCACCGTTATTATTTGTTGGGGGCTTGTATCCAACTTTTGGGGTCTTTTCTCTGGAGGCAAGAAAGGTCTATCTTTTCCCTTCTAGGGTTAGTTAGTTCTCCGGCTGGCGCGAGACATCTAGAACCAACGTAGGCACGTTCCCCGGCTGCTGCTATTTGTGGTGCTAGGATTAGATATATGGTCAGCCCAGTTACCACTGCCCTATGAGCTGGTTTTTTGTGTTTGCAGACTTGGTATGTACTTTTGAGACCCTCTGCCATTGGGGTCATAACAGGGGTGTACTCCTGGGTTCAAGAACATCGTCGTCGGCTGCGGACAATTCAACGTCTAGTGCAGGACCGGCTACAAGAATTGGAGCATCCCCAGGTAGCTCCTAAAAAGGGGACAGCCCTGTGGCCTGGAGACTGAGTCTTAGGCCGGAGACACACTGGTGCGAGAGACGGCCGAGTCTCGCTGGTTAAAAGCAAGCTGTGGCACCTGCATTCCGGAGCTGAGCGTGCAGCTCCATGTATTGCTATGGAGCCGCACGCTCCGCTCCGGAGTGCAGGTGCCACAGCTTGCTTTTAACCAGCGAGACTCGGCCGTCTCTCGCACCAGTGTGTCTCCGGCCTTAGTGAGGGAAAAGCGCCCACACAACAAACTGGAGCACCGATGGGAGAAAAGGCCGTACCGAGTGAAGCGGCGGCTCGGCAACGGGGGTCCCGTTTATGAGGTCCAGCCCGAAACGGAAGAAGGGACTCCCACCCGCACGCTGCACAGGAATATGTTGCGTCCATGTTTGTCTCGAGATCCTGAATCAGTCCAATTGGCTCCAGCACCCCCACCGGCTGCGCCAGTGATCAATGTAGATGTGGAAGATGAGGAAGACTTCGAATCTCCTCCAGTGAACCCAGGAACAGGGCTGGTGCCAGATTCTACCAACATATCGGAGGAAGTCTCGACTCCTCCCACAGCAGCTGACACCACCGCCCCTGCTGGTTTTAGACGCTCTGAACGTTCAACGGCTGGTGTACCCTCTGTTCGCTACAATCAGGATGAGTTCATCTGGCAGCAGATTGTGCAAGGACTAGAAGATTGCCAACAGGAGCTCCTGAAGATCTCGCCCGTGGAATGGCGAGCAGAAAGAGGGGGGGAATGTAAGGAGTTAAAAGCACCAGAAGAGTCTGGGGGTGGTTACCTTCTCGGCTCTGTGCCCGGAACCTTTGAGCTGTGCCGCAGGTTCCCTAGGGGAGAGACTTGGAGACTGGGACAGGAGGGAAGCAGCCAGAGAGCGGGAAAGAGACGCATGCAGGAGAGAGAGCAGCTTGCAGAGCAGCGTGCAGAGCCGGGTGCAGCTGCGCTCCAGAAGAGAGAGAGAAAGAGACTGCCCAGAAAGACTGCATCTTGTAGAGACTGCTCAGAAAGACTGCATCTTGTAGAGACTGCCCAGAAAGACTGCATCCAGTGAGTACTTAAAGCGGACTCTGCTGTGACTTTAGGGGGGCGCTTTGAGACCCGTTGAGAGACTACTACACCCTGGCCCCTGACTCCTGGTACAGAGACTTAACAGTGCAGAGCCCCTGTTTTCCTGGTACAGAGACTTAACAGTGCAGAGCCCCTTGTTTTCCTGGTACAGAGACAACCGTGCGGAGCCCTGATTTTCTGGCTGTGCTATAAAAGTTAAAGACTCAGAGCCTGTGCATACCACATTAACTCCCGAAACCCCAGGCAGCAGGCTCTCAGAGACTACTCTGCTCACGGACCACAGAGGGACAACAAGTGCCACTGATTCTCGGCGCCTACGTTGGAGAAGACGACCCTCCAAGCAAGTTCTCATGAGACTGATAAGTGTTCTTTTCGCAAGAAATCCTGCTTAATTCTGTTTTATTGTTTAACTCCCGTATTTTTGCATTGTTTTATTGCTAGTTATTTTCCATTGCTTCCTCCCTGCGAGGAGAACCTAATTCCTGTTATAAAACCCCTCAACTGTTGGTCTGCCTGTTCCATGGTGACATACTCAGTACCTGCACGTTTATTACACTTAGCCCACCAGACAAATTCATCATAATCCACAATGTTGGTTACACCCCTCCCCTGGCTGGAGTAACGGTAATGGTGGAGGTGCGTGGCAGTTGTAAGATTCGCTAAACTCATTAGGAGATATTCATAACGAATCGCATACAAGGTGTCAGTCTTAATGAATCGGGGGCCATAGACTTTAAAGGGGATTTCCATGTTTAATAGTTTTTAGCGCATAGGCTTCATCTGTGTTAAATAATACACTCAGTATTAGGCCGGCCTCACACTGGCGAGTTTTACGGACGTATGAGCGCAGAAAATACATCCGTAAAATACGCATAACACACGGCCCAATGATTCCCTATGTCCCAGCTCCTATCAGCCGTATTTTACTGATCCGTGTTATACGGTCTTCTACGGCCGTACAAAATCGCAGCATGCTGCGTTTGTCACCTTAATGCGCAAAAAATTCGCCAATGAAAGTCTATGGGGGCGCAAAAAATACGGATTACACACGGACCAGCAGTGTGACCTGCGAGAAATACGCAGCGGTGTTCTATAGAAAAGCCGGTAATTCAATTGCCGGCTTTTCATTCCTCCTTCACAAACCCGACATGATATGAGGCATGGTTTACATACAGTGAACCATCTCATATCCCTTATTTTTTTGCATATTCCACACTACTAATGTTAGTAGTGTGTATGTGCAAATTTTGGCCACTGTAGCTTGTAAAATAAAGGGTTAAATCGCGGAAAAAATTGGCGTGGGCTCCCGCGCAATTTTCTCCGCCAGAGTGGTAAAGCCAGTGACTGAGGGCAGATATTAATAGCCAGGAGAGGGTCCATGGTTATTGGCCCCCCCTGGCTACAAACATCTGCCCCCAGCCACCCCAGAAAAGGCACATCTGGAAGATGCGCCTATTCTGGCACTTGGCCACTCTCTTCCCACTCCCTGTAGTGGTGGGATATGGGGTAATGAAGGGTTAATGTCACCTTGCTATTGTAAGGTGACATTAAGCCAGATTAATAATGGAGAGGCGTCAATTATGACACCTATCCATTATTAATCCAATAGTAGGAAATGGTTAATAAAACACACACATTATTACAAAGTCCTTTAATGAAATAAAGACACATGTTGTTGTAATATTTTATTAGACTCTTAATCCACCTGAAGACCATCGTCCTGAAACAAAGTTAAACAAACAAACAACAATATTCCATACCCTCCATTGCTATGTCCCACGATGTAAATCCATCTGAAGGGGTTAAATCATTTTACAGCCAGGAGCTGTGCTAATGCACTTGTGCTCCTGCCTGTAAAAACCCCGGGTACTGAATGGAAAGCAGGGTGACCTGTAGTTACCTTGAATTGTGGTGATGCGCCCCCTGCTGGATGTCCTCATATGAACTCAAGCGTGGGAACTTTTCCAAGGCTCCAGTTTATGAGGACATCTAGCAGAGGGCGCCTCACCGCAACTCAAGGTATCTACAGATCACCCAGCTTTCCATTCAGTACCCGGGGTTTTTACAGGCACGAGCACAAGTGCATTAGCACAGCTCCTGGCTGTAAAATTATTTAACCCCTTCAGATGGATTTACATCGTGGGACATAACAACGAAGGGTATGGAATATTGTTGTTTGTTTTTTTAACTTTGTTTCAGGACGATGGTCTTCAGGTGGATTACCAGTATAATAAAATATTACAACAACGTGTGTCTTTATTTCATTAAAGGGCTTTGTAATAATGTGTGTGCGTTTTATTAACCATTTAGTACTATTGGATTAATAATGGATAGGTGTCATAATTGACGCCTCTCCATTATTAATCTGGCTTAATGTCACCTTACAATAGCAAGGTGGCATTAACCCTTCATTACCCCATATCCCACCGCTACACGGGAGTGGGAAGAGAGTGGCCAAGTGCCAGAATAGGCGCATCTTCCAGATGTGCCTTTTCTGGGGTGGCTGGGGGCAGATGTTTGTAGCCGGGGGGGGCCAATAACCATGGACCCTCTCATGGCTATTAATATCTGCCCTCAGTCACTGGCTTTACAACTCTGGCGGAGAAAATTGCGCAGGAGCCCTCGCCAATTTTTTCCGTGATTTAACCCTTTATTTTACAAGCTACATCGGCCAAATTTTGCACATACACACTACTAACATTAGTAGTGTGGAATATGCAAAAAAAGGGGGATATGAGATGGTTTACTGTATGTAAACCATGTCTCATATCATGTTGGGTTTGTGCAGGAGAAATGAAAAGCCGGCAATTGAATTACCGGCTTTTCACATATATCGCGCTGAATAAAATATAAATACAGAATATATATATGTGTGTCTCAATGACATATATATACTGTATATATATATATATATATATATATATATATATATATATATATATATATACTGTATATATGTTTTAACGAACATTTGAGCACATAAATCCATTAGATGTCGGTTTTGCAAGCCTGCGAGAAAATATCGCAGTACGGATGCCATACGGATTACATACGGAGGATGCCATGCGCAAAATACGCTGACACACCCTGACTACGGATGACATACGGACCACTATTTTGGGGACTTTTCTGCGTATTACAGCCGTAAAAAACGGACCGTATTTACATACGCTGAATGTGAGGCCGGCCTTAGGGCTCATTCAGATGTCTATTTTTTGCTTTCGTACAAGCACTATCTGTGTTTTTTGATGGATATTGACCGTATCTATAATAGTGAATGGGGCTGTTCACATGTCTGTTATTTTTCGAGGATCGAGTGGCCCATGCAAAGTCGCAGCGACATGTCCGATAGTGAGCAGACTGGTCCGATAAAAATCAGCACTGCAAGTGTGTAGGTCCGTTAAAAAAAATCAGACTTCACTAGGATGCCATCCGAGTGCTGTCCTTTTTTGTGACAACTGCAGTTGATCACTGGGATCAGGGGCGTAACTACAACAGGTGCAGGGGTTGCAATTGCACCCGGGCCCTGGAGCCTAGGGGGCCCTAAAAGTCCCATTGGCCTATAGAAAAAGACTATTGCTATTAATTTAAAGATTTAAAATATTTGGGGGCCCCGTTGGAGCTTTCGCATCGGGACCCATGAGTTTCAAGTTATGCCACTGACTTGGACCACTGAGCCCGGTAAACACCTGTGCACCAAAGGAAGGTTAAAATGGTATTCCCATCTTCAAAATCTTATCCCAAGACATAGTCGGTGTAATAATAATAATATTATCAAACCTCCAATTAGAAACGTTTTATAGTTCTTCTGATTCGCTATGTCGCTTATACTATGCGGGGCATTACAGTAGCTCAGGTATCCATGGTTACGACCACTAAAAGCTAACTGTCACTATATGAGTGGTTGTAACCATAGATACCTATGCTACTGCAATGCTCTGCACTTGAGGTAAGCGACATAGCTAATCAGACGAACTATACTACATCTCTACTTGGAGGTATTTTCTAATATTATTATTATTACTATACCAACTATACCAACTACATATTGGGATAGGATCTTGCAGATGGGAATACCCCTATAAGGCTGCTGTCACACTAGCAGTATTTGGTCAGTATTTTACATCAGTATCTGTAAGCCAAAACCAGGAGTGGGTGATAAATGCAGAAGTGGTGAATATGTTTCTATTATACTTTTCCTCTAATTGTTCCACACCTGGTTTTGGCTTACAGATACTGATGTAAAATACTGACCAAATACTGCTAGTGTGATAGCAGCCTAAAAGTGAAAAAAATAATTTAAAGAAACAGTGAGCTGAAACATTTTTGGCAAAACAAAACCTCCATGAATAAATAGTACAAAAAACATGTTTGTTCATGTTGACCATGAACACTGAGGCTGAGACTACATGACAATTTGGGCTGTGACACATCACATGCCCAAGTATCAAGTTATGTTGCAGCTTCATAATGTAAGTCAATAAAGTCACTTTGTGACCCACAGGTAACAAGAAATGCAAATAATTGCAGGTCTCCCTTCTCAAGAAGGCACATGTGCAGGCCCGTCTGAAGTTTGCCAATGAACACCTGGATGATTCTGTGAGTGATTGGGAGAAGGTGCAAAAATTGAGGTCTTTGGTATTAACTCAACAATCAAAGAAAGAAGAGGCAGCACTCACCGATCTTCCAAGACAGGTTCCTTTATTTCCTTACAATAAAATCTTCACGGCCAGGGGTGCTGATATACAGAGTGCGGCAAGCCTGACGACGGCCGTTTCGCGCCTGCCTGGCGCTTCTACGGGTCAGTGAGTGAGCGTCCCTCGTGCCGGGGAAGTAGATGTTTGGGGCGGAACACCTCCTCTCACCAACTCCCCTCGTAACGCAGGAACACCCCCCACTACATAGACAAAATACTTAAAAACAGATTAAAAACAATGTACACAAATCGCTAAATCTAACAGTGAATTCAAACTTAGTGAATCAGCTTATTATACCAACAATTCACCAAACCTAAACTCTGCCTGTACAGCAGGGTCTGAAACTAGACGGACCAGTCTTGCTCTATGGAAATTGTTCTCTTGTAATGCCCCTGAGGGGAAGAGGACTAAAAGTCAGTACGACACTCGATACTTTCATATAACAGGAAAATAGCCACTCTAGTTTCACATGACGGAACGAAACCTATCACTCCCAGTAACAAGACATATTCTACAAACGCACCAACAATATAAGGCTACCTCATAAGAAGATGGACATGTCAACCCGATCATTAAAACCTAACGGGCCCAGAGCTCTTGTCTGCATAATCCATCTTGCCTCTCTTTTCAACAACATGTTGTGCAAGTCTCCTCCCCTGTTTGGTAAAGTGACCTTTTCAATCCCTGCGAATGTCAGGACGCTGGGGTCTCCTCTATGGGTGTCATGAATGTGGCTAATCAATCTGGGCACCCCCTTCCCCGTAGTCACTGATTTAGAATGTTCTCTGAACCGTACATAAAGGCACCGTATAGTTTTTCCTATATAACACACAGTGTTACAAGACGCTATGAAAAGGACTAGTCTAGTTAGTGGAGGACGTAAAACAAGTAACCCCAGTAGCAAACGGTTTACGTTTTGCTTTCAGTACAGCCCCATGGATCTACACATACGGGCCGCTATTAGGAAAAATTGGCCTCTTTTGGAGAGAGATAGAGATCTGGCGGAAGCAGTGTCTAGAGGTCCTTTAATATCTAACAAACGCAGCACACGACTAAGGGATATATTTGTCCGTAACCGGGTGTCCGCTGATAAAAATAAAAATAATTGGCTGGAACTGGGCACCCCTAAAGGCAACCACCGATGTGGGCACTGCTCATATTGTAGAAACCATATTACAGGACGAACTCTTAATATAGGCCCTATTAGTCATACGGTCAACGATTTCATATCCTGTAAAACCAAATATGTAGTGTATGTAGTATACTGTTCATGTGGGCGGTTCTATATAGGAAAAACTATACGGTGCCTTTATGTACGGTTCAGAGAACATTCTAAATCAGTGACTACGGGGAAGGGGGTGCCCAGATTAATTAGCCACATTCATGACACCCATAGAGGAGACCCCAGCGTCCTGACATTCGCAGGGATTGAAAAGGTCACTTTACCAAACGGGAGGAGACTTGCACAACATGTTGTTGAAAAGAGAGGCACTATATATTATGCAGACAAGAGCTCTGGGCCCGTTAGGTTTTAATGATCGGGTTGACATGTCCATCTTCTTATGAGGTAGCCTTATATTGTTGGTGCGTTTGTAGAATATGTCTTGTTACTGGGAGTGATAGGTTTCGTACCGTCATGTGAAACTAGAGTGGCTATTTTCCTGTTATATGAAAGTATCGAGTGTCGTACTGACTTAGTCCTCTTCCCCTCAGAGGCATTACAAGAGAACAATTTCCATAGAGCAAGACTGGTCCGTCTAGTTTCAGACCCTGCTGTACAGGCAGAGTTTAGGTTTGGTGAATTGTTGGTATAATAAGCTGATTCACTAAGTTTGAATTCACTGTTAGATTTAGCGATTTGTGTACATTGTTTTTAATCTGTTTTTAAGTATTTTGTCTATGTAGTTGGGGGCGTTCCTGCATTACGAGGGGAGTTGGTGAGAGGAGGTGTTCCGCCCCGAACATCCACTTCCCCTGGCACGAGGGACGCTCACTCACTGACCCGTAGAAGCGCCAGGCAGGCGCGAAACGGCCGTCGTCAGGCTTGCCGCACTCTGTATATCAGCACCCCCGGCCGTGAAGATTTTATTGTAAGGAAATAAAGGAACCTGTCTCGGAAGATTGGTGAGTGCTGCCTATTCTTTCTTTGATTGTTGGATATACCGGCATGTGTCTTCCGCTATAGCACCAGTGATCCGGCGGCCACACTCCCTACGCAGGTGGACAGGCTCAGCTGTTATTGGAGGCGGTGGTGTGGTCAGCTTTGCTTCTTTTAGACTAATGTTTTGGTATTAACTCAACTCACTGTGTTTGGAGGAACAGAAAAGCTGCCTATGACCGAAAGAACACCATCCCCACTGTGAAGCATGGAGGTGGAAACATTATGTTTTGGGGGTGTTTCTCTGCTAAGGGCACACGACTACTTCACCGCATCAATGGGAGAATGGATGGAGCCATGTACCGTAAAATGACAACCTCCTTCTCTCTGCCACGACATTAAAAATGGGTCGTGACTGGGTCTTCCAGCAAGACAATGACCCAAAACATACAGCCAAGACAACAAAGGAGTGGCTCAAAAAGAAGAACATTAAGGTCATGGAGTGGCCTAGCCAGTCTCCAGATATTAATCCCATAGAAAACTTATGGAGGGAGTTCAAACTCCGAGTTGCCACGCGACAGCCTCAAAATCTTAATGATTTAGAGATGATCTGCAAAGAGGAGTGGACTAAAATTCCTCCTGACACGTGTGCCAACCCCATCATCAACTACAAAAAACGTCTGACTGCTGTGCTTGCCAACAAGGGTTGGTATTAAGTCTTGTTTGCCAGAGGGATCAAATACTTATTTCTTACTGCAAAATGCAAATAAATTTATATAATGTGATTTTCTGGATTTTCTGGATTTTATTTTTGATATTCTACCTCTCAATGTTAAAATTAACCTACCCTTAAAATTATAGATTGTTCACGTCTGTCAGTGGGCAAACTTACAAAATCAGCAAGGGATCAAATAATTATTTCCCCCACTGTATGAGCACTGGTCACAAAAGAACAGGACAAGCGTCAGACACTTGAAACAAGTACAGTGTAAGCAAATGCAGGATATTCACAGCAGTTCAGACTGTATCAATTGCAAGGGTTGTCAGTGAGAATGTAAAAGGACAGGCAGAGGAGAGAGTGGGAGGCCCACTCTGGATTTGGAAAGTGCAGCCTACCAGTAATCTGCCCAGTCAGACAGATGGCCAGTCCACACCTACGTGTATTAGAAGATTTAATTGATACATTGTCCTGACTAAGGACAATGAATCTTCTGGTCTTTGTTGCAACAAATCCACACAGTGTTGGCACCCCCACTCCATTACTAAGTCCCCTACTCAACATATCATTTTCTATACACTTTCTAAAGCTGTCTAATTAGGTGCAAGAAGTGTCTGAAAGCTTATGTTTCTGAGAAGTGTCTGAAACCTATATGTCTGACACATATAACTGAATTATGGATACATTTTAGACAAATTCTGGAGCACTTTAGTTAGTAAATCTGTCCTATAGAATTAATACATGCTGGGCTTTGGTAAGAGTTTGAGGGGTAGCCCTGACATGGGGGAGTCTAGGATCAGAAACCTTTCCCACAACAATTTACAGCTCGTTGCCATTTTAAATTGAGCTTGCAAGCACTGAACTGAAACTGTCCAGGATCCATCCACCTTGCATGTAATGCTGCAGATGAAAAGCTGCCTCACACACAAGAATTTGGAGAGCGAAAAGCCTGGTCCAAGCCATCAACAAATAATTGTCGAAGGGCTAACTTCGGTAACGGAAATCCCGCGTCGTTGATTGGTCGCGGCCTGCAGGCCGCAACCAATCAGCAACAGGCTTAGTCCAGCGAATTCGCCCCTCCCTTACTTAGTTCGCGAATTGGCCCCTCCCTACTCTCCTCAAGTCAGTGCCCCCTCCCTACTCCCCTCCAGTCAGTGCCAGTGTGTCGCCCCATCCCGGACCAACTTTTTACTGTTGATGCTGCCTATGCAGCATCAATAGTAAAAAGATATAATGTTAAAAATCATTTTAAAAAAATTGTGGTATTCTCACCTTCCGACGTCCGCCGATGAGCGCGATGCTGCCGCCAGCTTCCGTTCCCAGTGATGCATTGCGAAATTACCCAGATGACTTAGGGGTCTCGCGAGACCTCTAAGTCATCTGGGTAATTTCGCAATGCATCACTGGGAACGGAAGCTGGCGGCAGCATCCCGCGCATCGGGACAGCTTCGGTGGACGCCGGAGGGTGAGTATATAACGATTTTTTATTTTCATTTTTTTTTAACAGGGATATGGTGCCCACACTGCTATATACTATGTGGGCTGTGTTATATACTGCGTGGGCTGTGTTATATACTGCGTGGGCTGTGTTATATACTACGTGGGCTGTGTTATATACTACGTAGGCTGTGCTATATATTTCATGGGCTGTGTTATATATTGTGTGGCCTGTGTTATATACTACGTGGGCTGTGTTATATACTACTTGGGCTGTGCTATATATAACGTGGGCTGTGTTATATACTGCCTGGCTGCTATATACTACGTAGGCAGTGTTATATACTGTGTGGGCTGTGTTATATACTACGTTGCCTGTGTTTTATACTGCATGGGCTGTGCTATATATTACGTGAGCTGTGTTATATGCTGCGTGGGCTGTTATATACTACGTGGCTGCTATATACTACGTGGCTGTGCTATATACTACATGGGCGTTGCTATATACTACGTGAGCTGTGCTATATAATATGTGGCTGCTATATACTATGTGGCTGTCCTATATACTACGTGGCTGTGCTATATACTATGTGGCTGTCTGTGTTATATACTACGTGGCTGTGTTATATACTACGTGGCTGTGTTATATACTACGTGGCTGTGTTATATACTGCCTGGCTGCTATATACTACATAGGCAGTGTTATATACTGTGTGGGCTGTGTTATATACTACGTTGCCTGTGTTTTATACTGCGTGGGCTGTGCTATATATTACGTGAGCTGTGTTATATGCTGCGTGGGCTGTTATATACTACGTGGCTGCTATATACTACGTGGCTGCTATATAATACGTGGCTGTGCTATATACTACATGGCTGTGCTATATACTACGTGGGCGTTGCTATATACTACGTGAGCTGTGCTATATACTACGTGAGCTGTGCTATATAATATGTGGCTGCTATATACTATGTGGCTGTCCTATATACTATATGGCTGTGCTATATACTACGTGGCTGTGCTATATACTATGTGGCTGTCTGTGTTATATACTACGTGGCTGTGTTATATACTACGTGGCTGTGTTATATACTACGTGGCTGTGCTATATACTACGTGGCTGTGCTATATACTACGTGGCTGTGCTAAGCGCGACGTACATACAAACATTAAAAAAAAAAGGCAGCAACACTTACCTGCCCAGATCTTGGAACAAATGCACTGCAGGGTGCAGCCAGCCCATAAAGCAAGATGTTAGCAACACAGGTGCAAAATACCAGATCAACAGCCACTCACCACATACCCACTCCTGGAGGGGGTGACTGCCCAGTATACAAATGCACAATAAAGGCCCACATAGGGCGTTGTTCACATAATGTTACTGCATAGTGTCTGGTTCACAGCCTATTAGTCACGCCCCTACTTTTCGATTAGGCGGGCTGGCCAGCACACTCTCAATGCATCCCAGTGTGAACACCCCTCATGCGAGACCGAACGTGTTTGGGCTTGGCTGCACCCCGAAAAATATAGTGCAAAAATATACAAAAATATACGAAAATTGAATTTTTGTAGACCTTGAGTCTTTAGTGGCTTTGCCATTTAGTTTAGTGATAGGACTCGTAAGCGTGGGGACCCTTGGCGCGGGTTACGAGCTTGCGTATTTTGGCCAAAATATTAACCAATACCTCACTATTTTTGTATATTTTTGCACTATATTTTTCGGGGTGCAGCCAAGCCCAAACACGTTCGGTCTCGCATGAGGGGTGTTCACACTGGGATGCATTGAGAGTGTGCTGGCCCGCCTGCCTAATCCAAAAGTAGGGGCGTGACTAATAGGCTGTGAACCAGACACTATGCAGTACCATTGTGTGAACAATGCCCTATGTGGGCCTTTATTGTGCACTTGTATACTGGGCAGTCACCCCCTCCAGGAGTGGGTATGCGGAGAGTGGCTGTTGATCTGGTATTTTGCACCTGTGTTGCTAACATCTTGCTTTATGGGCTGGCTGCACCCTGCAGTGCATTTGTTCCAAGATCTGGGCAGGTAAGTGTTGCTGCCTTTTTTTTTTTTTTCTGCTGTTGAAAATTGAATTTTTGTAGACCTTGAGTCTTTAGTGGCTTTGCTATTTAGTTTACATACATACATACATATTCTAGAATACCCAATGCGTTAGAATCGGGCCACCATCTAGTCAACAAATAAGGAGCCCCCAACCAATCAAGAAGTCTTTAGGCTTTGGAGAAGCGCACTACTTAAAGGTAATCTGTCAGCAGGTTTTTGTTATTGAATGTGAGCACAGCATAATATAGGACAAGAGAGCCTGATTCCAATGATGTGTAACTTACTAGGCTGTGTAGTCTACTTTCATTACAATCAGTGTTTTATCAGTAGGAGATTATCACTACAGATCTTGGTGTCATGTGCAGGCCAGTCAGGTTAATTTGTGTAACCCAACCCCCACCACTGATCGGTAGGTTGCCGACAATGCACAGTGTACACAGGAAGCTGCCAATCAGTGGTGTGAGCAGGGTTACTGTCACAAGGATGACAGAGAGTGGCCAGAAGATTGCGACATCTGGTTACACGAACTCCTGCAATTCTTAGAACTGCTTCACCAGCCTATAAAACATTGCAGGTTTCCTTGCTGTCATAGCAAGGGTTAATCACTTCAGTTGATCTGGAGCTCTCCGTCCTGAACTGTCTCATCTGTTCTGTGTTGACCTCTCTCCTCTGGAATATATGCTGGTATTGGCACTTGGGAGTTGCCAGTGATAGTTTTTCTACTTCCCGGTTTGGTGCTGAAGGAGAAGTTTGTAGTCGGCAGTTGGAGAGTTTTTCAGGAGATTCCTGCGTGGAGTTGGTTTGCGTGTTATAATCCTTATCCTCTCACATTTGGTTTCCCCTTCCGATATCTCCCATTTCCCACCGTTTTTTTATCCCTGTTTGTTTACCCCTGTCTGTGTGGTTAGTGTTTTCCTATACACTTCTGCACCTCGCCTCCCTGAGTGGGTTAGATATCAAATAAGGGTTATTTATGTTAGGAGCATAGCTAGGTATGAAATCCCGGTGTCTCCATCATCCAGTGTAATCTGGTTCACCGAATAGACTAGGGTGCCTCTAGTTTGAGGAACCAGGTAGTTGCCCACAGTCCCCTGTCGCTACATGACAGTTATACAGGGCTCAACAGTATACAGGTAATACAGTGATCACCAGGGACATTATACACAGGAGCTCTGTATATAGTGTCAGTGTACAGGTAATATAGTGATCACCGGTGACATTATACACAGGAGCTCTGTATATAGTGTACAGGTAATACAGTGATCAGTTATATTCTACACAGGAGCTCTGTATATAGCGTACATGTAATACAGTGACCACTGGTGATATTATACACAGGAGCTTTGCATAAAGTGTTCAGGTAATAGAGTGATCAGTGGTGACATTATACACAGGAGCTGTGTAGATAATATATAGAGTAAGTGTACAGATGTCCTTCATCTTTGCTTTTCTTCTTCATCCAGTGCAGACCGCCATCACTTCTTCCAGCCAGGAATCGTCTATGCAGAAAACACTCAGACATCTATAGGTGATCACTTGTAGAGCTCTTTCTCCACTTTTTCCCGATTTCTACACTGCGCCAGATGAAGAAAAAAGTGACCTAGCGCCCATACTGTAATTATGTCCCCCATTCTGGACTTATTTATTTAATAATATCCCCATCTTTGCCCCCTTATTTAATAATGTCCCCCATCCTGGAACCCTTACAGTAATTATGCCCCCATCCTGGCCACCTTTATTTAATAATGACCTCATTCTGGGCCCCTTTGTTGCCCCAACTCGGGCCCCTATGTTTCCCCATCTTGGGGTCCCATGTTGCCCTATCCTGGGACCTTATGTTGTCCCATCCCGGGTCCCTACAGCCACTATCCTGCCACACCCACAGAAGACATTTTTTTTTCACTTTCCAGCGTCATGCTACTGCTTCATATCCGGCATGAAACTTCATATTTGGCATGAAAGTTAAAATGGCCACCAGCCTATAAGAGGTTGAACGCTGACTACAGAGTTTAGCGCATGTCAATGAGGGCACTGCCATGGGCCCGCTCTCCACACTGACGTCAGCTACCAGTCTCTGATAAGCCGGCACCCATTTTTAGTATCGTGGTACCATTGGGTCCCTTCTACATTTTGCTCAGGGGTCCACCAAGGAGCAAGGCTATGTCCCCACTGGTTTTTTGGGGAGTCAAGTTATTGCAGTGGACAATCAGTGTCCACTGATCAGCTTTAATGCCTACATTTTGTTAGAGCCAAAATAAACAGTGCGAGACGTGAGTACATTTTTTTTTAATCTCCCTGGTCCCAATAAGTACAGTATTATATAACGATGAACAGAATCAGACTGCTAGTAATACAGAGACTTTGTTTTGCCAGTGAAAATGTAGCTTACCAATTAGTATTTACTAAATGGGCCAACACATAATTGCATTTGTGTCTGTTTTATTACAAGACTTTAGTGTTTTTTGCCTTTTTCTTCTTTGTGTTTTATCTTTACAACTGCACCTTTTTTCAGTTTATTTAAAATATTTTCATCCGTATTTTTTTATTTGCCATTATAGGCAGAGTAAAGCGTTTCCAGATGTTTTTGCCTGATTTATAACTCGTCGTAGCTTAACAAAAAGTTCCAAAATCTGTTGCAAATATACTCCCAGACAGCTCAGCTATGCAGCCAAGAAACTGCATTTCCCCTGTTAGGCTACGTTCACACGATCCGGATTTTGATCCGGATCCGTAGCGGATTTTCAGCTGCGGATCCGGATCAGTTTTCCATGTTGGTTACAGTACAATGTAACCCAATGGAAAACCAAAACCGCTGTGCTAACGATCCGTTTTTCCGCTGGAAAATCCGCGCGGATTTTCCAGCGGAAAAAAGAAGTAGCATGTCAATTCTTTCAGCGGATTCCGCACTGGTTTTCCAGCAGCTCCAATAGGAAACTGCTATTGGAAACCCGCAGTGGAAAACGCTGAAGAAAAAGGATCCGAAAACGCAGCTCAAATTCACTGCGGAATTTAGCTGCCGTTTTCCAAAAACGGGCAGGAAAAAAAAAGGATGTAAATCCTGATCGTGTGAACGTAGCCTAAGGGTATGTTTCCACGGTCAGTAAACGCTGCTTGTTTGACGCTGCAGCGTCAAACAAGCAGCGTCCAGATGTTCCAGCATAGTGGAGGGGATTTTATGAAATCCCGTCTCCACTATGCGTGGAAACCCGCACGCGGCGGCCCTGCGACTCCGGACATGCTGCGCGTCTTTTCAGAACGCAGCATGTCCGTACACCTTGCGGGGACGCAGCGTCCCCGCAAGGCATATCACAGGGCCCTATGGCGAGGGGTGCGATGATCCCGGATGTGTACTGTACACATCCGGCACCATCGCGTCCCAGAAAGGGGGCGGGGCTTAGCGCCGAGCGGCTTCGCCGCTGCGGCGAACCCGCCGGCAAGCCGTACCGTGGAGCCATACCCTAACAGGGGCTAATATCCCAGACCTAGGGTATGTGTCCACGTTCAGGATTGCATCAGGATTTGGTCAGGATTTTTCATCAGTATTTGTAAGCCAAAATCAGGACTGGAACAATTAGAGGAAAAGTATAACAGAAACATATGCACCACTTTTGCATTTATCACCCACTCCTGGTTTTGGCTTACAAATACTGATGAAAAATCCTGACCAAATCCTGATGCAATCCTGAACGTGGACACATACCCCTAGTTACAAGGAAATAAGATACAAATACAATTATTTCTATATTTAAATGCCCCATCAAAGGACTTTTATGATCTTATGGAGGCAAAATAACTGAAAGATAAATAAAAAAACTAACATGCAAAAAATAAATGCATAAATATGCTACTGTCAATCCAAACTGCTGTTACTAGGCCCTCTACTATGAAAATAAATAATGTGTCCGATATATAAAAGAAGTTGTTACAGAATAGAGAAGACATTTTAAATGTATAAGGGTATGTGTCCACGTTCAGGATTGCATCAGGATTTGGTCAGGATTTTTCAGCAGTATCTGTAAGCCAAAACCAGGAGTGGAACAATTAGAGGAAAAGTATAATAGAAACATATGCACCACTTAAGCATTTATCACCCACTCCTGGTTTTGGCTTACAAATACTGATGAAAAATCCTGACCAAATCCTGATGCAATCCTGAACGTGGACACATACCCTTATAGTAATTCTTTGTGGTCATAAAAAAATGGGAAAAACAGATACTTGTTTTCTTTTTTTTTTTTAGCTACAAAAAAATAGAATATGACAGCGACACAAAATTAAGGCACCATGTATTACGCAAAAAAAATGCTAAAATTACTTGAATATCTGAATGCAAAAAATATTTACAGCTCGTTAAAACTGCATTTAAGAAAAAACTGTAAATAAACCAGTCTTCAACTGGTTAAAGACAAAAATAAAGATTAATTTTAACTTTGCCCAAAATTCATCACGCAGCTTTTTTAAAGTCATTTTTTTTCTTATGGCAATCATTGACTTTTTTGTGCCAAATTCTTTACAATGTAACATGAAGTTCATGAATTCTGGGTAAATTTTAAAACAATGCTCTTTACTTTTGTCTTCAACTTTTTTGTGACTTTTTAGGGCAAAAAATCACATGCTCCGCTAAAATGTCAGAAAATGTAGTCAAAAATTTAAAGTGTACATAAAATCACTCTGAAAAGTACTTGAGTACATTTGCACAAAAATTGTTTGTTTTTTTTAAATGTCACAATTGATGAATCAGACGAAAAAAAATAAAATCTAGTGACCCCAAATCTCACCCGCAATGACGAACTAAAAAAAAAGAAAAAAAAACAGACAAGCACATAATAAATACACAGCTTGACTCCTGCACTCCTTCTTCCTTCCCACAAAATGGAATCACTAGTGATGGTGGCATTTAGAAGATTGTGAAAGGGGGCTCCCTAATTCAACCCATCGGCACCTTCACCACATAATCACGGGGAGCCGACAATCGTCATGGCAAGAGGAGGTCAAATAATGACCTTCGGGTGTGTGAAGTACAGTGGCCTGCTGGGCCCTGCCTTACGCAGCATCTAATAGGTATTATTTCAGTGTCTGCCTCCCCTCGTTCTGCCTCCCAAAGATTGCAATAAAGCTTGGTTCACATTTATGCTGTGCTCAACGCCGAGCAATTATACCGAGGATTCAGAGTAAATCTCGGAAAACGTGATTCAGTCAAAGCCCCTGATGGAAAATTCCCCATAATGAGGTAGATGGCATCACTCTTGTCCCAGTCTGGTCTAAAATCCGGCAGTGTATATTTAGGCGTGCACAAAAGAGTGGCTGACCACAGTTTTGTGCACCTCTGACAAGACTGACTCTGCTGAACAGAGGCCAGACGGAGTCCAGAGTAACTCGGCTGCCTCATGATAGTGAATGGATCTCTCAGGGGTTTCATCTGAATGATGTCATTCGGAGATTTAGATGAAAACCTGAATATAAGTGCTCAGCGTAGAGTGCAGGATAAATGTGAACCGAGCCTTAAAAGTGGTCCAAAATGTTGTGCCTAAAAATAGTACCAATAAAAACCTCAACTCACCAAAAACAAGCCCCCACTTACGTTTGTCATCTGTTAACTGAAATAGAGTAGCTTGCAAAAATATTCACCCGATTGGCTTTTTACTTATTTTGTTACATTACAACCTGTGTTTAAATATTTTTGTAATCCGGTTTGTGTGTGATGCATCAGCACTAAGTAATCTTATTGGTGAAGTGATGTGAGAAAAATATATATTCATAAATAAAATTTATGGGATGAAATAAATAAAAATTGGCATAGGCATATGTAGCTCTTTTGTGATGAAGATCCTAAAAATTTCTGGTACAAGCAATTGTCTTCATAAGTCCCATGCTTAGTGACAGGTAGGGTTGAGCGAAACGGATCGGTCATTTTCAGAAATCGCCGACTTTTAGGCAAAGTCGGGTTTCATGAAACCCGAACCGATCCTAGTTTGGGATCGGCCATGTGGTACACGATCTGAGCGCCAAAGTCGCATTTCGTATGACGCTGTTACCGCCGTTTTTCATCCAATGAAGAAGGACACAGAGAGTGGGCAGCGTGATGACATAGGTCTCTGTCCCCACCATCTTAGACAAGGGCATGGCAGTGATTGGCTTGCTGTCTGCAGCATCACAGGGGGTATAAAGGGGCGTGCACGCCGACCGCCATCTTACTTCTGCCGATTTGAGCATAGGGAGAGTTTGCTGCAGTTAGTCAGAAGCAGGGACAGCGTTAGGGAGGAAATATAAACCCCCAAACGGCTTGTGCTGGAGCGATATTCACTGTCCCACACCAACTTTTTGTGCAGGGACAGTGGAGCTCGTATTTTAGTGCAGCAGCTGCATAGCTGTGTGCACGGTGCTGTGCAAACCAACTGTTTTTTTCAAAGCAAAAATCCTGTTGCTCCTTTCTGCACAGTTACCTGTCTTGTTTATTTGTCCACACTTTTTTGTTCAGCAGTCCTTTTTATTGCTGCCATACTTGTCCTGAGATCATTGTAGGAAGCTTGTTATTGCAGTAATTTTTTTTTATTTATAATAATTACAGCCACTTTCTGCCACGTTCATTGTGTTGTGTTATACCACAGGGCCAGAGTTAGGGTTCAGTGTCTCCCCCCAAAAGTGAGATAGTAATTCTCACACAGTTTATATTCTGCTGTACTGCTAGTGTGTCGTATATCAGGCAGCCACTTTCTGCCACGTTCATAGTGTTGTGTTATACCACTGGGCCAGAGTTGTGGTTCAGTGTCTCCCCCCAAAAGTGAGATAGTAATTCTCACACAGTTTATATTCTGCAGTACTGCTAGTGCAAAAATGAACACACTGAGTGGCGCCAAGTATAAAGGGGTTAATATTCCTGTTGCGAATAAAACAATCACCACCATTGATTGTATGTAAGGGGAATCAGTCTAAAAAGTGGATATACAATATCCGTATTCGCGCTAATAAAAACCCTAAGGGGAGAGTATAAGTAAATGAATAAATAAATGAATGCCTGCACTGGAATGCCGCCTGTAATAAATTTCTGTTCATAGAACACACCTCTCCATTGGTGTGAATCAAGGATACCTTTAAAAGATATGAGAATTACTTAAAAGTATTCTAAATGACAATAAAAGTTCTTACCCCGAAGCGTTCAGAATGGCATGTAAGGTGTTTGATTGTAGGCTGTGTTCTCCCACAATGGGTGAGATGCTTGGTTGCAGGCTGTATTCTCCAGCAACGGCTGGTGGTGTTATGCTGAAGATAGTGGTAACCAGTTCCGCTCACATATGGCAGCTGCCTCGGCCGAAGGCAGCTTGCCGTTACGTTGAGTTCGCACTTGCGGCGGTGTATACTCGTGCGTGCAGGTCGTTATCCTTCTGAGTGCGCAGAGTGAAGTCGGCGCTGGGAAAGGACCTGCGTGCCGGTGTGAGTAACGTGACCACCCACGTGAGTGAAAGTGCGCTACGGATGGCAGTAGGGACAACAAAAGATCAACGCGTTTCGGAGACGTCTGTCTCCTTCCTCAGGAATGGGCCCTACCCCATGATAGCCGTCCTTATAACCGCCATCCGCCCAGTCTAATCACTGAAATCCAAAAAGTTCCACCCCGCCGTTTAATCCTTTGGGAATGACAGTGTTCAGGGTGAAAATCCATCTTGTCTCCGCTCTTGACATGGCTTTAACAAAATTACCACCCCTCCAATGTGGAGTTATTTTCTCAATGCCTATAGCCTCCGTGCCGTGTGTGGATCCATTATGATGTTCAGCAAAGTGCTTTGAGAGGGGATGACCCATAAATTTCTTCTTTATATTTTGAATATGCTCACTGATCCTTACTTTTAGCGATCTTTTTGTACGTCCTATATACACCTTTTTACAAGGACATGTTATACCATATATGACCCCTTTAGTAGAGCAAGTAATGAATTCCTTTATAGTGAATTCAGCCTCCTCCTTGCAAAACTTACTTTGCTTTCTCGTTTGTACCTGTTTACACATAGTGCATTTCTGGCAGGGAAAAAAACCTTTTAAGAAGTCCCGAGACAAAGTGGTTTGTTTGAAATCAAACTTATTTTGTACGGTGGGGGCTATAAGGTTGCCTAAATTCCGGCATTTTTTATATATAAAACGGGGTTGGTTTGATATTGTGTCCCCCAAAGCCTTATCGTTTTTTAAAACGTGCCAGTGTTTTTTCACTATTTTGCGTAGAAGGTTTGAATTGGCATTATACTGAGTGATAATTGGAATAAAGTTTAATTCGTCCTTGTCTTTGGTATTTAAGTTAAAAAACTCCTGACGCGGTTTAGAAAAGGCATCTTTCCTGGCTACCCCCAACATTTCCTCATTGTATCCTTTTTGTAAGAATTTTTTTGTAAGGATTTCTGCATCCTTGTCGAGATCCAGGGGTTTTGAGCAATTTCTGTGGATTCTCATGTACTGGCTTTTGGGAATATTTAACAGCCATTGAGGGAGATGGCAGCTGTCCAGAGGGATAAAACTGTTAAAATCTGTCGGCTTGTGAAAAGTGCGTGTATGAATAGTACCTTCCTCTATAAAAATGTTAAGATCTAGGAAATTGATTTCACAGTCACTAATATTGCTGCTAATATTTAGATAAAAATCATTTTTATTTAAATCGATTAAAAACTTGTTCAAAGTTTCCCTACCCCCAGACCATATAAAAACCACATCGTCTATGAAACGTTGCCAGAGGACCAGGTTCGCGAGCAGAACACCTTCAGGGTAAATGAAGGACTCTTCCCATCTTCCAACATATAAATTAGCATAACTGGGCGCGAACCTGGTCCCCATAGCAGTACCCCATTGCTGGGAGTAGTAGTCCTCCTGGTACATGAAATAGTTATGTGTTAAAGTGAATTTCATACATTCCTCTAAAAATTCAATTTGTACCGTAGGTATATTAGAATATTTGTCTAAAAAATACTTGGCAGCATCGCACCCTTTAGTATGGTCAATCACCGTGTACAAGGAGGCAATGTCAAGAGTGCCCAATATATAATTTTCTTGCCATTTAATATTCTGCAGAATTTTTAAAATATGGGCACTATCTTTAAGGTAAGCCGGAAGGTGTGTTACCAATTTTTGAAGGTGACAATCAACGTATTTAGACAAGTTGGATGTGAGACACTGGATCCCTGAGATAATGGGCCTCCCAGGTGGATTTTGAATGTCTTTGTGTATCAGTGTCTCCCCCCAAAAAATGAGGAAGTCTGGTGGAAGAGGCCGCGGGCGGGGGTTGCCAGCTAGTACTGATGGTGGTGGTGGTGCTGCATCTAGTGGTAGTGGCAAAAGCACAGTAGCACCTAAGGCTGGAGGTGTTGAGCCTGCGTCATCGTCTGGCTACACAAGGCCTCAAAGGCTCCCTTACCTGGGAGTTGGAAAACAGCTTTGAAAGCCAGAGCAGCAGGAAAAAGTCTTTCCTTGCTGACTCAGCCTCTAGCTCTTTCGCCTCCTCTTCCCAAAGTTCAAAATCTAAGAGCAGCCAGTCGTCAGTGGATGCTTCCGGTCCGGAAAAAGACGTTTCCTTGTGTCCTTCTCCCAAACCAAAAGTGAAGGATGCATCAGGCGACACTACAGGTTACTCCATGGACCTCTTTACCCATACCATGCCAGGGTTAGAAAGGGAAATTGTACACTGCCCATTACAAGAAGAATCGGACATGGAGTGCACTGATGCACAGCCACAGCTAGATTATGATGCTGTTCCATTGACTCAGATCACTACATTGACCTCGCAGTTTCCTGAGCCAGAATCTGACCCTGATGAGACTATGGTGCCCTGTCCCGAACGCTATAGCACCGGCTTACACGGTGACACTGAGGAAGGTGCACATGACATTGTGGAGGAGGAGGTGATAGATGACCTAGTTCTTGACTCAGATTGGCAGCCATTGGGGGAAGAGGGTGCCGCTGGCACTAGCTCACAAGCGGAGGAGGGTTATCCACAGCAACACCAATCTACATCGCAACAGCTGTCATCAGCCAGGCCCGTATCAGGCCCAAAACGTGTGGCCAACCGCTGAAAGTTGCACAGCGTGCAATGCCTGAAAAGGAGTTCCATAGTAGGAAGAGTGCAGTGTGGCATTTTTTTGACCAAGATCCCAATGATCAGTCTAAAGTGATCTGTAAGAAATGCTCAAAGACCTTTAGCAGAGGGAAGATTCTTCAAAATTTAAATACAACGTGCATGCGTAGACATTTAACCAGCATGCACTTGCAAGCCTGGACTAATTACCAAACGTCCTGTACCATTGGTGCACTTGGTCAGAATGAAGGTAGTCAGCAACACTACATTGCTTCCCTCACTGTAAGCCCACTGGTTTGGACACCACCAGCAGCAAATGGGAGGGATCTTCGCAAGGCCAATGCAGGCAGGGAATCAGAAGGTTATTGGTAGGAAGCACTGTATGTAGGCCAACATCACCAACTGTCTCTCAATCCGCCATGTCCACCACCACCACCACCGCTAGTTCCACCATCTGCAGGCCTCCTGTCCAGCTCACCCTAGAAGAGACTCTTGTGAGGAAAAGAAAGTACTCATCCGCGTACACAGGGTTTGAACGCCCACATTGCCAGATTAATCTCGTTAGAGATGATGCCCTACCGGTTGGTCAAAAGCAAAGCTTTCAAAGACCTGATGGTATACGCAGTACCACGCTATGACCTACCCAGTTGCCACTTCTTTGCGAGAAAAGCCATCCCAGCCCTCCACCAGCATGTCAAAGACCGCATTGTCTATGCACTGAGGCAGTCTGTCAGTGGAAAGGTGCACCTCACCACAGATGCATGGACCAGTAGGCATGGCCAGGGACGTTACGTGTCCATCACGGGGCACTGGGTTAATGTGGTGGATGCAGGGTCCACAGGGGACAGCCATAGTGGGACAGTTCTGCCTAGCCCACGGTCTAGGAAACAGTTGGCAGTAGGCGTTCGACACCCCTCCTCCTCCTCCAGAAGCGACAGCTCGTCTACAGAGCACAGTCGCCTGGCAACTCCATCCGCAGCTGCCAGTGTTGCACACGAGGTGTCTCATTATGGAACAGCTAGTGGTAAGCGTCAGCAGGCTGTGTTGGAAATGAAGTGTTTGGGCGACAACAGACACACCGCGGAAGTACTGGCCGAGTTCTTGCAGCAAGAAAGTGAGTCATGGCTGGGCAATGTACATCTTGAGGCAGGCAAGGTAATCAGTGATAACGGAAGGAATTTTATGGCTGCCATAGCCCTTTCACAACTTAAACACATACCTTGCTTGGCTCACACTTTGAACCTGGTGGTGCAGTGCTTCCTGAAAAATTATCCGGAGTTACCAGCCCTGCTCCTGAAGGTGCGAAAACTTTGTTTGCACATCCGCCGGTCGCCCATACACTCCAGCCGTATGCTGAACCATCAGCGATCGCTAAATCTTCCACAGCAACGCCTAATTATAGATGTTGCAACAAGGTGGAACTCCACACTGCACATGGTTCAGAGGCTGTGTCAACAGAGGCGTGCTGTCATTTATTTGTGGGAGGATACGTGCAGCGCCCCAAAGTCCTGGTCGTTGCAGTACTGATGCTCCGCCGCTAAGGGGGTGTTGGTACGTCTGATGGCACTGAAGGAGTTCACCTGACCAGGTATCACAGACACCAATACACTTCACAGTCTGGCCTCCAGGGGGAGCTAAGGGTGCTATGTATTAGGCCACTCCTCACAATCTGGTAAAACTGGGGGTTAGATAGGAAGTTAGACAGAAGCTGACTGGGTTGGGACCAGGCAACATCCTGTGGCAGAGGGTGTTGCAGGGGAAGATTCAGGGGGGTACCTGTCAGGGGTGGGATCCTGACAGAGGCCTAGCGAACAGAAAGAACGTTACAGGACCGCGCCTGCACTTCATTGCGGCGGTACCCCAAGAAAGGACAAGAAGCGAGGTTTATTGTGAAGAGTGAGAAACGAGATCAACGCAACAAGGAGATAACACCAGTAGGAGTCGTGCAGTAAGACCGAGGCAACATCCTACTGAGGCGCGTAGCCAGTGGCCGGAAACGCCGAGGAAGTATTGAGCTCCAGGCCTTACTTCAAACCTACAGCAGGACAGTCAGTTATAGGCGGGCTGTCTCACCCAAATCACCTAAGCAGACATAGGGGGCAACAGTTGCAGAGGGGCGACTCTAGGGTCCCGGAAGACCTCCAGGCCTACCCGTCATACGGGTGCATCCTAGCCATATCATCTGGGGGACGGAGAAGAACATCAGAATCAGTTGTGAGGGAACTTCAGAAACAGACACAACAGTGGTGAGGACTATCCCGTGGTGCTAAGCAGGGAAGGACTACAACACACAAGCGCTAGAAGGTAGGCACAGATTTCCACCTGCAAAGGGAACTCTGGTGGTGCCATCGGACCGGCCGGTCTCAGACAGCCCTGTTAACCATATTCCGGATTGAGGATCCTGAAGCCTTCAGTAAAGAGGTAAAGAGACTGCAACCTGGTGTCCTCGTTATTCATCGCGACCTGCACCACACCACAACATTCTCAACTTTCACTGGACGCCCCTCAGCAGGGTCACGGACCGGGTCTAGCCACCATGACACTCCCAGAACCGAGACAGAGAGGCACGGTACCGGGTACCCCTCGGCTCTGCGGCAGTGGGGGCGCTCCAATACGCATACATGGGCAGCCAGTTGGATGGCAGACATGGAGTTGTCTGGTGTGCAGTGGTCGAAGCTACAAGACCTCTGTCAAGTCCTTCAGTGTTTTGAGGAATGCACACGGCTGGTAAGTGCAGACGATGCCATCATAAGCATGAGCATCCCACTTATGCGTCTGCTGATGCAAAGTTTGACGCACATTAAGGAGCAGGCGTCTGCAGCCAAGGAGGAGGGAAGCCTTGATGACAGTCAGCCATTGTCTGGTCAGGGAACTGTCCAGGACGAGGTGGCGGACAAAGAGGATGAGGAGGAGGATGATGGGGTTGAATATGTATGGGAGGAGGGAGCTTCTCAGGGGGCAACAGAAACTGGTGCCGTTGCAAGGTCAGGTACAGGTTTCTTGCGGGACACTTGTGATGTAGATTTGCAAGAAAGTGCTCCTCAACCCAGCAGAAGCAGTGAATTGACACCTGGAACATTGGCCCACATGGCTGAGTATGCCTTGCGTATCCTAAAAAGGGACCCCCGCATTGTCAAAATGATGACCGATGACGATTACCGGTTGGCCTGCCTCCTGGATCCGCGCTATAAAGGCAAATTGCAAAATATCATGCCACATGAGAACCTAGAGCAAATATTGGCTACCAAACAAGCAACTCTTGTAGACCGTTTGGTTCTGGGATTCCCAGCACACAGCGGCGGTGATGGTTCTCACATGAGCCGTAGGGGGCAACATGGCAGAGGTGCTAGCGGTGCAGAAATCCGAAGTGGCATTGGACAGAGGGGTTTTATGACAAGGTTGTGGAGTGATTTTTCAATGACCGCTGACACGACAGGGACAGCTGCATCGATTCAAAGTGACAGGAGACAGCATTTGTCCAGTATGGTTACAAACTACTTTTCCTCCCTTATCGATGTTCTCCCTCACAGGTCATTCCCCTTTGATTACTGGGCATCTAAACTAGACACCTGGCCTGAATTGGCAGAATATGCATTACAGGAGCTCGCTTGCCCTGCTGCCAGTGTACTACCAGAAAGAGTCTTCAGTGCTGCTGGTTCAATACTGACTGAAAAAAGGATATGTCTGGCTACCCAAAATGTTGATGATCTAACCTTCATTAAAATGAACCAATCATGAATTTCAAATTCTTTTGCCCCACCTTCCCCTGCTGACACGTAGCTTTCCTTTAAAAAGGTCTTGCTTTTGGACTCCTCTTACTGACTGCTCCAATTCCTCCATTTGCAGCTGCTGAATGTCCACCATGGGCCATTTTTAACACCTCCCTAAATGGGCTGACTCCCCCCACGGGCCCGTGGTCACCACTTGGCGCAAGCACCCATGCGAGTGCGGTTTGCCTGGACAGGTGGGTGTGCCCACTTTTGGCCGACGGCACTGGCACAGGGTCCCTCATCGTACAATTAAGTGTCTCTGGCGGTGGGGGTGCACACCCAACGTCAGACACACCGTCGTAATATGAGGGGCCCTGGGCTAGTACCGCCGCCCACGAGAGTGTTCCCCCCCTCCCAGCTCAAACAGTGCTCTACCACTTGCAATACTTACCTCTCCCTGCTCCACCGCTGTTTAGTCGGTGCTGTTAAATCCTTCAATGGCACTGCCAATACAAATTGAGAGATGATAGTAAATATATACAGGGACCATGCCCTCCATTTTGACATGTGAATACTGTGCGCGAACTACCACTATCTGGTACTCAGCAGAGGAACCCACCCCTGTATGTTGCTTTGCCACCTGTTTATTTACGAACATTTTTTTTGCAGACATTTAGCCCGCTTTACTATTTAGGCCAACGTACTGTGTCAGCCACTTATTCCAGTTGTCCTCCACCGAACAAGCAGTGCCACCAGTTTACTCCTGTTACCAGTTTAGAACTGCATTGAGACAACTTTTTTATTTTAGGCCTAGTAAGTCTGTCTGCGCCACTCGTAGCAATCGTCCTCCGCTGACCAAACCAGTGCTGCCTGTGTACCCGTTACCCATTTTAAACTGGATTGAGCCAACTTTTTTATTTTAGGCCTAGTAAGTCTGTCTGCGCCACTCCTACTAATCGACCTCCGCTGAGCAAAACAATGCTGCCTGAGTACCCGTTAACCATTTTGAACTGCATTGAGCCTACTTTTTTATTTTAGGCCTAGTAAGTCTGTCTGCACCACTCCTGCTAATCGTCCTCCGATGACCAAAACAATGCTGCATGTGTACCCGTTACCCATTTTAAACTGCATTGAGCCAACTTTTTTATTTTAGGCCTAGTAAGTCTGTCTGCGCCACTCCTAGCAATCGTCCTCCGCTGACCAAACCAGTGCTGCCTGTGTACCCGTTACCCATTTTAAACTGCATTGAGCCTACTTTTTTATTTTAGGCCTAGTAAGTCTGTCTGCGCCACTCCTAGCAATCATCCTCCGCTGACCAAACCAGTGAAACCAGACCAAAGGTAACACTGTAGGAGCTACAGAGGTCTCAAGCAGAGACTGGAGTATCTATCCATACAACCACAATAAGTCGTACACTCCATAGAGGCGGCCTTTAGGGAAGAGTGAGCAGAAAAAAGCATTTACTTACTTGCAGACAAAAATGGTAAGGCTCATTTGAGTTTGCCAAAAGACATGTGGGAGACTCCCCAAATGTATGGAGGAAGGGGCTGGGGTCACCAAGGAAAATGCTATGTCTGGCACTAAACTAACGCAGCTCATCACCACAAAAACAGCATCCTCACAGTGAAACATGATGGTGGCAGCATTAAGCTGTGGGGATGTTTTTCAGCAGCAGGGACAGGGAAAATGTTCTGAGTCCAGGTGAAGATGGATAGTGCGAAATACAGGGATATTCTTGAGCAAAACCTTTTTCAGTCAGTCAGTGATTTGAGAAGGGGAGAGAGGTTCACCTTCCAACAAGACAATGACCCAAAGCAGTGGTTTAAGGGGATTGCAATTGCAAATGGAGGCTCTACAAAGTACTAACTTTAGGGGAGTGAATAGTTATAAACACACACTGAAGTTTTCTGTAATTTCATCCTATTTATTGTTTGCTTCACAAAAGAAAAAAAGAAAACCAAAATGTTCTCAGTGGTAGGCATGTTCCTTACAGGAACTGATGAAAACCCTCCCCCCCCCAAAAAAACTATGAAATTTCAGGTTGTGAGGGAGCAAAACACAAAAAATATTGGGGGGGGGGGGGAGGATGAATACTTTCACAAGCCACTGTATATGGAATGTCAACATTAATGGTAGCAAAAAAAGCTGTGGAAAAGTGACATTGCTCACCCCCAAAAGAACTTGAGTGAAACATACGCTCCCAAATCCAAATGCCACCTTACATCTGAGCCCCACAGAGGAGTATTAGGGTATGTGTCCACGGTCCGGAATCCCAGCGCTTTGGACGCAGCGGATACCCCGCTCCGCCCAAAGCGCTGCCCCCTTTTGTACGCGCGGTAATTCCGCCTGTCTTTATTGAACACAGGCGGAATCACTGCATCCTATACATAGACTGAGTTATTTATCTTGCGGAGATGGAGCGTCTCCGCAAGATAAATAGACATGCTGCAGTCTAGAAAGATGTGCCGCATGTCTGGTTACGCAGGGCTGCCTCCTGCGTGTTTGTACGCATAGTGGAGATGGGATTTCATAAAATCCCCTCCACTATGCTGTAACATCTGGACACTGCAGAATGGATGCTGTGGATGTATGCAGCGTCCAATCCGCAGCAAATACTGAAGGAATACGCCCCAAGGAAACATAGGCTAATTAGTAATTTCCTAAATAGGGTCACTTGAGGTGCATTTCTTTTGTTCTGCCACTTGGGGGCACTGCAGATGGAGTCCATCAACTATTCTAGTAAAATCTGCACGCCAAACGTCAATTTTAGCTCTGTCCCTTCCGGGCCCTATTGTGTGGCCCCACAGTATTGTACAGCCATAAATGGGGGATTGCCACAATGAGTTGAAATTGTATAGTAAATTATGGGGCCATTTTTATCTATATATCCTAGAGAAAATGTAAAACCTGGGGCTAAACAACATTTTAATCGTAAAAAATGTAATTGTCGTCAGAATGCTCACTGCACCCCTAGATTATTGGTTTGTAAAGTGGGGTCATTGATGGGGAGTTTCGCTGTCCTGGCACCTCAGGGGCTCATCCTATGTGACATAGCACTTGCAAACCGTTCCAGCCCAAAATCCTAAAACTGGCTCCTGCGGGATGAGGCCTGTCTGCAGTTTTTGTCTGGACGCCGATTTTTTTCTCCCAATTGTACTAGATCTCCTCTTTTAACGACAGCTAAAAAAAAAAGCGATCTAATTGGTTATGTGGTGTTACGTCATCGCGCCCATTGATCTCTTATGATACAAATAATTTGGATTATCGGTCGCCGGTTACAAGGGACAGGAAACTGTGACTTCTCCAAAACCTCGTCTCGCCCCCCAGAAAATAAGTCGCCACCCAGCTCCACCTACCGTAACATGAAACCATCGCGTGGTAAGAAAAGTAAAACCTAATGGCTCTTGGAAAAAGGGGAGGAAATAACGAAAAGAACTGAAATCGGCGGCAACGGGAAGGGGTTAAACTCTGATGGAAATTGATTGGCAATTTTCAGAGATGGCTTCGTTTTCCGGTGGCCTGGAGTTGGGCGACGGCTTATTTTCGGTGGGGCGAGACGACGTTTTGGACAAATCTCAGAGAAGTTGCAGTATCCTGTCGCTTGTAACCGGCGGCCGATAATCCAACTTATTTGCACCGTAAGAAACGAATTGGCGCGATGCCGTAACGCCACGTAACGAGTTAGATCGCATCCAGACAAAATCTGCAGGGAGGCCTCATCCAGGAGGCGCCATGTTTTGGGATCTTGCTCCTCCTTTAGGGCCCCTCCAGGATCCTCATCAAGGGCCACGTTAATCTTGTGCATTTCTGGAAATCTGAAGAAATAAGTCACATTCTAGAAGGACACAAGTGTCCCGGCAGGAAGGGGTTAACTATCAGACACTATAGGAGACCCTGCAGAAGGGGACCCCGCGGCAGATCCCCGGCTGCTCCTCCCGCCGCCGCCGCCGCCGTCTGATGCAATCCTCCGGCCGCTTGCTCTATGCTCTGCCGGGAACTGAAACAGATCGAGGCAGTTGCATCATTCTCACTACAGCAGCAGAAGGGCGGAGCTTGGGGAGAAAAAAACTCAAAAAACTGACCAATTAGGTGACAGAAGAAAAGAACGGTAGGAGTGGTTTCAGTGACAGCGAATTACCATTGGTTGGAAATGCAGACGAGCCCTCTGAGTGGGAGGAGCTCTGCTCCGGCATGCTTATATATGGTGAGCGCGGCTTGCATCAGCACCACTTGTCAGCCCGTTCTCACCCAAAATGCCCGACCAGCCCATCACTGCCATGGAGGAGCCTCCTTCCTACGAGAAATCCCTCTGGATCTTCGGCTATGGCTCCCTGGTCTGGAGGCCGGACTTCACATTCACTTCCAGTAAAGTTGGATTTATCCCTGGATACAGCCGCAAGTTCTGGCAGGGAGACACTTTCCACAGAGGCAGCCCTGAAATGGTGAGCAGTGTGTCTAGTGTCCTTACCTGATCCCTGTACACCGCATTTCTCTGGGGTCTCACCATCACTTCTTTCTATTTTCAGCCTGGGCGAGTGGTGACCCTACAAGAAGATTACCAGGTGAGAAAGTCTCCATTGTATTACCAAAGAGTGTGATTGTTTGGTACTGACGCGAAAAATATCCTAACAGCATGCTGGGAGTTGTAGTTTCCCAACACCTAAAGTGCTGCAGGTCGCTTGTCCCAATGCTAAAGTGCTGCAGGTCGCTTGTCCCGGTGCTAAAGTGCTGCAGGTCACTTGCCCCGGTGCTATAGTGCTGCAGGTCGCTTGTCCCGGTGCTAAAGTGCTGCAGGTCGCTTGTCCCGGTGCTAAAGTGCTGCAGGTCGCTTGCCCCGGTGCTAAAGTGCTGCAGGTCGCTTGTCCCGGTGCTATAGTGCTGCAGGTCGCTTATCCCGGTGCTATAGTGCTGCAGGTCGCTTGTCCCAGTGCTAAAGTGCTGCAGGTCGCTTGTCCCGGTGCTATAGTGCTGCAGGTCGCTTATCCCGGTGCTATAGTGCTGCAGGTCGCTTGTCCCGGTGCTAAAGTGCTGCAGGTCGCTTGTCCCGGTGCTAAAGTGCCGCAGGTCGCTTGTCCCGGTGCTAAAGTGCCGCAGGTCGCTTGTCCCGGTGCTAAAGTGCTGCAGGTCGCTTGTCCCGGTGCTATAGTGCTGCAGGTCGCTTATCCCGGTGCTATAGTGCTGCAGGTCGCTTGTCCCGGTGCTATAGTGCTGCAGGTCGCTTATCCCGGTGCTATAGTGCTGCAGGTCGCTTGTCCCGGTGCTAAAGTGCCGCAGGTCGCTTGTCCCGGAGCTATAGTGCCGCAGGTCGCTTGTCCCGGTGCTAAAGTGCCGCAGGTCGCTTGTCCCGGTGCTAAAGTGCTGCAGGAGGCTGATCCTGTTACTGAGAGATCATCTAGCTGATGTCAATGGTGTAGTGACCATTTGGGCAAGGACCTGAGGTGACCTCATTTCTATGTACGGGGGTTCTGCCTAAGGCGTCTGCTGCTGTTGACCCCAATTACATTTATCAGAATTATTCTGGGTAATGTTTTTTGGTGCATTTGTGTCCATTCTTGCCCTCAGTCGCCCCTGCTCTGCATACCCATACATTCAAAAGGTGGTCTCTGGCAACGTTTTAAAGGGATTTTCCTTTTATGGAAAAACCTTCACAGAGGCTGCAGTTTGTTTTAAAAAAACAAAACAAAAATAAAATATTTCTTTACTCACCCTCCACGGGTCCAGCGCTGAGTCTTTGCTGCTCCCGGGGTCTACTTTTATCTGCAGAATAGATGTTATGTTAACAACACTGCAGACAATCACTGACAGTACCAGTGGAGACTCAGTGCTGGACCCGGGGAGGGTGAGCAAGGAAGAGTTTGTTTAGTCTTGAATGCAGCCCCTTTAATCCTTTGCCCCTGATGTAAAAATGCTATAATATACTAAACCTAATCTAACAATCTTTTATGCACTAGTGGAGTAGGTGGAATTCTAACTCTCCGTCTCCCCTCTTCTTCCAGGAATGCACTTGGGGTGTCGCCTATGAAGTGCGGGGCGATCAGATTGAATCATCGCTTCAGTATCTGAACATCCGGGAGTCTGTCCTCGGGGGCTACGTAACGAAGCTGGTCAAGTTTTACCCCCAAGATGAAGGAGAAGAGGGGGCACTGCTGGCCCTGGTGTATATTGCCACATCGCAGAATCCTGGCTACCTTGGGCCGGCCCCCGAGGAAGAGATCGCCGCCCAGATTGTAGTCTGCAGTGGTCGGGCCGGCCACAATATCGAGTATCTGCTGCGCCTGGCCAGCTTTATGCACACGTATTGCCCTGAGGCTGAGGACAAGCATCTGTTCTCCATAGAGGAGGCGCTGGCAGCCATCCTGCCCTGCTTCTACACTACAGACGACCCTGTGGCCGTGTCCTAACTGTGCCACCTTGTCACAAGAACATTTCTCCTTCATAGCTCATGGACCCCTCCTCCAGCCTAATGGCTGCTCTCCTTCACCGCCATCCGACGTTCTCCATCAGGTCTATGAATGTGACATGGATACAGGACTAAGTGTTCACCACAAAGAATCATTGCACCAAGCGAGATCCTGGATCATCCTCTGCGCCAGCCGCGACGAAACGCCTCAGCTACCTCTGCTAATTTAAGCATTGCAAATTGCACATCAGCTTGGGGTTCACATTCCTTCTTTCCTGTCTAATGCCAATTTTTATATCTTTTAGACTATCGGCACCATTTATTAATTAATGCATTTGTGCCTGGTTTTTTTTGTGTTTTTTTTTTTTCTGCCTATTTCTGATTTGTGCCTTCTTTTAATTTGTGAACATTTTTAAAATGTTCTCATGGGGATTTTTTTTTTTTAGCGTTTGCCATTGGCGGCAGAGTTTGGGGTTTCCAGAAGATTTTGTCTGACTCGTAAATTATGATCTTTAAGAAACAAATGTTGACACCAATGTGCTCCAGTGCCGCCACCCTGGACTAATTTTTACGGAGGCCTGGAATTTTTGTGACATACAGAATGTACGGTTTTAAAAGTTTAAAGTGACAGATGTTTAAATTTTTATTTCGAAACTTTGTCATGTAGCTTATCAGAAAAATCTGCTTCTTTCTCCTCCTGGACTCATCTTTTACTCACAGTTCAGCTGTAAAATGTGTATTCAGTGACGATAGATCTTCACATTACTGAGATAGGAGATGACAGTTGGTTCTTTTAAAATTCTATGGAGGAGGAGGAGCTGAAGACCGTTCTCCATAGAACATTATAAGCACCAACTGTCATTTCCGATCTCCGTAACGGTAAAATCAGTAGTCGCTGAAGAGCGATTTTACCCCTGAGCTGAGAATGAGTCAGGAGGAGGAAAAAAGATTTTCTCTAAGATATATTACAAAGTTTCTTATTGATTTATGAAAAAAAATGAAATGATGGTTACTCTTTAAAGACAACAAAAAATCATTGAGTGCACAAGATTAAAAATTTGGCCCCAAAAGGGCACAAAACGAAAAAAACCCCATAAATTATTAATTGTGGCCTAGCTATTGGAACATCTGTAAATCTGTATCAGGGGTAGGGTGTCACGTCTCAGTTGGCACATAACCCATGGAGAGCTGTGACGTGGCCCGTAGCCTGCTCCATCTGGAAAAAAAACCTCAAATTTCCACAATTACTTTTTTTGTCACTTTAACAATCCATTTGGAAGCTGATGCTGCTTTGGGCCACATGTCGGCTACGTGGGGCACTCACCCCCCTCCTCCCTGTATATACTAGTGTCATTGAAAGCTGGTATAATACTGTCTATTGTGTGATGGTACTGTATCTGTCATCATAGTACTGTACGTTATCAATGAAGGCGAGAAAGCATATTGTTACTAATCCTCATCTCCTGGTACGTACCCCTGGGAGGGCTGCTATCTGCCGCACTAATCACATAAGATGGCAACTTCCAGGGTAAAGTTAACAGAAGACCTTTTTGCTGCTAAATGTCTTTCTTACTGAAATGAGTATATGGACTTGAATGTATGTAATGGCCTGAATGGCCACTTTGTATTGTGTATGTATTTGCCAACATATTTAAAAACTGTAAAAACAACTTTTTATTACATTTATTTTTGCTATAATTTTTGGTTGTTGTGTCATCGCTGTCGCACGTCCACACCCCACATTTCCATATGTTATGTGTCGGCTTACATGTTAATAATTTGCTTCAATTTTATATTAAAGGAAGAGCTATCACCAGATAATAGATGGCCAGTTTTTGTTCTAATTTTATTCCCGCTGTTCCCCTAAATACTGTTTTTTTTTTCATTTTTAAAATCCGACATATGGTTCCAGAGATATGGGCTTTTCTATTTAATGCCAATTTTAATGGTCTTTACAAGTAGGAGGTGCTCACAAGGTAAAACCACGCCCTCAGAGAAACTAAGCCACGCCCCCTTGGAGAGAAAAAAAAGACTATAAATTTAGCACCAAATAAAAAGGACATATCTATGGAACCATATGGCAGGTTTATAAAAAAAAAACAATAATCCGGGTGCAGTAGGAATTAAAAAAAGAAAATATTTGCTACTTTGTGATTTGGTGAATAATCCTCTAAATATTAAAAGCAAATATTCTGGATCATAAAAAGATGTTTTATGAATGAGAGATTTAAATTGAAAAGCAGCAACCCTAATATAAAGTTAAGGCATAAAATGCAAGGCTATAGACAATATATATATATATATATATATATATATATATATATATATATATACACATATATATATATATATATATATATATATATATATATATATATACACACTGTGTGCTTATACATGCAGCCTATGTTTATACATTGATGTTATGTAAATTAATCTTTGAGAATATAGCATAAGAACATATCCCACAAATGTCAGCATGATGGCAACCCCTTCCACTATATCAGAGTTCCCCAATATTAGCCTTTGAGGACCGAACTGAGGACAATATGTATTAGGGTATTTGAACCATCCTTACAAGAGCATAAAATGCCTTCAATGCATTTTAGATGTATATTCTGGGTATTACGCATGACTAAAACACTCCAACAATAAAATTAGTATATAATGACACAGCAAGGCTGTTTATACCGTCAATAGGTTTATGTGCTTGACTATCCCCAACAGACTTAGACAATGAAAGAAAAATGCCAAAAAGTACTCCCCTCGTCTTAAAAGACAACTGAGTGCAACACAATATGGTCTTTTAGTGGGGATGAATGCTGTAGATCCAGGATATAGACTGATATTCAGCTATACAACCAAGAAAACCATGATTGGTAAATAGATTTATTTTCAAAACTAACAATACGTTTCAACCGCAACTTGAAACCTTCATCAGGTTTATAAAATCAGCTATAAAAATGACTTTATATAAAACAACCCATACACAGGAAACAAATCAATCAAATAATTAAAGATCAATAAAAATAAATATGTGCATGAAAGGGGTAAAAACCTCACCTAAATAATGAATCATCCCCCAGGATACCATCCTCTACAACAATGCAATCCCCTATTGCGAGAACACGTAACCCCCTAGGGGTACTCCCAGATGTAAAATTTTGGGCCGCAATGGCATTTGGTGCTTGTTTGTCTTGGCAATCCAACAGCCAGTTGTCAGAGCTAGCATTTGCTGCATGGCTTAGGAGGAGAGGTGTTCACATGAGAAGGAGTTTTGGAGGAGTTATCTGTGACTGTTGTTTGGTTTGTAAGTGTGGTAAATGCTTTTCGTCCTCCACTTTGTTTTTTTCCCCATCCTCCACTCCCCAATGCATTTCTCTGTTATATGTGAGTGAACATTTTGTATGCCTGGTGTTTTCAGTAAACCCTTGTTTGTGCAGCCTTGTTTGTCAGGTTGGTGTACTGCGGTAAACAGTAGTGCCCCTCTTCCCTGGGTGAGGGAAGAGAACAGACAGAGGGCTAACTCAGGAGATAAGGCAAGGGTGGCGGCCCCGGCATCCTCACCTTCAGAAGTATAAGGAGTGATCTAGGGTGCCCCATAGTGCTAGCCCGACAACCATGACCATCCAGTACACACCTCTCATGCCCACTACGAAAGTGAGCACCCTGATGTGGTACACAATAACGTGGACGAAAAATACGTAAACATTCACCAATTACCTTGCAGCTGTTTTGCTAAATCAGTATGCATACTTAAGAAAAACACAAAACTTGAAAAAAGGGAGTAACGTTTATACTCACCCACAGTATCTTTGTTTATCAAGACAGAATTAATCAACAGATGAGGGTCACTGCGATGGGGTCTCGGATCACCCCTATTTTATGAGTAGATTCAAATCTCAATAATTCTCAGCCTCCGCCTCTTTTGTACCATATTGTGTATTCCAAACATTACTTCAATGACTTGTTCATCACCAAGATATAGCATTAAAATTCAGAATACAGTAACAGTTGACAGGGCCATAATTGCCTCTTGACACCAGAAGTCTGGTGCCTACGGTGGCTGGTTACGGGGGGAAGCAGCACCATCATAAAAAAAAATATTTTTCTTTTCAACCCTCTTCCACACCCACCTGGCATGTGGGGGTTGGATGTTCCCAGGATTCATTTATATTCATGAATACAAATAAGATACGAGCACCAGCATTTACTGGGTCAGAAAAGCACCAATCTTCTCTACACGCTTTGCAAAAAATAAAATAAATGATGATCAAAGATTTGCATGCACCCCAAATGATACCAATAAAAGCTATAGCTTGTTATGAAACAAACAAGCCATCACATATCTCTATAAACAAAAAAAAAGTAAAGCTTTCAGAATCTGATAAAAAAACAAACAATTAAAAAAAGTTGTAAATTGATTTTCTGGCACAAAAGTGGTATGATATAAAAAAAAAACAACAACTGGCTGTCATTGTAATCATTTAAAACAGCATAACAAAGGTAACATGTTAATTATACTGCAGGGTGAATGCTGTAAAAAAATATAAATTGCTTTTTCAGATTTATGTTTTTTTATTCATACTTGGAACAGAAAAAGGAAAAAAAGGTGGTCAATAAGTTGTGCACAAAAATAGTAACAGTGGAAACTACAGTTTGTCCTGCAAAAAAACAAATCCTAAAACAGCTCCGTCTACAGAAAAATAAAAAAGTTATGGGTCTAAGAATATTGCAGCTGGCAAAAAAAAAATAATTTTTTAAAGTGTTTTTCCATGCAAAATAAGAAAAACATAAAAAAGACAATTTTAATGACCCTCAGAATTAACATTATATAATAGTGGACAATATTTAAAAGAAATGTATACACCCTAATTTTTTGAACTACGAGATGCACTTTTTACCAAGCAAAAAAAATGCTAAAAAGTGCCTGCGTATTATAATCCGGAAGCACCCTCATCAGCTGTGCCAGACCTTCCCCGCTACTTTCTCAATGATCTGGTAGGAGCGGTAAAGTAAATTGCTCCTCCCCTAATCCCAGACATTTGAGTATAGCCATACATACAAGGCTGGGCAGTGCTTTCTCTCCCTGCCTTTTCTGATCATATCTGACACTTAGCTCTGGCTGAGCTCATAAATACATATACTGTGCCCACGTGTCCCTTCGTTATCCTCTCCTCATCCCCCTACATCAGGGAAGCTCCGATGTCAGTGGACATGAAAGGCAAAGTTCACTGCAAAGCAAACTGTGGGGGCTGCTGCATAGACAGGGACACAGCTTGTGAGCAGTGCTAAATGAAACTGCCATTTAGGTTTTTACTTATGTATATGTAGTCAGTCTGCTTTGTGCCACAAGATGTAAATAGCATGGGCAAGCTTGGACTGGCCCACTGGGGAGCAGGTAAATTCTCTGGTGGGCCCCTTTGCTGGAGTAAGCCAATATCATCAATAATTGGCCCAATATGTTTGATTCTCTATGTACAGATAAAATCAGCATCTCATCATTCAACTACCTAACTTGTTATTATATACAAGCAAATCCTATAGTACAATCCATCTTACTAATGGTGGTGCATTATACTATACTGGCTGCCTAATGGTGGTGCATTATACTGTACTGGCTGCCTAATGGGGGTGCATTATACTGTACTGGCTGCCTAATGGGGGTGCATTATACTGTACTGGCTGCCTAATGGGGGTGCATTATACTATGTAGACTGCCTAATGGGGGTGCATTATACTGTACTGGCTGCCTAATTAAAGTGCATTATACTATGCAGACTGCCTAATGGGAGAGCATTATACTATGCAGACTGCCTAATGGGGGTGCATTATACTATACAGACTGCCTAATGGGGGTGCATTATACTATACAGACTGCCTAATGGGGGTGCATTATACTGTACTGACTGCCTAATTTGGGTGCATTATACTATACTGGCTGCCTAATGGGGGTGCATTATACCATGCAGACTGCCTAATGGGGGTGCATTATACTATACAGACTGCCTAATGGGGGTGCATTATACTGTACTGGCTGCCTAGTAGGGGTGCACTATACTATACAGACTACCTAATGGGGATGCATTATACTATTCAGGCTGCCTAATGGGGGTGTATTATACTGTACTGGCTGCCTATTGGGGGTGCATTATACTATGTAGACTGCCTAATGGGGGTGCATTATACTGTATTGGCTGCCTAATAAAAGTGCATTATACTATGCAGACTGCCTAATGGGGGAGCATTATACTATACAGACTGCCTAATGGGGGTGCATTATACTATACAGACCTGCCTAATGGGGGTGCATTATACTATACAGACTGCCTAATGGGGGTGCATTATACTGTACTGGCTGCCTAATTTGGGTGCATTATACTATACTGGCTGCCTAATGGGGGTGCATTATACTATACAGGCTGCCTAATGGGGTGCATTATATTATGCTGGCTGCCTAATGGGGGTGCATTATATTATACTGGCAGCTAATAGGGGTGCATTATACTATACAGACTGCTTAAAGGTGGTGCATTATGCTATACTGGCAGCTAATGGGGGTGCATTATACTATACAGACTGCCTAATTGTGGTGCATTATACTATACTGGCTGCCTAATGGTGGTGCATTATATTGTACTGGCTGCCTAATGGGGGTGCATTATACTGTACTGGCTGCCTAATGGGGGTGCATTATACTATGTAGACTGCCTAATGGGGGTGCATTATACTGTACTGGCTGCCTAATTAAAGTGCATTATACTATACAGACTGCCTAATGGGGGTGCATTATACTGTACTGGCTGCCTAGTGGGGGTGCACTATACTATACAGACTACCTAATGGGGATGCATTATACTATACAGGCTGCCTAATGGGGGTTTATTATACTGTACTGGCTGCCTATTGGGGGTGCATTATACTATGCAGACTGCCTAATGGGGGTGCATTATACTGTATTGTCTGCCTAATAAAAGTGCATTATACTATGCAGACTGCCTAATGGGGGTGCATTATACTATACAGACCTGCCTAATGGGGGTGCATTATACTATACAGACTGCCTATGGGGCGCATTATACTGTACTGGCTGCCTAATGGGGGTGCATTATACTGTACTGGCTGCCTAATGGGGGTGCATTATACTATACAGGCTGCCTATGAGGGAGCATTATACTGTACTGGCTGCCTAATGGGGGTGCATTATACTGTACTGGCTGCCTAATGGGGGTACATTATACTATACAGGCTGCCAATGAGGGAGCATTATACTGTACTGGCTGCCTATGGGGGTGCATTATACTATACAGACTGCTTAACGGGGGCTCATTATACTATACAGACTGCCTAATAGGGGTGTATTATACTATAGCAGAAAAAAAGATATGCTCAGTTCACCCTTTAGATGAATTTCCTTATGAGTCCAGGAAATCTTGAGCACGGATTCGCGTCTAGAGATGCACATGTGGAAAAAAGGGAATCCAGCTATAAACTGTACGCGTTTTGAACACACAAGTGCTCTTAGTCTCAGCTCACTGAGATGTCCGCGCGTTACATGGCAAGGGACATGTGATTTCAGCAGCCAATGACACAAGCTGTTGTGTCAGGACATTGTGGATGTTTCCTGCGCCCTGATTGGCTAGCCGCAATGTGCACGTATTAAGTTTACAATTATGCCACTCCTCTGAGCTCTCCCCACTCCATACCCTCATCAAACACGTGTCCCACACTCATCATATACCACCATTATCCTAGTCAAAGTGCTCAAAAGACTTTAGTGGCAACGCAAATATTTTCCTGCACTTTTTACCGAATGTTGCCAATTTTATAAAAATTTGCTCGGAAACACGAATCCGAATGTGCCATATTCGTGCCGAATTTATGCTTGGCGATCGGTTTTCAAACATATTTGCTCATCTGTATTTTTATTTTTGTTTTGTTCGGTATTACAGTAGTGATTTTCCTTCTTCAGATGTTTTTGTTAAGACTCACCAGGTGAGGAGGATCCTCTCAGCCTTTTGGCCCGGCTGGTCACAAGGACCCAGGCATCGATGCAGCAAGCAGGAAGGCATGTGGACAGCGAGGACTGTAAAGGCTCTCCAGGAATCTCAGGATCAGAAGGTGGATGTATCAGAACCCAGTAGGCATGGAAGCAAGTCCAAACACAAATCACAAACAGCACAGATGGTGGAGCGCACTTAACATAGGACTAGTTGTAATCCCAAGACACAGGTATCTGTGTCAATGGTCCTTTGATAGGCCAAGGGAGATGATGTTATAGATCCACAAAAGGCAACCTGCAAAACCTGACGTGGAGCAAAACAGAGGACAGTGGACCCAGGGGAAGGGATCATGAACTGGGATACCCGGAACGGGTGTGTAAAACTTTTCACATAATCTATCATTTGTGACTTTTCTTAACATGTTGCATAATTATGGTGAAATTGTACCGTAGACGTGTACAAAATTCGTCTGCTGTTAGTCCTGTGCAGTTGAAGACAAGCATGCGAGATTTTAATTGATCGTGCAAATTTTTGACCCAAATAGGCGCAAAAAGGTCAAATACAAATAAAAGCACCTCTAATTTTGCACAAAATATAACCTACAGGCGCCAGTTTTAAGAATTTACAGCTCAAAAATGACAAAGAATACCATAAGCCAAAAAAGAAGTCTCTTAAAAATGCAAATGATGAATAGAAGCGAAAAGCTTAAAGCCGCGATTCATCAAAAATGGCATTTTTTTACACCAGTCTTGATGAACATTGCACTGCTGTAGGACGCACCAAATTCATTAACAGGCACGCAACTCTGAATGAGTGAATTTGGCGTATATTTTAAGAAATTTATTCCAGTCAAAAAGTTGGCAGATCTGACCAGGACTGGTATAAAAACACCAAAAATCACATTTTTTCTGTCAAAAACTTTTGGTGAACCATGGCTTAAGGGGTTGATATATCTGGTAGTTTTTTGCTAGAATTCTGGCATTTTGTATGCTTACCTTAATGATGGGAGTAGTAGAGAAAGATGTGACACATTTATTAAGAGGGGTGCGCCCATCAATTGATTTGGAACATTTTTCAAAAGTCATGTGCGTCACCAAGACGTTCTAGGAACGTGTTATGTAAATCGATCAATAGTTTTGGCTTGTAAACTCCATGCACTCAGATTACAGAGGAAAACATTTTTTGCATTCCTACAGTTTTGAAGACATGAGCAAACATGTGGCATATGTATAAATGTTATATGTCTTGCACTTATTTCTTAACCTTTAAGGACATGGCCTGCTCTGTGACTTTTGCTCAAGTGAGTGCTTTCATAATAGGTAGAGCCTAATTCTAAGCACCAAAATTGCAGGGGCAGGTAGCGGCAATTTTTGGCCACGCCCTTGGCCACACCCCAATGCATGACCATTAACCATTTTTTTTCTTCCCTGGCAGTAGGAGTTGTCAGAGGAGAGCAGGTAGAGAGGGACATTCAGCAGATGCCTGAGACTGCAGGGCGTAGACCCAAATACAGGACTGTCCGCTGTATCTGGGACAGGTGGGACTAGAGATGAGTGGATAGATTCCTGGGTCTCTGGCCCAGCGTCCCGGTCATTGGTACCTGACTGCTGGATTGAAGGCCACGAATCTCTAACCTTCCGGCTTCCCTGGCGTGGCTTTTGATCACCCGACGTCATCTGTGTGTCCTGCTCCTCTCTAGTTGGGACCTATGGATTATTTTTTGTTCCTTCATTCACAGTCGGAGCTGCCAGAACTTTCTCATCTTTATGTAGCTTCACTATACGACATCTGTCTTTTTTGGTGTCTATAAGGGCGTGTTCACACATTGCAAAAATACTGTTTTGTTTCTTTTCTGCAGAATCCACACCAGACTACACAATAACAATCTGTTTATTTAATGCGTTTTTAGTGCAAATATGAAAATGTGTTTTAATGTGATTTTTATAAACAGAAAAGATTTGATTCTGCACTTAATAAAGTAACTGCAGCTTTGTACATGCATTTTTTTAGGCTCCACATAGAAGCAAAAGAGAAAGAAAAGCACCAAAACAGCACAGTTCAGCAGTCTCCTTGGGTGCACAGCCGGCACCTTTTTTTTTAACGTAGTTTTTATTTTTTTTATCAAGGATTTTTTTTTACATAAATGGGGTAAAGAAGAAGGGGGGAGACATATTATAAGTTTATAACTACACAGTAATATAGACGCAAACAAGAACAAAATAAAAACAAAAATCCAAATTTAAAGAGATGAATTTATAGGCAAAATAAAGGGTTGAAAGGGTTAAGGATGAGAAGGGAAGGAAAAATACAGTTTATTAAGGAAAATGGGAAAAAAAGAAAAAGAAAAAAATTAAAGAGATAGAAGGAAAATTAAAAATATTGGTATGTACAGGATGGGAAAAGGAAAAGGTTAGCATACACATATAAGATACCTGATATGCAAGGCTCAAAAAAATAAAGGAAACACTTAAACAACAGAATATAAATCAAACTGTCCACTTAGGAAGCAACACTGTTTGACAATCAATTTCACATGTTGTTGTGCAAATGGAATAGACAACAGATGGAAATTATTGGCAATTATCAAGATACACTCAATAAAGATGGCACATCAATGCGAGCCCGTGGCAAGAAGGTGTGTCAGCGTAGTGTCCAGAGGCTGGAGGTGCTACCAGGAGACAGGCTAGTACACCAAGAGATATGGAAGGGGTCGTAGGAGGACAACAACCCAGCAGCAGGACCGCTACCTCAGCCTTTGTGCAAGGAGGAACAGGAGGAGCACTGCCAGAGCCCTGCAAAATGACTTCTAGTAGGCCAAAAATGTGCATGTGTCACTGTCTGCACAAACGGTTAGCAATCGACTCCATGAGGATTGTCTGATTGCCCAACGTCCACAGATGGGGGTTGTGCTCACAGCCCAACACTGCAGGACGCTTGGCATTTGCCACAGAACATCAGGATTGGCAAATTCGCCACTGGCACCCTGTGCTCTTCACAGATGAAAGCAGGTTCACACTTAGCACATGTGACAGATGTGACAGAGTTTGGAGATGCCGTGGAGAGTGATCTGCTGACTGCAACATCCTTCAGCATGACCGGTTTGGCGGGGGGTCAGTAATGGTGTGGGGTGGCATTTCTTTGGAGGGCCGCACAGCCCTCCATCTGGTCACCAGAGGTAGCCTGACTGCCATTAGGTACCGAGATGAGATCCTCAGACACCTTGTGAGATCATATGCTGTTGCCGTTGGCCCTGAGTTCCTCCTAATGCAGGACAAGGCCAGACCTCATGTGGCTGGAGTGGCTCAGCAGTTCCTGCAAGATGAAAGCATTGAAGCTATGGACTGGCCCGCCCGTTCCCAGACCTGAATCCGTTTGAACACATCTGGGACATCATGTCTCGCACCATCCACCAACATCACGTTGCACCACAGACTGTCCAGGAGTTGGCGGATGCTTCAGTCCAGGTCTGGGAAGAGATCCCTTAGGAGACCATCCGCCGCCTTATCAGGAGCATACCCAGGCATTGTAGGGAGGTCATACAGGCACGTGGAGGCCACACACACTACTGAGAATCATTTCCTTGTCTTGAGGCATTTCCACTGAAGTTGGATCAGCCTGTAACTTCATTTTCCACTTTGATTTTGAGCATCATTTTAACTCCAGACCTCCATGGTATATTAGTTGTGATTTATGTTGATAATTTTTAGGTTTTATTGTTCTGAACACATTCCACTATGTAATGAGTAAAGATTTACAACTGGAATATTTCATTCAGTGATATCTAGGATGTGGGAATTTAGTGTTCCCTTTATTTTTTCGAGCCGTGTATAAAACATTTAATAGGTAGAAGGGGAAGAAAAGGAATGGGAAAGGCAAGGAAACGAAGAAGACCTGTAAAGAGATGAAGAGACAACTTATAGAGAAATACTAACTTGTAAATAGTGTAAAATACTGTTTCTTCAATTCTAATAGAGGCACAGTTTTCATGAAATCACATCCACTTTGGTTGGACAGTTAGACACAGCAGATTTTTTGTGCAAAAAAAAAAAAAAGCAGAAAATACACGGCATTTACACCACATGTGAACAAGGTCTAAATTTCGAAGCAAAGTGGATGTGATTCCATGGAATCTCCGCTCTGTGTGTTTTGAAGACTCTGCTGAATTCTGCAGTTTTGGTGCATTTTTTGTCTGTATGCTTCTTCTGGAAAAAAAAAACGCAGTTTTATTTTTAAGTGCAGAATCAAAGCCTTTCTGTAGTATTAAAAAAATGTTAAAAACTCTGCTTCATATCTGCCCCAAAAACACATCAAATAACCGGGAAAACGCTTAAAAGAAATGCAACAAACACGCAATAATCAGAGAAGATTGTTTCTGGGTAGTCTGGTGTGGAAATCTGCAGAAAAAAGCAGCAGAAAGAAAGCAGCATTTACTCTACGTGTGAACACAGCCTCAGTATTGCAGTTTTATTACATCTTTTTATTGGTTAATAGAGAAAACTAGCAATGACGCCATTTTTAATGTCATTTACCGATCCCCGTAAATAATCTGATCACTGTGTTTTTGTTGGGCGATATGATTACAGGGACACCAAATATGTCCATATATTATGTGATGATTTGTGAGGTTTATTAATTAAAAAAAAACACATTAAAAATGACATTATTTTTTTTCTTAATCGAGTAATTTTCATTATTATTCTTTAGTAATTTTATATATCTCTTATTCTCCCTCTAGAATACAAATACATAGATTGCATATAGCAGTGTATTTCTAACAGTATAAGGGTATGTGCACACGATGCGGAAAACGCTGCGGATCTGCAGCAGTTTCCCATGAGTTTACAGTACAATGTAAACCTATGGGAAACAAAAAACGCTGTGCACATGTTGCAGAAAAAAACGCGCGGAAACGCAGTGGTTTACATTCCACAGCATGTCACTTCTTTCTGCGGATTCCGCAGCGGTTTTACAGCTGCTCCTATAGAAAACCGCAGTTGTAAAACCGCAGTGAAATCTGCAGAAAAACCAAGGTAAATCCGCGATAAATCTGCAGCAAAAACGCAGCGTTTTTGCCTTGCAGATTTATCAAATCCGCTGCGGAAAAATCCGCAGTGGACCATTATACGTGTGCACATAGCCTAATCTGCCTGTAGTCAGAGCCTGCAGCACAGATCAAGTGCACAAAATTCTTTACATGACACCATCAGCACTTGTGGCTCAGCACCTTAAAATACCTGTCTATAATGTTAAGGTTGTGGGTTTAAGACCTGGGGAGACTCACAGAAAAAAAAAAAATTGTAATTGCTTACTATTTTTACTACTTTTATAGGAAAAAAATCTTGTTCTTCACCTCAGTATATTGTACAGGCACCAGAAAAATACATTGTTATATACACAATGTTTCTCTATGGGCTTATATAAGCTGCTTCAGGATTCATTGCCTGCAACAGAGGTCAAGATAACCAAAATCTCCTATCTATGGCCTAGATAGATGTGTAGCGCCCCCACTGCCGCAGGGCCGAGGGGTACCCGGTACCGGGCCTCTGAGTCTCTGCTCTGGGGTTGTCACGGTGGCTAGACCCGGTCCGTGACCCTGCTGAGGGGCGCCCAATGAAAGGTGTGCGGGATGGTGGTGATGTTGTAGTGGTGCGGTGCAGGTTGCAGTAAATAACAAGGACACCAGGTTGCAGTCTCTTTACCTCTTTACTGAAGGCTTCAGGATCCTCAATCCGGAATACGGTTAACCGGGCTGCGCAAGCCTGGCCGGTCCGATGGCACATCCAGAGCTCCCCTTGCAGGTGGAAATCTGTGCCTACCTTCTAGCGCTTGTGTGTTGTAGTCCTTCCCTGCTAAGCACCACGGGATAGTCCTCATAACTGTTGTGTCTGTTTCTCGTGTTCCCTCACAACTCGATTCTGATGTTCTTTCACGTCCCCCAGATCTTATGGTTAGGACGCACCCGTATGACGGGGAGGCTCGGAGCTCTTCCGGGACTCTAGCGTCGCCCCACTCCTGTTGTTACCCCCCTTGTGTCTTCCTAGGTCAATTGGGTGAGACAGCCCGCCTATAACTGACTGTCCTGCCGTAGGTTTGAAGTTTGGCCTGGAGCTCTATACTTCCTCGGCGTTCCGGCCACCAGTTATGCGCCTCAGTAGGATGTTGCCTCGTCTTACAGCACGACTCCTACTGGTATTCTCCTTGTTGCGTTGATCTCGTTTCTCACTCAGCACAATATACCTCGCCTCTTATCCTTTCTTGGGGTACCGCCGCTATATCGTGCAGGCGCGGTCCCGTAACATTCTCTCTGGTTGCTAGGCCTCTGTCAGGATCCCACCCCTGACAGGGACCCCTCTGAGTCTCTCCCCGCAACACCCCCTGCCACAGGGTGTTGCCTGTTCGATTCCCAGTCAGCTTTCTCATCTAACTTCCTGCCTAACCCCCAGTTTTACCAGATTGTGAGGAGTGGCCTAATACATAGAACCCTTAGCTCCCCCTGGAGGCCAGACTGTGAAATGTATTGGTGTCTGTGATACCTGGTCAGATGAACTCCTTCAGTGCCATCAGACGTACCATAGCCCCCCATAGCGGCGGAGCAACAGTACTGCAACGACCAGGACTCTGGGGCGCTGCAGATGCAAGTTTGAATCCTGGGCATACCCGAGCACAGGAGAAAGAAGAGGTGAGTAAGTAATACAATTTAATTTATGCACTGAGCAGACAGCAGCCCCACTCCCCTGAGGAGGAGGAGTTATGAAGACGTCAGAGAGGTGGGTATAGAATCCGGGAGACTTAATTGGATGCCGGACTCAGCCCTCAAATCAGGAAAGTCTCGCCGAATCCAGTAAGGTTGGGAGCTATGGTTTAGCTTTAACAAAAAATTATGGGGAAAAAATAATGGACAGCCCACTGTATTGGGGGTGTGGTATGGTAGGATTTATAAAGCAGGGCAGAGGATACACATTCAGTTGAAAACTGCGGGCTATGGATCCGGAACGGGGCTCCGCTTCTTGCCGATTCAGGGAACTGCCTTTTTTTTAACAACAGTTACAATAAACCAGGGAGAACCCCCTGAATCCTGCCACTGGGTGCACCATTGGGGTCGCAGATCAGGAGTCTTCTGGATGGCGAGTGTCCCATACTGTGGGTATGGTTCACACCACTTCACATCAATAACACAAGCAGGAATCTGATTTTGGTACATAAAACCTTACTATTAACTTTAGAGCATGAACTTGGGTATGTTAACCTACCGTTAACACTAGGTGGGGAGTTTTCTACCCAGCCTGGGGTGAATACTGTTTCATGAGGTTTGGTTTTCAATAATTATTTTTTTTGCAGGGCAACTCCTTCACCTGGGTGTGAATACAAGGGAGAAGATCAGACGTGGCGAATATATCGACATTTGGTTCCTGGTTTCACGGATGAGGTGACTATTGACAAGGAGCGGTCTTTTGAAAGGAATACTAGAAAAACAAAAGTAGCTAAACATTTGGAAATTGGCTAAAGGCTTTTCTTTTCTTAGCTCACGAGATATGTAATTGACAACTGGACAAGGTAATTTTCCCAGGGGTGGTTTTGGAAGCAAAAGCTCACAAAATAAATCCAGAACTTTTATCCTTCGGTTCACAGCCGAAATTTCCATATCAGTCCATTGTCGTGGGTGACTGTGTAAGGGGATCACAGCGACTGGTATACGCCCCCATCCCTTTAAAGGGCACCTGTCGCCCCGTTTTTTCAGTATGAGATAAAAATACTGTTAAATAGGGCCTGAGCTGTGCATTACAACAGTGTATTTTGTGGACCCCGATTCCCCACCTATGCTGCCAAAATACGTTACCAAAGTAGCCGTTTTCGCCTGTCAATCAGGCTGGTCTGGTCAAAAGGGCGTGGTGTCTTCCCCCAGATCTTGCTTAGTTTTCCGTTGGTGGCGTAGTGGTTTGCGAATGCCCAAGGTCCCGAATCCACTGCACAGGGGAGTTAAAAGAGCGCGATGTGCACTATTTCATTGGTGATCGGTGGGGGCGGCCATCTTCCTTTGGCCGCGCGTGCGCAGAAGCGGCGCTCTGCTGGCCCCGGCTTCAGGAAAATAGCCGCGGGATGCCGCGCGTGCGCAGATGGAGATAATTTTCCTGAAGCAGAGTTCGCATCTCGGCTTCAGGAAAATGGCCGCCGCGATCTCCATCTGCGCACGCGCGGCATCCCGTGGCCATTTTCCTGAAGCCCCTTGTGTCAACTTGTTGTATAGGCTGATGTCCTCAGAACCGGGGTGAAACAGCTGAGAGAACTCTAGGCACAGTGAATGTGGACAGGGAGAATTCTGCGTTACCGCATTAAGTGGTAAAACACTGTTTGTATGTGCAGGGAGACCATGATGTGCAAGAGCCACTAATCTCAGCCACGACTACGGCCCTGGTCCTCCCTCACAACTGCACCACTGTATCACTTTAGGGTGCGTCAGTGGTGTTGCTTTCTCTGCTTCTGACGAGTGTTCAGTCTCACACAGACCTGTCCGGCACAGAGCTCCTGCTCTGATGCTTGCAAACCAAAAACTGACACATCCAAACCTTAACTGAAAGTTTAAGTGGGAATTGTGAATATGGGCCACTCCCAAGATCTGGAGTGGAGGAAGAGATCCATCCCACTACCATCTTACAGATCTCTCCAAAAATAAAAGCCCATGTCTGGTTTTCTTAGATCTGACTTGGTGAAACAGTTTGACTAAATCCACTTTCTCTTTTATTTTGCATTGTAACCACAGCTGTGGCTGTAATTAGAATGCTATCCAGTGGGTTCAGTATGCTTCTATGCACATCTTGGGGGACACGTAACGACCCTCATATATGATTCCTCTCACTGCCTCACAGTGCATGTGAAACATCGGACTGCACTCAGATGTTATCCCAGTGTGGTACGATATACGTCAAGACAGGTAATGCAAGTGATAGAGAAATTACTTTCTCCATCTCCTCCACACCTGTGCTAGAGAAACAGAGCACAGAGCACTAACATTCAGCTCACGCTCGCAGCATTAGCTTATCGTTAGCATATCGCGTCCGATGCAGTGCTATATGCCACTGTGATTCCAGCCTTAGAGTTAGTTCCAAAGATATATATATGCCAATATATTTTTAATGTTTCCATTTATTAGCTTGTCAGTTGGAGGGTGAATATTTTGCGGACATGTGCCTGCCAATGCAGTGCGCCATCTCTTGTTTTTATTTTAAAATGTTTAGTTGTTTATGAGAATGGAGGCTGAGATGTGAGATGGGCATATCCTCGTAAACACATTACCGGGACAATTTTTTGTTCGCAGGCCCCAGTGACTGAAATATTTGCAGGTATTTATTGTATACGTTTCGTAAGTTGATGGAGGAGCTGGGTGTTCCTTTGTTGGAGAAAAATGTGGAGGACCCTTCTAGACGGTTGACTTTTTAGGTCACAGAAATTGATATAGAACAGATGGTTTTACGCTGCCAACCTGTAAGGATGAACAATTACCGTATAGCATGATACAAGTCAGTAGCACTAAAACAGTTACAGATTTTGGTGGGGCTGTCGCTGATGACATTTTCTTGCAAGGTGTTTCCCATGGGTAGGGTTTTTTCTCAGAGGCTATCTTTAGCAACTAGAGTAATTTCTCAATAACATCATTTCACCAGGGTAATGCGTAACATGACGTAATTCCTGCTGGTATGGAAGGAATTTCTGCAGTCCTTCAATGGGAAGACATTGTTTTCAATAGTTTACAGATACGGCTGGAGGTGATGGTTTCTCTGCAGTTTTCGGGAAGCATTGGTGTAGGGATCAGTGGTCGCATTCTTGGATGGATCTGGTATTGATTGTGTTACTAATATTGTATGTGTACCAAATATGGATAGTTATTTTGTATTTTTAGTTAAAAAATCACAGATTCTCATGAAAAAAAAAAAAATTTTATGTCTCAGCATTCCAAAAGTACTTCTTTTTATTTTTCAGTCGATGCACATGCATATTTATTACCACTTTGGGGTAAAAATAAAAATTGTTAATAAACTTTTATTATTTTGGAGGAAGTTAATGATAAAAAATAAATGTCTTTTTTTTTCCTTTTGCTCTTCTTTTTTTCACTGTGTTCTGTTTAAATTACATTTCAACTTCAATATATAAGGTAGCAAGAAAAAGGAAAAAAGTCAGCTCACCCAACTGAAGCCAGGGATCCAAGGCACAGACAGGTCAGCAGAGCAGCAGGAATTTCAATCGAGTGAAGACAAAAAGGATCCAGCTCCAGAAATTCCATAAAATGAATGTTTATTGAAAAGTATTAAAATCCATTATAACAGCATAGTAGCAACTAACCCTATAAATAGGGGAAAGTTCACATTGGCAGATGCATTTCAGACCCCAAGACCCTTAGTAATTGAAATGACTAAGTTATTTCAAACAAAAATGAAAATGAAGAATAAAAACATTAAGAAATAAATAAACAAGCTAGAAACTTGAGATAATATTGTATATGTTAAAAGGAATGGGTCCGCATGTGTTAGAGAGGATGATATAGAATACAGGTGCTCAGGGGTGGATTAAGGGTAGCCAGGGCCCCGGGCTGTTCAGACACTGTGCCCCCCCCCCGTTCATGTGACGGGGGTCATGTGACGGGGGGTCATGTGAAGGGGGTCATGTTATACCCAAACCAGATTATTCCAGAAAAATGGCCGGGCCCTGCTGTACTGTAACCTATTAAATATTTGTTAAAATCTGCAATACAATTTAGGTATATTTTGACCAATAATATCACATACAAGGAACAAATACCACCGCGCCATGACCAGACCACAAATTACAACCACAGTGATCGAATAATATCACATACAAGGAACAAATACCACTGCACCATGTCAAGACCACATATTACCACCACTTGGTGACCAAATAGCACATTCAAGGGACAAATACCACAACACCATTTCCAGACCACATATTACCACCACATGGTGACTGAATACTACAATACTGATCAGTAATTAAAAAAAACCAAAAAAACACAATACTATCACCATAAGTGCCAGTATTCACAGGAGATCTGTTCTTAGTATGCAGTGTCTGTGTAGAGGTAATACAAAGATCACTGGTGACATTATACACAGGAGCTCTGTATATAATGTATAGGCAATACAGTGATCACTGGTGACATTGTACACAGGACCTCTGTATATAGTATACACTGTATAGTGTCAGTGTATAGGTAACACTGACTCACCAGTGACGTCTCTAGGTGAAGTCCTTCATCTTTCATCCAGCACAGACCGCCATAATTTCTTCCAGCCAGGACTCGTTTCTGCAGGAAATAACACAGTTATCTCGAGCTCTGCTTGCAGAACACATTACTTAATTTTTCACAACTTCTACATTACACCACATGGAGAAAAAAAGGCGATATAGTGTCACTCTGCACAGTAACAGGACCGCCCCCCCCCCCCATTTAAAACAGTATACTCAAAAAATAAAATAAATACATCACTGCAGTAATAATATCCCTTAATTAGCCCCATGGTAATAATATTCCCCACCCTGGCCCCGTGTGTCTCATTCCTGGCTCCAGCCATATGTTCTCCCATCCTGCACTCATGAGTATCCATTCTACACCATATGATCTCCCCATCCTGCCCCATCTGTCTCCATCATATCCATCCTGCCCCATGATCCAATCCTGCCCCATGTCTTTCATTCTGCCCCGTGTCTCCAATCATGCCCCGTGTCTACATTCTGCCCTGCCCCTGCCTCCAGTCCTGCCCCAATGTGTGTCCAGCAATCTCCCGCAGTGTGTCAAGCATAATACCCCCAGTGTGTCCAGCATATTACCCCCAGTGTGTCCAGAAATCTGCCCCAGTATGTCCAGCATATTGCCCCAGTGTCCAGCAGTCTGCCCCAGTGTGTCCAGCATTGCCCCCAGACAGTGTCTCCAGCAATCTGCCCCAGTGTCTGACTCCAGCATAGTGCCCCCAGTGTGTCCAGCATTGCCCTTACAGTGTGTCCAGCAATCTGCCCCAGTGTGTCCAGCATATTACCACCAGTGTGTCCAGCAATCTGCCCCAGTATGTCCAGCATTTCCCCAGTGTGTCCAGCATATTACCACCAGTGTGTCCAGCATATTACCACCAGTGTCCAGCAATCTGCCCCAGTATGTCCAATTGTCCAGCATTGCCCACAGTGTATCCAGCATTTCCCCAGTGTCTCCAGCATTGCCCCAGTGTCTCCAGCATTGCCCCCAGACAGTGTGTTCAACAATCTGCCCCAGTATGTCCAGCATATTGCCCCAGAGTATCCAGCATTGCCCCAGTGTGTCCAGCAATCTGCCCCAGTGTCTCCAGCATATTACCCCCAGTGTGTCCAGCAATCTGCCCCAGTATGTCCAGCATTGCCGTCAGTGTGTCCAGCAATCTGCCCCAGTGTCTCCAGCATTGCTCCAGTGTCTCCAGCATTGACCCAGTGTCTCTAGCATTGCCCCAGTGTCTCCAGCAATCATCTGCCCCAGTGTGTCCAGCAGTCTGCCCCAGTGTGTCCTCCAGCATTGCCCCAGTGTGTCCAGCAGTCTGCCCCAGTGTCTCCAGCATTGCCCCAGTGTCTCCAGCATTGCCCCAGTGTCTCCAGCAATCTGCCCCAGTGTCTCCAGCATTGCCTTAGTGTGTCCTCCAGCATTGCCCCCAGTGTGTCCAGCAATCTGCCCCAGTGTCTCCAGCATTGCCCCAGTGTCTCCAGCAATCTGCCCCAGTGTGTCCTCCAGCATTGCCCCAGTGTGTCCAGCAATCTGCCCCAGTGTCTCCAGCATTGCCCCAGTGTCTCCAGCAATCTGCCCCAGTGTCTCCAGCATTGCCTTAGTGTCTCCAGCAATCTGCCCCAGTGTGTCCTCCAGCATTGCCCCAGTGTGTCCAGCAATCTGCCCCAGTGTCTCCAGCATTGCCCCAGTGTCTCCAGCAATCTGCCCCAGTGTCTCCAGCATTGCCCCCAATGTGTCCAGCAATCTGCCCCAGTGTCTCCAGCATTGCCCCAGTGTCTCCAGCTTTGCCCCAGTGTGTCCTCCAGCATTGCCCCCAGTGTGTCCACCGTTAGCTTATCAAAAAACAAAACAAAAAACAAACAAACAGAGTCTCCTCACCTGACCAGCGCTCCAGGCGGCGAGCTCCCTCCAGCAGCGCACACTCGCCGGCGACTGACAATGACGTCAGATGCCGGCGGCGTGTGCGCTGCAGCCGACTTCAGCTGCCAGCCTCCAAGTGGCTGGCGGCTGTTGTTAACTATTGACGTGCGGGCGCGCGCCCGCACGTCAATAGGAAACCGCCGCAGTGCCGGAAGGGGCCCGGTGAGCACATGAGAAGGGGCCCGATGCGGGCCCCCTCTCTCTGCCCACCGGGTCCGGGGGCACATAAATGCCGGCGGGCATTCACAGTCACACTCGGGTGGATTATCAGAGGGTCAATCTGTGCGGTAGCCCATGGGCTACCACCCATATTGACACTCTGATAATCCGCCCCTGCAGGTGCTTCTCATAAAATTAGAATATCATCAAAAAGTTAATTTACAGTGCCTTGCGAAAGTACTCCCTGGAACTTTTCAACCTTTCCCACATATCATGCTGCAAACATAAAGATAGCAAATGTAAATTTTTGGTGAAGAATCAACAGCAACACAATTGTGAAGTTGAAGGAAATTTATTGGTTATTTTAAATTTTTGTGGAAATTCAAAACCTGAAAAGTGGGGCGTGCAATATTATTCGGCCCCTTTACTTTCAGTGCAGCAAACTCACTCCAGAAGTTCATTGTGGATCTCTGAATGATCCAATGTTTTCCTAAATGCCTAATGAGGATAAATATAATCCCCCTGTGTGTAATCAAGTCTCTGTATAAATGCACTTGCTCTGTGATAGTCTCAGGGTTCTGTTTGTGCACAGAGGGCATCATGAAGACCAAGGAACACAACAGGCAGGTCCGTGATATTGTTGTTGAGAAGTTTAAAGCCAAATTTGGATTCAAAATGATTTTCAAAACTTTAAACATCCCAAGGAGCACTGTGCAAGCGATCATATTGAAATGGAAGGAGTATCATACCACTGCAAATCTACCAAGACCCGGCCGTCCCTCTAAACTTTCATCTCATACAAGGAAAAGACTGATCAGAGATGCAGTCAAGAGGCCCATGATCACTCTGGATGAACTGCAGAGATCTACAGCTGAGGTGGGACAGTCTGTCCATAGGACAACAATCAGTCATACACTGCACAAATCTGGCCTTTATGGAAGAGTGGCAAGAAGAAAGCCATTTCTCAAAGATATCCATAAAAAGTGTCGGTTTAAAGTTTGCAACAAGCCACCTGGGAGACACAGCAAACATGTGGAAGAAGGTGCTCTGGTCAGATAAAACCAAAATCTAACATTTTGGCAACAATGCCATGCAACTGCGGGGGCTCTGGCCTTTCACAAACTGTCGGTAAAGCCCCGCAGCACCGTACACCTGCAGCCCCGAACACCCGCAGTGGCGCACCGCACATGCGATCACCCCCTCATCCCAGCCTGCGGCCTACAGAGATCCTGGACCCTGCTCCACCGCGTCTGGTAAGGTATATATGCATTATAAGACGCACCCCCATTTTCCCCCAAAATTTTTGGGAAAAAAAGTGTCTTATAATCTGAAAAATACAGTATGTCTAATGACTGTGTCTTATATTAGGGCCTGTTCACACTTTCTTTACTGCTCCCGGTGCGTTCTGCCAGACACGGACAGCGGCCAGAAGACACTTTTTTTATAAATCTGTTTCTTTCCTGATTCAAATGAATGGGACACAAAAATGCAAGTGAAAAGGCTGCACAAACGCTGAATATTTTCTGCCAACGCTGTAGATCAATCCGCAGCAAAAATGGTGTGAACAGACACTACAGGGGTTTTCTGAGAATGTATAAATAATTAGCATGAAATGATAAATCCTCTGTGGCTAAAGCACTGATGCTCCGGATGTCTCCGCCAGTCTCAGCATTGAGCTGCAGGGGTCTTGTGGCTCCGGGGGTCTCCGCCAGTCTCAGCATTGGACTACAGGGGTCTTGTGGCTCCGGGGGTCTCCGCCAGTCTCAGCCCTGGGCGGCAGGGGTTTTGTGGCTTTGGGGGTCTCCGCTAGTCTTAGCACTAGGCTGCAGTGGTCTTGTGACTCTGGGGGTCTCCGCTAGTCTCAGCACTGGACTGCAGGGGTCTTTTGGCTCCGGGGTCTCCGCTAGTCTCAGCACTGGACTGCAGGGGTCTTGTGGCTTCGGGGGTCTCTGCCAGTCTCATCACTGGGCTGCAGGGGTCTTGTGGCTTCACCTTATATTATAGCTGCAAAGTGAATAATAACCATCGGCCACGGAGCCAGAGGGGATTTAGCAGAGTAGGTTGGGGACATGTAGGACTTTTTTTTTTAATCGCTTTTTATTCTGCTGTTTGTGAGGTAGGATGTAGAAAAATATGGCAATTCTGCTGTTTTCTATTATGTGACTGCACGGCCCCTTCACACAACCTATCATGTTTCCCAGCAGCACAGATGACAAGGGCCAATACAAGTCTATGAGTCCGTGTAAACATGCCGTCCGTGTGCCGTCCGTGTGCCGACCATGTTTAACATGGAAAGTATATGAGAAGCTTTGTAATTTCATTTCCAGTATCCATACCGGAAAAACACGGATGGCATATGGACAGGACACTGATTGAAAACATTGGTGACACCGATATCGGTGTAACATGTATGTGTTTTATATGGACATGGAGGCCCCCCTTTGAATTTTGCCAAGGGCCCCAACTTGTCTAAAACCGGCCCTGCTGCCAGGTCAGGGGGCATAAATATAAGACCTATTGGGTAGATGATATTCTCCTTTACTATTCTTAAAGCAATCACTGTCTATTTTGATCTCTGCACAACCATTGCTGTATCCGGTTGTCCTTGGTCTGTTTTCTGCACTTTTACTGTTTACCTTAGTACAATGTCTATTACATAGTGTGCTCAGACTCATAAACAAGCTTGGGAAAATTCCTCCTCCTGCAGAAAAGAGACATTGATTCCGGTCTTGCTACACTTTGGATCTGCTTGTCCTGAGAGGGCATATTATATTACTAAACAGTTAGAGTCAACAGACTGTCTTCATACTCAAGTTACTTTTTCACGAGTCTGAAGTGATTTTGTAACCACTGGCTAGTTAGGCCTATGGCTGCCCTTCTTCAAGGGGAACATGGAGCACACGTCACAGCAAACGACTAGGGTGGGCATTATGCAGCGTGTACGATATGCCATGCAGGGTATTTTTGCACTGGGTTATTGTTGATTCTTACAATGCTTTGCGAAAGTATTCGGCCCCCTGGAACTTTTCAACCTTTTCCCACATATCATGCTTCAAACATAAAGATACCAAATGTACATTTTTGGTGAAGAATCAACAACAAGTGGAGCACACTTGTGAAGTTAAACAAAATTTATTGCTTATTTTAAATTTTTGTGGAAATTCAAAAACTGAAAAGAGGGGCGTGCAATATTATTCGGTCCCTTTAACTTAATACTTTGTTGCACCACCTTTTGCTGTGATTACAGCTGCAAGTCACTTGGGGTATGTCTCTATCAGTTTTGTACATCGAGAGACTGAAATTCTTGCCCATTCTTCCCTGGCAAACAGCTCAAGCTCAGTGAGGTTTGATGGAGATCGTTTGTGAACAGCAGTTTTCAGTTCTTTCCACAGATTCTTGATTGGATTGAGGTCTGGACTTTGACTTGGCCATTCTAACACCTGGATACGCTTATTTGTGAACCATTCCATTGTAGATTTTGTTTTTTGTTTGGGATCATTGTCTTGTTGGAAGACAAATCTTCGTCCCAGTCTCAGGTCTTTTGCAGACTCCAACAGGTTTTCTTCAGGAATGGTCCAGTATTTGGCTCCATCCATCTTCCCATCAATATTAACCATCTTCCCTGTCCCTGCTGAAGAAAAGCAGGCCCAAACCATGATGCTGCCACCACCATGTTTGAGAGTGGGGATGGTGTGTTCAGGGTGATGAGCTGTGTTGCCTTTACACCAAACATATCGTTTGGCATTGTTGCCAAAATGTTCGATTTTGGTTTCATCTGACCAGAACACCTTCTTCCACGTGTTTGGTTTGTCTCCCAGGTGACTTGTTGCAAACTTTAAGCGACACTTTTTATGGATATCTTGGAAAAATATCTTTCTTCTTGCCACTCTTCCATAAAGGCCAGATTTGTGCAGTGTACTACTGATTGTTGTCCTATGGACAGCCTGTCCCACCTCAGCTGTAGATCTCTGCAGCTCATCCAGAGTGATCATGGGCCTCTTGGCTGCATCTCTGATCAGTCTTCTCCTTGTTTGAGATGAAAGTTTAGAGTGACGGCCGGGTCTTGGTAGATTTGCAGTGGTATGATACTCCTTTCATTTCAATATGATCGCTTGCACAGTGCTCCTTGGGATGTTTAAAGTTTTGGAAATCATTTTGTATCCAAATCCGGCTTTAAACTTCTTCACAACCGCATCACGGACCTGCCTGTTGTGTTCCTTGGTCTTCATGATGCTCTCTGTGCTTCAAACAGAACCCTGAGACTATCACAGAGCAGGTGCATTTATACGGAGATTTGATATGTGGAGTGCGGCTCTGAGATATGTGGAGTGCGGCTCTGCAGGTGGAGGTAAGTGCTGGAGATTCCCCATTACTGAGCGCGGGGGACATTAACCCCTTCTGCACTGAGACTCTTTTGAGGTTGTTGTCGCCACTTTATAAGAATCATAACATGTTTGCTCTGTTTCCTGTAATAGATACATACGACCCAACTATGGAGGACAGGAAGTGAGGGAGCGGGTTGGCCTCCTAGTACAGGCCCCTTTCTTTGCCCCCACACAGTGTAATGCCCCTTATGTATAATACCCCTGTGACAGGATCACTGGCGCTGTCTGTGAGGGGAGACATGTGGCATGGAGATTGCTTTCCTCCGTGATCTAGAAACCCATAAGTTTCTCTTCAGCATTCTTTGTGCTGAAGGAGTTAAGCTGCCATGTTATGGGTGGGTTTTTAGGTGAGTAGGTAAGAGATGGGCAGGATGCCCACTCCCCATATCTCCGCCTCAGTGTGGCTGGGGAAATAAATGTCCAGCAGTTTTTTCCCTCTGGCTGTGTTGTGTGGAGGCAAAGAAGTCTCCATACTGAAGCTCCTGTGAGAGCTGCCACATGTGTTGTCCCAGAAGCTCTGGGCAGGACTTTGTATGAGCTGTTTATTTTTTCTTTGGAGCCAGAAAGGCTGTTTTTCTGTTACCATTTTGGGCTTTGGGATCATGATGCTATAAACCACCCAGAACCCCATGTGTGTCTGTGTCTACCTTGAGGAGCAGCTAAGTGAGCCGACCTTCCACACCTCCCACACAGTGTAATGTTCCCACAGTACCACCATCCCCCCACACAGTATAATGTTCCCACAGTACCACCATCCCCCACACAGTATAATGTTCCCACAGTACCACCATCCCCCCACACAGTATAATGTTCCCACAGTACCACCATCCCCCACACACAGTGTAATGTTCCCACAGTGCCACCATCCCCCACACACAGTATAATGTTCCCACAGTACCACCATCCCCCCACACAGTATAATGTTCCCACAGTACCACCATCCCCCACACACAGTGTAATGTTCCCACAGTGCCACCATCCCCCACACACAGTATAATGTTCCCACAGTGCCACCATCCCCCACACACAGTATAATGTTCCCACAGTGCCACCATCCCCCCACACAGTGTAATGTTCCCACAGTACCACCATCCCCCACACACAGTATAATGTTCCCACTGTGCTGCCATCCCCTACATAGTATAATGTTCCCACAGTACCACCATCCCCCACACACAGTGTAATGTTCCCACAGTACCACCATCCCCCCACACAGTATAATCTTCTTACAGTACCACCATCCCCCACACACAGTATAATGTTCCCACAGTGCCACCATCCCACCATACACAATATAATGTTCCCATGACTACGCCATTCCCCCCCCCACAGTATACAGTAATCTTCTCACAGTATCGTCATTACCTCCGCACAGTATAATAATCTCACAATACTACCTTTCTCCCACACACAGAATAACCTTCCAGTACCACCATTCCACCATGCACAGTATAATGCTCCCACAGTACTGTCATTTCCCCCACACTGTATACTGTCCTCATAGTACTGCTATCCCCCTACACACCGTACAGTGCTACCAAAGTACCATCATCCCCCCATACACAGTATAATGTTCCCACAGTGCCGCAGTCCCCTCCATACTGAGTGGTGGTCCTTACTTTGTGTAGCAGGCTGTGGTGGCCATAATAGTGTATGAGGTGCTGTTTGGACCATCATATTGTGGGGTCCATCATAGTGTGTAGGAGACATCATACTGAGTTACCTGGGTCTACAGGGGAAAAATGTTCTGTTGATGAGTCTGACAGGGATTAGTAAGAAATACAGACTTTTGGTCTATATAGTTGCAGACTTAAATTAACAAAGGCAGCATGCGGTCTGCAGAGTCGGGAGATATGACTCTGCCACATATATCTGATATATCTTTGTCCTTTAAGTTAGGGGGCCCAATTATATCTATTGCTGTGGGACCTGTGATTTCTATCTACTCCACTGTGTATAGCCTTGTGGGAATAAAAGGACTAGAAATAGGAAAAACCCAATGTGGCTAAACAAAGAAGTAAGACAGGCAATTAACAGTAAAAAGAAAGCATTTGCACTACTAAAGCAGGATGGCACCATTGAAGCTCTAAAAAACTATAGGGAGAAAAATACTTTATCTAAAAAACGAATTAAAGCTGCCAAAAAGGAAACCGAGAAGCACATTGCTAAGGAGAGTAAAACTAATCCCAACCTGTTCTTCAACTATATCAATAGTAAAAGAATGAAAACTGAAAATGTAGGCCCCTTAAAAAATAGTGAGGAAAGAATGGTTGTAGATGACGAGGAAAAGGCTAACATATTAAACACCTTCTTCTCCACGGTATTCACGGTGGAAAATGAAATGCTAGGTGAAATCCCAAGAAACAATGAAAACCCAATATTAAGGGTCACCAATCTAACCCAAGAAGAGGTGCGAAACCGGCTAAATAAGATTAAAATAGATAAATCTCCGGGTCCGGATGGCATACACCCACGAGTACTAAGAGAACTAAGTAATGTAATAGATAAACCATTATTTCTTATATTTAGGGACTCTATAGGGACGGGGTCTGTTCCGCAGGACTGGCGCATAGCAAATGTGGTGCCAATATTCAAAAAGGGCTCTAAAAGTGAACCTGGAAAATATAGGCCAGTAAGTCTAACCTCTACTGTTGGTAAAATATTTGAAGGGTTTCTGAAGGATGTTGTTCTGGATTATCTCAATGAGAATAACTGTTTAACTCCATATCAGCATGGGTTTATGAGAAATCGCTCCTGTCAAACCAATCTAATCAGTTTTTATGAAGAGGTAAGCTATAGGCTGGACCACGGTGAGTCATTGGACGTGGTATATCTCGATTTTTCCAAAGCGTTTTGATACCGTGCCGCACAAGAGGTTGGTACACAAAATGAGAATGCTGGGTCTGGGGGAAAATGTGTGTAAATGGGTTAGTAACTGGCTTAGTGATAGAAAGCAGAGGGTGGTTATAAATGGTATAGTCTCTAACTGGGTCGCTGTGACCAGTGGGGACCGCAGGGGTCGGTATTGGGACCTGTTCTCTTCAACATATTTATTAATGATCTGGTAGAAGGTTTACACAGTAAAATATTGATATTTGCAGATGATACAAAACTATGTAAAGCAGTTAATACAAGAGAAGATAGTATTCTGCTACAGATGGATCTGGATAAGTTGGAAACTTGGGCTGAAAGGTGGCAGATGAGGTTTAACAATGATAAATGTAAGGTTATACACATGGGAAGAAGGAATCAATATCACCATTACACACTGAATGGGAAACCACTGGGTAAATCTGACAGGGAGAAGGACTTGGGGATCCAAGTTAATGATAAACTTACCTGGAGCAGCCAGTGTCAGGCAGCAGCTGCCAAGGCAAACTGGATCATGGGGTGCATTAAAAGAGGTCTGGATACACGTGATGAGAGCATTATACTGCCTCTGTACAAATCCCTAGTTAGACCGCACATGGAGTACTGTGTCCAGTTTTGGGCACCGATGCTCAGGAAGGATATAATGGAACTAGAGAGAGTACAAAGGAGGGCAACAAAATTAATAAAGGGGATGGGAGAACTACAATACCCAGATAGATTAGCGAAATTAGGATTACCGTATTTTGCGGACTATAAGACGCACTTTTTCCCCCCCAAAAAAGGGGGGAAAATGGGGGGTGCGTCTAATAGTCGAAATGCAGGCTTACCCGTTGTGGCAGAGGTGCGGTGGCAGAGGTCCGGCGGCAGAGGTGCAGAGATGAGGAGGCGCAGTGAGCGGGGTCCCTTTCCCCGGTGAGGTGATGCAGCAGCCCGGTAATGCAGCAGAGCCGGGTGAATCCTGTTGTTACCGGTGGTGGCGGCCATCTTCCGGAGGCCGCGCATGCGCAGATGGAGCCTCTGCTTCCCGGGGCTTCAGGAAAATGGCCACGGGATGCAGCGCGTGCGCAGATGGGGATCGCGGCGGCCATTTTCCTGAAGTTCTTAGCTTCACCTCACCGGGGAAAGGGACCCCTCTTACACCATACCTCTCACTGCGCCTCCTCATCCCAGCGCCTCCTCATCCCAGCGCCTCCTCATCCCAGCACCTCCTCATCCCAGCACCTCCTCATCCCAGCGCCTCCTCATCCCAGGACCTCTTCATCCCAGGACCTCTTCATCCCAGCGCCTCCTCATCCCAGCGCCTCCTCATCCCAGCACCTCTGCCGGTAACCACTGCTGCCACCCTCCCATGGATATCAGGCCGTGGCGTCGCCCACGTAAGCAGGAAGGGACCCTGCTCAGGTGCACGCCGTACCGCATCGCCCCACCTCTGCCGACACCATGCCTCCTGTGACCCTGCTCTGCCACCGCCAGCCCTCAGGTAAGATACTGTAAATTCGGACAATAAGACGGACCCCCATCTTATAAAAAAATCTTTTTTTTCTGCAATTTTCACCCCAAATTTGGGGTGCGTCTTATGGTCCGGTGCGTCTTATAGTCCGCAAAATACGGTATTTAGTCTAGAAAAAAGACGACTGAGGGGCGATCTAATAACCATGTATAAGTATATAAGGGGACAATACAAATATCTCGCTCAGGATCTGTTTATACCAAGGAAGGTGACGGGCACAAGGGGGCATTCTTTGCGTCTGGAGGATAGAAGGTTTTTCCACCAACATAGAAGAGGATTCTTTACTGTTAGGGCAGTGAGAATCTGGAATTGCTTGCCTGAGGAGGTGGTAATGGCGAACTCAGACGAGGGGTTCAAGAGAGGCCTGGATGTCTTCCTGGAGCAGAACAATATTGTATCTTACAATTATTAGGTTCTGTAGAAGGACGTAGATCTGGGGATTTATTATGATGGAATAAAGGCTGAACTGGATGGACAAATGTCTTTTTTCGGCCTTACTAACTATGTTACTATGTTACTATGATTACACACAGGTGGATTATATTTATCATCATTAGGCATTTAGGACAACATTGGATCATTCAGAGATCCACAATGAACTTCTGGAGTGAGTTTGCTGCACTGAAAGTAATGGGGCCGAATAATATTGCACTCCCCACTTTTCAGTTTTTGAATTTCCACAAAAATGTAAAATAACCAATAAATTTATTTCAACTTCACAGTTGTGTTCCACTTGTTGATTCTTCACCAAAAATTTACATTTGGTATCTTTATGTTTGAAGCATGATATGTGGGAAAAGGTTGAAAAGTTCCTGGGATCCAAATACTTTTGCGAGGTACTGGATATTCCTAAGAGCAAGCCTCTGAGTTTCAGTGTGCAAGCACACAAGATTCAGTATGCCAGTCTCCAAGATTCAGAGTACCAGCCTCTGAGGTTCAGCATGCTAGCCACAGAGGTTAAGTGTGCCAGTCTCTGAGGTTCAGCGTGCCAGCCTCCAAGGTTCAGCGTGCCAGTCTCTGAGATTCAGAGTGCCTGCCTCTGAGATTCAGTGTGCCAGCCACAGAGATTCAGAGTGCCATCCTCCGAGGTTCAGTGTGCCAGCCACAGAGGTTCAGTGTGCCAGTCTCTGAGGTTCAGTATGTCAGCCTCTGAAGTTCAGCGTGCCAGCCTCCAGGGTTCAGCGTGCCAGCTTAAACGGTTCAGCGTGCCAGTCTCTGAGATTCAGAGTGCCTGCCTCTGAGGTTCAGTGTGCCAGCCTCCGAGGTTTAGCATGCCATCCTCTGAAGTTCAGAGTGCCATCCTCTGAAGTTCAGTGTGCCAGCCACAGAGGTTCAGTGTGTCAGCCTCTGAGGTTCAGTGTGCAAGCCTCCAGGGTTCAGCGTGCCAGCCTATGAGGTTCAGCGTGCTAGTCTCTGAGATTCAGAGTGCCTGCCTCTGAGGTTCAGTGTGCCAGCCTCCAAGGTTCAGCATGCCAGCCACAGAAGTTCAGAGTGCCAGCCTCTGAGGTTCAGTGTGCCAGCCACAGAGGTTCAGTGTGTCAGCCTCTGAGATTCAGAGTGCCAGCCTGTGAGGTTCAGTGTGCCAGCCACAGAGGTTCAGTGTGCCAGCCTCCGAGGTTCAGTGTGCCAGCCTCAGCTGCCCCCTATAGCATGTGCTGACCTTACCTTTTGAACAGCATGTGTCAACCAGAGATACCCAATAATAGCAATTGGTTCCTCCATATCTGTGCTACCATCCACAGACGAACCAATACATCAGCCACATCTAAACAACCCAATTTTCTCTTCAAGGGGTATTCCCTATCCCCTATCCAACTTTCTGATTGCTAGTGGTTCCCAGCAATCCTGAGACCCGGGTGCCTGACGAGACAGTGTGAATTAATTAGTGGTCAATCATGTACAGTGCTGATCCATTCACTCGTAATAGATGTGCAGCGCCCCCACTGCCGCAGGGCCGAGGGGTACCCGGTACCGGGCCTCTGAGTCTCTGCTCTGGGGTTGTCACGGTGGCTAGACCCGGTCCGTGACCCTGCCGAGGGGCGCCCAAGGAAAGTGGTGTGGATGGTGGTAGTGATGGTAGTGGTGCGGTGCAGTAAATAACGAGGACACCAGGTTGCAGTCTCTTTACCTCTTTACTGAAGGCTTCTGGATCCTCAGTCCGGAATACGGTTAACCAGGCTGCGCAAGTCCGGCCGGTCCGATGGCACCTCCAGAGTTCCCTTTGCAGGTGGAAATCTGTGCCTTCCTTCTAGCACTTGTGTGTTGTGGTCCTCCCCTGCTGTGCTTATGGGATAGTACCCCACAACTGTTGTGTCTGTTTCTCGTGTTCCCTCACAACAACTCGATTCTGATGTTCTTCTTAATCTCGTCCCCCAGATCTTATGGTAGGACGCACCCGTATGACGGGAAGGCTCGGAGCTCTTCCGGGACCCTAGAGTCGCCCCTCTCCACAAGTTGCCCCCTATGTCTGCGTAGGTGATGTAGGTGAGACAGCCAGCCTATAGCTCTCTGTCCTGCCGTTGGTTTGAAGTAATGCTTAGAGCTCTGTACTTCCTCGGCGTTCCGGCCACCGGTTAGTTACGCCTCAGTAGGATGTTGCCTCGGTCTAACAGCACGACTCCTACTGGTATTTCTCCCTGTTACGTTGATCTCGTTTCTCACTCAGCACAATAAATCTCGCTTCTTGTCCTTTCTTAGGGCACCGCCGCTATCAAGTGCAGGCGTGGTCCCGTAGCTTTCTCTCTGTTTGCCAGGCCTCTGTCAGGATCCCACCCCTGACAGGGACCCTACCGAATCTTCCCCTACAACACCCTCTGCCACAAGGTGTTGTCTGGTTCCAACCCAGTCAGCCTTCTCTCTAACTTCCTGCCTAACCCCCAGTTTTACCAGACTGTGAGGAGTGGCCTAATGAATAGTACCCTTAGCTCCCCCTGGAGGCCAGACTGTGAAATGTATTGGTGTATGTGATACCTGGTCAGATGAACTCCTTCAGTGCCATCAGACGTACCATAGCCCCCCTTAGCGGCGGAGCCACAGTACTGCAACGACCAGGACTCTGGGGCGCTGCAGATGCACTGGAGATTGTCGAGCACTGCACTCAGTTGGTCTTTGGTGCTCCCATTAGGCTGAATGGTGCTGCATTGCGCACGACCAACCTCTGCTCCATTCACACCGTCTTTTTAAAAGGTAATTCCAATTCCTGGCAAACTGAACCTCGGAGGGTGAGGCTATCCCTTTAAATCCTCCTACCAACCTAAGTTTCCAAGAAAGAAAATGCTGAGTATTTGCTTGCTAATATTCTGCTATGTTTTACAGCCCCAGGATAGTGCATAAAATATTAAGAAACCTCATGCACGCGACTTATAAGCAGTAACTTACAAGAGCCGGGGGGGTTGAGGTCGGCAACATGTAAAAAAAGCTGAAATCAATGTTTCCACTACACCTCATCTTGTAATGATATCCAGAGCAGGAAATATCACTGCAGGTCCACAGCTACCATAGAATCATGTAAGGGTACAAGGCATTCAATAGGGGGTAGATCAAAGGGAAAATATATATTTTTAATAATATAGAGCTGCTTGTATCACCTTCACAGGTAACTATATATACACAGTGCGTATCAATGCCACAATACTTAAGGGGAACTTGTCACCAGGAAAATCGTTATTAACCTGCAGATATGGGGTTACTGGGGCGGCACTGGCGCTGGTTCAGTCACCGCGGTGAGCGGCAGCTGTATCCCTGCATTCCTGGCCCTAACTGACCTAACTCTGCACTGGAGCTGGCTGTCAGTCGGGGCAGGGGATGCAGTTACAACATAGCGAAGACTGAACCAGCCCCCATGACTAATACTGGATTGCTGTCGGGGGTGGGGTGGGGGGGTGTTGGGTTAAAGTTAATTTTCTCCCCACAACGTTTGGGTAATTGCCAGTGCCAGGCAGGTTGATAACACTAATAAGCTGCAGATTAACCCCATATCTGCAGGTTAGTAGCGTTTTCCTGGTAGCAAGCTCCCTTTAAAGTCACTGTAGTTTTTGTTTCTTTTTTGTGCCATAAATCAATAGTAAATATGAAAATAAGAAACTTTATAATACATCTTATTAGAGAAATCTTCTTCCTCCTCCTGTACTAATCCTAATAATTCATTTACAGGTCCCTTTTGGGTAATTGACAATTTTTCCAAATTCCTAACTTCATTCACCAGAATTGACCAGAAATACTATTGAACTTATCTCTAAGCAAGAGTAGTTTCGGCTGTGACCATAAACTGACTGAGCAAATATTACTGGTGTGTGAAGAGAAAAATGGACTTGGAAGCAGAGACAGGTCGCGACCAGATGAGTGTCAGAACAGGATCTGAGGGGCATTTGCTTTGGGTGTTATTATTTATATTATTTTTAATGGTTTGAGTTTATTCTCTAGATAATTCTTTTAATATAAATATGGAAATCAACTATTTATTCCACCAAGGGAACAGTGATTTATACCTCCACTCTGTTACGGACTAAAACGGAAATAATCACCTTTCCTTCATTCTTTTGTGACTTTTTTTCAAACTCTCAGCATAGAAAAGAGGGAAATGGTTGTCGGAAGTTTTGGTTCCATATGCTATTATGGCTGCCACAATGATTGCCGGGTGGGGGGTAAAAAGAAGGGTTTGGACTATAAAAGAATATCAGTACTACCGTATTAAAGACCACTGAATGTGGGGGCCCTGCTGGAAACGTTGTAATGGTTAGTAATAGTTGTAGTTCAGCAACATCTGGAGTGGCGTGCCAAAGGTTTCAAGAATAAGCCAGTTACGACAGTAGCTCCTTTTTGAGCCAAGTCTTCTATCATCTTCTGATGTCTTGTTTTTGTAAACACACAAAGCTCCATCTGTTTCTTCTCGTCATCCGGACTCTCCAGGACGCGCGTTCTTGGCAGGGAACAGTGTTTATGATTCGCACTTTAGGTTCCTGAACTTGTTCTTCTAGTCTTCTAGGAATCTTAGGGAAGAACTAGATTAAAGGTTAAAGCAAACATGATCGGGCAGCAATACATGGCTATACCTATTGATTCATTGCGGGTTCTTATTCATTTCTCTTACACAACCAATAATAATATTATTACAGTTGCTTCTTTGTTGACTCATCAATTCTGAAATCCTGGCTTTGCAAACAGCTATCAGATTTTCCAATTTATGGACATTTGCCAGTTTCGAAATAGAAAAGGTGCCATTGTGTTAGCAAATCACTACAAATCACTGTGTGTTACAGACAAGCTTTAGGCTCTGTGCACACCTGGGTCCGGAGTGTTAGTTCTCATAGCTCAGTATGAGCGGGTATAAGTCGTGCACCTCATAGGGGTATTTGTCCATGATGAGGAACCAAGTCACCAGAGATTTTAAGGCTGAACAGCTTTCCTCAATATGGGGGTTGCCCACCTTTGGGACAAATGTATTATTTCTTACTTAAATGCAGGTATTTTGGGCTAAAAAACACTTTTGTAATTGGGTTTAATTAACCCCTGAACCCCAGAAGTAATTTTCGTTTTTGTGTTTTCATTTTTCGCTTCCCTCCTTCCCAGAGCCATAACTTTTTATTTTTCTGTCAATATAGCCATGTGAGGGCTTGTTTTTTTGCAGGACGTGTTGTACTTTTGAACACCATTGGTTTTAACATATCCTGTACTGGAAAATAGGAAAAAAATTCCAAGTGCGGTGAAATTGCAAAAAAAAAGTGCAATCCCACACTTGTTTTTTGTTTGGCTTTTTTTCTAGGTTCACTAAATGCTAAAACTGACCTGCCACTATGATTCTCCAGGTCATTACAAGTTCATAGACACCAAACATGTCTAGGTTCTTTTTGTCTAAGTGGTAAAAAAAAAATTCCAAACTTTAAAAAAAAAAGAAAATTGCGCCATTTTCCGATACCCGCAGCATCTCCATTTTTCGTGATATCAGGTTTGATGAGGGCTTATTTTTTGCTTGCTTAGCTCACCTTTTTAGTTATACCATTTTGGTGCAGATATGCTCTTTTGAATGCCCATTATTGCATTTTAAAGCAATGTTGCAGCAACCAAAAAACCGTAATTCTGGCGTTTTGACTTTTTTTCTCACTACGCCATTTAACGATCAGGTGAATCCTTTTTTTTATTGATAGATCGGGCGATTCTGAACGCGACAATACCAAATATGTGTATGTTTAATTTTTTTTTTTTTATTGTTTATTTTGAATGGGGCGAAAGGGGGGTGATTTGAACTTTTATTTTTATTTTTTTTTAAATATTTTTAAAAAACATATTTTTTTCACCTTTAGCATGCTTCAATAGCCTCCATGGGAGGCTAGAAGCTGGCACAACTCGAATGGCTCTGCTACATGCAGGCGATCTGATCATCACCTGCTATAAGCGCCGACCACCAGGCAGTGCTCATAGAAATCCGGCATTAACAACCATAGAGGTCTGCAGTAGACTTCTGGTTGTCATGCCAACCCATCAGTGACCCATGATCACGTGATGGGGGTCACTGATGGGCGGATTTCCGGGGCGATTGCCGGACGAGTATGTTAAATGCCGCTGTCAGCGTTTGACAGCAGCATCTAACGGGTTAAAAGCCACAGGTGACATGTGCAGGGAAAGATGTGGGCTCACCGCCGGAGCCCACATCAAAGGGAGGGTGTCCGACATTGGCGTACTATTACGCCCGATGTCGGAAAGGGGTTAAACATTTTGCACCATTTGCCTTGTATTTCCTTGGTGTTGCAACGTCATTTGCTAGCTGGAGAAAGAGTTAACTAGTGAGCACTTGTCAGTGAGCTCCTTCTGAGGCCGGCGTCACACTCAGCGTAAGACAATACGGTCCGTTTTTTACGGCCGTAATACGGCCGTAATATGGAGAAATGTTCCCAAAATAGTGGTCCGTATGTCATCCGTAGGCAGGGTGTGTCAGCGTATTTTGCGCATGGCATCCTCCGTATGTAATCCGTATGGCATCCGTACTGCGATATTTTCTCGCAGGCTTGCAAAACCGACATCTAATAGATTTATGTGCTCAAATGTTCGTTAAAACATATATACAGTGTGTATATATATATATATATATATATATATATATATATATATATATATATATATATATATATATATATATATATATATATATATATATATATATATATATATATATATATATGTCATTGAGACACATATATATATTCTGTATTTATATTTAATTCAGCGCGATGTATGTGAAAAGCCGGTAATTCAATTGCCGGCTTCTCATTTCTCCTTCCCAAACCCGACAGGATATGAGACATGGTTTACATACAGTAAACCATCTTATATCCCCTTTTTTTGCATATTCCACACTACTAATGTTAGTAGTGTGTATGTGCAAAACTTGGTTGCTGTAGCTGCTAAAATAAAGGGTTAAATGGCGGAAAAAATTGGCGTGGGCTCCCGCGCAATTTTCTCAGCCAGAGTGGTAAAGCCAGTGACTGAGGGCAGATATTAATAGCCTAGAGAGGGTCCATGGTTATTGGCCCCCCCTGGCTACAAACATCTGCCCCCAGCCACCCCAGAAAAGGCACATCTGGAAGATGCGCCTATTCTGGCACTTGGCCACTCTCTTCCCACTCCCGTGTAGCGGTGGGATATGGGGTAATGAAGGGTTAATGCCACCTTGCTATTGTAAGGTGACATTAAGCCAGACTAATAATAGAGAGGCGTCAATTATGTCACCTATCCATTATTAATCCAATTGTATGAAAGGGTTAAAAAACACACACACACGTTATTAAAAATTATTTTAATGAAATAAACACACAGGATGTTTTAGTATTTTATTGCTCTCTCAATCCACCTGAAGACCCTCGCTTGGCAAAATAATAAACCCACAATATACATACCATCCGAGGATCTGTCAGGTCCCACGATGTAAATCCTTCTGAAGGGGTTAAATCAATTTACAGGCAGGAGCTGCGCTAAAGCACTCGCTCGTGCCTGTAATCCCCGGGTGCTGAAAGGAAAGCTGGGTGATCTGTACTTGCATTGAGTTGCGGTGAGGCGCCCTCTGGTGGATGAACTCATATGAACTCGAGCGTGGGAACTTTTCCAAGGCTCCAGTTCATGAGGACATCCAGCAGAGGGCGCCTCACCGCAACTCAATGTAAGTACAGATCACCCAGCTTTCCTTTCAGCACCCGGGGATTACAGGCACGAGCGAGTGCTTTAGCGCAGCTCCTGCCTGTAAATTGATTTAACCCCTTCAGAAGAATTTACATCGTGGGACCTGACAGATCCTCGGATGGTATGTATATTGTGGGTTTATTATTTTGCCAAGCGAGGGTCTTCAGGTGGATTGAGAGAGCAATAAAATACTAAAACATCCTGTGTGTTTATTTCATTAAAATAATTTTTAATAACGTGTGTGTGTGTTTTTTAACCCTTTCATACAATTGGATTAATAATGGTGTCATAATTGACGCCTCTCCATTATTAACCTGGCTTAATGTCACCTTACAATAGCAAGGTGGCATTAACCCTTCATTACCCCATATCCCACCGCTACACGGGAGTGGGAAGAGAGTGGCCAAGTGCCAGAATAGGCGCATCTTCCAGATGTGCCTTTTTTGGGGTGGCTGGGGGCAGATGTTTGTAGCCAGGGGGGGCCAATAACCATGGACCCTCTCTAGGCTATTAATATCTGCCCTCAGTCACTGGCTTTACCATTCTGGCGGAGAAAATTGCGCGGGAGCCCACGCCAATTTTTCCCGCCATTTAACCCTTTATTTTAGCAGCTACAGCAACCAAGTTTTGCACATACACACTACTAACATTATTAGTGTGGAATATGCAAAAGAACAGGGGATATGAGATGGTTTACTGTATGTAAACCATGTCTCATATCATGTCGGGTTTGGGAAGGAGAAATGAAAAGCCGGCAATTGAATTACCGACTTTTCACTAACACCGCTGCGTTTTTCTCGCAAGTCACACTGCTGGTCCGTGTGGAATCCGTATTTTTCTCGCCCCCATAGACTTTCATTGGCGTATTTTTTGCGCAATACGCTGACAAACGCAGCATGCTGCGATTTTGTACGGCCGTAGAAAGCCGTATAATACGGATCCGTAATATACGGCTGATAGGACCAGACCCATTGAGAATAATTGTGCCGTTTGTTTGGCGAGTTTTACGGACGTATTTTCTGCGCTCTTACAACTGTAAAATTCGCTAGTGTGACGCCGGCCTGACAGGCACGTTCAACTCATCCTATTTTTCTGATCGGTCTTTCAGAGCTGATTTTTCAACACAGACCACATCAAAGTTGAATGTGTATAGAAACAAAGAACCTGTAAAAGCTAAATGGTGCAAGATTTTTAATGATACCCAAAAACAAAAACATATTGCCTGAAATACATGCATTAATTAAAAAAAATACATATATGTGTGAGTGCGTGCATGTGTCCAAAGGTGAAAAAACAGGATTTATGTACTGGGGACTTTTTCCCCCTTACTTATATGCCTGCACAGGTGCTTCTCACAAAATTAGAATATCATCAAAAAGTTAATTTATTTCAGTTCTTCAATACAAAAGTGAAACTCATATATTAGATAGAGCAATTACAAACAGAGCGATCTATTTCAAGTGTTTATTTCTGTTAATATTGATGAGTATGGCTTACAGCCAATGAAAACCCAAAAGTCATTATCTTAGTAAATTAGAATACTTTAAAACACCAGCTTGAAAAATTATTTTAACGTCCAAAATGTTTTGCCTACTGAAATGTATGTTCGGTAAATGTACTCAGTACTTGGTCAGGACTCCTTTTGCATCAGTTACTGCATCAATGCGGTGTGGCATGGAGGCGATCAGCCTGTGGCACTGCTGAGATGTTATGGAAGCCCAGGTTGCTTTAATAGCAGCCTTCAGGTCTTCTGCCTTGTTGGGTCTGGTGTCTCTCATCTTCTTCTTGACAATATCTTATAGATTAAGGTCAGATGAGTTTGCTGGCCCATCAAGCACAGTGATACTGTTGATTGTAAACCAGGTATTGGTACTTTTGGCAGAGTGGACAGATGCCAAGTCCTTCTGGAGAATGAAATTTCCATCTCCCAAAACCTTGTCAGCAGAGGGAAGCATGATGTGCTCTAAAATTTCCTGGCAGACTGCTACGCTGACTTTGGTCTTGATAAAACACAATGTACCTACACCAGCAGATGACATGGCTCCCCAAACCATCACTGATTGAGGAAGCTTCACACTAGACCTCAAGCTGCTTGGATTGTGTGCCTCTCCACTCTTCCTCCAGACTCTGGGACCTTGATTTCCAAATGAAATGCTAAATAAACTTTCATCTGAAAACAACACCTTGGACCACTGAGTAACAGTCCAGGTCTTTTTCTCCTTGGCCAAGGTTAGACGCTTCTGGCGTTGTCCATTGTCATGAGTGGCTTGACACAAGGAATGCAACACTTGTAGTCCATGTCCTGGATACCGTGGAAACAAGGGAAAATCCGGCAACTGCAAAAGTCATAAAACATCACATTTATTGGTAGATTAAAACATGAAAAGGAAAAATTTTAAAACATGATAACGGTCAACGCGTTTCGAGCTACATGCTTCACAATGATAAATAATATCCTATATGAAATATCCACATATAATGTAACACAAATAACTCAAATACTACTCAATCTCAAACAATATATTCATCACATGAGAAAAAGATTTTGACTTTAAAAATGATTATATTAATGATAATTAAGATTATCTACTGCTATACCTTTATACCAGCATTCCGCTCATATGTATAAAGCTGTATCAAAGCTGGAAAAAAAAAAGAAAAAAGTTTCCTCTGTGGATGAACCTGATTCAAGTTTCTAAAAGTAGAAAAGACAATGTATATTTCCTTGTACTAATTAGACATTTCATTAGAGGTAAATTAAGTCATTTTTCATTTAACCCACTGGGGAATCTAGTGGCTAGGTGAAAAATTGAAAAGGCTTCTCATTTGAAGAGAGGCCACAATCTAGCCCCACCTCTCACTGGGCAGTTAACTCATCAATATTTGAGTGAAATTAAACGCTAGGGCAGGAGACACAGGAGGACCCTACTGCTGACAGAGACATAAAAAAAAACTAGATTGCAGTTTGCCAAAATGTACATGAGTAAGCTAAAATACTCCTGGGAAAGTCTCTTGTGGACAGATGAGACCAAGCTAGAGCTTTTTGGTAAAGCACATCATTCTGCTGTTTACAGAAAACGGAATGAGGCCTACAAATAAAATAGCACAGTACCTACAGTCAAATATGGTGGAGGTTTAAAGATGTTTTGGGGTTGTTTTGCTGCCTTTGGCACTGGGTGCCTTGACTGTGTGAAAGGCATCAAGAAATCTAAAGATTACCAAAGGATTTTGGGTCACCATGTAGTGCCCAGTGTCAGAAAGCTGAGTTGCATCCTAGATCATGGCTCTTCCAGCAGGACAATGATCTCAAACATATCTCAAGAAGCAGTTGGAGCACCCCCAGACGCAGGGCCGCGGGGTACTCGATACTGGGCCTCTCTGTCTCGGTCCTGGGGTTGTCACGGTGGCTAGACCCGGTCCGTGACCCTGCTAAGGGGCGTCCAATGAAAGGTGTGATGGTGGTGCATGGTGCAAGTCGCGATGAATAACGAGGACACAGGGTTGCAGTCTCTTTACCTCTTTACTGAAGGCTTCAGGGTCCGCAACCCAGAGCACTGCTAACAGGGCTGGCTGAGACCGGCCGGTCTGAAGGCACATCCAGAGTTCCCTTTGCAGGTGGAAATCAGTGCCTACCTTCTAGCGCCTGTGTGTTGTAGTACCTCCCTGCTGAGCACCACGGGATAGTCCTCACAACTGTTGTGTCTGTTTCTGATGTTCTTTCTCACAACTCTCGTTTCTGTTCTGATGTACTTCTCCGTCCCCCAGATGATATGGCTAGGACGCACCCATATGACGGGTAGGCCTGGAGTTCTTCCGGGACCCTAGAGTCGGCCCTCTCCCACAATTGCCTCCTATGTCTGCTTAGGTGATTTAGGTGAGACAGCCAACCTAAAGTCAACTGCCCTGCCGCTGTTTGAAGTAATGCTTGGAGCCCAATACTTCCTCGGCGTTCCGGCCACCGGCTACGCGCCTCAGTAGGATGTTGCCACGATCTTAAGGCACGACTCTTACTGGTTCTATTCTCCTTTGTGCTGTGATCTCGTTTCTCACTTCTCCACAATAAACCTCGCTTCTTATCCTTTCTTAAGATACCGCCGCAATCAGGTGCAGGCGCGGTTCCGTAATGATCTGTCCTTTTCGCTAGGCCTCTGTCAGGATCCCACCCCTGACAGGGACCCCCCTGAATCTTCCCCTGCAACACCCTCTGCCACAGGATGTTGCCTGGATCAAACCCAGTCAGCTTCTGACTAACTTCCTATTCAACCCCCAGTTTTACCAGATTGTGAGGAGTGGCCTAATACATAGAACCCTTTTCTCCCCCTGGAGGCCAGAGTGTGAAGTGTAATGTGTGACTGCGATACCTGGTCAGGTGAACTACTTTAGTGCCATCAGACGTACCATCACTCCCCTTAGTGGCGGAGCGTCAGTACTGCAACGACCAGGACTCTGGGGCGCTGCACAACCAAAAATGGATGGACACAAAATGCGGGAGAGTTATGAAGTGGTCAGCAATGAGTCTGGATCTAAATCCCATTGAACATCTGTGGAGAGATCTTAAAATTGCTGTTGGGAGAAGGTGCCTTCAAATATGAGAGACTTGGACCAGTTTGCAAAAGAAGAGTGGTCTAAAATTCCAGTTGAGAGGTGCAAGAAGCCTGTTGATGGTTATACACACGTGGTCAAAATTGTTGGTACCCCTTGTTTAATGACAGAAAAACCCACAATGGTCACAGAAATAACTTGAATCTGACAAAAGTAATAATAAATAAAAAATCTATGAAAATGAACAAATGAAAATCAGACATTGCTTTTCAACCATGCTTCCACACAGTAGCGTAGCTAGCAGGGGGGCAGAGGGTGCGGTCGCCCCGGGCCCACTGCTCGCAGGGGCCCACCTGGAGCTACTGCCAATGCTAACTATATCGGCGTGCACAGCACGCCGATATAGGTAAACTCCACTGTAGTGCAGAGACATGATCTCACTGCAGTACAGCTGTCTGTGTTTCTGTTCTATAGACCGGGGACGCTGAATGCCGGCCCGGAACTGTACCTCTGCTGCAGGGGTCAAACTGCAGACACGCCCACATTGCACGCTGTGTCTGCAGGGCACCAGCTTCTTCCTGCTGAGAGGAGCAGGAGAAAGGACAGACTGTGGTGCTGTAAGTAGGAGCTCAGGCTGCTGCCCGCATCCGGGGGCACGGAGGTGTCTGTGCAGTGAGGAGGTGCCAGGAAGCTGATCACCTCCTGACAAGTCCTGGATGATTTCTTATCTTGTGTTTGGGGTCTTAAATCGCTGGAGCATCACCATATGTGTTAAAGACTTCAATGCAGCCGCCATAAATCTTTGTGCCCCAGATAGAGGGACTGACATGAGTAGTCAATATCATTCCCTGCACTCACTGACAGACGTGACCCCTGCTGCAGCACAGTTTTAATAGCCTATTGGGGCTCAGCGACATTTTGGTTCTTTTTCCAGGAGAACCAAAACACTATTTTTTCATTTTGTCTAAATTGTGTGCTGCCTTCATTTTTTTGCTACTATATTGAGGATAAGTAAATGCCTGGAAGGTTTGGCAGCCGTATAATACACAGTTTGCTAGTGCTGCTTTCACATCTCTTTGCTGTATGTATATATTATATATATAGTATATGTACATGTACAGAATATACACATCATGTGACGTAGTCCTGTAGTTGGGGACAGGCTCCTATAATCTCGTATTGTAAATCCAGGGTGGCGAGCATGAAAACCCAATTATTTTTATTAAAATAAATCCAATAAAGTTGAGGATGAATATATATATATATATATATATATATATATATATATATATATATATATATATATATATATATATATATATATATGTGTGTATATATATATATATATATATATATATATATATATATATATATATTAAAGAGCCAAATAGAAGAAAATACGAACAGCCAGTAGGTGCGTATAAATATTCACAAATAGGTGTAGACCCCCGAACTTATATTCAGTCTGGACAACAAGACACCCAAAGGCAGAAAAAGGAAAAAAGAGATGTACCAGGGGTGCACTTTCTTCTTTACATGAGTAACATTCTACCTCCCCCTCTTCAAATTCCCTCATTTCCGTTTCCCTCTTTGGGTTCTTGTCCAGACAAGGTTACCTGGATACATTCAGGGAGCAGTACCCATATCCTGGACTCTGAATGCACCTACTGGCTGTTTCTATTTTCTTCTATTTATCTCTTTGTCATATATATCAGGCCTGTGCAAGTTGTAGCACACAGACAGACCAGAATCAAAGGCGGAGCTACTGCGGGGTCCATTACACAGTGTGAGAGCTAATACAGGGGCCAGTATACAACGTGATAGCTATTGCAGGGGCAATTATACAGTGTTAGAACTAATTCAGGGACCGTTATACAGTGAATGAGCAAATGTGGGGGTCACTATACAGTATGGGGGCTAATGCGGGGGCCAGTATACTGAATGATAGCTATGGCGGGGGCCATTATACAGTACAGTTTAAAGGCTACTGTGGGGGTCGTCATCAAAGTATCGGGGCCTATATAAAGTGAGGGAGTTACTGTGGGGGCTGTCATAAACTGGGGTCTATACACAGTGTGGGAGCTACTGTGAGGGCACAAAAGAGACATTCTACTATGTATAGGGCACAGTGGTGGCATTAGTATGAGGCAGAAAGAGGATCTCAGCGCTTGTATCACACAGCAGGTGTAGTAATAGGGACACATACGGCAGCAGCGGCTCAGTATCGGGGTATCAGGTGCAGTAATAAGGACACATACGGCAGCAGCGGCTCAGTATTGGGGTATCAGGTGCAGTAATAGGGTCACATACGGCAGCAGCGGCTCAGTATTGGGGTATCAGGTGTAGTAATAGGGACACATATGGCAGCAGCGGCTCAGTATTGGGGTATCAGGGGCAGTAATAGGGTCACATACGGCAGCAGCGGCTCAGTATTGAGGTATCAGGTGTAGTAATAGGGACACATACGGCAGCAGCGGCTCAGTATTGGAGTATCAGGTGTAGTAATAGGGACACATACGGCAGCAGCGGCTCAGTATTGGAGTATCAGGTGCAGTAATAGGGACACATACGGCAGCAGCGGCTCAGTATTGGGGTATCAGGGGCAGTAATAGGGACATATATGGCAGCAGCGGCTCAGTATTGGGGTATCGGGCAGTAATAAGGACACATACGGCAGCAGCGGCTCAGTATTGGGGTATCAGGGGTAGTAATAGGGACACATACGGCAGCAGCGGCTCAGTATTGGGGTATCAGGTGCAGTAATAGGGACACATACGGCAGCAGCGGCTCAGTATTGGGGTATCAGGTGTAGTAATAGGGACACATACGGCAGCAGAGGCTCAGTATTGGGGTATCAGGTGCAGTAATAAGGACACATACGGCAGAGGCTCAGTATTGGGGTATCAGGGGCAGTAATAGGGACACATACGGCAGCAGCGGCTCAGTATTGGGGTGACAGCACGTTGAGGCATTTGTACATGTTGGGAATAGATGGAGATGGTGCTGGAAATGTTAGTCAGATGTGTCTGTTGTAATCTGTGCATACAAGTACTGGCTGGAGAAGTTGTCATGTCGGTCTGAGTAAGATGTCAAAAGTGAACGACTATCAGAAAAAACTTAACCTGTAAGTTATTATGTGTAACTCTATTGTAAACTCTTGTATATTCTGCAGCACTGGTATCTACCAGTATATGGTCACCATGTGGTGGTAATATCAGTCTTGGCCATTGTATAGAGATTTTTGTCAGTTATAGCTCTGTCATCTGCTGATATTCCCCAATACCCACGACTAGAGTGCACCACCTGAGTTGTAATCAGGGTTACCTGTTAGGGGCCCACTCAGATTTTTCGCCCCCCCTGAGCTGAACCCTTAGCTACGCCTCTGCTTCCACAGAATAAAAAAAAAAAAAAAAACTCATGAAATAGGCCTGGACAGAAATGATGGTACCCTTAACTTAATATTTTGTTGCACAACCTTTTGAGGCAATCACTGCAATCAAACGATTCCTGTAACTGTCAATGAGGCTTCTGCACCTCTCGACAGGTATTTTGGTCCACTCCTCGAGAGCAAACTGCTCCAGTTGTCTCATATTTGAAGGTTACCTTTTCTAGACGGCATGTTTCAGCTCTTTCCAAATATGCTCAATAGGATTTAGGTCAGGGCTCACAGAAGGCCATTTCAGAATAGTCCAATGTTTTCCTCTTAGCCATTCTTGGGTGTTTTTAGCTGTGTGTTTTGGGTCATTATCCTGTTGCAAGACTCATGACCTGCGACTGAGACCAAGCTTTCTGACACTGGGCAGCACATATCTCTCTAGAATCCCTTGATAGTCTTGAGATTTCATTGTACCCTGCACAAATTCTAGGCACCCTGTGCCAGATGCAGCAAAGCAGCCCCAGAACATAACAGAGCCTCCTCCATGTTTCACAGTATAGACAGTGTTCTTTTCTTTATATGCTTCATTTTTACGTCTGTGAACTTAGAGCTGATGTGCCTTGCCGAAAACTTCCATTTTTGTCTCATCTGTCCGTAAGACATTCTCCCAGAAGCTTTGTGGCTTGTCAACATGTAGTTTGGCAAATTCCAGTCTGGCTTTTTTATGATTTTATTTCAACAATGGTGTCCTCCTTGGTCGTCAACCACGAAGTCCACTTTGGCTCATTGGCTCATACAACGACGGATGGGGTGATCTGACACTGATGTTCCTTGAGCTTGAAGTTCACCTTTAACCTGTTTAGAAGTTTTTCTGGGCTCTTTTGTTACCATTAGTATTATCCATCTTTTTGATTTGTCATCAATTACCCTTCTGCAGCCATGTCCAGGGAGGCTGGCTACAGTCCCATGGATCTTAAATTTCTGAATAATATGTGCAACTGTAGTCACAGGAACATCAAGCTGCTTGGAGATGGTCTTATAACTTTTACCTTTAACATGTGTGTCTATAATTTTCTTTCTAATCTCCTGAGACAACTCTTTCCTTCGCTTCCTCTGGTCCATGTTGAGTGTGATACACACCATGTCACCAAACAGCACAGTGAGTATCTGTAGCCCTATATACGGGCCCACTCACTGAGTCCAAGATTGTAGACACCTGTGATGCCAATTAGTGGACACACCTTGATATAACAAGTCCCTTTTGACACAATATTTTCAGGCGTACCATCATTTCTGTACAGGCCTATTTCATGATTGTTATTTTTTTTTAAAAAAATTCTGTGGAAGCATGGTTGAAAAGCAATGGCTGACTCTCATTTGTTCATGTTCATAAATCTTTCATTTATTATTACTTTTGCCAGATTCAAGTTATTTCTGTGACCATTGTGGGTTTTTCTGTCATTAAATGAAGGTTACCAACAATATTTACCATGTGTGTAGGAAGCGATTGATTGCAGTTATTTATTCCAAAGGGCATATAACCAAATATTAAGTTGAAGGTGCTAGCTTTGTGTTGTTCCAATACACACAAAGGAAATATATCTGTGCATAAACGTGTAACTGCATCAATGTTTCTGGGAAAAATAATTCATTTTCAGGAACAATTCAGGGGTGCCAACACTTTCGGCCATGACTGTATATAGCAGTGAGGCATAAAGCAAATAAAGTCCCAGGCATAGACTTGTGTCACCCATACCTCTGAAGAGTTTCACTGGACTAGTTGTGGGTGTATTTGTGAGCATTATCTGAAGTAGCTCCCATACCAAAATCCAGAGTAGCACAATTTGTAAATAGAGAAAGAGAAATGTGAATCTTCACTGAAGTAGCCAGATGGTCAAAGACAGGAGGGAATGGAGAAGAGACTAGAAAGTGACTATCTGGATGAACGAGTGGGTCCTGTGAGGGCTAGAGAACCTGGAGAAAAGAGCTAGTGACCAAGAGGGCACTGTGAGGATGAGGGATTGTAGTGATATGGAGAACCAAACAACCACAGTGATGACCGATGTGAGTGTAAGCCTCACAGAGAGACACAGATATGGTTGCCAGTAGAGATGATCAAATCTTTTGCAATTCCAATTCACCATGCTCAACAAATTTTTCAAAATTCATATCAAATTGATTTGCCGCAAACTGCAATTCTGCAAAGTATACTATTGCCCCGAAAAGACGTGTGTAAGACTCTGATGTCTCTAAAGACTGAATCCAACTCCTTTCAAGCTCTTAAACACAAATACATTCTTCATAATGTCAAAGTGACCTCATAATAGACTCAGAAGCTAACCCGGTAGTAACCAACAGCCAACTTAATAACAGTGCACTGACAGACTGTTCATGTTTTGTAAAAATAAAAAATAAACGTTCTAAAAATTATCCATTTTAGTAATTTGATTAATTTGAACACTGACTCAAGCTGTCAGTGTCGCTGTCAGAGTTAAAATCATCCTACTGTGACTGAGACAAATGAGGTGCCATGTATTCCATTACGCCCTCCGCTTCTTCCCCACTAATACGTTTGCTGCAGACAAAGGACGCCAGCAGGGACGTAACTACCGAGGTTGCAGGGATCCCAGCTGCAACGTGGCTCAGAGTGCTTAGGGGCCTGCCCAGTCCAGCAAGGAAGCAGCCGCCTCCTGGTTGTGAAGTGAAGCGTGCGTGTTGAGTCAGCAGGCGCTGTTATTGGAGCAGTGAGCAGGAAGAGGAAGCCATGCTGCTTGGCCCTGTGTTGTTGTGGTCAGTGTGGGGCGGTGCACACTGTGTGCAGCAGGACGAGGAAGCTGAGGGCGGAACGTAAGGAGCAGCCAAGCCTGTGACTGCAGGCGGGAGCATACAGCGGGCAGATGTGAGGCAACCGATACACGGGGTCTCTTAGTCACTGCTCGCTGTGTAAAGTGACAAAAAGCTCAATGAGTGTGTGCACTGTGGAGATGTGTGGGACAGCTCTGCAGGGAGGCTGCCATACTTTACTCCCTGCATATTGTAGGGCAGCTGAAGGGTTCAGGTAGCAGTGTCATTGCCCTGTGTTGTGCTATAGCCCACATCCCTACACTGACTATATACAGTGGGCAACTAAATTGTAGACAGCAGTTCCTTGTGTATAGTAAGGTCAGTTGGTAAATGTGTCTACCTCTTTTACAATGGTATGGCCCAATTGTGAGCTGAGGTAATACTGCAAGAAGCTAAGGGAGACCAAGCTTTCTTCTCTCTGGCCTCTGACAAGCCCATACACAGGCACTAATGCCCTCACACTTCCGCCAGTATGTACAGCCGTGTGTGGCAGTAGTTTTTCTAATAGTCTTAGCATACCTGTCTGCCATACTTCCTTGAGGCGAGATGGGAACCATAGTTGACATGTTCTAGTGTTGAACTCCCATTTCCCAGCTCTGGAAATGCACATGGAGCGCCCCCACTGCCGCAGGGCCAAGGGGTACCCGGTACCGGGCCTGTGTGAGTCTCTGCTCTGGGGTTGTCACGGTGGCTAGGCCCAGTCCGTGACCCTGCCGAGGGGCGCACAGATTAAAGATGTAACGGGTGACGGTGGTGGTGATGTTGTAGTAAATAACGAGGACACCAGGTTGCAGTCTCTTTACCTCTTTACTGAAGATCTCTGGGTCCTCAGTCCAGAACACGGTTCACCAGGCTGCGCAAGTCCGGCCGGTCCAATGGCACCTCCAGAGTTCTCTTCACAGGTGGAAATCGGTGCCTTCCTTCTAGCGCTATGTGTTGTGGTCCTTCCCTGCTGTGCTTACAGAAAGTCCCCACAACTGTTGTGTCTGTTTCTGAAGTTCCCTCACAACTCGATTAGATGATGTTCTGCTAATCCTCCGTCCCTCCCTGTTGTTCTGGTTGGGACGGCACCCGTTTGACGGGTAGGCTCGGAGCTCTTCCGGGACCCTAGAGTCGCCCCTCTCCACAAGTTGCCCCCCAAGACTGCATAGGTGATTAAAGTTAGACAGCCCGCCTTAGACTGACTGTCCTGCCGCTGTTTGGAGTATTGCTTGAAGCTGAATGTTATGATACTCCCTCGGCGTTCCGGCCACCGGTAGTGCGCCTCAGTAGGATGTTGCTTCGGTCTTACAGCACGACTCCTACTGGTATTTCTCCTTTTGCGTGATCTCGTTTCTCACTCAGCACAATCTATCTCTCTTCTAATCCTTCCTTGGGCACCGCCGCTACCCGGAGCAGGCACGGTCCCATTACGTTCGTTCAAGTTGCCAAGCCTCTGTCAGGATCCCACCCCTGACAGAGACCCTACTGAATCTTCCCCCCACAACACCCTCTGCCACAAGGTGTTGCCTGGTTCCAACCCAGTCAGCTTTCTGATCTAACTTCCTGCCTGACCCCCAGTTTACCCACTATGGTGGGGAGTGGCCTAGTGAATAGAACCCTTAGCTCCCCCCGGAGGCCCGACTGTGAAATGTATTGGTGTCTGTGATACCTGATCAGATGAACTCCTTCAGTGCCATCAGACGCACCATAGCTCCCCTTAGTGGCGGAGCCATAGTACTGCAACGACCAGGACTCTGGGGCGCTGCACTCCCCCCTGGTTAAACACAGTACTCCGGGACTGGGAAGAAAACAACAATACAAGTTAGCAAAAAGACATACAGTTTTGTTGAGTGCAATAACAATAAGCATACTTAAACAGAGCTTCCCTTTATGGGAGGTGAGGACACTTGAACGTTACAAACATGGTTAGATATCATAGCAACATGCTATAAATAACTTTCCTTTTACCCAACCGGGTATTCTACTAAGTGCAAAATTGTTGAACAATAATTTAACATTGCCTTTAAGGACATACACTCTGCATCCACTAAAGACCTTCTTATAATCACATTATAAGGCAATTTAACTTTTTCATTCTCCTTCTTTAAATCTGCAGGACCACCTGTCCTAACGGCACCAGACCTACTGCCTCTCCTTTCTATGCAGGACCGCCCCGTTCAGCCCGGGCCTACTGCCTTTTCCACTACTATACACAGTATAGAGCATAACATTACCTTCAGTTTAAGAGCACTGAGCCATTTCTACATGACTCCTATGAGGACTCAGGGTTTACCTTCTATCCTAATCATCTATCAACGTTATCAACCATTTTCTTTATATAACATCAAACCTTCTCATTATCTTTCTCACTAACATGCATGCTGGACACCACGTCTACCCCAACGGGCCCACTGCATCCTTCTACTATCTTTCACTTTTTCTTTTCAGAGAACATCATCAGCATTTCTTCACAATTAACTAGTTAAATACATATAACTTACTCATGTAAACATTATCATCATCAAACATTATCGCTATCTGACTTAAAGCAATATCACCTTTTAAGTGCGACAAATGAACATCCCCTTTAAGAGGGGACCAAGTCTCTATGAGGTAGCGTATCTTCTCAAGCTACCAGTCCGTACTCAGCAAAGGTTCCAGTGTGGTATCTTCACAAAGAGTCCTTCTTTAAGTAAAACCAGTAGGGAGCACCTTTAATAAGGTGCAAACTATGTACAAAAAGTTCGTATCATGCACTGTTCATGATTTCAGCAGTTCTTTTCAACTAAATACTTGTGCAAAACTTTGGAAAAAAGAAACAAACAAAAACAAAACAGTAGGAATGAGGGCCCTGCTCGCAAGCTTACAATCTATGCTTACTCGTTCTTCGGGGAAGAAGGTGGTTTCCTTCCGGGCCTCACCAGACCAACAGGTCATGCTGCCGATCCAGGGAGCGGTTCCGGTCCCAACAATGACAGGATTCCGCGCCGCGATGCTCTCTTCGCTGAGGATCCGGCACGCCCCCAAGGTACATGGTGGGTCCGGGTTCTTCGCTGTTCTTCAGGGTCAGGTTCTGTGGCTTTCTCAGCAGGAGATTCATCCTCTGATGCTCCGGCAGTGGCTTGGAGTGCGACGCACCGTTGGACGCCCCGCGCCATCCAGCCAGCCTCACCCGTAGCCTTCCTCCACCTGGTGTAGGTTACCGCATCACCTGGCTCCAGGTCGCGAGGGAATCTTCCTCCGCAGGGCTCCACCTCCTCCCGGTCCACGTGGACTTCTAGCGGCTCCCCGATCTCCTGTATAACCCCGCGTCCATGTCGGGGGTTGAAGGAGACCACTACACCCCAATGGGACGAGGGGACCTCTGCAACGGTGGTCAGATCAACCTGGGTTGCCGGTTGTGGTCGGTCTCGCCATGCAGCCACCAAGCGCCGAAGGTGTTCGGCCTCTGGCATGATCTTCAGGCCCTGCGTCTGCAGCGCACTTTCAGCCGCGGCCGGGTTGGAAGGAGCAGGGGACACCGGAGACAAGCGGATCTCCGTGGGCTGGCCCAGCCGAGCGATCACGTGGGCATCGGCCTCCAAGCGGGAAGCTATCCGCCGGGCCTCGGCCGCGGCCATACACTCCTCTGATGGCGGCCGGGGAGGATGGCCCATCGTTGGCTCTGCAAGGGTCAGCTCCCGCAGTGACGGCGTACCCTGGGCCGCATCGGGCTGTCCAGCCTCTCTCCGAGTCCGATCATTCCCATGCGGTGCTTCCGGCGTCGCCATCTTTATCTCCTCTCCAGTGTCTTCTTCCCGCGGTCTCTTTCGTGGGCGGCCCCGTCTCCATGGTCTCCACCCTCCAAACAGGATCAGGAGGCGGACCTCAGCTGTTGACGGACATGTCCTCAGGACACAGAAATATTTAGACTGGGCGGCCATGGTTGTTCGCGCTCTACAGCTTGCCTACGCCCACTCCACGCCCCTCTTCTCCTGCGCTCTCCTCAGCGCTATAATGGTGGCGGATTTTGGCGGTAAATGGCGCAGCACAGTCTTTGCAATAAAGTACAGTCCAAGCACAACAAATCACAGTTCCAAGGCACACATGACCTGATTCTTCAGGCTTAAGTAGATCCTGTTCGTGACGCCAAGTTTGTAGCGCCCCCACTGCCGCAGGGCCGAGGGGTACCCGGTACCGGGCCTGTGTGAGTCTCTGCTCTGGGGTTGTCACGGTGGCTAGGCCCAGTCCGTGACCCTGCCGAGGGGCGCACAGATTAAAGATGTAACGGGTGATGGTGGTGGTGATGTTGTAGTAAATAACGAGGACACCAGGTTGCAGTCTCTTTACCTCTTTACTGAAGATCTCTGGGTCCTCAGTCCAGAACACGGTTCACCAGGCTGCGCAAGTCCGGCCGGTCCAATGGCACCTCCAGAGTTCTCTTCACAGGTGGAAATCGGTGCCTTCCTTCTAGCGCTATGTGTTGTGGTCCTTCCCTGCTGTGCTTACAGAAAGTCCCCACAACTGTTGTGTCTGTTTCTTAAGTTCCCTCACAACTCGATTAGATGATGTTCTGCTAATCCTCCGTCCCTCCCTGTTGTTCTGGTTGGGACGGCACCCGTTTGACGGGTAGGCTCGGAGCTCTTCCGGGACCCTAGAGTCGCCCCTCTCCACAAGTTGCCACCCAAGACTGCATAGGTGATTAAAGTTAGACAGCCCGCCTTAGACTGACTGTCCTGCCGCTGTTTGGAGTATTGCTTGAAGCTGAATGTTATGATACTCCCTCGGCGTTCCGGCCACCGGTAGTGCGCCTCAGTAGGATGTTGCTTCGGTCTTACAGCACGACTCCTACTGGTATTTCTCCTTTTGCGTGATCTCGTTTCTCACTCAGCACAATCTATCTCTCTTCTAATCCTTCCTTGGGCACCGCCGCTACCCGGAGCAGGCACGGTCCCATTACGTTCGTTCAAGTTGCCAAGCCTCTGTCAGGATCCCACCCCTGACAGAGACCCTACTGAATCTTCCCCCCACAACACCCTCTGCCACAAGGTGTTGCCTGGTTCCACCCCAGTCAGCTTTCTGATCTAACTTCCTGCCTGACCCCCAGTTTACCCACTATGGTGGGGAGTGGCCTAGTGAATAGAACCCTTAGCACCCCCGGAGGCCCGACTGTGAAATGTATTGGTGTATGTGATACCTGATCAGATGAACTCCTTCAGTGCCATCAGACGCACCATAGCTCCCCTTAGTGGCGGAGCCATAGTACTGCAACGACCAGGACTCTGGGGCGCTGCACACAACTTATGGTTGGAGAACTGGTAGTATTACTTGTCAGGATGTGACTTTCCCCACCAGGTGATTGCAGTGGTTAGAGGGGCACACTTCCATTTATAAGGAGTCGAACCTGTCAAGCTGGATTTACAGGAGCGTATTGCCATAGACACATGAAGGTGTGAGTTCAGATCGGGATACCCTCCACCAGGGCTGCCACTAGAAATTTCTGGGCCCCATACTGGCAAAATTTTGGGGGCCCCCCTTGAGACTCCGCCCAGGCTCCACCCCAGCCCCGCCTCCACCCCCAAACCATCCACAGTCCCACCGTCATCTCTTGGAAAAACTCCACTTCTGCACCACATCCTCACCAATCACACATTTACAGTTCCCATCACCACATACATAACCAGCAGCTTTTGTTTTGGCCAAAATATTTTTTTAATCCACCACCAAGTCAATGTAGACTCTTTTGGCTGGACTCTACTGTAACTTACTAGACATTTGTTAAAATGTCCAATACAATTTAGGTATATTTTTATTTATTTTTCAATTTTTAAAATGACCAATAATATCACAAACAAGGAACAAATACCACCACACCATGATCAGACACCATATTACTACCACATAGTGACCTATAATACCACATACAAGGAACAAATACCGCCACACCAAGTCCAGACCACATATTACCACCACAGTGACCGAATAATATCACATACAAGGGACAAATACCACCGCACCATGTCCAGACCACATATTACCACCACATGATGACCAATAATACCACATACAAGGAACAAATACTGCCACACCATGAGCAAACACCATATTACCACCATATAGTGATCAAATAATACCACTTACAAGTAACAAAAACCAACACACCATGACCAGAACACATATTACCACCACAGTGACCGAATAATAGCAAACACAAGGAACAAATACCACCACATCAGGACCAGATCACGTATTACCATAACATAATGACCGAATACTACAATACTTATTATCATTAATAAAAAACACAATACTAATATCACCATAAGTGCCATTATATTATATGGAGATCTGTACATCGTATACAGTGTCTGTTGTTGTGAACTCTATTTTTGGGCTCCCTCTAGTGGTCACAAGCGGTACTGTGTAGTGTTGTCTTTCTGCAGGTTGCAGCATCAGCTGGTTCGTTATCCTTGGTTGGTTTACTATTTAGCTCACCTGGATACTCAGTTCCTTGCCTGCTATCAATGTATTCAGTGCTCTTCAGATTCCTTGTGTCTACCTTGCTCCCAGTCTCTCCAAGACAAGCTAAGTTTTTGTTTGATCATTTTTTGATTATCAGTGTTCATTATGTTTTTAGTCCAGCTCGCTAAAATGTGATTTCCTCGCTTGCTGGTTGCTCTAGGGGACTGAGTTTCTCCCCCCACACCGTTAGTTGGTGTGGGGGTTCTTGAAATCTCAGAGTGGATATTTTGTAAGGGTTTTTTACTGACCGCATAGATTCCCTTTTCTATTTTCTGCTATCTAGTATTAGTGGGCCTCATTTGCTGAATCTGCTTTCACCCCTGTGTATGTGCCTTCCTCTTACCTCACCGTTATTATCTGTTGGGGGCTTCTATATCTTTGGGGATTATTTCTCTGGAGGCAAGAGAGGTCTTTTCTTTCTCTCTAGGGGTAGTTAGTTCCTCAGGCTGGCTCGAGACGTCTAGGATTTTTAGGCACGTTCACCGGCTACTTCTAGTGTGTTTGGATAGGTTCAGATTTGCGGTCAGTCCAGTTTTCCACCTCCCTAGACCTTGTCCTATGTTTGTTACTTAGCTGGAGTAATTTGTGATCCTCAACCTCTAAGGATCATAACAGTATAGCAGGCCAAAAAGTGTTTAATGCATCGCAGAACTGGGATAAAAAGAAGACCTGAGTACCTTTTTTTTTTTTTTTTTTTCCTCCCGCTTTTCCTTTGCTGCAGTCTGTTTAGCTTCTTTCATCCCCTTGAACTCTGGGTGGTTTTGAGCTCAGCTGCAGACATGAATGTTCAGACTCTGACTTCTAGTGTGGATCATCTTACTGCACGGGTGCAAAGTATTCAGGATTTTGTTATTCGTAGCCCTATGTCAGAACCAAAGATACCCATTCCTGAGTTGTTTTCTGGAGATAGATCTAGGTTTCAGAATTTTAAGAATAATTGTAAGTTATTTCTATCTCTGAGACCTCGTTCCTCTGGTGATTCCGCTCAGCATGTTAAAATTGTTATCTCCTTGTTGGGTGGCGACCCTCAAGATTGGGCTTTCTCTCTGGCGCCAGGAGATTCTGCTTTGCTTAATGTAGATGCATTTTTTCTGGCTCTTGGACTGCTTTATGAGGAGCCAAATCTTGAGAATCAGGCAGAAAAAGCGTTGCTGGCTATCTCTCAAGGTCAGGATGAAGCAGAGGTGTATTGTCAAAAATTTCGGAAATGGTCGGTGCTTACTCAGTGGAATGAGTGTGCCCTGGCTGCAAATTTCAGAGAAGGTCTTTCTGAGGCCGTTAAGAATGTTATGGTGGGGTTTCCCACCCCTACAAGTCTGAGTGATTCTATGGCTTTAGCCATTCAGGTTGATCGGCGTTTGCGGGAGCGCAAATCTGCTCATCCTTTGGCGGTATTTTCTGGACAGAGACCTGAGTCTATGCAATGTGACCGAACTCTGACCAGAATTGAGCGACAAAGTCATAGACGTCAAAATGGGTTGTGCTTTTACTGTGGTGATTCTACTCATGTTATCTCAGCATGCTCTAAACGCTTAAAAAAACTCGCTAAACCTGTCACCATTGGTACTATACAGCCTAAATTTATTTTGTCTGTTACTTTGATTTGTTCTTTGTCGTCCTACCCGGTTATGGCTTTTGTGGATTCGGGTGCTGCCCTGAATCTGATGGATTTGTCGTTTGCCAGGCGCTGTGGTTTTGTCCTGGAGCCTTTAGAATTTCCTATTCCTCTGAGGGGAATTGATGCTACGCCATTGGCTGAGAATAAGCCTCAGTATTGGACGCAAGTGACTATGTGCATGACTCCCGTACATCAGGAGGTGATTCGCTTTCTCGTTCTGCATAATTTGCATGATGTTGTCGTTTTGGGTCTGCCATGGCTGCAAGCTCATAATCCAGTTTTAGATTGGAAAGCTATGTCTGTGTCAAGTTGGGGTTGTCAGGGAATTCATGGCGATACTCCGTTGGTGTCTATTGCTTCTTCCACTCCTTCTGAGGTCCCTGAGTTTTTGCCTGACTACCAGGATGTATTTGATGAGCCCAGGTCCAGTGCTCTGCCCCCTCATAGGGATTGTGACTGTGCTATAAATTTAATTCCTGGTAGTAAATTCCCTAAGGGACGACTTTTTAATTTGTCTATACCAGAGCATGCCGCGATGCGGAGTTATATAAAGGAGTCTTTGGAGAAGGGACATATTCGCCCATCCTCTTCCCCTCTTGGTGCAGGATTTTTTTTTGTGGCCAAGAAGGACGGTTCTTTGAGACCTTGTATAGATTATCGTCTTCTGAATAAAATTACAGTCAAATTTCAGTATCCTTTGCCACTATTGTCTGATTTGTTTGCTCGGATTAAGGGTGCCAGTTGGTTCACCAAGATAGATCTCCGTGGTGCGTATAACCTTGTGCGCATTAAGCAGGGAGATGAATGGAAAACAGCATTTAATACGCCCGAAGGCCATTTTGAGTACTTAGTGATGCCTTTTGGACTCTCTAATGCTCCTTCTGTGTTTCAGTCCTTCATGCATGACATCTTCCGAGAATATCTGGATAAATTTATGATTGTTTATTTGGATGACATTTTGGTCTTTTCTGATGATTGGGAGTCCCATGTGAAGCAGGTCAGGATGGTGTTTCAGGTCCTGCGTGCTAATGCTTTATTTGTGAAGGGCTCAAAATGCCTCTTCGGAGTACAGAAGGTCTCCTTTTGGGGTTTTATTTTTTCTCCTTCTACTGTGGAGATGGACCCAGTCAAGGTCCAGGCTAATAATGACTGGACTCAGCCCACGTCTGTTAAGAGTCTTCAGAAGTTCTTGGGTTTTGCTAATTTTTACCGTCGTTTCATCGCTAATTTTTCTAGCGTGGTTAAACCTTTGACGGATTTGACCAAGAAGGGTTCTGATGTGACTAATTGGTCTCCTGCGGCTGTGGAGGCCTTTCGGGAGCTGAAGCACCGGTTTTCTTCAGCTCCAGTCTTATGTCAGCCAGATGTCTCTCTTCCCTTCCAGGTCGAGGTTGATGCTTCTGAGATTGGAGCAGGGGCTGTCTTGTCGCAGAGAAGCTCTGATGGCTCTGTGATGAAGCCATGTGCTTTCTTTTCAAGAAAGTTTTCGCCTGCCGAGCGGAATTATGATGTTGGTAATCGGGAGTTGTTGGCTATGAAGTGGGCATTTGAGGAGTGGCGACATTGGCTCGAAGGAGCTAAACATCGTGTGGTGGTTTTGACTGATCACAAAAATCTGATTTACCTTGAATCTGCCAAGCGCCTGAATCCTAAGCAGGCTCGTTGGTCGTTGTTTTTCTCCCGTTTCAACTTCGTGGTCTCATACCTGCCTGGTCCGAAGAACGTGAAAGCTGATGCACTTTCTAGGAGTTTTGTGCCTGACTCTCCGGGAGTTTCTGAGCCGGCTGGTATTCTCAGAGAGGGAGTTATTTTGTCTGCCAATTCCCCAGATTTGCGACGAGTGCTGCAGAAATTTCAGGTGGATAGACCTGACCGTTGTCCACCAGAGAGACTGTTTGTCCCGGATAGATGGACCAGCAGAGTTATTTCCGAGGTTCATTCTTCGGTGTTGGCGGGTCATCCTGGGATTTTTGGTACCAGAGATTTGGTGGCTAGGTCCTTTTGGTGGCCTTCCTTGTCGCGGGATGTGCGTTCCTTTGTGCAGTCTTGTGGGATTTGTGCTCGGGCTAAGCCTTGCTGTTCTCGTGCCAGCGGTTTGCTTTTGCCTTTGCCTGTTCCGAAAAGGCCTTGGACGCACATTTCCATGGATTTTATTTCGGATCTTCCAGTATCTCAGAAAATGTCTGTCATCTGGTTGGTGTGTGATCGTTTTTCCAAGATGGTCCATTTGGTGCCCTTGCCTAAGTTGCCTTCTTCTCCGATTTGGTTCCTCTATTTTTTCAGAATGTGGTTCGCTTGCACGGCATTCCTGAAAATATTGTGTCTGATAGAGGATCCCAGTTTGTGTCCAGGTTTTGGCGGACTTTTTGTGCTAAGATGGGCATTGATTTGTCTTTTTCGTCGGCTTTCCATCCTCAGACTAATGGCCAAACCGAACGAACTAATCAGACGTTGGAAACTTATTTGAGATGTTTTGTTTCTGCTGATCAGGATGATTGGGTGACTTTTTTGCCTTTGGCCGAGTTTGCCCTTAATAATCGGGCTAGTTCTGCTACTTTGGTTTCACCTTTTTTCTGCAATTCTGGTTTCCATCCTCGTTTTTCCTCGGGTCAGGTTGAGTCTTCTGACTGTCCTGGGGTGGATTCTGTGGTGGATAGGTTGCAGCAGATTTGGAACCATGTGGTGGACAATTTGAGGTTGTCACAGGAGAAGGCTCAGCGCTTTGCCAACCGCCGCCGCGGTGTGGGTCCCCGACTTCGTGTTGGGGATTTGGTGTGGCTGTCTTCTCGGTATGTTCCTATGAAGGTCTCCTCTCCTAAATTCAAGCCTCGCTTCATCGGTCCTTATAAGATCTTGGAAATCCTTAACCCGGTGTCTTTTCGTTTGGATCTCCCAGCATCGTTTGCCATTCATAATGTGTTCCATAGGTCCTTGTTGCGGAGGTATGTGGTACCTGTGGTTCCTTCTGTTGAGCCTCCTGCTCCGGTGCTGGTCGAGGGCAACCTGCTCCGGTGCTGGTCGAGGGCGAATTGGAGTACGTGGTGGAGAAGATTTTGGATTCTCGTATCTCTAGACGGAGGCTTCAGTATTTGGTTAAGTGGAAGGGCTATGGTCAGGAGGATAATTCCTGGGTTGTCGCCTCTGATGTTCATGCGGCCGATTTGGTTCGTGCCTTCCACACGGCTCATCCTGATCGCCCTGGGGGTCTTGATGAGGGTTCGGTGACCCCTCCTCAAGGGGGGGGTACTGTTGTGAACTCTATTTTTGGGCTCCCTCTAGTGGTCACAAGCGGTACCGTGTAGTGTTGTCTTTCTGCAGGTTGCAGCATCAGCTGGTTCCTTATCCTTGGTTGGTTTACTATTTACAGTGCCTACAAGTAGTATTCAACCCCCTGCAGATTTAGCAGGTTTACACATTTGGAATTAACTTGGCATTGTGACATTTGGACTGTAGATCAGCCTGGAAGTGTAAAATGCACTGCAGCAAAAAAGAATGTTATTTCTTTGTTTATTTTTTTTTTTAAATTGTGAAAAGTCTTTTCAGAGGGTCATTTATTATTCAACCCCTCAACCCACCAGAATTCTGTTTGGTTCCCCTAAAGTATTAAGAAGTAGTTCAGGCACAAAGAACAATGAGCTTCACATGTTTGGATTAATTATCTGTTTTTCCAGCCTTTTCTGACTATTTAAGACCCTCCCCAAACTTGTGAACAGCACTCATACATGGTCAACATGGGAAAAACAAAGGAGCATTCCAAGGCCATCAGAGACAAGATCGTGGAGGGTCACAAGACTGGCAAGGGGTAGAAAACCCTTTCCAAGGAGTTGGGCCTACCTGTCTCCACTGTTGGGAGCATCATCCGGAAGTGGAAGGCTTATGGAACTACTGTTAGCCTTCCACAGCCTGGACAGCCTTTGAAAGTTTCCTCCCGTGCCGAGGCCAGGCTTGTCCGAAGAGTCAAGGCTAACCCAAGGACAACAAGGAAGGAGCTCTGGGAAGATCTCATGGCAGTGGGGACATTGGTTTCAGTCAATACCATAAGTAACGTACTCCACCGCAATGGTCTCCGTTCCAGACGAGCCCGTAAGGTACCTTTACTTTCAAAGCGTCATGTCAAGGCTCGTCTACAGTTTGCTCATGATCACTTGGAGGACTCTGAGACTGACTGGTTCAAGGTTCTCTGGTCTGATGAGACCAAGATCGAGATCTTTGGTGCCAACCACACACGTGACGTTTGGAGACTGGATGGCACTGCATACGACCCCAAGAATACCATCCCTACAGTCAAGCATGGTGGTGGCAGCATCATGCTGTGGGGCTGTTTCTCAGCCAAGGGGCCTGGCCATCTGGTCCGCATCCATGGGAAGATGGATAGCACGGCCTACCTGGAGATTTTGGCCAAGAACCTCCGCTCCTCCATCAAGAATCTTAAGAAGGGTCGTCATTTCATCTTCCAACAAGACAACGACCCAAAGCACACAGCCAAGAAAACCAAGGCCTGGTTCAAGAGGCAAAAAATCAAGGTGTTGCAGTGGCCTAGTCAGTCTCCTGACCTTAACCCAATTGAAAACTTGTGGAAGGAGCTCAAGATTAAAGTCCACATGAGACACCCAAAGAACCTAGATAACTTGGAGAAGATCTGCATGGAGGAGTGGGCCAAGATAACTCCAGAGACCTGTGTCCGCCTGATCAGGTCTTATAAAAGACGATTATTAGCTGTAATTGCAAACAAAGGTTATTCCACAAAATATTAAACCTAGGGGCTGAATAATAATTGACCCATACTTTTATGTTTAAAATTTATAAAAATTTAACTGAGCAACAAAACTTTTTGGTTTGTAAGATTTATGCATCTGTTAATAAATCCTGCTCTTTTTTGAAGTTTGAAGGCTCTAACTTATTTGCATCTTATTAAACCTGCTAAATCTGCAGGGGGTTGAATACTACTTGTAGGCACTGTAGCTCACCTGGATACTCAGTTCCTTGCCTGCTATCAATGTATTCAGTGCTCTTCAGATTCCTTGTGTCTACCTTGCTCCCAGTCTCTCCAAGACAAGCTAAGTTTTTGTTTGATCATTTTTTGATTATCAGTGTTCATTATGTTTTTAGTCCAGCTCGCTAAAATGTGATTTCCTCGCTTGCTGGTTGCTCTAGGGGACTGAGTTTCTCCCCCACACCGTTAGTTGGTGTGGGGGTTCTTGAAATCTCAGAGTGGATATTTTGTAAGGGTTTTTTACTGACCGCATAGATTCCCTTTTCTATTTTCTGCTATCTAGTATTAGTGGGCCTCATTTGCTGAATCTGCTTTCACCCGTGTATGTGCCTTCCTCTTACCTCACCGTTATTATCTGTTGGGGGCTTCTATATCTTTGGGGATTATTTCTCTGGATGCAAGAGAGGTCTTTTCTTTCTCTCTAGGGGTAGTTAGTTCCTCAGGCTGGCTCGAGACGTCTAGGATTTTTAGGCACGTTCACCGGCTACTTCTAGTGTGTTTGGATAGGTTCAGATTTGCGGTCAGTCCAGTTTTCCACCTCCCTAGAGCTTGTCCTATGTTTGTTACTTAGCTGGAGTAATTTGTGATCCTCAACCTCTAAGGATCATAACAGTCCGTGTACAGGTAATACAGAGATCACCAGTGACATTATACACAAGAGCTCTGTATATAGTGTCAGTGTACAGGTAATACAGTGATCATCAATAACATTACACACAGGAGCTCTGTATATAGTATACAGTGTATAGTGTCAGTGTACAGGTAACACACTGACTCACCAGTGACATCTCTAGTTGAAGTCCTTTATCTTTGCTTTTCATCTTCATCCAGTGCACACAGCCATCACTTCTTCCAACCAGGACTCGTCTCTGTTATCTAGAGCACATTCCCCAATTTTTCACCAACCTCCACACTACACCAGATGTAGAAAATAAGCGACCATGTCACCCTGCACAGTAACAGAACATATCCTCCCCAACACGGAAAACACTATCCTCAAAAATAATATCCTTTAATTAGCCCCTACAGTAATAATATCCCTCATTCTGGACCCCACGTGTCCTCCCAATCTGCCTCATGTCCCTCCATACTTCCCCATGTCTCTCCATATTGCCCCCAGTCATCCATAATAGTATAATGTACCCCATAGTCATATATATCAGTATAATGCACCCCATAGTAGTATAATGTACCCATAGTCATTTATAGTATAATGCACTCCCATAGTAGTATAATGCACCCCATAGCAGTATAATGCACCCTATAGTACTATAATGCACCCCCATAGCAGTATAATGCACTCCATATCAGTATAATGCACCCCCATAAGAGTATAATGCACCCTCAAGAGTATAATGCAGCAACCCCATAATATAATGCAGCAGCCCCATAGTATAATGATTCCCATAGTCCTTTAAGTAAGGTAGACTGAAAGCACTTCCATATACTAACTATTCACCACACTGATATAAAAATGTGCCATAACAGTAGGAAGTGACAAGAAGAGAAAAGGAAGTTTGTAAAAGAAATTATTTTCATGAATATTGCCTGAAGTGGAAATGTGGTTGCTGCGATGCAGTGTGGCTAGGAGAGCTGTGTCCTTTCCAGCGCCCGACGAGCACCATTTCACAACTAAGCTTCTTCCAGAGCTGTATGCTATGTCACTTTAACACTACTGTTTCAGTGCAGGCATTCATGATTTTGCAGTTTCCCCCCCTCTTTTTGGAGGGATTTTCTTTCCCCCTGTCTTTTTAAATATTTTATATACCTTGTAATTAATAAAGAATTTCTTTTACAAACTTCCTTTTCTCTTCTCATCACTTCCTACTCTTATGGCACATTTTCATATCAGTGTGGTGAATAGTACCCATAGTATAATGCAGCAGCCCCATAGTATAATGCAGCACACCAATAGTATAATGCAGCAGACCAATAGGAATATAATGCACCCCATAGTATAATGCAGCATCCCCGTAGGGATATAATGCACCCCATAGTATAATGCAGCATCCCCATAGGGATATAATGCACCCCATAGTCTAATACAGCATCCCCATAGGGATATAATGCATCCCCATAGGGATATAATGCACCCCATAGTATAATGCAGCATCCCCATATTATTATTATGATTTATTATTATAACGCCATTTATTCCATGGCGCTTTACATGTGAGGAGAGGTATACATAATAAAAACAAGTACAATAATCTTAAACAATACAAGTCACAGCTGGTACAGGAGGAGAGAGGACCCTGCCCACGAGGGCTCACAATCTACAAGGGATGGGTGAGGATACAGTAGGTGAGGATAGAGCGATCTTGCAGTGGTTTGGTGGATCGTGGTTACTGCAAGTTGTAGTCTTGCCAGAAGAGCTAGGTCTTCAGGTTCTTTTTGAAGGTTTCGATGGTAGGTGAAAGTCTGATATGTTGTGGTAGAGAGTTCCAGAGTAGGGGTGATGCGCGAGAGAAATCTTGTATGCGATTGTGGGAAGAGGAGATAAGAGGGGAGTAGAGAAGGAGATCTTGTGAGGATCGGAGGTTGCATGCAGGTAAGTACCGGAAGACGAGGTCACAGATGTATGGAGGACACAGGTTGTGGATGGCCTTGTATGTCATGGTTAGGCTTTTGTACTGGAGTCTCTGGGTAATGGGGAGCCAGTGAAGGTATTGACAGAGGGGAGAGGCTGGGGAATAGTGGGGGGACAGGTGGATTAGTCGGACAGCTGAGTTTAGAATAGATTGGAGGGGTGTGAGAGTGTTAGAGGGGAGGCCACAGAGCAGGAGGTTACAGTAGTTGAGGCGGGAGATGAGGGATAGGGATATATCCATAGGGATATAATGCACCCCATAGTATAATGCAGCATCCCCACAGGAATTTAGTGCACCCCATAGTATAATTCAGCATCCCCATAGGGATATAATGCACCCCCATAGTATAATGCAGCTTCCCTATAGGCATATAATCCATCCCATAGTATAATGCAGCAATCCGATAGGCATATAATGCACCCCATAGTATAATGCAGCATCCCCATAGGGATATAATGCACCCCATAGTATAATGCAGCGTCCCCATGGGCAAATGCATCCCCTTTTCCTTCCCCCCCCCCCCCCATAGTAGTACAGTATGCCCCATACCGCGGCTTTAAAAAAAAAGGATTTTACCTGCGGTGTGTCCTCGGACCTCCTCTCCAATTCGGCTGAAGTGCACAGCGTTGTTCCCACGTATGACAGTGACGTCATACGTCGGCGACATGCGCGCTGACGTCAGCTGCTGGCCTGTGATTGGCCGGTGGCTGTTAGCTGTTACCATCATACGGGAGGAATACCCTGCACGGTAACAGATTTTAACTGATCGTGAGTCGAAAGATGTGCGGTCAGTTACTGAAGTGGCAGGACTCTGCCGCTCAGGCCTGGTGAGCAGAACAGAGGGGGCCCACTATATATGGAGCATTATATGGGGCCCATTATACCTGGAGCATCTTATGGGTCCAATTATTTTTGGAGCATTATATGGGACCCATTCTGTATGGAGCATCATATAGGGCCCATTCTGTATGGAGCAATATATGGGACTCAGTATACTGTATGGGGCCGATCATATACTGTATGGAGCATTATATGAGGCCCATTATATATGGAGCAATAGATGGGGCCCATCATATACTGTATGGAGAATTATATGTTGCTCACTATACTGTATGGAGCATTACATGGGGTCAATTCCGTATGGAGCAATATATGAGGCTCATTCTGTATGGAGTACTCTGTGGTGCCCATCATACTGTATGGAGCATTATATGAAGCTCATTATTCTGTATGGAGCATAATATTGGGCTCATTATTCTGTTTGAAGCAATATATGGGGCTCATTATTCTGTATAGAGGACTATGTGGTGCCAATTATACTGTATGGAGCACTATATGGGGCCATTATACTGTATGGGGCAGTATATGGGTCTCATTATTCTGTTTGGAGCAATATATGGGGCTCATTATTCTGTATAGAGGACTATACTGTCCGGTTTCTGAGCGAATGTAGAATGCACAATAGATATCACTCGTGTAATGTAAGAAGTAAGTGAAATCTTTGGCATTGTACTATACCTATATTTCTCTGCCATATCCGTAGATTATGAATTGTGGTATGTGTTAAAGGGGCCCACCGGGACTCTTTCGCCCAGGGCCCATGAAAACCTGGAGCCGGCCCTGCATACCATAGCTGGTGTAAAACATAAAAAATTAAAATGCCTAAAAAAAGATGCCTCAATTGCATTTTCTTTTTTGGGGGGCACCAATCCTCTTTAGAAAAATGCAATAAAAAGCTATCAATACATTGTAGTTGGTGTGAAAAAAAAAAATCTGTTTACCACGCCAAAAAAAGCAATCGCTCACACAGCTCAATCAACAAAATAATAAAAACATTACAGGTCTATGCAAAAGCCATCTCTTTTTATAATATTCTGATGTATTTTACACCACTTAAATTATTTTCAAAAAAACATATGCTAGTATCCTTGCAATCATACTGACCTGGAAAATCATGCTGCCAGATCATTTTTACAATAAAATCAAAATCCGAAATATAATGGTGCAAATGCATTTTTTTTTCACCATTTCTTCCCATTTTGAATTTATCTTGCCATTTTTCAGTGCATTTGTATGGTAAAATATAAGGTGCCATTCAAAACTACAGCTCGTCCAGCATAAAAAAAAAACAAGCTATGTCAACAGAAAAATAAAAAAGTTGCTCGTGGAAGTAGAGGAGAATAATGCAAAGGGGGTTAATATTTGCATTGAAATCCACCTTCGTGAACTCAGGATGATCTCAACAGATTATTTTCTTTTATTTTTTTATGATTATTTGTTTCTGTTGATTTTCGGTGTAATTCTACAAATGCATATAGTTGTGCTCACAATGGCTGCCAGTTTGCGTGCTCTAGTTATTGTGTGTACGTATGTTTCTTATACGACAGGTTTTACCAGATGATCATGATGTAAGGCTGACTAAGTCGGCTTGTTGTAATCATAGAGAACAGATACTTGTTTGGTACATTGCATTTGCCTGTAGTCACAGACTGTTAGTCTATATTTCATTATTGTTTACTGATCGCCTCGCATTCTTACGTCTCCGCGACTTGCGTTAGAGAATGACTTGTAGGTGACTCCTAGAGATAAAATGTTCACGTCATATAAGACAACAGAGTAAAACACTGCATTTTATAAATGAAATGTAATGCATTAGCCATGCATTATTTTTAATGAAAAAAAACTAGCAAAATATTAACATTATTTACAATCATAATTCATAATATATTAGTAAATAAAAAAAGGCATTTTAGGTAGTGTTATAGGAAAAGGGGATCAGTAGGATCAACCCTACTACGCCGTCTATGTGGGCATTTAGGTGATAGGAAGATGAATAAAATGATACCTTGATATCTGCGATGTCTTATTTCAGAGAAATTCACGTTTTTCTTAATATGTAAATGAGCTGTTAAGATCTATGGGCGGGTCACTGATCTCTCTGAGAATTAAATAAAATGTATCATACAGAAAAATTAAAATCCATAAAGACATCTCCAGAGAAGGGAGAAGAGGAACACTTCAACCTCCATTGACCAGGTTATTACAGCAGAGAAATGCTTTGAAGAAGAGACACAAAGTCTGAGATCCGTATACTCAAGAGACAGAAAAGTGAAAAATCCAACACATTCAGAGGTAAAAACAGGACAATTGTAGTTAGGCACACTGTCTTCGGTGTCCAGCTATGAATATTGGGGTTTGCATCTATCTAACCTCTCTAACTCACCTCTTCCTCTCTCTGACCACAACCTTCTCACATTCTCTTCCCTCTCCACTTCATGTCTACAATCCCCACCCCACAAACTTTCACACCCTCACAGAAATCTTAAACACCTTGACCTACACTTATTCTCTGAATCCCTCCTCCCTCTCACATATATAAGGTCCTTACACAATGCGGATAACGCTGCCGCTCTATATAACACCACAATAGCTGTAGCTTTGGAATCTGCTGCCCCACTTACAAATACCAAAGCTCGCAAAATCAACAGACAGCTCTGGCACACCAGCCTGACCAAAGAACTGAGGCGAGCTTCCAGGGCTGCTGAGCGCAGATGGAAAAGATCCCACTCCAACGAGCACTTCATTGCATACAAACAGTCCCTCACTACTTTCAAGACCACACTCGCCACAGCTAAACAAACCTACTTCTCATCTCTCATATCCTCCCTGTCTCACAACCCTAAACAGTTATTTAACACCTTCAAATCTCTCCTCCGTCCCCCAGCACCTCCTCCCTCCCCACTCATCTCAGCTGAAGACTTTGCCTCATTTTTCAAGCAGAAGATTGATAACATCAGAGACAGTTTTGGTCAACAACCCCCAGAGCCCTTCCTCCCGACTTCCCAGCCCTCCACCTCCAAAACCAACTTCTCCACCATTACAGAAGATCGACTCTCCACTCTACTCTCAAGATCACATCTCACCACCGGTGCACTTGACCCAATCCCATCCCACTTCATCCCAAACCTCACCACAGTCTTCATCCCAACCCTAACCCATCTCTTCAACCTATCACTAACAACTGGTGTTTTCCCCTCAAGCTTTAAACATGCCTCCATCACAGCTATCCTCAAAAAGCCCTCTCTTGACCTATCCTCTGTACCTAGCTATCGCCCTATATCACTTCTCCCCTATGCCTCCAAGTGTCAGGACTCTGAACATTTTTTATTACCTTTTGTGCATTACTGCCCTTTTCCAAGATGGCATCTTTGGTCTCATGTGCACTGTGTCTTCCTGCTATAAAACTCCACCCCAGCCTTCAGTCTGTGCTAGAGTATTCTGCCTTGCATCCAGCTCCTGACCTCTGGTTACTCCCTGGCTATATACCTGCTCCTGTGAACCTGTGGGGTTATCCTGCTACTCTGCTCTGAGTTCCTGCTGCATACACCAGTTCCAGTAATCCTCCTTCATCTGCTGCTCATGTTTACTTCCATCTGCATTTGCTGGACATGTAAGCTGTTTCTGCTCTGCAAGAACCTGAGACTATTTCCCAGGCCTCCCTGGTTGAGCTAAGATATTATTTAAACTGCCTTATAAGCATATCTATCTGTGTTTTGGACTAAGCAAGGACTTATTTGTGTCAAGTATCCTCAAGAATAATTGTGCCTCATAGACTTTCTGCGTGATTGCATTTTCCTCTGAAGTTTCCTATAGACTGCTAAGCTGCATTTAATATTTACACCAAGTTTTGTGGACTTGAGTTTCTCTCTGCACCTGTTTGAATCACCGTGTGATAATATAGACTTTACCACTTATAAAACTGTGTCCTGTAGTTGTCTTGTTCCACGCAATGAGTCTCCTGAGTTATCCCCTATAATTATTACACCAAGCTACTGGAACAACACGTCTACCTTGAACTGTCCTCCCATCTCTCTTCTTGCTCCCTCTTCGACAGCTTACAATCTGGCTTCCGGTCACACCACTCCACTGAAACTGCCCTAACTAAGGTCACCAATGACCTCTTAACCACCAAGAGCAAGCGACACTACTCTGTCCTCCTCTTCCTGGACCTGTCGGCTGCCTTTGACACAGTGGACCATTCCCTATTATTACAGAACCTCTCATCCCTTGGCATCACAGACTTGGCCCTATCCTGGATCTCATCATACCTAACAGACCGGACATTCAGCGTCTCCCACTCACACACCACCTCCTCACCTCGCCCCCTATCTGTCGGAGTCCCACAAGGTTCAGTTCTAGGGCCCCTGCTCTTCTCCATTTACACCTTTGGCCTGGGACAGCTCATAGAATCTCACGGTTTTCAGTATCATCTCTATGCTGATGACACACAGATCCCGGTACTTACCTACACGCAACCTCCGATCTTCACAAGACCTCCTTTTCTACTCCCCTCTTATCTCCTCTTCCCACAATCGTATACAAGATTTCTCTCGCGCATCACCCCTACTCTGGAACCCTCTACCACAACACATCAGACTCTCGCCTACCATCGAAACCTTCAAAAAGAGCCTGAAGACCCACCTCTTCCGACAAGCCTATAACCTGCAGTAACCACCGATCGACCAAACCGCTGTATGACCAGCTCCACACTCGCCTACTGTATTCTCACCCATCCCTTGTAGATTGTGAGCCTTCCCGGGCAGGGTCCTCTCTCCTCCTGTACCAGTTATGACTTGTATTGTTTAAGATTATTGTACTTGTTTTTATTATGTATACCCCTCCTTACATGTAAAGCGCCATGGAATAAATGGCACTATAACAAAAAATAATAACAAATAATAATAATCTATCCGATATATTTATGAGAGAAATATTTTCAGAGTTGTAAGGAAGGGACGGACATAACGCATTCACTCACATCACCACAAGGCCATTCAAACCCCTCCAACGTAACATCAGCCTGATAGATGGTGCTATACGTGCCATCTATATATATAATTGTCTAAGGGTTTTTCTGTCTGTCCTGGAAATCCTGCGTCTCTGATGAATCAGCGACGGGCACAGTATAGACATAGAAATCCTGCGTCTCTGATTGGTCGAGGCCGCCAGGCCTCGACCAATCAGCGACGGGCACAGTGTCGACGTATATGTCATAATGGTTGCCATGGCGACGATGATGTCATAAAGGTTGCCTCGACCATTCAGCGACGGGCACAGTCTGCCGCGAATTCTGGAATCATCTTTGTCCATATACTACGGGGACATGCATATTCTAGAATACCCGATGCGTTAGAATCGGGCCACAATCTAGTATTTTATATTTATCAAAAGGTAAAATCGCAATAGGAAACATGACATGAGCCTTTCTCAAGCCTCAAACTTGAGAAAGGCTCACACCTTGAGCCGAAATGTCGCAGAAGCCCATGTGAGCTAATAAACCACTATTTTTTCTAAAGAGGAGTGCTGTCTTCATCTTTTTTTAAAATATATATATATTTACTGTATATATACGCTGCTCAAAAAAATAAAGGGAGCACTCAAATAACACATCCTAGATCTGAATGAATGAAATATTCTCATTGAATACATTGTTCTTACAAAATTGAATGTGCGGACAACAAAATCACATAAAATCATCAATGGAAATCAAATTTACTAACCAATGGAGGCCTGGATTTGGAACGATACTCAAAATCAAAGTGGAAAATCAAATTACAGGCTGAACCAACTTCAGTGGTAATGCCTCAAAACAAGGAAATGATGCTCAGTAGTGTGTGTGTGGCCTCCATGTGCCTGTATGACCTCCGTACATGCTCCTGATGAGGCGGCAGATGGTCTCCTGAGGGCTCTCCTCCCAGACCTGGACTAAAGCTTCTGCCAACTCCTGGACAGTCTGTGGTGCAACGTGACATTGGTGGATGGTGCGAGACATGATGTCCCAGATGTGTTCAATCGGATTCTGGTCTGGGGAACAGGCGGGCCAGTCCATAGCTTCAATGCCTTCATTTTGCAGGAACTGCTGACACACTCCAGCCACATGAGGTCTGGCATTGTCCTGCAGTAGGAGGAACCCAGGGCCAACCGCACCAGCATATGGTCTCACAAGGCTACCTCTGGCGAGCACATGGAGGGCTGTGCAGCCCTCCAAAGAAATGCTACCCCACACCATTACTGACTCACTGCCACATCTGTCACATCTGTCACATATGCTCAGTGTGAACCTGCTTTCAACTGCAAAGAGCACAGGGCGCCAGTGGTGAATTTGACAATCCTGGTGTTCTGTGGCACAGTGTTGGACTGTGAGCACAACCCCCATCTGTGGACGTCGGGCACTCAGATCATCCTCATGGAGTTGGATTCTAACTGTTTGTGCAGACACATGCACATTTGTGGCCTGCTGGAGGTCATTTTGCAGGGCTCTGGCAGTGATCCTCCTGTTCCTCCTTGAACAAAGGCTGAGGCAGCAGTCCTGCTGCTGGGTTGTTGCCCTCCTACGGCCCTCTCCACATCTTCTGGTAGTGTCTCCAGCCTCTGGACACTACGCTGACAGACACAGCAAACCTTCTTGCCACAGCTCACATTAATGTGCCATCCTGGATGAGCTGCAATACATGAGCCACTTGTGTGGGTTACAGAGTCCGTCTCATGCTACCACGAGTGTGAAAGCACAACCAACATTCAAAAGTGACCAAAACATCGGCCAGAAAGCATTGGTACTGAGATGTGGTCTGTGGTCCCCACCTGCAGAACCTCTCCTTTATTGAGTGTGTCTTGATAATTGCCAAAAATTTCCATCTGTTGTCTATTCCATTTGCACAACAGCATGTGAAATTGATTGTCAAACAGTGTTGTTTCCTTAGTGGACAGTGTGATTTCACAGAAGTTTGATTTACTTGGAGTTATATTCTGTTTAACCCCTTCATGACCCTGGGTATTTTCATTTTTTCATTTTCGTTTTTCGCTCCCCTCCTTCCCAGAGCCATAATTTTTTATTTTTCCGTCAATATGGACATATGAGGGCTTATTTTTTGCGGGATGAGTTGTACTTTTGAACGACACCATTGGTTTTACAATGTCGTGTACTAGACAACGGGAAAAAAATTCCAAGTGTGGTGAAATTGCAAAAAAAAGGCTAGGCTCACTAAATGCTAAAACTGACCTGCCATTATGATTCTCCAGGTCATTACAAGTTCATAGACACTAAACATGTCTAGGTTCTTTTTTTATCTAAGTGGTGGAAAAAAATTCCAAATTTTGCTAAAACAAAAAAAAATTGTGCCATTTTCCGATACCTGTAGTGTCTTCATTTTCGTGATCTGGGGTCGGTTGAGAGCTTATTTTTTGTGTGCCCAGCTGACGTCTTTAATTATACAATTTTGGTGCAGATATGTTCTTTTGATCGCCTGTTATTGCATTTTAATGCAATGTCACGACGACCAAAAAAACGTAATTCTGACTTTAGAATTTTTTTCTCGCTATGCCGTTTAGTGATCAGGTTAATTTTTTTTTTTATTGATAGATCAGGTGATTCTGAATGCGGCGATACCAAATATGTGTAAGTTTGATTTTTTTTTCATTGTTTTATTTTAAATGAGGCGAAAGGGGGGTGATTTAAACTTTTATATTTTATTTTTTTCAGATTTTTTAAAACATTTTTTTTTACTTTTGCCATGCTTCAATAGCCTCCATGGGACAACTTGATCGCCTCTGCTACATAGAAGTGATGCACAGATTACCTCTATGCAGCAGAATTACAGCATTGCTGAGTGCCAACCACAGGGCGGCGCTCATAGCAATCCGGCATTAACAACCATAGAGGTCTCAAGGAGACAACTGGTTGTCATGCCGGCGCAGCGCTGACCCCCGATCACGTGACGGGGGTTAGTGATGAGCGCATTTACGGCCGGATGGCCGGAAGCACCGGTAAAATGCTGCTGTCAGCGTTTGACAGCGGCATTTAACTAGTTAATAGCAGCGGGTGAATCGCGATTTCACCCACCGCTATTGCGTGTACATGTCAGCTGTTCAAAACAGCTGACATGTCCCGGCTTTGATGTGGGCTCACCGCCAGAGCCCGCATCAAAGCAGGGGATCTGACCTCGGACGTACTATCCCGTGCGTATAATTATTAATAATCAGCTTACATGAATTTATGTGTTACAACCAAGCCTTAACTAATTAGAAAAATGTGGCCATTACGATGCCAGGCTTTGTCTCCCAGAACAGAGGAATCCAATGTTTGTTTGCCCTCCAGCCTCCTTCCATAGACTAGTTTCCCATCCCATTGTTTGCCAACAATGTAATTCTTCTTGAAGAGGTAGCCATGTACAGGGTTTCCTCATTTAGTGGCAAAGTGATTAGGTAATTTGGTAATTCTTCAATTATCTATTTTCTGCTCCTGTATTTATTATTTTTGGGCATGCCCTGTGACCTGTGCGGAGGTCACTGTGCAGAGAGGGGAAAAGGTAAGCTCTGCCCATGAACCACTGTCCATAATGAATCCTGACACCATCTGTTTTTAGCATTATAATAGAAATGCTACCTTTCTTTTAATTGCTGCCTGTGATCAGAATGAGATTGTTCAAGAAAATCATCTCTGCTGAACAGAAAGTATCAGGCCATTATGAGGTTTAGTGGCTAAAATGAAAACTGAAAAGTGTTAGGATTTTTTTTAGCCATATCACATGCCAAGTGTGGGTTTATGGAGTGGGCTCAGGCGCTGAGCTTGCTTCATACTTTATAGTTATTATTATTTATTTATATAGCACCATTGATTCCATGGTGCTGTACGTGAGAAGGGATTACATACAAATTACAGTAAACAGACTAAGGGTACCGTCACACAGTGCCATTTTCATCGCTACGACGGCACGATTCGTGATGTTCTAGCGATATCGTTACGATATCGCTGTGTCTGACACGCTACTGCGATCCGGATCCCCGCTGAGAATCGTACGTCGTAGCAGATCGTTTGAAACTTTCTTTCGTCGTCTAGTGTCCCGCTGTGGCGGCATGATTGCATCGTGTGACACAGGTTGTATACGATGTGCGCACAGTAACCAACGGCTTCTACATCGCAAATACGTCATGAAATTATCGCTCCAGCGCCGTGTATTGCAACGTGTGACCGCAGTCTACGACGCTGGAGCGATAATCATACGACGCTGCAACGTCACGAATCGTGCCGTCGTAGCGATGAAAATGCCACTGTGTGATGGTACCCTAAGAATGACAGACTGATACAGAGGGGCAAGGACCCTGGCCTTGCGGGCTTACATTCTACGGGATGGTGGGGAAGGAGACAGTAGGTTGGGTGGTTGTGGCAGCTCCGGTGTTGGTGAGGCGGTAGCTCTGGTAGTGGTGAGGAGGCAGCGGGGTCAGTGCAGGCTGTAGGATTTCTTGAAGAGGTGGGTTTTCAGATACCAATAGTTGCCGGCGGTGCTGATTCTTTTCTGGCAGAAGAAAAGCTTTGGGCTATAAGGTGCCGATCGTCCCACCGGACGCAATCACAAGTTGGATATTTGTTACCATGGTATGACTGCACCATCTTGAAACTCTGATGAAGGAGATGTTTAAATTCAATGTGTGCTGAAATAATAAAATATTGCAGTATATTGTGCAAGTTAAAGTCCACTAGAGGCACAAAAATATGTTAAGAAAACAGTTAAAACATTTGAAAAGAATATATTAAATAACAAAAATAAAAGATTAAATTACTTATTTTACTATTTAAAAAAAGGAAAAGAAACATAGCATTTGAACATTTTTTTGTATAAAAATATAAAATTATTTAATCCACAGGGCAAATGCTGCAAAAAAAATGAAATTGAAACGCTAGAATGATCATTTTTCAGTCATTACACCTCCCCTATAAAATGGAATAAAAAAGCCATCAAAACATCATGTATCCCAAAATGGTACACACAAAAAGCATTCAAAGGACAACACAAAATAGAGCTCAATGGATAGAATAATAAAAAGATTTTGGTCTTTATATCATAATATTTAGAATTGTGTAAAACCAAACAAATATTTATAAAAAAAACTATATAATACAAAATATTAATAAAAAAAAAAATCACCAAAAATTCTTTAAAATATGTTTAACGTACAAACTTGTCTGAAACCGTAGGTCATTTTCTGATTACACATTCCCTTTAATTTTATTCTAAAAATTAAACTTTACTAACAAAAGCCTAAAAGTTTCTAAAGATCTCAATGCCTGCCCTATGTGCTACTCACCGGCTGCATTCATGGCATGCATTCATTGCTGTGAATGAATCACCATAATGTGTCAGCGTCATTTTAATACTGGAGCTGTAATGTTAGTTGTTGCAGCTGCAGAGACACCAACATCTACTGTACTGTATATTAAACACAGTTCCCATGTCAAAATTCCCTTCAACTGTACAAGGGCAATGATGAAGGGGGTGATTATTCAAAATTGCGGGATCAGACCACATAGGTTTAGCTGGAATCTAAAAACATAAAGATGATGTATATACTAAATGAAGGGATATTTTGAGTGGCCAATTTTTATTCTTATTTTATTCCTCTGAGTATACTATATTTTTCCTTTTCATAATATACTATACGGTTCCTGAAATCCTTTTTCTCTAGTGCTAATTTTTACAGTGTTTTCAGGTAGTGTGGCTCACAGGATCCTCTGGGGTGTGTCTTTTGGTGACACCCTTGAGACACGCCCCCTTGTAAAGACTATAATTAAAGTGTATACTCGAGCATAAGCCGACCCGAGTATAAGCCGAGACCCCTAATTTTGCCACAAAAAACTGGGAAAACATATTGACTCGAGTATAAGCCTAGGGTGGGAAATGCAGCAGCTACTGGTAGATTTCAAAAATAAAAATAGATACCAATAAAAGTAAAAACAATTGAGACATCAGTAGGTTAAGTGTTTTTGAATATCCATATTGATAAGGAGCCCCATATAATGCTCCATACAGGTCATGATGGGCCCCATAAGATGCTCCATACAAAAAATATGCCCCATATGATGCTGCACAAAGGTTAATAATGGCCCCATAAGATGCTCCATATTAAAATATGCCCCATATACTGTAATGCTGCATAAAAGGTTAATGATGGCCCCATAAGATGCTCCATAGAATAATATGCCCCGTATGCTGCTGCTGCTGCAGTTAAAAAAAAAGAAATGACATACTCACCTCTCTCCGCTGGGAGCCAGGTGCCGGTGTCCTGAGCAGGCGGGGACACCGGCGCACTATGGGTGCCAGGCACCGGAGTCACCGCTGGCCCAGGCCCCCGGCACTTGCGATATGAATATCGCATGGCTCACCCTCCCCCGTTATACTCACCCTCCTGGCACGGTCTCTGCACTTTCCTGCTTCTCCGATGGTCTCCGGCGCATGCCGGCAGCTTGTTCGTGTGTTCAGTGGTCATATGGTACTGCTTCATTAAAGTAATGAATATGCGCTCCACGTCTATGGGAGTTGAGTTGCGTCCATATTCATTACTTTAATGAGCGGTACCATGTGACCACTGAACACAGGAACAAGCTGCCGGCATGCGCCGGAGACCATCAGAGAAGCAGGGAGGTGCAGAGACCACGCTGGAAGGAGGTGAGTGTGATGTGACTGCTCTTGCCGCTCCCCCTCCCCCGCTTCCCCCCTGTGACAATGACTCGAGTATAAACCGAGAGGGGCATTTTCAGCCTAAAAAAAGTCTGAAAAATCTCGGCTTATACTCGAGTATGTACAGTATTAACAGTAACTAAAAGGTCTGTATCGCTGGAACCGTATGGTGGATTTAAAAAAAAAATGGAATACTTTGGTAAACAGTGGGAATAAAATAAGACCTAAATCTGGCATGTTTTGACCAGGCCCACATATTTGAGAAGTTGCATGAATAACACCTGAATTGTCGAAACGTGTCGGTTTGGACCACCAGGGACCCCATTTTCATCATGCATATAGCCCAACATTAGTTTTAAAACATGTTTCCAATAAATTGTTATTTTTAATTCCATGATAATTCACGTTGGAGATCACTTTTTTTCACATTTTGCTATGGACAAGGCCTTTGATCAGGGCTGCTCCGTGCGAGGATGAACATTGGATTTCTTCTGAGACTGGTGAGCTGATTTTTTCCTACTTTTCCCCTACCCCTCACTTATATATCATTTTCGTAAGGTGCATAAAATAGCTGAAAAGGTGTACATATCTGCTAATACTTTCCAAGCCCAGTCACCACTGGTGTGTGCTATTTAGGCTGTGGCTGCACGGTGATGTCGCTGCTGTAAAAGGGGTAGCATTGTAATCCTAAACGTAAGACAACAAGAAAGTAGCAAAAAATCCAAATGATTCTGACTTTTTGTGACTTACTTGTGGTCGGGGAACCTTACTGGTCACAATTCAACCTCTTACACAAGCAGTATGCGGAGATCTAGCAAAGGAATACATCTTTGGCCGTGCAACCAATGTTGCCTGTCTGGTTTCTCTTCTGTGTCCATTTCTATAACATTTTCTACTTAAATTCCGTTTCTCTGTTCCTAAAATTTTATTTAAGGGTTTTTTTTCTTTAAAAAAATACATTTTTTGTGTATTTATTACAATATACCCAATAAGTACTGGTCTCAGTTGGCTCACACAATAGGTTATAGCAGCCCTCATCATATCTGCCAGACTAAAGCATATTTTCAGCCAGCCACACCGTTAGCACTATTTCTGCTGATTGCCAAACTATGAGGTCTCGGCTCAGGCGGCATTGAGTCAGGTCATGACATAATATTGGTATTACAACATGGTAACCTCTTGTGACTCTGTTGACACAGATCTTGCTCCCCCACACACAGCTCAGTTGACATCTGCTGGGATACTTACAGTGGGGGAAAAAAAGTATTTGGTCAGCCACCAATTGTGCAGGTTCTCCCACTTAAAATGATGAGAGAGGCCTGTAACTGACATCATAGGTAGACCACAACTATGAGAGTCAAAATTTGAAAACAAATCCAGAAAATCACCTTGTCTGAATTGGCAAGATTTATTTTGCAAATTATGGTGGAAAATAAGTATTTGGACATTAACAAAAGTTCATCTCAATATTTTGTTATATATGCTTTGTTGGCAATGACAGAGGTCAAACGTTTTCTGTAAGTCTTCACAAGGTTAGCACACACTGTTGGTGGTATGTTGGCCCATTCCCCCATGCAGATCTCCTCTACAGCAGTGATGTTTTGGGCCTGTCGCTGGGCAACACAGACTTTCAACTCCCTCCAAAGGTTTTCTATGGGGTTGAGATCTGGAGACTGGCTAGGACACTCCAGGACCTTCATATGCTTCTTATGAAGCTACTCCTTCATTGCCCTGGCGGTGTACTTGGGATCACTATCATGCTGAAAGACCCATCTACATTTCATTTTCAATGCCCTTGCTGATGGAAGGAGGTTTGCACTCAAAATCTCACTATACATTGCCCCATTCATTCTTTAATGAACACGGATCAGTTGTCCTTTGCAGAGAAACATCCCCAAAGTATGATGTTGCCACCCCCATGCTTCACAGTAGGTATGGTGTTTTTTGGATGCAACTCAGCATTCTGTCTCCTCCAAACATGACGAGTTTTATTTCTACAAGACAGCTCTACTTTGGTTTCATCAGACCATATGACATTCTCTCAATACTCTTCTGGATAATCCTCTATCAAACTTCAGATGGGTCCAGACATGTACTGGCTTAAGCAGGGCGACAAGTCTGGCACTGCAGGATCTGAGTCCCTGGTGGCATAGTATGTTACTCATGGTAGACTTTGTTATGGTGGTCCCAGCTCTATACAGATCATTCACTAGGTCTCCCCGTGTGGTTCTGGGATTTTTGCTCACTGTTCTTGTGATCATTTTGACCCCACGGGGTGAGATCTTGCGTGGAGCCCCAGATTGAGGGAGATTATGAGTGGTCTTGTATGTCTTCCATTTTTTTATTATTGCTCCCACAGTTGATTTCATCACACCAAGCTGCTTGCCTATTGCAGATTCAGTCTTCCCAGCCTGGTGCAGGGCTACAATTTTGTTTCTGGTGTCCTTCGACAGTTCTTTGGTCTTCACTATAGTGGAGTTTGGAGTGTGACTGTTTGAGGTTGTGCACAGGTGTTTTTTATACTGATAAGTTCAAACAGGTGCCATTACTACAGGTAATGAGTGGAGGACAGAGGAGCCTCTTAAAGGGAACCTGTCACCTGAATTTGGCGGGACCGGTTTTGGGTCATATGGGCGGGGTTTTCGGGTGTTTGATTCACCCTTTCCTTACCCGCTGGTTGCATGCTGGCCACAATATTGGATTAAAGTTCATTCTCTGTCCTCCGGAGTACACGCCCACGCAAGGCAATATGTGAATGTGAATGCAGCCTAATAGCTGTGGGATAGTTCAAGCTCGCCGATCTCTTCTTCACTAAAGGCTAGCATTCTTCTTTATAAGATAAAATGCCCATTTTGTAAAACTCCCATCCTCTCCACATATGAGACAAGTTAATTTGCCCCAAAAAAATCTGTCGTGCAAAAATAAACTTATTCCGAGGTAGGACTGGAACACATTTTGGGAAAAAAAATTAGCAACTTTTGAAAGTCACAATTTATGAATCGACCCCAAACATTTGAAAAATGAAAAGCACACCCACGATGTCAAACATTAACAAAAAACTAATTACGTTATGTGTGCCTTGTAACATAATTGGCATGTCTTATTACTGTATAATTCTGAGTAAGAGTGAAACACCAGTCTTAATGAATTGGGACCATTATGTACAGTGCAAATAAAGACAGAGAAGTCAAACAGTACAGGGATCATACACATAGTGATGTCACAGCACAGGGAATAGAAACACTGACACGCCGGGATGCTAGTGACAAAGGACCGTCTGACACAATAAAGGACACAAGTATAACATACCTGTTACAGAGTCTGCATTGGGCCTTTGAGATTTAACTAGTGATGTCACAGCACAGGGAATAGAAACACTGACAAGTCAAAGTACTGAGAGAATAGGTACTGCAGTGGGACAGCACAGGTGCATGGGGACAAATGTATTAGTCACACCAGGATGCTAGTGACAATGACCCTTCTAACACAATAAAGGACACAAGTATTTTATCTGTTTCAGAGTCTGCATTGGGGCCTTTAAGATTTAACTAGTGATATCACATTACAGAGATAACAAACAATGATATAACAGTAGATGTCATACATGAATCCTTACGATCCAGATAAGTAGGACCTGACACAATGGTAACACTGATCATCGCTTTGCAATTATGGCGGTGGTCAGATATAAACAGTGAATGAAAAATAGAAATTGCTCAATCCACCATGTACAGTAGTGACCGTTCTTGGATACTGCAGCTCGGCTCATATTCACTTCAATAGGAACTGACAGCAGTCATTGCACAGTGTACAGAGCTGAGATGAAGCTGCAAACAAATGATTGGTGGTGTTAACAGGTGATCTCAAATGGATAGCTTATCCTAATCTTAGTACATCAATATCCAAGTAAAGGCAACCCTCTTTAAACCCCTCTGAAATCACAGAAAAATGTTCTTGATTATTAGCATCTCATAGCCGAGGATGTGATTCATAAAAAGGGTAAATATCATATCAAAGTTTTGAAAATTTTTGTTTCACATTGATATCACAAAAAATTTAAAATATTCATTATTATTAACCAAAATGATGTCACATGGATCAAGAATGGAAATAATATATAGTGTGATATCACTTTGCGGCAGCAAGAACAACATCACAATGAAGTGATAATGCACACAGTTTGGTCACAGTACCCAGATAAAGAACAAAGTGATAGCTCATTACAAGGATAATTATCTGATGTTATCTTCAGAGGTAATAAATATGGTGACAAAGTTTAAAGATAATGCTCTTAATAGAGTAAACATTGGTATTGACTTATATAGCACAGCAGATTGGGGAATACAGCGTTCCAGCTTGTACAAGCAATGGCGACCTTGTCAGCACACTCACTGGGGTTTTGTGCTCTTCTCTGTATAAATTCTGAAACATCTCCATTCGCTACAATAGAACAGATTTTTAGCTGCAGAAATTCCTGCAATGTGTGAATTCATCCTAATTACAAATATAAGAGGGTGGGGCTTGGGGGCTGTTTGTTGGCAGGAGCTACGAAGAAAATATGACGAATACGGGGTGTCCTGCTTCCTGTGTTACAAAAATTGAGGTCACTGAAATGATTGACTTCTTTAACTGCTTCAGGACTGCTCATAGACTTAAAACATCTGGCAGTCCTGCTCATATCCCACAGAAATGTTCGAAAACATGGGATTGTGTAGGTGGTGGAATGGGGATCCGGTTGGCAGAAACAGCTGTAGCCCCCATAGAAAAGGCAGAGATGGTTTATTACTGTCTGCGCCTTTTCGATCGCTGTACCCAAAGTGCTAAAAAAGTGATCTGCATACAGTAATATCCTCCATACAGAGTGCTCATGTGATCACTGCATATAGGGAGGAAGCAGGAGCAAATGGGTCCCTGTAACTGGGGCTGTTATACTCACCCCTGTTACAAGGGAAATAAGGTAAGTAAAATATTTCAATACTTCAGTCACCCAAAGGTATAAAATGAAAGAAAATAAATGCCACTGTCAATCCAAATTGCTATTATTAAACCGACCCATGTAAAAAAAACACATATATATATATATATGATAATATTCAGTTGAGGACAATACCTCACCCTACTAACATAGTCATAAACAAAACCAAAACACAACCGGCAGAGACCTATACTCCGACCAAGTTGAAAATCCAATGCATCCTATCTTCAAAATATTTATCCACAGACATGTAATCTCCACATAATCATTAATAATATATGCATAATCTAGAAAATAAATTGAAGTCAAATGTGATGCCGCGTCTCTTCGTTTTCAGACTTGGTAGTATTCCACGAATCTTCATAGAAATTTGAATCTTGTATGGTAACAAAGCATAGTCCTTCTGATGAACGAAGAGGGCCGATAGCCAGGGCAACTTCTTCCTTGATCATAGACACGACACTATCCGGGCTCAGATAACAGCTATATATCTATATATAATCTAAAACAAGACAAAGATTGGCCCAAATAGAATCAAGATGGATCTGGACCTTGGATACGGTCCATCCAATAGGATTGAATGAGAATATTAGCTATGCCCCTTTCCTCTGATCACTGTGTCGTGCTGTCTATAGTGGCCATGGCTCTGTAAGGTGCTGTTGCTATTGTTTTTATTGTATTTTTCTCATATATATTTTGTCTTGTTTTAGATTTGAAGTCACATTTGACTTCAATTTATTTTCTAGATTATGCATATATTATTAATGATTATGTGGAGATTACATGTCTGTGGATAAATATTTTGAAGATGGGATGCATTGGATTTTCAACTTGGTCGGAGTATAGGTCTCTGCCGGTTGTGTTTTGGTTTTGTTTATGACTATGTTGGTAGGGTGAGGTATTGTCCTCAACTGAATATTATCTTTGCATAGACCTCTCCACAATTGGCAGATGTAGTGTATGATCTCTATGACTATATGGGTTATATCACCGGTTAGAGTGTTTTTGATTGATGCCCTTTATGACATTAGCGTATTTGTTAATATGTAGGGCATTTTTGGTATGTCTAGAGGTGGATTATGGTTTAATTGAGTTATTATAGGGGTTCTAGCATTACCTACATGCCTATACATTTGCTGGTCATTATAGGCTTCAAACACTCTAATTTACTATGTCGTATGATCTTATGTTTATCTATCTTTGATTGAAAAGCGACGGGCATATTCATTTGGTATACCATCTATTTATAATCTGGTGCTGTGGCGTCTGCTGGTTGCAGCAATGCGTGTCCGGAGATTGTCGTCACGTGGGGCCCCGTGATTGCTCCTCTTGTTCGCAGAGTTGTAGCTGGCCGGCATCATGGTTGCCATGGTAATGCCTTACAACTTCCGGTTTTATATGCCTTATACTGCGCTTGCCTTCTTTCTCCTGTCATCGCTGCGCCTTACCGACTTCCGCACTCGGGATGGGGGGGTGGTGACCACGTGGGGCTTCCGTGTTTGCTCCTCCTGCCCCTGTTGCGATTGTCGGCTGGCGCCGCGGGTGTCATGGTAACGGAGGATCACTTCCGGCTTCATGCAGTACTACTTCCGGTCTCAGTCCTTTTAAACTCACAACGTGATTGTATTACATGCCCCTTGACGAAGGTGCTTCACCGAAACGCGCATTGGGGTGGGAGCACGCTCCATGGACATCCCGACCACATCACTCTAAGGTAATAACAATGAATTATTAATTCTGGTGATTCTGAGATGTGACCATGGCGGTAATGGGTAACCTCTAGAGGACTGGTTTTCCAAGCTACGGTGGTAATTGTTTATTGATATTGTAAGTGGCCAGGTACCAGTATTATATACTTAGTGGTGCATGTCCAAGGATTCGTGCTCCCCTACTTTTTGCACAGCATTTTTTTATGGTTATGGTTCATTTGTTTCATTTCCGTTCACGTGTGTCTGTAAACTTTTAAATAATAAAGGATTTTTTTATACTTTTTGATTAAATTGGGACTTGAGTATCATCTTTTTTGTGGTGGTGTTGTGAACAACAGTGATGATAGGTCACATTGTCCTCTGCATGTATGGATATTTAGCTCTGTCATTATGACTGCATATACAATGCGGATTTGCCTTATAAGCTGTTATTTGATCCAACTTCAGTGCAAATGCCTCAAGTCAAGGAAATGATGCTCAGTAGTGTGTTTGGCCTCCACGTGCCTGTATGACCTCCCTACAATGCCTGGGCATGCTCCTAATGAGGCGACGGATGGTCTCCTGAGGGATCTCCTCCCAGATGTGGACTAAAGCATCCTCCAACTCCTGGACAGTGTGTGGTGCAACGTGACGTTGGTGGATGGTGCGAGACATGATGTCACAGATGTGCTCAATCGGATTCAGGTCTGGGGAAGGGGCGGGCCAGTCCATCGCTTCAATGCCTTCATCTTGCAGGAACTGATGACCCACTCCAGCCACATGTGGTCTGGCATTGTCCTGCATTTGGAGGAACCCAGGGCCAACCGCACCAGCATATGGTCTCAAAAGGGGTCTGAGGATCTCATCTCAGTACCTAATGGCAGTCAGGCTACCTCTGACGAGCACATGGAGGGCTGTGCGGCCCTCCAAAGAAATGCCACCCCACAACATTACTGACCCACTGCCAAACCAGTCATGCTGAAGGATGTTGCAGGCAGCAGATCACTCTCCACGGTGTCTCCAGACTCTGTCACGTCTGTCACATGTGCTCAGTGTGAACCTGCTTTCATCTGTGAAGAGCACAGGGTGCCAGTGGTGAATTTGCCAATCCTGGTGTTCTGTGGCAAATGCCAAGCGTACAGCATGGTGTTGGGATGTGAGCACAACCCCCATCTGTGGACATCGGGCACTCAGACCATCCTCATGGAGTCAGTTTCTAACAGTTTGTGCAGACATACACATTTGTGGCCTGCTGGAAGTCATTTTGCAGGGTTCTGGCAGTGCTCCTCCTGTTCCTCCTTGTACAAAAGGCTGAGATAGCGGTCCTGCTGCTGGGTTGTTGCCCTCTTATGGCCCCCTCCACGTCTCCTGGTGTACTGGCCTGTCTCCTGGTAGCACTTCCAGCCTCTGGCCACTACGCTGACAGACACAGCAAACCTTCTTGCCACAGCTCGCATTGATGTGCCATTCTGGATGAGCTGCACTACCTGAGCCACTTGTGTGGTTTGTAGAGTCCGTCTCATGCTAACACAAGTGTGAAAGCACAACTGACATTCAAAAGTGACCAAAACAGCAGCCAGAAAGCATTGGTACCGAGATGTGGTCTGTGGTCCCCACCTGCAGAACCACTCCTTTATTGAGTGTGTCTTGATATTTGGCAATAAATTCCATCTGTTGTCTATTCCATTTGCACAACAGCATGTGAAATTGATTGTCAAATAGTGTTGCTTCCTAAGTGGACAGTTTGATTTCACAGAAGTTTGACTTACTTGGAGTTATATTCTGTTGTTTAAGTGTTCCCTTTATTTTTTTTGAGCAGTATATATATACAGTTAGGTCCATATATATTTGGACAGAGACAACATTTTTCTAATTTTGGTTATGGACATTACCACAATGAATTTTAAACAAAACAATTCAGATGCAGTTGAAGTTCAGACTTTCAGCTTTCATTTGAGGGTATCCACATTAAAATTGGATGAAGGGTTAAGGAGTTTCAGCTACTTAACATGTGCCACCCTGTTTTTAAAGGGACCAAAAGTAATTGGACAATTGACTCCAAGGCTATTTCATGGACAGGTGTGGGCAATCCCTTCGTTATGTCATTCATAATTTAGCAGATAAAAGGCCTGGAGTTGATTTGAGGTGTGGTGCTTGCATTTGGAAGGTTTTGCTGTGAAGTAAACTTGCGGTCAAAGGAGCTCTCCATGCAGGTGAAGCAAACCATCCTTAAGCTGTGAAAACAGAAAAAACCCACCCGAGAAATTGCTACAATATTAGGAGTGGCAAAATCTACAGTTTGGTACATCCTGAGAAAGAAAGAAAGCACTGGTGAACTCATCAATGCAAAAAGACCTGGGTGCCCACGGAAGACAACGGTGGTGGATGATCGCAGAATAATCTCCATGGTGAAGAGAAACCCCTTCACAACAGCCAACCAAGTGACCAACACTCTCCAGGAGGTCGGCGTATCAATATCCAAATCTATCATAAAGAGAAGACTGCATGAAAGTAAATACAGAGGGTTCACTGCACGGTGCAAGCCACTCATAAGCATCAAGTATAAATGGCTAGACTGGACTTTGCTTAAAAACATCTAAAAAAGCCAGCACAGTTCTGGAATAACATTCTTTGGACAGATGAAACAAAGATCAACCTCTACCAGAATGATGGCAAGAGAAAAGTATGGCGAAGGCGTGGTACAGCTCATGATCCAAAGCATACCACATCATCTGTAAAACATGGTGGAGGCAGTGTGATGGCTAGGGCATGCATGGCTGCCAGTGGCACTGGGTCACTAGTGTTTATTGATGATGTGACACAGGACAGAAGAAGCCGAATGAATTCTGAGGTATTCAGAGCCATACTGTGAGCTCAGATCCAGCCAAATGCAGCCAAACTGATTGGTCGTCGTTTCATACTACAGAAGGACAATGACCCAAAACATAAAGCCAAAGCAACCCAGGAGTTTATTAAAGCAAAGAAGTGGAATATTCTTGAATGGCCAAGTCAGTCACCTGATCTCAACCCAATTGAGCATGTATTTCACTTGTTAAAGACTAAACTTCAGACAGAAAGGCCCACAAACAAACAGCAACTGAAAACCACCGCAGTGAAGGCCTGGCAGAGCATCAAAAAGGAGGAAACACAGCGTCTGGTGATGTCCATGAGTTCAAGACTTCAGGCAGTCATTGCCAACAAAGGGTTTTCAACCAAGCATTAAAAATGAACATTTCATTTAAAATTATTGAATCTGTCCAATTACTTTTGGTCCCTTTAAAAACAGGGTGGCACATGTCAAGTAGCTGAAACTCCTTAACCCTTCATCCAATTTTAATGTGGATACCCTCAAATGAAAGCTGAAAGTCTGAACTTCAACTGCATCTGAATTGTTTTGGTTAAAATTCATTGTGGTAATGTCTATAACCAAAATTAGAAAAATTTTGTCTCTGTCCAAATATATATGGACCTAACTGTATATATATATATATATATATATATATATATATATATATATATATATATATATATATATATATATATATATATATATATATATATATATACAGTGGGGCAAAAAAGTATTTAGTCAGTCAGCAATAGTGCAAGTTCCACCACTTAAAAAGATGAGGCGTCTGTAATTTACATCATAGGTAGACCTCAACTATGGGAGACAAACTGAGAAAAAAAAAATCCAGAAAATCACATTGTCTGTTTTTTTATCATTTTATTTGCATATTATGGTGGAAAATAAGTATTTGGTCAGAAACAAACAATCAAGTTTTCTGGCTCTCACAGACCTGTAACTTCTTCTTTAAGAGTCTCCTCTTTCCTCCACTCATTACCTGTAGTAATGGCACCTGTTTAAACTTGTTATCAGTATAAAAAGACACCTGTGCACACCCTCAAACAGTCTGACTCCAAACTCCACTATGGTGAAGACCAAAGAGCTGTCAAAGGACACCAGAAACAAAATTGTAACCCTGCACCAGGCTGGGAAGACTGAATCAGCAATAGCCAACCAGCTTGGAGTGAAGAAATCAACAGTGGGAGCAATAATTAGAAAATGGAAGACATTCAAGACCACTGATAATCTCCCTCGATCTGGGGCTCCACGCAAAATCCCACCCCGTGGGGTCAGAATGATCACAAGAATGGTGAGCAAAAATCCCAGAACCACGCGGGGGGACCTAGTGAATGAACTGCAGAGAGCTGGGACCAATGTAACAAGGCCTACCATAATAAACACACTACGCCACCATGGACTCAGATCCTGCAGTGCCAGACGAGTCCCACTGCTTAAGCCAGTACATGTCCGGGCCCTTCTGAAGTTTGCTAGAGAGCATTTGGATGATCCAGAGGAGTTTTGGGAGAATCTCCTATGGTCTGATGAAACCAAACTGGAACTGTTTGGTAGAAACACAACTTGTCGTGTTTGGAGGAAAAAGAATACTGAGTTGCATCCATCAAACACCATACCTACTGTAAAGCATGGTGGTGGAAACATCATGCTTTGGGGCCAGGACGACTGATCCAGGTACATGAAAGAATGAATGGGGCCATGTATCGTGAGATTTTGAGTGCAAACCTCCTTCCATCAGCAAGGGCATTGAAGATGAAACGTGGCTGGGTCTTTCAACATGACAATGGTCCAAAGCACACCACCAGGGCAACGAAGGAGTGGCTTCGTAAGAAGCATTTCAAGGTCCTGGAGTGGCCTAGCCAGTCTCCAGATCTTAACCCTATAGAAAACCTTTGGAGGGAGTTGAAAGTCCGTGTTGCCAAGCGAAAAGCCAAAAACATCACTGCTCTAGAGGAGATCTGCATGGAGAATGGGCCAACATACCAACAACAGTGTGTGGCAACCTTGTGAAGACTTACAGAAAACGTTTGACCTCTGTCATTGCCAACAAAGGATATATTACAAAGTATTGAGATGAAATTTTGTTTCTGACCAAATACTTATTTTCCACCATAATATGCAAATAAAATGATAAAAAAACAGACAATGTGATTTTCTGGATTTTTTTTTCTCAGTTTGTCTCCCATAGTTGAGGTCTACCTATGATGTAAATTACAGACGCCTCTCATCTTTTTAAGTGGTGGAACTTGCACTATTGCTGACTGACTAAATACTTTTTTGCCCCACTGTATATATATATATATATATATATATATATATATATATATATATATATAGTATATATATATGGAGCGCCTCCACTGCCGCAGGGCCGAGGGGTACCCGGTACCGGGCCTCCGTGTCTCGGTTCTGGGGTTGTCACGGTGGCTGGGCCCGGTCCGTGACCCTGCTGAGGGGCGTCCAGTGAAAGTTGAGAATGTGATGAGGTTGTGGTGCGGTGCAGGTCGCAGTAAATAACGAGGACACCAGGTTGCAGTCTCTTTACTGAAGGCTTCAGGATCCTCAGTCCGGAATACGGTTAACCGGGCTGCGTGAGTCCGGCCGGTCCGATGGCACTTCCAGAGTTCCCTTTGCAGGTGGAAATCTGTGCCTACCTTCTAGCGCTTGTGTGTTGTGGTCCTCCCCTGCTGTGCTTACGGGATAGTCCCCACAACTGTTGTGTCTGTTTCTGAAGTTGCCTCACAACTCGATTTTGATGTTCTTCTTCGTCCCCCCAGATGATATGGCTAGGACGCACCCGTATGACGGGTAGGCTCGGAGCTCTTCCAGGACCCTAGTGTCGCTCCTCTCCAACTGTTGCCCCCTATGTCTTCTTAGGTGATTTGAGTGAGACAGCCCGCCTATAACTGACTGTCCTGCCGTAGGTTTGAAGTAAGGCCTGGAGCTCAATACTTCCTCGGCGTTTCCAGCCACCGGCTACGCGCCTCAGTAGGATGTTGCCTCGTCTTATAGCACGACTCCTACTGGTGTTTCTCCTTGTTGCGTTGATCTCGTTTCTCACTCAGCACAATAAACCTCGCTTCTTGTCCTTTCTTGGGGTACCTGTTGTGAATTCCGCTCTTGGGCTCCCTCCGGTGGTTATAAGTAGCATTTTTGTGAGTTCTGCTCTTGGGCTCCCTCCTGTGGTTTTGAGTGGTATGGCTGCTTCTTGGATTTAGCATCAGCAGCTGTTTTCACTGATCGTCTTTCTGGCTCTGCTATATTAGTCTGGCCTTTTCCCTAATTCAATGCCAGTTGTCAATTGTTGAGCTTGGAGTCATGGCTCTCTGAGGATTTCCCTGTCACTCTGACCATTTCAGCAAAGCTAAGTCCTTGCTTGTCTTTTTGCAGTTCACTTGTTGTGGACTTGTTGTTTAGCACTTTCTATGTTTTGCTCATTTGTCCAGCTTATCAGTATGTATCTAGTCAGCTAAGCTGGAAGCTCTGGGCAGCAGAGTTTGCCCTCCACACCTTTAGTCAGGTGTGGAGATTTTTGCATTTCTCTGCGGTGGACTTTTTCTAGTTTTTATTACTGACCGCACAGTGTTCTGTCCTGTACTAATTCTTTCTAGCTAGTAGTGGCCTCCTTTGCTAAATCTTGTTTCATACTACGTATGTCATTTCCTTCTCCTCTCACAGTCATTATTTGTGGGGGGCTGTCCTATCCTTTGGGGATTTTCTCTGAAGCAAGATAGCTTTCCTGCTTCTACCTTTAGGGGTAGCTAGATCTCCGGCTGTGACGAGGTGTCCAGGGAGTGACAGGAATGTTATGACCCCAATGGCGAGGGTCTCAGAGGAACGTGGAAGTCTGCAGAATACAAAAATCCAGCTCATAGGGCAGTGGTAACTGGGTTGACCATATATCTACTCCTAACGCCAACACTAGAAGTAGCCGGGGATCATTCCTACGTTGATTCTAGATGACACGCGCCAGCCGGAGAATCTAGCTACCCCTAGTAGAGGAAAACAAAGACCTTTCTTGCCTCCAGAGAAGGGAACCCCAAAGCTGGATAGAAGCCCCCCACAAATAATGACGGTGAGGTAAGAGGAAATGACAAACACAGAAATGAACCAGGTTTAGCACAGAGAGGCCCGCTTACTGATAGCAGAATAAAGAAAGGTAACTTATATGGTCAACAAAAACCCTATCAAAATCCACACTGGAAATTCAAGAACCCCCGAACCGTCTAACGGTCCGGGGGGAGAACACCAGCCCCCTAGAGCTTCCAGCAAAGGTCAGGATATAGATTTGGAACAAGCTGGACAAAAATACAAAACCAAAACAAATAGCAAAAAGCAAAAGGCAGACTTAGCTGATATAACTGGAACCAGGATCAGTAGACAAGAGCACAGCAGACTAGCTCTGATAACTACGTTGCCAGGCATTGAACTGAAGGTCCAGGGAGCTTATATAGCAACACCCCTAACTAACGACCCAGGTGCGGATAAAAGGAATGACAGAAAAACCAGAGTCAAAAAACTAGTAACCACTAGAGGGAGCAAAAAGCAAATTCACAACACAGGAACATCCCACGGCTACTGCTAGTGTCTGTCTTAAGATCAGGAACTGCGGTCAGTATAGTTACCACCTGCCCAGAGCTAGTCGCATGTCACTCCTTAATCACCAGATCATAACAGTACAACTGGCCAAAAATGAGCTGAATGCATCTCAAAAGAAGGAAAAGAAAAAGAGTTCTGAGCCATTTTTTTTTTCTTTAGTCTGTTTTGTCTTTTTCCTTCCTCTTAATCTCTGGGTGATTCAGGATTTGGATGCGGGCATGGATGTTCAGGGGTTGTTTTCTTGTGTGGATCAGCTTGCTGCAAGAGTACAGAGTATTCAAGATTATGTTGTTCAGACTCCGGCCTTAGAGCCTAGAATTCCTACTCCAGATTTGTTTTACGGGTATAGATCTAAGTTTTTGAACTTTAAAAATAACTGCAAATTGTTTTTTGCTCTGAAACCACGTTCCTCTGGTGACCCCATTCAGCAAGTTAAAATAGTTATTTCTCTGCTGCGTGGTGACCCTCAGGACTGGGCATTCTCCCTTGAGTCAGGGGATCCGGCATTGCTGAATGTAGATTCATTTTTTCAATCGCTTGGATTATTGTATGACGAACCTAACTCTGTAGAGCATGCTGAGAAAACACTGTTGGCCCTGTGTCAGGGTCAGGAAGCGGCAGAATTATACTGCCAGAAATTTAGAAAATGGTCTGTGCTCACTAAATGGAATGAGGACGCTCTGGCAGCAATTTTCAGAAAGGGTCTTTCTGAAGCCCTTAAAGATGTTATGGTGGGGTTCCCCACGCCTGTTGGTTTGAGCGAATCTATGTCTCTGGCCATTCAGATTGATCGGCGCCTGCGCGAACGCAAAGTGGTGCACCATATGGCAGCGTCCTCGGAGCAGAGTCCTGAGCCTATGCAAAGTGATAGGATTTTGACTAGAGCGGAATAGAGGGGATACAGACGTCAGAATGGGCTGTGTTTTTACTGTGGGGATTCTGCTCATGCTATTTCTGATTGCCCTAAGCGTATTAAGAGGGTCACTAGATCTGTTACCATTAGTACTGTGCAGCCTAAGTTTCTCCTGTCTGTGACCCTGATTTGCTCATTGTCATCTTTTTCTGTCATGGCATTTGTGGATTCAGGCGCTGCTCTGAACTTAATGGACTTAGAATTCGCTAGGCGCTGTGGTTTTTCTTTGCAGCCTTTGCAGAGTCCCATACCCTTAAGGGGTATTGATGCTACACCGTTGGCCAAGAATAAACCTCAGTATTGGACTCAGCTGACTATGTGCATGGCTCCAGCACATCAGGAAGATTGCCGTTTTCTGGTGTTGCATAATTTACATGATGTTGTTGTACTGGGTTTTCCATGGTTGCAAGTACACAATCCAGTGCTTGATTGGAAATCAATGTCTGTGACTAGTTGGGGTTATCAAGGGGTACATAGTGACGTTCCTTTAATGTCAATTTCCTCTTCCCCCCTCTTCTGATGTTCCTGAATTTTTGTCAGATTTCCAGGATGTATTTGATGAGCCCAAGTCCAGTTCCCTTCCTCCACATAGGGACTGTGATTGTGCTATTGACTTGATTCCTGGCTGTAAGTTCCCTAAGGGCCGACTTTTCAACCTGTCTGTGCCTGAACATACAGCCATGCGGAGCTATGTAAAGGAGTCTTTAGAGAAGGGGCATATTCGGCCGTCTTCGTCACCATTGGGAGCGGGATTTTTTTTTGTTGCCAAGAAGGATGGCTCCTTGAGACCCTGTATTGATTATCGCCTTCTTAATAAGATCACGGTCAAATTCCAATACCCTTTACCTTTGCTCTCTGATTTGTTTGCTCGGATTAAGGGGGCTAGTTGGTTTACCAAGATTGACCTTCGAGGGGCATATAATCTTGTTCGTATTAAACAGGGTGACGAATGGAAAACTGCATTTAATACGCCCGAAGGCCATTTTGAATACCTGGTGATGCCTTTCGGGCTTTCTAATGCTCCTTCTGTATTCCAGTCCTCTATGCATGATATTTTCCGCAATTATCTTGACAAATTCTTGATTGTGTATTTGGATTATATTTTGATTTTTTCCAATGATTGGGAGTCTCATGTGAAGCAGGTCAGGATGGTATTCCAGATCCTTCGTGATAATGCTCTATTTGTGAAGGGGTCTAAGTGCCTATTTGGAGTTCAGAAGGTCTCTTTTTTGGGGTTTATTTTTTCTCCTTCGTCTATAGAAATGGATCCTGTTAAGGTCCAAGCCATTCATGACTGGATTCAACCCACATCTGTGAAGAGCCTTCAGAAATTTTTGGGCTTTGCTAATTTTTATCGCCGTTTCATTGCCAACTTCTCTAGTGTGGTTAAACCCCTGACCGATTTGACGAAGAAAGGCGCTGATGTGACTAATTGGTCCTCTGAGGCTGTTGAGGCCTTTCAGGAGCTTAAACGCCGATTTACTTCTGCCCGTGTCTTGCGTCAGCCGGATGTTTCTCTTCCTTTTCAGGTTGAGGTTGACGCTTCTGAGATTGGGACAGGGGCCATTTTGTCACAGAGGAATTCTGATGGTTCCTTGATGAAGCCATGTGCCTTCTTTTCCTGAAAGTTTTCGCCTGCGGAATGCAATTATGATGTCGGCAATCGGGAGTTGTTGGCTATGAAGTGGGCATTTGAGGAGTGGCGACATTGGCTTGAGGGAGCCAAGCACCGCATTGTGGTCTTGACCGATCATAAGAATCTGATTTACCTCGAGTCGGCCAAGCGGCTGAACCCTAGACAGGCTCGGTGGTCCCTGTTTTTCTCCCGTTTTGATTTTGTGGTCTCATATCTTCCAGGATCTAAGAATGTTAAAGCGGATGCCCTCTCTAGGAGTTTTTTGCCTGATTCTCCTGGAGTCCTTGAGCCGGTTGGCATTCTTAGGGAAGGGGTGATTCTGTCTGCCATCTCCCCTGATTTGCGGCGGGCGCTTCTGGAATTTCAGGCTGATAAACCTGACCGCTGTCCTGTGGAGAAGCTGTTTGTTCCTGATAGATGGACAAGTAAGGTAATTTCTGAGGTCCATTGTTCTGTGTTGGCCGGTCATCCTGGGATTTTTGGTACCAGAGATTTGGTTGCTAGGTCCTTTTTGTGGCCTTCCTTGTCGCGGGATGTGCGTTCTTTTGTGCAGTCCTGTGGGACTTGTGCCCGGGCTAAGCCTTGCTGTTCCCACACTAGTGGGTTGCTTTTGCCTTTGCCTGTTCCGGAGAGGCCTTGGATGCATATTTCCATGGATTTTATTTCGGATCTACCTGTGTCCCAGAGGATGTCTGTTATCTGGGTGGTTTGTGACCGGTTCTCTAAAATGGTCCATTTGGTACCTTTGCCTAAATTGCCTTCCTCCTCTGATTTGGTTCCAATATTTTTTCAGCATGTGGTTCGTTTGCATGGCATTCCAAAGAATATTGTGTCTGACAGAGGTTCCCAGTTTGTTTCCAGGTTTTGGCGGGCCTTTTGTGCTAAGATAGGCATTAATTTGTCTTTTTCTTTGGCGTTCCATCCTCAGACAAATGGCCAAACTGAGCGAACTAACCAAACCTTGGAAACCTATTTGAGATGCTTTGTGTCTGCTGATCAGGATGATTTGGTGGCTTTCTTGCCGTTGGCCGAGTTTGCCCTTAATAATCGGGCCCGTTCGGCTACTTTGGTTTCGCCTTTCTTTTGTAATTTTGGTTTCCATCCTCGTTTTTCTTCAGGGCAGGTTGAGCCTTCTGATTGTCCTGGTGTGGATTCTGTGATAGACAGGTTGCAGCAGATTTGGACTCATGTGGTAGACAATTTGACGTTGTCTCAGGAAAAGGCTCAGCGTTTTGCTAACCGCCGTCGGTGTGTTGGTCCTCGGCTTCGTGTGGGGGATTTGGTCTGGTTATCCTCTCGTCATGTTCCTATGAAGGTTTCTTCCCCTAAGTTCAAGCCTCGGTTTATTGGTCCTTATAAGATTTCTGAGATTATCAATCTAGTGTCTTTTCGTTTGGCCCTTCCAGCCTCTTTTGCCATCCACAATGTTTTCCATAGATCTTTGTTGCGGAGATATGTGGTACCCGTTGTTCCATCTGTGGATCCTCCTGCCCCGGTGTTGGTTGAGGGGGAGTTGGAATATGTGGTTGAGAAAATTTTGGATTCTCGTTTTTCGAGGCGGAGGCTTTAGTATCTTGTCAAGTGGAAGGGTTATGGCCAGGAGGATAATTCTTGGGTGGTTGCCTCCGATGTCCATGCCGCCGATTTGGTTCATGCTTTTCATTTGGCTCGTCCTGATCGGCCTGGGGGCTCTGGTGAGGGTTCGGTGACCCCTCCTCAAGGGGGGGGGTACTGTTGTGAATTCCGCTCTTGGGCTCCCTCCGGTGGTTATAAGTAGCATTTTTGTGAGTTCTGCTCTTGGGCTCCCTCCTGTGGTTTTGAGTGGTATGGCTGCTTCTTGGATTTAGCATCAGCAGCTGTTTTCACTGATCGTCTTTCTGGCTCTGCTATATTAGTCTGGCCTTTTCCCTAATTCAATGCCAGTTGTCAATTGTTGAGCTTGGAGTCATGGCTCTCTGAGGATTTCCCTGTCACTCTGACCATTTCAGCAAAGCTAAGTCCTTGCTTGTCTTTTTGCAGTTCACTTGTTGTGGACTTGTTGTTTAGCACTTTCTATGTTTTGCTCATTTGTCCAGCTTATCAGTATGTATCTAGTCAGCTAAGCTGGAAGCTCTGGGCAGCAGAGTTTGCCCTCCACACCTTTAGTCAAGTGTGGAGATTTTTGCATTTCTTTGCGGTGGACTTTTTCTAGTTTTTATTACTGACCGCACAGTGTTCTGTCCTGTACTAATTCTTTCTAGCTAGTAGTGTCATTTCCTTCTCCTCTCACAGTCATTATTTGTGGGGGGCTGTCCTGTCCTTTGGGGATTTACTCTGAGGCAAGATAGCTTTCCTGCTTCTACCTTTAGGGGTAGCTAGATCTCCGGCTGTGACGAGGTGTCCAGGGAGTGACAGGAACATCCCACGGCTACTGCTAGTGTCTGTCTTAAGATCAGGAACTGCGGTCAGTATAGTTACCACCTGCCCAGAGCTAGTCGCATGTCGCTCCTTAATCACCAGATCATAACAGGTACCGCCGCGATGAAGTGCAGGCGCGGTCCCGTAACGTTCTTTCCTGTTCGCTAGGCCTCTGTCAGGATCCCACCCCTGACAGGGACCCCCCTGAATCTTCCCCTGCAACACCCTCTGCCACAGGATGTTGCCTGGTTCCAACCCAGTCAGCTTCTGACTAACTTCCTGTCTAACCCCCAGTTTTACCAGATTGTGAGGAGTGGCCTAATACATAGCACCCTTAGTTCCCCCGGAGGCAGACTGTGAAGTGTATTGGTGTCTGTGATACCTGGTCAGGTGAACTCCTTCAGTGCCATCAGACGTACCATAGCCCCCCTTAGTGGCGGAGCATCAGTACTGCAACGACCAGGACTCTGGGGCGCTGTATATATATATATATATATATATATATATATATATATATATATATATATATATATATATATATATATATATATATATATATATATATATATATATATATTGTAAGGAGGCTAATGGCCACATAGTCGGCTGATTTCCTTTCGTTGCACCCGAGTGAGTACAACACCTACAATAATTTTTATATATATACACTAGATGGTAGCCCGATTCTAATGCATCGGGTATTCTAGAATATGTATGTCCACGTAGTATATTGCCCAGCCACGTAGTATATTGCCCAGCCACATAGTATATTGCCCAGCCACGTAGTATATTGCCCTGCCACGTAGTATATTGCCCAGCGACGTAGTATACAGCACAGAGCCACATAGTATACAGCACAGAGCCACGTAGTATACAGCACAGAGCCACGTAGTATACAGCACAGAGCCACGTAGTATACAGCACAGAGCCACTTAGTATATTGCCCAGTGACGTAGTATACAGCACAGAGCCACGTAGTATATTGCACAGCGACGTAGTATATTGCCCAGTGACGTAGTATACAGCACAGAGCCACGTAGTATATTGCCCAGTGACATAGTATACAGCACAGAGCCACATAGTATATTGCCCAGCCACGTAGTATATTGGGCAGTCACGTAGTATATTGCCCAGCTACGTAGTATATTGCCCAGCCACGTATGTCACAGGTTAAAAAAATAAAAAATAAACATATACTCACCTTCCGCCGGCGCGTTGTAGTTCTATCGCCTGTGTGGGGTGCAGGCGGCAGCTTCTGGTCCCAGGGTGTGATGATGTCGCGGTCACGTGAACGTGACGTCATGGCAGGTCCTTTTCGCGCAGGACCTGTGATGACGTCGTGGTCACATGACCGTGTCGCGGTCACATGACCGTGACGTCACGGCAGGTCCTTCTCCGAGACCATCCTAGCCACCGGAACGTGCCGCTTGCATGGACCGGCCGGAGCATCGCGAGGAGCGGGAAAGGCGGCGGAAGGTGAGTAATGATTTTTTATTTTTTTAAATTATTTTTAACATTAGATGTTTTTACTATTGACGCTGCATAGGCTGCGTCAATAGTAAAAACTTGGTCACACAGGGTTAATAGCGGCGGTAATTGAGTGCGTTACCCGCGGCATAACGCGGTCCGTTACCGCCAGCATTAACCCTGTGTGAGCGGTGACCGGAGGTGTGTATGCAGGCACCGGGCACTGAGTGCGGGGAGTAAGGAGCGGCCATTTTCTTCCGGATTGTGCGCGTCGCTGATTGGTCGTGGGCGTTTTGTCACGACCAATCAGCGACTTGGATTCCATGACAGATAGAGGCCGTGACCAATGAATATCCGTGACAGACAGACAGACGGAAGTGACCCTCAGACAATTATATAGTATATATATATATATATATATATATATATATATATATATATATATATAATATGACTCAATGACACAAACATGGAATGGATCTGTGAATGCTTGGCTCTCTACAATGTCAACAGGAAATGAAGAACCTTCCTCAGAAACTCAATGGGGCTATGGAGAACAACATTGGAAATCAACTCAAGACAACTAGCACAAGTGACCATCAAATGCAACATATAACAAGGTGATGCACTGTTCCCATTGCTGTTCTGCATAGGCTTGAACCCCCTCAGTCAGATAGTTACAGAGTCTGGCTTTGGATACAAGATCAAGAGTGGAAACATCATCAGCCACCTCCTCTACATGGATGACATCAAGCTATATGCGAAAAATGAATGATACATCAATTTACTGATCCACCTGACAAGGATCTACAGTGAAGACATCGGGATGTCCTTCGGACTGGAGAAGTGTGGCCAGTTGGTAATAAAGAGAGGCAAGGTAGTCAAGAATGAAGGAGTGGAATTACCAGCAGGGCACATAGCAGATGTACAGACATGCTACAAGTACCTCAGCATCCCACAGGGATACGGTAACCATGATGAGTAGGCCAGGAAAACAGCAACATCCAAATACCATGAAAGGTTAAGAATAGTGTTGAGCGATACCGTCCGATACTTGAAAGTATCGGATAGTATCGGCCGATACCCGAAAAGTATCGGATATCGCCGATACCGATACCCGATACCAATACAAGTCAATGGGACACCAAGCATCGGAAGGTATCCTGTATGGTTCCCAGGGTCTGAAGGAGAGGAGACTCTCCTTCAGGCCCTGGGATCCATATTAATGTGTAAACTAAAGAATAAAAAAAAAAATATATTGATATACTCACCTCTCCGACGCAGCCTGGACCTTACCGATGTAACCGGCAGCTTCCGTTCCTAAGAATGAGCGCTTGAAAGACCTTAGATGACGTCGCGGCCTGTGATTGGTCGCGTGGCGGTCACGTGACCGCTCACGCGACCAATCACAGGCCGCGACGTCATCTAAGGTCTTTCAAGCGCTCATTCTTAGGAACGGAAGCTGCCGGTTACATCGGTAAGGTCCAGGCTGCGTCGGAGAGGTGAGTATATCAATATTTTTTATTTTTATTCTTTATTTTACACATTAATATCGATCCCAATACCGATTCCCGATATCACAAAAGTATCGGATCTCGGTATCGGAATTCCGATACAGCAGATATCGGCCGATACCCGATACTTGCGGTATCGGAATGCTCAACACTAGTTAAGAATTTAAGACAGATCCTGAAGAGCCAGCTCAATTTGAAGAATAAAATCCATGCCACCAATACATATACCCTGCCAGTTTTCAGATACCCTGCTGGCATAGTGTGCTGGCCAAAAGAAAAGATGGAAGCTGCAGATGTCAAGACACGAAAGCTCCTCACAATGCATGGAGGTCCTCACCCTAAGTCTAACACACAAAGATTGTATTCCACTAAGCCAAAGGTAAAAAGTAGACAGCACCGCCGACTTTACTGGATCTATGCACCTTCAATGCAATGAGCGGATTGAGGCTGTGTGTGTGTGTGTGTGTGTGTGTGTGTGTGTGTGTGTGTGAGGGTCTCAGGTGCTCCTCGGAAAAAACATGTAAATATTGTCCATGGAAGAAAGAAAAGTAGGTAGCACTCACCGATCCTAAAAAATATGTATCCTTTATTCAATCACCATTAAGGCTACGTTCACATTTGCGTTGTGCGCCGGCGACGCAACGCACAACGCAAACAAAAACGCAACAAAACGCACGCTAAAATGCTGCGTTTTGCGACGCATGCGTCCTTTTTCGCCGAAAGTTGGACGCAAAAAAAATGCAACTTGCTGCGTTCTCTGCGCCCAACGCTTGCAGCCAAAAAAACGCATGCGTCGCAAAACGCAGCACAACGCATGTCCATGCGCCCCCATGTTAAATATAGGGGCGCATGACGCATGCGGCGACGCTGCGGCGCCCGACGCTGCGGCGCCGAACGCTAATGTGAACGTAGACTAAGATATCTTCATGGCCCGGGAGTGTGAGGTCAGGAGTGTGCAGGTTCTGACGACGGCCGTTTCACACGGGTCTACAGGATCGGTGAGTGCTACCTACTTTCCTTTCTTCCATGGACAACACAAAGTTTGTATACCAACAGAAAGGAGGGTGGTAGAGGCTTGATAAGCATCTTAGCCACCATCACGGATGAAGCAAGGTGTGTCCAGGAATACATCAGAAAAATGGCACCAAAAGATGAGATGCTGAGAGAAAGCCTAAGGCAGCAGCAACAGCAGATCTGGAAGGAAGAACAGGATCATGAAGCGCCATGGCAAGACAAGCAGCTGCCTGGGATGTACCATCGACAAATAATGGAGGTGGCTGACATGGAGAAATCCTACCAATGACTGGAGAAAGCTGGACTCCGAGACAGAACAGAGACACTAGTCATAGCGGCACAAGAGCAAGCACTAAGTACCAGAGCCATAGAAGCAGGAATCTACCACACAATACAAGACTCAAGGTGCAGACTTTGCAAAGAATCCTCCAAAACAGTCCCACACATAGTGGCAGGATGCAAAATGCAAGCAGGAACAGCGTATACCGAACACCACAACCAAGTAGCTGAAATTGTATATAGGAACATCTGTACAGCATGTGAGCTAAGTCCAGGTGGGAGACACCAGAAAAAGTGGTGGAGAATGAAAGGACTCAAAGCCTGTGGGAATTCAAGATCCAAATCGATAAGCAGGTGTTGGCTAACCAACCAGACATTGTGATAGTAGACAAGGATCAGAAGACAGCAATAATAATAGATGTGGCAGTGCCTAGTGACAACAACATCAGAAAGAAGGAATATGAGAAGCTGGAGAAACACCAGGGCCTCAAAGGAGAACGGGAGAAGATTTGGAAAGTGAAGGCAACAGTGATTCCAGTGGTGATCGGAGCACTTGGAGCAGTGACCCCTATGTTGGAAGAAGCAACATCTGAAATCTCTGTCCAGAAAAGTGCAATGCTGGGAACAACTAAGATCCTGCACAGAATCCTCAAACTCCCAGGCTTCTGGTAGAGGACCCGAGAATGAGAAAGGACAAAAAAAGACCACCCCCATTGGGGTAAGAAGGAAATTTATGTAATATATATTGTGGTAGATCGGCTCACTCGGCTGCAAATGGAGGTAGTCAATGGAACACTGTACCTTTTAAAGATGCACTTGGTTTATTAGTACAGCATAAACCAAGTTTTTTTAGGCACAAAAATAAACATGGCCCTCTGGGCAAAACAGCAAAACAAAATGGTAGCACTTTGTGCAGTTCTTGCACTAGAGAGGGTTAGCCCACTCAGGGTTAACAATGTCCTTACACAAGCACTATGTGCACAAACACTCTCCTGGAGTCTTCCTCTGCAGACCCTCAACAGCACAGACTAAGCCTGGAGTTCAGCTATTTAAAACCAGACCATCTGATTTGCCATTATGTGACTCTCCATTATGTGACTGATTACATGATCCTGACATCACACAGGTCCTGTAAGGACACTGCCAGTGGAGATACGTGGACATTCTCCCTCCCGCTCTATGAGTGTCCACTAAAACGAGCCCATAACATAACATTCAATAAACTGATCCAACACATAGTGTGCTGGAGGAAACTAATCTGGTTTTACATCACTGATGCCATCATGCGCAGTGACATGTATCTCCCCTCCATGGCTTCACCAGTGACTCTGTCACTATCTAATTTCCCTATTTTACCACTGATATCACTAGATATCAGGGGAAAAAAAGAAAATATGACAGTGACATAAAAATGCAGCCTCATGTATCAAGGAAAAAAGGCACAAAAATTACCTGAATCTCTGACTGAGAAAAAATGTTATAGCTCTTTACACCTCATGCATGAAAAAAAACAAAATGTGTCTGGTCAGGATCGGGGGTAAATGGTCTGATCTTGAACTGGTTAATATCTGCCAATAGAGACAAGAGAAATGGTCTAAAGGGTTTCCTAGGTCTATACGGACGCCTGTTCCCAGTGATTGGCTTGTGTAAATACGGCAGCGATCTGTAAGCACTTGTTCTTCGTCTAAGTGCAGCCTCTATACTGTCTCAGTAATAATCGCATTATCGTTTATTCCCATACAGTTTGCATCGTCCGCTGTTCGGTCAGAGCAGGAGAAACACTGTTTTTTCTCATTTATGGTTACTGATGGTCTGTGTTGGGGGCTACAAAACAGAGAAGAGGAGCGGCACCGTTCCCGGAGGTAAATATAGTTGTTTTTTTTTTTTTTAAATTTCAAGGAGCACACTGATGCTTTTAATAAGGGGCTATCCAGCTTTGAAAACCCCTTTAAACTAGCCTTATAGGGAGAAATGTTTTTTGTAAAGAGACTCTAAAGCATGATACTACAAAATAAGACTTAGGCATAAGGGATACTGTATGTTCTTCATAGCAATGTTAAGCCGTCCTGAGCATAAGACAATGTGTGAGTCATGTACAGAGTGTTCCTTGGACATAAAACATGATGCATGTGTTTCGTCACTATAAGTGTACCATGACTAATGCAGTGCCATGATAATAATAATCATTATTTATATCTACAGCACCAACATATTCCACAGCGCTTTACAATTCAGAGGGGAATTGTACAAACGATAAAGACATGGTAACACAAGCCCCATTATAAAAACCCCAATAAAAACACGTGAGACAAGAGATTTAGGTTGGAAGAAATTGGCCGTGGCGTTTATTTTGAGTTACATGTAAAAATTATATTTTAATCCGATAATCAAGAATAAACCAATTGAATACTGAAATAAATATACTACTCCAATCGCATTACCAAATCCACCCGAATTCAACGGGCGATTCTCCCAAACGCCTCGCCTTAACAAGGCGAGGACCCCCCAAAACGCCAAAGCCATTTCTCAATAATGGTCTGGAAATCTAAATTCAGAATATCTAGGCCCACATCCGATAAGTGAACCAAATCCCCTCTATACATGCCCAAAATAAATTCCTCAAAATCTGAGTGCCTGAAAGAAAAACTTTCGGTTAAAGACATAAACTTTTCCATATTCCTGTTGACTCGTTTACGAATTTTTTCACGAAAAACCATATTGCTACTAAACCATAAAAACCTTGGAATAATTTCAGAAAATACTAAAATAGTATAAAAAAATTCCGTTTTCAAAATGGAAATATCCCTCATCATCAAAGCAATCAAATTAAGGGTGCTAATTTTCCTAAATCATTGCCACCCAAATGTAAAATTACTAAGTCTGGACTAGGCCATATTTTCTTCAATCTTCGCATGTCGTCTATCAAATTCTTCCATCGCATCCCACGCCTGCTAAACTAAAAAACTTGAAGAAAAGAGGTATTAAGAGAAAGATTCTCTGTATTCTCACACTCGCCCTTTTCTCAGCCCAAAAAACATAAGAATGTCCGATGATCCATACAGATAAAATACCTAGAAAATTAATCATATGTTAAGAGGTATACAAATCAGGGCGGACATACCGTTTAAACCTATTCGAATCCCATCTGCCGATACTTTTTATCCTGCTATCCTGAATACCCAATCTAGAGGCTTCCGTTGCCGCTCCAATACGAAAAGAATGAGATCATATTTTTTGGTCTGACAAATTCAACACTTTTAAGCATTTCTTGAGAATAAAATTAAATTGAAAAATTGTAGCAGGTTCACCATTAAGATGGATAAAAAATGGGCCATTGACTTTGGGCCTTACTAAAACCCATTTTTTAGTGTTGGAAACAGGACATATAACCTTATCCGAGATAGCATTCAGACGTAAGGAAGAGCCTCTACCCATCTGGTCTGTTTTGGATTTTCTAATAAATAACATGACATGAGAATCAAAGATTTTAACATCCTCAAAAAACAGACCAGAAGGAAAAGACCTCCTTTGTGATACAATTTCGCTTACCCGTAAGGCTGCAAAAAAAAGCTAAACAAAAAGCTGTGGAAAAAAGGCAAGATTTAAAATCGTTAATGCAAACCGATGAAAGACATGAACAAAGGTCCTTGAGCAATTGAAAAGAAATAGGACGACGGTCGTCGGGTTTAAAGTGAGCCTTTTTAAAGCCCTTTAAAAACTGCCGGACATGAAATAAATCAGACATTGGCCTTACGCCTAACATTTTAAGGAAAAATGAAACTCCAGCTACATTTTTTGATAAGGCAGAAAAAGATAAACCCTTTCTCGCTAGTTGCTCCAAGAAACTAAGGGCCATCCCCACATTACAATTGCCCTGAGGGTGATTCCTAACCGAGCAAAAATTAATCCAAAGCTTCCATGCTGCCGAGTATTCGGCCCATGTTCTATCAGCCAAGGATTTAGCAATAAAGTGAGAAATTAATCCTGAATCACATTCCAGATCCATTTTGGGCAGAAAGCTCTGTTCTCTTCTATTTTCGAGGACTCTCTCTTGAGTAGAAAAAGCTGGTGGTGACAAACAGATGCAGCATTACTATTGCTCACATTAGAGGAGAAAGAAGCCTTTATCCAAATATTAAAGTCCAAACATAGAAAAACTATATGCCTGATGATCCGAGCAGCCCATTTATTTTTTGATGAAAGGGTATTCACTGCAAAAACTAAACCTTGATTATTAGAGGAAAACAAAATTCGTTTATCCTTGAGAAAAAACACCTCAGAGCTGCAAACATAAAAATATGGCGAATAAATCCAAAACAGTCTGGTTATTTAAAACCTTATCTTGATGCCAAAAAAACGGCCAAGACTCTGAAGCCCAAAATAAAGAAAATGATACACCAAAACCAAATTCTCTGTCAGAGTAAAAACATAAACTCAGATCCTCTGCTGCTACAAATGAAGTCTGCCACATTGTTCTACCATTAAAACTAGACAGAAACTTCAACCAGACCCTTAAATCATCTTTTAACTCCTTACCAAGACGTATATGAGAATGCGGGGAATAGCCAACGGTAGCTTTGTATAGTCTTCTGGAAAACACCCTGCCTATAGGAATAATTCTTAACGCAAAATTTAAACATCCTAATAAGGATTGCAATTCTTTGAGCGTAACTTTTTCTAAAGTCAAACAACGAGAAATAGCAGATTGTAATTTAGACAATTTCTCCGGAGGTAACGAACAAGACATACTTTGAGAATCTATTAAAATACCCAAGAACTCTAAAGAGGTACAAGGAGCTACCGTCTTGTCATTAGCAATGGGAATGCCAAAATGTTTACACAATTCCAAAAATTTAACCAAAAGAGACTGACAAATACTTGAATCTACCGGTCCAATAAACAAAAAATCATGTAGGTAGTGCAACATACCACCACCTACAAACTCAAACTCAACTACCCATTGAAGAAACGTAGAAAAAGATTCAAAATAAAAACATGAAAGGGAAAAACCCATCGGGAGACATCTATCAAAAAAGAATCTATTTTGAAAAGAAAAACCAAGGGAATTGAACCCATCTGGATTAACTGGTAAAATCCTAAAAGCTGACTTTATATCCGATTTTGCCATAAGAGCATTGTGACCAAATTTACGTAGTAAGTCTAATGCAACATCGAAAGAAGTATACTGAACCGAACAGTTATAATTAACCACATCATCATTTAGAGAAGCACCCTTAGGGTACGACAATTGATGAATAAGTCTAAAAGACCCGCTGTCTTTTTTAGGAACTATACCTAGAGGGGAAATCCTAAAGTTCTCAAAAGGGGGGGTATCAAAAGGACCAGACACCCTACCCAATTCTAATTCTGATTTAATTTTTTCTTCGACTATGTGTGGAAATTCAAGAGCAGATGGCAGATTATCCACAGACTTACAACCAAAGCCCGAAAATGGGGGTACAAAAAATCCTTTCAGAAACCCATTAAACAGTAGGGAACTACTCTCCTGATCTGGATAAATTTTTAGCCATGGGACCATTTTTTCCAGCATCACTGGAGTCAGCGCCTTTAGAAAAAGACTCTCTAGTGTTCCCATGTTGGCTATTTTGCATTTGTTTTTTAAAACATTTGGCCATTGGGTGAACGCCCCCACAGAAGGAGCATTCATGGCGAAACCTACAATTATGGGCCCATTTACAGCTTGATTCATTAAATGCGAAGCACACTCCCTTTTTAACCGCGGGGTTAGAAGTTTGTCTATGAGAGGGAAACCTCTGAGGTAACATAAGATTTATCCATAGCCCAACATCCTTCGTACCCCAAGATAAATTAGGGAACATAGATAATTTTTGCCTGAATGCCTCATCATAGAGCAACCAGGCCATGCCCCAAAAATTACGGTACGCTTCAAGTATAGAGTCCATATGCTGAAAGAGCCTAGAGCAAAGATTAGGAAATTTCTCACCTAGCACAGCAGAATAGACAGAGAAAGCTTGGATCCAGTTATTAAATGATTTAACTGTGATAGATTTCTTTTTATCATCCAAATCATCCTTTCTCAGTCGCCCATGACAGCACTACCAGAGAGAGGGGATCCGCCCTTCAGGGACAGGAAACCTACAGGATAAAAGGGCGGTACCTCTCCCCTGCATCAGTTTGGTTTCCTGTCCCTGATGGGGAACCTCCTTGGACGGTACCTGCTGAAGACCGACCGACGAGGACCGGGGCCGGCCAGTCCGACTTCTGGCAGCGGGGACGCCCCTGCCACGGCTGGTCCGGTATCCGAAGCCGCCACAGCTCCGACTGATGGGTCCGGTAGTGTGTGCGGGGGGAAGCGCAGCCGCCGCTCTGATGGGAGCCTGGGGCTTCATCATGCTGTGTGAATGCCGGAATCCAAGATGGCGCCGCACCGGAAGTAGTAATGGAACTTCCGGTTCGGGGGCGCCGCTCTGAGTGACTGCACCAAGATGGTGCTGCCCCGGAACTGGAATACTCCATTTCCGGGTTGCTGGCTGCGGGCATGCGCAGTAAGAGAAAAAAAATTAAAATGGACGCTTCCTCTTTCGGCAGCCACAGGTGAAGGGGGTTAATAGCGTTTATATGGAGAAGGCGACGGAGGCTCCTGGCTGCAGGCTGTTCCACGGTAATACCATGGAGGACAGCGACCAGCAGCTCCATCCGCCGCTGCCGCCGCCGCAGCAGCAACAACAGCGCCGTCGGCAGAAATCGGACGTTCAGGAAAAACGGATTTCTGCAGACAACCGAAGCTCTCGGTCTGATAGCCGTTCCACTCAGCGCAGTAAAAGCTCCAGTGTGGTAAATCAGCTGCCTCCCACGGATGCTTCTCAGGCGACCCCTCCTCCAGAACTGGTACCTGTGGCTGTGTCAGAGTGGTGAGTGATCTTCGTAAAAGTTCACCTTTTGTAATTAGGGTTCCCCTTCTCTATTTATCTTAGGCAAGGAAGAGAACGGGGAAGATGAAGCATAGAACCTGCCCCCTATGTGAAAAAGCTTTGTCACAGACGTGGGATAAAAAGCTATGTGGGTCTTGTATAGAACGAGTCCTCTGTGAGGAGACCCCAAACTTTGCCTCCGAATTACGGTCCGTAATTAAATCGGAAGTTGAGACCGCGTTTAATTCCTTTAAAAGTGGGAAGACTACTAAAAAAACAATCCATTTCCCCTGTGGATTCTGACCCTTCCTATTCAGGGAGTAAGAGCTCAGATACGCATGACTCCTCATCCTCTTCTTCGGATAACGAGAGTGGAGGTCGTCATTGTTTCCCCCTAGAGGAGGTCGATAGCCTTGTTAAGGCGATAAGATCTAAAATGGGGGTTCTGGACCCCCGTCCTGACAAAACTGTTCAGGACATTATGTTTGAGGGACTATCTCAAAGGAAGCGTAAAGTATTCCCCCTTAACGAAAATATACAGGCATTAATTAAAAAGGAGTGGGAGAAACCGGAACGGAAAAACGCATCGGTCCCCTCTATTAAAAGGAAATACCCCTTTGAAGATGAGGCTTCTGCTACATGGGATAAAGCCCCCAAACTAGATGTTGCGGTGGCTAAAGCCTCTAAAAAGTTTGCCTTACTGTTCGAGGACATGGGAACCCTGAAAGACCCTCTCGATAAGAGGGCAGATACCTTTCTCAAAGGGGCCTGGGAGTCAGCAGGAGGATGCTTAAGGCCTACCATAGCGGCAGCTTGCACGTCACGGTCCCTAATGATCTGGGTTGATAACCTAGAAAAACAGCTCAGAGATGGGGTCCCGAGAAATAAAATCTTAGAGTCTATCCCTATGATTAGAGGAGCTATGGCGTTCCTGGCAGATTCTTCGGCTGATTCAATTAAATTGACATCCAAATCCGCAGCCCTTTCAAATGCAGCATGGAGAACTTTATGGCTGAAAACCTGGCCAGGAGACTTGCAAACTAAACAGAAACTTTGTTCCATCCCGTGTGAGGGCAAATTCCTCTTTGGGGAAACTCTGGATGATATCCTGCAAAAAGCGGGTGATAAAAAGAAAGGGTTTCCCGTCCTTGTCCCAACATATAATAAGCGGCCCTTTCGGAACAGAAAATTCTTTAAAAGGAGACCACCAAGAGAACAAACCCGATGGGATGACGGGAGAAGGAAGGATAGAGGGTTCCTTTTTGGTAACTCCCCTCGCGATAAAAAAAACCCCTCCAAGTGACATCTCTCCCAGGGTGGGAGGGAGATTATCTCAATTCCTCCCGGCCTGGGAGAAAATTTCGTCCAGCCCTTGGATTATAAATCTAATACGGGAAGGGCTTCACATAAACGTTCTATCCTTACCCCCAAGGAACTATGTGGTAACACCGCTGAGGTCGTCTCCCCTACAGCAAGAAGCCCTGGAGCTAGAAATTGTAAAACTACGAAACAAATCTGTCATCCAAGAGGTCCCCCCTCTGGAGAGGGGAATGGGATTTTATTCTCCATTGTTTCTGGTGCCCAAACCAGACGGAACCTTCCGAACCATAATAAACTTACGGAAGTTGAATACCTGTGTAAAAAACCAGAGGTTCAAAATGGAGTCAATAAAGTCAACGATAAAAAATCTGTTTCCAAACTGTTTTATGATAGTTCTAGATCTCAGCGATGCATATTATCACGTCCCCATCCACAAGACTTCTCAGAAATTCCTCAGACTAGCGGTAGTCATGAAAGGACAGACAAAGGAATACCAATACAAGTCTCTCCCATTCGGTATATCAATTGCCCCTCGCGTCTTCACCAAGCTGATAGCAGAGATGATGGCGCATCTGAGAGAGGAAAATGTCTTGATTATTCCATATCTAGACGACTTTTTGATTGTGAGCAATTCGGCCGAACTCTGTTGCCAGCAACGCGACAGAGTCATAGACGTTTTAAAAAAATTGGGGTGGTTAGTGAACCTCCAAAAGTCGAAGCTGGAACCAGCCAGGGTTCAAGAATTTTTGGGTCTCATCTTAAACTCAAATTCTCAAATGTGTCTCCTGCCACACGAGAAAAAACAAAAAATAATTCACTTAGTGTCAGAAGCACGTGCGAACCCTACCATGACTCTAAGGAAGGCGATGTCACTACTGGGGTCCCTCTCTGCTTGCCTTCCAGCAGTTCAGTGGGCACAACTCCACACAAGACCCCTCCAGTGGGACGTCTTAAAAAACCAGAAACTACTGGGAGGGCGGTTAGAAGGTCGCATGACTCTAGATTTGCCTACTATTCGTTCCCTAGCCTGGTGGTTAAATCCCAGCAACTTGTCAAAGGGAGTTCCTTGGGTGATAGAGACATCTCAGATAGTCACTACAGACGCAAGTCCCACAGGGTGGGGGGCTCACCTGGACAACAGAATCGCTGAGGGGTTATGGACAAATCAGGAGCTACTGTGTTCCTCAAATCAAAAAGAACTGAGAGCGGTAAAGCATGCCTTACTGTACTTTCTAAACGAGTTACAAGGTCACCATGTCCGAGTATTCTCGGACAACAGTGTAGTGGTAGCTTACTTAAACCACCAGGGGGGAACCAGATCCCAAACATTAATGAGGACCACCTCCGAAATTTTCAGCCTGGTTCAAAACAACTTTCTTTCCCTATCGGCCCTACACATAAAGGGAGTAGAAAACCAGAAAGCGGACTTCTTGAGTCGTACCCAATTAAGACAGGGAGAGTGGTCTCTAAATCAGGGGATTTTCAACAAAATCACAGATCTATGGGGAGTCCCTGTGATAGACCTCTTTGCCAACTCTCACAACAGGAAGGTGGAAGCCTTCTGCTCCCTAGATCCCGGGGGGAACCCTCAGGCTGTGGATGCATTCACAATTCCCTGGACACAAACACTGGCTTATGCTTTTCCCCCCACCATTCTCATTCCAGCAGTCCTGCGGAAGCTCAGGCAGGACAGATCCAGTCTCATCCTAATAGCCCCCTTCTGGCCCAGGAGAGCCTGGTTCTCATGGCTGAGGATGCTATCAATCACCGATCCCTGGGTCCCTCCGGATCTTCCGGACATCCTGTCTCAGGGACCGGTGTTCCACCCTCAGTCAGAGAATTTACATCTGACAGCATGGTATTTGAGAGGTCACTATTGAGGGAAAGAGGTTTTTCTGACAAACTAGTGTCCACTCTAATGAAAAGTAGGAAACCTGTGACTACAAAAATTTACGGTAAAACCTGGAAAAAATTTCTATCATCCTCGGGGGTAAGATTGCAGGACGGGGTCCCAATCACTGAAATACTAGAGTTTTTACAAAAAGGGTTAGACCTAGGCCTTTCAGTAAGTACATTAAAGGTACAAATAGCAGCCCTAGGAGCATTATACTGTGAAAACATATCAGCCAACCCTTGGGTAGTACGATTCATCAGAGCAGCCGCAACATCTAAACCCGTAACTATACGGAGGTTACCATCTTGGGATTTGAACTTAGTATTGTCAGCCCTAACAGAATCCGCGTTCGAGCCTTTAGAATCACTCCCTCTTAAGATTCTTTCACTTAAAACGGCCCTCCTAATAGCCCTGACTTCGGCCCGTAGAATAAGTGACCTCCAAGCCCTATCCGCAAACCATCCATTTACACAAATCCTGGATGATAGAGTTATACTAAAAACAGACCCTGCCTATTTGCCAAAAATTGCATCCTCATTTCATAGATCTCAGGAAATAATACTTCCTTCTTTTTGTCCAGACCCTAGAAATAAGAAGGAAGAGAAATTCCACACACTAGATGTGAAAAGGTGTCTAGCCCAATACCTTAAAATCACCCAGCAGCATAGGAAGGAAAGGTCTCTTTTTATCTGCTTCCAGGGGCCTAGAAAAGGACTCAAAGCTTCTAAAGGCACTATTGCTCGATGGGTGACAGACGCAATAGCCTTGGCGTACTCATCCACCGGAAATGCTGTTCCAGAGGGACTGAAGGCCCACTCTACGAGGGCTATGGCGACCTCCTGGGCCGAAAGGTCGGAGGTACCATTAGATCAAATCTGTAAAGCGGCCACCTGGTCATCACCTTCAACCTTTTTCAGACACTACCGCTTAGACCTAGCCTCTTCATCTGACCTGACCTTCGGAAGAAGGGTTCTACAGGCTGTGGTCCCTCCCTAAGCAATATCTCTGAAATTCTCTCTGGTAGTGCTGTCATGGGCGACTGAGAAAGTCATAGTTACTCAACGGTGTTTCTCAGAGCCCATGACAGCACCTGCTTATTCTCCCCCCTCATCACGTGTGCGGTGAGCACATTATTTTGTGTGAAGTGGTTTTCCATATAGACACGGTGTTTACTTACTAAGAGATACGTTAAATTGTATATTTTTTTGTTGTTGTGACTAACCTGGAGGACCTCCGATGCTCTGTAAACAAAACTGATGCAGGGGAGAGGTACCGCCCTTTTATCCTGTAGGTTTCCTGTCCCTGAAGGGCGGATCCCCTCTCTCTGGTAGTGCTGTCATGGGCTCTGAGAAACACTGTTATCGGTGAGTAACTATGACTTTCTCTCGAATCTATTCTGCTGGTCCCTACCAGAAGGTAAAAGGGAGAAAATGTCAGTAAACACTCTGCTCCATATTTGCTCCTTTACCACAGGGCTCAAATGAAAACCCAGAGGAGACACCTCACACGTAAGAGACTCCTTCAAAAGAATCTCCGGCATACCCGGCTTTAAAACAGCATTACAGCTACCAGAATTAGTATCATTGAAAGAAGATCTGGGAGCAGAAGGAAAAATGCCGCTGCCCAGATAATCTTCCAATGCCTCCCTTACTAAATCTTTTACACTAGGAGAATTTACAGACAAAGGAACATTTAGGCTCTCACCACTTCCGTGAAGCCTCAGGTCCTGCGCGACAGGGATGCCAGCACTCGAGCCTGCTCCTGCAGGCGAATGCGGGTGATGAAAAGGGCGCATCAAATCTTGGCTGGGCGCTGGAGACGCATTCAACCAGGATCTGGCAGCGGCAGCGGCGGCAGCTGGAGAGCTTGGGATGACGATCTCACTGCTACCAAGCTCCGCCGTGAGCCACGATCTCTGGAACGCTGCAGCGCTTTTACGGCTAGCGTGGTTAGATGTCGCCCCGGTCGTTCTCGCCGTCAAAGGTACCGCTTCCGGTTCTTCCATCTGCTACGTGCCAGACGTAACAGCTGTATCCGGCGCTTGAAGATGAGAGGTCAGCCGTTTTCTATGAGGATCTCGCGGCGGGCTCCGGGACTTCCGCCGCGACGACTTCCGCCTGCTACCGCGCTCTGGCAGAACATCTTCTGGGACAAGCGAGCATGGCGGCGCTGGGGAGTACACTACTCTCTCCCTCCGATTCCTCTTGGGACTGCTACTTGACCTCGCCGGTGTTGAAGAAGACTCAGTAGGTTGAGGGGAAGGCGACGACCTTGGCGCAGGAGAAGCCGACACCTCCATATCAGAGGTAGGTTTTATAGCCGGTCTCATAGCCAGGCAACTCCGCAACCAGTCGGTGCCGCCCTCCGCCTCCGCACACTGGATCAGCTGCTGCAGGAGAGAATCCATCAGCTGTCTTCGATCTTCATCAGGTGACTGGGAACCAGCTGATGAAACAGCTGATTATATAGAGGAAATTCTTACCGCACTTTCTTCTTAAGCCAATCAAAACCTCAAAAAAATGCGGGAATGCAACCAGCTAAAACCAGATAGAACCTGCTCGCGCAATAGCACAGCTTACCAAATAAATTAACCCTTTCACCACAAACTTCAACACCTCATAAAAAAAAAAAAACATTAAAACAGATGCCAGAAATATAGGAAACAGGAGGGGGGGGGGGTGAAGGGAGAGGCTGTGTTATCATGCGACCCCCTTTGTATACTTCAAAGGGGGGGCGTCCATTAGTGGGTAACACATGTTTCAACATATAATAAGAGGAGTCCAAATCCTGCTACACTCTATCCGGAAAGAGGGGGGACACAAGAGGTAAATTGTAAAAAAATGCGTGTATTGTACGGTCAAGCCATCAAAAATAGTAGTTACTCACCGATAACGGTGTTTCTCTGAGCCCATGACGGCACCACGGAGAGAGGGGATCTGCCCACCAAGGACAGGAAACCTACAGATAAAAAGGCGGTACCTCTCTCCCGCATCAGTTTGTTTACAGAGCATAAAGGGAACATCAGGTTAATGATCATAAATGTTACTACATTACTAAACCTTTAATAAAGATACCGCGTGCTTATAGATTATATACATAACTAAACATTATAAATGTGTGCACACCCACGCATGAGGGAGGGAATGTACGGGTGCCGTCATGGGCTCAGAGAAACACCGTTATCGGTGAGTAACTACTATTTTCTCTGTCCCCCATGACGGCACCACGGAGAGAATTGCAGAGACTGTCTACATTAGAGAGGGACTACCACTTCCAGAACCCTTCTACCAAAAGTAAGGTCTGAAGAAGAATTTAAGTCCAACCGATAGTGCCTAAAGAAAGTTGAGGGTGAAGACCAAGTAGCAGCTCTACATATCTGGTCTATTGTCGCTCCGGCTCTCTCTGCCCAGGAAGCCGCCATCGCTCTAGTTGAATGAGCTTTAACTTCCCCTGGAGCTGACATCCCACTTGAAGTATAGGCAAGGTTGATGGCATCCCTGATCCACCTTGCCAATGTACCCTTGGAGGCCTTCTTGCCTTTCCGAGGGCCCTGAAAACACACAAAGAGAGAACCTTCCTCTCTACACTCCCTAGTAGCCTCCAGGTAATGGATGAGACACCTTCTAACATCCAAAGTGTGTAGTGATTTTTCCCCCTCGTTTTTAGGGTTAGGACAAAAGGAGGGAAGAGAGATCTCTTGGGACCTATGGAACCGGGAGGCCACTTTTGGTAAGTATGCTGGATCAGTTTTTAACACCACCCTGTCCTCCAATATTAGCGTGAAGGGTGGCCCGGCTGACAAGGCTTGTATGTCGCTAATTCTTCGGGCTGAAGTGAGGGCTACCAAAAGGGAGGTCTTAAAGGATAGAATCTTTAAGGGAAGTTCTTTTAAGGGCTCAAAGGGTGCTTTGGTGAGGGCCGTAAGAACTAGATTTAAGTCCCACTGTGGGGCTCTACGTGAGGGTAGAGGCCTAGATCTTTTTGCCGCCTTAATGAATCTGGACACCCAACGATTCTTTGCTAGATTGTAATTAAACAGTGCCCCCAGTGCGGCAATATGAACCTTCAGTGTATTAGTGGCTAGGCCTTTTTCCAGCCCATTTTGCAGAAATTCTAACACTAATTTGAGAGGGATTCCTTCGGAGATTTTTGCCCCTGAGGAAGAGAGGAATTTCTTCCAGATTTTACCATACTGTCTAGTAGTTGTTAATTTTCTACTTTTTAGAAGAGTTGACACTAGACCTTGAGAAAAGCCTTTCTCTATCAGTAACCCCCTCTCAAATTCCAAGCTGTCATGTGTAACCTCGCTACCTGCGGGTGTGATACTGGACCCTGGAATAGGAGATTGGGCAGGTCTGGGAGTATCCAAGGGTCTGTTATGGACATCCTTCTGGCCCAGGAAAACCAAGTTCTCTTCGGCCAGTAAGGGGCAATCAATATCACCCGGGCGCTGTCCTCCCTTATTTTCCTCAGAACCGCTGGTATCAGTGTGATAGGGGGAAACGCATATGCCAGTTTGTGCTTCCAAGGAATCATGAAAGCATCCAGCGCCACCGGGTTCCCTGCTGGGTTTATGGAACAAAAGGGGGGCACCTTCCGATTTAGATTGTTCGCGAAGAGATCTATTGTCAGAACCCCCCACATCTCCGTTATCCGATTGAATATGGACTGGTTCAGTTCCCATTCCCCCTGTTTTAGGCAGACCCGACTTAGGTAGTCTGCCTTGACATTGTCCACCCCTTTTATGTGAAGTGCCGTCAAAGATGCTAAATTTTCCTCGACCATCTGTAAGATTGAATGTGTGACTTCCATCAGTGTTTGAGAGTGTGTTCCCCCCTGATGGTTTATGTAGGCCACTACCACTCTGTTGTCTGAAAACAGTCTTACATGATGTGAGTGAAGGGGTTTTTGGAATTCTGTAAGAGCGAATTTTACTGCCAGTAACTCCCTCATGTTGGAGGATGCTTCTTTTATGTCGTCTGACCATGTCCCCTGAACCACTAGATCGTGTAGGTGAGCCCCCCAGCCGAAGGGACTTGCATCTGTGGTTACCACCTTTGTCACTGGGATCACCCATGGTAGACCGTGGCCCAAGTTGCTGTCTTTTGTCCACCAATCTAGCGAGAGAATTGTATTTAATGAGAAGGTGAACCGACCTTCTAAATTTCCCTTCAGGAAAATTTCTTCCGCTAACGTCTGCCATTGCAGTTCCCTTGTATGTGACTGGGCCCATTGGACGGCAGAAATGCAGGCTGTCATGGACCCGAGGAGAGACATTGCCTCTCGAAGTGATATAGAGGGGAGATCTCTTGCCCTGGACACTAACCCCACCACCTTTTGGATCTTTTCTTGGGGTAGGCGACATTCCTGGGAGATGGAATCCAACGTGATCCCCAGGTACTCCTGAATCTGACTCGGTATTAGTTTGGACTTCTTCAGATTCAGGAGCCACCCCAAGCTTTCCAAAGAGTCCATAACTAACTGTAGCTGGTTTTTGCAATGTTGGGGAGAGTTGCCTATTATCAGGAAATCGTCCAGGTATGGGACGATTAGGGTGTTTTGTTTCCTCAGGTCTGCCATGACTTCCGCTATCAATTTGGTAAATACCCTTGGGGCTATTGCGAGACCAAATGGTAGGGCTGTAAACTGGTAATGCTTTACCATCCCTCCTATTTCGATTGCCACCCTGAGGAATTTTTGGAAGTCTTTGTGAATGGGGACGTGGTAGTATGCGTCCTTTAAGTCGAGCACTACCATGAAACAATGCGGAAACAACATTTTGACTGCTGTCTTTATTGTCTCCATTTTGAAAGGTTCCACAATCAGGTGTTTGTTTAAATTTTTTAAATTGATAATCGTCCTGAAAGATCCGTCTGGCTTTTTCCTGAGAAAAATCGGAGAGTAGAACCCTCTCCCTCTTTCTCGGAGAGGAACCTCCAGAAGAACCCCTTTGTCTAGCAACGTTGTGACTTCCTGTTCCAGAGCTATCCTCTCCTGTGGAGAAGCTCTCTGGGATGTCACCAGGAAGGACGGCTGAGGGAATGTAAGGAATTTGAATTTTAGTCCCGACTGTATCAAATCCAGAATCCAGGCACTGCTGGTTATCTTTTCCCAGGCTGAGAGGAAGAGGGACAATCTTCCTCCCACCTGGGGCAAAAGTTCATTGTGAGGGTTTTTTGGGATCTGTGGGGCTTTTGTTGAAGATAAACCCTTTGCTCTTATTCTTTTTGTCTTCCCATCTGTCCTGCGGCCTAGGTGGCTTCCTACGGAAGAATTTTTTACTCCGAAAAGGACGTTTATAAGATGGGTATTGCAGGACGGGAAAGGACTTCTTTTTGTCCCCTGCCTTTTCCAAAATATCATCCAGAGTAGAGCCGAAAAGAAATTCTCCCTCACAAGGAATATTACAAAGTTTAGCCTTTGTTTGGAGGTCTCCGGGCCAACATTTGAGCCAGAGGGCTCTTCTGGCTGCATTGGAGAACACCGCTGACCTGGCCGAAAGCCTGATGGAGTCTGCTGACGCATCGGCCAGAAAAGCGGCTGCCCCTTTCATTACTGGTAGGGTATTCAGTATACTGTCTCTGGATGCTTTATCCTTGAGCTGGGATTCCAGCTGGTCAAGCCACACCATAAGGGAGCGGGACGTGCAAGCTGCGGCCACCGCTGGTTTTAGGCCCCCTCCTGCTGCTTCCCAGGAACTTTTTAGGAAAGCATCCGCTTTTTTATCCATGGGATCCTTTAAGACCCCCATTTCTTCAAAAGGTAGGGCAAACTTTTTTGATGCTTTAGCGATCGCTACGTCTAATTTAGGTGCTTTTTCCCAAAAGGAGCATGCAGGGTCTTCAAAAGGGTATTTCCTTTTGGGTGTAAGTAGGGCCTTTCTTAAAGGTTTTTTCCATTCTTTATTTATTAAGGCTTGTATTTTGTCATTAAGGGGAAACACCCTTCTTTTTTTCTGCTCCAGTCCACCGAACATGATATCTTGGACTGATTTTTTGGTGTGGGAATCAGCGAGGCCCATGGTACTTCTGACTGCTTTAATTAGGGAGTCTGTTTCTTCTAATGGGAAACAACTATGACCTCTCTGAGAAGAGGATGATGAAGAGGATGATGAAGAAGAATCGGAGGAATTTGAGCTAATCTCCCCACTATCCGAGGGACTAGAGTCAGATATAGGGATATTTTGTTTAATTTTTTTACGTTTTTTACCCTCCTGGAGAGACTTAAAGGTATCTTTCACCTGAGTTTTAATTAATGTTTTGAGTTCTGTGGCGAACCCTGGAAGCCCTTTACATAGTGTCTCTTCCATACAGGATTTACATAATCTTTTTTCCCAGGAGGCAGGTAAATCTTCTTTACAAATCGCGCAGATCCTATGTTTGGACTTCCCTGCGCTCTTCCTTCCCTAAAACAACAAGAGAAAGGTAGGCTCTATTAGCCGGAGCATTCACGGAGATCACTCACCACCTGTGTACCCTCAGTACCGGCTGTGGATGGTCCGTATCGACAGTATGGTGCTCCTTCGGTCCGGATGCAGCACTAGAATTTTTGCTGTGCTGAGAACCAGACCGTGCTCCAGTTGCACGCCGCTGGACATGAGAGGTTGCTTGCCACTGCTGCCGGCGTTTCTGCTGCTGCTGCTGCTGCTGCGGTGCCTGCGTTTGCTGCGCTGGTGAGCCCTGCAATTCGGGGTCACTCATAGCTGCTGGGGAACGCTGGCTGTACTCCATTAGAGCAACTAGCCAGGGAGACAGGTCCCATTTAAATACTCAGCGCGCCGGTTTCCGCGCGCTCCCCGATGCTAGGTTTGCGCATGCGCGAATCCCAGCATGCACCGCGCCGTCCCAGCAAGCTCTGCGCCGCCCAGAATGCCCTGCTTTGACCAGCAGGCATTGCGGCACCCGCGCGTGCGCGTTACCAACCCGGAAGTGCGGCACCATGCCCCTTGATGCTTCATGGTGCGCCGCTCACGCGCGCATTGTCGCGCCGTGCACCACCTATGGAGGGACCCCTCACCGTGGTTTTTGCGGGTGTGTGCCATGTGGAACCCCCACGCAGTGAGGATTCCTCTAGGAGCCGCAGCGCTGCTGCTGCGGTCCTCCGCTCACCCTAGAGACCTACTGATCCCAGCGGTGGCGCATCGGGTGGCCCAGCCTAGCCGAGGCAGGGAACCCCCGCTGCCTGAACCGGTCTGACTGGCCCCGGAATCCAACGACGATCTGAGGTAAGATCTGCTGCAGGTCCCGTCAAGGACAGGAAACCAAACTGATGCGGGAGAGAGGTACCGCCTTTTTATCTGTAGGTTTCCTGTCCTTGGTGGGCGGATCCCCTCTCTCCGTGGTGCCGTCATGGGGGACAGAGAAATAACATGGTATTCCAATAACGCTGCAGTCACCAGCCAGAATTTGTACAAGTACAGGCACAGAGGGCTATTTATTGCATAGAGGATGGGTAAACTGATGCTACAAGGTACCAGATTGTAAGGGAACTTTATAAAGGACAAACGTGGAATAGTTAGACTGGGGAGTTGAGGTGATTATTATTATTATTATTTATTTATATAGCACCATTAATTCCATGGTGCTGTACATGAGAAGGGGTTACATCAAAATACAAATATCACTTACAGTAAACAAAACTAACAATGACAGACTGATACAGAGGGGCGAGGACCCTGCCCTTGCGGGCTTACATTCTACAGGATTATGGGGAAGGAGACAGTAGGTCGAGGGTTGCAGTAGCTCCAATGGTGTTGAGGTGGCTGTGTGGTCTTTACAGGCTGTAAGCTTCTTTGAAGAGATGGGTTTTCAGGTTTCTTTTGAAGGATCCAAAAGTAGTGGATAACCGGATGTGTTGGGGCACTGAATTCCAGAGGATGGGTGATATTCGGGAGAAGTCTTGGAGGCGATTGGATGAGGAGCGAATAAGTGTGGAGGAGAGAAGGAGGTCTTGGGAGGACCGGAGATTACGTGAGGGAAGATATTGAGAGATTAGTGTGGAAATATACGGAGGAGAAAGATTATGGATGGCTTTGTAGGTCAGTGTTAGTAGTTTAAACTGGATACGCTGAGAAATTGGGAGCCAGTGAGGGGATTTGCAAAGAGGGGAAGCAGGAGTGTAGCGAGGAGAGAGATTAATTAGTCGTGCAGCAGAGTTAAGGATGGACTGGAGAGGTGCGAGAGTGTTAGAAGGTAGGCCACAGAGGAGTATGTTGCAGTAGTCGAGGCGGGAGATGATTAGGGCATGCACGAGCATTTTGGTAGAGTGTGGGTTGAGGAAAGGACGGATTCTGGAAATATTTTTGAGCTGGAGGCGACAGGAGGTGGCGAGAGCTTGGATGTGCGGTTTGAAGGACAGGGCAGAGTCAAGGGTTACTCCGAGGCAGCGGATTTTGGGCACAGGGGAAAGTGTGATTTCATTTATTTTGATAGATAGATCAGGTAGGGAAGATATGCGAGATTGAGGAAAGATAATTAGTTCAGATTTGTCCACATTGAGCTTGAGGAAGCGAGAGGAGAAGAAGGAGGATATGGCTGATAGACACCCTGGGATTCTGGAGATCAGAGAGGTGACATCTGGGCCAGAGAGGTAGATCTGAGTGTCATCGGCATATAGATGGTACTGGAAGCCATAGGACCTTATGAGTTGTCCCAGGCCGAGTGTATAGATTGAGAAGAGTAAGGGTCCTAGGACAGAGCCTTGAGGGACACCAACAGAGAGGGGGCAAGATGAAGAGGTAGTATGGGAGATGGAAACGCTAAATGTGCGGTTGGCAAGGTATGAGGAGATCCAAGATAGGGCAATGTCTTTGACCCCAAAGGAAGAGAGGATCTGTAGTAGGAGGCAGTGGTCAACTGTGTCGAAGGCAGAGGACAGGTCTAGGAGGAGGAGTATAGAGAATTGTCTGTTAGCTTTGGCTGTAAATAAGTCGTTAGTAATTTTGGTTAGGGCAGTCTCAGTGGAATGGTGGGGACGGAAGACAGATTGTAGGTTGTCGAAGAGAGAGTTAGATGCAAAGTGAGAGGAAAGTTCAGCATGGACGTGCTGCTCAAGGAGTTTGGATGCAAATGGGAGCAATGATATGGGGCGATAGCTGGACATAGCGCTTGGGTCAAGGGATGGCTTTTTGAGGATAGGTGTGATTGTGGCATGTTTGAAGGCAGAGGGGAAGGTACCAGAAGTTAGTGAAAGGTTGAAGAGATGGGTTAGGGATGGGATTAGTGTGGTGGTGAGGTTGGGGAGGAGTTGGGATGGGATGGGGTCAAGTGCACAAGTGGTGAGGTGTGATTTGGAGAGAAGATGAGCAAGCTCCTCTTCAGAGATTTTGGAGAGTGAAGTTATGGGGTTTGGGCATTGGTCTCTCACAGAAAGGGGTTGTGGTGGTTGGACAACAAAGACTTGCCTTGTTTGGTCTATCTTATTTTTGAAGTGCGTGGCAAAGTCCTCAGCAACGATTAGGGAACTCAGAGGCGGCAGTGGTGGGTGGAGGAGGGAGTTAAAAGTGTTGAACAACTGTTTGGGGTTGTGGGATAAGGAAGATACAAGGGCTGTGAAGTAGGCCTGTTTTGCAGAGGTGAGAGCTGATTTGAATGCCAGTGTTGCTTGTTTGAGTGCACTGAAGTCATCTTGTGAGTGCGTTTTCTTCCAACGCCGTTCTGCAAATCTCGATACTTGCCAAAGCTTTTTAGTGATGCTATTGTGCCAGGGTTGTCTATTGGTTCGTCGCGCTCTGCTATGCATGACAGGGGCAACCGTGTCAATAGCTGATGCAAGAGTGGCATTGTAGAAAGCAGTGGCAGTGTCTGTGTCGTGGAGTGAGGATATAGAGGACAGTGGTAGGATAGAGTCAGAGAGTGTGTGGGTATCTAGGTGTGCGAGGTTCCTGCGTGGGTGTGCATGGTGCTGGACGTGGGTGACAGGTGAAGAGGACAGGGATGAGAAAGTGAGTAGATGGTGGTCAGATAGAGGGAGAGGGGAGGTAGTGAAGTTAGGGAGCATAAACGGGTGAAGACCAGGTCTAATTGTATGTCCGTCTGTGTGGGTGGCTGAGGAGGACCACTGAGTAAGTCCAAAGGATGAAGTAAGGGACAGGAGTTTGGAGGCTGCTGACTGGTGGGTGTCAATGGGGATATTAAAGTCACCCATGATGATGGTGGGAATGTCAGAGAGAAAGTGAAGGAGCCAGGTGGAGAATTGGTCAATAAAGGCAGTGGTCGGGCCTGGAGGTCGGTATATGACGGCCATTTGGAGGTTGTAGGGGGGAGTAGATGCGGACAGAGTGGACTTCAAAAGAGGGGAGGATAAGGGAGGGTAGAGGTGGGATTGGGTTAAAGGTACAGTTAGAAGAAAGGAGAAGGCCCACTCCTCCACCATGTTTGTTGCCAGGGCGAGGAGTGTGGGTGAAGTGGAGGCCACCGTAACATAGTGCAGCAGGGGAGGCTGTGTCAGAGGGTGTCAGCCATGTTTCGGTGATGCCCAGAAAGAAAAGATTTTGAGAGGTAAAGAGGTCGTGAATCACGTGGAGTTTATTGCAGATGGAGCGGGCATTCCATAGTGATCAAGAGAGAGGGTGCAGGGGGGTGGGCGTCATGGGCACGGATTTGAGGTGAGCAAGATTTCGGGTGTTTATATTGGGTTGGGAGCGATAGGAGGGGGTAGTAATGGGAGGTATGAGCTGTGGGGGTCCAGGATTGGGAGATATGTCTCCAGCAGTGAGGAGAAGCAGAGAGAGACAGAGCAGGTGGGAGAAGGAGAGTGGGCGGCTTGCTTTGTGTGTTATTAGGAGAGATCTGAGGTTGAGGAGCAGGTCAGCAGAGGAGGTCAGGTGGGGAGTCAAGAGGGAAGGAGAGATTATTACTTGGTTAGGGGGTGATGGAGTTTGAGGATAGCAAAGGAGAGTGAGGAGTAAGGGAGCCAAAACTGTTAGAGCGTATGTCAGCATGATGAGAATAAGTATGGCGGAAAGGGAATGAAATTTAGTACAGTTATTAACAGTGGTTAATCTTACCTTCTGTTCACTTCTGGCTCATTTCTGGCATATTTCTGCTATAATATTTGTTATTATTCTTTTAGCGACATCCTTATAGAGACAGACCAAGGTCCAGACAGACCTGTGACTCTGAATTTATAACAGGCTAAGGGCTCATGAAATAGGCCAGGTGTGATCAGGAGGGAGGGGCAGCAGGAAGACTGGTCACAGACACAGGAGGGGATTAATTAGAAGTCAGAAGGGAAAATGCAAGGGGAAATAGATCCAAATGGAAAGATAAAGCCAAACTGTGTATTGGCATCAAGGAATTAAAATGAGAAAACATGCAGGGGAAGGGGAAAAAAAAAACAAAAAACAGAAAAAACAGTCATAGCAGCCAGCGGACATACCAGGAAGAAATTGCAGGGTGAGGAAGATCAGGAAAGTTGGGTGATGGTGATGGGATTGGGGTAGCAGCCAGCGGACATACCAGGAAGAAATTGCAGGGTGAGGAAGATCAGGAAAGTTGGGTGATGGGATTGGGGTAGCAGCCAGCGGACATACCAGGAAGAAATTGCAGGGTGAGGAAGATCAGGAAAGTTGGGTGATGGTGATGGGATTGGGGTAGCAGCCAGCGGACATACCAGGAAGAAATTGCAGGGTGAGGAAGATCAGGAAAGTTGGGTGATGGTGATTGACTTGTCTAAAGAAATTTGATTTTAGAGCACGATTAAAATGATGGATGCTGGGTATTAACCAAATTGTCTAGGGTAGTGCATGCCAGACAACTGGTGCAGCATGAGAGAAGTTGTGGATGATGGGAGTGGGAGGTTAGAATTATGAGGATGTTAGTCTTGGGTTATTAACAGAATGGCGGGCATGGGTAGGGTGGTAGACAAGAGATGAGGGAGCCAGGAGGAGATGTAAGGTGGTGCGGAGCACTTTGCTGGTAAGAGAGATACGTTTATATTGGATTCTGTAGCGGATAGGCAACCAGTGCAATGACTGGCACAGGGTTGAGGCATAAGTGTAGTGGCTGTACAGGAATATGATCTTGACTGCTGCATTCAGGATGAATTGGAGAGGGGCGACTTTTTTTTAAGGAGACCAATTAGTAGATAGTTGCAATAGCCAAGATGAGAATAAGAGCAAAAATGAGAGTTTTTGCACAGTCAAAGGTAAGAAAGTTGAATTCTAGAGATGGTTTTGAGGTGTAAGTGACATGAGTGAGCGAGTGACTGGATGTGGGGAGTGAAGGAAAGATCTGAGTCAAATATGACCCAAACACAGCAGGCATGTTACTGGGGAGTAATGATAGAATCATACACGGAAATGTCAATATTGGGTGTAGGTAGGTTAGAAAGGTTAAACATTTTGAGTAGGTAGGTAGTGACAGCCGGGGGGAGGGACTGGAAGAGGTGAGAGAGAATAGGGTCATTGGTGCAGGTAGTAGGGCAGGATGGAAGAGAATGCATGATTTTAGGGGACTGGGAGAAAATTTCTTGTCGGATACAGTAATTTTTTTCTTTAAAATGATTGGCCAGATTGTTAGTTCCCAGTGATTGGTGGTAGGGGGCCTGAACTCTTGGACTGAGGAGGGAATGAAAAGTGTCAAAGAGTCGTTTTGGATTTTTGGATAGTGAGGGCGGTGAAGTAGGTTTGTTAGGAGAGGTGAAGGGTAGAGTTATATATTTTAAGCATAAAGTTATAATGGATGAAATCTTCAGCGAAAAGTTATTTTCTACAGCCGTCTGGTGCACTTGGAGCAAACATGTTTGCAGCTTTTGCCATAGTTGCCTCCATCTGTGCCAAGGTGTTTTGTGTATAGGAGGGGCGGCTTCATCCAAGGCAATTTGCAGGTTTTTATTATAATGAGTCAGGACATGAGGAGATTGGGGCCAATGATGACTGCAAATTCTTCTTAAGTTGCTGGGTATTGATGGCACATATATTTCTGTAAGTGTGACAAGTGAGGGGTGTCCTGAGCGAAGTGATGGTTATTGTGAGAAGGAAAAGCTGTGGTCAGAGAGCAGAAGCGAGGAATTAGTAAGATCATGCACTGAGCAGAGCTGGGAGAAGACCAGGTCCAGCGTGTTCCCATCCTCATGTGTAGGAGACATAGTAAGCTGTGAAAGGATGAGAGAGGAAGTTAGAGAAAGATGAGTAGCAGATTCAGAGAGTGGATTATCAATGGGGATGTTAAAGTCCCCCAACTTGAATGTGTGAGTTTTGTAGGATAACCCCTCCTCATGTACAGCACCATGGAATCAATGGTGCTATATAAATAAATAATAATAATAATAATAGCAAACAAGGGAGCAGGGTAGCAAACTGATCCAGGAGCCAGTGAAAAGGGCCTGGAGGGCGATACACAACAGCCACTTGCAGGGAGTGGGGATGGAAAAGTCTGAGGTGTGGACCTAAAAGATGGGAAGATAAGTGAGGGTATGAGGGTGTGACCTGAAATATACATTTTGTTGAAAGAAGCATACCAACACCTTCACCTTGTCTGTTGTCAGGTCTGGATGTATGTGAAAAATGTAGCCCACCGTACCAGAGAGCAGCATCAGTGGTAGTGGTCGTGTCCGACTGCTGGTTCCAGATTTGAGTAAGAGCCAGAAGGTTAAGAAAATTGGAAAGGAAAAAGTCATCGATGTAGGCGTTTGCAACAAGCTGACCTTGAGTTCCAGAGAGCACAGTTAAAAGAAACAAAAGAAGGCATGCACAGTATATTATATATATTAATGAGATTATCATGGTTTCTGTGTGTAGCAGAGAAGTTAAATTTACTATTACCAGGAAGGCCCTGGTTAGGGGAGATGTCTTTTGCACCTAGGTGAAGGAGACTAGACACAATGTATTCGTAATTGATTCACAAAGACATTTTGACTCGCTTCAAGCATGACTAAGGGCATAATACAATAACAGAAAATCAGAGAGGTCTTTGTGAATCAACAGAAATTGTTTTAATGGATCTACAATAAAGGATATCAATTTTTTTTATATACGCTAAGTGGATGTACCTGTTTTTTCCCAAAAGTTTTTCCTACATTACTGCCAGTCAGTGAGTGCAAAAAAACTTTTTTTTGCTTTCATGTGCTTGTTATTGCTTGCAGCATCGACGTCAAGCAGTATGTTAATAAATATGTATTAATGGTAATAATTATTTTTTTTTACATTCAAGAGGGTCCATGGATCTGATCTGTTTAGCAACTGCAGGTGCATCTCACAAAATTAGAATATCATCAAAAAGTTAATTTATTTCAGTTCTTCAATACAAAAAGTGAAACTCATATATTATATAGAGTCATTACAAACAGAGTCATATATTTCAAGTGTTTATTTCTGTTAATGTTGATGATTATAGCTTACAGCCAATGAAAACCCAAAAGTCATTATCTCAGAAAATTCGAATACTTTATAACACCAGCTTGAAAAAACGATTTGAAAATCTGAAATGTTGGCCTACTGAAATGTATATTCAGTAAATCCACTCAATACTTGGTCGGGGCTCCTTTGGCATCAATTACTGCATCAATGTGGCGTGGCATGGAGGCGATCAGCCTGTGGCTCTGCTGTGGTGTTATGGAAGCCCAGGTTGCTTTGACAGAAGCCTTCAGCTCGTCTGCATTGTGGGGTCTGGTGGCTCTCATCTTCCTATTTATAATACTCCATCTATGGGGTTAACGTCAGGCGAGTTTGCTGCCCAATCAAGCACAGTGATACTGTTGTTTGTAAACCAGGTATTGGTAATTTTGGCAGTGCGGACAGATGCCTAGTCTTGCTGGAGAATGAAATTTCCAGCTCCAAAAAGCTTGTCTGCAGAGGGAAGCATGAAGTGCTCTAAAATTTCCTGGCAGACAGCTGTGCTGACTTTGGTCTTGATAAAACACAGTGGACCTACACCAGCAGATGACATAAATCCCCAAACCATCACTGATTGTGTAAACTTAACACTAGACCTCAAGCAGCTTGGATTGTGTGTCTCTCCATTCTTCCTCCAGACTCTGGGACCTTGATTTCCAAGGCCTAGTGTGAAGTATCCACAATCAATGATGGTTTCGGGAGCCATGTCATCTGCTGGTGTAGCAAAACAAAAAATCAAACTCCAGCACACAAAGGATGAATGAAAAAATTATAAAGTCATGTATTTATTATAAATTCCAAATAATATTTTGATGACGTGAATCCGTCAATAAACACCGCACACGGAAAAGAAAAATTATGTAAATCTTCCTATAACATTCATTATGTCACAGGTAATTATTTCCACAGGCAATTATTTCAACGTTTCGGCTGTTAAGCCTTTTTCAAGAACACATGATATTTATCTGTAATGATATTCAAAAATAAAAAACATCAATGATAAGAGAAAGCAATTGGAAACATGGTGAAAATAAGCATACTTAATATTTGACTATAGTAATAATGGTAATCCCATTGATTTATATAAATCTATGTTATACTGCAATCAACCATAAGATGGCGACGGGGCCAGAAGAGAACATAGAGCCATTAGTCAAACCAGAAGACATTCACAACAAAAGAAAAATGAAGGGGAGGAAAAGAAAGAAGAGTATAATACATAATCGTCTAAGGAATACAATTCCGATGTACATATGGCCTGTAATTCCATTGCACACATGGCATAATAAAGGGTGCAGACATGGATGAATACTAAAAGTGAAATGCTGAAAGAAACCGGTAACTAAGGGAGACAGGATGAGATGGTAAGAATAAAAACCAAAGTGTGAGCTATAGCAGATAAGAAAAAAGATGAGTGAAAGTGCGGGAATATTTACCAGTGACGGGGATCCAGCAGTACGTGGTCCGTGGTGCGGTGAAAGGAAGAGCGCAATGCCGCGCTTATATGTGCCCGGCCGCCGCAGTGAATGAGAGAGAGGAGAGAACTTCCGGGTGCCAGAAGGTCAAGGTCCCCAGTGCGCAGGCGCCAGAAGGGAATAAGGGAGCCGCACGGGGCCAGAAAGAGCCGGATAATGTGCGTAGTTCGCGCATGCGCAGTCAGCGCAATTCGGAGCCAGCCTGTAAAAGAACCAGAATAAGTGTTAGAGGGAAGGGACCTAGGAAACGGAGGAAATAACATAAGAAAAGAAATAGACGGCCCGTCTATTTCTTTTCTTATGTTATTTCCTCCGTTTCCTACGCACATTATCCGGCTCTTTCTGGCCCCGTGCGGCTCCCTTATTCCCTTCTGGCGCCTGCGCACTGGGGACCTTGACCTTCTGGCACCCGGAAGTTCTCTCCTCTCTCTCATTCACTGCGGCGGCCGGGCACATATAAGCGCGGCATTGCGCTCTTCCTTTCACCGCACCACGGACCACGTACTGCTGGATCCCCGTCACTGGTAAATATTCCCGCACTTTCACTCATCTTTTTTCTTATCTGCTATAGCTCACACTTTGGTTTTTATTCTTACCATCTCATCCTGTCTCCCTTAGTTACCGGTTTCTTTCAGCATTTCACTTTTAGTATTCATCCATGTCTGCACCCTTTATTATGCCATGTGTGCAATGGAATTACAGGCCATATGTACATCGGAATTGTATTCCTTAGACGATTATGTATTATACTCTTCTTTCTTTTCCTCCCCTTCATTTTTCTTTTGTTGTGAATGTCTTCTGGTTTGACTAATGGCTCTATGTTCTCTTCTGGCCCCGTCGCCATCTTATGGTTGATTGCAGTATAACATAGATTTATATAAATCAATGGGATTACCATTATTACTATAGTCAAATATTAAGTATGCTTATTTTCACCATGTTTCCAATTGCTTTCTCTTATCATTGATGTTTTTTATTTTTGAATATCATTACAGATAAATATCAGGTGTTCTTGAAAAAGGCTTAACAGCCGAAACGTTGAAATAATTGCCTGTGGAAATAATTACCTGTGACATAATGAATGTTATAGGAAGATTTACATAATTTTTCTTTTCCGTGTGCGGTGTTTATTGACGGATTCACGTCATCGAAATATTATTTGGAATTTATAATAAATACATGACTTTATAATTTTTTCATTCATCCTTTGTGTGCTGGAGTTTGATTTTTTGATGTGCTATTTTTCTCCTAAGCACCATACTATTAGTAGTGAGCACCTCATTTTCTAAATAATCTGCTGGTGTAGGTCCACTGTGTTATATCAAGCAGCACAGCCGTCTACCAGGAAATTTTAGAGCACTTCATGCTTCCCTCTCCCGACAAGCTTTTAGGAGATGGAAATTTCATTCCCCAGCAGGACTTGGCACCTGTCCACACTGCCAAAAGTACCAGTTCTTGGTTTAAAAAACAGTATCACTGTGCTTGATTGGCCAGCAAACTCGTCTGACCTTAATCCCATAGAGAATCTATGGGGTATTGTCAAGAGGAAGATGAGAGACACCAGACCCAACAATGCAGGTGAGCTGAAGGCTGCTATCAAAGCAACCTGGGCTTCCATAACACTTCAGCAGGGCCATAGACTGATCGCCTCCATGCCACACCGCGTTGATGCAGTAATTGATGCAAAAGGAGCCCCGACCAAGTATTGAAAGCATTTACTGAACATACATTTCAGATTTTAAAATAATTCTTCAAGCTGATGTTATAAAGTATTCTAATTTACTGAGATAATGACTTATTGGGTTTTCATTGGCTGCAAGCCATAATCATCAACATTAACAGAAATAAACACTTGAAATAGATCACTCTGTTTGTAATGACAATCTAATAAACGAGTTTCACTTTCAGTTTTGAAGAACTGAAATAAATTAACTTTTTGATGATATTCTAATTTTGTGAGATGCACCTGTATATGGTTAAGCTGCTCTACATTCTTCAGGTATTATAAGATGGATGTTGCTGCTAAGAAGGACTTGTTCTTTCAGTGGCTATCGCTCCATAGGTTTTGTCTTTATGGTCTATTCACACAAACAATTTTCAATTGTTTATGTTGCCCAAATGGAGACAGCACTTGCACTGAACACTGACCTATTAAAGTCAATGGCCAACGTGACGTACAATTTTCCATAGGAATTTTTGAGCAGAGCAGTTAAAAACGCAGAAAGAACTACTCATGAGTTTCATCGTTCCTCTTGTTGCGTTCATCACTTTTCATGTCAACACTGTGGTGGAAGTATAGGAAAATTTAGTTACTGGTAATTCAATTACCCCGTGGCAGGGTACTGCTTATCGGCATTCTATTCAATTCAATAGTAGAGACTAAAAGCAGCTGATCGTCAGTGGTGCCTGGTGTCGGACTCGTACTGATCAAACATTGAGAAAGTTGTGGAAAACTGCTAAGTTTTCTGTAACTTTTTTTAAAAGAATTATGAAAAACAGGTACCATATAGGTAGTGACAGTACCTAAATGAGCCTTAATGATCAGAAAATATCTTTTTCATTTTTTCCTCTTGTTTATGCAGCCATATTGTTTACAATTTTCATTGACTTTGAGTTTTTTTAGCGGGGCACATTGCATTTTTAGTATTGTTTTGGGGTTCATATAAATTAGTGTGTAAATTATAGCATTTTTTGTGATATAAATTTAGAAATAAAAAGATTTTTGGTACTCATAAAATCTCCCTTAGCTTTCAGTGGGGAAACAGGAAACGATGGGAAGTCTGCTACCACCAGGAGGCGTATGACTCAATTTTCACCAATGGTAGCCCAAGAGGCCATCAGACCACCGCAAGTGCATACCAGGATAACAGAACCACTGAAAGCATTCAAACCTCTCAGTGGAGCTGTGGGAGACTGGTAGTGCCGTACAGCTCTGAACAAGTCAGATTGTTTCAGAACCTCTTAGAGAGATGAGCAGTTGAAGTGACTAATAGAAGGAGATCAATCGCCTCATTAAAGTGGAAGGCGGAGAACACACCAGGGAGAAAGGAGGGTGCCACCATTTGGACTCTTGCCTCATGAAAGAGATCACTAAGAAGATAAAATCACCTTAAAGTAGGTCTTTGGCTAAACTCACCTATCAGTATGACTTTGCAATGTGGGAGGAAACCGGAGTACCCAAAGGAAACCCACGCAAACACAGAGAGAACATACAAACTCCTTGCAGATGTCGTCCTTGGTGGGATTTGAACCCAGTACTCCGGCGCTGCAAGGCTGCAGTGCTAACCACTGAGCCACCGTGCTGCCCTGATTGGCTTAAAAGGGTGGAATTGATGGGTGACCAGGACTAAATTGAGGTCTCATGGATCCAGGAGACCAATAAGATGGCCCCAAGTTCACATTGTTCTAGTGGAAAGTTCTGACCTGAGGTTTGGAAGTCAGGTGCTGCTGGAAATCAACAGGTAAGGCAGAGAGCTTGTCCCTAGTAGTCAACCCTGGCTCAAGACCAAAATGCTAAATTTAAAAAGAGAGCCATGTTATTTTCTTCATTGCTTATTTTTTCTACTGTTACCGTGGCATTCAGAGTAGCATCAGTTACAGAGGAAAACAGCTCCTGAAAGTGACAGAATTCACTCAAAGAGTCGATTTTGATCTACTAGGTGATCCAGCAACTCTGCAGTGATGGCAGAAAACAGATGATCATGTTATCGGCATTACCGATGTTTATGTTCACTACATATTGCTAGTTGAGCACTATGTACAACTTTTTAAAATGCAATCTTAGGCTGCAATCATGGCAAAACTACAGGAGAAAACACATTGGCCCCCTCCTTGAAGAAGAGTTTGCTGGAGTAAAATATGCCCAAATAAATTAAACAGATTACCCAGAGGGTAAATGGACCCAAATTGGAGGCTAGCCTCAGTCCCCTGACTAAGCCAGTCATGGCGAAACATGTCGGGGAAGCTATGAGTGAATTTTAATATGATATTAACCGTATACCGGTGACTGCAAGAAAAAAAAAGTCCGATATGCCATTCACTGTCCTCCCATGTGAACGCACATCAGAGGACAGAGAAATAGGGTCCCCAATTGCCCCTGATACTTACCAGTGTCTCCCGATGCTCCTCGGCCCTCCTGCTTCTCCCCATGAGTGTCGCTATCTTTTTCCAGGAAGAAAATGGAGGGCGCACGTACAGTGTGCTCGCCGAAATCTGCCGGCCGGTACCCGGCAACAATAGGAAGATTTTTCCTATTGGTTCATTTTGGACACTGTGATAGACCCTATCACAGTGATCAAAATAAAAAAGTAGTAAATAAACCCCCCCTTTATCACCCCCTTAGTTAGGGAAAAATAATAAAATAAAGAAAATGTATTTATTACATTTTTGAATAAGGGTTAGAGTTGGGCTATAGGGAGTTGGGCTAAAGTGAGGGTTAGGGATGGGGCTAAAGTTAGGGTTGGGGCTAAAGTTAGGGTTGGGATTAGGGTTTGGATTAGTGTTAGGGTTGAGATTAGGGTTTGGATTAGCGTTAGGTTTGGGATTAGGGTTAGGTTTGGATTAGGGTTGAGATTAGGGTTAAGTTTGGGATTGGGGTTAGGTTTGGGATGAGGGTTATGGTTAGGGTTGGGATTAGGGGTAGGGGTGTATTGGGATTAGGGTTAGGTTTGTGGTTAGGGTTGGGATTAGGGTTAGGAGTATGTTGGGGTTAGTATTTTGATTAGAGTTATGGTTAGCGGTGTGTTGGGGTTAGGGTTGTGATTAGGGTTATGGTTGTGATTAGGGTTAGGGGTGTGTTGGTGTTAGGAACCAAGGAGGGACATAGCTTTCCACAAAGTCATAGAGGGGAGGTCCCTTGTTCGAGACACCAGGCCTACGATTTTCTGAACTTTGTCAGGAGCTGACACTCCTGTTTTTTTTAAATCTAGAAGGATACCCAGGTATTCCTGTATTTGGCTTGGCACGGTTTTGGATTTCCCTAGATTCAAATGCCAGCCAAAATTGGTCAAGGAACCCAAGACCTTTTCTAATTGGTTCTTGCAATGCCTGGGTAAGTTGCCTATTATCAGATAATCTTCTAGGTAAGGGACAATTAGGGTATCTTGTTCCCTCAAATATGCCATCACCTCTGCCACTATCTTGGTGAACATAGGTGGAGCTATGGCTAGACCGAATGGGAGGGCTGTGAACGGATAGTGTTTTACCACTCAATTTATAAGGACTGCTACCCTGAGGAATTTCTGATAGTCTCTGTGAATGGGGACGTGATAGTATGCATCCATTAGGACCAGAACTGCCATGAAACAGCCCAGAAACAGCATTTTTACTGCAGTCTTTATTGATTTCATCTTGCAGGTTTGAACTCGATCCCTTCATCAGGCATAGACTAATACAAATTCTGAAGAATCACATATTTATGCACAATACAGCCCAGAAATAATGCCATAGATAAGACAAGTGACATGAAGCAGAACTACCATTATGTAATAAACAGTTGTGTCCATAAATATTGGAACAGTTCATAGATAAGGAGTGTGAATGTTTTATTGTCCTCGGATTTGGGGTCTGGTTCTGTGTTGTGATGCCCCCACAAGGTCTGAGGAGCAAATTCCTTAATTGAGGTAAAAAGACAAATCCATGCGACACAATCATTCCTGCACTGAGTGTGTCAAAGGTGGTCATCAGTTTATATTCCCAGACTCTTCTGTCTCTCTGAGATTTGAAATTACCCTTTAATACAAGTAATGTCATGTCAATGGTACTGTGACCTGGGATACAAAAATGTTTTACCAAAGGTATATCTATTCTTTATTCTCTTATTGTGTGGCGGTGAAAGTTCATCCTTGTTCTCAGTGTTTGCCCTGTCTCCCCTACATATAAGACCCCCAAGTTGGACATTTAGTACAAATAATTAGGTACACCACATTAGATGTGATGCAGATAAGCACCTAGGATCTTGTAGTCCTGATGTGAATTGGGGATCTTTTTCTTGTCCGTGGTCATTATAAATGGACAGGTTTTACATTTTTTCTGGTTGCAAGGATAGGTTCCTGCAGATGTTTGAGAGGACAGGGAGCTTCTGACAATGATACTTCTTAGCTTTGGGGGCTGCCTAAAGCACAGTAATGGGGGTCTGGAAAATTCAATTGTAAGCGGGCATCTTTTTGTAGTAAAGGTTGTAATTTCTGTGCAGCTCCCCTTAGCACCTCCAGATTTGGATTGTAAATGACTACTAGAGGCACAAGGTTATTTTCTTCTTTAGCTTTGTAATGTAGCAGTTGATTCCTTGATATTATAGCTGCTCTTGTAATTTGGTTTTGAATTGTTCTTGGATGGTAGCCCTGATTTAAAAAGGTCTTTCTGAGGTGACCAAGGTGTTCATCCCTATACATGGGGTTGGAACATATACGATTGTATCTGATGGCTTGGCTGTAGACAATAGTTTTTTATGTGTTTTGGATGGAAACTCCCATTTAAGGTATGTTGGGCGGTCGATTGGCTTCTGATACAGGGAGGTTTCCATTTCATTGTTCTGCAGCTTAATGATGGTGTCCAAAAAGTTATTTTCAGTGCTGGAGTAGTTGAGTGTCAAGTTGATGGTGGGATAAAATTGATTAAACTGTTCATGGAACGTCTTTAGCTGTGGCTCAGGCTCCGTCCAGATAATTAAAATATCATCAATGTAGTGGTAGTAGGTCATAGGACATGATGGGACATGAGGATAAAAAGTCGCTTTCAAGCTTGGCCATGAAAAGATTTGCATACTGTGGGGCCATTTTACCTCCCATTGCTGTGCCAGTCTCCTGTACATACACTCACCGGCCACTTTATTAGGTACACCTGTCCAACTTCTTGTTAACACTTAATTTCTAATCAGCCAATCACATGGCGGCAACTCAGTGCATTTAGGCATGTAGACATGGTCAAGACAATCTCCTGCAGTTCAAACCGAGCATCAGTATGGGGAAGAAAGGTGATTTGAGTGCCTTTGAACGTGGCATGGTTGTTGGTGCCAGAAGGGCTGGTCTGAGTATTTCAGAAACTGCTGATCTACTGGGATTTTCACGCACAACCATCTCTAGGGTTTACAGAGAATGGTCCGAAAAAGAAAAAAAATCCAGTGAGCGGCAGTTCTGTGGGCGGAAATGCCTTGTTGATGCCAGAGGTCAGAGGAGAATGGGCAGACTGGTTCGAGCTGATAGAAAGGCAACAGTGACTCAAATCGCCACCCGTTACAACCAAGGTAGGCCTAAGAGCATCTCTGAACGCACAGTGCGTCGAACTTTGAGGCAGATGGGCTACAGCAGCAGAAGACCACACCGGGTACCACTCCTTTCAGCTAAGAACAGGAAACTGAGGCTACAATTTGTACAAGCTCATCGAAATTGGACAGTAGAAGATTGGAAAAACGTTGCTTGGTCTGATGAGTCTCGATTTCTGCTGCGACATTCGGATGGTAGGGTCAGAATTTGGCGTAAACAACATGAAAGCATGGATCCATCCTGCCTTGTATGGAGCATCTTTGGGATGTGCAGCCGACAAATCTGCGGCAACTGTGTGATGCCACCATGTCAATATGGACCAAAATCTCTGAGGAATGCTTCCAGCACCTTGTTGAATCTATGCCACGAAGAATTGAGGCAGTTCTGAAGGCAAAAGGGGGTCCAACCCGTTACTAGCATGGTGTACCTAATAAAGTGGCCGGTGAGTGTATATCTTGTTGTCAAATTCAAAGTAATTGCGGGTGAGGATGAATTTTATAAGTTTCACCACAGAATCAGCATCAGTCCCTGTGTTTTCCAGGAAGAATTTGCAGGCATTTAATCCATCCTGGTGTGGAATATTGGAGTACAAAGATTCCACATCCATGGTGGCCAGGATGATTCCTTCTGGTAGAGGACCTATTGCTGCTAGTTTATTCAATAGGTCAGTTGTGTCCTGAATGTAGCTGGGTGTATCCTTTACCATCCAGAAACCTGCTTAGTAAGGGTGCCCACACATGAAATAATTGGTCTTCCTGGATTTCCAGATTTGTGGATTTTGGGAAGCATGCAGAATGTCCCTATTCTTGGACTTTCTGGTATCAGGTCATCGGCTCTTGTGGATTCGTCAGGAAGACAAGATACCAATTAGTTTACTTCCTTGTAATAGTCCTGTGTAGGATCCGACTCCAATTTTTTGTAGTAGCGTGTGTCCATAAGTTCCTTCATATAGTCTGATGTGTTCATCATGACTATTGCACCACCCTTGTCAGCAGGTTTAATGATGATTTCTTTGTTGGTTTTCAAAGACTATGTCCTTTCTCTCCTGGGCACTGATGTTGGATGCTTGTCTCCTGTTAGTAACTATGATGGTGGATTTTATCAAATGTCTGAAGGAGGCTATATATTTATCCAAATAAGGGCTGAGTCCAGGTGTAGGTGTCCAATCTGACGTCTTCTTGATTGTTAGGATGCCTTTTCCTTCAGTTTGAGTGTTTTCTGAATCTTCTGTATCATTGAAATATTCCCTCAGGCGCAGTCTCCTGAAAAAATGTTCAATATCACTGCAGAGTTGTTTTATCAAGGGCCTATCCAGGGTCTATGCCTGATGAAAGGACCTGAGTTGTCTCGAAAGCTTGCAATTTGTTACCATCTTTTCAGTTAGCCATTAAAAGGTATCAACCAGTGAGGACTCTCAATTCTAAATATTCTATTATCATTCTGAACATTCCATCTGGCTTTCCCCTCAGGAACAGGGGGAAGTAGAATCCTTTGCCTTTTTCCTGGCGAGGGACATCTTGAAGGGCTGCTTTCTCTATCAGACCCAGAACCTCCTGCTCTAAGGCTATTTGCTCTTAATTTGAAGACCTCTGGGGTGTCATTATGAAATCTGGACGGGGAGTGGAAGTGAAGTTTTAGAACTGATTTTATCAGTTCCAATATCCAAGCTGTTGGATATTCTTTCCCAGGTCAAAAGAAAGCGAGATAACCTTCCTCCCACCAGGGGGAAACCCTCATTGGGATGACTTATTGTTGTCATTGGGGGGGTGGCCTGTTGAACACAAATCCCTTGGTCTTAGGGTACCGTCACACAGTGCAATTTTGATCGCTACAACGGCACGATTCGTGACGTTCCAGCGATGCATTTACGATATCGCTGTGTCTGACACGCTACTGCGATCCGGATCCCCGCTGAGAATCGTACGTCGTAGCAGATCGTTTGAAACTTTCTTTCGTCGTCTAGTGTCCCGCTGTGGCGGCATGATTGCATTGTGTGACACAGGTTGTATACGATGTGCGCACAGTAACCAACGGCTTCTACATCGCAAATACGTCATGAAATTATCGCTCCAGCGCCGTGTATTGCAACGTGTGACCGCAGTATACGACGCTGGAGCGATACTTATACGACGCTGCAACGTCACGAATCGTGCCGTCGTAGCGATGAAAATGGCACTGTGTGACGGTACCCTTACGTCTTCTGTCTTCCCACTTATCCTGGTTCCTGGGGTGCTTTCTCCAGATATATTTCCTACACCAAAAATATTTTTTATAAGAGGGATTGGAGAAAATAGGGAAGTGTTTCTTGTCCCCCGCTTTATCCAAAATATCATCAAGCATAGGGCCAAACAAGAATTTGCTCTCACAGGGGATCGAGCAAAGCCTTGACTTTGTCTGGAGATCTCCTGGCCAACACTTAAGCCAGAGGGCTCACCAGGCTGCGTTGGAGAAGGCTGTCGATCTGGTTGCCAGCCTGACCGAGTCCGCTGATGCATCCACCAAGAAAGCAACAGCTTCTTTCATTACTGGGATGGAGTCTAATATAGTATCCATAGTTGTTTTCTCCTTTAGGCCGGGGTCACACTTGCAAGTGCAATGCGAGAAACTCGCATGAGTCTCTCGCATCAATACCTGGCACTGCCGCTGGCACTTGGCACCGGAGAGCGCAGCAATTGCCACATCCCGTTTTGGTGCCTTCTCGCAAAAACAACACACCCGGTCATCTAATGGATATTTCCTCTTTGGGGATATAAGGTCCTTTCTCTCTGGTTTCTTCCACTCATTTTTAATTAGAGATTGGATTTTCTTATGTAGCGGGAAATAACTTTTTTTTGTTCTAACCCAACAAATAATGTCCTGCACTGATCTTTTTGGACAATGGTCTACCAGCCCCATAGTTTTCCGCTGTTTTTTCCCCTTATCCTGAAGGGACATAAAGGTATTTTCTATTTTATTTAAGACCTAAGATGTGAGGAAAATCTTGGAGTCTCTTCACAGATAGTTTGCTCTATGCAGGAGTTGCAGTCTTTTTTCCCACATAGTAGGTAACTCTTCCGTGCAGAGTGCACAGGTGTCCTGTGTTTAGTCTTGCCCATACTTTTCCTTCCCTAAAGAGAGAAGAGAACAGGGGGGACCCTAATTATAAAGTGGATTTTCATGTAGATCACTTACCATTCTGACAGGAGAAAGGCTACTGGGTTAAGAGGAGGAACCATTCTTGTAGATGGGTTCTCTCTTGCGCTCGATGCCACACTAGTGTCCTTGCTGCGCTGGAACGATCTGCCTGAATGCCCACTCCCACTGTCACCATGCTCCTGGTGATGGGAACTTGATGTCCCGTTATTTTCTTCTGCTGTCACAGCCACTGCTGCTGTGGTGACTGGCCATGCAGAGCCTGCATCTCCGGATGCTCCTGATCGCTCATGGAAAGGGGGAAGACTGCCAGAGCTCTATTAGAAGCACTGCCTTTAGTGCTTCCTGTGTTTAAATATGCTCTGGCACCTCTCCCGGCACACCTGCTGCCTAGTGCATAATCTATGATGCCCACACACCTTCCACAGCCGCCTCCGGGAGGGAAGCGCATGTAAAGTAAGCTGCGGAGACACCATCACGTGTTTCTCAACGCAAGCAATGAATAGCCAGGCCTTTCTCCAGGAAGGAACAACCACGGGAAGGGCAGCATCCAATAAAGGAGAATATCCAATAAAGGAAGACCTCCTATGCCAAGCATGGTATCCATCCACAAACAGCTGTTTCGGGGTTTTTGCCCCTCATCAGTGTGGAGTAGGAAACTGGCTATTAGGAGCAGTGCCTGGTGAAAGGCTATGAAGGAACAGATGAATGACCTCGGGGAGACCAAAACATCCAACACTGCGGACACACCATCACGTGTTTCTCAACGCAGTGATCCAGAACACTGCCCCCATCCCTTATGGGAAATATGCAAACGCATGTAAAGTAAGCTGCGGAGACACCATCACGTGTTTCTCAACGCAAGCAATGAATAGCCAGGCCTTTCTCCGGGAAGGAACAACCACGGGAAGGGCAGCATCCAATAAAGGAGAATATCCAATAAAGGAAGACCACCTATGCCAAGCATGGTATCCATCCACAAACAGCTGTTTCGGGGTTTTTGCCCCTCATCAGTGTGGAGTAGGAAACTGGCTATTAGGAGCAGTGCCTGGTGAAAGGCTATGAAGGAACAGATAAATGACCTCAGGGAGACCAAAACATCCAACACTGCGGAGACACCATCACGTGTTTCTCAACGCAGTGATCCAGAACACTGCCCCCATCCCTTATGGGAAATATGCAAACGCATGTAAAGTAAGCTGCGGAGACACCATCACGTGTTTCTCAACGCAAGCAATGAATAGCCAGGCCTTTCTCCGGGAAGGAACAACCACGGGAAGGGCAGCATCCAATAAAGGAGAATATCCAATAAAGGAAGACCACCTATGCCAAGCATGGTATCCATCCACAAACAGCTGTTTCGGGGTTTTTGCCCCTCATCAGTGTGGAGTAGGAAGGGAGGGAAGCGGCGCATCTGCAGAAAGAAACCTGTGCACACTCGTAAAATTAGAAACATATCTTTATTGTGACAATAAAGCTGTTTCTAATTTTACGTGTGTGCACAGGTTTCTATGGATTGGTCTTTTTCTCAATTTGTGCATAGCTTCTTTCCACGCATTCTGTGGCACCTTGGTTACTATTAATATATTATCGATTAAATTGTTGTGCGCCCGATATTAAATTTCGTGCAGACAGAAACCGGCCCATACACCGGTGGTGAGATGCGCGCCTGCCCCGATTGTATTACCCAGTCATGTATTGCGGCAGCGCCGCGTCATAGGGGCACGTGTGCACTAGATCCCAGAAGTGCAAGGCCCGCGTCCGTCCTCAGTCCCAGCGTTGGCAGGCTGCCTGCAGAGCCATGAGGATTCCCGGTGGAGACGGCCTCAGCATGTAAAGGATTCCAGGAGAGGCATCATCCATCAAGCCTCTTCTCTGCTGCCTCTCCCCCACACTCTAAAGGCTCACTGACCCCAGTGGTAGTGCCTCAGGACACCGTGCCAGCCGATGCAGGGAACCCCCGCTGGCTGGATCAGACTGGCCGGGCATGGCATCCCATGACGTTCCCAGTTATGTCTTTCCTTGTAGGTATGCCGACTGTAAGTTCCCTGTCAAGGACAGGAAACCAACTGATGTGGGAGAGAGGTACCTGTCCTTGAAGGGCAGATCCTGTCTCTCCGTGGTGCCGTCATGAGGGAAGGAGAAACCACTATTTGGGCGCATGGCAGAGCTAGGAAGGGAAGGAGTGCCATTTGACTTCTTGAATGCAAAACTTGCAGGAACTATTGGCGGACACCATGTCTCGTTTGGAGAGCCACTGGTGTGCCTAAACAATGAATATCCCCCAACAAGTGACACCATTTTGGAAACCAGTCCGATCAGCGAACTGATCTAGATGTGCAGTGAGCACATTGAACCCGCAGGTGCTTCACAGACGTTTATAATGTTGAGCCGTAAAAATAAAAAATCAAATTTTCCCCACAAATATGTTTTTAGCACAAAATATTGCATATTCATAAGGGTAATAGGAGAAACTGCACCATACAATTTGAAGTGCAATTTCTCTTGAGTACGCCGATACCCAATATGATAGAGAAAACTACTGTTTGGGCACGACAGGGCTCAGAAGAGAAGGAGCATCAGTTGACTTTTTGAATGCAAAATTTCCTTTAATCATTAGCGGATTTCATGTCCCATTTGGTAGAGCCCCTGATGTGCCTAAGCAGCGAAAAACCCCACAAGTTACCCGATTTTGGAAACTTGACCCCTCCAGTAATGTACTTAGATGCGTTGTAAGCACCTTGAACCCCCAGATGCTTCACAGAAGTTTATAACATTGAGCCATGAAAATAAAAAAAATCACATTTTCCCCACAAACATGTCATTTTGGCCCAAAATTTTGCATTTTCATGTTTGTTGTGCAATTTCTCCTGAGTATGCTGATACCCTATATGTAGATGAATACTACTTTTCAAGCACAGTGAAAAGCTCAGAAGGGAAGAGGCGCCATATTAGAGTTCAGCTTTTGCTGAAATGGTTTGAGGGTGCCATATAACATTGGTAGAGCCCCTGAGGTGCCAGAATAACAGAACCCCCCCTATATGTGAACTCATTTTACAACCTACACTCCCCAATGAATTCATCTAGGGGTGCAGTGATCATATTGACACCACATGTGCCTCACAAAATGTTATACCACTGAGCAGTGAAGAAAGAATAAATTACATTTTTATCACTAAAATGTTGTTTTAGTCCCAAGATTTTAATTCTTCTAAGGGCTAATAGGATTTTTTTTTACACAGTGCAAACAAAGCTCAGAAGCCAAGGAGAGATTTTACTGTTATGATTTGCAGGTGCCATGACCTACTGGGAGAGCCCATGAGGTGCCAAAACAGCAGAACTTCCAGTAAGTGACCCCATTTTACAAACTACTCCTCTCAACAAATTCATCTGGGGGTGCAGTGATCATATTGACACCATGGGTGTGTCACAAAATTTTATACCATTGGGCAGTGAAAAAAAAAACCCTCAATTTTTATCACCAAAATTTGTTTTAGCCCCAGAAGTGGGTAAAAATAGCACCAAAATTTGTCTCACAATTTTTACTGAATGTGGCAATACCCCATATGTGGCTGCACAGTACTACTTAGCCATACAGAGACTCTCGGTAGGAATGGAGCTCTATTTGCCTCCTGGAGCGCAGATTTTCCTAGAACAGTTTGCAGACTCCATATACAGAGCCCCTAATTGCTAGAAGAGCAGAATCCCCCCTCAAGTGACCCCATTTTGGAAACTATACCCCTTGGGGAATTTATCTACAGGTGTAGTGATGATTTTGACTCCATGGGTAGTCTCCAGAAACAAGCAGCAATGAACGTTGCCGAGTAAAAATTTCAAACTGCCGTTGTAGTGACCAATACGTTGCAGTCACCAGTACATTATGCCCAGCCTGTGCTTCTGGAGGCATGCGCCCATAAGTTAGACGGGCTCTCATCGCTTCAGAAATGCGAAACGTGGACGCAATATGTGGTTTAACTACACTGTGGGGCTCAGAAGGGAAGTGGGCATTTGGATTTGAGATTGGAGAATTTGCTGAATTTCTTTTGGCGGGTGAGGAGCCATTTCACTTTCCCAGAGCCATTGTGCTACCAGTAGCGTGGAAGCCCCCTATATTTTCGTTAACAGATGACAGATCTGAGTGGGGACTTGCTTTTTATGTAGATTGAGTTGAAGCTTTTATTGGGAACATTTTACATAACATTTGGGATCACAGTTATCCGGTGCTCTACGCTAACCACTTACTTTGAGGTTTCAAAGGGCAGAGTCAGCCTGCAGTATTTCTCGTGGGAGAATCGCATGGTAAACCTCGTACTGGCTGTCGGCTCTCCTGACCTGAGCTTGACAGCTGCATAGTAATCCATCACGCTGTCTTGCTCAGGTCAGGAGAGGTCACAGGCCAGTCTGTGCAGTGTGATGCCATTCTCGCAAGAGAAATATGGCAGTCTGACAAATCTCTGAGGTGATTCAGATGAAACCCCCAAGGGATCCATTTACTATAATGAGGCAGCAGAGTTAGGGCTCATACTCACTTACGTGAGACTTGGATGTGTCTCGCACGGCAATACCCGGCATTGCAGCTGTCACTCAGATCGGAGCGTGCGGCTGCATAGGAATACATGTAGCTGCACGCTCCTCTGTGCCAGGTGCAGTGCCGGGTATTGCCCTGCGAGACTCATCCGAGTCTCGCGCAAGTGAGTATGAGCCCTTACTCTGGACTCTGTTCAGCAGTTTCCTTCCTTTCTGAAGTGCACAAAACTGTGGCCTACGGTACTTTTATGCAATCCTAAAAAGACAGACACTGCCGGTTCACAGGTCAGACGACATCCATAGTGCCTCCATCTGCCTCATTATAGGGAATCCTCCCCCAGAGGTTCTGTCTGAATCACATATTTCAGAGATTTACACAGAAACCCCGATGGAAGTGCTCAGCACAGAGCGCAGGATAAATGTGCGCCAAGTATTACTGTGATCTTTGGGACGCAGAATGAAAAAAAATCAACAGAAGGTGAAGAATTGGTTTTATTTACTTTTTACGCCGTTCCTCGTGCGGTATAAATGATTAGGCAACTTTATTCTTTGGGTCGGTGCGAATACAGTGATACCAGATTTATATCGGGTTTTTATGTTTGGCTGCTGTCACACACTAAAAGATGCTTTTTATAGCAGTAAATAGTTTTTGCATCACCACATTTTGAGAGCTATAATTTTTCCATATTTTGGCCCACAGAGTCATATGAGAGCTTGTCTTTTTCAGGACGAGTTAACGTTTTTATTGTTACCATTTTCGGGCACATGACATTTTTTGATCGCTTTCTATTCCGATTTTTGGGAGGCAGAATGAACAAAAACCAGCAATTCAGGATTTTGTTTTCAGGGTTATGCCATTCCGTGTGTGGTAAAATTGATAAAGCAGTTTTATTCTTCAGGTCAGTACGATTACAGTGATACCTCATTTATATAGTTTTTTTTATGTTTTGGCGCTTTTACACACAAAAAAAAATATTTTGTAGACAAAATTATTTTTGCATTGCTTTATTCTGGGAGCTATATCTTTTTTATTTTTCTGCTGATGGAGCTGTATGGTGGCTTGTTTTTTGCGGAACAAGATGATGTTTTCAGCGGTACCATGTTTATTCATTTTTCGACTTTTTGGTTATGTTTTATTTCACTTTTTGTTCAGCAGTATGATGATAAAGCTTTGTTTTTTTCCTTGTTTTTTATTTACCGTATTTTTTATGGTGTTCACTAAAGGGGTTAACTAGTGGGACAGTTAACCCAATCTAAAGACAGAGGTGCTATCAACCCTCTGTGGCTCCCAGAATGCTGCAAACTCAATTCAATCACAGCATTTCAGGGGTTAAAGTGCCGGCAGCGGTGCGGGACCACTCCTGGCATTTCTTGTCGGGTATCAGCTGTGAAAATCAGCCAACACATGGCGACTATCGCCCTTGTGAACTGGCGATCACAAGGATGTAATAATCCGTCCCTGGTCAAATAGGCCCAGGTCACATAGGCCCAGGTCACATAGACGGATTAATACATCCAATGTCAGAAGGGGGTTAATCTAGGTAGAAGATATATTCGCTTTATATTCCATAGAAAAGTCCCAAAGAAATGCTCCACAGTAATACCACCTAAGTTATTTTAATGTTTATCTGTTAGACCATATTAATTCATTACAATAAAAGTCAAGTTTTAATCACACTATCCTTTAAGTTGGGTCCATTTACCCTCATGGTAATCTTGTTAGTGTGATATCTCATCCTTAAAGGGTTTTGCTAGACACTCAGTTTTCTATTCCAAATTAATTAAACGTGACGCGCCTCTTCATGGATTTGGTACATCTTTCACCTGCCGTGTGCCACCGCACAAAATGTACTCAAAGACTATTACAACCGCTTGATGAATCGGGGCCGTGGTGTGGACCTGCTTACCTCGCTCACACACAGGTATTGACAGAGCTCAGATTCATCTCTGTTACATAAGCTTCTTTCAGAATGGGCAGCATAAATCGTCTAATAAATTCATTACTCTCTAGGATTTTTTTTCAAACACTACAGGAATAAATTATATTCAGTGTAATGCTTGGTGCAGGACCTGAGGGAGGTAGAAGATGTCTTCCATGTCATGAACCCCACATTAGACCCTGCCTAAATTCATGACACCATAAACTTTGTCTAGACAATCTTAATGTTTTTCATAGCTGCATTTTTAGAAAGCCAAGCCTAACTTTCCCCACATTTTTATTTGGCTTATTTTGTGCCAGAAAGTTTGGACCACAAGGTCACGATAAATGGACAAACCACAGAAAGACCCTAAAACATTCCTGCCGGCAGCTCATATGTGGGAGAATAAAGCGATCAGCAGTCCGAAAACGGGCATGCCCTGTCTACATCATTCCCGATGATCAGGTAATACTCAGTAGTAGATAATATATACAGTCATGACCAAAAGTGTTGGCACCCTTGAAATTGTTCCATAAATAAAGTAGTTCTCAGAGAAAATTATTGCAATTACATGTTTTGTTAAATACAGGGTTATTTCCTTGTGTGTATTGGAACAATTAAAAAAAAAAACATAGAAAAAAGGTAAACTGTACATAATTTCACACAAAACTTCAAAAATGAGCTGCACAAAATTGTTAGAACCCTCAACTTATATTTGGTTACACACCCTTTGGTATAAATAACTGCAATCAATCGCTTACCAACAAGCTTCTTATACCTATCACCTGGAGTTTTGGACCACTCTTCTTTTGCAAACTGCTCCAGAGGTCTCTCATATTTGAAGGCTGCCTTCTCCCAACAGCAATTTTAAGATCTCTCCACAGGCATTCAAAGGGATTTACATCCAGACTCATAGCTGTCCACTCCAGAACTCACCAGCACTTTGTTTCCATCCATTTCTGGGTGCTTCTTGAAGTATATTTGGGGTCATTGTCCTGCTGGAAAACCCATGACCTAGGACACAAACTCAGCTTTCTGACACTGGGCACTTCACTGCCAAGCAAATAAGGTAGCACACTGCAGCGCTAAAACATGCAAACATGAAATATGAAAACTAAACCGCATTACTGCACTAGAAATATGAAAAATGAGAGCGTTTAGCGCATAAAAATGGCCAATTTTATGTGTACCTGGTAGCCACTTTACGGCATCTCTCTTATACCAGGTCCTACGCTTGCCTTCCTCACTGAGAATAAACGTCTCCATGTGAATGGGTACCTATGAAAACCTCTTCCTAGACTCATATTCTCTATCTCTGTGGAGGGGTACTGGACCTGCTGCAATTAAAACACCTGTGACTAGGAGGCAGAGTGCTCGGTCAGAAGGCTAAATAATACATTTGAAAAAACTGACCGTCACATCCAAACATAGATCAAGTGTGAACAGGTGCTGAACCTAGAGTAACCAACTCCTATACAGCCAAGCAAATAAGGTAGCACACTGCAGCGCTAAAACATGCAAACATGAAATATGAAAACTAAACCGCATTACTGCACTAGAAATATGAAAAATTAGAGCGTTTAGCGCATAAAAATGGCCAATTTTTTGTGTAACTGGTAGCCACTTTACGGCATTTTCAAATGGGCACTACACTGTGACCATGAACCTCTGGTATTCATCAGATTTATGATGCACCTTGCATACAGTCAAGGCACCCAGTGCCAGAGGCAGCAAAACAACCCCAAAACATCTTTGCATTTCCACCATATTTGACTGTAGGTTCTGTGTTCTTTTCTTTGAAGGACTCATTCTGTTTAAGGTAAACAGTAGAATGATGTGATTAATCAAACAGCTCTATCTTCGTATCATCTGTCCACAAGATGCTTTCCCAGAATGATTTTGGCTTACTCACATATATTTTAACAAACTGCAGTCTAGCTTTATTATGTCTCTGTGTCAGCAGTGGGGTCCTCCTGGGTCTCCTGCCATTGAGTTTAATTTCGTTCAAATGTCGACAGATAGTTCTCGCTGACACTGATGCACCCTGAACCTGCAGGTCAGCTTGAAATTCTTTGGCACTTGATTGGGGCTGCTTATCCACCCTCTGGACTATCCTGCGTTGCAACCTTTCATCAATTTTTCTCTGTTGTCCATGTCCAGAGAGATTAGCTACAGTGCCATGGGTTGTAAACTACTTAGTTATGTTGCACACTGTGGACAAATAAACATCAAGATCTCTGCAGATGGACTTGTAACCTGATTGTTGATATTTTTCAGCAATTTTGGTTCACTAGTCCTCAGACAGTTCTCTTCTCCTTTGTTCTACATGCTTAGTGTGGCACACACTGCAAAGATTGAGTCAACTTCTCCCCATTTTTATCTGGTTTCAGGTGTGATTTTCATATTGACAACACCTGTTACTTGCCACAGGTATATTTGAACAAGCACCACATGCTTGAAACAATGTTGTTTACCCACAAGTTTGGAAAGGTGCCAACAATTTTATCCAGCCCATTTTTGGGATTTAGTGTGAAGTTATGTCCAATTTGCCTTTCTTCTTCTGTTTTCGTTTTAGTCGTTCCAATACACACTAAGGAAATAAACATGTGTATAACAAAATATGTGTACTTGCAATAATTTTCTGGGAGAAATACTTCTTTTTCTGGTACAATTTTAAGGATGCAAACACTTTCGGCCATGACTGTAACGGAAAAATCACAAATACAAAAAGTACCTAAAATTACTCAATTTATTATTTAATCTTTAGTTAGTAAAACAAATGTATACATATATACAAATCTGGATATAAAAATAGACAACACGTTGTAAAGAGGAGAAGAAAAATAACTTTGCATCACTTTCCTGCTATTTTATGTATTATTTACACACTAATGATTATGCTGCAAAACTGACCAAAAATGTAAGAGTGCAAATCATCACGGGGTGTATCTTTTACCCCTTCTTTTTATTTTTTTGCAAGCCCTTCTTGTGGCAAGGTGAGTATAGGCCTTATTAGACTGATCTACAGATTTTTTTTAGCTTAGACTACACATTTTTGAAAAGAAGTGAATATGATAAAAAGGAGGTAGTAGGCATCACCAGCTGACCACGCTCTTCTATGTACATCTGATTCTTGTCCTTTATTGGGAAGCATATACCCTCACTGTGAGATGACCCATGTTGTTAAAATTGACACTGCCGGAAAGTAATGATTTTTTTTTTCTTAATCAAGTTTCTGGAAGCTACTGGCACATTTGTTTGAGGCCTTGAACAGGTAAGCATCTCTGCCTGTAAACTGGTGTTTTTTTGTTTAGAATAGTGGAGATTTTTCCTCTTATGGTGTTTTTTCACATTTGTTTGATCCATAGGTTACAATTAATTATGCTGAGATTTTCTCTATATCCTCTGTTTGTTTGCTTTTTTGCAGAGCAATAATACATTAGGATTATGGACCATAGGAGGGTAATACTGTTTCCCATGGTGGGATAAATTAATTTTATATACACAAATATTAAAGTCAAAATTTTGGATTGATCTAAGGTGGCGGCTTTATATTGTCAAGATCTGCAGTTTTAATGAAGAAACTCTAAAGATGCTCACGTTGCAGCAATCTTAGAGACGTCATGCTGCACGTTTTTTCTGTAAATCTTTGGTTGCATATGACCTTGCAAAGAAGAAGTGTCAGATTATAAATTCCCTGGGTTTCCAGTAGTTTTGCTGTGTCTTCGTGATGAAGTATCCTGTGTCTTGCTAATAGGGTTACTGATTTTTGAAGAGCCGGGTACTCCGCTTCCTTTGCTCAGGGGGGAGTTCATTGGGGAGGAGGAGTTTAAATGGATAAAATCGGAAGCTCCATAAGTTCTTAAGAGAGGTGCTGGAAGGGTGCTGTTCGGCTGGTGACCTGCAGAAACAGAAATAGGAAAAACGCAATTAGCCAGAAAATATGTAAATGAGAAGTTAAAAGTGCATAGATATATATATATACACACACACACATATACATACTGCTCAAAAAAATAAAGGGAACACTAAAATCCCACATCCTAGATATCACTGAATGAAATATTCCAGTTGTAAATCTTTATTCATTACATAGTGGAATGTGTTGAGAACAATTAAACCTAAAAATGATCAACGTAACTCACAACTAATATCCCACAGAGGTCTGGAGTTGGAATGATGCTGGAAAATGAAGTTACAGGCTGATCCAACTTCAGTGGAAATGCCTCAAGACAAGGAAATGATGCTCAGTAGTGTGTGTGGCCTCCACGTGCCTGTATGACCTCCCTAAAACGCCTGGGCATGCTCCTGATGAGGCGGCGGATGGTCTCCTGAGGGATCTCCTCCCAGACTTGGACTAAAGCATCCGCCAACTCCTGGACAGTCTGTGGTGCAACGTGACGTTGGTGGATGGTGCGAGACATGATGTCCAGATGGGTTCAATCAGATCCATGTCTGGGCAACGGGCGGGCCAGTCCATAGCTTCAATACCTTCATTTTGCAGGAACTGCTGACACACTCCACCTACATGAGGTCTGGCATTGTCCTGCATTAGGAGGAACCCAGGGCCAACCGCACCAGCATATGGTCTCACAAGTGATATGAGAATCTCATTTCGGTACCGAATGGCAGTCAGGCTACCTCAGGCGAACACATGGAGGAGGGGCTGTGCGGCCCTCCAAATAAATGCAACCCCACACCATTACTGACCCACTGCCAAACCGCTCATGCTGAAGGATGTTGCAGGCAGATCACTCTCCACGGCGTCTCCAGACTCTCTCACGTCTGTCACATGTGCTCAGTGTGAACCTGCTTTCATCTGTGAAGAGCACAAGGTGCCAGTGGCGAATTTGCCAATCCTGGTGACCTGTGGCAAATGCCAAGCGTCCTGCATGGTGTTGGGCTGTGAGCACAACCAGCATCTGTGGACGTCAGGCACTCAGACCATCCTCATGGAGTCGGTTTCTAAAAGTTTGTGCAGACACATGCACATTAGTGGCCTGCTGGAGGTCATTTTGCAGGGCTCTGGCAGTGCTCCTCCTTGCACAAAGGCTGAGGTAGCAGTCCTGCTGCTGGGTTGTTGCCCTCCTACGGCCCCCTCCACATCTCCTGGTGTACTGGCCTGTCTCCTGGTAGCGCCTCCAGCCTCTGGACACTACGCTGACAGACACAGCAAACCTTCTTGATGTGCCATCCTGGATGAGCTGCACCACCTGAGCCACTTGTGTGGGTTGTAGAGTCCGTCTCATGCTACCACGAGTGTGAAAGCACAACCAACATTCAAAAGTGACCAAACATCAGCCTGAAAGCATTGGTACTGAGATGTGGTCTGTAGTCCCCACCTGCAGAACCACTCCTTTATTGAGTGTGTCTTGATAATTGCCAATAATTTCCATCTGTTGTCTATTCCATTTGCACAACAGCATGTGAAATTGATTGTCAAACAGTGTTGCTTCCTAAGTGGACAGTTTGATTTCACAGAAGTTTGATTTACATGGATATATATTCTGTTGTTTAAGTGTTCCCTTTATTTTTTTGAGCAGCGTATATATACCACATATAGATGTATATATATATATATATATATATATATATATATATATATATATATATATATACATACACACAGTGAGATAAGTATTGAACATGTCAGCAATTTTCTAAGTAAATCTATTTCTGAAGGCGCAATTGGCATGAAATTGTGACCAGATGTCAGTAACAACCCATCCAAATCTACACAGGCAAAAATACCAAACCATAAATGTCCATAAATTATGTGTAATAATGGGAAATGACACAGGGAGAAAGTATTGAACACATGAAGAATGAAAAAGACATAGAAAATCATGGCATCAGCTGAAATCTATCAGTAATTAGAAAGCAATCCTGCCACTTAGTGAAAAATAATGTAAGCTGGTTCAACTGATGGCCTATAAAAAGATGTCTCATTACCAAGGTGCAACACAAGAAACATCTCATGCTGTTTAACCCCTTTCTGACATCTGACGTACTATCCCGTCGAGGTGGGGTGGGCCCGTATGACCACCGACGGGATAGTACGTCATACGCGATCGGCCGCGCTCACGGGGGGAGCGCGGCCGATCGCGGCCGGGTGTCAGCTGCATATCGCAGCTGACATCCGGCACTATGTGCCAGGAGCGGTCACGGACCGCCCCCGGCACATTAACCCCCGGCAGACCGCGATCAAACATGATCGCGGTGTACCGGCGGTATAGGGAAGCATCGCGCAGGGAGGGGGCTCCCTGCGGGCTTCCCTGAGACCCCCACAGCAACGCGATGTGATCGCGTTACTTCGAGGGTCTCCTACCTCCCTCCTCGCCGCAGGTTCCGGATCCAAGATGGCCGCGGCATCCGGGTCCTGCAGGGAGGGAGGTGGCTTACCGAGTGCCTGCTCAGAGCAGGCGTTGGTAAGCCTGCAGCCCTGCACAGCAGATCGCCGATCTGACAGAGTGCTGTGCACACTGTCAGATCACCGATCTGTAATGTCCCCCCCTGGGACAAAGTAAAAAAGTTAAAAAAAAATTTTTTCCACATGTGTAAAAAAATAAATAAAAAATAAATTCCTAAATAAAGAAAAAAAAAAAATATTATTCCCATAAATACATTTCTTTATCTAAATAAAAAAAAACAACAATAAAAGTACACATATTTAGTATCGCCGCGTCCGTAACGACCCAACCTATAAAACTGTCCCACTAGTTAACCCCTTCAGTAAACACCGTGAGAAAAAAACAAAAAAAAAACGAGGCAAAAAACAACGCTTTATTACCATACCGCTGAACAAAAAGTGGAATAACACGCGATCAAAAAGACAGATATAAATAACCATGGTACCGCTGAAAACGTCATCTTGTCCCGCAAAAAACGAGCTGCCATACAGCATCATCAGCAAAAAAATAAAAAAGTTATAGTCCTGAGAATAAAGCGATACCAAAATAATTATTTTTTCTATAAAATAGCTTTTATCGTATAAAATCGCCAAAACATCAAAAAATGATATAAATGAGGTATCGCTGTAATCGTACTGACCCGAAGAATAAAACTGCTTTATCAATTTTACCAAACGCGGAACGGTATAAACGCCTCCCCCAAAAGAAATTCATGAATAGCTGGTTTTTGATCATTCTGCCTCACAAAAATCGGAATAAAAAGCGATCAAAAAATGTCATGTGCCCGAAAATGTTACCAATAAAAACGTCAACTCGTCCCGCAAAAAACAAGACCTCACATGACTCTGTGGACTCAAATATGGAAAAATTATAGCTTTCAAAATGTGGTAACGCAAAAAATATTTTTTGCAATAAAAAGCGTCTTTCAGTGTGTGACGGCTGCCAATCATAAATCAGCTAAATAACCCGCTATAAAAGTAAATCAAACCCCCCTTCATCACCCCCTTAGTTAGGGAAAAATAAAAAAATGTATTTATTTCCATTTTCCCATTAGGTTTAGGGTTAGGGCTAGGGTTATTGCTAGGGTTAGGGCTAGGGTTATTGCTAGGGTTATTGCTAGGGTTAGGGCTAGGGTTATTGCTAGGGTTAGGGCTAGGGTTATTGCTAGGGTTAGGGCTAGGGTTATTGCTAGGGTTAGGGCTAGGGTTAAGGCTACAGTTAGGGTTGGGGCTAAAGTTAGGGTTAGGGTTTGGATAACATTTACGGTTGGGATTAGGGTTAGGGGTGTGTCAGGGTTAGGGGTGTGGTTAGGGTTACCGTTTGGATTAGGGTAAGGGGTGTGTTTGGATTAGGGTTTCAGTTATAATTGGGGGTTTCCACTGTTTAGGCACATCAGGGGCTCTCCAAACGGGACATGGCATCCAATCTCAATTCCAGACAATTCTGCGTTGAAAAAGTAAAACAGTGCTCCTTCCCTTCAGAGCTCTCTCGTGTACCCAAACAGGGGTTTACCCGAACATATGGGGTATCGGCGTACTCAGGACAAATTGGACAACATCTTTTGGGGTCCAATTTCTCCTGTTACCCTTGGGAAAATACAAAACTGGGGGCTAAAAAATAAGTTTTGTGGGAAAAAAAAGATTTTTTATTTTCACGGCTCTGCGTTGTAAACTGTAGTGAAACACTTGGGGGTTCAAAGTTTTCACAACACATCTAGATAAGTTCCTTGGGGGGTCTAATTTCCAATTTGGGGTCACTTGTGGGGGGTTTCTACTGTTTGGGTACATCAGGGGCTCTGCAAATGCAATGTGACGCCTGCAGACCAATCCATTTAAGTCTGCATTCCAAATGGCGCTCCTTCCCTTCCGAGCTCTGTCATGCGCCCAAACAGTGCTTCACCCCCACATATGGGGTATCAGCGTACTCAGGACAAATTGGACAACAACTTTTGGGGTCCAATTTATTATGTTACCCTTGTAAAAATACAAAGCTGGGGGTTAAAAAATCATTTCTGTGAAAAAAAAGAGGAATTTTTATTTTCACGGCTCTGCGTTATAAACTGTAGTGAAACACTTGGGGGTTCAAAGTTCTCACAACACATCTAGATAAGTTCCTTGGGAGGTCTAGTTTCCAATTTGGGGTCACTTGTGGGGGGTTTCTACTGTTTGGGTACATCAGGGGCTCTGCGAATGCAACGTGACGCCTGCAGACCAATCCATTTAAGTCTGCATTCCAAATGGCGCTCCTTCCCTTCCGAGCTCTGTCATGCGCCCAAACAGTGGTTCCCCCCCACATATGGGGTATCAGCGTACTCAGGACAAATTTGACAACAACTTTTGGGGTCCAATTTATTATGTTACCCTTGTAAAAATACAAAGCTGGGGGCTAAAAAATCATTTCTGTGAAAAAAAAGAGGAATTTTTATTTTCACGGCTCTGCGTTATAAACTGTAGTGAAACACGTGGGGGTTCAAAGCTCTCAAAACACATCTAGATAAGTTCCTTAGGGGGTCTACTTTCCAAAATGGTGTCACTTGTGGGGGGTTTTAATGTTTAGGCACATCAGGGGCTCTCCAAACGCAACATGGCGTCCCATCTTAATTCCAGTCAATTTTGCATTGAAAAGTAAAATAGCGCTCCTTCCCTTCCGAGCTCTGCTATGCGCCCAAACAGTGGTTTACCCCCACATATGAGTATCGTCGTACTCGGGACAAATTGCACAACAACTTTTGTGGTCTAATTTCTTTTCTTACCCTTGGGAAAATAAAAAAATGGGGGCGAAAAGATCATTTTTGTGAACAAATATGATTTTTTATTTTTACGGCTCTGCATTATAAACTTCTGTGAAGCACTTGTTGGGTCAAAGTGCTCACCACACATCTAGATAAGTTCCTTAAGGGGTCTACTTTCCAAAATGGTGTCACTTGTGGGGGGTTTCAATGTTTCGGCACATCAGGGGCTCTCCAAACGCAACATGGCGTCCCATCTCAATTCCAGTCAATTTTGCATTGAAAAGTCAAATGGCGCTCCTTCCCTTCCGAGCTCTGCCCTGCGCCCAAACAATGGTTTACACCCACATATGGGGTATCGTTTTACTCAGGACAAATTGCACAACAACTTTTGTGGTCTAATTTCTTCTCTTACCCTTGGGAAAATAAACAAATGGGGGCGAAAAGATCATTTTTGTGAAAAAATATGATTTTTTATTTTTACGGCTCTGCATTATAAACTTCTGTGAAGCACTTGTTGGGTCAAAGTGCTCACCACACATCTAGATAAGTTCCTTAGGGGGTCTACTTTCCAAAATGGTGTCAGTTGTGAGGGGTTTCAATGTTTAGGCACATCAGGGGCTCTCCAAACGCAACATGGCATCCCATGTCAATTCCAGTCAATTTTGCATTGAAAAGTCAAATGGCACTCCTTTCCTTCCGAGCTCTGCCATGCGCCCAAACAGTGGTTTACCCCCACATATGGGGTATTAGCGTACTCAGGACAAATTGTACAACAACTTTTAGGGTCCATTTTCTCCTGTTACCCTTGGTAAAATAAAACAAATTGGAGCTGAAATAAATTTTGTGTGAAAAAAAGTTAAATGCTCATTTTTATTTAAACATTCCAAAAATTCCTGTGAAACACCTGAAGGGTTAATAAATTTCTTGAATGTGGTTTTGAGCACCTTGAGGGGTGCAGTTTTTAGAATGGTGTCACACTTGGGTATTTTCTGTCATATAGACCCCTCAAAATGACTTCAAATGAGATGTGGTCCCTGAAAAAAAATGGTGTTGTAAAAATGAGAAATTGCTGGTCAATTTTTAACCCTTATAACTCAATAACAACAAAAAAATTTGGTTCCAAAATTGTGCTGATGTAAAGTAGACATGTGGGAAATGTTACTTATTAAGTATTTTGCGTGACATATGTCTGTGATTTAAGGGCATAAAAATTCAAAGTTGGAAAATTGGGAAATTTTCAAAATTTTCGCCAAATATCCGTTTTTTTAACAAATAAACGCAAGTTATATCGAAGAAATTTTACCACTATCATGAAGTACAATATGTCACGAGAAAACATTGTCAGAATCGCCAAGATCCGTTGAAGCGTTCCAGAGTTATAACCTCATAAAGGGACAGTGGTCAGAATTGTAAAAATTGGCCTGGTCATTAACGTGCAAACCACCCTTGGGGGTGAAGGGGTTAAAACCAGTGAGCTGTCTCAAGACCTTCACAATCTTATTGTTGCAAAACATACTGATGGCATTGGTTACAGAATAATTTTTAAACTGCTGAAGGTTCCAGTGAGCACTGTTGGGGCTATAATCTGGAAGTGGAAAGCACATCATTTCTCCATAAATAAACCACGAAAAGATGCTCCCCGTGTTTTCAGACAGAGGAGTGAAAAGAATTATTAGAACAGTTGACCAAAAGTGTACAGCTACAATGGTTTCAATGAAAATAATAAGTAACGATCTCAACCTCCATGGTCTGTATGCACTCTCACCACGTAAGACTACACTGCTGAACAAAAAGCAATATTTAGACAAGCCTGTGAAATACTGGTGGAATATAGTCTGGCCAGATGAGAAAAATTGAACTCTATAAATGCCATAATACACACCATGTTTGGAGGCCAAAAGGCACTGCATATAATCCCAAAATACACCATAGCAAGAGTGTAGTTTGTAGGTGGTGTGATGTAGTGACCCCTGTAACAGGTAGGGGGCGCTGCATGGTCTCCCCGGTATGTGCACGGAGTCGTATTGAGGCCGTGAGAATCGACCTGCAGTGATGTCAGGATCACGTGACCAGCCCAGGTGATCCATTACTGTGGGTGTGCTTACGGGTACATAATGTGGCCAGGGTGTGGGTCCCGTGGTTCCTGTGTGGTTCCAGTGTTTGGATCTGATAGGTCCAAGTGCAAGGTCCTGAAAGCCTGTGTAGGAAGACCTGGGAGGAGGCTTCCTGGAAAGCACATGGTTTGGACCTGGTGGCCTGTGGTGTTGGACTAAGTCCTGAATAGCACCCAGACAGGCCACATGCCTCTGTGTTGGACGGTCCCAGGTGGGATGGACGTTCTGAAGACCACAGTGTGATCATGGTCCTGGACAGTCTGTGTTAGAAGCTCCTGTGAGTGGAGTCTTCTTGGAGCACTTGAGAGACTGTGGACCTGGATGATCGGTGTTGGGGAAGCTACCGGCCTTCGGTGGCTCTGGACTGACTGATGTGTGCCGGCCAGGCAAGTTGGTGAACCCCGTAAGGCAGTTTCTCCAGGAGAGAGGTCTGACAAGGAGTCAGCAGATGGAGCAGGAGCTCCCATAAGGTACCTCCATAAACTGTCGGTGCTTGTAACACGAACTGTGTGGTAACCCTCGGCAACTGGTCAGTGAGGACCAGCGTGTTTAGTTGCCACAGAGTAAGGGCTTGAAACTTAAAGTGAGGTCCTGGTTCAGTATGTAAATGGACTGCTCATGGTATGGTTTATGAGGCATAATAAACCGTATGGACTGTTTTGTTTTAAAAAACCGTGCCCGCGTGCTGAATATCGCGGCCAAGCGAGTGTGCCCCAACACACTCAGTAGGAATAGTCTTACAGTGGGAACATCATGGTGTGGGGCTGTTTTTCAACATACAGCAGCAAACTTCATATAACTGAATGACTCAAGAATGGACAAATGTACAGAGACATTTTTGATAAAAATCTGCTGCCATCTACCAGAACAATGAAGAAGAAAGGAGGGTGGACATTTCAGCAAGATAATTATCCCTAACACACAGCCAAGGAAACTTAAAAAAAATAAAAATAAATAAAGCTGCTAGGATGGCTGAGGCAATCATCGGACCTAAATCCAAAAGAAAATTTACGGAAGGAACTAAAGATCAGAGTTCATAGAAGGAGCCCACGGATCCTTCAGGATTGGAAGAGTACTTGTGTGGAAGAATGGGCCAAAATCACACCTGAGCAATGCCTGCGACTAGTTTCTCCATACAGGTGGCATTTTCAAGCTGTCATCACCAACAAAGGATTTTGTACAAAGTATTAAATAAATGTCAGTAAGTGCGTTCAATACTTTTTTTCTTATTTCTCATTATTACATATAACTTAATTTTTTGCATATCTATGAATTGATTTCTTTGTCGGTGTGGATTGGATGGGTTGTTACTGGCATCTGGTGATAATTTCATGTCAATAGCACCTCTAGAAATAGATTTACTTATTTCACCCGCTATACATGCAAAATGTACTTGTTTTTGATAGATGCTGACTGATTGTGTAGTCAGTGGCCTTGATTCAACAAGCAGCTTTCACCAGTTTTCTGGTACAAACCTCCATGAAATGTTGCTACATTTTTGAACAGCTCAATTTGAATTTTCAAGAAGTTTGACACCAGTCCCATTCAACTCTTTCAAATCTACCAAAATTTGTGTAACAAAAATGGCATAAATGACACCAGAAATGTATACCAGCCATTGGGAGCAGTAACATTTCTGGTGGAGATGCATGCCTGTTACGCTCTGCGCATTGATCTAACGTGGGTGCGCGCACCTCCATCATTCTTTTGAACACTGCTCTTCCTTCTCTAGGGTGACCTGATCAAGATCACATTGCAGAGGGCAGAAAATGTGGGAATGAAGCAGAATCGTCATGCTAGTGTGGGGGCCATCGTTTCACTATATTAAAGGGCCTTTTCAGTTTTCGATCACTCCTGTCTCACAGCTGTTTTGTTTGTTTGTTTTTTTAAACTGAACTTCACTCACCCTACCCTGGTCCAGCAGAGTCACCACCGCTGCTCCCAGTGCCTGGGAGCCCTGCAGCCCATAACTGAGCTTAGCTGCTCTTCCTGCGTGGACCACATGAGCCACTGAAATCAGTTATTGGCTGCAGTGCGCTCCTCAGCGCTGCAGACAATAACAGACACTGCAGAGACTCAATGCTGGACCTGTGGAGGGTAACAGGAAACCCTCTTTAATGCAAATGTCACCGTCGCTTCAATTTTCTAAGGTTCGTTCTTGATGAGATCATGCTGTATAGAGCACAGACAGCAGTGGTTATAAGATTGACAGTCATGCAGCGGAGTGGTAGGGACAGCTACATTACCCAATCAAAACTATGGCCCCCACAGTAGCGGGACAATGCCCCCTCATTCCCACGCACTGAACACGATCTCTGCCCTAAACAGCGAGATCTCGTGATAAATTAAATCTCACTGATCAGAAGCCAGCAACCGTGTTCGGTGCCGAGGAGAGACGTGGTGCTCCCGGGAATAGACGGCGACTTTAGAAAGTCTTTTTTTTATTTCTCATAGCTGAAATAAAATAAAAATAAGGTAAAATCTGATGATCGGTGCACTTTCAGATATTACTCAATATCACCTTTTGACACATTGTATCCATAAGCCGCAAATGCTGCGGCAGCTCCAGCCATTGCTCCCGCCATTGCAGCTGCACTGCCAGCAGTGGACTTCCGGCTTCGAGATTTCCCCCCCTTTGCTCCGTTTCCAACAGTTTTTGTACGTCCTCGGTTGCGGTTTGTGTTTGCTCTTCCACTGGAAGATGTTTCTGGACTGAAAATTCCTGTGAAAGAAAATATAATGATCATAAAAATCCAATCTCACCCTTTAGCCAAATTCATTGATCATTAGGAAAGCCGACTTAAAGCAGCTGTAAAAGCAATAAACCCTGAAAATCCCTTAAAATCACAATTTATCCTGAGAAATGTACCTTCTGTCTTCTCTAGAACAGCACTTTATATCATACATGTGATAGATCTATGGTATCACTTCGGCTGTACACGTAAAAGATCATTCATAGCAGCTTTGAAAATGAAGATGTTAGACAGTCTTGTGCTTTAAAGAGAAAGCAAAGGGGACCTGTCAGTGGGTCAAAAGTGATGAGCTGTTGCTCTTACTTTATTCCCTCTCCTCCCCTAAATATTGCATTTTTCTTTCTTTTCTAATCCACCATACGGTTCTAAAGATATGGGTCTGGTTAATTTAGTGCTAATGTTTATAGTCTGTACTAATGGAGGCGGTTCTCATAGGGCAATTATGCAGAGCAGCCTAAAGACACGCCTCAGAGGAACATGTAACCACACCCCTTGGTAAAAACCATACAAAATTTGCACAAAATAGAATGGGCGGTATCTCTGGAATTGTATGCTTGATTTGAAAAGAAAAAAAAAAGGAATACTTAGAGGAGAAGTGGGAATAAAAGAAGAGCAAAAACTGCCCAATTTGAAACTGGTGACAGATGGCCTTTAAATTTGAATAGTTATCCTTTTTATCCTCCATTCTATTACAGACAGTTTCCAGTGAACTGGTACAATCTCCAATCATCGGCTGGTATCAGAGAGGGGAGAATCCAAACACATTAGAGGATCAAGAAGACAATATGACCTGTAAGGTTTTTTGCCACTAAAAGTGGTTGCAAATATATGGCATATACAGTGGGGGAAATAAGTATTTAATCTCTTGCTGATTTTGCAAGTTTGCCCACTGACAAAGACATGAACAGTCTATAATTTTAAGGGTAGGTTAATTTCAATTTTAACATTGAGCGATAGAATATCAAAAATAAAATCCAGAAAATCACATTGTATAAATTATATAAATATTATATAAATAAGCATTTGATCCCTCTGACAAAACCCTTGTTGGCAAGCACTACAGTCAGACGTTTTTTGTAGTTGATGATGAGGTTTGCGCACATGTCAGGAGGAATTTTGGTCCACTCCTCTTTGCAGATCATCTCTAAATCATTAAGATTTTGAGGTTGTCGCTTGGCAACTCGAAGCTTCAACTCCCTCCATAAGTTTTCTATGGGATTAAGGTCTGGAGACTGGCTAGGCCACTCCATGGCCTTAATGTGCTTCTTTTTGAGCCACTCTTTTGTTGCCTTGGCTGTATGTTTTAGGTCATTGTCTTGCTGGAAGACCCAGTCACGACCCATTTTGAATGCCCTGGCGGAGGGAAGGAGGTTGTCACTCAGGATTTTACGCTACATGACTCCATCCATTCTCCCATTGATGCGGTGAAGTAGTCCTGTGCCCTTAGCAGAGAAACACCCCCAAAACATAGTGTTTCCACCTCCATGCTTGACAGTGGGGATGGTGTTCTTTGGGTCATTGGCAGCATTTCTCTTCCTCCAAACACAGTGAGTTGAGTTAATGCCAAGGAGCTCAATTTTTGTCTCATCTGACCACAGCACCTTCTCCCAATCACTCACAAAATCATCCAGGTGTTCATTGGCAAACTTAAGAAGGGCCTGCACATGTGCCTTCTTGAGCAGGGGGTCCTTGTGGGCACTACAGGATTTTAAACCTTTACGGTGTAATGTGTTACCAATGGTTTTCTTGGTGACTGTGGTCCCAGCTACCTTGAGATCATTAACAAGTCCCCCTCCCGTGTAGTTTTAGGCTGATCTCTCACCTTCCTCATGATCAAGAATACGGCACGAGGTGAGATTTTACATGGTGCTCCAGAATGATGTCGATTGACAGTCTTTTTGTATTTCTTCCATTTTCTTACTATTGCACCAACAGTTGTCTCCTTTTCACCCAACGTCTTATTTATAGTTTTGAAGCCCATTCCAGCTTTATGCAGGTCTATGATCTTGTCCCTGACATCCTTAGAAAGCTCTTTGGTCTTGCCCATGTTGTAGAGCTTAGAGTCTGACTGATTAGTTGAGTCTGTGAACAGGAGTCTTTTATAAAGGTGACTATGTAAGACAGCTGTCTTTAATGCAGGTAACGAGTTGATTAGGAGCGTCTAACTGGTCTGTAGGAGCCAGAACTCTTAATGGATGGTAGGGGATCAAATACTTATTTCTCATTGCAAAATGCAAATACATTTATATAATTTATACAATGTGATTTTCTGAATTTTATTTTTTATACTCTATCTTTCAATGTTAAAATTAACCTACCTCTAAATTATAGACTGTTCATGCCTTTGTCAGTCGGTAAACTAACAAAATCAGCAAGGGATTAAATACTTATTTACTCCACTGTACATCTGCAGACCAATAATGTCTATGTATAGGACCTATGAATGATAAGCTGGTCATATAGTACATGTGAATATAAGAAACTTTGCAATATATCTTATCAGAGAAATCGGCTTCTTTCTCCTGCAGGACTGATCTTTCACTCTCAAAAATCTCAATAGAATAAAGTTCTATGGAGAACTGCAAGTGTCATTTCAGGAGAACTTGCAGCAGAATGTCTGGTTCTGTCTCTAGCTCCTTCCTCTCCATAGAACTTTATAGGCACCAGCTTTAATCTCCTATCTCAGTAATGGGAAATCTTCACAGAAAACAGATTTGGCTCCTGAATTGAGAATGAAAGATCAGTCCAGGTGTAGGAGAAAGAAGCGGATTTCACTTGTAAATTGCAAAGTTGCTTAATTTCAGGGGTACTGTGATTCATGAAATAAAAATTACACCAATGGTTACGGTACTTTTAACCACTTATACAGGTTCTCTGAGAAGTTGTCCAAAATGGCTGTTACACATTTCCGGTTGAAATCCTATTAATGCATTAGGACGGGTTGCCTGAACAAACACTGCTTGAGACAGAGGTCTTTAAGAGATGTAGAGCAAGTTCCTGTCAGGCTGAGGGGCAGCATCAAGAACAAGCATAACCCTTAGCTGGGCAAGGCTGAAACAGGAGGGGGAAAAGTCAGTCACCAGAGGAGAGGTTTTATCCTTCTTCAGCCCCACTCCATGCTCAGTTGTAATCCCATCCTGTCAGACTGGTTATTTCCTGCTGCTTCATGCCTAGTTGAAAACCTGTCATGCGGAGTGTAAAAGGTTCACCATGCTGCTCCTAGGCCTGAAAGGACTTACCAAAATATTGCTCAGAGACATCTGTCTCAAGCTCAGCTTCTTCAGGCAACCTGCTCCAATTTGTGCCCAAGACTGGTTGCAGCCTGAAATATGCAATGGTAGCCATTTTGGACAACTTCATGGACAAGCCCTTTAAGAACGGAGCAATTTTGGGTCTCAAAGACAGGTCAATGTTTTTTTTTTTTTTTATATCTTCTGAAAAATATACCTTTTTACTTTTCCAATGATGTTTTATATTTTTGTGACAAATTGTATTTTTCAATGGTAAGATTTGTCACTACATACAGTGTATTAGATACATTTTATTAACTAGTTCTGTGGTGCGGGCTGGGAATTTAAAAAAAAAAAAAAAAGTAATTCTGATATTTTAGTTTTAAAACTTATATTACACATGTACACATGCGTTTTTCCTCCCCCAAAGAAGAGTCAAAACTGAAAAATAACAAGTGAATGTGGACAGATAAAGTTATGGCTCTTGGAAGAAGTGGAGGAAAGAAACAAAAAGGCAAAAAAGTAAAATAAATGAGTTTTAGCGTTTAGTGAACATGGTAAAAAAAAAAAAATTTGTGGAATTGAACTTTTTTTTTTCAATTTCACTGCACTTGGATTTTTTCCCCCCATTTTCCGGTACACAACATGGTAAAACCAATGGTGTCGTTCAAAAGTACAACTCGTCCCGCAAAAAACAAGACCTGACATTGGCCATACTGAAGGAAAAATAAAAAAAAAGTTATGGCTCTGGGAAGAAGAAAGGGGTTAAATGCTGCATTTAGAAATTGACCGTGGCATTTAAAGCCGGCGTCACACTAGCGAGTTTTACGGACGTATGAGAGGTGCAGAAAATACGGACTGCATACGGTACAATTATTCTCTATGGCCCAGCTCCTATCTGCCGTATATTACGCATCCGTAATATACTGTCTTGTACGGCCGTAGAAAATCGCAGCATGCTGGGTTTGTCACCGTATTGCGCAAAAAATCGCCAATGAAAGTCTATGGGGGCGAGAAAAATACGGATTACACACGGACCAGCAGTGTGACTTGCAAAAAATACGCAGCGGTGTTAGTGAAAAGTCGGTAATTCAGTGCGGTGTACAGTAAAGTCACACTGACAGAATAGAGTAGGTAGAATAAATGTCTACACATAGAATAGGTATATATAGGTCAGTGACATATATATATATATATATATATATATATATATATATATATATATATATATATATGTATAGTATATACAATATATATATATAATATATATATATATATATATATATATATATATATATATATATATATATATATATATATATATATATATATACACTATACACACATATATATATATATATATATATATACACACACACACATAAATATATATATTTATATTTCATAAAGCGCTAGATATCATAAAAGCCGGTAATTCAATTGCCGGCTTCTGCTATCTCCTTCACAAACCCGACAGGATATGAGACATGGTTTACATACAGTAAACCATCTCATATCACTTTTTTTTTTTTTTTTTTTGCATATTCCACACTACTAATGTTAGTAGTGTGTATGTGCAAAATTTGTGCGCTCTAGCTATTAAATTAAAGGGTTAAATGGCGGAAAAAATTGGCGTGGGCTCCCGTGCAATTTTCTCCGCCAGGGTGGTAAAGCCAGTGACTGAGGGCAGATATTAATAGCCTAGAGAGGGTCCATGGTTATTGGCCCCCCCGGCTACAAACATCTGCCCCCAGCCACCCCAGAAAAGGCACATCTCGAAGATGCGCCTATTCTGGCACTTGGCCACTCTCTTCCCACTCCTGTGTAGCGGTGGGATATGGGGTAATGAAGGGTTAATGTCACCTTGCTATTGTAAGGTGGCATTAAGCCAGATTAATAATGGAGAGGCGTCAATTATGACACCTATCCATTATTAATCCAATAGTACGAAATGGTTAATAAAACACACACACATTATTACAAAGTATTTTAATGTAATAAAGACACAGGGTGTTTTAATATTTTATTAGACTCTTAATCCACCTGAAGACCCTCGTTCTGTAAAAAAGGAAAAATAAAAAAACAACAATATCCCATACCTTCCGTCGTTCAGGTCACGTCCCACGATGTAAATCCATCTGAAGGGGTTAAATCATTTTACACCCAAGAGCTCTGCTAAAGCAGCTGTGCTCGTGGTTGTAAAAATACGGGGAATGAATGGAGTGCAGGGGAATGTCCTGTAGTTACCTTGATTCGCGGTGATGCGCCCCCTGCTGGATGTCCTCATATGAACTCTAGCCTGGGAAAAGTTCCCACGCTCGAGTTCATATGAGGACATCCAGCAGGGGGCGCATCACCGCGACTCAAGGTAACTACAGGACATTCCCCTGCATTACATTCATTCACAACATTTTACAGACAGGAGCGACTGCATTAGCACAGCTCCTGGCTGTAAAATGATTTAACCCCTTCAGATGGATTTACATCGTGGGACTGACGGAACGACGGAAGGTATGGGATATTGTTGATTTTTTATTTTACCTTTTTTACAGAACGAGGGTCTTCAGGTGGATTACGAGTATAATAAAATATTAAAACACCCTGTGTCTTTATTTCATTAAAATACTTTTAAATAATGTGTGTGTGTTTTATTGACCATTTCGTACTATTAGATTAATAATGGATAGGTGTCATAATTGATGCCTCTCCATTATTAATCTGGCTTAATGTCACCTTACAATAGCAAGGTGAAATTAACCCTTCATAACCCCATATCCCACTGCTACACGGGAGTGGGAATAGAGAGGGGCCAAGTGCCAGAATAGGCGCATCTTCCAGATGTGCCTTTACTGGGGTGGCTGGGGGCAGATGTTTTTAGCCAGGGGGGGCCAATAACCATGGACCCTCTCCTGGCTATTAATATCTGCCCTCAGTCACTGGCTTTACCACTCTGGAGGAGAAAATTGCGCGGGAGCCCACGCCAATTCTTTCCGCGATTTAACCCTTTATTTTAGCAGCTACAGTGCCCAAATTTTGCACATACACACTACTAACATTAGTAGTGTGGAATATGCAAAAAAAAAAAATATATAGTTCTTACCGATAACGGTATTTCTCTGAGCCCATGACGGCACCACGGAGAGAGGGGATCCGCCCACCAAGGACAGGAAACCTACGGATAAAAAAGGCGGTACCACTCTCCTGCATCAGTTTGTTTACATAGAGAATGATGGGAGACTACTAAGGCATTTGTAATTTTTAACTCTTTAGCCTAATAAGATACCGCGTGACTTTAACTAAAAGTAGACTATAAATAGACTATGGCACTTTTTAAATGTGCACACCCATAAGTGAAGGGAGGGAATGTACGGGTGCCGTCATGGGCTCAGAGAAATACCGTTATCGGTAAGAACTATATTTTTCTCTGATCGCCCATGACGGCACCACGGAGAGAATTGCATAGATAGTACATTCAGGGAGGGACCACTGCTTCCAGAACCCTTTTACCGAAGGTAAGATCTGAGGAAGAGATTAGGTCCAATCTATAGTGCCTATAGAATGTGGATGGTGAGGACCAGGTAGCAGCTCTACATATCTGGTCTATAGAAGCTCCGGCCTTCTCCGCCCAGGAAGTCGCCACTGCCCTTGTCGAGTGAGCCTTAACCTCCCCGGGAACGGACATCCCACTTGCCGAGTATGAAAGACTGATGGCGTCCGTGATCCATCTTGCTATGGTGGCCTTAGAAGCTTTTTTCCCCTTCCGGGGACCCTGGAAACACACAAACAGAGAGGAATCCTCCCTACTCTCTCTAGTGGCTTCTAGGTATTGTAAGAGACACCTTCTTACATCCAGAGTATGTAATGTTTGTTCCTCCTTATTTGTAGGGTTGGGACAGAAGGAGGGGAGAGATATCTCTTGAGACCTGTGAAATTTTGAAGCCAAGAGATATGCTGGGTCTGTTTTTAAAATGACCCTATCCTCTAAAATTTGTGTGTAGGGGGCATTAACTGATAGAGCCTGTAAGTCGCTGACCCTACGGGCAGAAGTGAGGGCGACTAACAGCGGTTTTGAGAGACAAGTTTTTTATTGAAGTTTTGTGTAATGGTTCAAATGGTGGACTAGTCAGGGCTTTAAGGACCAAGTTTAAGTCCCATTGTGGAACCACTTTCACTGGCAGAGGCCTCGATCTTCCTGCTGCTCTGATGAACCTAGAGACCCACCTATTTGAAGCTAAGTCAAAATTGAATAATGCTCCCAATGCTGCCACATGAACTTTTAGGGTACTGGTGGCTAAACCCATCTCCAAACCTTTTTGTAGGAACTCTAATATGGAATTAAGGGGAATCTCTTTCCCTATTTTTGCACCTGAAGAAGATAAAAACTTTTTCCATATTTTGCCGTACTGTCTTGTTGTAACCGGCTTCCTACTTTTTAACAGAGTTGAGATTACACCTGAAGAGAACCTTCTGTTTTCTAATATCTTCCTCTCAAGAGCCAGGCTGTCAAGTGCAAGTTCTTGACTTGCGGATGACAAACCGGGCCCTGCGACAACAGATCCTGGAGGTCTGGTAATACCCACGGGTCGGATATTGACATTTTCCTCATCCATGAGAACCAAGGTCTCTTCGGCCAGAATGGGGCAATTAAGATGACCAGTGCCCCGTCCTCCCGAATCTTCCTCAGCACTGCTGGAATCAGGATGAGAGGAGGAAAGGCATAGACCAGGTGGTGACCCCAAGAAATCAGGAAAGCGTCCACAGCTACTGGGTTCCCCAAGGGAGATAGGGAGCAGAAGGAGGCTACTTTTTTGTTTAAATGGCTCGCGAAGAGATCTATTTTGGGAACCCCCCATTTTTTTGTGATCTGAGTAAATATCACTGGATTTAGTTCCCATTCCCCCTGTTTTAGGCTGGAACGACTTAGAAAGTCTGCCTTGTAATTGTCTACCCCCTTTATGTGTAGGCTTGTCAGGGATAGAAGGTTTCTCTCGGCTATCTGAAGGATTGAGCTGGTCACTTCCATTAGATTTTTGGAACGGGTACCCCCTTGATGATTTAGGTAGGATACTACTACTTGATTGTCCGACATCACCCTTACATGGTGAGATTGAAGGACTCCCAGAAATTCCTGAAGGGCAAATTTCACTGCCAGGAGTTCCTTCATATTGGAGGAATTGTTTGCAAGGGACGGAGACCAAATGCCCTGGGCTACTAGGTCGCCCAGATGAGCCCCCCACCCTGAGGGGCTTGCGTCCGTAGTTAGGACCTTCGAGATCGGAATTACCCATGGGACTCCCTGGGAAAGATTTTTCTGCAATGTCCACCAAGTCAGGGAGTGATTGGTGCGAGGAGACAATGTTAACCGCTCGTCTAAATGTTCTCCTAGAAGGTTTTGCTCTGACAGTAGTTGCCATTGGAGATCTCTTGAATGTAGTTGGGCCCACTGGACCGCCGGGATGCAAGAGGTCATAGAGCCTAATAGGGACATGCCCTGACGGAGTGTTATGGAGGGGAGAGATTGTACTCTTAACGCTAAACTTTTTATTTTTTGTATTTTGCTCTCTGGGAGCCGACATTCCATTTGTTTGGAGTCTAGAGTGAGACCTAGGTACTCCTGAACCTGAGAAGGCACCAGTCTGGATTTCTCTAGGTTTATTAGCCAACCTAGATTTTTTAGAGAATGAATCACTAGGTCTAGTTGGCTCTTGCAATGTTGCGGGGAGGAGCCTATCACCAGGAAGTCGTCCAGATATGGTACGATCAGGGTATTTTCTTCCCTGAGGTGCGCCATTACCTCCGCCACCAACTTTGTGAAAACTCTCGGGGCGATTGCTAAGCCAAAGGGTAGAGCTGAGAACTGGAAGTGACTTAGGACTCCCTGGATGTGGACTGCCAGTCTGAGGAATTTTTGGTGGTCCTTGTGTATTGGGACGTGATAATATGCGTCCTTTAGGTCCAGGACCACCATGAAGCATTGAGGAAATAGCATCTTGATAGATGATTTTACTGTTTCCATCTTGAATGCTTGAACCTCTAGGTAGTTGTTTAGGTTCTTTAAATTGATAATGGTCCTGAAGGAACCATCTGGCTTCTTCCTCAGGAAAAGAGGGGAATAGTACCCTTGCCCTCTTTCCTGAGGGGGGACTTCCAGGAGTACTCCTTTTTTTACTAACCCGACAACCTCGTTTTCTAACGTCAACTGCTCCTCTGCCGAGGTTCTTGTGGGTGTTATCTTGAAAGAGGGACGGGGGTACCTCTTGAATGTTAATCTCAGTCCCGACTCTATGATGTTTAGTATCCATCGACTTGAGGTAATCTTTTCCCAGGCTGGGAGAAAGAGAGATAACCTTCCCCCCACCTGGGGCGAACCTTCATTGTGAAGGTTTTTTGTTGTCATTGAGGTTTTTATTAAAGATAAACCCCTTATTTTTGTTCTTTTTATCTTCCCATTTCCCCTGGTTTCTCCCCGTGTTCTTACGGAAAAACCTCTTGTTCCGAAAGGGCTTCCTATAAGAGGGGAGACCCAGAGGAGGGAAGGATTTTTTCTTGTCTCCCGCTTTTTCCAAGATGTCATCCAGGGTGGAACCGAACAGAAATTCTCCTTCACAGGGGATAGTGCACAGTTTTGTTTTCGTCTGTAGGTCACCTGGCCAATTCTTAAGCCAGAGGGCGCGCCTGGCCGCATTAGCAAACCCTGCTGCTCTGGCGGATAGCCTGATAGAGTCGGCCGAGGCATCAGCTAGGAAATCCGCGGCCCCTCTCATTACAGGTAGTGTGTCTAGCATTGAGTCCCGGGAAGTTTTCCCCTTTAATTGGCCCTCTAGTTGGTTCAGCCAAATCATCAGGGAGCGTGAAGTACATGCTGCCGCTACCGCCGGCTTCAGGCCTCCTCCCGCTGCCTCCCAGGTACCTTTGAGAAAGGCGTCTGCCTTTTTGTCCATGGGGTCTTTTAGGACCCCCATGTCTTCGAACGGGAGGGAAATTTTTTTTGAGGCCTTAGCGATTGCTACATCTAATTTGGGGGCCTTCTCCCAAAAGGAGCAGGATTCCTCCTCAAAGGGGTATTTTCTTTTAGGCGTTAGAAGAGTCTTTTTCATAGGCTTCTTCCATTCCTTCTTAATTAAGGCTGCTATTGCTTCGTTAAGAGGGAAAGCTCTTCTCTTTTTTTGTTCCAGGCCCCCAAACATTATGTCTTGCACCAATTTTTTAGGGTGGGAGTCTACCAGACCCATGGTACTTCTCACGGCTTTTATGAGGCCATCAGTATCCTCTAGAGGGAAACAGTTATGTCCCCCCGAGGACGAAGTAGATGATGAAGATGAGGTGGAGGAGTTGAAGGACACTGAATTCTCACTATCACTTCCTGATTTTGAGACGGGAGCTGGGGACCTGAGTCTGGTTTTTCTCCTTTTTTTTCCACTTTTTAGTGATCTGAAGGTGTCCTCTACTTGTTCTTTAATCAGGCTCTTAAGGTCTGTTGCAAACCCAGGAAGGTTTTCGGATAAAGTTTGCTGAATGCAAGTATTGCATAGTCTCTTATCCCATGTAGGTGGAAGATCCTCTCTACAGATGGCGCAACTTTTGTGCTTAGTTTTACATACGCTTTTCCTCCCCTATAAGAGACAAATAACAATCTTACTGTCTCTGACATTCACGAAGATCCACTTACCACCTCCAGGACCCATAAATACCGGTTGGGGATTGTCTGCCTCTGGCTTCTTCCCCGATGCCGTACTGGACTCCTTACTGTGCTGGGGCCTTCCTGATGCCCTTTCTGCTGTCGCCTTTTTTGCTGCTGCTGCTGCTGCGGCGGCGATGCTACAGGTGGAGGTGACTCGGGCTGAGGTGATGTCGGGTCGCTCATACTGCTGCTGGTCTGCGTATGCTGAGCTGACGCTGCGGCACTACTACTCATGAGGCTCTTTTGCTTATTACAGCAGAGCCACTGGGAGGATGTGGATTCCTATATTTAAACTCCCCCGCCGCTTCTGCGCAGTCCACGGGGAGGAGCGCCGAACGCCGCCTATTAGCTCGGCGCTCACCGCCGGCGCCTGCGCAGATTGCTCCTAGCACCCGAGCGGTGCCCCGTCAGCGCCTGCGCAGACCGCGCCCGGCGCTCGAGCGTCGCCCTTCAGCGCCTGCGCAGACCGCGCCGCATGAGCGGCGCGCGCCCAGCGCCCGAGCGGCGCCCCTCAGCGCCTGCGCAGACCGCGCCGCTCGAGCTCCTGCGAGACCAGCTGGATCTCGGGCATGCGCCGACTTTCAAGATGGCGCCCGGGAAGCATTTATGGCGCTGCTGACCGGCGCCCCCGGTCCTATGCAGCCCTTGTAGCACGTTCCTCTGCACGCCCGATGGCGGTGCAGCGTGCAGACTCATGCTTGTTCAGGGAGGGTCGCGCTGCACCTCCCGCAACCACAGAGGGACCCCCCTGGATTGTTGCTGCTGCTGCATCTTACCTGGGGAGGTGACCGCGACTCCTTGTCACCTCCCCCGCACACCCTGTCGCCCCTGGCTCCCAGCGGTGGCGCTTCGGATCACCACCCTAGCCGAGGCAGAGGGACCCCAGCTGCCTTGAATCGGATTGGATGGCCCCGGAATTCCAACGTCGAACTGGTAAGTCCGTAGGTCTCCCATCAAGGACAGGAAACCAACTGATGCAGGAGAGTGGTACCGCCTTTTTTATCCGTAGGTTTCCTGTCCTTGGTGGGCGGATCCCCTCTCTCCGTGGTGCCGTCATGGGCGATCAGAGAAAAAGGGATATGAGATGGTTTACTGTATGTAAACCATGTCTCATATCATGTGGGGTTTGTGAAGGAGAAAGAAAAAGTCGGCAATTGAATTACCGGCTTGTATAATATCTCGCGCTGAATTAAATATAAATAAAGTGTATATATATATATATATATATATATATATATATATATATATATATATGTATATGTGTGTGTCTCAATGACATTTATATATATATATATATATATATATATATATATATATATATATATATATATATATATATATATACACATATATATATATATATATATATATATATATACACATATATATATTTATATATGTTTTAACGAACATTTGAGCCCATAAATCCATTAGATGTCGGTTTTGCAAGCCTGCAAGAAAATCTCGCAGTACGGATGCCATACGGATTACATACGGAGGATGCCATGCGCAAAATACGCTGCCACACCCTGCCTACGGATGACATACGGATCACTATTTTGGGAACATTTCTGCGTATTACAGCCGTAAAAAGCGGACCGTATTTTCATACGCTGAGTGTGACGCCGGCCTAAGTGGTTACATTGCAGTAATCGGAGTGCGCTCCTGTTGATGCACTTACAGGCAGATGCTGGCTGTGTACTACAGCACTGCCAGCAGAGATCCTGAAACTGGTGTAAACTAATACAGTAAATGTAGTGAAAAATTGCAAAACCTTTCATTAGCCAAAATGCAACATTTTCAGAAAGCAGCAGACATGACTATTAGATCAAGCGGTGTGATGGCAAAGTGTACAGACCATTAAGCGTGTCTGATGCGGAGCCGGTGATGGATGCCGGAGAGTTTGTTCCCCGGGACTGCTGGGCTGAAGAGGAAGGATCATCTACTATCACCAACATGTCATTGCTGCTCTCATCCAGCGCGATAGATCCAGTGTGGAGTTCACTGCTGATGGAAATCTACAGAAAACATAACAATACAAGGACTCCTCAGGAATAGCCCGCCACGGCGTCACACTTCACCAGTTACAAGGACGACACCGGCTCTTCATTAATCTTCTATGGTTTAAATCAGGTTTCTATGCTGAGTGTCAATGTCATTTCAGCACTCTTATGCTGGTAGATGCCAATGTAGGCGCGGTCCAATCTGTAACATGCCTTCAGATAAAAATATATTGTATTTTCTGTGTAAAAAAAATTAAGTTATGGCCACTAGGTGATACACTGTGCCTGCCTGTGTACGGAGAGCGTCCCCCTGGCCTCTGCACAGAGCACAGCAATTGTAAGCTGAGCTGTGTATCTAATCCTATCATGTGTAATTCAGTCTGTGTATCTAATCCCATCCTGTATGATCCAGTCCATGTATTTAATCCTATCATGTCTAATTCTGCCTGCTGAACTGGGTAATCACATTGCAGTCACCAACAATATGGCCATACACTGTGATCCTAAACGCTATCCTCTCCCTCTTTTGCAAAAAGTGAAGTGGAATCAGACCCAGCAGACCTCGCCCACACCAGGCCCCGCCCACACCAGGCCCGGCCCACACCAGGCCCCGTCCACACCAGGCCCCGCCCACACCAGGCCCCGTCCACACCAGGCCCCGCCCACACCAGGCCCCGTCCACACCAGGCCCCGTCCACACCAGGCCCCACCCACACCAGGCCCCGCCCACACCAGGCCCCACCCACACCAGGCCCCGCCCACACCAGGCCCCGCCCACACCAGGCCCCGCCCACACCAGGCCCCGTCCACACCAGGCCCCGTCCACACCAGGCCCCGTCCACACCAGGCCCCGTCCACACCAGGCCCCGTCCACACCAGGCCCCGTCCACATTTATGGCAGCTGTTATGCAAGCTAACAGTACACTAGATTTTATGGGAAGTTTCAGCAGTTGCTCCCCCTAGTGTTTCAAAGTTGAAAATAGCAAAACTTGTATCATTATTATTGTTATTGATATTTTATACCATATCTTATATAATTAGTATATAAAATAAGTGAAACATTGATACTTTAGATTTTTTGGGGATGACACATTCCATTTAAAAGCTTGATGCTGCTCCCCACACAGCACATAATATCTTGCCTGGATCTGTCTATAAAAGCTGTGCATCTGTAACTCGGTTTCCCAGACCAGCAGTGCATGTCTCCCCTTCTGGTTTTCACCTTAGTGTTTGTGCAGTGGGAAAGCTGGGTTCCAGCTGTGCTCACTGTGAAACATCCTCCGTCACCCATCTTTCCCACTACTTTGTATTCTGGTTATCATGTCAGTCACTGGCCAGTCACCTGCTGCTGTGCAGCTTGTGGGAAAGCTGGGTCACCGCTGTGCTCACTCTGACAGTCAGTGTAACCCAGCTTTCTCACAAGCTGCACATGACTGTGATCTATTGTAGGAATTAGGGCGGTGCGGTTGAGCAGATTAATTTGATTAAATCTCCTTTGGAGGTCGGCACAAAGGTTATTCTGAACAAAATTGAAAATTTGATTCCTGCTCCGCCCCCTCTGCAGTCATTGGTGGAGCAGGCAGTAGCGGAGGGACAGCAGAGCCGCTGAGTGCCGTGATTGGTTGGAGTAGCTCAAATCTGGGTGGGGCTGAGTAAGCGGTGCGCCAGGAGAGGTTGAGTGCACAGTCTTAATTTTCTAAGTTCTGATTTTCTTCACCATTTAGATATAGAGAAATATCTCCCTACATACACTGCAGATTTGACCGGCATAAAAGAAGCGAATATTTTTGGTAATGAGCTCATTCTTGGTTCCGCACTCACCTCACTGAACGGACTGGGCATGGCGGAGTCCATGCTGATGAAGGAGTCGTCTCCATCTGCAGACAGGTTTGAGTTATCAGCTGAGGGCACAAATGGAATAACCAAGTTAATGGCATCTCTTTTCTTCTTCCCATCAATCTCGTCTTCTTTCTTCTTCTGCAATGACAAGAAAATGAATAAAAAATGGGCAGTAATAAACGATAAGTAAAAAAAAAAAAAACGAAAGAGGCAAGAAAACCCTAAAAAACAATCAATGGTTACATTTGATGAGCAAATAAGGCTATTTTTTATATAAAAGGTTTACACTTTGACAATGCTTCAGGCATGTGTATCAATAGATTTGCAGTTTCACATCACTGACGAGTCTGCAGCAGGCATCAAACACAGCTCAGCTCTGCACTGCTCAGTACAAAGGGAGCATTGATGGTCAGTAATCTGTGACCGCTGGCAGGGAGGTCTCCAAATCTCCTTACTTCCTGGCTCTTCTTCTGCTTAGCCGGGCTGGCACAACATCCTCATTGTGGCGTGACCCACACAAAACATCGTGCCGGGCCTGGCTAATCAAAAGAAATGACAGAAATGCCAGGAAGTAAGGAGACTCGCAAAGCTCCGGCCCCGCAGTTACACATTACTACCCTATGTTCTACGAATCTACACTAGCTTATTACAAGCTCTGCTGTGGAGGAGCGCAGGACAGTTGTGCTCTGCTGAAAACCAGCTAACATAGCAATGATGTTACAACACGCAGACAGCTAGGCAGCTATGGCAGAAGGTAAAACAGGCCACGCAGGGCACTGTACAGAAGCACGGGGTGTGTTTGAAAGGTAGAATACACTTAATGTCAGAGGTGGAGGCCAACTGAGACAGCAGTGCGCATAATCAGGACAATGGAAACTGAAGGGGCATCTGTTGGAAGGTGGTGTATGCAAAATCAGGCAGATCCAAAACAGAGTTATAGTGGCAGAAATTTGTAAAAAAATATCTAGGTGGTAAATTATTATTATAAGACCACTATGTTATTTTGGGAATAACCATTTAAAGGGAACCAGTCACCATTTTTTTAGTATCCCAAATGCATAACAACAGCAGAAAAAGGTGGTGGCCTTTGTTGGGATACCAAAAACTGGTGACAGGTTGCCTTTAAATAGCTTGTACATGGAAAAATACAAAATTTAGAGAGGAAATCACCTTTTCTGCATATTTTTCCCTTTTTCTCTTGCGCTCTTTCACTTTGTTGGTCTCTTCTTGCTGTCTTTTCTCCTCTTGCCTCTGGCGTACTGCAAAAAAATATGTAATAAGACAAGAAATGTTACAAATGTTTCATAAGCTTTTAGAAAGTGCCTAAAGACCTGTTCACCCCCCTTTTTGAGGGCTATTTTAGCGCTCAAAGTATTTGTGTGCATGCAGCGCAAAATATAACAAGTATCCAAGACAAATGATTTCTAGCAATAGCATTTATTCTTCGAGCGCATCGAAACACGAGGGCCACAAACGGGGGAAGTCGACATCAGATTACGGCCAATAACATAATTATACTGGCGTTACAGGGAAGCTGCAATCAGAAAATCACCTACTGTTTAAGTCAGGCCTTTGTGTTAAATATATTTTTTTCTATTGTTTGGCAAGGTTGTTGCTTTGTTTTAAATCACAATCTGTTAATTAACCCATTCATGACCATACTATTTTCCATTTTATTCCTCCCTTTCTTTCAAGAGCTATAAGATTTTTTTTATTTTTTTTATTTTTCCGTCCAAATAACCATATGAGGGCTTGTGTTTTTCTAGGACGAGTTGTACTTTTGAATGACAGTAAAAATTGCAAGTGCGTTGAAATTGCAAAAAAAAAAAAACAGAAGAAAGCCACACAAAACACAGAGAAAACATAAAAAGAAGGGAGTAAAAATAACACACCCCGAGAGACATGTAATGACACATAGCCCTGTTCTCCTCACTGATCTCTCTGCTGAAACCTACTGTGATTAGAGGCTAGGGAGGGGAGTAGCAGCTCTCCTCTCACAGCACTGTCAGGTCTGTTAACCTCACTCTCCCCCACACGGACTGCAGAGAAATGAGAGCAGCAAGAAGTGTATGAAATGATACACAGCTCTGCTTTACTCCCCTCTCCCGCTGGTAATCACAGTAGATACCGGCAGTGAAATCAGAGAGCAGAGAAGAGCAGTGCGTTCCCCCGATAACAGCTCCGGCTTATGTTTGGTCAGCATCATGTAAGGGAAAGATAAATACCTCCAGTGAAGAATTTCTATTCATGCCCCCTTGGGTCTAAGTTTAAATTAAATCCAAACTTCACAAGTTTATATCGCTGCAACAGGGATGAAACATTAAAAAATAAAAATGTTTTACTGAGCTCCAAAGCCCCCTTTTTCTTTTATTATGGGTCTAAGAACCTATAAGCAGGTAGTTGTTAGACAAAGCATTGGCTTCTCTTGACAGGACGTGACAATCGACATCATGCTGATTGACAGCTGGCCCCTCCAATTGTGCAGCAGAGAGCCGCTGTCAGCATGATGTCGGCGGTCACGTCCTGTCAACAGGGCGGAGAGGAAGAGAAACCAATGCTCTGTCGATGTGATATCAGCGGAAGCAGCTGAATATTCGTTAGCAGCAGTCTGTGACCACTCTGTGCCGGCAGAGATCAGTGGCGGACACAACAGGCATATAGCAACTACTTGCCTATTATTTTTTTACTATGAACATAAAACTATGAAAAAGTCCTGGCTACATCTTTTAATACAATGCTTATTATTCACCCAGGCACATGCAATATATGAACTATTACATTTTTGACACAGGCCAGTAATGGTTGAAATCATACAGAACTTTTTCTTTCGTTCTGAAAAACAGAACCCAGACAAACCCCATAATAGTGAACGGGATTCCCCTGCATCTTTGTGCTTATCTGATGCAATGTATCACTTATTACATTTGTCTGTTACAAAAAAGGAAACATGAACAGAGTCTATGTTGTGATCTAGATGTGTGCCATGTTATGGTTAATTCCAGAACGCCTTGCATTTCTATGGAAGAGAATGGAGATGACTATATACCCAGAAGTCTTCCCTAATATGCAGTCATATTACTGCTATCAAACAGTAATTAGCCTCTAAGATAACCAACAGTATACTTTATTACTCAGTCGTGAGAATCCCAGAAATCAGACATTTATCACCCATCCTGAGATAGAGTGATAAGAGTCAATTAAGGGTAAAAATTCTTAAAAGAGTTACCGTCACTTTAATTTTTATCTCATCAATCAATAGTACACATGAAAATAAGAAACTTTGTAATATATCTTATCAGAGAAATCTGCTTCTGATACAGATTTTCCTATTACTGGGATAGGAGAGGACTAGTGATGAGCGAGTGTACTCGTTGCTCAGGTTTTCCCGCGCATGCTCGGGTGGTCTCCGAGCATTTATGACCGCTGGGAGATTTAGTTTTCCTTGCCGCAGCTAACCAGCCTGAGTACATGTGGGGGTTGCCTGATTGTTAGGGAATCCCCACATGTAATCAAGCAGGCTAGTAGCCGCAAATCATCCAGCTGCGGCAAGGAAAACTAAATCTCCGAGTAGTCACAAATACTCGGAGACCACCTGAGCTTGCTGGGGACAACCCGAGCAACGAGTATATTCGCTCATCATTAGAGAGGACAGTTAGTGCTTGTAAAATTCGATGGAACCAGGACAGTGGAAAAACAGACAAGGAGTGGAAAGGCAGACAAGCTCTCCTGGAATGATAGTTACAGTTTTCCACAGAACTTTATGAGCGCCAACTGTCATCTCTTATTTCTGTAGTGGAAAAATCTGTCTTCACTGAAGACAAATTTTACTTGTGAATTGAGAAATTTGAAAAGTAGGAGAAGGGAGCAGATTTCTCAGACATACTATATGTATATATATATATATATATATATATATATATATATATATATATATATATATATATATATATATATATATATATATATATATACATACATATATAGGGAGAGAGAGAAAAAAAATTGGAACAGCATCAGACACTACCTTGATGACGTGCAAAGTTTCCATAACCAATATTCAAATGGCTTTCAAAATAGAAATAAAAAAGGAAAACAGCACAAAAAACCTAAAACAAAAAGTGGACTTTATTACACAAACGGCGTGGCAACGTTTCGGATATAGTATCCTTTCTCAAGCAGTGAATACATAGGAGTGACAAGTTTTTATAAGAAACACATACATTTCTCATTACTACAATCATTAAGAACAATAAGAAAAATTAATAAAAAGTGCCTAAGTGACAAGTGATACATAAAGTGCATCAGTGCATGTTCGGAAAATCCTTTAAGATTTATTATTCACACGGACAAATCATTATAAATAGTATGTTATAATTGCAAAGATTCCCTAAATAATCAGTTGAATAAATTTCCAAAACCAGGTGTCTCATCCCATGAAACAGAATTAGATCAAACTTACAATAACATATTCCTCGTGCATGCTAGACCTTCGGCGTCCTAGCGTGTCTACTGCGTATGTCCATTACGTTTGTGCCCAGGACCCACAATGCTCAGGCATGCAGTTGCGCAGGGCGCCATATTAACGAAGGTATTTTGTAATTACATGCCCACTGCACGTATCCATGACGCTTATGTCTAAACCCACAGTGTTTAGATATACGATTGTGCAAAGCAGTTCCCGGAAACACAGCGCCATATTAACTATGGTATTCCCAGTATGTCCATATAAGAAGGAACCAAACAGTAAATGAATAATAAAGCCTTATTGAAGACTCCAATTTTTTCTATATGAGGGCAATATGAAATATCCTTAATCAAAGAACGCAACAAAACTCTCTTATGTGACATGTTTAAATGTGCCGCCGAGATACAGGGTCAGGACATAAGCCCATTATAGTGACACTAGGTCTGGGAAGACCCTCCCCAGTTAAATGGGGCCTCCCATTCCCATGCACGGACGTAGAGATCACAGGAGGTGGGTAAGCCCCCATGTTTCTCCAAGCCACTGTGTGTGACACATTAAGACCACAGATCTATGGCACCATAAACCAATTTTCTTCTAGTGCATATATAAGCAAATGCACAAGAGTTTGAAGTTGCTAATAGAATTTTATTTTGACTTTCTTGAGAAAGTACGGTAAATGGAATTAGTCTTATGGGAGAAGTGATGTTGGCATCTTTTGATGTCACATCACTATATACATCAATTGATCACAATCGAGGGCTTAGTGCAATTAATAGAAAATTGTTAACTACATGTTATTCCTTAGAAGCCAGGGAATTCATTGTGCAACTTTTGAGGTTGGTACTAACTAGAAATTATTTTTTATTTGGAGACAATTTTTATTTGCAATTATGCGGGACCGCCATGGGCGCGAACCTGGCGCCCGCGTATGCAAATGAAGTTATGAGTGTCCTTGAGGAGGACTTTGTCTATGTGTCCCACCACTTCGGCTATGTGGCCGCGTGGTGGAGATACATAGACGATGTCTTCCTCATTTGGACTGGTACAGAGGATTTACTTTTGGATTTTCACAATTATCTAAATACAATTGATGACACTATCAAATTTACTCTTGTGTACTCAAACACTGACATACAATTTTTGGATGTTAATGTGAAGATTGAGTCTAATAAGTTGACTACTCAGTTTACCAAGATAAATTTGACCGATAAATATATATGGTGTACCACCATAATCACATATATCCAAAGGAAAAGGGAGGTACCACACAAAAAGATATAAAATTCAGATTACTTTATTGAGAATAGTTAAAACCAAGAGAAACATTTTTTTAAACAAAAACATATTAGAACAACCGCCGCATATAAAAGGTTTGCACCGTGCCCCCCGTATTACCACTACCCCCAGGAAGAAGCTACGTTGCGAAACGCGCGTCGGGGTTCATTCCCACACCGCAGTCCTCTTGCCAGCAGGTAGTTATATGATATCGAGTGCTCTTACTTTCATTACTCTTGCTCTGTCCCTTTATTATTGTTCACAGGCTTTATGGTTAACCCTGTGCATGCACTGACACTTTACTAGTCTTCTACTTACCTTATGATAAGGTTATGTATTTTTTTAGCATATATATACGTGCAATATAACCTCTATGGGACATATCTACATATATTTCCATGAGCCATGATATCTATCTACATAGAATTATCTTCAGCAATATATACTATTACAAATCCTGAGCCTGCTGTTGCATAGAGTTTTACCATATATTTAACACAACTTAATTATCTCTGTATGCATATGCTTGGTTATTTAACCTTTATGTGGACTGCTGTGGGGCCACTCTGCCTTGTTCCTACACCCTTGTTCTAATATGTTTTGTTTAAAAAAAAATTTCTCTTGGTTTTAACTATTCTCAATAAAGTAATCTGAATTTTATATCTTTTTGTGTGGTACCTCCCTTTTCCTTTGGATATAAGTTGACTACTCAGTTGTATACTAAATCCACAGATAGAAATGATCTGTTGCTCTTTAGTAGTCAACATCCGAGGAAAACAAAAGAATCTATCCCTTACAGTCAACTCTTGCGAATTAAAAGAGTTGAAAGTGATGAAAATTCACTAAAGAACTCCATGGAAATGATGATAAAAAATTTCAAATAGGGGTTATCCGCAAAATTTATTGAAAATTCAAAAAAATAAAGTTGATTGACTGAAGAGAGAAAATTTGTTCCATAAAAAATCAAAAACAAAGGAACTTAATTGTATCCCTTTTGTGACAGCTTTTTGTGAGGAAAGTGGAAAAATCGCTGACATTATATCAAGACATTGGGGGATGTTACATAAATGTTTGCCACAAGTGGGAGAATTTTCTAAACCGCCAATTTTTTCTTACAAACGTAATCGTACTATCGCTTCAACCCTGATAAGATCGGATATTGGATCTTTTAAAAAATCTAGTCAACCAACACTTACCGGTTATGACAGAAAGGGCTGTTTTCCATGTTTATCTTGTGTCAATTGTTGTTTGATGCTAAAGGACTCAAGTTTCACTCACCCTGTGACAAATGAGGAATACAGGATACACCACTTTTTGATGTGTGACTCAGAATTTGTGATATATTTACTACAATGTCCGTGTTCCTTATGGTATGTTGGTGAGACTACCTGTGATTTTAAGACAAGAATCAACCAACACCGACATACCATAAGGAAAAAACACATGGATTTACCAGTCTCTAAACATTTTGTGGAAAAATCACACACCGAGAAAAATTACATTTTCGTATAATAGATATGATACCTATTCAAAGGAGGGGAGGGGATCGTGTGCGATTATTGAAAAAGAGGGAATTAGAATGGATAGTGAAATTGAACACTCTCAAACCACACGGTTTGAATGTAGACTTTAAATTAAATCAGCTTATTTAATATACAGTGTATATATTCTTCTCCTGATTATATACTATTTGTTTTTATATGAGAATCCATTTGGATTGAAAATAACGTTTTTTTCTTTTTTCTTTCAGGTGTCCCATCCTATGAAACAAACAATATTTTTTTGTTTGGATTATTTTTTCATTTTTTTATGTTTATTAATGATGTATGTCGAAACTGATGGAACTGAAATGTTTGTTTCTTCTTTCTTGATAGCAATGAAATGGTAAAAGATTAAAATAAAATTCTATTAGCAACTTCAAACTCTTGTGCATTTGCTTATATATGCACTAGAAGAAAATTGGTTTATGGTGCCATAGATCTGTGGTCTTAATGTGTCACACACAGTGGCTTGGAGAAACATGGGGGCTTACCCGCCTCCTGTGATCTCTACGTCCGTGCATGGGAATGGGAGGCCCCACTTAATTGGGGAGGGTCTTCCCAGACCTAGTGTCACTATAATGGGCTTATGGCCTGACCCTGTATCTCGGCGGCACATTTAAACATGTCACATAAGAGAGTTTTGTTGCGTTCTTTGATTAAGGATATTTCATATTGCCCTCATATAGAAAAAATTAAAAAATTGGAGTCTTCAATAAGGCTTTATTATTCATTTACTGTTTGGTTCCTTCTTATATGGACATACTGGGAATACCATAGTTAATATGGCGCTGTGTTTCCGGGAACTGCTTTGCGCAATCGTATATCTAAACACTGTGGGTTTAGAAATAAGCGTCATGGATACGTGCAGTGGGCATGTAATTACAAAATACCTTCGTTAATATGGCGCCCTGCGCAACTGCATGCCTGAGCATTGTGGGTCCTGGGCACAAACGTAATGGACATACGCAGTAGACACGCTAGGACGCCGAAGGTCTAACATGCACGAGGAATATGTTATTGTAAGTTTGATCTAATTCTGTTTCATGGGATGAGACACCTGGTTTTGGAAATTTATTCAATTGATTATTTAGGGAATCTTTGCAATTATAACATACTATTTATAATGATTTGTCCGTGTGAATAATAAATCTTAAAGGATTTTCCGAACATGCACTGATGCACTTTATGTATCACTTGTCACTTATGCACTTTTTATTAATTTTTCTTATTGTTCTTAATGATTGTAGTAATGAGAAATGTATGTGTTTCTTATAAAAACTTGTCACTCCTATGTATTCACTGCTTGAGAAAGGATACTATATCCGAAACATTGCCACGCCGTTTGGGCAATAAAGTCCACTTTTTTTGAGTTTTTTTGTGCGGTTTTCCTATATATATATATATATATATATATATATATATACACTCACCGGCCACTTTATTAGGTACACCTGTCCAACTTCTTGTTAACACTTAATTTCTAATCAGCCAATCACATGGCGGCAACTCAGTGCATTTAGGCATGTAGACATAGTCAAGACAATCTCCTGCAGTTCAAACCGAGCATCAGTATGGGGAAGAAAGGTGATTTGAGTGCCTTTGAACGTGGCATGGTTGTTGGTGCCAGAAGGGCTGGTCTGAGTATTTCAGAAACTGCTGATCTACTGGGATTTTCACGCACAACCATCTCTAGGGTTTACAGAGAATGGTCCGAAAAAGAAAAAAAATCCAGTGAGCGGCAGTTCTGTGGGCGGAAATGCCTTGTTGATGCCAGAGGTCAGAGGAGAATGGGCAGACTGGTTCGAGCTGATAGAAAGGCAACAGTGACTCAAATCGCCACCCGTTACAACCAAGGTAGGCCTAAGAGCATCTCTGAACGCACAGTGCGTCGAACTTTGAGGCAGATGGGCTACAGCAGCAGAAGACCACACCGGGTACCACTCCTTTCAGCTAAGAACAGGAAACTGAGGCTACAATTTGCACAAGCTCATCGAAATTGGACAGTAGAAGATTGGAAAAACGTTGCTTGGTCTGATGAGTCTCGATTTCTGCTGCGACATTCGGATGGTAGGGTCAGAATTTGGCGTAAACAACATGAAAGCATGGATCCATCCTGCCTTGTATGGAGCATCTTTGGGATGTGCAGCCGACAAATCTGCGGCAACTGTGTGATGCCATCATGTCAATATGGACCAAAATCTCTGAGGAATGCTTCCAGCACCTTGTTGAATCTATGCCACGAAGAATTGAGGCAGTTCTGAAGGCAAAAGGGGGTCCAACCCGTTACTAGCATGGTGTACCTAATAAAGTGGCCGGTGAGTGTATGTATATATATATATATATATATATATATATATATATATACATACATACATTTGCACCCACATATATGAATAGTACATGTGAAATTAAGGAATTTTGTAGTGTGCTAGTGTGTATATATATATATATATATATATATATATATATATATATATATACTCATGAAGAAGTAATAGGACGGCACAAGCAAAACACGAGCTCCATTGAATAGGGCTGATTAATGGACAACCAGCATGTATATATATATATATATATATATATATATATATATATATATATATATATATGGTACACTACTTAATTCCTTAGTTAAACATGTACCATTCATATATGGAGAAAATAAGTAAAATTAAAATAGTGATCATTCTAAGTATAATGGATGTTTTAGTATAAGGAATGAGTGCGGAAATGGCTCTTGCAATAGTTTAAAATAAAAATGATCCAATAGCTTACATTTCTTTTCCAATTCCTCATCATCCAAAAGCAGGCTGACTACTTCCTTTGGTTTCAGAGTGTCTGGTTTAAAATTTCCTCCAGAGATCACAACTCGCTGGATCTGTTAGAGAAGACGAAACATGAATCCTGAGTGTGCAACAAACCAATAAGTGAAATAAAAAGCCTAGGACATAGCATAAAACCCAACATGTACTCCTATGGACCATAAGGGGACGTGCGCGCCTTGTGGATCACATGTTGATGGACGAGTCTAAAGAAAAGGACACCCAATGTGCTGTACCTCGCTTTTCTCCTTTGCCCTCTGAAGTATACGTTCTTCAATGGTGCCTTTGCATATCAATCTGTAAACAGTGACTTGCTTGGTCTGACCAAGACGGTGGGCTCGGTCCATGGCCTGTTGGTCCACAGTCGGGTTCCAGTCGCTATCGTAGAAAATCACCTGAACGAGAATAATAGAAAGGGAAGAAAAATGTCCAGTATTAGGGTAGTAGTGAGTTTTTGCAATGGGAATGGTTAGTGGGTCGTATACACAAGTGTGGAGTGGAAATAACGCTTGTGCACATGTGGCGGTAGCAAACAACACCTGTACATTGATACAGCGGTCTGCAAATAGTTAGGGTTCAAAGGGGTGCTCTCTTTTCGAAAAATCCAAATTTGTGCATGTTATGGGCACTGAGCTCACCGGCTCTCCCTGTGTCGGCGGTACACCCCGCTTAGAGCCGCTGAGCTCAGCCAATATCAGACACTGGGAGCAGCGGCAGAAACTCAATGGCGGACACGGGGACTACATTTTTAAATAAACTGCTCCAGGCAAAATGTTGCCTTCCACACAGGACTTGCAGGCAGAAGCTTTATCACAGACTGAGGTTTCCAGAGCCTTACCGTATCAGCAGCAGTGAGATTAATACCCAGGCCCCCGGCTCTAGTACTCAGCAGGAACACAAATATGTCAGTCCTAATTGGGAAACAAAATCAGGGGAGAACTTTCATTTTTTTGAATAACATGAATCTAGGGGATAAGGGGAAAAAACCTAAAAAATGTAAAACTATCTGCCTAAAATCAGACTGACTTGAATCCATAAGTTAATGTAAGCAATGTCTGGTGTGGCCCCTGCGGCTCTGTACATTGTTCTGTGGCCCCTGCTGAGTGCTGCAGTTTATTTCCCGCTCAGGTGGAGCTCCACACATTATTGACATCCGGCTGATCTGTTGGAGGAACTGGGCGTCAGACCCCTATCATCTCATATTGATGGCCTATTGGTCCTGTGAGCATGTCACAAATATAGGAGTCCCGGAAAAGGACTTTAAAGAAAATTTGTCATCAGATTTTTGTTACCTCATCTAACTGCAGCATAACTGTAGGGGCAGAGACCCCTATTCCACCAATGTATCACTTACTGAGCTGCATGTTGCTGTTTTCATAAAATCAGTGTTTTATCAGGAGATTATCACTACAGGACTAGGTGTTTGCTGCCTCCTAGTACTCCTGTTCAGTGTAACCCCGCCCCTACCACTGATTGGCAGCTCTATGAGTATACTGAATATTTACAGAAAGCTGCTAATCAGTGGGGGTGGGGTTAAACACAGCTCAGCAGTCTGAGTATTTGCTGCAGAGAAAACTGTGATTGTATCAAAATGACAGGAAATAGCCCAGTAAGTGACTCATCGTTGGAATCAGGGGCTCAGCCCCTTCTTCATGCTTCTCTCAGATTCCCTTTAACATCAATGTGAAATGTATGCTAAATATTTCCCAACATACATCTGGCCATGACCATTTCTTTTACCTGCTCTGAAAGTCAGCCACCATGTCTCGTCTCTCAGAAATCTTGGAAGACCCGTCTAATCGCATGTACGTGTGCTTTCTATATACCATATATTCCTACAACGAGAGAATATGTTTACGTTACAGCAGCTGCATCGAAACTCACATTCTGATACCTGCAAAATACAGATCTATGCTGGAAAAGGGAAACTGTGCAATGAGAAAGACCATTGGAATGCTGGTCAGGGAAGCGTGCACGCTTTAGGCTATGTGCACACGTTCAGGTTTTTTACGATAAAAACGCTATAAAAACTCATTAAAAACGCATACATTATGCATCCTATCACTTAGAATGCATTCTGCATGTTTTGTGCACATGATGCGTTTTTTTCCGCGAAAAAAACGCATTGCGGTAAAAAAAGCAGCATGTTCATTAATTTTGCTGATTTTCTGCGTTTTTCCCGCTATTCTATGCATTGGGAAAAAACGTAAAAAAAACACACAAAAAACGAGTCAAAAACGCAAAAAAACGCATGCGGATTTCTGGCAGAAATGTCCGGTTTTTGTCAGGAAAATTTCTGCAAGAAATCCTGAAGTGTGCACATACACCCTTAAGGTATTTTTTCTGGTACTGTTGCTCCTTTTCTACCTATATACACTGTGTGCAGAATTATTAGGCAAGTTGTATTTTAGAGGATTATTTTTATTATTGATCAACAACTATGTTCTCAATCAACCCAAAAGACTCATAAATATCAAAGCTTAATATTTTTGGAAGTTGGAGTGGGTTTTTTTTTTTAGATTTGGCTATCTTAGGAGGATATCTGTTTGTGCAGGTAAGGCTTCATTCACACTTCAGTTGTTTGGCGTCAGTCTGCTCCGACATAGTGACGGATCGACGGATCCGTCACAATTGTTGAGAAAACGGTTCTAACGGATCCGTTTTTTTGACGGATCCGTTACTTAGGGGTTGTCTGGGAAAAGTATCTACTTTTTGGAGCATGCTCAATTGAAAAAGCGGATTGGGGCGACGGATCCGCCATATGACAGTCGCGACGGATCCGTCGCCCATAGGCGCCCATTCTATGGAATGGCGGACGCGACGGATACGTCGCGAAACGCCATTTCGGTGCAGACAAAAAACGTTATAATGTCCGTCAATGTCTAGATGACGTCCGCCAAATTTCGATGGATCCGTCACATGGCGGATGGAATGGACGACCATCCGCCACAATCCGTCGCTAATGCAAGTCTATGGGAAAATAGCGGATCCGCCCAAAAAAAATGGCGGATCCGTTATTTGATGAAAACGGCGGATTCAAACTGACGCCAAAAGACTGAAGTGTGAAAGAGGCCTTACTATTACTGTGCAGAATTATTAGGTAACTTAACAAAAACCAAATATATTCCCATCTCACTTGTTTATTTTCACCAGGTAAACCAATATAACTGCACAAAATATAGAAATAAACATTTCTGACATGTATAAACAAAACCCAAAAAAATTAGTGACCAATATAGCCACCTTTCTTTATGATGACACTCAGCAGCCTTACATCCATAGATTCTGTCAGTTCCTTGATCTGTTTACGACCAACATTGCGTCCAGCAGCCACCACAGCCTCCCAGACACTGTTCCGAGAGGTGGACTGTTTTCCCTCCCTGTAGATCTCATGTTTTATGAGGGACCACAGGTTCTCTATGGGGTTCAGATCAGGTGAACAAGGGGGCCATGTCATTATTTGTTCTTCTTTGAGACCTTTACAGGCCAGCCACGCTGTGGAGTAGTTGGAGGCATGTAATGGAGCATTGTCCTGCATGAAAATTATGTTTTTCTTGAACGATACCGACTTCTTCCTGTACCACTGCTTGAAGAAATTGTCTTCCAGAAACTGGCAGTAGGTCTGGGAGTTGAGCTTCACTCCATCCTCAACCCGAAAAGGTCCCACAAGTTCATCTTTGATGATACCAGCCCATACCAGTACCCCACCTCCACCTTGCTGGCGTCTGAGTCGGAGTGGAGCTCTCTCTGCCCTTTACTGATCCAGCCTCTGGCTCATCCACCTGACCCATCAAGAGTACGTCTCATTTCATCAGTGAATAAAACCACTGAAAAGTCAGTCTTAAGATATTTCTTGGCCCAGTCTTGACGTTTTATCTTATATTTCTTGTTCAAAGGTGGTCGTTTTTCAGCCTTCATTACCTTGGCCATGTCCCTGAGTATCACACACCTTGTGCTTTTTGTTACTCCAGTGACATTGCAGCTCTGAAATATGGCAAAACTGGTGGCAAATGGCATCTTGGCAGCTTCACGCTTGATCTTCCTAAATTCATGGGCAGTTATTTTGCGCCTTTTTTGCCCAACACGCTTCTTGCGACCCTGTTGGCTATTTGCCATGAAACGCTTGATTGTTTGGAGATCACGCTTCAAAAGTTTGGCAATTTCAAGACTGCTGCATCCCTCTGCAAGACATCTCACAATTTTGGACTTTTCAGAGCCCGTCAAATCTCTCTTCTGTCCCATTACGCCAAAGGAAAGGAAGTTGCCTAATAATTAAGCACACCTTATATAGGGTGTTGATGTCATTAGACAACACCCCTCCTCATTACAGAGATGCACATCACCTGAGTTACTTCATTGGTAGTTGGCTCTCAACTCTGAACAGCTTGGAGTAGGACAAGATGTATAAAAAGTATCATGTGATCAAAATACAACTTGCCTAATAATCCTGCACATAGTGTGTGTATGTATGTATGTATGTATGTATGTATGTATGTATGTGTATGTGTGTGTGTGTGTGTGTGTGTGTGTGTGTGTGTGTGTGTGTGTGTGTGTGTGTGTGTGTGTGTATATATATATATATATATATACCGTACATATACATACATACATAAATACACACACACACACATTTCTCTCTACAGGGAAATCATAGTAAATATACAACCGGCTATCATTGCAAAAGTCTCATTCTATATATAGGATTTCTCCAAGACGGTAGATTACCTCCAGCAAATCTATCATCCGGGTCATCTGAGAGTAAATAAGGACTCTGTGTCCTTGTGACTTGAGACGGGTAAGCAGCAGATCCAGTGCGTACAGCTTTCCACTGTCAGTAATGAGACTCTCCTTATCTGCAATGAACACAATGTGAAGGCAATGGCCACAGTAATATACAGTATGTACTAATGCTTCATATTACAGGACTGTAAGGCTCAATCACATGGAACAAAGTAAGAGTTCCAAGCTACATCCCTGCACAGTGTTATGTGCTGCTACAATATTATTTCAACTATGAAAGGGTTATGCCGCCCAATTACGATATTTTCACAAAGCATAGTATCTGCATAACTATTATTAATAGCCCAATATAAAGTTTCTTCTTCATCCCTTTCTGCACATCTGGGCATCCAGCTTCTTATAGCTGAATGTGCGGTGCTTTTCTGATTTACTAAAGCTACTATTACTAGCAGCACCCTTCTTCTCCTCAGTACTGCAGGCCCCCACACTCTCCTCTAACGAGTAACCATAAAATGTTTCTTTTTTTTTTTACTCACCCTCGGGATGTACAATTCTACTCAAGAAAACAGGAAGGAATGTTTTTAACATGATTTATTTGTTACTACTATTACTCACTAGTAGACCAATAGCAGGTTGCATGTATAAATATTTTGTATTTTCAATGTGCCTAGAAGTTAACCTTTCAGTGGTGGCTCCTGGGAGTCATCAAGGTCCAAGAGGAGGTATAGAGGAGTCGAGTGCAAGCAGGCTCACAGCAAACTGTGTGTGAAGGAATCCGAATGAAGGCGCACTCAGGATTCAGTAGTTCTGCATTAATATTTGTATTATGTATGGTCATTCTAATAATAGACAGCAAAGAGTCCATATAGGTTTAATCATGGTAGAAAGACAGACAACTCACATAGTAAAAGAAGTTTGAAAGGTTTATTCCATCAGAAGCATCAAATATGACATCAATGACACATTTCGGCTCTAGCATTATGTCTGAAAAAGGCGCAGTTAGAGCCGAAACACGTCACTGATGTTATATTCGATGCTACTCGTGGAATAACCTTCAAAATTTCTCCAACTGTCAGCGTTGGTCTCTCAATCTTTGATTTCATATGGGAAACCTTCAATAGACACGAGCACCACCAACTAAACAAGTATGATGTACTTTCATTTTGGCCAAATAAAGGTTTAGTGACGCGGTTAGGGTCCACCTTTACTGATAGTCAAGTCAGTAATGGACGCCCCTTTATTTGGTCGGTATTACAGGTATCACATGTAGACAGTTATCGTTGTGTTTCTAACATAGTTGTAAGTATTTCTTCCTGGATTGTCAATAATGGCTACACATTATGTATAGAATTGAACACATCCCTCCAGGTACATGCAGACACAACAGCATTAGCATTGCTCAGCTCCTAATTCAGAGGTGAATAGCACAAGACAATCCCTCATGGGGAAAATTATTCCATGATGCATATCGCAATCTGTTTTTTGAGGTTTGAGGGTGGCAAAATTATATGTGGGCTGGTTTGGTGTGGATGTACCCACAATGATGGACACCAGAAGATATTATGGCTGCACCCACAATGTTGGACACCAGAAGATACCATGCCTACACCCACGATGATGGACACCAGTAGATACTATGCCTACACCCACGATGATGGACACCAGAAGATACTATGCCTGCACCCACGATGTTGGGACACCAGAAGATACTATGGCTGCACCCACGATGATGGCCACTGAAGATACTATGCCTACACCCACAATGTTGGAAACCAGAAGATACTATGGCTGCACCCACGATGATGGACACCGGAAGATACTATGCCTGCATCCACGATGTTGGACACCAGAAGATACTATGCCTACACCCACTATGTTGGACACCAAAAGATACTACGCCTACACCCTCGCTGTTGGACACCAGAAGATACTATGGCTACACCCATGATGTTGGACACCAGAAGATACTATGCCTGCACTCACGATACTGGAGACTAGAAGATACTATGCCTGCACCCACAATGATGGACATCAGAATATACTATTGCTGCATCCATGATGATGAACACCAGAATATACTATGCCTGCACTCACGATGCTGGAGACTAGAAGATACTATGCCTGCACCCACGATGATGGACACCAGAATATACTATGGCTGCACCCACGATGATGGACACCAGAATATACTATGCCTGCACTAGCGATGCTGGAGACTAGAAGATACTATTCCTGCACCCACGATGTTGGACACCAGAAGATGCAATAGCTGAACCCACGATACTGGAGACCAGAAGATACTATTGCTGCACCAACGATACTGGAGACTAGAAGATACTATGCCTGCACCCACGATGATGGACACCAGAAGATACTATGGCTGCACTCACGATGCTGGAGACTAGAAGATACTATGCCTGCACCCACGATACTGGAGACCAGAAGATTCAATAGCTGAACCCACGATACTGGAGACTATAAGATACTATGCCTGCACCCACGATGATGGACACCAGAAGATACTATGCCGGCACTCACGATACTGGAGACTATAAGATACTATGCCTGCACCCACGATGATGGACACCAGAAGATACTATGCCTGCACTCACGATACTGGAGACTAGAAGATACTATGCCTGCACCCACGATGATGGACACCAGAACATACTATGCCTGCACTCAAGATACTGGAGCTAGAAGATGCTGTGCCTGCACTCAAGATGCTGGAGCTAGAAGATGCTTTGTACAAGACGGGGAGCCCTGTTGTCATAAAACAAAAAGAATATAGTGTTGTCAGCCGCACTGTAGTAGGATTTTAGGGGGTTTTCTATGACAGACATGTAGAGGTACCGTATATTTATTTTATACATTATAAATATCTTTTGTCATTTTGATCTGATTTCCCATTGATCCTCAGAATGCGAGTGCCTGGTCCCTCATTCCCACCTCCCAGTCACTATAGTGGAGAAATGACCACTCTGCCAGGACAGCAGAAATGTGCAGTACTCATTCTCAAGGTTGGTGTAGCACAAGTAGTCCCATCCCATGATTATTACTATATATCTTATCTCTTCTTTTTTATCATATGTGTGAACAAGAGAGAAAAACAGAAGCATAAAGCCCTTAAACAGTGATTCCCAGGGTCAGCAGTACAGGAAACAAAGATACGGCATAGTATAACTCACCGTGGGGGAGGGTGAGCAGTAACCACTGCACCAACTAGCCCCTCAATCCAGTGTCCCTTGTGCAATCGCCGCCATACATTTATCTTCAGCCGCAGTGTCAAATATATATTAAACATTAGAACTTTTGTTTCTATAAAAAAATATTCTAATAAACACCTACAAAATATTACTCACTGAGCCGGCATTGGTGAATAACAAGGCTATTTTATTGGATGTGCTGCCTAAATTTCCAAGTTGAGTGGATCTGTGTGATCATTGTGTGAAATTCAGTCCAGGTCCTATTCTGAAGGGTTCTATCAGCTCGGAAGGTTCACCAGTTCAATGCATTAATGTGTTACTGATAGTCAGTAGTGATGAGCGCCAGTGCTCGTTAGTCGTGTTTGCCATGGGTGCGAGGGTATGCACAGGTATCGCGGGTGATCGAGTGACATGTTAGGGTCCCCTTGTTTCGAGGTTGTTAGATAGCCAAAAAACATGTGGGGATTGCCTTTGTATGTCAGGCAATTCCCAACAGCAGCGAAAGACGCGGGCACTGGGACTGGAATATGTCACTCCAGTACCGGTGATACTTGGTGCATACCCGAGCACCCTCGGCAAACTCGAGTAACAAGCACTAAGTCGGCCATCTCAGCCGACTCTCCCATATACAGGAGCTCAGTAGGACAAGTGCTCCTGTGTTCTCAATGAGAAAGCCGCCATCACGTGCCTGACATGCCGACCAGCAGCTTATCTCCGGGAGAACAACACAATTGGCAGTCCGAAATCGGACATGACCGATCAAGATTTCTAGCAACTTTCAATTGTCCGAAGCCCCCATACACATGAGATTGCTGGCCGAACCCGCCATTAGCATAACGTGTATGGAGGCCTAAAGTCAATGTCGAATACGACCGTGTATCATAAGGTTGTAAACAAAATGACTAATTACAGGCAGTCAATCCAGCATCACCAGTCACATATGCATTGCACAAATGAAACTGAAGACAGTACACCCCTCACAAAAGCTCTTAAAAGCAACAGAAAATTGCATAGAAATGTTTTTTAACGCTAAAACCAATGTAATCAGTGCTGAAAAATGATCAATACTTATTTTTAACTACTTCTTGACCGTCCATAAACTAAAAATATCCACTTTCCTTTGTACGGATGTTCTAAACTAAATCAACAATGCAGACCGTGACGCTGTGAGAGCGGAGATGGCTGTCAGACACAGCCAGACTCTCCACAGAGAAAAAAAACATAGCTTATTACAATGTGGGTACACAGCACTGAACCAGCACTGGAGGACACAGATTATGCAGCACTGACAGTGCTTCCTTCTCCAGGCCCAGCAGTCACATGATTGCTGGGTGTAGCAGGAGGCACATTAGGAACTGCTGGGTCCTGGAGACTTAGTCAGCTCTGCTATGCAGCCAAAAGGCTACAATTCCCCTGTATTTGAGACTATCCTGATTCCAGCTATGTATAACTTATAGGGCTGCTTCCTGCAGAATTGATAAAATCAGAATTGATAAAATCACTATTTAATCAGCAGGATATTATCACTAGAGGACTAGTAAACCTAATGCCACTCAGTCCTCCATATTCATGAGCTCTGTATAACTCCGTCCCCACTACTGATTGGCAGCTTTCTGCCTATGCAGAGTGTACACAGAAAGCTGATTTTATCAAAACAGAAGCATGCAACGCAGTAAGAGACATCACTGGAATCAGGGTCTCTGCCCCAACATCATGCTGCTTTCAGATGAAGATCGCAAACCGGTGGTGACAGATTCTCGTTAAAATGTCCCCCAAAGGTTTTTAAAGACCTAATGAGAGGCACAATGTGTGATATAAATAAGAACAAACTATAATTTTACATGTCATGCAGCAAATTTCAGTGAAACTAAAAGTTTTCCTTTAAGCGATGATATTTGATTAAAGCAACCAACAGATGGGGCGCTGCTCATATGCTGGTTTCTTCATTTCAGGAAAGCGATGCATCCTGTTTGTAGTCTTTGTAATAAACACACACTGAAAACAATACTCTCTGTTACGGACATTTACTTAACCCTTCTCTAACAAGGTTACAAGTGCAATCTCTAAAATAATAATATTTGAAAGAAAAATGAGAATATATATTTTTGGTAGAATTATTTACGATTCAAATGGGTTGTCAAAGATAAAAAGAAAAAAAAGCTAAAAAAAACAACCAAAAAACTCACCTGTTCAATTACTCCAGTGGTTCCTGCCAGTCTTTGTTTCCCTTCCTGCTGTAATGACCTGCCTTAAAGGCACATGACAGGTGACTGCTGCAGCCAATCATAGGCACACAGCAGTCACATCGATGTACATGACGTCAGCCAGAGCTGTGGAGTTGGTAAGCAGAAGTTCCAACTCCTAGAGAAATGACTGCTAATTAGTAAATAAAACACATTTATTGGACGAAATTTAGGTGTCATCTCACCAAAAATTCTTCTTCTTTCGCCTCCTGGATTGATCCTTTTATTCAATTCATGGGAAAAATTTATATTCACTTGACACAGATGTTCACATTGCTGAGATACTAGATAAGTGACAGTCGGTGCTTTTAAAATTCTATGGAGAGGGGAGCAGCTAGAGGCAGTTACAGTTCTCCATGGAATTTTATGAGCACCAATTGTCATGTCCTATCACAGTAATGGGAAAATCTGTCTTCACTGAACTTGAGAATTTTGAGAATGAATGATCAGTTCAGGAGGAGAAAGAAGCAGATTTCTCTGAAGGGATACATTACAAAGTTCCTTATTTTCACAAGTACTATTGAGTTATGTAAAAAGGAAAAAAGGAAAATTAAAATAATGGTTACTATTTAATGAATTTGGCACATCTTGCTCCACAGCACTTTGCATCAAGCGTGCATATAAAACACCAGTCTTAATGAATTCCCTGCCTAAAAGTCTTTATATAAAAAAAACAGTTTAAAGGGAATCTATCACCATGTTTTTTCTATTTTTTTCTTGGTAACGCCTACAGTGAAGTATGGCGGTGGCTCAGTGAAGATGGTGGTGACTCAGTGACACCTACAGTGAAGTATGCCACTGGCTTGGTGATGGTCAGGGGTTATTTTATTCTCTGACACTGGAAACCCCCGATAGCCTGAAGGGCAAGACTGATTCAATCAAGTGTCAGGAAATCCTAGGAGAACACATCATGCCCTCTTGGACCGTCCAACAGGACAATGATCTCCACTAAAGCTTGGGTTTAGAAGAAGTCCTGGAAGATTCTGGAGTGGCCATCATAGTTGTCCAATTTGAGTCCCATAGAAAATATTTCATGGGATATGAGGATAGTGGTTGCAGCAAACAAACCCAAGAATTTTAGGGACCTGGAGGCCATTGCTCATGAGGATGGGCTAAGGTTCCTCAGGAACGCTGGTAATAGCTGGTGTCTGGTTATACATGTTTGCAGCAGGTCATAACATCCCATGGTGCTCCATTAAGTACTAAAGATGCACACTGAAGACACTTTATTAACACATGCTCAGATAACACCTCATCCCGGCACACTCGCTTATCACTATTGTGAAGTTATTTAATTTGTAATTCTTTGATTTGTTCATTGCGAGCAGCCAAAGGTTTATGAATTTTATTAATAAACCTAATTTACAATGTGGGCTGAATAATTTTGATTGCAACTGATAAAATGGAAATATCAACGTAGACCAGATATTGTTGTTCCAGGACGCAGAACGTTCTATTATGGAATACTGTAATAAAAGAGCAATTGTGCATCCCAATAACACCTTATAAATAATACATTGTGATAGGACGCCCGGTCTACCACCGGCTAACTCCTAAGTTTCCCGGCTCTGCAGCACCATTACATGTCTCCGAGCACCACCTAGTGTTTGAAGACCACTTTGCAAAATAACTATCTTAGGAATTTATGGTGGGAATGTACGACACACGCTCTCACAACAGGAAATCAGACCACCTTGTTTAAAAACATTTTGCTGGAAACATTTCCTCTGGGTCTTCCTACTTGAGGGCTTGTTTTTCCCTGAACAAGTTTAAGAGAAGACTCAAGCCAGGTCCCCCTCTCAGTGCACAGTCTTAAGTAAAAACAAAGTGTCGTGAAATTAAAAACGTGACTAACTGACCTTAGTGTAGAATCTCTGCCCCAACCCTCCACATATAAAAGCTCCTCGCCAGGCCTTCGCAATTTCTTGACAATCAGGTTTGATTCCGTGCTAGCCGTATGGACTAGTCCCACAGACGGTTGATTCCCCTTGACCAATCCTCTGTCCTAACTTGTAAGCCCACCACCCCTGGGAGGGAGACACCGACATGATTTGGCGTAAGGAGGTTAGAATGTAGAAACATGGAGCAGTAGAAATATGGAGGTGGTTAGGGCAGCTGACAGCTTCCTTTTAAAGGGAAGCTATCATCGGAGATTAAACTACTCTCTAAATCAGGTTTTTGTGCTACATGTATTTTTAAAAAAAATGTTGGCAATGTTTGTGGGGTTTTTTCTCACAATCTTTATAAAAAAAAAAATAAAACAGTAATCTTGTAATTCTCACACTGGCCACTGGGGCTTTTTAAACTCCTACTTCCTGTCCCTCCAGGAAGAGTTTACATCAGTTTCCTTGTCATCAGAGGCAGGATTACAGTGACTAGTAACATCCGGATCCACCAATCACAACAGGAGATGTTACCGCTGCCCCTGCTCTCTCCCTTCCTTTAGACACTTCAATAAAAAAGATAGGGTCGGGATCTGACTATTGTGACTACGTACATGTGTTGTTTCCTGACAGGAAAAAAGGAGAAGATCCAGCTCAACGATATAGTGAAAAGTCCATAGTTTTATTTCACCTCGAAAATAGCATGGTGTAAGGACAAAACATCAGCATACAAAAGGGTTAAAAACCAAGATCAACGCGTTTCCGGTGACTAAGCACCCTTAATCATGATACCTGGCACATGTCATGTCTCATACTTTTATACTGGTATCCGGTCGGCACACCGGCATGACAATTAATCAATCCAATAGAATGGACACACATGAAAAATAAGCACAAAACAAGCATGGTAATAGAACTAAGACAAATGTTCTAGTTGGATGGAATTACGGAAAAAGGAATACAGAAAAAGCATAGAAAAACTACATACAAAATTTAACACTGAAATAATTAATTAAATAAATAGATCTATACAAAGTTTAATTATAATTGTAATTAAATAACCTAAAATATGTAGAAAAAATTATTTATATGATATATAATAAAATATATTCTAATGACAATATGAAAAAAATACTATTTTTAAATATAAATTAAATTTGTGGAAGCAACCTAATCCACTTGAGTTGATGACAATTTTACATGGGAGGGAGAGAAATTTACAAGGGAAAACAAAATCGCCTGAAGTGGGACACGAACTCATATGAGTTCTTTATTCGGAGGTGAGACATGCATGTAAATCTCGTAATGAACGGAGCTACAAGCTTCTTTGACTCGAGATTTACATGCACTTCCCACTTCAGGCGATTTTGTTTTCCCTTGTAAATTTCTCTCTCTCCCATGTAAAATTGTCATCAACTCAAGTGGATTAGGTTGCTTCCACAAATTTAATTTATATTTAAAAATAGTATTTTTTTCATATTGTCATTAGAATATATTTTATTATATATCATATAAATAATTTTTTCTACATATTTTAGGTTATTTAATTACAATTATAATTAAACTTTGTATAGATCTATTTATTTAATTAATTATTTCAGTGTTAAATTTTGTATGTAGTTTTTCTATGCTTTTTCTGTATTCCTTTTTCCGTAATTCCATCCAACTAGAACATTTGTCTTAGTTCTATTACCATGCTTGTTTTGTGCTTATTTTTCATGTGTGTCCATTCTATTGGATTGATTAATTGTCATGCCGGTGTGCCGACCGGATACCAGTATAAAAGTACGAGACATGACATGTGCCAGGTATCATGATTAAGGGTGCTTAGTCACCGGAAACGCGTTGATCTTGGTTTTTAACCCTTTTGTATGCTGATGTTTTGTCCTTACACCATGCTATTTTCGAGGTGAAATAAAACTATGGACTTTTCACTATATCGTTGAGCTGGATCTTCTCCTTTTTTCCTGTTTGTTTACGCCCTGACACAGCGGTTCCGTGCTCCGAGACCTGGGGAATGTCGGTATGGTGAGCTGGACTTTGTTCCTTTACGTTGTTTCCTGACACAAAAGAAGGTCAGAGTCTAAAAAACAATTTGCCAATGTGAATATTTGTTTTCTATATTTTTAATCTGGATTGTGAACAAAAAAGTTCAAATTTAAAAAAAAACAACTAAATTAATAAGGAGTTTATTTTCTGATTACAGCTTCCCTCTAACTTTTCTTAGCCTTTGTATGCACACCATTTAGGAGGCGGAGTCATCCAGTCTGGCGTTTTGTAAGCCAGTCTGGCAGCATAGCCTGAATTTGGTACATCTATACGGCAGAGGCAGAAATTCACTCCAGTGATATAATTCACACCTGTCACAATTCCTCCTCAGTGTGGTGAGTGGCAACTCAGCCGTCCAATCTGGGGTAGGGGCATGCGGAATTGTCAGTATCGTGATAGACAGAGCAGCCATTCAATCGGAGACTGGGGGAGTGCTGATCTGTCAGTATGGTGAGTTATAGTCCAGTTGCCCAATGAGCGACTTGACTGTGAATTCTGTATTTTGATCTTTTGCTGACTGACCTTGGATTTGCCTTTGACCATCCGTTTGCCTAGCCCCTTTGTCTTCATCAGCTATCTTCTTGGAATTCTGATCCCGGACTGCGACCTGACTATGCTTTTGTCTTACCCATTTGTTTATGGCATACCCTCATGGCTTTTGACCTCGGACCCCCTGACTTCCTCACCTCACGGCGCATCCATAAGTAGTGACTAGCACCACGATGCCACTTTAGAGCTGTAAAATACAATATATTTGCCAAGCTCAGCTTAGTGATGCCTCCCATGCTAAGCTCTACTTGCTTTTTGAAAAAGATGTGATCTGCATCTATCTTGAGAATGAGTCACCAGAAACCTTTACAGTGAGAATCGGAATAAAAAAATGTAATTCTTGGCAAACCTACTATATGAAAGTGCCCTTTAGCTTCTCCAAATTTTGGCAAGTTAAGTCAGATAAATAATCTCACGGCCTGGAAATATAAAGATTGCCACGAAGGATTGCGAAGCACACGCTGGGACAGATAACCTTGGATCTCTAGAGACTATCCCATCATTCTCCAGTAGAAGAAGAAAAACAATACGGTCATAAGAAGTGCCTGGTCACGCTTTCACAAACAGAATGAACCTTTGAGATTGCGAACAACTCTGCCACTTCCTCCCATTTAAGTCCCAGCCGTTTTTATCAATAGAACAGGAAGGTATTGGAGATTCCCACAGTCCTGATAAGAAGTCCAACTCTCCATCAGACAGTAGAGCAGCTTACTACCAGAGGTCGCATGAGAAGTCAGTGACACGGCCATAAATTACAGCCGTGGTGTAGGAGAGGAAGTGCTCAGATATGGAAACTTTCTATGAAAGTAAAGCCAATCTGTTAGTGACCTGCACAGAACACTTCCACTTTACAGTGTACAGTACTACAGAAAACAGACGGATTTTTTTTAACCGATTCAGCACTGGGCCACATACCCGTATACTTGACCAAGAGCATTTCAGGGTTTTATTATACATGATCTTTTAACAGTATTTTTAAATTCCCTTATTTTGGGGATATTGGGGGAAAATGTAAAGAAAAACTGAAAATATGTGTCTATTTTTCACATTTTTATTTGCATGACCATAAAGTACCACTAAAAACATTATAAATTGCCCTTTCCATAGAAATTATTTTTGTATATTGGACATACCGTATATATATTTTTTTTACAGTGATTGAGACTGGCAGTGTATATATTTTTCTTTTTATGATTTTTTTTAATCTTATGTTTCATAAATATTTTGCGCAAGACCCTTCGAGTGCATTTTGACCTTTTAATACATCCTTTCTATTGTTGATTTTCCCTGTAACTGGGGCCGGTAAACTAGAGCCAGTTACAGGGGAATTTCAGCCTCCTGCCTGCATAACACAGCAGTTCCTGTTCCTTCCTTCCCTACTCCCAGATCACACCTTCACTTGGTCTAGTGGAGGAAGCAGAGGCAAATATAACGAAGTCAAACACTGTATTAACCTCTTAACGTATAATCACCTATAGGTGTATGTGAGCGGGAGTGGCTGAGTGTGGACGGGGTTATTTACCTGCATATTTAATTTATTAACTTTTTTTTTTAAAGAAGACAGGTTCCCTTTAAAGCGTTGTTTCGGGAGAACTTGTAGCAGAATGTCTGTGTCGGCCTCCAGCTCCTCCCTCCATAGAATCTTATAAACACCAACTGCCATCTCCTATCTCAGTAATGGGAAAATCTATCTTCACTGAACACAGATTTCACTTTTGAATTGAGAGTGAAAAATCCGTCCAGGAGGAGGAAAAAAAAGCAGGCTTTCCTGATAAAATATGTTACACACATGCTTATTTTCACATGTAATATTAATTTATGACTTAACAAACTTAAAGGAAATAAAGGGTGTAGGAGGATTGGGTGTAGTAAGGTCTTCTAATTCCTGGTAGAAGTACTGGCTAAGTGCAAGGATATGGCAGAACACACACAAGCTGGTACTCTGTGACGGAGTGTGTGCACTCACAATGTGGCTTACTCCTATAATAAGTGAGCCATGGTGCCTACATTTTTAAGGAAGGAGTGTTCTGCCCTTTATGAACAACTCATCAGCTCTTCAAGTCTACAGATTTGGTCGACTTAATTTTCCCAAGCCTGGGGAGAGGGAAGTGGAGTATTCATCCATTCTAAAGGTATTTGAGCCTCAGCCGTCCTGAAAGTGAATGTGCCACTAGGTTTTTGCTGTAGGGGCAGAGACCCTGATTCCAGCAATGTATCACTTACTTGGCTGCTAACTGTAGTTTTTATAAAATCACTGTTTTCTCTGCTGCAGATCTAGCAGTTCTCTGACCGCTGAGTTCTGTATAACCCCGCCTCCACCACCGATTGGCAGCTTTCTGTGTACACTGTGCATAGCCAGAAAGCAGCCAATAACTTGTGGGTGCGGGGTTATTCACAGCTCATGTAAATGGAGGACTACATGGCAGCATGTTAGTAGTCCTCCAATGACAATCTGCTGCTGATAAAACATTGATTTTATCAAAACGAATGCAAGCTGCCCAGGAAATGACACATTGCTGGAATCAAGGTCTCTGTCTCTACATTATGCTGCCATCGGATTAGGTGGCAAAAACCTGGTGACAGATTCTGTTGCAGGATCTCATTTTGGAGGAATGCTTTTGCTCAATTTAGAACTAGGAAGCCATAATATTTTTGGCAACGCTGTACCATTATTTAGCTTGGTTAGAAGGCAAACCGAAGTTTGCATGGCTTGGCTAGTTCTAGCCACCTAATAATGGCTATTGTACCAACGGAAGCTATGGTAGAATGTTTAGGCTAAGGTTCACATTAAGGACAGAATAGTGACGTATGCAACGACTCCATAAAATGAAGGACACTATGGAGGAACATATGGGTGCTGGAGGTACCTATAGTCTGAATGTGCCCTGGTTTCCATCATAAACTGAAGACAAAATGCAGAAGTGAACAGAGTCTCAAACCAAAGCACATACTGATATTATAAACGGATATATACAGCAAAGTCTATCCTTACAGAAGCCCAATTACTTTGTACAGTGGGACAGTATAAAGATTTGCTTGTTTGTCCGCCTATGAGAAGTGCGGTCTGACTATCTAAGCAGGCCATTCACAGATGGATTTTAACCAAAAACCAAAGGAGAAAAATCTAACCCATATAATCTTTACATTTCAAGTAGAAACATGAGCATATAACCAAAAAAACTACCTGAAGAAATACTATTAACAAAATTTTCATTAAAAACAATATATTTTATTATGTATTAGAAACACTACACAGAACAAAACACAAAAATCCAAACGAGGCACACAAAAGGTATATATCAGAAAGCAATTTTTACAAGGTATAACAATGTTCCATGTATGATAATATTTATACCCTCGCTTTCAATTTTGTTATCAATATAGACAGGAGCTATGGCAAAGAACTACCAACAAACACATTAAATCTTAGTGGACTCAATTAACTACTTATAAATCGTCCAAGAATAAGGTGCATAGTGCATAGTGTTTATCATAGTCAATGCCAATATAAGGCACCGCTGAGTAAGGTATGTACCTAGAAGTCTCTTATTTTTATATAATCAATATAAGGTGCTAAGTGCACATATAAATAAGGTATATACCTAAAAGGTCTCTTTGTTTAAATATGGTTCATATAAAGTGCTAAGTGCACATGTTGGTTCTTACCAGTGCTCATGTCAGCGTTCCTGTGCCTCAGCCTAACACTCCAACGCGCGTTTCGCACGTTGCGTTGCTTCCTCAGGGAGTCACTCCCTGAGGAAGCAACGCAACGTGCGAAACGCGCGTTGGAGTGTTAGGCTGAGGCACAGGAACGCTGACATGAGCACTGGTAAGAACCAACATGTGCACTTAGCACTTTATATGAACCATATTTAAACAAAGAGACCTTTTAGGTATATACCTTATTTATATGTGCACTTAGCACCTTATATTGATTATATAAAAATAAGAGACTTCTAGGTACATACCTTACTCAGCGGTGCCTTATATTGGCATTGACTATGATAAACACTATGCACTATGCACCTTATTCTTGGACGATTTATAAGTAGTTAATTGAGTCCACTAAGATTTAATGTGTTTGTTGGTAGTTCTTTGCCATAGCTCCTGTCTATATTGATAACAAAATTGAAAGCGAGGGTATAAATATTATCATACATGGAACATTGTTATACCTTGTAAAAATTGCTTTCTGATATATACCTTTTGTGTGCCTCGTTTGGATTTTTGTGTTTTGTTCTGTGTAGTGTTTCTAATACATAATAAAATATATTGTTTTTAATGAAAATTTTGTTAATAGTATTTCTTCAGGTAGTTTTTTTGGTTATACATTCACAGATGGATACTGACAGATAGAAATTGTAAAAACAAACACTTTTGCAATATATTAACATTTGCAGCCATTCTTGAGATGGCAATATTAGTCTTTTGTTTGCAGGTTGTTGCCTTGGACACCGACCACCTTTGAAGTTGAGCTTGTAAGCTCTGCAGTGAAGCCAGCTGGGATTAGTAGGTAGCTCTAGCTCTCTAGGTAGCTCAGGGCTCTCTAGCGGTCTTGGCCAGCTTCACAACAGTGCGTACAAGCTTAATAGAAAGATTGAAAGCACTGCACATTTTCTGCTGTTTAGCAGTTGTGGTCGGTCTCCAAGGCAACAAGCTGTAAACAAATTAAAAGTTTAATGTCACAAAAATGCCGGAAAATGTTAATAAGCAGTGAAAGGGCAAAACTGCTTGTATTTACAAGTAGTATCTAACAACACCCACTCCTATTTCGACTTTCTCAAATATGGGAATGTTGGGCTTAGACTAATCAGAGGGAAGTGACGCGTCACTGGTCTACTCCTTCATATGCAAACACCAAGCTGCAGAGTAAAAGGACATTTTTAAAAGACGGCAACACCTTTGGATAACTAGGATAATCTGATGCTGCAGCAGATCAGTGGCCGATGACCATGTCCCCTTGAAAGAAAGATATTTTTTTCCACAAGAAGACACAACAGTGATTACAGAGGAGAAACACCAACAGCATAGTGTTGCTTTTTTTTTTTTTTTTTTTTAAACACAAAGGGCCCATTCAGATTAACTGTATTGGAGAACCCCTTTAAATGAAAGATGTCAGATGAGACACTTGTTCTTACATCCAATCAATCTGGAAAGCCTCTCCTCCAGACTGTTCTCCTATGCAAATGATCCATATATCAATACAATGTCCCCTGCTCCAAGAATGCAATACATTCAGCCATACTGACATCCATCATCTCACTGAGGCTGCTAGACAAACACAGTCTGGACTCTCAAACCCAGAACTAGCATACTTGTGATGGGCTACTTGCCAGAATGACGATTGCCAGCATCACGCAACCGGCATAATCTGTGACCCTACATAGTGATTGACATCTCCGCCTTGCGAAGGATTCCCTCACCCGCAAGGCGGAAGTGCCCTCTCCTGCAAGGTAGAGATGCCCTCTCCAGCAAGGTAGAGATGCCCTCTCCAGCAAGGTAGAGATGCCCTCTCCAGCAAGGTAGAGATGCCCTCTCCAGCAAGGTAGAGATGCCCTCTCCAGCAAGGTAGAGATGCCCTCTCCAGCAAGGTAGAGATGCCCTCTCCAGCAAGGTAGAGATGCCCTCTCCAGCAAGGTAGAGATGCCCTCTCCAGCAAGGTAGAGATGCCCTCTCGAGCAAGGTAGAGATGCCCTCTCCAGCAAGGTAGAGATGCCCTCTCCAGCAAGGTAGAGATGCCCTCTCCAGCAAGGTAGAGATGCTCTCTCCTGCAAAGTAGAAATGCCCTCTCCAGCAAGGTAGAGATGCCCTCTCCAGCAAGGTAGGGTTGTCCTCTCTTTCAATCTTTTTGGTCTTCATTCATTTCCATCCAAGAATGGCCTTGTAGAACTACCTTACTGTGTTCAGCCTCACTGGGAATTTTCTCATTTGGCCAGTTCCTTGCCCTCTCAAATAAAATTTTCTCTGCTATCTGCTGGTGGAGTGGCATATAATTATTCCTTGCCCTTGGTGACCTCTGATAGCCAGTCTTTTATGGAGTAGCAAGAGAAGTTGATGTAATTCTGAGAATGAACTTGTTGGCTGTTAAATAGGTTTTGAATGAAGTAGAATGCTTTTATGGGATCTCAGTGTGGTTCTGGAGTTTTTTTTTTTGAGTATTTTGTTTTTATTGTACTGTTCATATGTTCAATATCAACGGTATATTTTCCCAATACAACATAGAGGATGCCATTTACTCCCATAATTGCATTGACCTACCTGGAATTCTTATATACGACCAACCATGACATGGCCGAATTGCCAAAAGACCACATGGATTCTCTGGAAATAGCGGCGTATCCCTTATGAGCCAATCAGCTTGATGGTCGTGGGTCCCAAACACAAGCAGCTTTGACACCTCTGTGTTTCCCCCATTCCTCCACATCTGTCGCTCATATTCTGCACTTCGATCATTGCAGTATGTGTCAACTGGAGCTGCAGTTACCTGAGAGGGTAAAACATTAAATATTCTTTACACATGCAAATCCATAAAGATACCCCTTAGGTGGTGTAAGACGGTGTCATCTCATCAACATAATTTAGAAATGCTGGAGTTGTTAAAGGTACATGGCACTAAAGGTCAATCTCTCACATTTCTTTCCTTTAATGAACAGACATATAAATTCAGGCAGCCTTGTCACATTTTCCACAGCAGGTTGTGAAAACATAAGCAATTTTATGAATGGTTGCTATGTGCAACACTTACACATTAATAAACATAAAATGTGGACAGTTTTTGCTTTCATTTTATTCCTTCTGCTTCCCAGAATATACTGTTTTTTCAAATTCACATTTTGGTTCCAGAGCCATTCGTTTTTTTATTCAGTGCTAATTGTTATGGTGTTTAGTAAGGAGCTGCAGCTCACAGGAAACTACCCCAACCCATCCTGGGGTGTAGTGCAGAGGTATCCACTCTGTGCAGTGATGAGGCAGTGACCCAGGAAAGTTCAAAGCAAAACGTCTGTTTACTGTTCAACTCATATAAACACAGCACACGATATCCTTCAGATCGCAGCCGGGAACCATATCCTCTGGTTTACAGCCAATAAACACACCAGTTCACCTTCGTGACTGGTTGCCATGGGCGACTGCACTGCCGTGTGAATGTTCAACTCACAGCACTACACAGTACATAATATGCTCCGGATCGCAGTCCACCTCCTGAGACCAGTGGACGTGGGCAACTGCACCGCTGTATATGCTGTGGGTGCCAGGCCTTTCAGCTGACTTGGCTGTTTGTCTCTGCTTGCCTGTGTTGCCTCACACAGGTGAAGCTCTGCAGAGCCTCCTGCTCTGTACTCCTGCAAACACCAGCCCCATCGGATGAAAGCCGTGGAACATAAAAGCAATTCAAATATTCTTATTTCTTATTTGGTGTATTCCCATGCATACCTTCCCGCCCCAAAAAGGGTATACAGTTCATGGTTTATTATTTTTCTTGTCCTCCTCCTCATCCTAAACCATATGAGCAATATTATCATGTGAGAAAGGATGTCTTGGCTTTGACAAAGGTCGCTCTGATCGAAACGCGTTGCCTCTGGCCGTGTATGGGCATTTGTCTAAGGGAGAGCATGTACCACATGTATTTTTAAATGAAGTAATAAAGAAGAATATTTTAAAGGAGCTGGAACCACAAATCCTTTCTCATGGTATCTAAGTTCGTCTGCACGGAGTTCCAAGCACCTGCGGTGGTTACTGCTGAGCTGGCTTAAACCCCTTTCAATATTATCATGTGGCCCTCGCTGTAAACTTTTGAGGACCATCAGGCAACTCACAGCCATACATTTTGGAGTGCGATTAATCGGCCCTCAGTCATACATTTTGGAGGCCCATCAGGAGGCCTTTAGTCATACATTTTGGAGGGCCATTAGGCAGCTCTCAGTCATACATTTTGGGGGGCCATCAGGCAGCTCTCAGTAATACATTTTGGAGGCCCATCAGGCGGCCCTCAGTCATACATTTTGGAGGCCCATCAGGCAGCACTCAGTCATACATTTTGGATGGCCATCAGAAGGTCTTCAGTCATACATTTTAGAGGGCCATTAGGCAGCCCTCACACAAAAATTTTGGAGGGCTAGCAGGCGGCCCTCACACTAAATTCATTTTCAGGGATACATGTTTGATTTTCAAAAATAACACCATACTGTGCAAACAGGTTGTGGGTTGGATGACAGATAATGCTTCCAGGATATTTTATTTCCCAGCACCACTCTGTTTACCACACGGTCCAATCTCACTAACCAAGAGTCTGGACCACATAGTCCTCAACCTGATCTTTCTTCCTCCCACCATGGCGAGTCCTAGTTGACAAGTGATCCCACACTCAGACACTCCGAGGAGCATGTCTTTACATTTCCATTTATTGATTCTCGCCTCTCACTCTGCACGTTTCAAGAGGGACATAAGACCTCGTGTGTAGTGATGCCAAAATATTTGAGCAGCCACGGTCAGCACATGACGGTGTGTAATGGCAATTAGTGTCTCAAGCGGTCAATGATGATGAGGCACAGTTGCCAACAAGTTATGTTAAAAGTCAACAAGTAAGAAGGAGGACCAGAGTGTGGAAGAGGAAGACGAGGTGGTGGACAATGAAGTCACTGACCCAACCTGGCAAGATGCCATGCAGAGTGGGGACATGCAGAGTGGGGACAGAAGTGCAGAGGTGGGATCCTCAGCACTGCAACAGGCAGGAAGAGGCAGTGAAGTGGCCAGAGGTAGAAGGTGGGCAACTGTTCTCCAGGGTACACACACGCGGCAAGTTTTCAGGCTAATGGTTAGGTGTTTCTTTTTTTTGTGTGTGTATTCCCATGCTTCCCTTCCCACCGAAAAAACGGTATACGGTTCATGGTTTTCGTGTCCTCCTCCTTTAATCCAAAACTATCCCTCCTCCAGCACCTATCCCTACACTAAATGCAGCTAACAGCAGTATTAATAGGAAATCGAATAGAATAGATGTAGTCCTCTAAAGGAATTTTGTTTTTTGCTGCAAGGACTGTAAGGCAATAATCATTGCCTAAATGCCAGCAATACACTATCCCTACTCCAGCAGCTAGCCCTACACTAATTGCAGCTAAAAGCGGTATTATTAGAGAATAGAATATATTGAAAAGAGCCCTGAAAAGGAATTTTGTTTTAATGTAGCACTAGCAAGGACTGTAAGGCAGTAATCCCTCACTAGATGCCTCTAATACGCTAACCCTTCTTCCGCAGCTAACAATACACTAATTGCAGATCACAGAGGTATTATTATAGCATAGAAATTATTTAAATTTGCTTTGAAAGGGCTTTTTGTCGTATGTGGCAGCATCAAGGACTGTAACACAATGAACCTTGCCTAAATGCCTCCCTACTCTAGAAGTTAACCCTACACTAACTGCAGCGAAGATGGGTATTATTAGAGAATAGAATCTATTTGAAGTAGCCTTTAAAAAGACTGTTGCTTTAATGTTGTATCAGCTGGTACTGTAACCCTATAACACACCATCCCTTCTCCAGCAGGAACTCTCACTTTACTATTTGAGGGGACAATGAGCTGAGCACGGGATCTTCTATAAACCAGATGACCCTATGTGGCCGGACAATCACAGTAATGCCAGTAGCCCACATGGCTATGGCATTACCGTGATTGGCAGGCAACTCTCGCATGTTAAGTGGCTAAAAATCAGAAGCGAAACATGCGGGGTGGGGGAATCAAGCATGATGAGTGAGTACCTGGATACTCAATCGAGTACCAAGAGTCTGAGTCCGAGCATGCTCACCCATCACTATTCCTTACATCAAATCTGATCTGACAGCAGTATAAACAGTGCTACACTTAGATAAAAATAAATGTAGACACTTACGTAAAGCGCTACCTTGTAATCATAAAAGAACTGAAATAAAGCAATATCACTGCTTTATATGTGATATCGTAAGTCATAGTAAGACACAAAAAATAAAGATAAGACCAAACAAACCTTGATACCACAAACCCATACCTGGCACGTGATACTGCACGTCGGGAAGGGGGTAAAGCACTCAGATAACCCTCTTATTCTGCCGTCTCAAGGAATCAAAACTGTATAACAGAAAGCAGGTTTGATGCCCAGAGTAATCAATAAATTTTAGTGTAGCTCTCATGTTTAGCTCTAGTCTGTTGGTGAACGAAACAGGCACAGTACCTTGGATTTTCTGTCCTACTGTATACTTACAATGAAGTTATAAAACGAGTAAAAGCTATTTACCAATGGTGAGGAGATACTCAGGAACGACAGCAGCTCAGTGACTTGGCATCGCTGTACAAGTGCTGAACCAGTGCTTTTCTGAATTATCACGTGGTCTGTAAACCCAGAGACTGGCTCACGATGGCAGGTGAAGACCATGTTCTAAAGAAAGAAGAATATTATTCAACTACAGTATGTATTACATGCTTATGTCTTCTATAAACAACATTCTTTGTCGTAAACAAACATGAAGAAAAGCGTCATTTAGGCTATGTGCACACGTTCAGGATTTTTCGTGTTTTTCTCGCGTTTTTTCGGCCGTTTTCCGCTGGAAAAACTTTTCAAAAACGCATACATAAGCATAATTTTTAATGCATTCTGCAATTTTTGTGCACATGATGCGTTTTTTTCCACGAAAAAAACGCATCATGGTAAAAAAAAGCAGCATGTTCATTAATTTTGCTGATTTTTTGCGGTTTTCCCACTATTTAATGCATTGGGAAGCTCCGCAGAAAACGCATTGAAAACGCGTCAAAAACGCGCAAAAAACGCATGCGGATTTCCTGCAGAAAAACTCCGGTTTTGTTCAGGAAAATTCTGCAGAAAATCCTGACGTGTGCACATAGCCTTAAAGGTATCTCACAACAGACATTTCTTTATCGCTTCATTGGGGGACACAGGACAACCATGGGTGTATGCTGCTGCTGCTGCTAGGAGGCTGACACTATGCAAAAAAGGAAAAGGCGTAGCTCCTCCCCAGCAGTATGCACCCACCGACAGGCACCAAGTACCTCAGTTTGTGCTTAGTGTCTGTAGGAGGCGGACCTGGATCTTCAGATCCGCTGCTAATCTTGATTCCTTTACAGGTTTTGTTGTTTTTATTAACGTTTTGGCTTTCTTTTTCAGATCACAGCATTCAGGGATTCAGGGTGCAATCTTCCACCCTGCCTCCCCAGGAGGGCGGCTGAGCGAGCAGTGTGGTGTCGTCCGCATCGCAGCTCTCAGACCGCCGGCAGGACATTATCCCCTGTCACCCTCCCAGGTGCTCCAGGGTCTTTATGGTGGCGGTCCTTGCCAAACAGTCCCCCTCACCCCTCTCCCCAGAGAGGGTTGAGAGGATGAAGGTGGTCACCAGCGGTGACCCTCCCCCTTGTCTTTGGGGTCGAGGCCGTCTTCTGGACGAAGGATTCTGTTTCCAGCGACCCCTCTCTCATTGGGCCCCTGGACGATCCTCTCTCCCTCTACCTGTGGAGCCGGAACATGCAGGTACCAGCGCTTCAGCAGTATCCCCCCTTCCCCCTGTCTAGATGTACAGCGCTCAGAGTCCCGGCAGTTTTACTTTCACTTTAACCGCTGCGGTCGGCCACGCCCCCTCCTCGGGCGTGCTTTTTCGGCGCTCTTTCCTCCTCCACTCAGGAGGGCTCTTACATCTCGGGCACACCCTTCCCTTTCGGTGTGGCCCTATCAGGAGCCTTGGCTTATTCCTCACAGCACAGCACCGCCCCTTCTTCACCGCTGGCACTTCCTGCCTCAGCAGCTCCGTGCACAGGAGACATCGGGGGACACAGATCTCTGCTCTGCGGTGCGGTAGGATTGCAACGCTTTTTTGGCCCCTCCCTCGGTATTATCCATACCACTGTAGGCCCTTTAGTCTTTTCTGTAGTATAGTGCTGCAGAATATCCTTATGTCCAACTCTTCTGGAGCCTTCTTTACCAAACCTACCATAACTCACTACGCCTGTGCTCGTTGTAAGATAAAGTGGTCTGTAGGCCAATCGTCGCCTCTCTGCCAGTCCTGCAGTCCTCCTGCCATGTCTGCGCCACAGGAAGCTTCTGACTCTCGGGATGAGGGCGCTGCCCCCCCCCCCCCCCTGAGTGGGCCGTTGCTATCTCGCAGTCGGTCTCTGATTTGACTAAGGTATCTCAGTCCCTGGTCCAGGCCCTTGAACGTCTTCTTCCAGAGCTTCCTTCAGCCACCAGTGCTTCGACCGTCTCCCATGGCGAGTCGGCTGCACCTGACCCTGAACCACAGGGAGACAAATCAGCCAGCTGCTCTAGAAAGAGGACTCTGTCTGGCTCTTCGTCTGGTTCTCCAGGTCCCTCCGCAGCGCTCAAACTGCTCTCCTCCTCCCAATTCCCCTCTTCGGAGGAGGACATTGGGTCTGATGTGGATTCCCAGTCCGGTTCTGGCTCCGATTCAGACCAGGCTTCTAGCATGCAGGCTGTCGTAGATAGTCTTATTTCGGCTATCTCACAAACCCTCAAACTAAAACAAGACGAGGTTTCCCCCCAGGATTCCTCTGTCTCTTTTAAGCGGGTGAAGCGTCCCTCTCACTCCTTTCCTACCCATGAGGAGTTTGAGTCTACCCTCTCTAAACACTGGGAACATCCTGAAAAACGTTTTTCGGGTAGAAAACATCTGGACATGCTCTATCCCTTTAGCGCCGATCTTCTCTCCAAGTGGGCAGAATCTCTCAAGGTCGATCCGCCGATCTCCCGTCTTTCCTCCAAGACGGTTCTCTCCTTACCGGACGGCGCGTCGCTTAAGGACGCATCGGACAGACAAATTGAGGCACTGGCCAAGTCAGCTTTCGAAGCAACGGGTGCTTCCCTCTGCCCCAGCTTTGCTTCCACCTGGGTGACTAAAGCCATCTCTGCCTGGGCCAAGATTCTCCGTCGGGGCATTTTGGCTTCGGCCTCCCCTACTGAGCTGGCTGACCTTGCAGACCAGATTAACCACGCAGGGAAATGTCTTCTCACTGCCTCCCTAGATGCAGCAGCCTGTTCGGCCAGGGCAAGCAGCAACATTGTCGCTATTCGCCGCATTCTTTGGCTCAAAGCATGGAATGCAGATGCTACTTCCAAAAAGTCTCTCACCAACTTGGCGTTTCAAGGTTCCAGGCTTTTTGGTGCTCCTCTGGATCAAATTATCTCAGATGCGACTGGGGGCAAGAGTACCTCCCCCCCCCAGTCCAAGCCAAAATGCTTCTTTAGCCCAAAGGGTCCTCGAACATTTCACCCCTTTCGTCCGTTTGCAGCCTCAGATTCCTCATCGCAACAAGAGCGACCCGCTACCACGGGTGAACGTAGAAAACCCTCTTACAAGCCAGCTCCCATGTGGAGATCCAGGGCTCCACCTCCCAGGTCTTCTGGACCTCGTGCCAACAGATACCGTTCCAAGTGACGGGTCGCCCCCACCTGGGAGTCTTTCCAGGGTGGGAGGCAGGCTTCTTCTTTTCAAAGACACCTGGCTGTCAGTGATCAGCGATGCCTGGGTCAGAGAGATTATTACCTCCGGGTACAAGATCGAATTTTCAACCCTCCCGGAAAAATCGCTTCTTTCTCTCTCGTCCCCCAAAGCAACCGTCCCATTTACCCAGCTTGCTTCAAGCCGTAACGTCTCTCGTCGCCACCGGAGTCGTAGTTCCCGTTCCTTCCGAAGAACGTTTTTCCGGGTTCTACTCGAACCTTTTTGTAGTCCCAAGGAAGGACGGGTCTCTTCGCCCTATCCTGGATTTGAAGCTTCTGAACCGCCACGTCCGACCTCGCCACTTCAGAATGGAATCTCTGCGGTCAGTGATCGCCGCCATGGAACCTGGGGAGTTCCTCTGCTCGGTCCACATTCAAGATGCGTATCTTCATGTTCCCATCTGCGTAATGCATCAGAGATTCCTTCGGTTTGCAATCGAGGGCAATCACTACCAATTCACGGCTCTCCCTTTCGGTTTAGCATCTGCCCCCAGGGTCTTCACCAAAATCATGGCGGCGGTCATGGCCCTCCTTCGTTCCAGGGGGATCCTCGTTATCCCCTACCTGGATGATCTGTTGATCAAGGGGTCCTCTCGTCTAGACTGTGCCCACAGTCTCCAGGTGTATGTGGTGACAGGAGAGATAGCAGAGAGTGCAGCAACAGGAGAGTGGTGACCATGTATGTGGTGACAGGAGAGATAGCAGAGAGTGCAGCAACAGGAGAGTGGTGACCATGTATGTGGTGACAGGAGAGATAGCAGGAAGTGCAGCAACAGGAGAGTGGTAACCATGTGTGTGGTGACAGGAGAGATAGCAGGGAGTGCAGCTACAGGATAGTGGTAACCATGTGTGTGGTGACAGGAGAGATAGCAGAGAGTGCAGCAACAGGAAAGTGGTAACCATGTATGTGGTGACAGGAGAGATAGCAGAGAGTGCAGCAACAAGAGAGTGGTGGCCATGTGTGTGGTGACAGGAGAGATAGCAGGGAGTGCAGCAACAGGAGAGTGGTGACCATGTATGTGGTGGCAAGAGAGATAGCAGAGAGTGCAGCAACAAGAGAGTGGTGACCATGTGTGTGGTGACAGGAGAGATAGCAGAGAGTGCAGCAACAGGAGAGTGGTGACCATGTGTGTGGTGACAGGAGAGATAGCAGGGAGTGCAGCAACAGGAGAGTGGTAACCATGTATGTGGTGACAGGAGAGGTAGCAGAGAGTGCAGCAACAGGAGAGTGGTGACCATGTGTGTGGTGACAGGAGAGGTAGCAGAGAGTGCAGCAACAGGAGAGTGGTGACCATGTGTGTAGTGATAGGAGAGATAGCAGGGAGTGCAGCAACAGGAGAGTGGTGACCATGTATGTGGTGGCAAGAGAGATAGCAGAGAGTGCAGCAACAAGAGAGTGGTGACCATGTGTGTGGTGACAGGAGAGATAGCAGAGAGTGCAGCAACAGGAGAGTGGTGACCATGTGTGTGGTGACAAAAGAGATAGCAGGGAGTGCAGCAACAGGAGAGTGGTAACCATGTATGTGGTGACAGGAGAGATAGCAGGGAGTGCAGCAACAGGAGAGTGGTGACCATGTATGTGGTGACAGGAGAGGTAGCAGAGAGTGCAGCAACAGGAGAGTGGTGACCATGTGTGTCGTGATAGGAGAGATAGCAGGGAGTGCAGCAACAGGAGAGTGGTGACCATGTATTTGGTGACAGGAGAGGTAGCAGAGAGTGCAGCAACAGGAGAGTGGTGACCATGTGTGTGGTGATAGGAGAGATAGCAGGGAGTGCAGCAACAGGAGAGTGGTGACCATGTATTTGGTGACAGGAGAGGTAGCAGAGAGTGCAGCAACAGGAGAGTGGTGACCATGTGTGTGGTGATAGGAGAGATAGCAGGGAGTGCAGCAACAGGAGAGTGGTAACCATGTATGTGGTGACAGGAGAGATAGCAGGGAGTGCAGCAACAGGAGAGTGGTGACCATGTATGTGGTGACACGAGAGATAGCAGAGAGTGCAGCAACAGGAGAGTGGTGACCATGTATGTGGTGACAGGAGAGATAGCAGGGAGTGCAGCTACAGGATAGTGGTAACCATGTGTGTGGTGACAGGAGAGATAGCAGGGAGTGCAGCAACAGGAGAGTGGTGACCATGTATGTGGTGACAGGAGAGATAGCAGGGAGTGCAGCTACAGGATAGTGGTAACCATGTATGTGGTGACACGAGAGGTAGCAGGGAGTGCAGCAACAGGAGAGTGGTGACCATGTGTGTGGTGACAGGAGAGGTAGCAGGGAGTGCAGCAAAAGGAGAGTGGTGGCCACATGTGTGGTGACAGGAGAGGTAGCAGGGAGTGCAGCAACAGGAGAGTGGTAATCATGTATGTGGTGACAGGAGAGGTAGCAAGGAGTGCAGCAAAAGGAAAGTGGTGGCCACATGTGTGGTGACAGGAGAGGTAGCAGGGAGTGCAGCTACAGGATAGTGGTAACCATGTGTGTGGTGACAGGAGAGATAGCAGAGAGTGCAGCAACAAGAGAGTGGTGGCCATGTATGTGGTGATAAGAGAGATAGCAGAGAGTGCAGCAACAAGAGAGTGGTGACCATGTGTGTGGTGACAGGAGAGATAGCAGAGAGTGCAGCAACAGGAGAGTGGTGACCATGTGTGTGGTGACAGGAGAGGTAGCAGGGAGTGCAGCAAAAGGAGAGTGGTGGCCACATGTGTGGTGACAGGAGAGGTAGCAGGGAGTGCAGCTACAGGATAGTGGTAACCATGTGTGTGGTGACAGGAGAGGTAGCAGGGAGTGCAGCAAAAGGAAAGTGGTGGCCACATGTGTGGTGACAGGAGAGGTAGCAGGGAGTGCAGCTACAGGATAGTGGTAACCATGTGTGTGGTGACAGGAGAGGTAGCAGGGAGTGCAGCAACAGGAGAGTGGTGACCACATGTGTGGTGACAGGAGAGATAGCAGGGAGTGCAGCAACAGGAGAGTGGTAACCATGTGTGTGGTGACAGGAGAGATAGCAGGGAGTGCAGCTACAGGATCCTCTGGATCAAATTATCTCAGATGCGACTGGGGGCAAGAGTACCTCCCCCCCCCCAGTCCAAGCCAAAATGCTTCTTTAGCCCAAAGGGTCCTCGAACATTTCACCCCTTTCGTCCGTTTGCAGCCTCAGATTCCTCATCGCAACAAGAGCGACCCGCTACCACGGGTGAACGTAGAAAACCCTCTTACAAGCCAGCTCCCATGTGGAGATCCAGGGCTCCACCTCCCAGGTCTTCTGGACCTCGTGCCAACAGATACCGTTCCAAGTGACGGGTCGCCCCCACCTGGGAGTCTTTCCAGGGTGGGAGGCAGGCTTCTTCTTTTCAAAGACACCTGGCTGTCAGTGATCAGCGATGCCTGGGTCAGAGAGATTATTACCTCCGGGTACAAGATCGAATTTTCAACCCTCCCGGAAAAATCGCTTCTTTCTCTCTCGTCCCCCAAAGCAACCGTCCCATTTACCCAGCTTGCTTTAAGCAACAGGAGAGTGGTAACCATGTGTGTGGTGACAGGAGAGATAGCAGGGAGTGCAGCAACAGGAGAGTGGTGACCATGTATGTGGTGACAGGAGAGGTAGCAGAGAGTGCAGCAACAGGAGAGTGGTGACCATGTGTGTAGTGATAGGAGAGATAGCAGGGAGTGCAGCAACAGGAGAGTGGTGACCATGTATTTGGTGACAGGAGAGGTAGCAGAGAGTGCAGCAACAGGAGAGTGGTGACCATGTATGTGGTGACAGGAGAGGTAGCAGAGAGTGCAGCAACAGGAGAGTGGTGACCATGTGTGTAGTGATAGGAGAGATAGCAGGGAGTGCAGCAACAGGAGAGTGGTGACCATGTATTTGGTGACAGGAGAGGTAGCAGAGAGTGCAGCAACAGGAGAGTGGTGACCATGTGTGTGGTGATAGGAGAGATAGCAGGGAGTGCAGCAACAGGAGAGTGGTGACCATGTATGTGGTGACACGAGAGATAGCAGAGAGTGCAGCAACAGGAGAGTGGTGACCATGTATGTGGTGACAGGAGAGATAGCAGGGAGTGCAGCTACAGGATAGTGGTAACCATGTGTGTGGTGACAGGAGAGATAGCAGGGAGTGCAGCAACAGGAGAGTGGTGACCATGTATGTGGTGACAGGAGAGATAGCAGGGAGTGCAGCTACAGGATAGTGGTAACCATGTATGTGGTGACAGGAGAGGTAGCAGGGAGTGCAGCAACAGGAGAGTGGTGACCATGTGTGTGGTGACAGGAGAGGTAGCAGGGAGTGCAGCAAAAGGAGAGTGGTGGCCACATGTGTGGTGACAGGAGAGGTAGCAGGGAGTGCAGCAACAGGAGAGTGGTAATCATGTATGTGGTGACAGGAGAGGTAGCAAGGAGTGCAGCAAAAGGAAAGTGGTGGCCACATGTGTGGTGACAGGAGAGGTAGCAGGGAGTGCAGCTACAGGATAGTGGTAACCATGTGTGTGGTGACAGGAGAGATAGCAGAGAGTGCAGCAACAAGAGAGTGGTGGCCATGTGTGTGGTGACAGGAGAGATAGCAGGGAGTGCAGCAACAGGAGAGTGGTGACCATGTATGTGGTGATAAGAGAGATAGCAGAGAGTGCAGCAACAAGAGAGTGGTGACCGTGTGTGGTGACAGGAGAGATAGCAGAGAGTGCAGCAACAGGAGAGTGGTGACCATGTGTGTGGTGACAGGAGAGGTAGCAGGGAGTGCAGCAAAAGGAGAGTGGTGGCCACATGTGTGGTGACAGGAGAGGTAGCAGGGAGTGCAGCTACAGGATAGTGGTAACCATGTGTGTGGTGACAGGAGAGGTAGCAGGGAGTGCAGCAAAAGGAAAGTGGTGGCCACATGTGTGGTGACAGGAGAGGTAGCAGGGAGTGCAGCTACAGGATAGTGGTAACCATGTGTGTGGTGACAGGAGAGGTAGCAGGGAGTGCAGCAACAGGAGAGTGGTGACCACATGTGTGGTGACAGGAGAGATAGCAGGGAGTGCAGCAACAGGAGAGTGGTAACCATGTGTGTGGTGACAGGAGAGATAGCAGGGAGTGCAGCTACAGGATAGTGGTAACCATGTGTGTGGTGACAGGAGAGATAGCAGGGAGTGCAGCAACAAGAGAGTGGTGGCCATGTGTGTGGTGACAGGAGAGATAGCAGGGAGTGCAGCAACAGGAGAGTGGTGACCATGTATGTGGTGACAAGAGAGATAGCAGAGAGTGCAGCAACAAGAGAGTGGTGACCATGTGTGTGGTGACAGGAGAGATAGCAGAGAGTGCAGCAACAGGAGAGTGGTGACCATGTGTGTGGTGTCAGGAGAGATAGCAGGGAGTGCAGCAACAGGAGAGTGGTAACCATGTGTGTGGTGACAGGAGAGATAGCAGGGAGTGCAGCAACAGGAGAGTGGTAACCATGTATGTGGTGACAGGAGAGATAGCAGGGAGTGCAGCAACAGGAGAGTGGTGACCATGTATGTGGTGACAGGAGAGGTAGCAGAGAGTGCAGCAACAGGAGAGTGGTGACCATGTGTGTAGTGATAGCAGGGAGTGCAGCAACAGGAGAGTGGTGACCATGTATGTGGTGACAGGAGAGGTAGCAGAGAGTGCAGCAACAGGAGAGTGGTGACCATGTGTGTGGTGATAGGAGAGATAGCAGGGAGTGCAGCAACAGGAGAGTGGTAACCATGTGTGTGGTGACAGGAGAGATAGCAGGGAGTGCAGCAACAGGAGAGTGGTGACCATGTATGTGGTGATAAGAGAGATAGCAGAGAGTGCAGCAACAAGAGAGTGGTGACCATGTGTGTGGTGACAGGAGAGATAGCAGAGAGTGCAGCAACAGGAGAGTGGTGACCATGTGTGTGGTGACAGGAGAGGTAGCAGGGAGTGCAGCAAAAGGAGAGTGGTGGCCACATGTGTGGTGACAGGAGAGGTAGCAGGGAGTGCAGCTACAGGATAGTGGTAACCATGTGTGTGGTGACAGGAGAGGTAGCAGGGAGTGCAGCAAAAGGAAAGTGGTGGCCACATGTGTGGTGACAGGAGAGGTAGCAGGGAGTGCAGCTACAGGATAGTGGTAACCATGTGTGTGGTGACAGGAGAGGTAGCAGGGAGTGCAGCAACAGGAGAGTGGTGACCACATGTGTGGTGACAGGAGAGATAGCAGGGAGTGCAGCAACAGGAGAGTGGTAACCATGTGTGTGGTGACAGGAGAGATAGCAGGGAGTGCAGCTACAGGATAGTGGTAACCATGTGTGTGGTGACAGGAGAGATAGCAGGGAGTGCAGCAACAAGAGAGTGGTGGCCATGTGTGTGGTGACAGGAGAGATAGCAGGGAGTGCAGCAACAGGAGAGTGGTGACCATGTATGTGGTGACAGGAGAGATAGCAGGGAGTGCAGCTACAGGATAGTGGTAACCATGTGTGTGGTGACAGGAGAGGTAGCAGGGAGTGCAGCAAAAGGAGAGTGGTGGCCACATGTGTGGTGACAGGAGAGGTAGCAGGGAGTGCAGCAACAGGAGAGTGGTAATCATGTATGTGGTGACAGGAGAGGTAGCAAGGAGTGCAGCAAAAGGAAAGTGGTGGCCACATGTGTGGTGACAGGAGAGGTAGCAGGGAGTGCAGCTACAGGATAGTGGTAACCATGTGTGTGGTGACAGGAGAGATAGCAGAGAGTGCAGCAACAAGAGAGTGGTGGCCATGTGTGTGGTGACAGGAGAGATAGCAGGGAGTGCAGCAACAGGAGAGTGGTGACCATGTATGTGGTGACAAGAGAGATAGCAGAGAGTGCAGCAACAAGAGAGTGGTGACCATGTGTGTGGTGACAGGAGAGATAGCAGAGAGTGCAGCAACAGGAGAGTGGTGACCATGTGTGTGGTGACAGGAGAGGTAGCAGGGAGTGCAGCAAAAGGAGAGTGGTGGCCACATGTGTGGTGACAGGAGAGGTAGCAGGGAGTGCAGCAACAGGAGAGTGGTAATCATGTATGTGGTGACAGGAGAGGTAGCAAGGAGTGCAGCAAAAGGAAAGTGGTGGCCACATGTGTGGTGACAGGAGAGGTAGCAGGGAGTGCAGCTACAGGATAGTGGTAACCATGTGTGTGGTGACAGGAGAGGTAGTAGGGAGTGCAGCAACAGGAGAGTGGTGACCACATGTGTGGTGACAGGAGAGGTAGCAAGGAGTGCAGCAAAAGGAAAGTGGTGGCCACATGTGTGGTGACAGGAGAGGTAGCAGGGAGTGCAGCTACAGGATAGTGGTAACCATGTGTGTGGTGACAGGAGAGGTAGCAGGGAGTGCAGCGCAGGAGTGTAGTCTACCAGTGTGCTGTCTCTTTCTTTATTCACCACTACAAGAGTTCTGAACACATCCAAGTGCATTCGCATTGCTAGCTTTCCTGTCACTCTGGTTGGGCACCAGTTGGTAAGTGGGATCAGAGGACACTTTTCCCGGAGATAGGTGCGGGTCTCAGAGTTGGAGAATATATCTATCAGGCACTTATGTCGTATATGCTGTATATATGCCATGAGTGTCTGTTGTGAGACAATTTCTTTCATTACAACATACAGACGGGCACTGTGGCACCCTAGCCTGTGGCTGTAAGGGAATAATGAGAGTTGTACTTTATTTCAGGTGTAATATGAAGTACCTAATTTATTTTGAACTATTCTAAGTAGCTGGACATATAAAGCAACAGGCATTATACACTGGCATTGTCTGACTGGAATTTTACCTGTATGAGACGAGAAGTATGGATCCTAGGGAAAGCAAATGGAAAATCTACCCAAAGTATAAAGTCCTTGTTAGTCGGGGATGAGGGTGCTGTAACGGAAATTCTCTTTTGCTGCCAAAAACGAAAGTGGTGGAGCCTGTAGGCTTCTTTCAGAGACATGAAAAGTGCTAACCATCTGCAACAGAACATAGTGCATGATACAATATGACAATTTCTTCAGTTTATGGCCTTTAAAAGTGTTGTCACTGCTGACAGATTCCCTTTAAAGCCTTGATTCATCAAAACTGGCGTGTATGTCGGCGTGCAGAAATAGCTGCCGCGCATCATCTCGGCTCTGCCTATTTTGGTGTGGCTACCCGACACAGGCGTGAAAAAGGCAAACATCGAAACTTTTTTGTACAACTTCGTGTAACACAAAAACTCTGCCCATCTGAGGGCGTTTTATGCCAGAATTCTGGTGTAAACACTATGATCAATCAGGGCCCAAGTACATTTTTTCCCCCTAATAAATGCTTTATTTAAAGGGAAAAAAAATAAAATAAATTAAACAACTGGTACTGCGACAAACACAAAGACCGGTTCTAAAATTATTGCTTTTTTTCCCACACATAGTATACGCCATAAAAACAAACAGTAGCTAAAACAGCCAAAACGGATTGCCTCTCATCATCTCCTTCCTGACATAAGATGCACCAATACTGCTTGTCGAAGTCTGGTGTATTGTGGAGGCTCAGTACCTGAGCACACTCAATACCAGGCAAGTACCAGCTGTGCAACATCTATTTAAAAAAGAACTTTCACCATGATAAACAGGCCACATTGCGGAATATTGGGTGCAGAGCTGAGTAAATAATAGGGGTTTTTTTGTTTTTTTTTTATTTCTCAACTCCATTGTGGAGATATTAGCTTGTAAAGTGTAGGTTATAATTTATAATAAGTCCAAGGGGGCATTACCAGAGATTTGTCTCAGTGGGGGCGTGTTCTTTTTCCCCTGTATGTTGCTGACCAATCATAAACATGAGACGGCATATGCATATATGTAATAGACGTCAGCACAGACTACAATATGTTTTCCTTACTGTTTTTCCCAAATTTTATTTTATTTTTTATATATATTTTTTTCCAAATATTCTTTTACAAAGGACTTTTTCTACTAAACAAACCTTTTCAGTTATAGTTGGGATGACCTTTAAGGGGTTGTATCAGGTGTATAAAAGTTATAACCAATAAATAGGATTAAGATAGCGTATAACATACAGATCATAGAATACAACAATTGAGTCCCCCACCAATCCTGAAAGAGGGGAGACAGCAAGCGCAATAGGGTCTTATCTGCTGGAGAAATTGGTAAAGGAATTGCTCACCTTTTGGGGTTGCTTAACTCACAACTGAGGAATCAAGGTGCAACAAGCTGCTCCAGTACTCTCAGATTGGGAAATCCTGCCATGCAGACACATTGGTGGAAGATCGGAGTAGTAGTATGTGCTGCTGTGTTAGATTGAAGAAATCCTGAGAACGTGATGAAGGAGTAGACCATATAAGTTTATTCTCAACGTGTTTTGAACTTGAACCAACATTTTCATCAGGAGAAGCACAATGTTAAAGAAGGAAATGCGTTGAGAATAAACCACACGATCCAATCCATCATCACATCCTCTGGATTTCTTGAATCTACAACAGGAGTGCAGACTACTACTCTTATCTTCCACCAATCCTGAGCACGGGGCTCTGCAGTGCCCGGTCTGAATGGTGTGGAGATCGAGCATGTGCACATACACCCCATTTATTCAGTACGGGACCGCCAAAGATTGCCAAACACTACTCGGTCCTACAGAGAATGAATGGAGCAAAGCTGCACATGCTCGGCCTTTATTCTATCCAAACAGTGACCTGCAGAACCCCACACATGGGCACACAATGGAGGGCTTCTCTATCCCAGAAAGGTTTGAACACTCGCCTAAGACATAAGCTTGCATTTACCTGGCTTGGTGTCCATTGCGCATTACATTGGCCATCTCTGCGGGAGAGATATTAATGAAACGGAGAAACGAAAAGCAGCTCTCTTCGTCTGACCCTTGGTTTAAAAAAAAAAGAAGATACATTCATATAAAAATGGAAGCAATATAGAAAATGTAATAATAGAATATTGTGCATGCAATAACAAAAGATTTAAAGGTGTTTTACCAGGGTACAAATGGTTTTAGGATGGGGTGAGTCAGACCATTTCTATTCCCCCTAATGGGCCACTTATAGCAAATCCCATACATAATGTATCTTCAAGGCCTTTAAACCAGATGCCATATGCCATGCATGTGAATATGAGTATGGGGAGGGGGAGTAGAGAATAAATATGGAAACGGTCAGGATAATAAACAAACACCACCAAGCTCACTCACGTGACTTACTTTTCTTATGGAAGAGCGATTGCTGAATGTGATCTGGTGCAAATGGCGAAAGGAGAGTTCGTAACCACCTACAGAGACAAAATCAGAAAAAGCCACGACATGTCAGCAGCGACTCCAGGCACAACCAGGGGAAATACTCAACTGGTTTATCCCGTCTAATGTTTAAGTGTTTCAGGCCAGGGTCAGACAAAAGTATGGAAAAGCCTCCGATCTCCATCCACGTGTCCAGATCTAACATCTGGGACACATCCATTTTGATACATCAACATTTTCAAATGTACCAGACTGCATACAGTTTCCTAGGTTAATATCATTAAAAATTGGATGCAATATGGATGATCCATATGGGAATAAATTTTTTTTTGTTCTTTGCACCCATAGACTTTTATAGGCAAATCCAAAATATGGAAATTATTAGTGCATGCTGCAATTTCTTCTTCCACATGGGCACTTGGTCCATGTGGAAAGGAGGATATTTGATTCTTACTGTAAAATCTGTTTCTTGTAGCCTTCACGGAGAGACACAGAAAACGAAAAAAGTCTGCTCCCACCTGGAAGCACTAAGGGTACAGTGAAAGAAAAATGTCGGCTACTCCACAAAAGGCTACACCTGACCTGTCGACACCATGATATTCAAAAACTAAGACCACCCAAAGAGAGGAAACTGTGTCTCCCTCAGAATACCAACCGAATGATTGAGGCTTGCAGTATCACTCAGCCAAGACTTGACGTAATGGTAAAGGCTGTGTGAAGATATGGACAGATAGAGGTCTACAGAGTAGAAGAACAAGTGCCAAGAGACGTACGACCCAGGAGGCTTCTATAGCACAGGTAGGGCGAGCTCTGCCTAGATGGTGGCATCCTGGCATAGCCTAATTTTCTGCAATGGCAGATTAAAACCAGAAATTAATAGCAGCCGTAGAGGTGATCAGGCCTCAGCAAGAGTATACCAGGAGGACTAATGAAGCATGAGAACGTCTGAACGGAGCTGTGAGGCTTATTTAGAGCAGCACATTCCTGACCACGTCAGACTGTAGATGAAGTCAGGGAGATGAGAGGTGAAGTTCTTAAAGGAAGGAGAGCAATTTCGTCATTGAGGTAGAAGACTGAGAACTAGCTAAGGAGAAAAGAGGGTGCAAAACACAAGGCCACTCTGTCCCAGTGAAGGAGAGAGACAGACGAGAGCCACCATTTGGAGCCTCACCAGACGGAAAAGATCTAAGAGGAAATGAAATCACCTTGCCAAAAAAACCCCGGAGTGGAGAGACGTCTCTGAAAGTATCAAAAGGAAGGGACTGATGGGCGTCCAGGACCAGACTTAGGTCCCTTGGATCCAGGAAGGCCAAAACAGTGGCCCCAAGGTTTGCCTTGCCAAGGCGGAAGGTTCTCACCTGAGGCTTGGAAGTCAGGTACCAATTTAAAAGGACGGCCAAGGCAGAGAATTGGCCCCTTGGAGCCAACCCTTGCACATGATCAAAATAAAAAAAATGAAACAGAGAGTTTAGTTTCTGTAAGTACAAAACAGACAAAAACAGGACTGAAACTCGGACCTGTGTCTGACTCCTATGTGACTCTCCGCTGAACTGAATGGCACGGTGTCTGCAGGCCAGGTGTAGCCAGATCACTCTGCAGTGATATCGATCTTTTTTTTTTCTACAAATGAGGCATAAAGCTCTCTGGGGGTGTCACAAGCCTCCACCTCCCGAGGATGTTTCCCCTCCCAGCACCAGCTCCTGGCCTGGCGACTGACATAACACAGGCAGTGAGCTATAAATGAAGGTAAAGAGGCTGGTGGTGGGAAGGAAAAATTCTCAGAAGGCGGAGGCTTGGGAAGATCTCTGACACACCCAGAGTGTTTAACGTCTCATTTGCATATGATTTTTTTTTTCAGCTACTCTCTCAGGACTTCTTTATACACATAACTAACTCTTAATTAAGAGCCATCCTACACAGTACCTAAACCAACACAAAAGAGGATTCTTTACTGTAGGAGCAGTGAGATTGAAACTTTCTAACTTTCTGCCAGAGAAAGTCGTCATGGTTAATTCACCAATTCATGAGTTGCCTAGATGCCATCCTTGGGCGTACTAATATTACAAGTTATAATAGTTCAGCTTGGTACTACATTTTTAGACTCACCTGTTACGCGAGTAATTTAAAAATTCTAAGTTTCCCTGCCGGTAGAGAAATTTCGATATCTTGTATGGCCTCAGTGCTAAGTAAAAGGGAGACCATGTTTCCTGACGCTCAAATAGTTCTGAGTGATTGCACACCTGAAAGAAGGAAACAACAAAAAAAAAGAATTAAGAAGGGGTTAATGCAGCTGAGAAGTATTACCACAAGATCATCTAACGTATCCAATGGATAGGGGATAACTTTCTGGTCACTGGGGTCCAACAGACATGGCCCCCCTGTATTCCGGGGAAACAGAGCTCTGAAGAGCCCCAGATGAATGGAATGAAGATCGATCATGAATGCTGCGCCATTCATTCTAATGGGAGTGCCAAAGATCAGTCGAGCACTCACATTAAGAGTGCATGGGGCGGTGGTGAACATGACTGACCATTACAACATTCAGCCAGGGCTCTGTTGAGTTCCAATTCTCAAGTGGTTGGGCATGATCAGAAAATCATCACCCATTGATAGGAGATAACATTCAAACTTGAGAATACTCCTTAAAAAGAGAGGAAACTGGGAACATCGACCCACTAGCAACATTTAGTTGTTTTTTTTTCTTTAAACTATCAACTGTCTAGTAATTTGACAAAAATCTAAATCAGTCTAATTCCCTAAATGTAGGGAAAGTCATCTGATAAAAACAGTTCAATAACGAAGACAGCACTGAGAGAGAAATCAAGTGGAAGAGGGGAGAGAGAAAAAGTAAAAGAGAGGAGCGAGAAATCCAGCAGAAGAGAGGAGCGAGAAATCCAGCAGAAGAGAGGAGCGAGAAATCCAGCAGAAGAGAGGAGAGAGAAATCCAGCAGAAGAGAGGAGTAAGAAATCCAGCAGAAGAAAGGAGTGAGAAATCCAGCAGAAGAGAGGAGCGAGAAATCCAGCAGAAGAGAGGAGTAAGAAATCCAGCAGAAGAAAGGAGTGAGAAATCCAGCAGAAGACAGGAGCGAGAAATCCAGCAGAAGAGAGGAGCGAGAAATCCAGCAGAAGAAAGGAGTGAGAAATCCAGCAGAAGACAGGAGCGAGAAATCCAGCAGAAGAGGGGAGTGAGAAATCCAGCAGAAGGGAGGAGTGAGAAATCCAGCAGAAGAGGGGAGTGAGAAATCCAGCAGAAGAGTGGAGTGAGAAATCCAGCAGAAGAGGGGAGTGAGAAATCCAGCAGAAGAGAGGAGTGAGAAATCCAGCAGAAGAGAGGAGTGAGAAATCCAGCAGAAGGGAGGAGTGAGAAATCCAGCAGAAGGGAGGAGTGAGAAATCCAGCAGAAGGGAGGAGTGAGAAATCCAGCAGAAGGGAGGAGTGAGAAATCCAGCAGAAGAGAGGAGTGAGAAATCAAGCAGAAGAGAGGAGTGAGAAATCCAAAAGAGAGGAGTGAGAAATCCAGCGGAAGAGAGGAGTGAGAAATCCAGCAGAAGAGAGGAGCGAGAAATCCAGCAGAAGAGAGGAGCGAGAAATCCAGCAGAAGAGAGGAGCGAGAAATCTAGCAGAAGGGAGGAGCGAGAAATCCAGCAGAAGAGAGGAGTGAGAAATCCAGCAGAAGAGAGGAGAGAGAAATCCAGCAGAAGAGAGGAGAGAGAAATCCAGCAGCAGAGAGGAGAGAGAAATCCAGCAGCAGAGAGGAGAGAGAAATCCAGCAGAAGAGAGGAGCGAGAAATCTAGCAGAAGGGAGGAGCGAGAAATCCAGCAGAAGGGAGGAGTGAGAAATCCAGCAGAAGAGGGGAGTGAGAAATCCAGCGGAAGAGAGGAATGAGAAATCCAGCAGAAGAGAGGAGTGAGAAATCCAGCAGAAGAGAGGAGCGAGAAATCCAGCAGAAGAGAGGAGCGAGAAATCTAGCAGAAGGGAGGAGTGAGAAATCCAGCAGAAGAGAGGAGCGAGAAATCCAGCGGAAGAGAGGAGAGAGAAATCCAGCAGAAGAGAGGAGCGAGAAATCTAGCAGAAGGGAGGAGTGAGAAATCCAGCAGAAGAGAGGAGCGAGAAATCCAGCGGAAGAGAGGAATGAGAAATCCAGCAGAAGAGAGGAGTGAGAAATCCAGCAGAAGAGAGGAGCGAGAAATCTAGCAGAAGGGAGGAGTGAGAAATCCAGCAGAAGAGAGGAGCGAGAAATCCAGCGGAAGAGAGGAATGAGAAATCCAGCAGAAGAGAGGAGTGAGAAATCCAGCAGAAGAGAGGAGCGAGAAATCCAGCAGAAGAGAGGAGCGAGAAATCCAGCAGAAGAGAAAAGTGAGAAATCCAGCAGAATAGAGGAGCGAGAAATCCAGCAGAAGAGAGGAGTGAGAAATCCAGCAGAAGAGAATAGCGAGAAAACCAGCAGAAGTGAGGAGTGAGAAATCCAGCAGAAGACAGGAGCGAGAAATCCAGCAGAAGACAGGAGCGAGAAATCAAGCAAAAGAGGGGGATAAGATCTAACATATTGGTTGCTCTCTTTGGCCCATTAAACACTTATTTTGGCAGAAAATAATCTAAATCCACAGTGGAAAATCTGCTGCACACATGCCCCAGGATCATTCCACTGAGAAGGATAAATTAGTGTGAACTTATGCAACTAAGTGGTCTTGCAAATTTTCCCAGCAATAAAACGTATTTGAAGTTTATTGGTTATAGAGGACCACACAGCGACCTCCCAGGCACCTTACATAATAAAAACACAAAATATGGACCGACTTTCTTGTTCGGCCAGGAAACCGGACGTTACATTTGCGTAAAAATTTTTTACACCGGACCACCGATTATCTTATTTTCTAAGGAAATCAATGAATAGTAAAACATTTTTCTTTCTCACCTTCCTGAATTGCATAACAAGGTTCATGAGACTACTGGTGGTGTTTTGTGCTTGTTGGGTTGTGCCCATGGAGGACTGAAGGAGGTCATCAATGGAGATTTTATTCTTCAAGGCTTGATATAGCAATTTCTGTCTACTAGTCAAATTGCAGTACATAAGGATTTCAATCTGCATTTTAAATGAAAAAGTTATTACTTGCTTAATTTAAAAAAAATGATTACAAAATAAAATTATATTATGTAATAATATACAATGGAACTAATATATATATCAAAACAGGGAAAAAAAGGCAGCACTCCAGTTCTTTTAAAGATGAAAAAACTTGTGACGTTTATTCAGACCCACATCTCTATACGACGTTTCGGCTCACACTGAGCCTTTCTCGGAGAAAGGCTCAGTGTGAGCCGAAACGTCGTATAGAGATGTGGGTCTGAATACACGTCACAAGTTTTTTCATCTTTAAAAGAACTGGAGTGCTGCCTTTTTTGGCATACTATCTGGGTGGATGAGTGGACCTTCTTGCCTGGGAGGCCTGGCACCCATTGGTGAGCATTGTGCTGTTCCAATTTTTCTATCTATCTATATATATATATATATTTCTATTATTTCTATTAAAAACAACAATTCCATTGTTCAATAAAAAACAAATTTCTACAAAAAAAACAAAAAACAACAGGCTTACCTTGTCAGACAACTCGTTTTCTACATCCTTCTTGATTCTCCTGAGCATAAAGGGTTTGAGGATCATATGTAATCGAGACAGCTGATCTAATGACAAGAACATATAGGTCACGCACCCATCGCTCTCATGTCCGTCCATAAGCAAAACGAGCCATTCCCATATCTGTAGGGCCTCCTTCAGGGCCGTGTTTCCAGCACGTATTTGTAGGTTTTTACGGATACCACACGCACACATTATACCCTATGCTGCTATTCACATGTCCCTTTTTTTCTGGCAACACGGATTACAAAGGTCCATACAAGTTTATGGGTCCATGAAAGACATGGACAGCACATGGATGACATCCGTGTACCTTCCGTGTTTAACATGGCAAAGAATAAGAGAAGCTTTGTAATTTATTTTATCTATGTGTAAACAACACTGATGACCACTGATGGTAAACAGGCACATGGATGACATCGGTGCTGGTTTCCCACATAAGTGGTTTATACGGACATGTGAAGGAGGCCGAAGGAACGGTCCTCAAACATCAAAGGAAGAGAAAACACCATGAACTTTCCCAACATGAGGGCACAAACCAGTTTTGACCTTCCTGTCTGATCCCCAGTTTTCATATCTGACATGTCACTGGTTTTTGTGACACATTGTACTTTATTTGCATTGCACTTCACTTTTAAAGGGAATCGGTCATCAGGTTATGGCTATGTAATTACACAACACCATGATATAAGGACAGAGACCCCGATTCCAGTGATGTGTCAGCTTATTGGGTGCAGCAGTTATGATAGAATCACAGTTTATGCTAAGCTGTGTATAACCCCGCCCACACCACTGACAGCTTCCTGTGCATAACCCCGCCCACACCACTGACAGCTTCCTGTGTATAACCCTGCCCACACCACTGAAAGCTTCCTGTGTATAACTCCGCCCACACCACTGACAGCTTCCTGCGTATAACCCCACCCACACAACTGACAGCTTCCTGTGTATAACCACGCCCACACCACTGATTCTGAGCTTCCTGTGTGTAACCCCGCCCACACCACTGATTTTGAGCTTCCTGTGTGTAACCCCGCCCACACCACTGATTCTGAGCTTCCTGTGTGTAACCCCGCCTACACCACTGATTCTGAGCTTCCTGTGTGTAACCCCGCCCACACCACTGATTCTGAGCTTCCTGTGTGTAACCCCGCCCACACTACTGATTCTGAGCTGTGTATAACCCCGCCCACACCACTGATTCTGAGCTTCCTGTGTATAACCCTGCCCACACCACTGACAGCTTCCTGTGTATAACCCCGCCCACACCACTGACAGCTTCCTGTGTATAACTCTGCCCACACCACTGACAGCTTCCTGTGTATAACCCCACCCACACAACTGACAGCTTCCTGTGTATAACCACGCCCACACCACTGATTCTGAGCTTCCTGTGTGTAACCCCGCCCACACCACTGATTTTGAGCTTCCTGTGTTTAACCCCGCCTACACCACTGTTTCTGAGCTTCCTGTGTGTAACCCCGCCCACACCACTGATTCTGAGCTTCCTGTGTGTAACCCCGCCCACACCACTGATTTTGAGACTCCTGTATATAACCCTGCCCACACCACTGATTGGCTACTGTATACTGGCAGAAGGCTTCTAATCACTGGGAGGAGCAGAAACACGAGACATCTAGTGCTCCAAGTGATAATCTCCTGCCGTGAAAACACTCATTTTATTGAAACCGCAAAACACAGCCTAATTAGTGACACATCCCTGGAATCAGGGTTTCTGCCCCTACCTCATGCTGCTCTCAAATTACCTGCTAACAGATTCCCTTAAAAGTGACTTTGCGAGGCCTATCTTTTGGAAAATTCCCAAACAAGGCACCATCAGGAAACCTGCATCCCCTGAGGTACTGAATAAATCTAGATATTATGAAGATTCTGTATCCATTTTGTCATCATATTCAAATCAGTAACAAGTGTATCCATCCAACGATTTCCATAATCCCATCACGCTTCATTCTTGGCTTTGTAATTTCAGTGTTGAGGACTGTATGTAAGGGCAAAACTTTTTTTTTTTTTTTTTAAACAATATTCATTTTTTCCAGCAAGAATTTCTTCGTTAACCTGTTCGGCAGCCAGCTCCCAAAGGCAAACAGAGTCAAATTGTTAATGAACACTAATCACAAAAATGACTGCGAGACAAAAAGACTTACTCTCATCAATGGCAGACTTGTTCTCCGCATGGCTTTCTATGTCCTTGGAAAACCACTCGTTAAATTCATCATGAGAGTCGAACAATGTAGGCATAATGAAATGCAGCAGGGCCCAAAGCTAGGAAGAGGGAAATGTTCAGATTGATTGCACCTTCCATCAGATACAAGGGAACGGCACTCAGACAGCATTTATTAGAAGTACTAGACGTAGCAAACAGATATTAAAGAAATCTCTCACCTGGGAAAACTGACAGGAGCCGAGTGAAATATCACACATCCTACCAGTAATAAGCAGCGGCACAAATGGCACATAATACATGTACATTATAGCATTACAAAAAGTAAAAAGTATAGTGTAAGCCCCAAAATGGAGGCTGGCATCATAGTGGACGATTAGAGAAAATCATCTGGTGACAGCTCCTCTTTGGCTCCATTAATCAAACTAAAAAAAAAAAAAAATAAGGAAATCTGTACCTCGGCCATTGTATTTTGGATGGGGGTGCCAGTTAAAAGTAGCCTGTTGCGGCACTGAAACTGTAACAGGATCTTCCACCGAACACTAAAGGTCAAGAAGGAGGGAATAAATTCCTGCATCGTTACCAAGAATGATTGTACAATAAGGAGAGTAGGGCAGATGACAAGTACCTGGAACTGCTCTTCAAGGCTTGGGCTTCATCCAGCACCATATACTGCCACTTCACCCGCTGGAAGTATTTCACATCTTGCACCACCAGCTGGTAACTAGTGATCACTACATGGAAAGGGGCTTCCTGCGTATACAGAGTTTTCTAAAAGAAAAAAAAAAAGAGGAGTCAGGACTAAGGGAGTAGAAAGAAACCTGCTTCTGTCACCTCCTGGACTCATTTTTCACTCAATTAAGAGGTAAAATCTGCATTCAGCGAGGACACATTGTCCCATTACTGAGATAGAAGATGGCAGCTGGTGCTTAGAAGATTCTATGGAGGAGGGAGGAGCTGGAGGCCGACACAGACCTTCTGCTGCAATGGCAGTTACAGTTCTCCATAGAACGTTACGAGCACCAACTGCCTCTCTTATCTCAGTAATGGTGAAGTCTGTGTTCACTTACAGATTTAACCCATGCCTTGATTTTTCTGATCAAATATATTACAAGTTTTCTTATTTTGTCATGCACTCATCATTAATAAAACCAAAAATGAGGTATAATCCCACCCAGGAGCCCCCACCACCACGGGGTGTACCCCAGAAACTGAATTTCCATTGGCTGATGTATGCAGTTTAAATGATGTCTGTTCCACAACACTGCCACAATCATCTCTGGAGATTTCCTAAAATAAGGGGATGTGCACATGTTGTGGTTTTTTTTACGCCAAAAAAAACGCAAACATTTTACAGCATCAACAAAGTGAATGATCTTTCTTGAATCTCCTGCACACACTGCTTAATTTTTATGTGCAGATTTGCAGCATGTCCATTCTTTAAGTGTATTTCACTCATGCTGATGACTGGGAAAAACACATTAATTAAAAAACAAAGAGGTGAACATTTTATGCAGCGCTTTTCCTGCAAACAAGCACCGTCCTTTTTTTTTATCATGGGGAAACACACTTCAAAACTACATGGAAAAAAAAAATAAAAAAAATCGGCAAAACCTTGAGGTTTAGCTTTAGGAAACAGACAATTGCCAAGTTGAAATGTATGTGATCACCAGGTGGTGGTAGAAGTATTTGGGGTTTATGTTCTACCATCATATATTCATGGGATTTCCCTTCTCTCTTATGCGCAATGCTGATAATAAAGTGATAGTAATCAAATAAAAAAATATATATAGGACTGATCACTACAAATGGCTGATGTGTTATATTAAGCAGGATCCGTACTTGAATTCTAAAAAATATTAGGTAGAATAAAAAAGAGACACTAGTACTTTCAATAGAATTGCTCATCGATTCTCACCTGACCCCAAAATTTCCGAATTACTTTCCTTTCATGTGGATTGCCCCAGTAAGGCAGGACCTAGAATAGAACAAAACCTCGTCAGTTTCCAGGAGATGGCAGAGGGTTAATGTCATTAAACAACACCTTGTGTGGTCAGAGTGCCCTGCCAATAGGATTCTTCAGGACAGTACAATTTCAGCACAGCCAAAATGAGACAGATTGTATTTTTAAATTTTAGTGATTTAAAAGAAAATTCAGAAATTTGTAAAGGAAAAAAAAAATTAAAGAAATTTGGATTGTGTTGCCATTTTGGATGTCTGCCAACAACCACTGTGTGTGAAGTAGGTTCAACTCCCGCACCTCGCTGCTGTCCACCACCCCACTCTTCTCCAGCGCCACGCTCCTCTCCCGAGTCCAAAACCTCTCCTGCACCCCACTCCTCTCCCGTGTCCAGTCCTGCTCCTCTCCCGCGTCCCATCCTACGCCTCTCCTGCACCCCACTCCTCTCCCGTGTCCAGTCCCCGCTCCTCCTCTCCTGCACCCCACTCCTCTCCCGCGTTCCGTCCTGCTCCTCGCTCCTCTCCCGCTTCCCGTCCTGCTCCTCTCCCGCTCCCCATCCTGCTCCTCGCTCCTCTCCCGCCCTTTTCCTCTCCTGATCCCCGCTCTTCGTCCTGCTCCTCTCCCGCGTTCAGTCCTGCTCCTCTCCTGCCCCCCCTCCTCTCCCACGTTCCGTCCTGCTCCCCGCTCCTCTCCCGCTTCCCGTCCTGCTCCTCTCCTGCTCCCCGCTCCTCTCCCGCTTCCCGTCCTGCTCCCCACTCCTCTCCCGCGTTTCGTCCTGCTCCTCTCCTGCACCCCACTCCTCTCCCGCGTTCCGTCCTGCTCCTCGCTCCTCTCCCGCTTCCCGTCCTGCTCCTCTCCCGCTCCCCGTCCTGCTCCTCGCTCCTCTCCCGCTTCCCGTCCTTTTCCTCTCCTGATCCCCGCTCCTCGTCCTGCTCCTCTCCCGCATGCCGTCCTGCTCCTCTCCTGCACCCTACTCCTCTCCCGCGTTCCGTCCTGCTTCTCGCTCCTCTCCCGCTTCCCGTCCTTTTTCTCTCCTGCTCCCCATCCTGCTCCTCTCCTGATCCCCGCTCCTCGTCCTGCTCCTCTCCCGCTTCCCGCCCTGCTTCTCTCCTGCTCCGCCCTCCTCTCCCACGTTCCGTCCTGCCCCCGCTCCTCTACCGCTTCCCGTCCAGCTCCTCTCCCACGTCTCGTCCTGCTCCTCTCCTGCACCCCACTCCTCTCCCGTGTTCTGTCCTGCTCTTCGCTCCTCTCCCGCACCCCACTCCTCTCCCATGTCCCGTCCTGCTCCTCTCCTGCACCCCACTCCTCTCCAGCGTCCCGTCCTGCTCCTCTCCTGCACCCAACTCCTCTCCCGCGTTCCGTCCTGCTTCCCGTCCTGCTCCCCACTCCTCTCCCGCTTCCCGTCCTGCTCCCCACTTCTCTCCCGCGTTCCGTCCTGCTCCTCTCCCCGCTCCTCTCCAGCTTCCAGTCCTGCTCCTCTCCCGCGTCCCGTCCTGCTCCTCTCCTGCACCCCACTCCTCTCCCGTGTTCCGTCCTGCTCCTCGCTCCTCTCCCGCTTCCCATCCTGCTCCCCGCTCCTCTCCCGCTTCCCGTCCTGCTCCTCTCCTGCTCCCCGCTCCTCGTCCTGCTCCTCTCCCGCTTCCCGCCCTGCTTCTCTCCTGCTCCGCCCTCCTCTCCCACGTTCCGTCCTGCTCCCCGCTCCTCTACCGCTTCCCGTCCAGCTCCTCTCCCACGTCTCGTCCTGCTCCTCTCCTGCACCCCACTCCTCTCCCGTGTTCCGTCCTGCTCTTCGCTCCTCTCCCGCACCCCACTCCTCTCCCGTCCTGCTCCTCTCCTGCACCCCACTCCTCTCCAGCGTCCCGTCCTGCTCCTCTCCTGCACCCAACTCCTCTCCCGCGTTCCGTCCTGCATCCCGTCCTGCTCCCCACTCCTCTCCCGCTTCCCGTCCTGCTCCCCACTTCTCTCCCGCGTTCCGTCCTGCTCCTCTCCCCGCTCCTCTCCAGCTTCCAGTCCTGCTCCTCTCCCGCGTCCCGTCCTGCTCCTCTCCTGCACCCCACTCCTCTCCCGTGTTCCGTCCTGCTCCTCGCTCCTCTCCCGCTTCCCATCCTGCTCCCCGTCCTGCTCCTCTCCCGCGTCCCGTCCTGCTCCTCTCCTGCACCTCACTCCAATCCCACGTTCCGTCCTGCTCCTCTCCTGCTTCCCGTCCTGCTCCTCTCCTGCTCCCCGCTCCTCGTCCTGCTCCTCTCCTGATCTCCGCTCCTCGTCCTGCTCCTCTCCCGCATCCCGTCCTGCTCCTCTCCTGCACCCGACTCCTCTCCCGCGTTCCATCCTGCTCCTCGCTCCTCTCCCGCTTCCCGTCCTGCTCCGCCCTCCTCTCCCAAATTCCGTCCTGCTCCTCTCCTGCTTCCCGTCCTGCTCCCCACTCCTCTCCCGCTTCCCGTCCTGCCCCCCACTCCTCTCCCGCGTTCCGTCCTGCTCCTCTCCCCACTCCTCTCCAGCTTCCAGTCCTGCTCCTCTCCCGCGTCCCGTCCTGCTCCTCTCCCGCACCCCACTCCTCTCCCGCGTTCCGTCCTGCTTCTCGCTCCTCTTCCGCTTCCCATCCTGCTCCCCGCTCCTCTCCCGCTTCCCGTCCTGCTCCTCTCCTGCTCCCCGCTCCTCGTCCTGCTCCTCTCCCGCGTCCCGTCCTGCTCCTCTCCTGCACCTCACTCCAATCCCACGTTCCGTCCTGCTCCTCTCCTGCTTCCCGTCCTGCTCCTCTCCTGCTCCCCGCTCCTCGTCCTGCTCCTCTCCTGATCTCCGCTCCTCGTCCTGCTCCTCTCCTGCACCCGACTCCTCTCCCGCGTTCCATCCTGCTCCTCGCTCCTCTCCCGCTTCCCGTCCTGCTCCGCCCTCCTCTCCCAAATTCCGTCCTGCTCCTCTCCTGCTTCCCGTCCTGCTCCCCACTCCTCTCCCGCTTCCCATCCTGCCCCCCACTCCTCTCCCGCGTTCCGTCCTGCTCCTCTCCCCACTCCTCTCCAGCTTCCAGTCCTGCTCCTCTCCCGCGTCCCGTCCTGCTCCTCTCCCGCACCCCACTCCTCTCCCGCGTTCCGTCCTGCTTCTCGCTCCTCTTCCGCTTCCCATCCTGCTCCCCGCTCCTCTCCCGCTTCCCGTCCTGCTCCTCTCCTGCTCCCCGCTCCTCTCCCGCGTCCCGTCCTGCTCCTCTCCTGCACCTCACTCCAATCCCGCGTTCCGTCCTGCTCCTCGCTCCTCTCCTGCTTCCCGTCCTGCTCCTCTCCTGCTCCTCTCCCGCTTCCCGTCCTGCTCCTCTCCCGCTCCCCGTCCTGCTCCTCTCCTGATCTCCGCTCCTCGTCCTGCTCCTCTCCCGCGTCCCGTCCTGCTCCTCTCCTGCACCCCACTCCTCTCCCGCGTTCCATCCTGCTCCTCGCTCCTCTCCCGCTTCCCGTCCTGCTCCACCCTCCTCTCCCACGTTCCATCCTGCTCCCCGCTCCTCTCACGCTTCCCATCCTGCTCCTCTCCTGCACCCAACTCCTCTCCCGCGTTCCGTCCTGCTCCTCTCCCGCTTCCCGTCCTGCTCCTCTCCTGCACCCCACTCCTCTCCCGCGTTCCATCCTGCTCCTCTCCTGCTCCCCGCTCCCCGTCCTGCTTCCTGCTCCTCTCCCGCTTTGCGTCCTGCTCCTCTTCTGCACCCCACTCCTCTCCCGCGTTCCGTCCTGCTCTCCGCTCCTCTCCCGCTTCCCGTTCTGCTCCTCGCTCCTTTCCCGCTTCCCGTCCTGCTCCTCTCCCGCGTCCCGTCCCTCTCCTGCACCCCACTCCTCTCCCGCGTCCCGTCCCTCTCTTGCTCCCCGCTCCCCGTCCTGCTCCCCGCTCCTCTCCAGCTTCCTGTCCTGCTCCTCTCCTGCTCCCCGCTCCTCTCCTGCTTCCCGTCCTGCTCCCCACTCCTCTCCCGCGTTCCGTCCTGTTCCTCTCCTGCTCCCCGCTCCTCTCCTGCTTCCCGTCCTGCTCCTCTCCTGCTCCCCACTCCTCTCCTGCGTTCCGTCCTGTTCCTCTCCTGCTCTCCGCTCCTCTCCCGCTTCCTGTTCTGCTCCTCGCTCCTTTCCCGCTTCCCGTCCTGCTCCACTCCCGCGTCCCGTCCCTCTCCTGCACCCCACTCCTCTCCCGCGTCCCGTCCCTCTCTTGCTCCCCGCTCCTCTCCAGCTTCCCGTCCTGCTCCTCTCCTGCTCCCCGCTCCTCTCCCGCTTCCCGTCCTGCTCCCCACTCCTCTCCCGCGTTCCGTCCTGTTCCTCTCCTGCTCCCCGCTCCTCTCCAGCTTCCCGTCCTGCTCCTCTCCTGCTCCCCGCTCCTCTCACGCTTCCCGTCCTGCTCCTCTCCTGCACCCCACTCCTCTCCCGCGTTCCGTCCTGCTCCTCTCCTGCTCCCCACTCCTCTCCCGCTTCCCGTCCTGCTCTCCACTCCTCTCCAGCGTTCCATCCTGCTCCTCTCCTGCTCCCCGCTCCTCTCCCGCTTCCCGTCCTGCTCCTCTCCTGCTCCCAGCTCCTCTTCGCTTCCTGTCCTGCTCCTCTCCTGCACCCCACTCCTCTCCCGCATTCCGTCCTGCTCCTCTCCTGCTCCCCGCTCCTCTCCCGCTTCCCGTCCCTCTCCAGCTTTCCGTCCTGCTCCTGTCCCGCTTCCCGTCCTGCTCCTCTCCTGCACCCCGCTCCTCTCCCACTTCCCGTCCTGCTCCTTTCCTGCACCCCGCTCCTCTCCCGCTTCCCGTTCCTCTCCCCCTTTCCATCCTGCTCCTGTCCCGCTTCCCGTCCTGCTCCTTTCCTGCACTCCGTTCCTCTCTCGCTTTCCGTCCTGCTCCTGTCCCGCTTCCCATCCTGCTCCTCTCCTGCACCCCGCTCCTCTCCCACTTCCCGTCCTGCTCCTTTCCTGCACCCCGCTCCTCTCCCGCTTTACGTCCTGCTCCTCTCCCGCTTCCCGTTCCTCTCCCCCTTTCCATCCTGCTCCTGTCCCGCTTCCCGTCCTGCTCCTTTCCTGCACTCTGCTCCTCTCCCGCTTTCCGTCCTGCTCCTTTCCTGCACTCTGCTCCTCTCCCGCTTCCCGTCCTGCTCCCCGCTCCTCTCCACCCCCCCACTCTTCTCCAGCGTCCCGCTCCTCTTCCGAGTCCCAAACCTCTCTCGCACCTCGCTCCTCTTCCGTGTCCCGTCCCACGCCCCGCTCCTCTCCCACGCCCCGCTCCTCTCCCGCATTCCGTCCTGCTCTACCGCACCCCACTCCTCTCCAGCTTCCCGTCCTGCTCCCTGCTCCTCTCCCACGCCCCGCTCCTTTCCCACGCCCGGCTCCTCTCCCACGCCCGGCTCCTCTCCCACGCCCGGCTCCTCTCCCACGCCCCGTACATGTAGAGCAGATGTCAGAAAGGTGCTGATGGGAATTGGTTCTGAATCCACAGTGACCAGAGTTGGTGTAAATTGATTTGCACATCCCATTCACTGATCATTACAGTGGTCTGTGATGGCTGCACAGGAGTGGGAGTACCACCTCTTACCTGTCAGAAGCCGCGGCTCGTTTTTTGATTAGCCGGCCTGCTGTGACTTATTGTGGTGCGACACAAAAGACGTCATGCCAAATCTCAGCGTGACCAAGAAATTTGCTGGGCCATTCCGCCCCTCGATTAACATGAGCTGCCACTTCCCTCTGTGCTGACTGACAACGCTCGCTTGGCCACAGCAAGTGCTGCCTGAAAAGAGTCCTCCGGCACATGCGCACACAGAGGAACAGCAGGTGCCAACGTCTCTGCTCACAGACCTCTCTGCTGCCACGACTCCTCTGTTACAGAGAGATGAGGAGAGGCCCGAGTGAGGAGTCTGAGCGCACACTGGAGGATTCTGTTCAGACAGTGTTCGTTTTGGCCTAAATGTAAAGGGGATGTCCAGGCTTGGGAGAAAAATCACTATGTGAATGCAGCCGGCTGAATTGTGACAGTGTGATTTCCCTGGGGTGAGCGAACAGGTATTTGCCAACTACAGACAAAGGCAGGGAGCCAGCACACCGAGGAAATGCAGAAAGCACGGATCTCCGTCCTGACGTGACGTAGCAAGTATCCAAAATGAAGAGATGATCCAGCTTCCATATAAAATGTAAAAGTTTAATCCAACATATTAAAAAAATATTGAGCTGTGATAAAGACCGCTAGGTCGAAACGCGTCGCTCGCCTTACTATGTGTATGATGCCGTCCCAGGAGTCGTCTCCTCATTTTAATATGTTGGATTAAACTTTTACATTTTATATGGAAGCTGGATCATCTCTTAATTTTGGATATTTGCCAACTACACCCATCAGGCCTGTCTCACCTCATTCCTACTGATACAAGCCGACGCGTTTCGTCCCAAGCCAGGACAACCTCTTTCAATTAATACAGTCTGGTTTGAAAACAAGTTGAATTTATCACAATGGCTCATGATAAACTGTGCGCCTCTACAGACACATTGGTGTCACTTTCCATCACTTCTTGGTTGGCTTACTTTTAGACCATCTACAGTATTTTGTACCAGAATTTGGTGCACAATGCTGCAGGTTAGCGCAACTAATCCCCACTGTGCCGAGTTACAGCCAGTATGGAATAAGCAGCAGCGAAGTAAACTCATACAAACAGGTCTAATAGTTGCTGCTGCAATTTGTGTAGTCTGTGTGATACTTTCACTTGCTGCAGTTTCTGTACAATCAGTGATTTATCATCAGGAGATAATCACTACAGGATTAGGTGTCACGTGAACGGCAGCTAATCTGTGTAACCACCATCCCACCATTGATTGTCAACTTGCTGACAAGGTACACAGGAAGCTGCCAAGTGCGGGTGTGGGCGGGAATATTCACAGCTCGCATTCATTCTGAGCTCTGCTACATCTACAGCAGAGAAAACAACTGAAGTAAGCAGCCTATTAAGTGATACATAGCTGGAATCAGGGTCTCTGCCCCTACATCATGCTGCTTCTCAATCTCCATAACAAAAAAACCTGCTGACGGATTCCGTTTAAAAAATGGGCTATATAGTGTAATGGGGCACTTTGTACCCCTTTCACACGTCTGTCTTCAGATAGAAAACTTGGAAAAGATTAGTAGTACATTTATTAAAGTCATTTCAAAAGCGCGTACTAAAACTGTATACAGATCGTAATTACCTTGAACCTTGGCACAAATCTTGAAAACTCTTGATGCCAGTTGTTCAATGTCGAGGCAGGTGAAATAATTAGAAAAGGACCCCAGATGTTCTCCCGCTGGACAAAGAAAAATAAACAATTAGCCCCTCACCGCCAAAGCCCGTCTTCACCTAAGGTGCCAAAACAGGCGAAACATTCCCCAAGTGACCACATTTAGGAAACTACACCTCAAGATCTTCATCAAGGAATGTGCTGAGCATTTTGATTTCACAGCTGCTTTAAAGAACATTATATCACTGGGATGTGACATTGAAAAATTGATTCATTTTTTTCCATTAAAATGTCGCTTTAGTGACGTTCATTTCAGAGGCTGGGCTAGTCCTGCACAATATGCACAGTGACAGTGCACTCTTTTGCCAGTTCAGATCAGCAGTAACACCCAAACTGTGTAAAGTACTTACAATAAACTCAGCAGGTACCCTCCCCTCCCTGAGTCCAGTACCAACTCCCTGCCGCTGCTTTTAACCTGGTGTTTTGACTACAGGGATGACATCACTTCAACCACGGGCGTCACCGCTGGCCAATCACTGAGTTCAGTTCATATGTACAGGCTCTGCATATGTATTTATGCTAAAATCGGTTTCTTTTTATGGTGTTCATGAGCTGGTGGCGATATTTTATATTTTCAGATCATCGATTTAAATTTTGCAATTTGCTGTAGACCCCCCCTACATCTTGCATTCCTGGGTCATGTTTTTAACATCAAAACGGATCTTCGCATCTCCAAGATATTTAGTTAGGTGTAATACTAATAATATTAGCAAATACCTCCAATTAGAAATGTAGTATAGTTCTTCTGATTCATGGTGTTGCTTACTCCATTGCAGGGCACTGAAGTAGCTTAGGTATCCATGGTTACGACCACTCATTTAATGACAGCTACGAGAAGTCATAACCATGGATACCTAATCTACCGCAATGCCCTGTATAGGGTAAGCAACATAGCTAATCAAATGAACTATACTACATTTCTAATTGGAGGTATTTGTTAATATTATTAGTATTACACCTACTACATTCTGGCCAGGAATTAGACCGGTCGGTCTTACTAATACTCTTCTTATAGCAAGGCCACACAGGCCAATGTAGCGGGCAGACCCAAGGGTCATCAGATGGTCTGGGGTTTCCACAATCAGATCTTGGGGTGAAGTGATGGAGGTAAAGGAAACAAGAATGAGCCCCCTCTCGCTCATAACCATCTACATGGCGCGATCGCTGGTGACCGCAGCATGTAATGAGCTAAGCGGCCATGATTAGTGTTAGCAGTGATCGTGGGCATTGCAGCAGGGTGTCAGTTCTCATGTAAAGCGGACACCCTCTGCGTTGGCGTCATCACGGGGCCGTACATATAACCGCTTTGCGGGAACTCCTAGCCCGCTGAGCTGTACATTTGTCATTTGTTTACTTCATTCACTGTATCCTTCAGTGCTTTTATAACATCATATGGTAAAATAACAACAAAAAATAAAAAAAATCAAACCATTGCCCATGCCAGCACAAACCATTGCCATACCCAGCCCATAATCTGCTTGTTCTAATATTATCACAAAATGACTGGAACCAAAAACAGGGACAAACATTGAAATATACAGGAAAAATTGATTTTTTATTTGTACATCACAACTTCAGAATGAAAAAGATCACACTTACCTCTGCAAGATGTGCTAGTAGAGCTATGCTCTGGACAGTTTTTCCTAGGCCCATTTCATCGGCTAGGATACCATTAATACCCTAAGATGCAAATTAAAAAAATAACTAGTTAAAAAAAAACAAAAACTTGTTATTGTTTATAACTTAATTATTTAAAGGGAATCTGCAGGTTTTTCCTACCCCATCTGAGAGATCCCGACTCCAGCAATGTGTCACTTACTGGGCTGCTTGCTGCAATTTTGATTTAAAAAAGCCTTGTTTTATCTGCTGTACAGCTAGCAGTTCTCTGAATGCTGAGCTCTGTGTAACCCCGCCCACACCACTGATTGGCAGCTTCTGTGTACACTAGGCACAGATAGAAAGCTGCCAATCAGTGGTGGGGGCGTGGTTATAAAGAACTCATGAATGTGGAGGACTACTAGACAGGGCTACTAGTCCTCTAGTGATAATCTTCTGCTGATAAAACTCTGATTTGATGAAAAACTACAGCAGGCAGCCCAGTAAGTGACACATTGCTGGAATTCGGGTCTATCTATTTTTACATTACGTTTCTCTCAGATTAGGTGGCAAAGGACTTGTGACATAATTATCTTTACCCCATGGATAACCTTGTTCCATACAAGCACCCTGCCAAGAGGAAGGTCAAATCTATGGCACTGAACTATGCAGTCCCAGCAGCCGGGCCGACAACAATATAACAACTATTAGCTATCAAGCAGATAGGTAATCACTTATCACCACTGGTAGATATCTGATATTTACCTACACTGGAATACCTCCATGAATATTTTAGTTATTGCAGTAGAAGCCATTTAGTACATGTTCTCAGAAACAATTATTCTACAACCTTACAAATTACAGAATAAAAAAAGAACAGATCGGTGTCGGAGATATAAATATAAGGAGACTGCATACAGTTATTGTGCAGCGGCTGGAAGCTCCAACAATTCAGGGGGGTGCTCTCAAGAATATTAACCCCCTTTCCAAGCTAGGATACGCTATACTAGTATGCTTGTAGCTGTGTCTATGGAATGGGCTCAGGAGCTACGGGCGCAGCATATCTGGATGCTATACAGCTGGCATCCCCCTGTAAAACCCATGGATTAACCATTTAAATGCTCCTCTAATTCACTGACATCGGAATTTAAATGGACTGCTTGCTTGTGTGTGTGTGCACCGGCTCCCATCGCCACAAAAATGGGCATCCAAAAACAAATACTGGCCACGAGGGATATGGGTTAAGGAATATTTTTCAATAAGAAAAAAAAAAAAAAAAGTGTTCACTAGCTTGTGTTGTTGGCATTGATTTTACAGACAAAAAAAAAAACAATTAAAAATGTTTTAGCTTAAAAACCTTGTTTTTTAAGCATTTTTGTTCAAGGTTTTTTTTTTCAGCTTCTTTGCATTAGTCATTTTTGGATTTTTTTCAAATAGAAACATCTCAAAAGATGACAAGCTACTTCTTTTTCACTTTTGAAAAAACAAAAACAAAACAGCACCATGTGCACTATACGTGTATTTCCTGTTTATACGAACAGGATATTTAACTATTTCCGGAGGGCCCATAGACAATAAGGCTATGTGCACACGTTGCGGATTTGCCTTTGGAAGTTTCTGTGCGGATTCTGCATCTCTGGGCAGAAAACACAGGTGCAGATTTGATGTGTTTTTCTGGCGGATTTTGTGTGGTTTTCTTGCGTTTTTACCCCTGCGGATTTCTATAATGGAATGGGTACAGAAATGCTGCAGATCTGCACAAAAGAACGGACATGGTCCTTTTTTGAATCTGCTGCGTTTTCCGTGCAGATTTTTGTGCACCATTAGCACAGCATTTTTTTTGCCATTGATTTACATTGTACTATAAATCACTTGCAGATTTGCAGCGTTTCTGTGCGGAAAAAAAGCTGCAGTTCTGCAGGAAATCTGCAACGTGTGCACATTCTCTTAATGTTGGAGTAGTTGTCATTCCACTCAGGAGGGACGTCACTGTAAATTAAAGAGCTGCATGCGACAGACACGACCAGACTCCCCATAGAGGAGGCAGAGACATTTTATTAGCGTCTTTTTCTTCCAGATCGCTTTATACACGGCGCTGTATATACAGTAATAGGGAGAGCTAATGGCGCTTCTCCCCCCAGACCCGGCGGTCCTGTATCACTGGGTGCAGGGAGGGAGCAGGAGCCACAGTCCGCTCCAGGAGGCGGCATTTCCACTGGAACTTGATCTAATACACCAACTCCAGTTACAGGGGAAATCATAAAAAAACTATTTAAATGTAGAAATGCCCCTCTTTAACATAAAAAGGCTGCTGACAAAACCATGAAAAAAATACACCGTTTTCGATATATAAAAATAATTAAAATAAGGGGGCCAAATTTTATTTCAGTGATCCTGTGTCATTTTAAAAAATTGAAATAATAATAATTTATTTCCTTTATTTTCCCACTGATATGAGAGTATATGAGACCTCTCAATTCAATCAGTGGAAAGAACTCTACACTGTCAGAGCAAGTAAAAGGTCCAAGTGTCAGAATAGAGACGTAAAAGCAATATTCCTTTGAGATGAAAAACAACTGGGCAGAAACAAAGATAAAGCCAAACAGAGCCCAGCAGTGACACCTGCATAGAGAAAAACAGGGTAAGACCGGGGCAAAGGTAAATCATGGCGCATGGATGATCGTGACTGCGGCTGCAATGTGTGACCCCAGATTGGCCTTAAAGGCGATCTGTCAGCAGGTTTTTGCTATTTTATCTGAGAACAGCAAATTGTAGGGGCAGAGAGCCTGATTCCAGGGATGTGTTACTTTCTCAGCAGCTTGCAGTAATTTTAATTCAAGTAATGTTTTATCAGCAGGAGATTATCACTCTTGGACTAGGCGTCGAAGGCTAAGCAGTCCAGCTAATTTGTGTAACCCCGCCCCCATCACTGATAAGCAGCTTCCTATGTACATTGTCAATGCACCAAGTAAACAACAGTATATATGGTCGTGTAACTGTATAAGTATATAACGCCTAAAAATATGAAACAACAACCAATAATTAAGGATTAAAATATAAATTTTATTGAAAACATAATAAGAACAATTTAAAATTCAGGAAAGGACCACCAGGTGGCAATAGAATGCAGGTTATCATACACGGGCATGACAGTAAATTTTTTAGGTAATTTTACATATTATGCACTGTTAATTTTTCATAATATATTCCATATGGAAAAATAAAATATAAAGTGCATATAGTGCATATAATAGAATTAATATGAAAAATAAATACTCAAAAAGTAAATACAGTGATAAAAAAATCAATTTTGCCCAGATAGTAAATTACCTCTAAAGTGCACTAAGTAAATCGCATAATATTGCGAAAAAATTTAATATAAAGTGCATATATCAAGAAAGTAATACTGTGCATGAGTAAACTATATACACATTTATGTATTACATATATGTACATTGTCAGCAAGCCAATCAGTGGTGTGGGCGGGGTTATACAGAGCTTAGCAATCATAGCGCTGCTGCATCTAACGCACTGCAGCAAGCAGCCCAGTAGGTGACACTTTGCTGGAATCAGGGTCTCTGCCCCTACATTATGCTACGCTAACAATCTATTACCAAAAACTGCTGACAGATTCCCTTTGACTGTCATTTTTCATGATAATAATGTACCCTCCCACAAGGCAAAGCATGGTAAAGGTCACTGCTTTTGTTCTCTGGTGTAGTTCACCTTCTAGCATAAAGCACCACATCATTATGCTGGTCAAGACATCAGCAGTGGCAAATCTACCATGCCAGGAAAGTATTGTGCATGGATCCAAATATTTAGACTTGTGTACAACAACTTTACTGACCAGCATACAGGGGGGTGCTATCATGCCAGAAGTTTAGACCATGAGGGAGAAAAAAAAACTGTAGGTAGGATATAAAGCTATTCTTCACGAAAGGAGCATCAATGAAGTCCCATGGCCAGGAAACATTGGATCAACTAAATATTTATGTAGGAAATCTATACAGAATTGGTCCATGATGAGACATTATTTTTTTTTTTTTTTTTAGATATTTTCACTGCGTTACCTGTTCATAAAGGCTGGCCAGCCAATTCATGCCTTTGAGCTGGTACCCTTTAAGTTTTCCATTGAATATGGTGGGCTGCGGGATATCCTCTCCTGCCCTTATAGAGGGGTTAGCCAGGCTGTAACTTTCTCCAAAGCCTGTTTCGGATTTGTTGGCCACCCTAAAAGCAGCTAATCTGCTTTCTCTGGCATCTTCATCAAAGGACCTTTTCTACAAAAAAAAACAGAAATGACTAGAAATAAAATGCTGCAATATTGCTGACAAAAGAAAAACACATGACATGTACTGCACAGAGTGAACCTGCAGAATCAGAAAAAAAATGAGAGTGCTAAATTCAAAAGAGCTGAGCACCGAGCTTTACTGGTCTCGTCACATGTGGCTTATGTGGTAATGGTGTGAAAAGAATCAGTTGTAACCAGCAAACCCATAGACTTAATGGTGTCAACCTACACAACAGGCCCACATAACTTAGATGAGATCTGAGGGACCAAATTGAGAGCTGGAGCAGGCCAGGAGACGGGGCGGGGAGAGAGTCGGGCGGGGAGAGAGTCGGGGCAGGGCCAGAGCAGGAGCCGAGACGGGGCCAGAGCAGGAGCCGAGACGGGGCCAGAGCAGGAGCCGAGACGGGGCCAGAGCAGGAGCCGAGACGGGGCCAGAGCAGGAGCCGAGACGGGGCCAGAGCAGGAGCCGAGACGGGGCCAGAGCAGGAGCCGAGACGGGGCCAGAGCAGGAGCCGAGACGGGGCCAGAGCAGGAGCCGAGACAGGGCCAGAGCAGGAGCCGAGACAGGGCCAGAGCAGGAGCCGAGACAGGGCCAGAGCAGGAGCCGAGACAGGGCCAGAGCAGGAGCCGAGACAGGGCCAGAGCAGGAGCCGAGACGGGGCCAGAGCAGGAGCCGAGACGGGGCCAGAGCAGGAGCCGAGACGGGGCCAGAGCAGGAGCCAAGACGGGGCCAGAGCAGGAGCCGAGACGGGGCCAGAGCAGGAGCCGAGACGGGGCCAGAGCAGGAGCCGAGACGGGGCCAGAGCAGGAGCCGAGACAGGGCCAGAGCAGGAGCCGAGACAGGGCCAGAGCAGGAGCCGAGACAGGGCCAGAGCAGGAGCCGAGACGGGGCCAGAGCAGGAGCCGAGACGGGGCCAGAGCAGGAGCCGAGACGGGGCCAGAGCAGGAGCCGAGACGGGGCCAGAGCAGGAGCCAAGACGGGGCCAGAGCAGGAGCCGAGACGGGGCCAGAGCAGGAGCCGAGACGGGGCCAGAGCAGGAGCCGAGACGGGGCCAGAGCAGGAGCCGAGACGGGGCCAGAGCAGGAGCCGAGACGGGGCCAGAGCAGGAGCCGAGACGGGGCCAGAGCAGGAGCCGAGACGGGGCCAGAGCAGGAGCCGAGACGGGGCCAGAGCAGGAGCCGAGACGGGGCCAGAGCAGGAGCCGAGACGGGGCCAGAGCAGGAGCCGAGACGGGGCCAGAGCAGGAGCCGAGACGGGGCCAGAGCAGGAGCCGAGACGGGGCCAGAGCAGGAGCCGAGACGGGGCCAGAGCAGGAGCCGAGACGGGGCCAGAGCAGGAGCCGAGACGGGGCCAGAGCAGGAGCCGAGACGGGGCCAGAGCAGGAGCCGAGACGGGGCCAGAGCAGGAGCCGAGACGGGGCCAGAGCAGGAGCCGAGACGGGGCCAGAGCAGGAGCCGAGACGGGGCCAGAGCAGGAGCCGAGACGGGGCCAGAGCAGGAGCCGAGACGGGGCCAGAGCAGGAGCCGAGACGGGGCCAGAGCAGGAGCCGAGACGGGGCCAGAGCAGGAGCCGAGACGGGGCCAGAGCAGGAGCCGAGACGGGGCCAGAGCAGGAGCCGAGACGGGGCCAGAGCAGGAGCCGAGACGGGGCCAGAGCAGGAGCCGAGACGGGGCCAGAGCAGGAGCCGAGACAGGGCCAGAGCAGGAGCCGAGACAGAGATAGAGCAGGAGCCGAGACAGAGATAGAGCAGGAGCCGAGACAGGGCCAGAGCAGGAGCCGAGACAGGGCCAGAGCAGGAGCCGAGACAGGGCCAGAGCAGGAGCCGAGACAGGGCCAGAGCAGGAGCCGAGACAGGGCCAGAGCAGGAGCCGAGACAGGGCCAGAGCAGGAGCCGAGACAGGGCCAGAGCAGGAGCCGAGACAGGGCCAGAGCAGGAGCCGAGACGGGGCCAGAGCAGGAGCCGAGACGGGGCCAGAGCAGGAGCCGAGACAGGGCCAGAGCAGGAGCCGAGACAGGGCCAGAGCAGGAGCCGAGACAGGGCCAGAGCAGGAGCCGAGACAGGGCCAGAGCAGGAGCCGAGACAGGGCCAGAGCAGGAGCCGAGACAGGGCCAGACAGCAACATGTGTCACGCAACAGCAACTGTCAAATGATCAAAGACATTCGGGCAATGCCAATGACTTGCTGTTGCAGTATATTTTAGTGCTGTGATTTTTGCAGTACAAAAATAGCCAGATCAAAGAGTAATCAATGGCATGCAACTTGCATTTATGTCTGTGACACGTGAGTCGCTGTGACTTGTGAGCAATGAGGGAAAATTAACACCTTTTGAAATTTTGGACGGTGTGTCACAGAAGGTTGCAATGAGGCAGCATAGGAGATCATTAGACGTGATGTCATACTGCACAATCTCAGTGTTGAGCGGCACAACTCACCGTATCGCCCTAGCCTTATTCCAGACATGGCGGATATTTGTCAGCTGACATTTTGCAGCTTTCGTTATCAATGTTCCATCCAGACTACTAGAGGGAGATTTATTAAGTTGCTTGTGCCAGAAATGTGTGAAAAAGGGTTGCGCAAATTTTGTTTTGTTGAAAAATGTTCAATTTGTTTTCAGGTTTACGAACCTTTCCAAATAGTTTGAGGAGTTTCATTGGGAGGATCCAGACCAACCTGACCCCTAGCAGATTTATTATAAAATACTCCACAACCAGATAACAAATAAATTAGGGAGCATTGCTACAACTGTTCATAGCAAGCACAAATTGATTTTTCTGGAACACAGACATGCAAAGATGTGACCAATTTACTAAAGAGGCCTTTGTCTCCTAATATATTTGTCATGTTTTACTCCAGCGTACTCTAGAATAGGATAAGTGTCGAAAAAATAACTTTTCCCCTTATTGCAATAGCAAGGCTAACTTCAGATTTAAAGAGGATCGTGGGCCAAATTTTTCATGTTGAACATGTAGAAACCTACTGTAACCTATTTTAGGGGGGGGGTTCTATTTCTCAAGTGTGTTGCTGCTGGCTTATCAGCATCATACAGGGAGAAGAAGTACACGCCCCCAATGAAAACTCTGATAACACCCACTTAGTTGTAACAAAAGTTAACTCGTTGGGTGCCAAATACTTTGATTACTAATATCTTTGCAACATAGAGGCAAAATTGAAAAAACAATGTTTTTTTCCACTATGCAGCCATAATTACATCGTATGTCCAGTTCGGCATGAAAAAGGTTATGAGATGTCCTATTTAACAGTAATCTCATGCAGCTTTGACATTCAGCATGGCCATTCATTTAGAAAACAGAGTAGAATAAAGTCGGCCATATACATTAGATGGCTCTGGGACGAACAAAGCTTGAGTTGATTTGTTTGACGCCAGCCGACTCTCCCATACAGAAGAGCTTTCGCTCTACTGAGTTCTCTATAAGAAAATCACCTATAGACAACTCTTATCTCCAATTGATCAGCAGTCCAAAATTGCACCTGTCCAATCGACATCTCCCCCGACGATCAGTTGTCCGGGGGCAGCAATACATATTATGAATTCTTCTACTTTACAACACACGATAGGAATTGATTGTATCCTTACATATATACTACATGGGCAGAACCGTTTTTAGAGCTGTAAGTGTGGAATTGGATGAATTACATTCCCTACAATAGAAGTCACTTTTTTGCTTCATACAATTGACAAAAGAAAAACCATGACGCTGCTTCCCAGGAGGAGTCTTACCTGTGCCTGGTGTATCCTAAAAGCCTCCTCAGCATTTTTCAGAGCCTGGGACTTGAAATAATCACTGTCTGAAATGAAGCAAGGAGAAATAAAATAATGATTAAGCTTAGAAATAGTCAAAAAGATTAACCCCTTTGAGACACAACCGTCTTCGCTTTTTTTCTTCCAGGATCCATAACTTTACCGTCGACAGAGCCAATGAGGGCTTGTTTCTCACAAGACGAATGACTTCACTCTTTTTACCATATAATGTACTGGAATAACTGGAGACAAATTACAAGGCACGTCTTACCGTAATCATCTTGGGGCATGTTCAGCGAACCGCCTCCACTTTGCTGCGGAGTGGAACAGTCTTCGAGCTTGCGCAAAATCTCCTCTTGCACGCTGTCTGGTCCAGATTCACGCTTGCGACTTACAAAGTGGGCATAAAGCTCGGTTTGTGTAATTAAAAAGTTTAACTTTCGCTGCTGTCTCTTTGCCTGTAATAGAAAACATTGGGTTAAACACTTAGTAATGCTAAGCCACATATCCAGGGGCAGCATCAGCACGTACGTCACATTTTACATACAAAACCTTTTAAAGACCATGATAAAACTCCCCTTGCCTCTTGAATAACATTTTAGAAAAAATCCAACCATTTTCGCATTTTTTTTTTTACTCCACACATAGTGTCTGGGTAGTTTACCTCTCTCATTTCTTCATCCAATTTCCGCTGTTCCAATGCCTCCTTCTCAGCCCGTTTCCGATGCTCTTTCTCTACTTTATCATATTTCTTCCAGTATAATGACATTTCCTTGGTTAGCTTGCGTGCTCGCGGGAGAGTTTCCTTGCAGTTTTTCTGGGCTTGGATAGCAGCTCTGCGCACCTCCCGCATGCATTGATGAGCAAGCTAATTTGATAATATAAAAGTACAAACAAAATGTGAACAACCCCTTTAAAAACTCTCCAATAAATTAACGCTATGTACGGTTCAAGTATTGGACATTAGTTTCCAACGATTGTGGAAAATAACAAACAATCCAAGAATCCAAGGCACCGGATAGTCTCTTTCAGAAATATTTTATTGACACCAGTGTACAGGGACATTTCGGCGGTGCAGGGCCTTTATCAAGCCAAACAGTAGGTGTACATATGTAAAAGCCATTGACGTGTAACGTTTCAGCCACGCAGGGCCTTTATCAAGCCAAACAATAGGTGTACATATGTAAAAACCACTGATATATGACGTTTCAGCCATGCAAGGCCTTTATCAAGTTAAAAAAAAAAGTGTACATATGAAAAAAAAAAATATGTGACTTTCGGCCACAGAGGTCCTTGATCAAGCCAAAAAAGGTGTACATATATAAAAAAAAAACACTGACATGCGACGTTTGGGCCACGCAGGGTCTTTCTCCAGCCAAAGAAGAGGTGTACTTACGTACACCTGTTTGGCTTGATAAGGGCCCAGCATGGTTGAAACATAGCATGTCAGTGATTTTTTGTGTTTGCACACTGGTGGTGTCAATAAAACTTTTTTGAAGGAGACTACCCGGTGCCTGGGATTCTCGGATTATTTGCAGTTTTTGCAACCTAATGGAGGATTGTACCAAGCTTGCACGGTCACGAAGTGGTGCAAGGGATATATACCCTTACAAAAGATTGTGGAAAATAAGTTACCTTTTTGCTGTTTGTTAACAGTAAGTTGCGGGCTGAAGCTTTTTGCTTGTAGGCCTGAAATATATGAACAATTGTTATGATGCTTTAAACAAAAAAAGATTTGGAAAAGTCATGCAATCCTGCCATTGTCCAAAACCAGATGTAGCAATCTGAATGGGAAATGGACAAATGATGGATTTGTTTTCACCCCGTTAATTCTACGGATCTGTTTATTTTCTTTTGTTGCCAAAAGTGATAACAAGGAATAGCGGCCATTGCACTGCATACAGTGGCTGTCACACAGCTTTCCAATAGTCACAATGGTAAATCTGCTTACAGGCCCAGGATAGGTATCACACCAACACTGGAAGGTTTGCTTAATAGAATATCATAAAAAACTAATAAGAAAACACTGGAACTTAATTTGGAATTACTTGACAACTTAGGAACTTAGATGCTTTCAAGAGGACCTGTCGCTTGCTTAAGAAATTCAAGTTAAATACTTTCTAAAAATTCCTGGGCTTCCCTGATTCTGCTGCGTTTTTCCATTTTTCTCTGTGTTGCTCCAGCCTCCCATCCCAATGTGGCCAATCACAGCTCGGCAGCATTTGAGAAGGACAAGTCAAGTCACATGCCCAGATCAGACTGAAGAAATCTCTAGTTGGACCGCATAACAGAGATTTCACATACTGAGCTCTAGAAGAAACAAAAGTGAATATCTCTGCAATGGAGCGACACAGAACAAAACAGAAAAGAGTGGCAGAATCAGGGGAGCTCAGGGATTTGTAGTAAGTATTCAACTTTATTTTTAAGGTTCACTTTAAAGGGAATCTATCAGTCGGTATGTGCTACATAATCTGAGCGCAGCATGATGTGGGGGCTGAAAGCCTGATTCCAGCGATGTGTCACTTACTAAGCTGTATTTTGTTTCGATAAAATCAGTGGTTCTTTTCAGCAGGAGATTATCATTAGAGGACCGAATGCTTCGTGCCACCCAGTCAACCTGCTCTGTGGAATCCTGCCCCTACAACCAATTAGCAGCTTTCTGCCTATGCACAGCGCACACAGAAAGCTGGCAATCAGTGGTGTGGGTGGGGTCATAGAGGGCTCTGAATTCAGAGAACTGCTAGATCTGCAGCAGAAAAAACACTGATAGTACCAAAAGACAGCAAGCAGCCCAGCAAGTGACACATCACTCGAATCAGGCTCTCAGTCCTTACATCATGTCTCTCTCAGATGGGGTAATAAAAACCTGAACTTTCCCCCTGAATGGCATTTCATATTATACCAGTATGTCTTATTACCTTCGGCAGTTCTTTCTTCACTATTGTCAGCCACACTTTCCTGCGACGGGCATTCAGCTGCTCAACCGACATATGCTTCTTTTTCACAAATGGAATTGGAGCGTCTTGGGAAAATTTCGCAAATATTTTAGCATGGTGATGACGGTGTGGTAACTCTTCGTCGGACAAATCCTCTTCATGGCGCCTTTTCTTCTTCACTTTTTTTAACTTGGCTGCGGAAACAAATATTATTTAACAATTGTTCCATTTGTCTCTGGACAAGCAGAATTATAAATCAAAGGGCCTTCTGGTAACAGACGGTGTTGGGACCGAGAGTATGAATACTAATGGAAATGGATACAATACAGATTATTCTATGCATTCTACAATACGGATAGTCAGGAAGGTGCGGACGTTCCCAAACTCTTATAGGTCAGGATGGAACCTTAAAGGGGTATTCACATCTCCAAGAACCTATCCCAATATGCAGTAGGTGTAATAATAATAATATTAGCAAATACCTCCAATTAGAAATGTAGTACAGTTCTTCTGATTAGCTATGGCACTTACCCCATGTGCAGGGCATTGCAGTAGCTTAGGTATCCATGGTTACGACCACGAAGGGCTGTCTAACTAAATAACTGTCACTATATGAGTGGTCGAAACAATGGATACCTAAGCTACTGCAATGCCCTGCACATGGGGTAAGCGATAAAGCTTATCAGAAGAACTATACTACATTTCTAATTCAAAGTATTTGCTATTATCTTTACACCTAATACATATTGGGATAGGACCTTGGAGATGGGAATACCCCTTTAAACAAGCCCGAGACCCCATCCCATTAAGGAACTCTGCAGATCACTATAAACACTAGGTAGCTGTTGGAGGAATGGTCAATTGGCCGACAGCCATCTCTCCTGACTCCCAATACACAGGAACGCATGTCTCGGTAGAGTGCTCCTGTTTTATCTCGGTAGGCTTTAGCTGAATACATACAGGGGCTGTTATGAAAAATGAAAAAATATTGTCAGTAACAAGGTTCATTGAATGGACTGTTTTTTACACTGGGTCTGGGAACTGAATTATTTTTTTTCAAGTTAGGCATCACACAACACAGAGCTGGTGAGGACGGCATGAAAACAAGAGTCAGAACAGGCAATTATTATTCACTCTGGTCATGTCTCTAACCTCTTATGATTGAGGATTGAGCTTTTTTGCTAATTTTGAGCACATTAAAAAAAAATAAGATATATATATATATATATATATATATATATATATATATATATATATATAGCAAAATTTCACACACATATAAAAGTCACATATAAAATATCACATATAAAAGTCGCTCCAGAAAAAAAAAAAAAAAAAGTTACCTCTCAATTTCTTTTCATTTTTAATTTTTCTCTTTTTTGGTCCATTAAGATGACGATCATGAAATTGATCGTGGGTAGAGAGAAGGCCTGCACTGTAAAAACGATACTCCTGCAGCTACAACAAAATATATATATAAAAAAAAACAATTGTTAGTATTAAGGTTATAGGAAAAAACAATGACAAAAACGTTTAAAAAATACATTTAACAGGGTATCTGCCAGCAGGCTCTTGTTATTTATATCTGAGAGCAGCAAGATGTAGGGGTAGAGAGCCCTTAAAACATGTTAGGTTATATATGTTAAACTCAAGGACTTTTATCTACGTTCAACCTTAAAAAGTATGAAACACAAAAACCTGATTTAAACAATGGGTTATTTTGTTATGATAGCTTCCCTTTAAGAAGCAAAATGCAGTTCCTCTTGCTTGCCAACCATGATATCAGATTGCTTGTTTAATGTGACATTATCACATCAGAATTTACTTCAACCAAAAACAGGGGAACACTGTACGGGGAAACTGCTGTACTGTAAGTACTATACACCAGGCAGATATCTGCTCCAAATCAAACGATAAGACGGGAGCAGTAGTGTCCCTATTACAAAGGGTCCCGTGTCACCTGCCTCCAGCTTTAAAATAAAGGCCTAACCCTTTATTATAAACCTTGCATTGTCATTATGATTTAATTGATCCCTACAGGGCATGAAGTGTAAAGCCTAGAGATTTCAGTGGCAAGTGTGCTGAAAAATTATCCCTTTTGAGGCAGATCCCTGCCATGTCTGTGTTTATATGGAGGGGGTCTACACGGGAGTCTTTTAGACAAGCGATGATCCAAAAATTATCCCTTTTGAGGCAGATCCCTGCCATGTCTGTGTTTATATGGAGGGGGTCTACACGGGAGTCTTTTAGACAAGCGATGATCCAAAAATTATCCCTTTTGAGGCAGATCCCTGCCATGTCTGTGTTTATATGGAGGCGGTCTACACGGAAGTCTTTTGGACAAATGGTGATCCAAAAATTATCCCTTTTGAGGCAGATCCCTGCCATGTCTGTGTTTATATGGAGGGGGTCTACACGGGAGTCTTTTGGACAAATGGTGATCCAAAAATTATCCCTTTTGAGGCAGATCCCTGCCATGTCTGTGTTTATATACAGGTGGTCTACACGGAAGTCTTTTGGACAAGTGGTGATCCATAAAATATCCCTTTTTGAGGAGTAGCAACATGATTGTTGCTCAAAAAATGGAAAAAAAACATTTTTAATAAACCTTCCAAATAGTATTCCTTTTTTACAAGCAGCAATTAGTATGCTATTTGGAAAGTGAAGAAGCAATGGCTTTTTAACAAGCCATGAATAGGTTTGCTATTTGGCAAGTGAAACAGCAGGGGATTTTGAACAAGCCATGCAAAAATTATGTCTTTTTTCGGGAGCGATTTCAGGTTTTCTTAAGGCCCCGTCTCACATAGCGAGATCGCTAGCGAGATCGCTGCTGAGTCACAAGTTTTGTGACGCAACAGCGACCTCCATAGCGATCTCGCTATGTGTGACACGTACCAGCGATCAGGCCCCTGCTGCGAGATCGCTGGTCGTGTCGGAATGGCCTGGACCTTTTTTTGGTCGTTGAGGCCCCGCTGACATCGCTGAATCGGTGTGTGTGACACCGATCCAGCGATGTCTTCACTGGTAACCAGGGTAAACATCGGGTTACTAAGCGCAGGGCCGCGCTTAGTAACCCGATGTTTACCCTGGTTACCAAAAAAAACAAACAGTACATACTCGCCTTTCGGTGTCCGTCAGGTCCCTTGCCGTCTGCTTCCTGCTCTGACTGAGATCCGGCTGGAAAGTGAGAGCAGATCACAGCGGTGACGTCACTGCTGCGCTCTGCTCTCACTGTACGGCCGGATCTCAGTCAGAGCAGGAAGCAGACGGCAAGGGACCTGACGGACACCGAAAGGCGAGTATGTACTGTTTGTTTTTTTTGGTAACCAGGGTAAACATCGGGTTACTAAGCGCGGCCCTGCGCTTAGTAACCCGATGTTTACCCTGGTTACCCGGGTGCTGCAGGGGGACTTCGGCATCGTTGAAGACAGTTTCAACGATGCCGAAGTCGTTCCCCTGATCGTTGGTCGCTGGAGAGAGCTGTCTGTGTGACAGCTCCCCAGCGACCACACAGCGACTTACCAACGATCACGGCCAGGTCGTATCGCTGGTCGTGATCGTTCGTAAATCGCTTAGTGAGACGGGGCCTTTACCCTGTGCAGGGTACAATTCCCAGAAGTACAATATAGCTAAGGAAACAATGGACAGGCAAGAGATATGTGGCTGTCTATCGGCAGTGGCAGTGACCACATAGCACAGAGTAATTATGGGACAGGCATTGAGATGTTTGCCTGTGTACGGCCACTACTGGCCACCTCGGCAATAGAACAATACAAATATAAAAAGATGGACAGGCAGGAGATGCCAGGTGATGTAGGGGAATCGACACTAGTGGTAGCAGAACAAAAAAGAATACAATGGACAGGTAAAATTATGTCAAAGTCGATCTAGTCATTGGGATCACTTGTAGGTGAACAAAAATCGGCACCGATCCATGCCTCACTCATTTTTACAAGTTAAGGTTTTCCATACTTGCAGGAAAAAAGTTTACTTGCCCGTGACAAACCACCTAACACACCGAGTACCCTCTCTGACACTAGGCCAGAGGCTGGGCAAGACTGTGTGCCCATGGCGAACTGGGCCTGTCCTTGCCCTTGGTTCCATGTTTCCACAGAGTCAGGGCTCTAGGTGTCTGCACAGGCAGTGAATCTGTTTTTCTGTTGTGGGTCAGGTTGGTGCTGCAGCAGATTAGACATCTGTTCCAACATGTCCTATACACTAATCTCTGTTGCCTTGGCTGTTTGTTGTAGCCGCGGTGCTGGCCCATGTGGGGGAGCAATGGCTCTGTGGGGAGCATAGAGGGGGTATCCTGTCCTTTAGCAGGCATTTGTTCTGCAAAAGCTCCACAATTCTGACCACTAATTAAAAGCAGAAAAAAAATCCCCCACTGCTTTTAAAGTGAGGGTCTATAATCATAGCTATCCAATAGTCATTCTTTTATGCTAATAATACACCTTCCTGCATGATGGAGGGCGCCATTGGTTCACTTTCTGCACCGTGGTGCGATGGTTGGTTATCATATCCAACATCATCGTCATCACCAATTTCACAATAAATGTCAGCCTGAACCCCTGCTTGTGTGGGGTAACAATGTCCCCATCCACAGCCACCTGCTGCTGCTCCTCAGCCTGCTGCATGTAACATTGTCCTTAACAGTCCCCGACAGCCTCAGGGCAGAGATGAAAATGTAGAAGTTGCTGCTCCTCTTCCATCTCTTGTATCCTTATGAGTGATTTTTCCAAAATAAATATGAGAGGGAGGACATCTTTCATGCCACAGTTGTCCCTGATGACAAATTTAGTAGCTCCTTGAAGGGACTCGGTAAGTGGCATAGGTGCCTCATCAACTACCAATGGCAAATTTCAAGGTAACTAAAGCTCTAGTTTGCCCACTGTATGATATAATCAGACACCGCATTACCATGCTCTAACATGCAGTATTACATTCAATCTGGTGGCAAACTAGCAAATCAGGGGTTGCTCAGGCACATCACTCTATTTTTGCAAAGACTGGAGATTGGGCTTTGCTACATAAGATCTGTTTAAATGCCCTGACACACGTCTGGCTCTAGTCACCACCTTATTAAAGATGGTATATTTCTTTAATAAATGTTGCACGATTAAATTTAGGATGTGCGACATGCATGGAGCATGAGTTACTTTGCTCAAACATAGTGTAGCCACAGTGTTGTGCATACTGTCGCTTATGACAATGCCCACTTGCAGTTGATGGGAAGCCATCCAGTATGAGATTTGCTGTGTGATGCAGAGGATCAACTTCTCCACTCTATGGCTTTAGTCACCCATGCTCACAAGCTATAAAACAGCTTGGCAATGTTGAAGCTTACAAGAATTAAAAAACTGAGATCGGGGAGTGGAAACCATGCTGTGCCTTTTTGCTGTTGGGGATGAGGTCATGTCCATTGAGGAGGAGGGGGTGATTAAGTGCCTCCTGGTGTTGGACCAAGACATAGTGCCCAACTGTGACGGCTTCATCACCCGTCCTGGTGGTTATCACTCTGGCTCGAAACATTGACCCACTGTGGTCAAAGACATCTTATCCCTGTCTATACTTGCTGCTACATGAATCAACAGCGCAGTGCATTTTCAAGTTCAATGCAGAGTCTCAATATGAGCCCATGTTCTCCAGAACGTGAAAGTGCAGAGCAGCACACCTTTATGCAATAAACACTGTCGGTTAAGAATCTTCCAGAAAGGATGACCACATGACATCAATTCACAAAAGGGAGTAGAATCCGCTTAGGGTTATGGCAGCGACAGGACCACATGCAAAGGAGTGGACTTGGCACACAAGTGGTTAACTGGGAGTAGATGGTTGTTTCCTAGCCACACAACCAGACATAGGTAACTTGATGTTGTGTAGCGGAGATGGGGGAATCCTATGAGTATGAAAAGCTGATGATCATACCAAATGTGCTACTTTAAGATGCAGATTGGGTACTGAAACGGCAAAAAGGAGGGATCATAGGCCAGCTGGAGCCTTACTCATGTTGCTGGCCAGCTTTCTTTTCCATCACGAGCAGATGATGCTGCTCCATCTACTGATGGACAACCTTGTTACTAGTCTATTGAGTTGGAACATCCATGGCTTAGTTTCATCCTGCACACTACAAAAGATGTGCCAGCCAATAATGTGGAAAAGACACACACAAGATGCCCACATGTAGAACTCCACCACCGAGACCCGAGGCTTCAGGCCCCAGTGAATCTACTGTACTTTCAGCAGTTGTAGCTCCACCTGCTCCAGAGCTGAATGCAAAAGCAGCTCTGCCTTTGGAAGACCTTTTGCCTGTATCTAGTTCCCAGGTCCTACCCACTATATGATCAACATTGATTCGATTGATCATTGTCTCACTGAGGGAAAGTTCTCTTCTAAAAACCTCCCACTCCCAAATGTCACCTGACACAGGGCCTTGACACAGGGTGCTGCTACTACTACTTTGGCTGCCACTGCCAGTACCCGTACTCAATTACTACTAGTTTCCAAAAAAGGACCGAAAGAGAAATGTAAAAACTGAGTACAGTAGCTTGTGACACATACACACACTTTCTCCCATACACATTGAGTTCAGATTTTTTTTCCTGAAAAATAATCTGTCACCACAATTTTGAAATAGGGCCGTAATCCTGATTACTTTGATATCTTTGGTGAAGAAATCCACTTTGTGGTTCTTCATTAATCAGCATTTAAAATGTTCTGGTAATTAGATTTCGGTGCACAGGAGCCAGACAGTACACTGTTCTTCCACCGGTCTGTGATTCCCCAGTCCCTCTGCCTGCCTCCGGTCTGCGATTCCCCGTCACCGCCGCCTGCCTCTGATCTGTGATTCCTCGGACCCTCCCCCTGCCTCCGGTCTGCAATTCCCTGGCCCCTCCGCCTGCCTCTGGTCTGTGATTCCCCGGCCCCTCTGCCTGCCTCCGGTCTATGATTCCCCGGCCCCTTCACCTGCCTCCGGCCTGCGATTCCCCAGCCCCTCTCCCTGCCTCCGGTCTGTGATTCCTCGGTCCCTCCCCCCAGTCTGTGATTCCCCGGCCCCTCCGCCTGCCTCTAGTCTGTGATTCCTCGGTCCCTCCCCCCAGTCTGTGATTCCCCGGCTCCTCCGCCTGCCTCTGGTCTGTGATTCCCCGGCCCCTTCGCCTGCCTCCGGCCTGTGATTCCCCAGCCCCTCTCGCTGCCTCCGGTCTGTGATTCCTCGGTCCCTCCCCCCAGTCTGTGATTCCCCGGCCCCTCCGCCTGCCTCTGGTCTGTGATTCCTCGGTCCCTCCCCCCAGTCTGTGATTCCCCGGCTCCTCCGCCTGCCTCTGGTCTGTGATTCCCCGGCCCCTCCGCCTGCCTCCGACCTGTGATTCCCCAGCCCCTCTCTCTGCCTCCGGTCTGTGATTCCCTGGTCCCTCCCCCCAGTCTGTGAATCCCCGGCCCCTCCGCCTGCCTCCAGCCTGTGATTCCCCGGCCCCTCTGCCTGCCTCCGGCCTGTGATTCCCCGGCCCCTCTCCCTGCCTTCAATCTGTGATTCCCTGGTCACTCCCCCCGGTCTGTGATTCCCCGGCCCCTCTGCCTGCCTCCAGTCTGTGATTCCCCAGCCCCTCTGCCTGCCTCCGGTCTGTGATTCCCCAGGCCCCTCCGCCTGCCTTCAATCTGTGATTCCCTGGTCACTCCCCCCGGTCTGTGATTCCCCGGCCCCTCTGCCTGCCTCCAGTCTGTGATTCCCCAGCCCCTCTGCCTGCCTCCGGTCTGTGATTCCCCAGGCCCCTCCGCCTGCCTCCGGTCTGTGATTCCCCGGCCCCTCTGCCTGCCTCCAGTCTGTGATTCCCCAGCCCCTCTGCCTGCCTCCGGTCTGTGATTCCCCAGGCCCCTCCGCCTGCCTCCGGTCTGTGATTCCCCGGCCCCTCTGCCTGCCTCCAGTCTGTGATTCCCCAGCCCCTCTGCCTGCCTCCGGTCTGTGATTCCCCAGGCCCCTCTGCCTGCCTCCGGTCTGTGATTCCCCGGTCCCTCCCCCCTAGTCTGTGAATCCCCGGCCCCTCCGCCTGCCTCCAGCCTGTGATTCCCCGGCCCCTCTGCCTGCCTCCGGCCTGTGATTCCCCGGCCCCTCTCCCTGCCTTCAATCTGTGATTCCCTGGTCACTCCCCCCGGTCTGTGATTCCCCGGCCCCTCTGCCTGCCTCCAGTCTGTGATTCCCCAGCCCCTCTGCCTGCCTCCGGTCTGTGATTCCCCAGGCCCCTCCGCCTGCCTCCGGTCTGTGATTCCCCGGCCCCTTCGCCTGCCTCCGGCCTGTGATTCCCCAGCCCCTCTCCCTGCCTCCGGTCTGTGATTCCTTGGTCCCTCCCCCCAGTCTGTGATTCCCCGGCCCCTCCGCCTGCCTCTGGTCTGTGATTCCTCGGTCCCTCCCCCCAGTCTGTGATTCCCCAGCCCCTTTGCCTGCCTCCGGCCTGTGATTCCCCGGCCCCTCCACCTGCCTCCGGTCTGTGATTCCCCGGTCCCTCTCCCTGCCTCCAGCCTGTGATTCCCCGGCCCCTCTCCCTGCCTCCGGTCTGTGATTCCCCGGTCCCTCCCCCCGGTCTGTGATTCCCCAGCCCCTTCGCCTGCCTCCGGTCTGTGATTCCCTGGCACCTCCCTCTGCCTCCGTTCTGTGATTCCCCAGCCCCTCCCACAGGCCTGTGATTCCACAGCCCCTCCGCCTGCTTCTGGTCTGTATTGACATGCTTTCTCTGTTCCAGTTCTCAGCAGTGACCTGTCATTCAGAGACCAGAGGTAGGTGGAGGGGCCAGGAAATCACAGACAGGTAGAAGGAGACCCGTATACAGTCCGGCCCCGGTGCACTGAAATCTAATTAGCAGAAAACTTCAAATGGTGATTAAAGAAGAACCACAAAGCGAATTGCAGCAACTGCAAACTACACTATATCGCTGTGTGATCAATCACTAACATTGCTCTCCTCCCGTCAACTGAATCTCTATTACTCACAGTTTACTACACTAATCTTCTTCACTGCTGCAGCTGAACAACACACATTTTCTTATTTGATGACTACCAACATATAAAGCATGTACAAATAACTATTATAAACACACCTAAGACAAATGCCATCCAAAGAAAAAAGGTGTATAGAGTCTAAAAAATGTTTTTAAAACTTTATTAAAGACTAAACAATTAAATTGAATGATAATCAGATAGCAATAAGAAAGCTTACATTTTCTTTGCAAACTGATGTCATGTTTGGACCTTATGTCCCTTATAAACATTTGTCTAGTGCAAAAAAAATTGCTACCTTGTATAACTAAGATAATGGTGCTGTTTGCTTGAATGAGAAACAAATGGCAATTATATAACTTACACACTGTACAGTCTGGAGTATTGTGTCGTCCTGGTGCCCAGACATATGTTTCACCCTGATGAAGCAAAAGGCTGAAATGTACGTTGGGGCACCAGGACCACACAATTATAATGTTTGTAAGGGACCATCAAGTCCAAACATAACATCAGTGTGCAAAAAAAAGCAAGCTTCTTATTGCTATCTGATAATCATTATGCAACCAGCATTATAATATCATGCAGTTTTATTTTATTGTTTGCACTATGCAAATATTTCAGCCCAAGAGGTAGCTTTTGCACATATCTACAATTGGTATTAATACTATATTCCACAGTATTCCTTGTTGGACTGCATGTAGTTATATAACACAGCAGATGGTCCTCCATTGCATCTCTCTGTGGAATTTTTTATGCAAATTTAATTGTTTAATCTTTAAAAAAACCAAACTTCTTTTTAGACTCTACACAGCTTTATTTCTTTGGATGGTATTCACATTTTTTTTTATGGTTCAATGTTTTATGGTTTTCTCAACCAATCTTTATTGATATCTGTGATGTCCTCTCACTATCTAGACTAATTCCAAAATGGCTGCTGCATTCCCTGCCTCAGCTTTTATATAGGCTAAGATAATCTCTCCCAATTGGCTATCACATGTGACAGCTGAAAGGCATTATGGGAAAGCCCACCAAGCCACACTCGAGGTCATGTGAAACTTCTCTGGCTGATGCAAACTTCCAAAGCAGACCACAAATTCGATTTCAATTGTATTACGGTAGTCTACTCATCTTTAGTAGATAGCTATCAGGAAAATAAAAAAATAAAAAATAAATAAATTGTACATTAATTTAACAAAAAATATATTCAACATTAAAAACAGATTTAAACCCTAGGCCATTTTCTGATGCCACATTCCCTTCTAATATAGTGATGGCAGAACTCTGTAGTTTTTCAACTCAGTCTGAACAGTTTCTTATAAAGTCAAAGTGCACTTTTGGGCACACAAAAAAAAATTAGCCATCAACAATAGGAAATGTTGTTCTCTTTGGACAATTCCTACTTATGTCACCTAGTTTGAACCCCAGCAATCAGTTGAAATCTGGCAATAAGAGATCAATCAATCTCCCTGCTGGACCACCACAGGGAAGCTCTAGGGTATGTGAAAGTTTTGGCCATCAGATAGGAAATAACTTCCTGATTAATGATGGTCGCAGCAGTCAGACTGACCAATCACAAGAATAGGCTTTTCTGATTGGAGCAGAGGTGGAGCATGAGATCCTATATGGCACTGCAGGAAGTACCCAAGCCATGTGTGAACAGATCCCGATAGAAGTCTGCTGTAAAACGTAACTGAAAGCAAAGACTGACTTCTCAGTGATCAGAGTTAGAGATTCTGTGCTGTTCTAATACATGTGAGGCTACTCCCCCAGCACAAGTAAAGATATCGGAGCCTGGGCATCCAGGTTTTGTGTGATGCAGAAGATTAGGAGGTTAGCAATAAAATACCTCTTTGTCCTTGTGGTATTTGTTCTGGTGGAGCTTTTTATATTTGTGCAATCTGAGCATATCGTAGAGCTCGTCCTTAGAGAGAGTATACTCATCCTCGTCATCGCTTAGAGAGTCAGAGTCACTGGAGTCCTCATTCAGGAGTATGTTCTACAAATAGAAGCAAGTTAGCGACTTAGTTAGGGATTTAAAAGGTTATTCCAATCTCCAAGATCCTATCCTAATATGCAGCATGTGTAATATTATTACCAAATACCGACAATTAGAAGTGAAGTATAGTTCTTCTGATTCGCTATGTCACTTACTCCATGTGCAGGGCATTGCAGTAGCTTAGGTATCCATGGTTACGACCACTAATAACTAACTGTCACTATATGAGTGGATGGATGCTACGGTCGCTTGTTCGGTTGACAGCTTTCTCTGCCATACACAGACGTGCTTGTTTGGCCGAGCACTCTCGTGTCCACTATCAGAAAATTGGCGCCAGACATTTCTGGCGGGGGCTTATTACCTGGTAGAACACAGCAAACGGCAGTCTGAAATCAGACATGTCTGATCAAAGTCTCCCCCCAACTATTGCTGGCCAGCGCCCCATACACATTATAGTGATGGACACAGCCATCAATATCGGTGGGTGTGACCTACAATTGTCTAATGTGTAAGGGGGGGTTTAATAAGTGATAATGCCCCTTTTTATATAGTCATCCATGAAAGTGGAGAGGTTTATGACTTGTGCTCAGCGGTGTACAAACTGATAAAGTCTCCAGAAATACCATATGTGCCCTGTCTTTCCGTAAAGGGGTTCTGTCTCAGATTCTCATCTAATATGAGCGCAACATGATGTGGGGGCAGAAATTCTGATTCAAAGATGTACTGCTTACCGTAGTTTTTATAACAATCATTGTTTTATCAGCAGGACATTATCACTAGAGGACTAGAAAACCTGCTTCCAGGTAGTCCAACCACACCCCCACTACTGATTGGCAGCTTTGTGTACATTATACATAGGCAAAAAGTTGTCAATCAGTGGTATGGGCGGGGTTATACACAGAAAGCTGCCAATCAGTGGTATGGGCGGGGTTATACACAGAAAGCTGCCAATCAGTGGTATGGGCGGGGTTATACAGAGCTCAGCATTCAGAGAACTGCTAGATCTGCAGCAGAGAACACAGTTTTTCTTCCAAACTGCAGCACCCAGCGAGTAAAGTAAACGACATCACTGCAATGATAACAGATTCCCTTTAAAGTGCATCTCAAACTCCAAATATCCCGTATGCACTGTAGCCACAATATTGAAAATCTGAGCATGCAGATACTCACTTTTAACCATTTTCTGTTTTTTTTTAGCTTTGAAAAATTGTACAGACTTCCTTGCTCGGATTTGATCTCTGTGGAGTCACATATTTGGGAAAAAATATATAAAAAAAAAATATTAGTAGACATTCTAATAACAATAGCATAAAAAAATATGACTATTAGGCAAGGATCAAGTACCAACCCGGCTGCAGGACTCCGTTGCGAGCGCTAACTGGAAAAACCCCAGAGATTCCTTCTTGTGATATATCTCCAAGCAGGGGTGACAAAGGCTCCTCTTTCACCTGCATGGAAGGCTCCTCGGATTCTGTAAGATGTGGGGTTTCATCCAAACCATCATCACTGTCATCACTGCAAGATTTTTCAAACACTTTAATGACACCGCGAAAATACAAGAATCATGTGCACACGGAATGTTCATGGAGCACAAACTCAACATTTTTCAACAGTTTTGCTATTTGGAGAGTTTTCGCTCAATTTCTGCTCTAAAAAAAAAAAAACTGTGTGCACATAGCTTTAAAGGGGAAACAGGGAGGCAATCTGACTTGTTACATACGTCTTACTTTAGGGACTTGAACTTCCAATCTTGTTTTACCATAGTACTGCAGTGTAGAGTTAAAATGATGTTCAGGACAACTCATCGGTACCCTGTAGTTGCGTCGAGGAGGGGTGATGGCAATCGATTAACGCGGGCACCGACAGTTGTACCATTTCAATACCGATGTTGGTGATTGAGTGATTGGCGGAGGCATTTCAATGGTTAAAAAGCCGAGGTCAGAGCCAGTTTTGGCCTTTGCTGTTACAGCAGATGCTGTCTGTATAACACAGCTGGTATCTCTGTGGTATAGTGTGGGCTCAGCTCATGAACCCTCTCTGTACAGTAACGCCCAATGCCATGTGTCAGGAAGGGGTTAATGGGGTTTCAAACAAGTGGAGAAATACATGTAGACTAAAGAGGATTCGACAATTTTATGGCCCTGTCACCAGTTCATATTTTATTCTCTCTCTTAGATGCTACCAAAGTTTTAAGACTGACCCAAATTTTGTGTTTCGCAAAGTTTGCGGCTTCAGTGGTTTTGGATCTTGTAGTCAGATTTTTCTTCGGCCCTTCACCCCGGCAGCTGGATATCAGCTTCTGGGCCAGATCCTGACTGATGGCAGCATATTTTTGTCTAATCAGTGCTTGGGGTTTATCACAATGTCTGTGTTTTTGTTTGTCCTCCTGCTTTCGAGGATTGACCACATATTTTCAGTAAAGGTACCTTCACACGAAACGACTTTACAACGAGAACGACAACGATCCGTGACGTTGCAGCGTCCTGGATAGCGATCTCGTTGTGTTTGACACGCAGCAGCGATCAGGATCCCGCTGTGAGATCGCTGGTCGTTGAATAAAGTTCAGAACTTTATTTGGTCGTCAGATCGGCGTTTATCGTCAGGTTTGACACCAAAAGCAACGATGCCAGCAATGTTTTACGCTGGTAACCAGGGTAAACATCGGGTTACCAAGCGCAGGGCCGCACTTAGTAACCCGATATTTACCCTGGTTACCATTGTAAAAGTAAAAAAAAACAAACAGTACATACTCACCCTCTGATGTCTGTCACACGTCCCTTGCCGTCCGCTTCCTGCTCTGACTGAGGAAGTTCGCATCTCGGCTTCAGGAAAATGGCCGCCGTGATCCCCATCTGCGCACGCGCGGCATCCCGCGGCCATTTTCCTGAAGCCCCGGGCAGCAGAGCGCTCCATCTGCGCACGCGTGGCCTCAGGAAGATGGCCGCCGCCAGCGAAAAAGCAGAGAATAGCGCAGATCGCGCTCTTTTTCTTCACCTGCGCAGTGCATTCTGCTGTTGGGCATGCGCAAACCACTACACCACCAACGGAAAGATAAGCAAGATCTGGGGGAGAAGAAGCGATGTCACCACGCCCATTTGACCAGACCAGCCTGATTGACAGGCGAAAACGGCGACTTTAGTAAGGTATTTCAGCAGCATAGGTGGGGAATCAGGGTACACAAAATACACTATTGTCCAGCACAGCTCAGGCCCTATTTAATGGTATTTTTATCTCATACTGAAAAAACGGGGTGACGGGTTCCCTTTAAAACATTGAAGCAGCAATCTGTGAAAACCAAAATTTGTGCCAGTCTCAAAACTCTTGGCTGCGACTGTAAACTGGAAACACCCAACATGATCAAGTTTTTGGAGATGACACTGACTCCGACATCAAACCACAATCATTCTGATTACAGCTCATTATGCTTTCGCGTGTCCATGTGCGTATTTAACCCCTTATTGACAGCCTAAACATGGTCCTTATTCCCCAGCACCAATCAGGCCTGTTTAAACCCCCGTAGATGCCGCTGACAATAGCTACAGCAGCCTCTGGTTGGTTAACAGAGGGAGGGGCTGCCTCTTTTACCTTACTGGCCCCCCATGCAAGGCAATCATTGGTTGTTATTGGCAAGCAAGGGTTTGAGGGTCTGCCATAAGCAGGGTCTATCAGGCCACATGTCAGTGTAACACTGACAGGTCTAAGGCTATGTGCACACGTTGCAGATTTGACTGTGGAATTTTCTGTGCAGATTCTGCATTTCTTGGCAGAAAATGCAGGTCAGAATCTGCGCCTTTTTTTGGTATGTGCACACGTTGCAGATTTTTGTGCGGATTTCTTCCTTTTTTTTACCCCTGCAGATTTCTATTATGGAATGGGTGCAGAAACGCAGCAGATCTGCACAAAGAACTCACATGCTCCTTTTCTGAATCTGCTGCGTTTTCCGTGCGTATTTTTCCGCACCACTAGCACAGCATTTTTTTTTTGCCATTGATTTACATTGTACTGTAAATCACTTGCAGATCTGCAGCGTTTCTGAGTGGAAAAAAAGCTGCGGATCCGCAGGAAATCTGCGACGTGTGCCCATACCCTAACGCCTTTTAAAATTCAGTTTTGATATAAAAACTAAAATTTCAAAAAAAAAAAAAAAAAAAAACGTAAAAATTAAATTATGCTCTCAAATTGTAGCAATGCAAATTTTTGTTTGTTTTAGTTTTTTATATTTATTTATTTTATTTTTTATTTTTTTTTGGGGGGGGGACATTCTTAGATCATAAAAGTAGCAGAACAAACAACAAATAAAAAAGATATAGCGGAGGAGAATAGGCACTAGCCTCCGAAACAGTGCTCAGTTTCCCAGGGCACATCCTCGCACTCGGGGGGGGTAATTGGGCTTGGGGGACGCCAGAGCAGTCACAGAAGTAAGAAAAAGGTTTCCATGGACAGAGAATCTAATTATCAACTGACTTAACTAGTCGCCATGTTACCTGGAAAGATTTCTGTTGAATATAGCAGATGTTTGGCGAAGAAACTGATCCAGTCGCAGAGCTCGTTCCAAATACTGGAGATAAAGAGGTTTGGCAAGGTCTGTCGAATAACCATCTTCTGTGGCTTCTGGGTCTGAGGCCATAGACACAACCTTTCTTCATACAGAGAGGATGCCTCACAGAACACAAGGCTGCAAGAAAACAAAAAAATGTAAACACCTTTCCAATTCACGCATAAAAAATAATTAAACGAGACCCGTCACTTTCTAAAAAAATTTGAGTTATATACTTGATAAAAATGTCTGAGCTTCCCCGATTCTGCCATTCTGTTCCACTGGATCTCCGGGGTCTTGCGTCACATTTTTATGTCACGCGATCCCTGAGGACAATCACTCTCCTCTCCTTTGGAGAAATGAGACATCCACAGGAAGTAAGGGCAGCCACAGAGCTCACTTCCTCCAGAAGTCAATTACCCCTGAAGAAGGGGAAAGTAAAGCAAGTGCTGACTGGCAGCTGGGATGGCGTGACATAAGAATTTCTCGTGAGATCCAGCGCCGACACTGCTGGAATGGAGACAGTGGCGAGCATAGGCATTATTCATTTACTGGGAGAAACATAGGGATTCAGAAGGAATTGTCCAAGTAGTGGACAACTCCTTTAAGTCTTTTTCCATAAATGAATGTATTAACCCTATCGATCCACACAATCTTGTCATAGCTCTACAAAAGCTAGATTTTTTTTTTCAGGAAGAGTTACAGCTTTGAATGACACCATTCATTTTACCAAAAAATGAAGAAAAAAAATGGTAAAATGGTGAAAAGTTTTTATGGCATGTATTATGTGATAGAATCATATTGCCATCTCATTTTTAAGGCTATGTTCACATGTTGTGGTTTTTATGGTTTTTTTTGGTCAGTATTTTACCTCAGTGTTTGTAAACCAAAACCAGGAGTGGGTGATAAATGCAGAAGTGGTGCATGTTTCTATTACACTTTTCCTCTCCTGTTCCACTCCTGGTTTTGGCTTACACATACTGAGGTAAAATACTGACCAAATACTGAGTGCAAAAACCGTTAACATACTAGGTAATAAGTCAACAGATTTTTTTTTTGTCACCTAATCATAACGTAGAGCCAAAGACCCTGATTCCAGTGATGTGCCACTTAATGGGCTGCTTGTTACAGTTTTCATAAAATCAGTTTTATTATCGGAATATCACAGGAAGACTAGCAAACCTACTGCTAGGTAGTCCTGCATATTCATGAGCTCTGTATAACTCCGCCCTCACCACTGATTGGCATTTTTTTTTTAGCCTATGCACAGTATACACAAGAACTGCCAATCAGTGGTGTGGGCGGGGTTATAGAGCTCAGCATTCAGAGACCTGCTAGATCTGCAGCAGATTAAACACAGATTTTATAGTACTTTTATTAAAACTGCTGCAAGCAGCTCAGTAGTTAACAAGTTACCGAACTCTTGGGGTCCAGATTCATTAAAAGCTTTCAAGCCAGAATTCTTGGGTAAAAGCTGTGAAAAGTCACAAAATTTAGACACAACTCAGGAGTTGCACCTAAATGTTGCAACTTTTGGTGGTTTCCCAACGGTTTATCCCAGCTCCGATGAAATGGGCAGAGATGGGGCGCAAACCAACAGTTGGTCTAACGCACACCAAGCTGTGTGTGCTCCATATGCCAGAAATCTCATTCCAAACAAACCTTACTCCGGCCATGAATTAGACAAGCTGTGGCATCCAGCCCCCATCCTGCCCATTGTGACGCAGCTGGAGGAAACTGGCATGAACACGCCAAGAGACGCAACCTCGAGATGGGCGCACAAATTTTACAACTTATCTAGTCAAGATGTCTGGGGTTCACACACTTTGATGAATCGGAGCCGCTTACTGTGTGCAGGACTGCATCTACTGCCAAAAGCGCCTACGAGGGGCTCAGGAGCATCAGGACTGGACTAGGACGTCAGTAAAGTAGGCAACCCGGTTTAATTATTCACGATTCCTTTTACAATATGTAAATAGCCAAGTGCGTTGCTTACCTGGGGAAGAGATGGCATGGGGGCACTACGGGAAGATCGCAAGTCGCGGGGGGCTGTGCAAGGTCAGATCAACGTTCTGCTGGGAAACCTTGGGTCTGCGTAAAGGCAGCCGTGACTCTGACCTATAGACCGTTCTTTGACCACAATGTAACTTTCTACACAGCCGGTTCCTTATAAGTATTTTTGCACTTGCACTTTATAATGGTATCTGTGACCTGATAAGATCTTCAGTGATTCATTACTGCTATAGAGCAATTAATAATTACATCACAGCCATTTGCTTAGTTCTCTCCCGTGTCATTTTGTGTTTTAAGCCAAACAATAAAATTCAATAGTGTATTTTCTGACTTTTTTTTTCCTTGTTATGTTGTTTGAATATTACTTGAACTAAGAAGCCTATTAGATCTTTCCTCCGGTAGGGTCTGATAGGCATTGGTATATGGCAGAGTCCCTTTAAGACCACCTCCCCGCTTGCTTGTTTTCAGTCTTTGGGCAGATAATGTTGATAACATGTCCTTAGGTTAGGGCACCTATATCAGATCGGAGGGGGTCCGACACCTGGAAGCACCACCTATCAGCTGTTATTAGCACCGGCTCCAGCCCGCACATCGCTGCCAGAATTGAAGATCGGCTTGTATTGGCGGTGGTGTTCAGCTCATCCAATCTTTACATCTGGCCACCACCAATCACTGATCTTTGGACTCATGGATCTGATACTGATGAACAAAGTCTCTGAGCAAGACCGGTGGGACCATCAGGGGAGTAAATGTTATTTACTGCTTCTCTTCAGGACGACTTTTGGATGAAGCACTTTTTACCATCTTTTTTATTGTGGCATTCTCCAAAAATCATGACTTTATTTTGTATTTTGTGGCACCAACTCTTTTTTGGGCGTGTTCACATGGATTGGATATGATGCGGATTATCCGTATAGAAAATACAATACAGTAGCAGTATAGTGTATGTGATTTACAGAAATCTCACTAACTCACCGCGGAGACTGTCAGCAGGGTGCAATGACTTGTGCGAAGGATTTGGCACCTTTGATACGTCAACTTATGATGCAAGGAGCGAACTGGGAGGTATATTTACTGTAGTAACCACAGCAATCTCCGCACAGTACAGTGCAGCTAGTACAGGACATTTCACAGAGAGCATCTCCTACCTGAACATACCTTTAGGAGGGCAGATTGTACAAAAGTCAAGATTTTGTGCTTTTCATATACACAAAATGACTTTCCAAACCAAGCACTGTAAAAAAGCTGATGAAGGTGCAAAACCTGCATCAAAATTTGTTGTTCTTTTATACCACGACTGCACGCCATCCCCTTCCAGACAGCGCCAGTTATGGCTATTCACTCTTGGAATGCCACCGGATCAAGGTGGTAGCGGGCAATGAAGGGTTGTAGTCGTGGGAGCAGCAGCCAGCACCCCCTGGGAGGTGCAAGTATACCCGCCACGTTCCCCTCTAGAGTTGCGCCTACTTTTGTACAACTATCTAAGATCACTACCATTAATTCACCTTTCATTTAATTCAGTCCTAGATTATATTGTTGGCAGGGTTGGGGGGGTGACAGCTCTTTGCTGCACTTTATAGGGAACATAACCCTTCTAAAAATCATAGCTTTAGTGTCCAAATCTGTTGCTCTGTTTTTTTGGTAGGAGGGATGATGAAATTAAAAAAAAAATGTCTAGAATTGTTTATTTTTTATGGTGTTCATTGTTCCGTATAATTGACAAGTTAGCTATATTCTGTGATTACGGGAATACCACATTGTTTTTTGCTTTATTACTTTTGCTTGGAAAATAAAAAAACTTTTTTTTTTGGTCTTCATAGGCGAATGCCAAGTTCACACGTCTTGCAAACTTTCTGCTACGGTTTTGGTCACAAATCCACAAGCAATCCACATACAGAATGTTCATGTATTAATTGCTGATTTTACACCACAAATCCACAAAGTGTGCACTTAGCTTATGGGCTTGCATACATGTTGCGAGATTTCACTCTGAAATCAGATGAGACTCGCCCATTCAAGTCTTTGGGTGCGTGGAAAACAGCAGACTGCACTGGGATGACAGCTGAGTGCAGTCCGATTTCCATAGACTCACACAATGGCAAAGATGGAGAAATTTTGTTCTCCATCTTTTCCTCGGTGTGCATCTATTCTCTCATCCGAGAAAATCGGAACACACATTATATGCTGATACTTGGTTCACACTCATATCAAACTCTGATCAGCGTCCTTAGCATAATCAACCTGATTGTCTCTGATTAGATAATCTACAGTCTTTTCACCCCAGCCTAAACTTCAGAAAATAGTTAAAGGTGTTTACTTTATCTCATAGGCTTTCAAGGTTTAAAAATTAAAAAAAAAAGGTCTACAAACACAGCCTATAAACACTGAACTCTGATCACTGCTAACAACCCCATAAATGCTGCTGCCAATCACTGACAGAGGTTGAGCATGATAAACTGGCCACATTATGGAATAGATTCTAAAGAGCTAAAAAAAACATACGTTTTTAGTTTTCCTTTCCGTTGCCGACGTGTAAAGGTATATGAACACGGCATCTTTCGATGCATGCTTATTCACATAGCAGAATGATGGTGGAGTTTTTCCTTAAGCATCTTCATTGTGGTTTTGGCAATGGCTCTGCCATTGGTGTCTTTTTATTTATTTTTTTATAATATATTCCCTATATAAAGAAGTACTGGCTTCCAAGCGGAAGTTACCTGACGAACGTTCAGGTCACTTCTTTTAGCCACTTTAAGGCTTTTGAAGCCTGAAGTAGTTAAAAGAAGTAAAAAAAAAAAAAAAAAAACAGAAACAAGATATGCACAGCAGGTCGTTTTTACATGGCTCTTTATTTTTAACATATATTGAGCATTTTCGGATGCTGTGTGTTACCCTTACGTAGTACAGTTTGGATTACAATTTGTTATATCTAAGCGGATATTCAGCAGATCTCTCTCTGAGGACTGGTCTTCTTCCCCTGTATGATGCTGACCAATCATAAGCAGGCAGCAAGATAGAGGAGGCAAAAGAACACACCCCCACAATAGCTCAAGAACATGCTTTCTCTTGTATGAGACATATAATGACAACCTGCTCTCCTCACTGGACTCACTGCAGGACTGTGTGTGATTACAAAGTGGCAGGAGCAGCGAGGAGTCTGATCACAAACACCTCTCAGTTTTCAACTCACGGCAGTCAGTTTGGAGGGAGGGGAAGTACTTTTTTTTAACAAAGTTCAGAACTTTATTTTAAAGGGTTTGTCCACTAACCGGTCTTAAACTCTATATACCCAAGTGTAAAACAAAAATAACAGATACTCACCTTCCACACAGTCGCAGTTTCAGCGATGGGTCAAAATGACAAGGTTATGCCACGTAAGCATTGCAATGATTGCTAACGGGCTGCAGTTCTAACACTTCAGATGACTGTCCAAAGTAAGTGTGAGCTACGAATTCACATGGCATAACAATGTAATGTGATTCCAGCATAGATGTAGGAGGTATATGTTCTTTATATTTTACGTCGGGGAGTGTAGCACTGAAGGGGCTGCGAGCCATGGACAACCCCTTTAAGCCACTGAAATAGTTGAAAAAAAAATACTAAACGTTTGGCAAAACTGCAATTGTACTGACTAGGAGAATCATGTGGCTAGGTCCTTTTTATCGCACAATGAACTCATAAACCCAAAAAACAGAATCACATAGGTGGGACAACGGGATTCATCTTTCTTTCTTTTTTTTTTTTACAGTACATAATAAAACGAAGAGGGTAATTTACAGAACATTAAAGAAAAAATATGGCTCTCTGAATAAGAAAAGGAAAAAGTGAAAACAAAAGCGAAAATTTGATGCATCCTTGAGGGGTTAATGAAAATCCATAGCTGGAATTCACAATTTGCAAATATAAAACCCAAACTACAAATCGTTCAGCTCCAGTATTATACAAAGGATTTTCTGCCAGCAAATCTGGACAGAAAATCAGCAGACCCCATTATAGCAGTTGTCCACCCCTGGGAGCAATTTTTTATTTTTACTTAAATAGTTGTGGCTAAAAATAATTTTTACAACTGGGCTTCATTAAAAATGTTGCACCGTTTGGCTTTACAGTCTCGTTATTTGACGGCACATTCAACTAGTATGTGGTCTGTGGTCCTAACTCTATGTTGAGACAAAAAGACAGATAAAAACAAAAATCACAAACAATCCATCAGACCGAGCTCACTGACGGACTCTCAGTGAACTCATTCTGCAGCCAAAAGAACACAGAGGTTATAGAAGGCAAAGAAAGCTGTTCGAACTCTCTCCCGTAGACAAGACAGAAATGGTTTATCACCTTCTCTGTCTTCCTGATCGCTGTGGACATAATGCTGATTACCGTAAGTGCTTTAAATACAGATTAGGAAGCACTCGTAGCGCTTCCTCCTCTGTGTCGCTAGGTTTTGGGTCATAGTAGACACAGTCACCTCTGTTATGCAGGCTGAATTTCCACTGTAACTGGGGGTAATATACCAGTGAAAGTTACAGTGGAAATCAGCAACAAAAAAGTTTTCATATGTTAAAATGGTTCCCCAAAGGTCTTTTAAGACCTTAAAGATTGTGTCACAAATGTGTTTTTTATCACCTTCTCCCAAAAGACATCTTTTTTTTTTAATCAACAGCCATATGGGGGCCTATTGACTTTACTGGACGAGTTGTAGGTTTGAATGACAACATTGATATTGCCATTCAATGAACTGAAAAACAGGAAAAAAAAAACATTTCAAATGGAATGAGATGGTGAAAAAAAATGCAAAACTGCCATAGGTTCTGGTGCTTCGTTTTTAGTGATCATTGAACGGTAAACGGTGTTTGTATAATGTCTGCAAGGATCTCTACTGCTCTAGGCAGGTTTTCAGATAGAGCCTTTGCATAATATACAGGCTCTTCTCTTCACGTTAGCGACCATGTTTTCTCTTTCAAGATCCAGATGGGAACACTTATGTTCCATTAACTGCCAGGTGCGCCATTTCTCAGCCTTTTTGCACAAATCAGTTTTGTTGTTTTAGAGAAATCGTTAGTTGAACTGGTGAAAAAGCCGAACCCGGTGGCCAAGCCGAACTGATGACCAGTTAGAAAAATGGGTCCCTAGTGAGTTCTCCCTGTCCGCTGCCCTGGAGTGACGAGTCTCGCTGTGTGTGTGCATAGGGAAAGACCTGTCACTCAAGGGCAGTGAGAAGCCACCGGGACCCGCCTGTCAGACTAGTCTCCTGTGCAGCTCAGTCCCCACCACCTACTAAACTAGGTTTTTCTCGAGGATGGGGCTGCACATAAAAGTTGTCAGGTTCCTTTTAGGTGGTTGAAAAAAATAAAATAAAATATTGGTTTCAATCATCATCTCCCGAGATCCATATAGTTTTTATCTTTCCGCCGCCGCAGCTGTGAACGTGCATTTTTTTGCTTATAAGGTGACTTATATTAATCCCATTTTTGGGGTAAATACAACACTTAGATAAAAATATAATAAGTGATTAAAGTGTGATGGCTGAAAACACGCAATTCTGACTTTTCTTTTAACAGTGCTTAACGTACGAATTACGGTAATTAACTTTATACCTTGATAAATTGAAATTTTACCGATGTAGCTATAAAACTTTTTCCAATGGTGTAAAAGGAGGGAGATTGAAATTTTTTTATATTTTGAAAAACGTATCTTTTTCACTCATGAATTCACCTCTCAGGACTTGTGCCAGTGATAATCTGATCGCTTATAGTATATACTGCAATAGCACAGTGCTTCAGTACATAGTGAAAACCATGGACTCCTATGAAGCTCAGCCTATGGTAGCGATAGGGGCCTTCAGCAGGTCCCCGGGGATGCAATGATAACCCATTAGGGCTGATGGCAGCCGATATGTATGTGAATCGGCAACCACAGCATTTTAATGCCGCTGTCAGAAATTGACAGTGGCATCTAAATGGTTAACAGCAACGGGTGGAGACATACAGTAGATGCTGGCTATTTAATTTGCCAGGATCTGCACATCATAGAGCACTAACGGGTTAACAGCATGTGTATAGGGGAAAAAAAAAAAAAAAAGCGTGAATGATCAAGGAAAGGAATATGGCAGTGGGGTGGGAGAAGCCATCGCCGTCCTTAGTAAGGTGGTACAGGTGAGCCGGTGGGCTGACATCTTCCCTGTAGAGCGGGCACCTTCGCTCCACCCCGATACATGCAGGTCTGGGGCAGGTGGGAGTGCGCTCACTTGTTCCTTCTACTTGTGGGCACTACCTGGATTAACTATTCTCTGCTCCTGACAGTGACATGACAGAGAGGAGGAACGTTTGCACCATGGCCGTGCTGACAATGATGAGGAATGACATAATAAAGGTGGATGGATTTGGATAAAGTATAGGCAAACTGATGCAATTAAAGGGTTGTTCCTAATATAGCAAATTCCCTCTTATCCAAAGGCGAGGGGATAACTGGCTGATAACTGGGGGGTCTGACTGTTGGGACCCCCAGCAATTCCAAGAACAAGGCTCAGCCTCCCTGCCATTCACTGTCTAAAGGACTGCCCAAAATAGCCAAGAACAGCGCTCTGCCAGTCCCATAGACGATGAATGGAGCGATGGTTGAGCTTGTGCACTGTCGCTCCTTTCACTCTTAATGGGAGTGAAGGGCAGAGGAGCGCAGCGCTCCGCTATCTCCAGAGGTCCCGTAGAGTGAATGGTGCGCAGCAGTGAGCATAATCAACCAGTACTCAGTTCACACAAGAATCTTTAGAGCCCAAATTCTCAGGATCAGTGGGCTTCCCAGCAGTCGGACCTCCGATAATCAGGACGTTATGCCCCTATCCTTCAGATCCTGTCTCAGCCTAATAGTAAGGTCCGGGGGTTCTGACAGCCGAACCCCACTAATCACAGCATGTTGTTGTCTTGTTGGAAGATTAACCTTCGGCCAAGTCTGAGGTCCAGAGCACTCTGGAAGAGGTTTTCATCCAGGATATCTCTGTACTTGGCCGCATTCATGTTTCCTTCAATGACAACCAGTCATCCTGTCCCTGCAGCTGAAATCCCCCCCCCCATAGCATGATGCTGCCACCACCATGTTTCACTGATGGGATTGTATTGGGCAGGTGATAAGCAGTGCCTGGTTTTCTCCACACATACCCCTTCGAATTATCACCAAAATGGTCTATCTTCGTCTCAGCAGACAGATAATCTTATTTCTCATAGTCTGGGAGTCCTTCATGTGTTTTTTAGCAAACTCTATGTGGGCTTTCATATGTCTTGCACTGAGGAGAGGCTTCCGTTGGGTCACTCTGCCATAAAGGCCTGACTGGTGGAGGACTGCAGTGATAGCTGACTTTGCGGAACTTTCTCCCATCTCCCTACTGCATCTCTGGAGCTCAGCCACAGTGATCTTGGGGATCTTCTTTACTTCTCTCACCAAGGCTCTTCTCCCACAATTGCTCAGTTTGGCTGTACGGCCAGGTCTAGGAAGACTTCTGGTGGTCCCAAACTTCTCCCATTTAAGGATTATAGAGGCCACTGTGCTCTTAGGAACCTTGAGTAATGCAGAAATTTTGGTGTAACCTTGGCCAGATCTGTGCCTTGCCACAATTCTGTCTCTGAGCTCCTTGGCCAGCTCCTTTGACCGCAAGATTGTCATTTGGTCTGACATGCACTGTGAGCTGTGAGGTCTTATATAGACTGGTGTGTGCCTTTCCAAATCAAGTCCTATCAGTTTAATTAAACACAGCTGGACTGCTATGAAGGAGTAGAACCATCTCAGGCCGGTTTCACATGTCAGTGGCTGCGGTACGTGAAGTGACAGTTTTCTCACGTACCGGAGACACTGACACACGTAGACCCATTCAAATGAATGGGTCTATGCACATGCCTGCATGTTCTCACGGACAGTGTGTCTGTGTGCAAAACACGGAGACATGTCCGCTTTTCTCCGGCAGCATGGTCCGCAAAGCGTCCCGCACACGTGCACACGGAGAACAGTGTGCACACGGAGAACTGTGTGCACTCTCCTCCGTGTGCACGTACCGCCGCAGGAGAAACAGCGCTACAGTTAAGAGCTGTCCCCTGCACGTGGTGCTGAAGCCAGCACTCATCCCTTCTGTCCTGCTCGGCTGACAGCAGCGCTTGCAGGAGAAGGGATGAAAGATCAAGGTTTTTTTTGTTAAAAATAAAGTTTGGGGTCACCTCCTGCGTCCCACCCCCCGCCCGCTTGCAGAGAAATACTCACCCAGCTCCCGCGATGCCTCCTCTCAGCGCCGGCAGCTTGTCGTGTGTGAGCGGTCACGTGTTACCGCTCATTACAGTGATGAATATGCGGCTCCACCTCCCATAGGGGTGGAGCCGCATATTCATCACTGTAATGAGCGGTACCACATGACCGCTCACACAGGACAAGCTGCGGCGCTGAGAGGAAGCATCACGGGAGCTGGGTGAGTATTTCAATGCAAGTGGGCAGGCGCGCAGGGGGTGGGAGGCGGGAGGTGACCCTGAACTTTATTTTAAACAAAAAAAATAAAAAAAAACTTGATTTTTCATTCCTTCTCTCCAGCGAACGCTGCTGGGGAGAAGGAATGAATGCCGGCTTCAGCACCAAAAGCAGGGGACAGCGCTTAACTGTAGCGCTGTCTCCTGCACAGTCCGTGTGGTCCTCAGTCGGCACACGGCTGCCGCACGTATGCCACACTGATGTGCCACGTGAGCACACGGACACGGATCACTCCAGTACCGATTTCTCCGGTACCAGAATTATCTGGACGTGTGAGACTGGCCTCAAGGACGATCACAAGGAAATGGACATCATGTGACTTAAATATGAGTATCTCAGCAAAGAGTCTGTATACTTATGACCATGTGATATTTCAGTTCTTCTTTATTAAATTTGCAAAAATTTCTACATTTCTGTTTTTTTTCAGTAAAGATGGGGTGCAGCGTGTACATTAATGTGAAAAAATTAACTTTTTTGAATTTACCAAATGGCTGCAATGAAACAAAGAGTGAAAAATGTAATGGAGTCTGAATACTTTCCGTACCCACTGTATGTTATCTGTGTACATAAATGTATGATGAGTATGTTGCATGTATGTTATCTGTGTGTGAACACAACTCTGTGACCATTCTTGACTGGCCCAGCCACAGCCCTGACCTAAACCCAATTGAGCATCTCTGGAGAGACCTGAAAATGGCTGTCCACTAATGTTCACCATCCAACCTGACGGAACTGGAGCGGATCTGCAAGGAACAATGGTAGAGGATCCCCAAATCCAGGTGTGAAAAACTTGTTGCATCATTCCCAAGAAGACTCATGGCTGTACTAGCTCAAAAGGTGCTTCTACTCAATACTGAGCAAAGGGTCTGAATACTTATGACCATATGATATTTCAGTTTTTCTTTTTTAACACATTTACAAAAAATTTCTACATTTCTGGGTTTTTTTCAGTCAGAATGGGGTGCAGAATGTACATTAATGGAAAAAAAATAGCTTTTTTGAATTTGCCAAATGGCTGCAATGAAACAAAAAGTAAAAAAATTAAAGGGGTCTGAATACTTTCCGTACCCACTGTATGTGTGATGTGTATGTTACATGTATGTTATCTGTGTGTAGAAATGAGATGTGTATGCTACATGCATGTTTTCTGGGTGTACGTGTGATGCATGTTACATGTATATTATCTGCGTGTACATGTGTGATGCGTATGTTACATGTATGTAATCTGTGTACATGTATGTGACGTGTAAGTTATATGGGATGCGTATTTTACATGTGTGCACATATATGTGTGATATGTATGTTACATGCATGTTATCTGTGTGTACATATGTGTGATGTGTGTTACATGTGTGTTCTGTGTATATGTGTGATGCGTATGTTACATGTGTTATCTGTGTGTACATATGTGTGATGCGTATGTTACGTGTGTTCTGTGTGTACATGTGTGATGCGTATGTTACATGTATGTAATCTGTGTGTACATGTATGTGACGTGCAAGTTATATGGGATGCGTATTTTACATGTGTGCACATATATGTGTGATGTGTGTGTTACATGCATGTTATCTGTGTGTACATGTATGATGTGTGTTACATGTGTGTTCTGTGTACATATGTGTGATGTGTGTTACATGTGTTCTGTGTACATATGTGTGATGCGTATGTTACATGTGTTATCTGTGTGTACATATGTGTGATTGGCATGTTACAGTCGTGCACATATATGTGTGATGCGTACATTACATGCATGTTATCTACGTGTACAAATGCAATGTGTATGTTACATGTATGTCATCTGTGTGTACATGTGCTACATGCATGTTATCTGAGTGTACATATGTGTGAGGCGTATGTTACGTGTGTTCTGTGTGATGCATATGTTACATGCATATTATCTATGTGTACATGTGTGATGCGTATGTTACATGTATGTAATCTGTGTGTACATGTATGTGATGTGTATGTTATATGGGATGCGTATGTTACATGTGTGCACATATGTGTGATGTGTATGTTACATGCATGTTATCTATGTGTACATATGTGTGATGTGTGTTACATGTGTGTTCTGTGTACATGTGTGATGCATATGTTACATGTGTTATCTGTGTGCACATATGTGTGATTGGCATGTTACAGTCGTGCACATATGTGTGATGCATACGTTACATGCATGTTATCTACGTGTACAAATGCAATGTGTATGTTACATGGATGCCATCTGTGTGTACGTGTGATGTGTATGTTACATGCATGTTATCTGTGTGTACATGTGTGAGGCGTATGTTACATGTGTGTTATCTGTGTGTGTACAAGTGTATGCTAAATGTGTTAACTGTGTGTGCGCGCATGTGATGCATTTGATAAGTGTGTTATCTGTGTGTACATGTGTGATGCATATGTTACATGCATGTTGTGTGTGTACATGTGTGTGATGCGTATGTTACATGCATGTTATCTGCGTAGATGTGTGATGCGTATGTTATCTATGTGTACATATGTGTGATGCGTATGTTATCTGAGTGTGTGCATGTTACATGTATAAACATTATCTGTGTATACCTACAGATTAGACTTACGTGCAGAGTATTCTGTATATACTTTATGTTATCTAAGTGTGTATATATTTATAGATATACTGTGTTACACAAACGGTATATACTGTATGTGCATTATCTGTGTATACCTACATATTAGACTTACGTGCAGAGTATTCTGTATATACTGTATGTTATCTGAGTGTGTATTTATAGATATACGGTGTGTTACACATATGGTATATACTGTATGTGCATTATCTGTGTACGCATTATATACACACAGATTTACGTGCTGAGTATTATCTGTATATACTGTTATTTATGAGTATTTATACATAAATGTGGTGCACGCTGACTGTTAAAAAGTATATACAGTTTGTACATTACACTGCGCAAAAAATTTCAGGGAAGTTCTTGTCCCGAGAAAATGTTATTGTATCTTACAGATTTTGATATGCTGAACACGAATATGTGCTCCAAAAGTCTGTATCACGTAAGGTTTTTAAGAAACAACAGTTTACAGTCTACATTATGAATTCCGAGACACTACACAAATGTGCGTCGATGTCAGTAGCAAAAGCAATTGTTCAAAAGTGTTTTGCAGATGACTTTTGTTTATAATCCGTGTCAGATGCTTCTGGAATAAGGTTCCAGCAATAGTCAGCCAGCAGTGACATACTCCACTTTCCCTGGAACCTTTTCTCCATCAGCGTAATGTATTGGTGAAATCTTTCACCGTGTTCATCGCTAACGGCACTTTTGATTGGATGGAAAAAAGTCCAAGTGACAATGTAGAAAATTGCGTTTCATCAAATGATATGCTGTATGTTGTCCAAAGTTCGGTGCCCTGCTGTTGCCAAGGAAGTTGAAGGTCACATCCTTAAAGGCTCTCCATGCCACTTGTTCAGCACCTTGCAAAAGACCATCAAAGCTACTGTCATTCATTATATCTCTGACCTGTCGGCCAATAAAAATACCTTCTTTAATCTTTGCATCACTTATTCTTGGAAATTTCTGTTGCAAGTAAGAAAAGGCTTCCGATTCTTTGTTCATTGCTTTGATAAAATTCTTCATAAGCCGAAGTTTAATATGCAAAGGAGGGAAATATCTTTGCTGGATCAACGAGAGGATTATGTTCAACATTCTTCTGTCCAGCAACTAGGTTTTCGCGGAGTGGCCAGTCCTTTCTGAAATAGTGCATTTCTCATGCACGACTGTCCCACTCGCAAATAAAACAACTATACTTGGTACATCCAAGCTGCCGTCCAAGAAGAAGTGCAACAACTTTTAGATCACCACATATGTTCCAGTCATAATAACAGATTCCGTTCTGGTAGCCGTGATCCTAATAATTCTGCCTGCCTCTTCGACAGTTTCAAATCTCTGCCCAAGTCACTCAGATCAGCTTCTGCCCAAGTCACTCAGATCAGCTTCTGCCCAAGTCACTCAGATCAGCTTCTGCCCAAGTCACTCAGATCAGCTTGACTGAAAAGATGTGGATTAGATGTAGAAGGCTCAAAGTCTGGGTCTGCAGCAGTTTCATTTTCCTCAACATTTGTTAGTTCATCTTCGTCGTCCTCCATTGTCCATACTTTGGGTGGCTTTGGAACACGAAGACTTTCATCGTGTGGCACTGGTCTTATGGCTGAAAGAAGATTAGGCTATTCTATTGATTTCTTGTTCCTTGCTGAATAACCTGTTACATTTGTAAGGCAGAGGTAGCAATCTGTTACATGATCTCTCTGCTCTCTCCATATCATTGGGACAGCGAACAGCATTGAAGGTCGAGATCCATTCAGCCATGCTCTAAGGCAGTGTTCCCCAAGTCCAGTCCTCAAGAGCCACCAACAGGTCATGTTTTCAGGATTTCCTTAGTATTGCACAGGTGATGGAATGCTTGCCTTTTCCAGGTGATGCAAATTATCACCTGTGTAATACTAAGGAAATACTGAAAACTTGAACTGTTGGTGGATCAAGAGGACCGGAGTTGGGGAACACTGATCTAAAGCTTCTAGAACAAGAGGCACAACATATATGAGGTGCCCAGTGTTTGTCCTGATCTCCAATTGAACATTCAAAGTATAGTTCATATGCTTTCTTAACAAGTGGAGTCATTTCCTTCTTTTGTGCTTTCATTGTGTATTCTCCGCATATGTAGCAGAAATTATCACTGCTATTGAGACACCGACGTGACATTTCAAAATAAATCTTCAGTGTTTACAATGAAAAGTATTCAGGCGAATCGCATATATGATAGTAACTAGACGGAGGCCCGATGGAGGGCGGTAATGTCACAATGGGTGCAAGCTTTGCAGTGTTCAGAATCTCTCTCCCCCCCCATTTGCTCACAGATCTTGAGCAGGGGAGGAAGCAAAAGACAATACTGACATTACAGCAGGAGATCGCAGAGGATACATTTTGTGAGGTAAAATATTGTTTAAAAACAGTCAGTGAAATATTTTACCTCACAAAATGAATCCTCTGTGATCCCCTGCTGTAATGTCAGTATTGTCTTTTGCTTCCTCCCCTGCCCAGGAGATGTGGTATGGTCCGTACATGGTCAGCTGAATGATTCACTGCGCCTGTGCGGATTTCGCATAATAAGTGCTTGCATATGTGTAGATCACTGATTAATGTTATTTCAGTGGAAAATTCTGAATATACGGTTTCAGAAAAAGTTCATATATGAGATTTTAGAATCATAACAGAATATTATGTTTCGCATCATTTCTCAAAAACCTTACGTGATAGGAAAAATCTACATCAGCATGAAAACAATCTGTCAGTTACACTCAAAATTGTCCGAGGGACAAAACCTTGGTAACACAGTGATCTGTGTGTGCATACATATATATTCTGAGTATTTACTGTATTTACTGCATGTTATCTATGAGTATATATAATATGTGCTGACTGTTCCTGTATGTACATTATCTCAGTACACACATTATATACACAGGTATATATGCTGATTATCTGTATATACTGTAAGTTACCTATGAGTATATATACATATATGTGTGTGCGCTGTATATACAGTATGTACATTATCTCAGTGCATGCATTATACACACAAATGTATGTGCCGAGTATTATCTGTATATACTGTTTGTTATCTATGAGTATATATATATATATATATATATATATATATATATATATATATATATATATATATATATATATAAATATATATGCACTGTTACACGTATATACAGTATGTACATTATCCCAGTACACACATTATATACACGCAGATATACAGTACAGACCAAAAGTTTGGACACACCTTCTCATTTAAAGATTTTCTGTAGTTTCATGGCTATGAAAATTGTACATTCACACTGAAGTCATCAAAACTATGAATTAACACATGTGGAATTATATACTTAACAAAAAAGTGTCAAGAGGTAGTCACCGGGAATGGTCTTCCAACAATCTTGAAGGAGTTCCTAGAGAGGCTTAGTACTTGTTGGCCCTTTTGCCTTCACTCTGTGGTCCAGCTCACCCCAAACCATCTCGATTGGGTTCAGGTCTGGTGACTGTGGAGGCCAGGTCAAATAGCCCTTACACAGCCTGGAGGTGTGTTTAGGGTCATTGCCCTGTTGAAAAATAAATAATGGTCCAACTAAACGCAAACCGGACGGAACAGCATGCCGCTGCAAGATGCTGTGGTAGCCATGCTGGTTCAGTATGCCTTCAATTTTGAATAAATCCCCAACAGTGTCATCAGCAAAGCACCCCCACACCATCACACCTCCTCATCCATGCTTCACGGTGGGAACCAGGCATGTAGAGTCCATCCGCTCACCTTTTCTGCGTTGCACAAAGACACGGTGGTTGGAACCAAAGATCTCAAATTTGGACTCATCAGACCAAAGCACAGATTTCCACTGGTCTAATGTCCATTCCTTGTGTTCTTTAGCCCAAACAAGTCTCTTCTGCTTGTTGCCTGTCCTTAGCAGTGGTTTCCTAGCAGCTATTTTACTATGAAGGCCTGCTGCACAAAGTCTCCTCTTAACAGTTGTTGTAGAGATGCGTCTGCTGCTAGAACTCTGTGTGGCATTGACCTTGTCTCTAATCTGAGCTGCTGTTAACCTGCGATTTCTGAGGCTGGTGACTCCGATAAACTTATCCTCAGAAGCAGAGGTGACTCTTGATCTTCCTTTCCTGGGGCGGTCCTCATGTGAGCCAGTTTCTTTGTAGCGCTTGATGGTTTTTGCCACTGCACTTGGGACACTTTCAAAGTTTTCCCAATTTTTCAGAACAACTAACCTCCATTTCTTAAAGTAATGGTGGCCATTCATTTTCCATTACTTAGCTGCTTTTTTCTTGCCACAATACAAATTCTAACAATCTATTCAGTAGGACTATCAGCTGTGTATACACCATACTTCTGCACAACACAACTGATGGTCCCAACTGTTATGATCCGGTGACCTTGGAGCCGCATGAAACTTTCTCTGGAGTAGGTGGAAACTATACTGACTGCAGATCCTGAACTAACACCGCAACTAGAAGTAGCCGTGGGGTGTGCCTAACAAACCCTAGACACCTCGAAACAGCCGGAGGACTAAATACCCCTATAGATGGAAATAGGAATACTACCTTGCCTCAGAGCAGAACCCCAAAGGATAGGCAGCCCTCACGAATATTGACTGTGAGTAGGAGAAGAAAAGACACACGCAGGCAGAAAACAAGATTTAGCAAAAGAGGCCACTCTAGCTAAATAGGAAAGGATAGGACAGAATACTAAGCGGTCAGTATTAAAGCCCTTCAAAAAATATCCACAGCAGATAATACAAAAAAATTCCACAATCTAACTAAAGACGTGGGATGAATATCTGCAACCCCAGAGAATCCAACAAGACTGAGAAAATACTGACACAATCTAAGCTGGACAAGAAAACACAAAAGAATAGCACTGAATCATGAAGCACACAGCATGTGTGCCACAGAAAAAAAAAACAGACACTTATCTTTGCTGACTTGGCAGAAAGGCAGGAGGAACCAGGCAGAGGTCCAACACCTCCCAACAACAATTGACAACTGGCAAGGACTAATGGATCCTGCACACCTAAATACCCCAGTCAGAACTGCAATTAGCAGAAACACCTGACCAGGACTGCAAGTCAGGGACAACTGCATTACCACCTACCGCCACCGGAGGGAACCCAAAAGCAGAATTCACAACAGTACCCTCCCCTTGAGGAGGGGTCACCGAACCCTCACCAGCGCCCCCAGGCCGATCAGGACGAGCCAGATGAAAGGCACGGACCAAATCAGCAGCATGAACATCAGAAGAAAAAACCCAAGAATTATCCTCCTGGCCATAACCCTTCCATTTGACAAGGTACTGAAGCCTCCGCCTCGAAAAACGAGAATCCAAAATCTTCTCAACCACATACTCCAACTCCCCATCAACCAACACAGGGGCCGGAGGATCAACAGAGGGAACAACGGGCACCACATATTTCCGCAATAAAGATCTATGGAAGACATTATGGATAGCAAGAGAGACCGGAAGCGCCAATCGAAAAGACACCGGATTAATAATCCCAGAAATCCTATAAGGACCAATAAACCGAGGCTTAAACTTAGGGGAAGAAACCTTCATAGGAACATGACGGGAAGACAACCAAACCAGATCCCCAACCCAAAGCCGGGAACCAACACACCGACGACGGTTAGCAAAACGTTGAGCCTCCTCCTGAGACAACACCAAATTGTCCACCACATGAGCCCAAATCTGCTGCAACCTGTCAACCACAGAATCCACACCAGGACAGTCAGAAGGCTCAACCTGCCCAGAAGAAAAACGAGGATGAAAACCAAAATTACAAAAGAAAGGCGAAACCAAAGTAGCTGAACTAGCCCGATTATTAAGGGCAAACTCGGCCAATGGCAAAAAGGCCACCCAATCATCCTGATCAGCAGACACAAAGCAACTCAAATAGGTCTCCAAGGTCTGATTAGTTCACTCAGTCTGGCCATTTGTCTGAGGATGAAATACAGAAGAAAAAGACAAATCAATGCCCAGCCTAGCACAAAAGGCCCGTCAAAACCTAGAAACAAACTGGGAACCTCTGTCGGACACAATATTCTCCGGAATACCATGCAAACGAACCACATGCTGAAAAAACAACGGAACCAAATCTGAAAAGGAAGGCAATTTAGGTAAAGGCACCAAATGAACCATCTTAGAAAACCGGTCACAAACAACCCAGATAACCGACATCCTCTGGGAAACCGGAAGATCTGAAATAAAATCCATAGAAATATGCGTCCAGGGCCTCTCAGGGACCGGCAATGGCAAAAGTAACCCACTAGCACGGGAACAACAAGGCTTGGCCCGCGCACAAGTCCCACAGGACTGCACAAAAGAACGCACATCACGCGACAAGGAAGGCCACCAAAAGGACCTACCAACCAAATCTCTGGTACCAAAAATACCAGGATGACCAGCCAAGACGGAACAGTGAACCTCAGAAATCACTCTACTAGTCCATCTGTCAGGAACAAACAATTTCCCCACAGGACAGCAGTCAGGTCTGTCAGCCTGAAATTCTTGAAGAACCCGCCGTAAATCAGGGGAAATGGCAGAAAGGACCACCCCTTCTTTCAGAATGCTGACCGGTTCAAGGACCTCAGGAGAATCAGGCAAAAAACTCCTAGAAAGGGCATCAGCCTTAATATTCTTAGAACCCAGAAGATACGAAACCACGAAATCAAAACGGGAAAACAAACAAGGACCATCGAGCCTGTCTAGGACTCAGCCGTTTGGCAGACTCGAGGTAAATCAGATTCTTATGGTCAGGACAACAATACGATGCTTAGCTCCCTCAAGCCAACGTCGCCACTCCTCAATTGCCCACTTCATAGCCAACAACTCCCGATTGAAGACATCATAATTGCGTTCAGCAGGCGAAAACTTGCGGGAGAAGAAGGCACATGGTTTCATCAAGGAACCCACAGAATCCCTCTGAGACAAAACGGCCCCTGCCCCAATCTCAGAGGCGTCAATCTCAACCTGAAACAGAAGGGAAACATCCGGTTGGCGCAACACCGGAGCAGAAGTAAATCGGCGTTTAAGCTCCTGAAAGGCAGAGACAGCCGCAGAGGACCAATTCGCCACATCAGCGCCTTTCTTCATCAAATCGGTCAAGGGTTTAACCACGCTGGAGAAATTAGCAATGAAACGGCGATAAAAATTTGCAAAACCCAAAAATTTCTGAAGGCTCTTCACGGATGTGGGTTGAATCCAATCATAAATGGCCTGAACCTTAACCGGATCCATCTCCATAGATGAGGGAGAAAAAATGAAGCCCAAAAAAGAAACCTTCTGCACCCCAAAGAGGCACTTAAACCCCTTCACAAAGCATTGTCACGAAGGATCTGAAATACCATCCTGACCTGTTCCACATGAGACTCCCAATCATCGGAAAAAAATCAAAATATCGTCCAAATATACAATCAAGAATTTATCAATATAAGTCCGGAAGATATCATGCATGAAGGATTGAAAAACCGATGGAGCATTAGTGAGCCCGAATGGCATCACAAGGTATTCAAAATGGCCTTCGGGCGTATTAAACGCAGTTTTCCATTCATCACCCTGTTTAATACGAACAAGATTATATGCCCCCCGAAGGTCAATCTTAGTAAACCAACTAGCCCCCTTAATCCTAGCAAACAAATCAGAAAGCAAAGGTAAAGGGTATTGAAACTTGACCGTGATCTTATTCAAAAGGCGATAATCAATACAAGGTCTCAAGGAGCCATCCTTCTTAGCAACAAAAAAAAATCCCGCTCCCAACGGTGAAGAAGATGGCCGAATATGCCCTTTCTCCAAAGACTCCTTAACATAACTCCGCATGGCGGTATGTTCAGGCACAGACAGGTTGAAAAGTCGGCCCTTAGGAAACTTACAGCCTGGAATCAAGTCAATCGCACAATCACAGTCCCTGTGCGGTGGAAGGGAACTGGACTTGGGCTCATCGAATACATCCTGAAAATCAGACAAAAACTCTGGAATTTCAGAAGAGGAAGAAGAGGAGATTGACATCAAAGGAACATCATTATGAACCCCCTGACAACCCCAACTAGTCACAGACATAGACTTCCAATCCAACACAGGATTATGTACCTGCAACCACGGAAAACCCAGCACGATAACATCATGCAAATTATGCAACACCAGAAATCGACAATCTTCCTGATGGGCTGGCGCCATGTGCATGGTCACCTGTGTCCAAAACTGAGGCTTATTTTTAGCCAAAGGTGTAGCATCAATCCCCCTTAAAGGAATAGGGTTCTGCAAAGGCTGCAAGGGAAAACCACAACGCCTGGCAAACTCAAAATCCATTAAGTTCAAGGCGGCGCCTGAGTCCACAAACGCCATGACAGAAAATGATGACAATGAGCAGATCAAGAACACCGATAACAGAAATTTAGGTTGTACAGTAAGTACTGATGGTAAATGAACTAGCGATCCTTTTTGTCCGCTTAGGGCAGACTGAAATGACATGAGAAGCGTCGCCACAATAATAACACAACCTATTCTGACGTCTGAGTCCTTGTCGTTCTGTCCTAGACAGAATCCTATCACACTGCATTGGCTCAGGAATTGGCTCTGAGGACGACGCCACAGCGCGCACAGTTCTACGCTCCCGCAAACGCCGATCAATCTGAATAGCCAGAGACATAGAATCACTCAGACTGGAAGGCGTGGGAAACCCCACCATAACATCTTTAACGGATTCAGAAAGACCCTTTCTGAAAATTGCCGCCAAAGCATCATCATTCCATTTAGTCAACACAGACCATTTTCTGAATTTCTGACAATACAATTCTGCCGCCTCTTGACCCTGAGACAGGGCCAACAAGGTCTTCTCCGCTTGATCCACAGAATTCGGTTCATCATATAATAATCCTAAAGCCTGAAAAAAGGAGTCTACATTAAGCAAAGCAGGATTCCCAGATTCCAGGGAAAATGCCCAATCCTGTGGATCACCACGCAGCAGGGAGATGACGATTTTAACCTACTGAATGGAATCACCGGAGGATCAAGGTCTCAAAGCAAAAAACAGTTTACAATTGTTTTTAAAACTCAAAAATTTGGACCTGTCACCAAAAAACAAATCAGGAGTAGGAATCTTCGGTTCTAAAACAGGAGTCTGAACAATATAATCAGAAATACCCTGTACCCTAGCAGCAAGCTGGTCTACACGAGAAGCTAATTCCTGAACATCCATGCTAGCACAAGACTCCTCAGCCACCCATAGATAAAGAGGGAAAAAAAGACAAAACAGACTGCAGAAAAAAAAATGGCTCAACACCTTTCTTCCCTTCTTCTGAGATGCATTTAGCTCATTATTGGCCAGTTGTACTGTTATGATCCGGTGACCTTGGAGCCGCATGAAACTTTCTCTGGAGTAGGTGGAAACTATACTGACCGCAGATCCTGAATTAACACCGCAACTAGAAGTAGCCGTGGGGTGTGCCTAACAAACCCTAGACACCTCGAAACAGCCAGAGGACTAAATACCCCTATAGATGGAAATAGGAATACTACCTTGCCTCAGAGCAGAACCCCAAAGGATAGGCAGCCCCCACGAATATTGACTGTGAGTAGGAGAAGACACACGAAGGCAGAAAACAAGATTTAGCAAAAGAGGCCACTCTAGCTAAATAGGAAAGGATAGGACAGAATACTAAGCGGTCAGTATTAAAACCCTTCAAAAAATATCCACAGCAGATAATACAAAAAATTCCACAATCTAACTAAAGACGTGGAATGAATATCTGCAACCCCAGAGAATGAAGAAATATAAACCAGCTCACCCGTGATGCATAAACCAATCCTCGGGAGCACGGACCCGCTGTGTTCAGGCGTATAGAGTCCAAAAAGAAAAGAATGTCCAGCTTCACCGAATCCGTAAAAAAGAGTTTTCTTTATTCACATACTATTGAGCATAGAGGATACAGACTTCAGCACAAGCCATATGGGTAAGAATCTCAACGCGTTTCTGGAGACTAAGCTCCCTTAATCATGGTCATGATTAAGGGAGCTTAGTCTCCAGAAACGCGTTGAGATTCTTACCCATATGGCTTGTGCTGAAGTCTGTATCCTCTATGCTCAATAGTATGTGAACAAAGAAAACTCTTTTTTACGGATTCGGTGAAGCTGGACATTCTTTTCTTTTTGAACCCCAGAGAATCCAACAAGACTGAGAAAATACTGACACAATCTAAGCTGGACAAGAAAACACAAAAGAATAGCACTGAATCACGAAGCACACAGCATGTGTGTCACTGAAAAAAAAAACAGACACTTATCTTTGCTGATTTGGCATAAAGGCAGGAGGAACCAGGCAGAGGTCCAACACCTCCCAACAACAATTGACAACTGGCAAGGACTAATGGATCCTGCACACCTAAATACCCCAGTCAGAACTGCAAATCAGCAGAAACACCTGACCAGGACTGCAACTCAGGGACAACTGCATTACCACCTACCACCACCGGAGGGAACCCAAAAGCAGAATTCACAACACCCAACGCCATTTATAAGGCAAGAAATCCCACTTATTAAACCTGACAAGGCACATCTGTGAAGTGAAAACCATTTCCGGTGACTACCTCTTGAAGCTCATCAAGAGAATGCCAAGAGTGTGCAAAGCAGTCATCAAAGCAAAAGGTGGCTACTTTGAAGAACCTAGAATATAAGACATATTTTCAGTTGTTTCACACTTTTTTGTTAAGTATATAATTCCACGTGTGTTAATTCACAGTTTTGATGACTTCAGTGTGAATGTACAATTTTCATAGTCATGAAAATACAGAAAAATCTTTTCTCCTTGCGGAGAGTGACATGATAAGCATGTCGATGTGGGGAGACTTAAAGCCGCAATGCTCCTCTGGGAAATATGCAAATTGTCTCTTCAGAAAGGAAGAGGACTAGGACTCTAGTGCCACCTATTGGAAGTAGCAATCCTAACAGTCAATGTCGACCCTTTAACAAGCCTTGTCACATGACTTAGGATAAAAGCCAAGCCAGAATCTCAATTTGCAGACACTGTGTTTCAGAGTACTGCCCCTCACCCGGTCAGACGCCTCTCAATCAGCCAAACCAGATCTCCACTTTGCACTGACGAGGGGTAGTACCCCGAAACACAGTGTCTGCAAATTGAGATTCTGGTTTGGCTTTTATCCTAAGTCATGTGACAAGGCTTGTTAAAGGGTCGACATTGACTGTTAGGATTGCTACTTCCAATAGGTGACACTAGAGTTCTAGTCCTCTTCCTCTCTGAAGAGACAATTTGCAGAAAAATCTTTAAATGAGGTGTGTCCAAACTTTTGGTCTGTACTGTATATGCTGATTATTATCTGTATATACTGTATGTTATCTATGAGTATATATAATATGTGCTGACTGTTCCTGTATGTATATTATCTCAGTACACACATTATATACACACAGGTATATATGCTGATTATTATCTGCATATACTGTAAGTTACCTATGAGTATATATACATATATGTGCCGAGTGTTACATGTATATACAGTATGTACATTATCCCAGTACACACATTATATACACACGGATATATATGCTGAGTATTGTCTGTATATACTGTATGTTATCTATGAGTATATCTATATGTGTGCTGAGTGTTACATGTATAGACAGTATGCACATGATCTCAATTCACACATTATACACAGATATATAAGCTGAGTATTATCTGTATACACTATGTTACCTATGAGTGTGTATATATATATCTATCTTTGTATGTACATGTGTGCGCACTGTATATACAGTGTGTACTGTTGTGAATTTGGATTCTGGGCTCCCCCGGTGGCTACTGGTGGAATTGAACTGGTGTCTTCATCTTCTCTGTTCACCTGTTCCCATCAAGATGTGGGAGTCGCTATATAACCTTGCTGCTCTGTTAGTTGCTTGCCGGTCAACAATGTTATCAGAAGCCTCTCTGTGCTTGTTCCTGCTCCTAGACAACTACTAGATAAGTTGGACTTTTGTCCATGTTTGTTTTTGCATTTTGGTTCCAGTTCACAGCTGTAGTTTCGTTACTGTGTCTGGAAAGCTCTTGTGAACAGGAATTGCCACTCTGGTGTTATGAGTTAATGACAGAGTTTTAAGGTAATTTCTGGATGGTGTTTTTGATTAGGGTTTTCAGCTGACCATGAAAGTGTCCTTTCTGTCTTCTGCTATGTAGTAAGTGGACCTCAAATTTGCTAAACCTATTTTCATCCTACGTTTGTTATTTCATCTTAATTCACCGCCAATACATGTGGGGGGCCTCTGTCTCCTTTTGGGGTATTTCTCTAGAGGTGAGCTAGGACTAATATTTTCCTCTGCTAGCATTATTTAGTCCTCCGGCTGGTGCTGGGCATCTAGAATCAACGTAGGCATGCTACCCGGCCACTGCTAGTTGTGTGTTAGGTTTAGTTCATGGTCAGCTCAGTTCCCATCTTCCAAGAGCTAGTTCCTATATATGCTTATGCTATGATCTCTTGCCATTGAGATCATGACAGTTTGACCGGCCCACTAAAGGGTTAAAATCCTTGGCTGAGAAAGGAGAGAAATAAGTAGTCTGCTGAAATTTTATTTTTTATTTTTTTTTTTTTTTTCTCTCCTTTGAATGGCTCTGTGTCCACCTGTTTGTAATGGATCTTCAGAGTGTAACTGCAGGTTTGAATAATCTCGCCACGAAGGTACAAAATTTGCAAGATTTTGTTTGTCATGCACCTGTATCTGAGCCGAGAATTCCTTTGCCGGAATTTTTCTCGGGGAATAGATCTGGGTTTCAGAATTTTCGAAATAATTGCAAATTATTTTTGTCCCTGAAATCTCGCTCTGCCGGAGACCCTGCACAGCAGGTCAGGATTGTGATTTCCTTGCTCCGGGGCGACCCTCAAGACTGGGCTTTTTCATTGACACCAGGGGATCCTGCGTTGCTCAATGTGGATGCGTTTTTTCTGGCCTTGGGGTTGCTTTATGACGAACCTCATTTGGAGCTTCAGGCAGAAAAAACTTTGATGTCCCTATCTCAGGGGCAAGATGAAGCGGAAATTTACTGCCAAAGATTCCGTAAATGGTCTGTGCTTACTCAGTGGAATGAGTGCGCCCTGGCGGCGACTTTCAGAGAGGGTCTCTCTGATGCCATTAAGGATGTTATGGTGGGGTTCCCTGTGCCTGCGGGTCTAAATGAGTCCATGACAATGGCTATTCAGATCGATAGGCGTTTGCGGGAGCGCAAACCAGTGCACCATCTGGCGGTGTCCACTGAGAAATCGCCAGAGAGTATGCAGTGTGATAGAATTCTGTCCCGAAGCGAGCGGCAGAATTTTAGACGGAAAAATGGGTTGTGTTTCTATTGTGGTGATTCTACTCATGTTATATCAGCATGCTCTAAGCGCACTAAAAAACTTGGTAAATCTGTTTCCATTTGCACCTTACCGTCTAAGTTTATTCTATCTGTGACCCTGATTTGCTCTTTGTCATCTATTACCACGGACGCCTATGTCGACTCTGGCGCCGCTTTGAGTCTTATGGATTGGTCCTTTGCCAATCGCTGTGGGTATGATTTAGAGCCTTTGGAGACTCCTATTCCTCTGAAGGGGATTGACTCCACCCCATTGGCTAATAATAAACCACAATACTGGACACAAGTAACTATGCGTATTAATCCGGGTCACCAGGAGATTATTCGCTTTCTGGTGCTGTATAATCTACATGATGATTTGGTGCTAGGATTGCCTTGGCTGCAATCTCACAACCCAGTCCTCGACTGGAGAGCTATGTCTGTGTTGAGCTGGGGATGTAAGGGGGCTCATGGGGATGTACCTGTGGTTTCCATTTCATCATCTATTCCCTCTGAAATTCCTGAGTTCCTGTCTGACTATCGTGACGTCTTTGAAGAATCCAAGCTTGGTTCGTTACCTCCGCACCGAGAGTGCGATTGTGCCATAGATTTAATCCCGGGTAGTAAATACCCAAAGGGTCGTTTATTTAATCTGTCTGTGCCTGAACATGCTGCTATGCGAGAATATATAAAGGAGTCCTTGGAAAAGGGACATATTCGTCCATCGTCATCTCCCTTAGGAGCCGGTTTTTTCTTTGTGTCAAAAAAAGACGGCTCTTTGAGACCATGTATTGATTATCGGCTTTTGAATAAAATCACTGTTAAATATCAATACCCATTGCCGTTGCTGACTGATTTGTTTGCTCGCATAAAGGGGGCCAAGTGGTTCTCTAAGATTGACCTTCGTGGGGCGTATAATTTGGTGCGAATCAGGCAGGGGGATGAGTGGAAAACCGCATTTAATACGCCCGAGGGCCACTTTGAGTATTTAGTGATGCCTTTTGGTCTTTCTAATGCTCCGTCAGTTTTCCAGTCCTTTATGCATGATATTTTTCGCGATTATTTGGATAAATTTATGATTGTGTATCTGGATGATATTCTGATTTTTTCGGATGACTGGGACTCTCATGTCCAGCAAGTCAGGAGGGTTTTTCAGGTTTTGCGGTCTAATTCTTTGTGTGTGAAGGGTTCTAAGTGTGTTTTTGGGGTACAGAGGATTTCCTTTTTGGGATATATTTTTTCCCCCTCTTCCATTGAAATGGATCCTGTCAAGGTTCAAGCTATTTGTGATTGGACGCAGCCCTCTTCTCTTAAGAGTCTTCAGAAATTTTTGGGCTTTGCTAACTTTTATCGTCGATTTATTGCTGGTTTTTCGGATATTGCTAAACCATTGACCGATTTGACTAAGAAGGGTGCTGATGTTGCTGATTGGTCCCCTGATGCTGTGGAGGCCTTTCGGGAGCTTAAGCGCCGTTTTTCCTCTGCCCCTGTGTTGCGTCAGCCTGATGTTGCTCTACCTTTTCAGGTTGAGGTCGACGCTTCTGAGATCGGAGCTGGGGCAGTGTTGTCGCAGAAAAGTTCTGACTGCTCCGTGATGAGGCCTTGTGCCTTCTTTTCCCGTAAATTTTCGCCCGCTGAGCGGAATTATGATGTTGGGAATCGGGAGCTTTTGGCCATGAAGTGGGCTTTTGAGGAGTGGCGCCATTGGCTTGAGGGGGCCAGACATCAGGTGGTGGTATTGACTGACCACAAAAATTTGATTTATCTTGAGACCGCCAGGCGCCTGAATCCTAGACAGGCGCGCTGGTCATTATTTTTCTCTCGGTTTAATTTTGTGGTGTCATACCTACCGGGTTCTAAGAATGTTAAGGCGGATGCCCTTTCTAGGAGTTTTGAGCCTGACTCACCTGGTAACTCTGAGCCCACAGGTATCCTTAAGGATGGAGTGGTATTGTCAGCCGTTTCTCCAGACCTGCGGCGGGCCTTGCAGGAGTTTCAGGCGGATAGACCTGATCGTTGCCCACCTGATAAACTGTTTGTTCCTGATGATTGGACCAGTAGAGTCATCTCTGAGGTTCATTCTTCTGCGTTGGCAGGTCATCCTGGCATTTTTGGTACCAGGGATTTGGTGGCAAGGTCCTTCTGGTGGCCTTCCCTGTCACGAGATGTGCGAGGCTTTGTGCAGTCTTGTGACGTTTGTGCTCGGGCCAAGCCTTGTTGTTCTCGGGCTAGTGGATTGTTGTTGCCCTTGCCTATTCCTAAGAGGCCTTGGACGCACATCTCGATGGATTTTATTTCAGATCTGCCTGTTTCTCAGAAGATGTCTGTCATCTGGGTGGTGTGTGACCGTTTCTCTAAGATGGTCCATTTGGTTCCTCTGCCCAAGTTGCCTTCTTCTTCCGAGTTGGTTCCTCTGTTTTTTCAAAATGTTGTTCGTTTGCATGGTATTCCTGAGAATATCGTTTCTGACAGAGGGACCCAATTCGTGTCTAGATTTTGGCGGGCATTCTGTGCTAGGATGGGCATAGATTTATCTTTTTCGTCCGCTTTCTATCCTCAGACGAATGGCCAGACCGAGCGGATTAATCAGACCCTGGAGACATATCTGAGGTGTTTTGTGTCTGCTGACCAGGATGATTGGGTTGCTTTTTTGCCATTGGCGGAGTTCGCTCTCAATAATCGGGCCAGCTCTGCCACTTTGGTGTCCCCGTTTTTCTGTAATTCGGGGTTTCATCCTCGATTTTCCTCTGGTCAGGTGGAATCTTCGGATTGTCCTGGAGTGGATGCTGTGGTGGAGAGATTGCATCAGATCTGGGGGCAGGTGGTGGACAATTTGAGGTTGTCCCAGGAGAAGACTCAGCTTTTTGCCAACCGCCACCGTCGTGTTGGTCCTCGGCTTTGTGTTGGGGATTTGGTGTGGTTGTCTTCTCGTTTTGTCCCTATGAGGGTCTCTTCTCCTAAGTTTAAGCCTCGGTTCATTGGCCCGTATAAGATATTGGAGATTCTTAACCCTGTTTCCTTCCGTTTGGACCTTCCTGCATCCTTTTCTATTCATAACGTTTTTCATCGGTCATTGTTGCGCAGGTATGAGGTACCGGTTGTGCCTTCCGTTGAGCCTCCTGCTCCGGTGTTGGTTGAGGGTGAGTTGGAGTACGTTGTGGAGAAAATCTTAGACTCTCGTGTTTCCAGACGGAGACTCCAGTATCTGGTCAAGTGGAAGGGATACGGCCAGGAGGATAATTCTTGGGTGAATGCATCTGATGTTCATGCCTCTGATCTGGTTCGTGCCTTTCATAGGGCCCATCCTGATCGCCCTGGTGGTTCTGGTGAGGGTTCGGTGCCCCCTCCTTGAGGGGGGGGTACTGTTGTGAATTTGGATTCTGGGCTCCCCCGGTGGCTACTGGTGGAATTGAACTGGTGTCTTCATCTTCTCTGTTCACCTGTTCCCATCAAGATGTGGGAGTCGCTATATAACCTTGCTGCTCTGTTAGTTGCTTGCCGGTCAACAATGTTATCAGAAGCCTCTCTGTGCTTGTTCCTGCTCCTAGACAACTACTAGATAAGTTGGACTTTTGTCCATGTTTGTTTTTGCATTTTGGTTCCAGTTCACAACTGTAGTTTCGTTACTGTGTCTGGAAAGCTCTTGTGAACAGGAATTGCCACTCTGGTGTTATGAGTTAATGACAGAGTTTTAAGGTAATTTCTGGATGGTGTTTTTGATTAGGGTTTTCAGCTGACCATGAAAGTGTCCTTTCTGTCTTCTGCTATGTAGTAAGTGGACCTCAAATTTGCTAAACCTATTTTCATCCTACGTTTGTTATTTCATCTTAATTCACCGCCAATACATGTGGGGGGCCTCTGTCTCCTTTTGGGGTATTTCTCTAGAGGTGAGCTAGGACTAATATTTTCCTCTGCTAGCATTATTTAGTCCTCCGGCTGGTGCTGGGCATCTAGAATCAACGTAGGCATGCTACCCGGCCACTGCTAGTTGTGTGTTAGGTTTAGTTCATGGTCAGCTCAGTTCCCATCTTCCAAGAGCTAGTTCCTATATATGCTTATGCTATGATCTCTTGCCATTGAGATCATGACAGTGTACATTATCTCAGTACACACATTATATACACACATATATATGCTGAGTATTATCTGTATAAACTGTATGTTACCTATGAATATATACATATACAGTACAGACCAAAAGTTTGGACACGCCTCATTTAAAGATTTTTCTGTATTTTCATGACTATGAAAATTGTAAATTCACACTGAAGGCATCAAAACTATGAATTAACACATGTGGAATTATATACTTAACAAAAAAGTGTGAAACAACTGAAAATATGTTTATATTCTAGGTTCTTCAAAGTAGCCACCTTTTACTTTGATGACTGCTTTGCACACTCTCTTGATGAGCTTCAAGTGGTAGTCACCGGAAATGGTTTTCACTTCACAGGTGCGCCCTGTCAGGTTTAATAAGTGGGATTTCTTGCCTTATAAATGGGGTTGGGACCATCAGTTGTGTTGAGCAGAAGTCTAGTGGATACACAGCTGATAGTCCTACTGAATAGACTGTTAGAATTTGTATTATGGCAAGAAAAAAGTAGCTACTGTAAGTAAAGAAAAACAAGTGGCCATCATTACTTTAAGAAATGAAGGTCAATCAGTCCGAAAAATTGGGAAAAATTTGAAATTGTCCCCAAGTGCAGTTGCAAAAACAATCAAGCAAAGAAACTGGCTCACATGAGGACCGCCCCAGGAAAGGAAGACCAAGAGTCACCTCTGCTTCTGAGGATAAGTTTATCCGAGTCACCAGCCTTAGAAATCGCAGGTTAACAGCAGCTCAGATTACAGACCAGGTCAATGCCACACAGAGTTCTAGCAGCAGACACATCTCTACAACAACTGTTAAGAGGAGACTTTGTGCAGCAGGCCTTCATGGTAAAATAGCTGCTAGGAAACCACTGCTAATGACAGGCAACAAGCAGAAGAGACTTGTTTGGGCTAAAGAACACAAGGAATGGACATTAGACCAGTGGAAATCTGTGCTTTGGTCTGATGAGTCCAAATTTGAGATCTTTGGTTCCAACCACCATGTCTTTGTGCGATGCAGAAAAGGTGAATGGATGGACACTACATGCCTGGTTCCCACCGTGAAGCATGGAGGAGGTGTGATAGTGTGGGGGTGCTTTGCTGGTGACACTGTTGGGGATTTATTCAAAATTGTAGGCATATTGAACCAGCATGGCTACCATAGCATCTTGCAGCGGCATGCTATTCCATCCGGTTTGCGTTTAGTTAGACCATCAATTATTTTTCAACAGGACAATGACCCCAAATACACCTCCAGGCTGTGTAAGGGCTATTTGACCAAGAAGGAGAGTGATGGGGTGCTACGCCAGATGACCTGGCCTCCACAGTCACCAGACCTGAACCCAATCGAGATGGTTTGGGGTGAGCTGGACCGCAGAGTGAAGGCAAAAGGGCCAACAAGTGCTAAACATCTCTGGGAACTCCTTCAAGATTGTTGGAAGACCATTTCCGGTGACTACCTCTTGAAGCTCATCAAGAGAATGCCAAGAGTGTGCAAAGCAGCCATCAAAGCAAAAGGAGGCTACTTTGAAGAACTTAGAATATCTACTATATCATTGTCTAAGGGGTACTTCCGTCTTTCTGTCTGTCTGTCCTTCGGTCTGTCTGTCACGGATATTCATTGGTCGCGGCCTCTGTCTGTCATGGAATCCAAGTCGCTGATTGGTCGTGGCAAAAGAGCCACGACCAATCAGCGACGGGCACAGTCCGGCGGAAAAATGGCCGCTCCTTCCTCCACGCAGTCAGTGCCCGCTCCATACTCCCCTCCAGTCTGCCCTCACACAGGGTTAATGGCAGCGGTAACGGACCGCGTTATGCCGCGGTGTAACGCACTCCGTTACCGCTGCTATTAACCCTGTGTGACCTACTTTTTACTATTCATGCTGCCTATGCAGCATGAATAGTAAAACGATCTAATGTTAAAAATAATAAAAAAAAATAAAAATCGTTACTCACCGTCCGTCGGCCCCCGGATCGACAACAGGCCTTTCCCGCTCGCGACGCTCCGGTAACCGGTCCATGCTGCGATCTCGCAAGATGATGACGTAGCGGTCTCGCGAGACCGCTACGTCATCATCTCACGACACCGCAATGCACTCTTGAGACTGGAGCGCACGAGCAGCGTTGGTAACCGCTTCGCTTGGATCCGGGGGCTCCGGAAGGTGAGTATATAACTATTTTTTATTTTATTTCTTTTTTTTTTTTTTTTAACAGGGATATGATGCCCACATTGCTATATTCTACGTGGGCTGGGCAATATACTACATGGGCTGTGCTATATACTACGTGGCTGGGCAATATACTACATGGGCTGTGCTATATACTACGTGGCTGGGCTATATACTGCATGGGCTGGGCTATATACTGCATGGGCTGGGCTATATACTGCATGGGCTGGGCTATATACTGCATGGGCTGGGCTATATACTGCATGGGCTGGGCAATATACTACGTGACTGCACAGCGTGGGCTGGGCAATGCACAGCGTGGGCTGGGCAATGCACAGCGTGGGCTGGGCAATGCACAGCGTGGGCTGGGCAATGCACAGCGTGGGCTGGGCAATGCACAGCGTGGGCTGGGCAATGCACAGCGTGGGCTGGGCAATGCACAGCGTGGGCTGGGCAATGCACAGCGTGGGCTGGGCAATGCACAGCGTGGGCTGGGCAATGCACAGCGTGGGCTGGGCAATGCACAGCGTGGGCTGGGCAATGCACTGCGTGGGCTGGGCAATGCACAGCGTGGGCTGGGCAATGCACTGCGTGGGCTGGGCAATGCACTGCGTGGGCTGGGCAATGCACTGCGTGGGCTGGGCAATGCACTGCGTGGGCTGGGCAATGCACTGCGTGGGCTGGGCAATGCACTGCGTGGGCTGGGCAATGAACTGCGCAATGCACTGCGTGGGCTGCGCAATGTACTACGTGGGTTGTGCTATACACTACGCATACATATTCTAGAATACCCGATGTGTTAGAATCGGGCCACCATCTAGTAAGACATATTTTCAGTTGTTTCACACTTTTTTGTTAAGTATATAATTCCACATGTGTTAATTCATAGTTTTGATGCCTTCAGTGTGAATTTACATTTTTCATAGGTATGAAAATGCAGAAAAATCTTTAAATTAGGTTTGTCCAAACTTTTGGTCTGTACTGTATGTGCGCGCTGTATATACAGTATGTACATTATCTCAGTACACACATATACACACACAGATATATATGCTGAGTATTATCGGTATATACTGTATGTTACCTATGAATATATATATCTATATATATAATTGTCTAAGGGGTACTTCCGTCTGTTTGTCTGCAACCAACTTCCGTAACGGAAATCCTGCGTCGCTGATTGGTCGCGCCCGGCCGGCCGCAACCAATCAGCGACAGGCTTAGTCTGGCCGTGAATTGGCCCCTCCCTACTCTCCTCCAGTCAGTGCCCCCTCCCTACTCCCCTCCAGTCAGCACCAGTGTGCCGCCCCATCCCGGACCAACTTTTTACTATTAATGCTGCCTATGCAGCATCAATAGTAAAAAGATATGTTAAAAATAATTTAAAAAAAAAAAAAAATGTGCTATTCTCACCTTCCGACGTCCACCGATGCATGCGATGCTGCCGCCAGCTTCCGTTCCCAGTGATGCATTGCGAAATTACCCAGATGACCGCTAAGCGAGACCGCTAAGTCATCTTTGTAATTTGGCAATGCATCACTGGGAAAGGAAGCTGGCGGCAGCATCGTGCGCATCGGGACAGCCTCGGTGGACGCCGGGGGGTGAGTACATAACTTTTTTTTTTTTTTTAACGGGATATGGTACCTACAGTGCTATATACTACGTGGGCTGTGTGTTATATACTGCGTGGGCTGTGCTACATGCTGCGTCGCCTGTGCTACATGCTGCGTAGGCTGTGCTATATATTACGTGGGCTGTGTTATATACTGCCTGGCTGCTATATACTACGTGGGCTGTCCGTTATATACTACGTGGGCTGTCCGTTATATACTACGTGGGCTGTCCGTTATATACTACGTGGGCTGTCCGTTATATACTACGTGGGCTGTCCGTTATATACTACGTGGCTGTCCGTTATATACTACGTGGGATGTGCTATATACTGCCTGGCTGCTACATACTACGGGGGCAGTGTTTTATACTGCGTGGGCTGTACTATATATTACATGGCTGCTACATACTACGTGGCTGTGCTATATACTACGTGGCCGTGCTATATACTACGTGGCCTGTGCTATATACTACGTGGCCTGTGTTATATACTACGTGGCCTGTGTTATATACTACGTGGCCTGTGCTATATACTACGTGGCTGCTATATATATATACACATACATATTCTAGAATACCCGATGAGTTATAATCGGGCCACAATCTAGTATAATATATGTACATGTGTGTGCGCGCTGTATATACAGTGTGTACATTATCTCAGTACACACATTATATACACAGATACATGCTATGATTATCTGTATATACTGTATGTTACCTATGAGTATATAGAGTACATATATGTGTGCGCGGAGTGTTACACGTATATACAGTGTGTACATTATCTCAGTACACATTGCACACACACATATATATGCTGAGCATTATCTGTATATACTGTATGTTATCTATGAGTATATACATAAATGTGTGTGCTGAGTGTTACATGTATATACAGTATGTACATTATCCCAGTACACACATTGTATACACACACAGATATATATGGGGAGTATTCTCCGCGCACACGTCCCGCACAGGCCCCGGCCGCTCCCGCCGCCTGCCCTCCTCCTGCCTCCTCTCCTCCCCGGCCTGCTCTGCCCTCAGAGGCCGGCCATGTCACCCCGTGGCAGCAGCAGCGTCCGCTCCTCACCTGTGCTCTCCGTCTCCGGAGCCGGTTCGGGCGGCTGGGTAGCAGAATGTGCTGAGAGCAGCCCTGAACCCGATAGCTCCTGCAGGTAGCAACAACTCTCCCAGTCTAAGAGAGAAGGGAGACAAGGAGCCATGGTGGGGGGAGCGGCGCCATTACTCAGGCCAAAACAATCGAGCGAAACCTTTCCTTCTTCCCGGAGAACATGGTTGGAGGGCCCTAAAAAGTGTCTGTGCGCTCAGCCGGGGGAGCCAGTAACCCGTCCGCGCTCGGAGGTGCGGACGTTACTGCTCTAGCACTCGGTTTCACCTCCGTTTATTCAAGGTCGACATCGAGGCGATCGTGCCTCGATTGATCGAGTCTGTCCTGTTCAACTGGCGACACAGCCGAGGTGACGTCACGTGAGTGAACAAGCAAATTTAGCAAACGCTCGCGAGATTGCCTGCGGAAGTGACGTCAAAATCACCCTGGTAACCAGTACCATAGAGCAGAAGGGCGTACAGAGCGAAAGGCTCAGAGTTTGTCTATAGCGATTGCTGCTCTATCATCTTACGTCATACTTTAACCCCTTCTGTCCCAGCTATTTTTTATGCATTCATTTAAAGGCGTTAACCTGCACACGTGGCTGAAACCAAAACGTTTTGTTGCCTTGGCAACCAATCAAAGATCAAGTTTCATTTCTCAAACTGCTCTGGGAAAATTAACTCAGTTGTGATTTGGCATTGGTTGCTATGGACAAGGCGGTTTTTGATTTAGACAGCATTAACCCTTAATAACTATGTTGGCGCTGGGGAAAGAGGAAAGTGTCATATTAGCAGTTAATAAAGGGCATCCTTCCCCTGCGCTGACATTCATGGCGCTGATAAATATATAAGCATAGCGCCTCCCAATGGACGAGCAGATCGCTGCACACAGCCCTGACGCAGGTCAGTGGTCCCTGGCTGTGGGCAGGAGCTGAGTGAATGACCTCCTGCGGATACCTGGCTCAATTTAGGATTTGCTGTGCTGGTGTGATGTCACTTGTAGGGCGCACAGATGACATCTCAGCAGGCCGGATAATCAATGGCCGCACTAAGAAACCCGGAAGGTCAGGGAATTTGTACAGCTGCTGTCCACGGCCAGGGAGCGCTGACCAGCACTGGGGCTGTGTGCAGCGATCATAGAAGCATAGAATGGTAGAGTTGGAAGGGACCTCCGGGATCATCATGTCCAACCCCCTGCTCAATGCAGCATTCACTAAACCATCCTGTCCATCCTCTGCTTGAAGACTTCTATGGAAGGAGAACTCACCACCTCTCGTAGCAGCCTGTTCCACTCATTGATCACTCTCCATCAAAACGTTTTTTCCAATATCTAATCTGTATCTTCTCCCTTTCAGTTTCATTCCTTGCTTCTCGTGTTTCTGTAAGGGGGTTTACTGAAGCCATGAAATGTTATGTATATTTATTTATGCTTTAAAATATTGTGTTGTTTCTAACATGTATTAGGGAGAGCGTAGTACCCTAGTTGGCCCACTAGATGGGGTGGAGAGTTATTCAGCCTGTAAATAGTTAAGTGGGAGGAGCTAGTGACAGGGTTCAGGACAGCTGAGAATTTGCATCAGTTGGGCGGGAGCACCCTGTCAGGGGCAGCAACCCAAGGTCCAGTCAGGCAGCATCAGGGCCAGGAAAGCTAGGAGAGAAAGAAGGAAGGCATTAAAAGGGTCACTGACAGCACAGTATAAGGGTACGTGTCTGCTTTCAGGATGGTCGGCGGTTTGGATGGAGCGGCAAACCCACTCTGCCCTAAGCCCCACCCCCTTCTGTGACGCGATGATGTCGGATGTGTTCATTGCACACATCCGACATCATCGCACCCCACACATAGGGCCGCAAGGTACACGGACATTTAAATCATCCGAAGAAAACGGTCCTATTAATTTATTGTGTTATACTACACTTAGAATCCAAAATAGAATCAAAAATTGCCCAAACGCAACAAGACTCAAAAACACAATTTTCGCTGAATTAAATATTGTGATGTTTATTCATAATTATAACATATATTAAATCATAATTTAAACAGTAAAAATCTCCAATGTAGAAACGGAACGGATACATACACATAACATCAGTTTAACAACCCATATATGAGCCAAAATAACCAATATATATATATAAAGATTAAAATAACTCACCCCTATCTCTGAGAGTCTGCAACAACAGTCTCAAATAAATAACCGCCTATAGTTTGATATGCCCTGGACCCTTATACCGAGACTTAAAACTTATTTCACTGCCGCCAGCATGTATATCCAAAGTACACGGTACTTCCTTAATAACTGACCAAGGCACTACAATTCAAACAATAAGGCAATCGAAAAAAGGGGGGTCATTACTCACATAAAGGTCTGATGTCCGTGCCACCGTTCCTGACCCCCCTTTTTTCGATTGCCTTATTGTTTGAATTGTAGTGCCTTGGTCAGTTATTAAGGAAGTACCGTGTACTTTGGATATACATGCTGGCGGCAGTGAAATAAGTTTTAAGTCTCGGTATAAGGGTCCAGGGCATATCAAACTATAGGCGGTTATTTATTTGAGACTGTTGTTGCAGACTCTCAGAGATAGGGGTGAGTTATTTTAATCTTTATATATATATATTGGTTATTTTGGCTCATATATGGGTTGTTAAACTGATGTTATGTGTATGTATCCGTTCCGTTTCTACATTGGAGATTTTTACTGTTTAAATTATGATTTAATATATGTTATAATTATGAATAAACATCACAATATTTAATTCAGCGAAAATTGTGTTTTTGAGTCTTGTTGCGTTTGGGCAATTTTTGATTCTATTTTGGATTCTAAAGGTACACGGACATGCTGCAATCTTAAAAGACGCGCCGCATGTCCGGAATCGCAGGGCCGACGGGCGCGTGTTACAACGCATAGTGGAGACGGGATTTCATAAAATCCCCTCCACTGTGCTGTAACATCTGGACGCTGCGTGTTTGATGCTGCGGCTCTGCGCAGCGTCAAACACGCAGCGTTTCCTGCACGTGGACACATACCCTTAGTGAGAGTGCGGCTGTAGGTGCTAGAAAAGAACTAAGCAGTACGGATAGGTCACTCAGAATGTAGCGGCTTGCTAAGTGGATGGATGTACTCAGGACCAAGGCAGAATGGTTCAGAGGAACCTTACTAAAGAAAGACTGGGCACAGAGGATGCTGGAGGACCGGAGAGCATGGTCCTTTCCGGAAGGGGCTTAGTAAAGATGAAGGAAAGACAGGAGAAGCTGTGTAATGCAAAGCCTGAGGTAAATGCTGACAAGGAAAGAGAGGAGACAGGGACAGAGAAGGAATTGTGTATTGTAAAGCCTGCTGTCAATACTGAAGAGAACCGTTATATGCCTGTTTCTAGTAAAGTTCATTGTTCAAGTGTTCAACGGGACTGTGACTCTGTTTATTCTGCTTCGGCTGAGGAAAACGTGCAGATCTTTATAGGAAGCCCCATGAGAAAAGGAGCTGCAGGTATGCTGTCTGAGAGTTGTGGAGTGTATGTAAGGGGAGGTCAGGGTGTGCAAGAGACTTTTACCTTAGCCACAACTACCATCCTGGCTGTCCCGTACACTTCCATGTGCAAAGGAGAACAAGGATGATCCCTCTACACTGTGGCAACCCTTCAGAAAGTTTGTGCACAGCTATTAAGTCTCCTCTTAGCCTTCTTTTTTGCAAGATAAACATTTCAAGATCCTTTTACCGTTCCTCGTAGGACATACTTTGCAGTCCGCTCACCATCCTCGTCACTCTTCTCTGAACTTGCTCCAGTTTTTCAATGTCTTTTTTAAAATGTGGCTCCCAGAACTGGACACAGAATTCCAGATGAGGCCTGATCAAGGAGGAGTAGAGGGGGATAATTACTTCACGCGATCTAGACTCTGTGCTTCTCTTAATACATCCTAGAACTGTGTTTGCCTTTTTTGCTGCTACATCACACTGTTGACTCATGTGCAGTTTGTGATCTATTGGTATACCCAAGTCTTTTTCACGTGTTGTCATGGGGTTACCGCAACAGAGAGGAGAAAGAAGACCACAGCGTCTGCTCCTACTCCGGCGCTGAAAAAAACACTTCACCTCTATCAGCTGAGCTCAGTTAGCCACTCCCATCCCCTTTATAATCTGGCTCTTGATGAAAACACATGTCATAGCTAGCTTTTGCTGCATGGCTTGGAGGAGAGGTGTTTTTGGTGGCTGTATGAGGAGTTTTGGAGAAGTTATCTGTGACTGTTGCGTGGGTTTGTGTGGTCATTCCCATCCCTCCTCATACTTTGTTTTTTTTCCCCATCCTCCACCCTCGATGCATTCCTTTGTTATATATGAGTGAATATTTGTATTCTTGGTGTTTTCATTTACCCTTGTTCGTGTTACCTTGTTCTTCGGGTTGGTGTACTGCGGTGCACGGCAGCTCCCCTCTTCCTTGGGTGGGGAAAATGAACAGACGGAGGGATGATTCAGGAGATAAGGCAAGGGTGGTGGCCCCGGCATCCTCACCCTTATCCTGGGGAAAAGGGCAAGCTAGGGCACCCCTCAGTGTTAGAGACAGGGAAGGAGCCCCTACTCCCGGGTCGCCCAACATCTGAGTCCTGACACACGTTGCTTACTTCTATTCCTCTCATTCTGTAGATGTAATTTTCATTTTTCCTGCCCAGATGTAGAATCTTGCATTTCTCCCTATTAAATACCATTCTTTTAGTCGCTGCCCATTGTTCAAGTTTATCTAAATACAATAGCTGTAGCTTTGGAATCTGCTGCCCCTCACTACTTTCAAGGCCACACTCGCCACAGCTAAACAAACCTACTTCTCATCTCTCATATCCTCCCTGTCTCACAACCCTAAACAGTTATTCAACACCTTCAATTCTCTCCTCTGTCCCCAGCACCTCCTCCCTCCCCACTCACCTCAGCTGAAGGCTTTGCCTCATTTTTCAACCATAAGATTGATAACATCAGAGACAGTTTTGGTCAACAACCCCCTGAGCCCTTCCTCCCAACTTCCCAGCCCTCCACCTCCAAAACCAACTTCTCTAGCATTACAGAAGATCGACTCTCCACTCTACTCTCAAGATCACATCTCACCACCTGTGAACTTGACCCGATCCCATCCCACTATATCCCAAACCTCACCACAGTCTTCATCCCAACCCTAACCCATCTCTTCAACCTATCACTAACAACTGGTGTTTTCCCCTCAAGCTTTTAACATGCCTCAATCACACCTGTCCTCAAAAAGCCCTCTGTTGACCCATCCTCTGTATCTAGCTATCGCCCTATATCACCTCTCCCCTATGCCTTCAAATTACTGGAACAACACATCTATCTTGAACTGTCCTCCCATCTCCCTTCTTGCTCCCTCTTCGACCGCTTACAATCTGGCTTCCAGTCGCACCACTCCACTGAAACTGCCCTAACTAAAGTCGCCAATGACCTATTAACAGCCAAGAGCAAGCGACACTACTCTGTCCTCCTTTTCCTGGACCTGTCCTCTGCCTTTGACACAGTGGACCATTCCCTATTACTACAGACCCTCTCATCCCTTGGCATTACAGACTTGGCCCTATCCTGGATCTCGTCATACCTAACAGACTGGACATTCAGCGTCTCCCACTCACACACCACCTCCTCACCTCGCCCCCTATCTGTCGGAGTCCCGCAAGGTTCAGTCCTAGGGCCCCTGCTTTTCTCCATTTACACTTTTGGCCTGGGACAGCTCATAGAATCTCACGGCTTTCAGTATCACCTCTATGCTGATATAGAAGAATAGGAGACAAAAAAAGCGCAAATAGGGTCTTATCCTCAGGATTGCTTCTAATCAATTATGAGAGAACTGCTCACCTGGTAGTACAAAGTAAAGGCGTGTAGTTTGTCAGCTGCTGCAGATCCACAGGTCGGCGCTGCGACCTCTTAGAGACGTTATAATAGATGAATCCGCAGCGCGGATTTTATCCACATTCATCTATTATAACGTCTCTATGCTGATGACACACAGATCTACATCTTTGGACCAGATATCACCTCCCTACTAACCAGAATCCCTCAATGTCTGTCCACTATTTCATCCTTCTCCGCTAGATTTCTGAAACTTAACATGGACAAAACAGAATTCATCATCTTTCCCCCATCTCACGCGACCCCCCCAACGAACCTATCCATTACAGTAAATGGCTGCCCACTCTCCCCAGTCCCAGAAGCTCGCTGCCTTGGGGTAATCCTTGACACTGATCTCTCCTTCAAACCACATATCCAAGCCCTTTCCACATCCTACAGACTTCAACTCAAAAATATTTCACGGATCCGTACTTTCCTCAACCAAGAATCTGCAAAAACCCTAGTCCATGCCCTCATCATCTCCCGCCTCGACTACTGCAACCTCCTGCTCTGTGGTCTCCCCTCGAACACTCTCGCACTCCTCCAATCTATTCTAAACCCTGCTGCCCAACTAATCCACCTGTCCCCCCGCTATTCCCCGGCCTCTCCCATCTGTCAACCCCTTCACTGGCTCCCCATTGCCCAGAGACTCCAGTACAAAACCCTAACCATGACATACAAAGCCATACACAACCTGTCTCCTCCATACATTTGTGACCTCGTCCCCGGTACTTACCTGCATGCAACCTCCGATCCTCACAAGATCTCCTTCTCTACTCCCCTCTTATCTCCTCTTCCCACAATCGTATACAAGATTTCTCTCGCGCATCACCCCTACTCTGGAACCCTCTACCAAAACATATCAAACTCTCGCCTACCATCGAAACCTTCAAAAAGAACCCGAAGACCTACCTCTTCCGGCAAGCCTACAACCTGCAGTAACCACCGATCGACCAAACCGCTGCACGACCAGCTCTACCCTCGCCTACTGTATCCTCACCTATCCCTTGTAGATTGTGAGCCCTCACGGGCAGGATCCTCTCTCCTACTGTACCAGTTGTGACCTGTATTGTTTAAGATTATTGTACCGTATTTTCCGGCGTATAAGACGACTGGGCGTATAAGACGACCCCCCAACTTTACCAGTTAAAAAATAAAATCTTCTTAAAAGTCGGGGGTCTTCTTATACACCCTATGTCGTCTTATAGGGCCGGTGAATATGTGCCTTTTGGGGGGGGGGGAGTGATCCTGATGAGGACGAGGGGGCGTCTCACAGGAAAGTGAGTATCCCCCATTACCTTATCATAGCGCTGCAGCGTGGGGTCTCTGTGCTGGGAGCGGCGGCTGCTGTGCTGTGCTGTGCTGTGCTGTGGCGGCTCCTCTTCTGCAGTGTGGGGCCTCTGGTGCTGTGGGGCGGTGGCGGCGGCGTATCTTCATACAGTCGGGGCTCCTCCGGCATCTCAAAGACTGGAAGCCCCGCCGGCAACTCCATGGGTACAATGCGGTCAGGTGGCCTCCGGGAAAATGGCCGCTGCTCAGATTCAGATCTCGTCCCGAGATCTCGGGAGACGAGATCTGAATCTGAGCAGTGGCCATTTTCCCGGAGGCAGCTCAATAGGTGCGATGCGGTGGCCCGGCCGCTGGGGGCTGTGCATGCTCAGATTCAGATCTCAACGAGATCTGAATCTAAGCAGCGGCCATTTTCCCGGAGGCCAGCGCATTGTACCGATGGAGTTGCCGGCGGGGCTTCCAGGCTGAGATGCCGGAGGAGCCCCGACTGCATGAAGATACGCCGCCGCCGCCACCGCCCCACAGCACCAGAGGCCCCACACTGCAGAAGAGGAGCCGCCACAGCACAGCAGCCGCCGCCGCTCCCAGCACAGAGACCCCACGCTGCAGCGCTATGATAAGGTAATGGGGGATACTCACTTTTCTGTGAGACGCCCCCTCGTCGTCATCAGGATCACTCCCCCCCCCACCCACCATATACACCCGGCGTACAAGGCGATTCCCGGCGTACAAGACGACCCCCGACTTTTAAGAAGATTTTCAGGGGTTAAAAAGTCGTCTTGTACGCCGGAAAATACGGTACTTGTTTTTATTATGTGTACCCCTTCTAACATGTAAAGCGCCATGGAATAAATGGCGCTATAATAATAAATAATAATCTAAATCGTTCTGAAGCCTTTCTCTGTCTTCTCTAGTGTTCGCTATCCCTCCTAGCTTTGCATCAGCAGCAAATTTGATTAGTGTACCTTCAGTTCCTTTATCTAGATCATTTATAAAAATGTTAAACAACTCTGGTGCCAGGACAGAGTCTTGTGCTGACCCACTTTAAACACTTTTCCAATTGGATGTGCAACCATTTATTACCACTTTGTGTACGATCACTGAGCCAGTTATGAATCCACCTAACCATAACCTTGTCAATCCCATACTTGGTCATTATTTCAATTAGGATAGTATGAGATACTTTATCAAATGCTTTGCTGAAGTTGAGATATACTATACCTACCACATTTCATCATCCATCCAGTCAGTGATTCCATCATAGAAGGAAATTAGATTAATCTGGCAAGACGTGTTTGCTACAAACCCATGCTGGCTCTGGTTAATTACTATATTCTTGTCCAAGTACTTACATACATGCTGTTTAATTGTTCGTTTAAATATATTTCTTGCTATGGAAGTAAGGCTCACTGGCCTGTAATTTACTGGCTTCATCTTCTTTCCTTTTTTGAAGATAGGGACAGCATTTGCCCTTCTGCAGTCTTTGCTCATGTCTAGTTCTGATGTGCCAAGATGGAGCAGGCAGTAGCTGTAGATAACAAAAGATACCCTGCTGCAACAGCCATAACTGTTAGCACCGAGCTTGCTACTGTAACAACCTAGATGCCGCTGGCAATAGTGACAGTAGCATCAACATGGTAAAAAGAGGGAAAGGTCTACCTTTTCACACCAACAACACCCCTAACATAAGCAGGATCTTTTAGGACATGTGTCAGTGCAAGGCTGGGACTGAATGGTGACTTTGACTGCGACACTTGACCAAAGTTCACTAGGAGTCTTTGCTACATTGCAGAGCAATAGAAGTGAATGGAGCTACATGGGGACCCCAAGAGTACTACAACCGCGACAAGAATGTTGCAAGAAATCCTACTGAGTCACATTTTGTGATCCCATGCCGTCCTGCCTGTATCCTCTCTTTTGCTCCCTCCCCTGCCCAGAAGCTGTGATGTGATCAGACCATGTCCCTGCGCGTTCAGACACAGCCAATACAGTACACAGCAGGGGCACATTTATAAGATTATCTCAGCACAGGAACATTTTATTTAAAAGCATCCAGTTATGGAAAATATTATCCCAAGGTCTATTGATAAAAATTCATTTTTACATATGGGAAAACCCCTTTAACCCCTTTACCCCCAAGGGTGGTTAGCACATTAATGACCGGGCCAATTTTTACAATTCTGACCACTGTCCTTTTATGAGGTTATAACTCTGGAACGCTTCAATGGATCCCGGTGATTCTGACACTGTTTTCTCGTGACATATTATACTTCATGATGGTGGTAAAATTTCTTTGATATTTCCTTAGTTTATTTGTGAAAAAAACGGAAATTTGGCGAAACTTTTTGAAAAATTTCACAATTTTCCAACTTTGAATTTTTATGCAATTAAATCACAGAGATATATCACACAAAATACTTAAATATGTATAGAAAAAGAGAACTGAGTCATGGCTAATTATAGAAAATACGAATAATTTTTATTTATACCAAATAGTACATAAAACAGACAAATATAAAATAGGGGCACATATAGAGCAGTCAAATGGACTTAAGATAAACACTGGGTCAGTGATATAAAAGATCCCAAGCTAATAAGGTGCCGGCTACAGAGCTGTACATCATGGGTATATAACGGTTTGGATTGTCACCATATAAGTAATAATCAAAAAAGGCGGGTATTACTGGGTACCAGGAAAGCAGTATATTACTATAGGTGCTTAATGCTACCTCTGGATAAATCACAGCGCTTACACTGCCCTCATAGTTCCAGTAAACCAGTAATTATTGGTGGCACAAAGAGACAACAATGTAAAAAATCTGATTCAAAGTACATTACCCGTCATGATGTAGAGCAATGGAGCCGGGACCAGTTCCCCAACGCACGTTTCAGTACGAGATGACCTTCTTCAGGGGGTGTGGCTAGTAGGAGTAATGGTTCCTGTATTTATATTGGTGAAACACAGTCACCTGTATGATCCATACCAATGAAAAGAGACCCTAGGCGCATGTGCGCAGCCCTAAACATCATGCGGCCGTATAATCAGTGTGAGTGAAATCACATGAAGTGGGCAAGGCTTCAGCATGCAGCAGCACCAAACGTCCGAAAGCCCGTCATATGGGGCGGCCGGCATATGGCCGTCACCAGGCAACCAGGCACAGAGAAATCAACGCCGCCGCCCCCCGGTCCCGCCCATCCACATCCGGCCACGTGGAACGGCCGGCGTAACAATGTTACCAAACAACAATACAATAAGATCACATGCGGTGGGCTAGGCTTCGCCGCTACTAGGCGACCAGAACACAGAGGGCGGCCCCGGAGCGCGGCAGCACCAGACATCCGAACCCAGTCGCATGGGGCGGCCGACGTCATAGCCGTCACCAGGCAACCAAGCATACAGAAGCCGGCGCCGCCGCACCCCAGCCCCGCCCATCCAGATCCGGCCACACAGAGCGGCCAGCATCACAGTGTTACCAGGCAACAGAGCTAGGCCAAGTGGAGCTGAATGGAAAAGGTTGTATGATAGCGAACGCCCAGCAATATATTATAGGAATGAATTTGGAGATATTACAGCGAGAGATCCAGTGTCTCCATATTAGGTAAATCTAAATAATATATACCGAGAAGATCTTACATATGTCATACACTGGTTTCTATGTTTTACATATAACTGGTACTTAGCAAAGTCAGATACCAATAATTCAATTTAAATAAGTCATAATGTAGTCCATTTTTCTAGTCCAGAATATAGAAACCAATATATGGACTTTCGAGCTTCAGGCTTTTGCAGAAAAAGTCCAGTAGGTGCAGATATGGTGGTTTTTCAGCCATCATGGCAATAGCCACTGGAATCATACAGGCAAAATATAACAGGATATCATCACTAAATAGAAAAGGGGGACAAAAAACAATGTGGTAGTAAAACAAGAAATAAAAAGGTAATAACGAAACAAGAAATAAAACCAGCCATTAAAAACAAACGGATAGCAGAGAAGGTGGCAGAGTACACACATAAGCAAAGTAACGCATGAAGATGACTAGAGGAAAGAGGCAAATCCTTGTGATTCATTGAGTCCATTAGGGGACATTGTCCCCAAAATGGTGATCCACCTACATTCCTTTTGTGCCAAAAGTCGTTTTATATCACCACCACGGATTCCACTGCGGACATGTTGAATGCCTCTGACCATAAAAGATTTTGGATTACAGTGATGATATAATTTGTAATGTTTGGGAATAGTTTTTAATAATGTAAGGTCTGTTACAGAGGCTGCCGCCTGAATATCACGCACATGTTCCCGTGTGCGTATTCTTAATTGGCGTGATGTCAGGCCGATATAAATTTTGGGACATCCACACGTGGCATAATATATCACCTGTGTAGTGGCACAGGTGATATATTGTTTAATAGAGAAACTTTTTACACCATCAGCTGAGGTGAAAGTGGTGGTTCTTAGGATATTTCTGCAGGCAGCACACGTACCACAGGGAAAACATCCCTGTGGGGGGCCTCGAGAATTCAGGAAATTGGGAATTACTGGGGCATAATGACTATGGACAAGAATGTCAGCCAAATTTTGGCCCCTCCTTGCCGTCATAAGAGGGTTTTTAGGTAAGCATCCAGCAAGGACAGGGTCAGTATGTAATACATTCCAATGTCGTTGGAGACACTCCCTCATCTGTCCCCACCGCCCATTGTATGTTGAAATGAACCTAATTTGGTCCTGTCCTGTTTTCTTTTTCACTTGGGGATGTAAGAGTGCAGCACGGCTGCTTCTTTTAGCACGCATATATCCCTTTTTGATGTTTCTGCCGCTGTACCCGCGCATCCGGAACCTATCACTTAGGTCATCAGCCTGCCGCTCAAATCCCTCCTCCAACGAACAAATGCGCCTAATGCGCAAAAATTGGCCCACCGGTATGGCCCTAATAGTGCTTACTGGATGGCTAGATCCCGCATGCAACAGCGCATTGACCGAGGTGGGCTTTCGGTAAACGTCAGTTTGTAGTTGTAGGCGTTCATCCACCAATATTTTAATATCAAGAAAGTCCAGTTCGGTCCTGCTATATTTATAAGTTAACTTGATGTTGTATTCGTTTGAATTCAGGTCATCCATGAATTGCTGCAGTTGATGCTCAGTGCCCTGCCAAATTATGAATAGATCATCAATGTATCTAAGCCAACACTGCACATGGTCCGCGGCCTGGGCGCCCTCCCCGCCAAATAGACCCCTCTCCCAGAATCCCAGGAAGAGATTGGCGAAAGAGGGCGCACAGGCCGCCCCCATGGCAGTGCCGCACTTCTGTAAATAAAATACATCACGAAATACAAAAAAATTATGTGACAGGGCAAACTGCAGCAATTCAAGTATGAGGTCACACATAGGGCCATCCCAGTTGCTCGTGGAGAGAAAGAAGCGGCAGGCCTCAAGACCATCATGATGCCGGATGCACGTGTACAGCGACTCTACATCAGCTGTAACCAACAGCATATCCCGATCCAAAGACATACCATCAATCCTGGCAAGGACATCCATCGTATCTCGGGCATAGGAGGGCAGCGACTCAACAAGTGGTCTAAGATAATAATCTATGAATTTACATACTGGTTCACACAGCCCTCCTATGCCGGAGACGATGGGTCGACCAGGCGGCTCAGATGGGTCCTTATGGATCTTGGGTATGAAATAGATTGTTGGGATCCTGTTGCATGCGGGATCTAGCCATCCAGTAAGCACTATTAGGGCCATACCGGTGGGCCAATTTTTGCGCATTAGGCGCATTTGTTCGTTGGAGGAGGGATTTGAGCGGCAGGCTGATGACCTAAGTGATAGGTTCCGGATGCGCGGGTACAGCGGCAGAAACATCAAAAAGGGATATATGCGTGCTAAAAGAAGCAGCCGTGCTGCACTCTTACATCCCCAAGTGAAAAAGAAAACAGGACAGGACCAAATTAGGTTCATTTCAACATACAATGGGCGGTGGGGACAGATGAGGGAGTGTCTCCAACGACATTGGAATGTATTACATACTGACCCTGTCCTTGCTGGATGCTTACCTAAAAACCCTCTTATGACGGCAAGGAGGGGCCAAAATTTGGCTGACATTCTTGTCCATAGTCATTATGCCCCAGTAATTCCCAATTTCCTGAATTCTCGAGGCCCCCCACAGGGATGTTTTCCCTGTGGTACGTGTGCTGCCTGCAGAAATATCCTAAGAACCACCACTTTCACCTCAGCTGATGGTGTAAAAAGTTTCTCTATTAAACAATATATCACCTGTGCCACTACACAGGTGATATATTATGCCACGTGTGGATGTCCCAAAATTTATATCGGCCTGACATCACGCCAATTAAGAATACGCACACGGGAACATGTGCGTGATATTCAGGCGGCAGCCTCTGTAACAGACCTTACATTATTAAAAACTATTCCCAAACATTACAAATTATATCATCACTGTAATCCAAAATCTTTTATGGTCAGAGGCATTCAACATGTCCGCAGTGGAATCCGTGGTGGTGATATAAAACGACTTTTGGCACAAAAGGAATGTAGGTGGATCACCATTTTGGGGACAATGTCCCCTAATGGACTCAATGAATCACAAGGATTTGCCTCTTTCCTCTAGTCATCTTCATGCGTTACTTTGCTTATGTGTGTACTCTGCCACCTTCTCTGCTATCCGTTTGTTTTTAATGGCTGGTTTTATTTCTTGTTTCGTTATTACCTTTTTATTTCTTGTTTTACTACCACATTGTTTTTTGTCCCCCTTTTCTATTTAGTGATGATATCCTGTTATATTTTGCCTGTATGATTCCAGTGGCTATTGCCATGATGGCTGAAAAACCACCATATCTGCACCTACTGGACTTTTTCTGCAAAAGCCTGAAGCTCGAAAGTCCATATATTGGTTTCTATATTCTGGACTAGAAAAATGGACTACATTATGACTTATTTAAATTGAATTATTGGTATCTGACTTTGCTAAGTACCAGTTATATGTAAAACATAGAAACCAGTGTATGACATATGTAAGATCTTCTCGGTATATATTATTTAGATTTACCTAATATGGAGACACTGGATCTCTCGCTGTAATATCTCCAAATTCATTCCTATAATATATTGCTGGGCGTTCGCTATCATACAACCTTTTCCATTCAGCTCCACTTGGCCTAGCTCTGTTGCCTGGTAACACTGTGATGCTGGCCGCTCTGTGTGGCCGGATCTGGATGGGCGGGGCTGGGGTGCGGCGGCGCCGGCTTCTGTATGCTTGGTTGCCTGGTGACGGCTATGACGTCGGCCGCCCCATGCGACTGGGTTCGGATGTCTGGTGCTGCCGCGCTCCGGGGCCGCCCTCTGTGTTCTGGTCGCCTAGTAGCGGCGAAGCCTAGCCCACCGCATGTGATCTTATTGTATTGTTGTTTGGTAACATTGTTACGCCGGCCGTTCCACGTGGCCGGATGTGGATGGGCGGGACCGGGGGGCGGCGGCGTTGATTTCTCTGTGCCTGGTTGCCTGGTGACGGCCATATGCCGGCCGCCCCATATGACGGGCTTTCGGACGTTTGGTGCTGCTGCATGCTGAAGCCTTGCCCACTTCATGTGATTTCACTCACACTGATTATACGGCCGCATGATGTTTAGGGCTGCGCACATGCGCCTAGGGTCTCTTTTCATTGGTATGGATCATACAGGTGACTGTGTTTCACCAATATAAATACAGGAACCATTACTCCTACTAGCCACACCCCCTGAAGAAGGTCATCTCGTACTGAAACGTGCGTTGGGGAACTGGTCCCGGCTCCATTGCTCTACATCATGACGGGTAATGTACTTTGAATCAGATTTTTTACATTGTTGTCTCTTTGTGCCACCAATAATTACTGGTTTACTGGAACTATGAGGGCAGTGTAAGCGCTGTGATTTATCCAGAGGTAGCATTAAGCACCTATAGTAATATACTGCTTTCCTGGTACCCAGTAATACCCGCCTTTTTTGATTATTACTTATATGGTGACAATCCAAACCGTTATATACCCATGATGTACAGCTCTGTAGCCGGCACCTTATTAGCTTGGGATCTTTTATATCACTGACCCAGTGTTTATCTTAAGTCCATTTGACTGCTCTATATGTGCCCCTATTTTATATTTGTCTGTTTTATGTACTATTTGGTATAAATAAAAATTATTCGTATTTTCTATAATTAGCCATGACTCAGTTCTCTTTTTCTATACATTGTCAATGTTGAGTCGCTAACCTATAATATGCAATTAGCATATAGATGTAGATTTGCACATCGTATTACATATTTATAATAATGATTTGGAGAGGTTATATATAAAATACTTAAATAGTAACATTTCCCACATGTCTAATTTACATCAGCACAATTTTGGAACCAAAATTTGTTTTTGTTAGGGAGTTATAAGGGTTAAAAGTTGACCAGCAATTTCTCATTTTTACAACACCATTTTTTTTTAGGAACCACATCTCATTTGAAGTCATTTTTAGGGGTCTATATGATAGAAAATAACCAAGTGTGACACCATTATAAAAACTGCACCCCTCAAGGTGCTCAAAACCATATTCAAGAAGTTTATTAACCCTTCAGGTGTTTCACAGGAATTTTTGGAATGTTTAAATAAAAATGAACGTTTAACCTTTTTTCACAAAAAATTTACTTCAGCTCCAATTTGTTTTATTTTACCAAGGTAACAGGAGAAAATGGACCCTAAATGTTGTTGTACAGTTTGTCCTGAGTACGCCAATACCCCATATGTGGGGATAAACCACTGTTTGGGCGCATGGCAGAGCTCGGAAGCGAAGGAGCGCCATTTGACTTTTCAATGCAAAATTGACTGGAATTGAGATGGGACGCCATGTTGCGTTTGGAGAGCCCCTGATGTGCCTAAACATTGAAACCCCTCACAAGTGACACCATTTTGGAAAGTAGACCCCCTAAGGAACTTATCTAGATGTGTGGTGAGCACTTTGACCATTAAGTGATTCACAGAAGTTTATAATGCAGAGCCGTAAAAATAAAAAAATCATATTTTTTCACAAAAATGATCTTTTCGCCTCCGATTTTTTATTTTTCCAAGGGTAAGAGAAGAAATTGGACCCCAAAAGTTGTTGAACAATTTGTCCTGAGTACGCTGATACCCCATATGTGGGGGTAAACCACTGTTTGGGCGCAAGGCAGAGCTTGGAAGGGAAGGAGCGCCGTTTGACTTTTCAATGCAAAATTGACAGGAATTGAGATGGGACGCCATGTTGCGTTTGGAGAGCCCCTGATGTGACTAAACATTGAAACCCCCCACAAGTGACACCATTTTGGAAAGTAGACCCCCTAAGGAACTGGAGACAAGAGAAAAAATGATCCAGCTGAAGGCGGAGGCGGTTCAAAGTTTCTGAGACTTTATTGGACTACTAAAACAGTATAGCGTTCTTCAAAAAAATCATGACATAGCGAACACCTGGCACACCAGTAAAGACGATCAACGCGTTTCAACTATGGAGTCTTACTCATGATCTGCCTACTAGTGCAATGAAAACATATATATAGTGTGCACGTGACATTGATTGGACAGACAATTAGAAATGCAAAAAAGCATGTATAAATGTAGAAAGAAGTAATTACCGGTTAAGAGTATCATGGAAATAACTTAAATTGACATAATATATACCCTTAAGAAACATTACTTGAACATTAGTTACTATTGTTTTATTAAGTCTTGTCTTTCATTGAGACTATATGGAATACGTGTGTCAAGCATAAACATCCAATATGTCTCTCTATTGAAAAGTTTCTGCTGTAAATTACCTCCTCTCGGAGGTTTATAAACCTTTTCTATTTCTATTCTACCCTAAGGAAATTATCTAGATGTGTGGTGAGCCCTTTGACCCACCAAGTGCTTCACAGAAGTTTATAATGTAGAGCCATAAAAATAAAAAAATTTCCCACAAAAATTATTTTTTAGCCCCCAGTTTTGTATTTTCCCAAGGGTAACAGGAGAAATTGGACCCCAAAAGTTGTTGTCCAATTTGTCTTGAGTATGCTGATACCCCATATGTGGGGGGAACCACCGTTTGGGCGCATGGCAGTGCTCGGAAGGGAAAGAGCGCCATTTGGAATGCAGACTTAGATGGAATGGTCTGCAGGCATCACATTGCATTTGCAGAGCCCCTGATGTAGCTAAACAGTAGAAACCCCCCACAAGTGACCCCATATTGGAAACTAGACCCCCAAGGAACTTATCTAGATGTGTTGTGAGAACTTTGAACTCCCAAGTGTTTCACTACAGTTTATAACGCAGAGCCGTGAAAATAAAAAATCCTTTTTTTCCCACAAAAATTATTTTTTAGCCCCCAGTTTTGTATTTTCCCAAGGGTAACAGGAGAAATTGGACCCCAAAGTTGTTGTCCAATGTGTCCTGAGTACGCTGATACTCCATATGTTGGGGTAAACCCCTGTTTGGGCACAAGGGAGAGCTCGGAAGGGAAGTAGCACTGTTTTACTTTTTCAACGCAGAATTGGCTGGAATTGAGATCGGACGCCATGTCGCGTTTGGAGAGCCCCTGATGTGCCTAAACAGTGGAAATCCCCCAATTATAACTGAAACCCTAGTCCAAACACACCCCTAACCCTAATCTCAACAGTAACCCTAACCACACCCCTAACCCTGACACAACCCTAATCCCAACCCTATTCCCAACCGTAAATGTAATCCAAACCCTAACCCTAACTTTAGCCCCAACCCTAACTGTAGCACTAACCCTAGCCCCAACCCTAACTGTAACCCTAGCCCTAACCCTAACCCTAACCCTAGCCCTAACCCTAACCCTAGCCCTAACCCTAATTGGAAAATGGAAATAAATACATTTTTTTTAATTTTTTAATTTTTCCCTAACTAAGGGGGTGATGAAGGGGGGTTTGATTTACTTTTATAGCGGGTTTTTAAGCGGATTTTTATGATTGGCAGCCGTCACACACTAAAAGACACTTTTTATTGCAAAAAATATTTTTTGCGTTACCGCATTTTGAGAGCTATAATTTTTCCATATTTTGATCCACAGAGCCATGTGAGGTCTTGTTTTTTGCGGGAATCGTTGACGTTTTTATTGGTAACATTTTCAGGCATGTGACATTTTTTGATCGTTTTTTATTACGTTTCTTGTGAGGCAGAGTGACCAAAAACCAGCTATTTATGAATTTCTTTGGGGGGGGGGGGGCGTTTATACCATTCCGCGTTTGGTAAAATGGATAAAGCAGTTTTATTCTTCGGGTCAATACAATTACAGCGATACCTCATTTATATCATTTTTTATGTTTTGGCGCTTTTATACGATAACTATTTGATAGAAAAAATAAATATTTTTGCATTGCTTTATTCTGAGGACTATAACTTTTTTGTTTTTTCGCTGATGATGCTGTATGGCAGCTCGTTTTTTGCGGGACAAGATGACGTTTTCAGCGGTACTGTGTTTATTTATATCCATCTTTTTCATCGCGTGTTATTCCACTTTTTCTCCGGCGGTATGATAATAAAGCGTTGTTTTTTGTCTTGTTTTTTTTTTAACGGTGTTCACTGAAGGGGTTAACTAGTGGGACAGTTTTATAGGTCGGGTCGTTACGGACGCGGTGATACTAAATATGTGTACTTTTATTGTTTTTTTATTTATTTAGATAAAGGAATGTATTTATTGGAACAACATTTTTTTTTTATTATTATTTATTTAGGAATATTTTTTTTCTTATTATTTATTTAGGATTTTTTTTTTTTTTTCTTCACACATGTAATTTTTATTTTTTTTTTTACTTTTTTTACTTTGCCCCAGGGGGGGAATCACAGTAAAGTGACAGATCGCTGATCTGACACTTTGCTGTGCACTGTGTCAGATCAGCGATCTGACATGCACAGCAGGGAGGCTTCCCGGCGCCTGCTCTGAGCAGGCGCTGTGAAGCCACCTCCCTGCAGGACCCAGATGCAGCCCCGCGCCATTTTGGATCCAGGCCTGCAGGGAGGAGGAGGTAAGAGACCCTCGCAGCAATGCGATCACATCGCGTTGCTCCAAGGGTCCCAGGGAAGCACGCAGGGAGCCCCCTCCCTGCGCGATGCTTCCCTATACCGCCGGAACACTGTGATCATGTTTGATCGCAGTGTGCCGGGGCTTAATGTGCCGGGGGCAGTTCGTGACCGCTCCTGGCACATAGTGCCAGATGTCGGCTGCGATAGTCAGCTGACACCCGGCCGCGATCGACGCGTTCCTACCGTGAGCGCGGCCGATCGCTCTGGACGTACTATTCCGTCCTTGGGAAGTACGGCCCACCCCACATGGACGGAATAGTACGTCCAATGGTAGAAAGGGGTTAAGGACTGTACAGTAGACAGTAGTTCAACAAGAAAATTTAATTCAGCTTTTCAAAGCAGGAGCGTACATAGAAATCACGGGGCCCCAAAGCAGAAGTTCTAAGTAGTCGGTGGGGTCACAAAAGTGCATATCTTACAAATTTGCAGCTTTTACAAAGTAATTTTCCTCCTTTTGAAGCCCCTAGATTCCCCTTTCATTGCCCCCATAAAGTATGTTTCCAACAAAAATGCCCCCCACACATACAATGTGGTAACCCCACAGTATATTCCTCCACTCACACAATATAAGATTACTGTATCCCGTCTCAAAATATGGTGACCTCAACACAGTATCATGCTCGTTCAACCCTCCATGCAATATAATGGACCCAACCCTCTACTCAGTCTAATGGCCCCAGCACAACCCCCACTAGCCCTCTAACAGTTAGTGCAGGGGTGCAAATTTTTTGTTCCAAGGGCCACATTGCCATACTGAACAATCCAATGGCCCCCCAAAAAATTTTTTAAAGCGGTACTTACATTAATACATCAGCAGAACCACGTTCCAAAAAAATCAGTGTGGATACAAGCTAACTTAAACTCAGTTTTCGAATCAGAAACTCACCTAATCCTCCTCATTATTTCACATCTCTAAATTTTGATATGAGAACCACCTCCAGAACCACCATCAGTACATGTATTCAATACCAGAAACACTGCCAGTGCATGAATGCAATGCCACATACATTGTCAGTATATTAATGCAGCACCAGAAACACTGTCTGTACATCACTGCAGCACCAGAAACGCAGTCAGTACATTAATGGAGTGCCAGAACCACCATCAGTACATGTATACAGCACTAGTCTTTGTAAAGCAATCAATTATAATATCAGGTCAGCCCCACATAGAATTGAATCACATGAACCTACTATTCCCAGTATGTCCTTAACAATGGTAAGAAAATGCTGTGAGCATCATTTATTTTTCTCACTTATATAGCGCCATTAATTCCATAGCACTTTACAAACATCATTGGCACTGTCCCCATTGCGGCGCTCACACTCTAAATTCCCTATCAGTATGTCTTTGGAATGTGGGAGGAAACCGGAGAACGCAGAGGAAACCCATGCAAACACAGGGAGAAAATACAAACTCCTGGCAGATGTTGTCTGCTACTGGATTTCTTTTTAAATCTTTTTATTAATTTTTTAAATAAAAACCAGGAATTGGGAATAGGGGAGGGAAAATATAACAGTGAAGAATAGGGAGAGGGAACAGAAAGGGATACAATTAAAGAAAACAAAAAAAAACTAGAGAACCAAATGTAATACAATAGTTCAACAGTAACAAAACGCATAAATGCATTTAAATGAGTGCGATGCTTTGGAAGGACAAGTAAATTACAATTATTTATTTTAATTGAAAATCTATTAGGAGGTTAAGGAGTATAGAATTTATCAATCCAAATCTTCCATTTTTTCAAGAAATTTTTAATACCACTATTATTTACAGTGAATCTCCACTCCAAAAAATTGTGTTGGTGAATTTGATCTATAATGTCTTCAAATTTAGGGAGATCTGGCTTATTCCACCAAAGTGCTAACATATATTTGACAACAAGAAATATATGAATGATAATGAATTTAACTTGAGGGTCAACTATTTCCATGTCCAGGGAAAAAAGAGCTCTTTGTGGTGTAAGCACAAAATTATCAGTGAGTGAATTAATATAATTAGAAACTTTTGACCATAGAAGTTTTACCTTCGGGCAACTCCATAAAAGATTATATAAATTACCTTGGTGGCCACATTTCCTCCAGCAAGTTGGTGAATAATCTGGAATTATGTGTGCTAATCTAATTGGGGTATAATACCACCTAGTAATTACCTTAAAGTAGGACTCATGTAAAGCTAACGAAATGGTGGATTTGTAAGTGGTCTTAATAGCATTGTCCCAGCTCTCAGCCTGAAAGGATTTATTGAGGTCAGATTCCCACCTCTTCAAGTAAACATTTTTGAAACTAACACCATCTTTACTGAAAATTCTATAGATGTTGTTTAGGCTCCATATATTTTTATTTTTAATATTGCACAGTAGTAAAACGAGAATATCTAGGTTAAGAGGTTTGCTACCTAGTAGTTTCTGAACACCTTCTTTGAAAATTATATAAGGGATTAAATCAGAAGAGGGAAGATTACATTTTATTTTTAACTCACTAAAAGTGAGGAATTTAATTCCATCATATATATTACCAATCTTTTTAATTCCTGACTTACTCCAGGAATCGGATAGTGAAAAATTATAAATCGTGGATAATAGTTGAATAGGAAACTTCAAGATTTGTTCGGTTCTGTTAAAGGTCTTCCTTGAAGGTTTGAGCAATAACCTCCAAGCCTGAATAACAGCTCCAAAAATAGGATGAGAGGATTCCCTCTGCTGTCTGTGAAATAAGAAGCTGAAAAAGATGTGTTGAATAGACTGGGGGCTTTTCATTTCATTTTCAATTTGAAACCAGCCTGGATAAGATCTGCCTTCAAACCAATACTAAGTTTGTTTAACTAATGAGGCTAAATAATAAGTATAGAAATTTGGTAACCCAGCCCCACCATTGCGTTTATGTTTACATAGAATATCTAAGGAGATCCTAGCCTTTTTCCTGCCCCATAAAAATGAATGTACCAAGTTTTGGAATTTATAAATAGATTGATATGAAAAGGTAAGAGGGAGGGTCCTGAAAAGATACAAAACCTTGGGCAAAACAAAAGTTTTAATAGTCATTATTCTCCCAAATAAGGACAGTTCAGAATGAGCAAAATGTGTAATGTCACTTGTGATCGATTTTAGAGTTTTTTCTAGGTTGACTTTAATTATATTTTGTAGCTTATTAGAAATAGTTATTCCTAAATATTGTATTTCATCATTACCCCTAGCGAAGTTTGTCTGGTCTGTTAACTTCCTTATATCAGAGTCCTTCATATTGAAGGTAAGATATTTTGATTTCTGGAGATTAATCTTAAAGTACGATATATCAGCAAAAGCCTCAAGTTCCAAAGATAAAGCTTTAATCGAGGTTATAGGGTCCAGAAGTGTGAAAAATAAGTCGTCGGCAAATAACCCTATTTTAAAATGACGAGACTTCAGGTTGACTCCCAAAATATCCATATTTGATCTTATTTTTTCTGCAAAAGGCTCCATTGTGAGGACGAACAACAGAGGGGACAGAGGACACCCCTGTCGAGTACCATTGGAGATGGTAAATGGGTCAGACAAAAAATTATTTGAGTATATCCTGGCACTGGGTGCCAAAGTATAGAGCAAATACAGTAGACACGAATCTGGAATCAAAGCCAAACTTTTCAAGAGTTGCTTTCAGGTAAGACCAGTTTAGCCTATCAAAGGCTTTCTCAGCATCCAGTGCCAGAAACACGGCTTGTGAGTTTGTACTGTTGATAATATTCATTGAGTTGATTACTCTTCTGGTCCCGTCCGAGGCCTGGCGACCCTCGGTGAACCCAATCTGATCGTCTACTAGTAAACGTGGGAGCATAGATTTTAGCCTGTCAGCTAATATTTTAGAATATATTTTAGAGTCACTATTGATTAAAGAAATTGGGCGATAATTCTGAATCCTTTCAGGATCCCCCCCCACTTTTAGGAATCATTATAATTACTGCTTCCTGCATTTCATTAGGGAAGGAACCTTGGGCGGAGGCTAGATTAAAAATGTGGACTAAATGAGGGGCTAAAATTTTTGAGAAGGATTTATAATAATCATTAGAATAGCCATCTGGGCCAGGAGTTTTGGGGGATTTTAGTTTATTGATAGTATCGATAATTTCTTTTTCTTTAAATGGGCAGTTGATGGACTCCAAATCAGATGGCGTAATCTTAGGTAAGCTAATACTAGATAGAAAAGAGTTTATAGAATCTGGATCAATACAAGGGGAATTTGGATAATTTTTAGGTTATACAGACTATTAAAAAAATCAGCAAATGATTTAACGATATCTTTTGGGTAAATCAAAACCTTACCCGAGGGAGCAATAATTTTAGAAATTCTATTGTTAATACGATCCTTTTTTATTTTTGCTAGCATGTAGCTGTTAGGTTTATTCAATGAGGTGTACTCCTTGAACTTTGAAGCTTTTATGACAGAGTCATATTCTTGTAGAATTTCTTTTTGTATACTTGGGGAGGGAACTTGCAAATTATTTTGCTGTGATTCTTTAAAGTGTATTTGGTTCTGCAAATCTACTATTTTTTCCCTGTTTTTCTTTTTATACCTAGCTGCCAATTGAATAAGTCCGCCTCTTAGGATGGCCTTGTGAGCATTCCATAATGTGAAAGGGTCTATATTATTAGTTGTATTTTCTTTGAAGTAATTGGATAGAAGAATTTCTATTTCTTGTTTATATTCAGGTATCTTGAATAGGGTTGGGTTACACTTCCATAAATATCTGTTGCCAAGGGAAGGACCTAGTAAAAATTCCACTAACACTGGGGTATGATCAGATAAGGATTTTTTAAGGAATTGAATACTCTTAAATTTGGGGAGGGTGAAGATATTTGATAAGACCAAATCTATGCGAGAGGACGTCTGATGTACGTCAGAAAAGTGTGAAAATTCATGAGAGGAGGAATTAAGACATCTAAAAATGTCAAATAATTAATTATTGATCAGCCATTTTTTTAAAACCGGTGATTTATGACGTACTAGAGATGAAGAGTCCATGGAACTATCTGGAACAATGTTAAAATCGCCTACCCAAATAGTGTCTCCTATTTTGATCTTATCAACTTTATTTAATAGTTTATTTAATAAGGAAATTTGATTCTTATTGGGAGCGTACATGGAGCGCCCCCACACCGCCGCAGGGCCGAGGAGTACCCGGAGCCGGGCCTCTGGGTCTCAGTCCTGGGGTTGTCACGGTGGCTAGACCCGGTCCGTGGCCCTGTCTGTCAGTGGGGGACGTCCGGTGCAATAAGTGGTGTTGTAACGGTGCAGTTGTGGGGTGCAGGTCGCGGTAAATAATGAGGACACCAGGTTGCAGTCTCTTTACCTCTTTACTGAAGATCTCTGAGTCCTCAGTCCAGAATACGGTTCACCAGGCTGCGCAAGTCCGGCCGGTCCAATGGCACTTCCAGAGTTCTCTTCACAGGAGGAAATCTGTGCCTTCCCCCTAGCGCTATGTGTTGTAGTCCTTCCCTGCTGTGCTTACGGAAAGTACCCCACAACTGTTGTGTCTGTTTCTGATGTTCCCTCACAACTCGACTAGATGATGTTCTGCTAATCTTCCGTCCCTCCCTGAGGTTCGGGTAGGAACGGCACCCGTTTGACGGGTAGGCCTGGAGTTCTTCCGGGACCCTAGAGACGCCCCTCTCCCACAATTGCCTCCCAAGACTTCATAGGTGATTTGAGTTAGACAGCCCGCCTGAGACTGACTGCCCTGCCGCTGTTTGGAGTATTGCTTGAAGCTGAATGTTATTCTACTCCCTCGGCGTTCCGGCCACCGGTAGTGCGCCTCAGTAGGATGTTGCTTCGGTCTTACAGCACGACTCCTACTGGTATTTCTCCTTTGCGTGATCCCGTTTCTCACTCAGCACAATCTATCTCTCTTCTAATCCTTTCTTGGGCACCGCCGCTACCCGGAGCAGGCACGGTCCCGTTACGTTCGTTCTCGTTGCCAAGCCTCTGTCAGGATCCCACCCCTGACAGAGACCCTACTGTATCTTCCCCTACAACACCCTCTGCCACAAGGTGTTGCCTGGTTCCAACCCAGTCAGCTTTCTGATCTAACTTCCTGCCTGACCCCCGGTTTACCCACTATGGTGGGGAGTGGCCTAATGAATAGCACCCTTAGCTCCCCCCGGAGGCCCGGCTGTGAAATGTATTGGTGTCTGTGATACCTGATCAGATGAACTCCTTCAGTGCCATCGGACGCACCATAGCTCCCCATAGTGGCGGAGCCACAGTACTGCAACGACCAGGACTCTGGGGCGCTGCACTCCCCCCTGGTTAAACACAGTACTCCGGGACTGGGAAGAAAAACAACAATACAAGTTAGCAAAAAGACATACAGTTTTGTTTGAGTGCAAATAACAATACGTATACTTGAACAAGCTTCCCTTTATGGGAGGTGAGGACACTTGAACGTTACAAAACATGGTTAAACATTAAACATTATAAATTACAGGCTATAAATAACTCCTGTTACCCAACCGGGTATTCTACTAAGTGCAAAAATTGCTGAACAATACTTTAACGTTGCCTTTAAGGACATACACTCCGTATCCACTAAAGACCTTCCTATAATCACATTGTAAGGTAAATTAACTTTTTCATTCTCCTTCTTTAAATCTGCAGGACCGCCTGTCCTATCGGCACCAGACCTACTGCCTCTCCTTTCCGTTACAGGACCGCCCCGTTCAGCCAGGGCCTACTGCCTTTTCAACTTCTATACACAGTACAGATCATAACATTACTTTCAGTTTTAGGAGCACTGAGCCATCTACGTATAGCTCCTAGGAGGACTCACTACCTAACCCCTACGGGTTCACTTTCTGTCTTCGTAACACATTATTAACTCTTTCTTTACAACAACTGACTTACTATGGAGGACTCAGGGTTTACCTTCTATCCCCACTTTCTATCAACATTATCAATCATTCCTTTTCTTCCGAGAAACATCATCATCATTTCTTCACAATTAACTGGTTGGATACATATAACTTTCTCATGTACACATTATCATCACTTTCTTTCATCAAACATTATTGCTACCCGTCTTAAAGCAATATCACCGTTTAAGTGCAACAATTGAACATCCCCTTTAAGAAGGGACCAAGTCTCTATGAGGTAGCATTTCTTCTCAAGCTACCAGTCCTTACTCAGCAAAGGTTCCAGTGTGGTATCTTCACAAAGAGTCCTTCTTTAAGTAAAACCAGTAGGGAGCACCTTTAATAAGGATAAATAACTATTTACAAGAAAAAGTTTGTATCATGCACGGTCCATGATTACTGCAGTTCTTAAGACTTGTGCAAAAACTTAGAAAAAATAAACAAAACAACAAGGATCCCGGGTCAACAAAGGGATCCATAAGGAGTTAACCCTGGACGGGTTTAGCAGCAACAGTAAACAAACAGTTAAACGGAGAACTATTTACATTTTCTTAAAGCATTCATGCTTACTCTTTTTCAGAATCCCCCACGAGGCGCCACCTGGCGGGTGGACCCCTGCAGTTCAGGTTCCAGGTCCACTCCCGCTGCCAGATACACCCCATGGGTTCGGGTCTGTTGCACAACCAGGTCGTGTGCGGTGATAAAGGTCTGTGTTCCCACTTCTCTCTGCGCTGGCACCTCAGGAACATCAGTCACTCGAGGAGGCACCTCCTTGGCCACTACAGTGGTGGGGGTGGTCAGACTGCAGGTCACAGGTTCCGTTATCATACAGGTGGGGGTGACCAAGGTGGTCACAGACCGATCACACGGTGACACTTTGGCCACAGGGGCCGGTTTTTCCGGCACCTTGGGCGGGGGTTCCATTGACCTCTTCTTGCGCACATTCAGGGCGAACCACCCCTTCTCCCCGAAATGTCTGGTGTAGATGACATTGTCTCCCGGGTAGAGGTCTCGATCGGGGTGGCCCTCCCTGAGGTGCGACTCAACGTCCCGGCGGTTAACAAAGACCTCCGCGTATAACCCCGGTTCTTTAATAAAGCCCCAGCCTCCTCGGAGCTTAAAGGTGGTGACACTGCCCTGCCTGCGCGGGGCCTGGTGAGTGGTGGGGTCCTTGCAGGCCCGCTCCTTTACTGCCAGGTCCTTCTGATGGCAAGCCTCCATCCCAGCCCGGTACACCTCATCCTTTTCCTTCCATTGCTGTTCCAGCCGGGCCTGGTATGTCTCCCAGCTCAGGGCCTGCACCATCTCCCCTTCCCGTGTCTTCACCCCGGGGAATCCCATGAGGTCGGGTCCTGGGTTCACCCAGTGATATACCGTGCGTTCCGCACGGGCCTCGCAGGACAGGGTGATTGGTGTGATCGGGGCCTTCATACGATGTTCCATGCCCGTAGCTTCCTCCCAGGGCAACAGACGTTGGAGCTTATGAGTCCCAGGGGAAGGGGGCGCTGCAACGGGGCCGACTAACACACCCTCTGCTGGCGGGGCAGGATCGGCGGACTCACCAACCGGTGCGAGTTCACTTTCCGCGACAGGTCCCGCTGGGTCCTCCGGTAAGGTCTCCGCCGTCCGGGAACTCTCTGCCGGCACCACTGAGCGCGGAGCCTGGACCCTCACATTCAATTGGAGAAGTTGGTTGAATAAGTCCTCCATCTCAGCTCTCAGGAATCTGGTGTTGTCCACGGAGGACAGGCTGCTGGGCTCATCCGGGAAGTCGGGGGAGATTTCCACTTCAACCCCGCTATCGGGTTCAGAGCTGCTGGCCATGGCGTCCTCCACGTGGGTCACTTCCTGGTCTCTTTCCCGCTCTCTCCTCCGTGGGCGGTTTCGTTTTCTCTGCCTCCGCCCTCCATTGAGGATAAGGAGGCGGATCTCTGCTGCTGACGGACACGTCCTCACTGCACAGAAATACTTAGACTGGGCGGCCATTGTCTTTCGCGCTCTCCAGCTTGTCTACGCCCACTCCACGCCCCTCTTCTCTTCCGGCGCTCTCCTCAGCGCTGCAATGGCGGCGGATTTTGGCGGCAAGTGGCGCAGCACACAGTCTTTGCAATAAAGTACAGTCCAAGCACAATAAATCACAGTTCCAAGGCACACATGACCCGATTCTTCAGGCTTAAGTAGATCCTGTTTGTGACGCCAAGTTTGGAGCGCCCCCACACCGCCGCAGGGCCGAGGGGTACCCGGAGCCGGGCCTCTGGGTCTCAGTCCTGGGGTTGTCACGGTGGCTAGACCCGGTCCGTGGCCCTGTCTGTCAGTGGGGGACGTCCGGTGCAATAAGTGGTGTTGTAACGGTGCAGTTGTGGGGTGCAGGTCGCGGTAAATAATGAGGACACCAGGTTGCAGTCTCTTTACCTCTTTACTGAAGATCTCTGAGTCCTCAGTCCAGAATACGGTTCACCAGGCTGCGCAAGTCCGGCCGGTCCAATGGCACTTCCAGAGTTCTCTTCACAGGAGGAAATCTGTGCCTTCCCCCTAGCGCTATGTGTTGTAGTCCTTCCCTGCTGTGCTTACGGAAAGTACCCCACAACTGTTGTGTCTGTTTCTGATGTTCCCTCACAACTCGACTAGATGATGTTCTGCTAATCTTCCGTCCCTCCCTGAGGTTCGGGTAGGAACGGCACCCGTTTGACGGGTAGGCCTGGAGTTCTTCCGGGACCCTAGAGACGCCCCTCTCCCACAATTGCCTCCCAAGACTTCATAGGTGATTTGAGTTAGACAGCCCGCCTGAGACTGACTGCCCTGCCGCTGTTTGGAGTATTGCTTGAAGCTGAATGTTATTCTACTCCCTCGGCGTTCCGGCCACCGGTAGTGCGCCTCAGTAGGATGTTGCTTCGGTCTTACAGCACGACTCCTACTGGTATTTCTCCTTTGCGTGATCCCGTTTCTCACTCAGCACAATCTATCTCTCTTCTAATCCTTTCTTGGGCACCGCCGCTACCCGGAGCAGGCACGGTCCCGTTACGTTCGTTCTCGTTGCCAAGCCTCTGTCAGGATCCCACCCCTGACAGAGACCCTACTGTATCTTCCCCTACAACACCCTCTGCCACAAGGTGTTGCCTGGTTCCAACCCAGTCAGCTTTCTGATCTAACTTCCTGCCTGACCCCCCGGTTTACCCACTATGGTGGGGAGTGGCCTAATGAATAGCACCCTTAGCTCCCCCCGGAGGCCCGGCTGTGAAATGTATTGGTGTCTGTGATACCTGATCAGATGAACTCCTTCAGTGCCATCGGACGCACCATAGCTCCCCATAGTGGCGGAGCCACAGTACTGCAAGGACCAGGACTCTGGGGCGCTGCATACACATTTACCACTGTACAAGGCCGATTATTCACTAAGCAAGCCAAGATGTGGAACATGCCGAGATGGCCTGTTATTTTTTTCACCAGCTGAAAAGGAACAATGCCATTTACCATTGTAATGACTCTGGCTTTTTTTTTTTTTTATGCAGCGACTTAAAAGAATGGGGAAACTTCTTATGATAGAAGACCTGGCAATTATCTTCTATTAGTCTTACCTCCTGTAAACAAATAATCTCCGCATTAGCAAGATTAATTTCCTTCCAGATAGAAAATCTTTTGTTTGGGCTATTAATGCCCCGAGCGTTGTAAAAATTGTGAACCTTAAAGGTTCTCCTGGAGGACAGCAAGTAAATGGGTCTCACCTACAAGGGGGTTTCAACACAAAATTAGTGGCAGAGATCCTCAAAAGACATCTCTGGTTTTGAGGACAATAATTATTTTTAATATTAAAAGGCAAATTTTATATTTAGATTTGGAAAAAGGGACCCTTTTTAGTCTTTGTCCTTGAGGGCCATCTCCTCAAGGAGGAAGTTAATAAATCTAGAACCCTCCTGGGGAGAGCTAATTTGATAGTTTTTACTATTATACCAAACTATTAATTTAGTAGGAAACCCCCACCTATATGGGAAGTGTAATTCTCTCAGTTTAGATGTTGTTTCTTTATAAGTTCTTCTTAGGTCCATTGTGGCCTTTGAGAAATCTGAAAATACTTTAATGTTATTAAATGGCTCTGGGAAGGACCCTCTTTCTCTGATGATTTTAAGGATCTTTTCATTCGTCTCAAAAAAATGTATCCTGAGGATGACATCTCTAGGTTTATCCTTGGGAATCTCCTGGGGACGAGGGAGACGATGTATGCGATCTATGCTCAACTCTAAATCAGTAAGGTTTGGGATCAGTTGTTTAAACAAATTTTTAGAGTATCCCAAAAGATCTTTCTGGAGAACACTTTCAGGTACACCTCTCAATTTCAAATTATTTCTTCTATTCCGATCCTCAAGATCAGTTAGTTTATTCTTGAGGGATAAAATTTCGGTTTGGAGAGAAGCATTCTGTTTAGAAAGAGGTGTCTTTTTCTATAAGGGTAATTCATTTTTCGTTTTTTTCGAATCTTAGATTAAAGCTGGTACAAGTTTCTTGGAGGGTTTTGTTTTGTATCTCAAATCCTATCCTCATGGATTTACTAAAAGACTTAAAAAGAGTGGCAAGAAAACCCTCAGTAGCTTGTCTGTTGGAATTAATGTAATCATCTAAATTAATAGCTGTAGGCGAAATCTTTATTGGTAAAGGAGGTTCTGTATGATCTTTCTTAAACCTCTGTCTATCAGGACTGCCGTTGGGTGAGTGGTCATCGAGAGGAATTATCGAGTTCTCGAGGGAAGGGTCTAATTTGCTTTCCTGACTGACCAAACCCTTTCTTTTAATGGAACTGGACATATCCATTTCCTCTGTTTTTGGAGCATTTAATATTGGTGGTTTTAACGTTCCTTTATTATTCCCTTTTGGGGGGGAATGTTAGATTGAGAATTGGAAGGTAAAGATTTCTGGTTACCCCCCCCTTTTAACAGCATTGCTATATGAAGGGATGTGGGAAGGTCTTCCAGACATGAAATTTTGTTCTCCCTTCCTGTGGTGAGATCTAGATTTTTCAGGACTATGTTGATTTGACATATCCCCACTTGAACTTGACTGAGTATTGTTGTAATGTTTAACACTTGCTCTTCTCCCCGACGACTCCATTTTGGATTAGAATACTTCCAAAATGAGATTAGCCAAAGGTGTATAAGAGTATCACGACACAATACAATACAATTAAATATAATATACCTTATACAGTAACTTGTAGAGTAACCTAAGGAATAGAAAGAAACAACATATAAACTTAATATGGCAGATGTTAACTTGTATAGATTTACCCAAGGAGACATATATACATATATATATATATATATATATATATATATATATATATATATATATATATGCCTTTTATTATTAGAATATATTCCAAACAGTAAAGTTCTATTTTGCGAGTTTAGAGAGGAGTGTATCGCAAACCTGTGCACAGGTAATAATCTTATTATCGTTGTTGCAGTGGTAAGTCACTGAAAATTCTAATAGATTATGTACCGGTAATAGCTTCCAGGAGAGAGTCCCCCCCCCCCACACACACACACACAAAAAAAAATGGAATAAAGGTAAAAAAAAAAAAACAAGAAAAGGGTATGGATGAATATCACCCCCGGATCCAAGTCTCCGTGGTGTTGCTGAATGTCTTTATATTAATAGAGACACAGTTACACACCTTTTTCCTGAGGAGACCAATAAATCCCTGTAAAAAAAATTGATAAGGCAGATGGTATGAAGATAGATTTTTCGTAATCCTCACTCACTCAGAGGCGAAGTCTGCTTGTTAATGAAGCATCTATGGAGATGAGAAGCGGCCAGAACTTCTTTACAAGCTCTGTCACTGGTATCAATGCACCCGCTTCCCACCTGAGGTAACTTTCAAAAACAGCATTGTGCCCTTATTTAATCTGGCTATTATAATGCGAAATGCGTCGGGCCAAGCCTGTGACCTCCGCAAATGAAAAAACCTGCACTTGCCTCCAAATTGTTATGTCAATATGTAGATAGAGAGACACAAAAATCAGGACTATTTTTCCTCAAATGCTGTAACCCCACTCTTGTGGTCCTGTTAATAGCCAGGTTTTAGAGCTTAAATATTCTTTGTGACCCGTTAAAAATACTAGATAATAGTAGAGAAAATGACTGAGGGTCCAGTATATAAGTTTTTGTTCAGATAAATAAGTGGTAAATATCCTGTCGCCAGCCTTTGTAAAGCCACAGTTTACCTCAGCTGAGGTAAATGAATAAACTTTCTTGAATTAAAGTCTTATACTTGCGTCCAATATGACCAGCCGTATTCAGGAGTGGGTCAAAACACTGGTTATTAATAAAATATCATCCTCTTGTATATTTAGGAGTCGCTTGTTGATGTCTTATTCAGGAGCTCCGAACTCTTGCCTCCTACATTGGCAGAGCTCAAGCCACGCCCCTCTGCTGCTGGATTTCAACCCAGGACCCCAGCGCTGCAATGTTAACTACAAAGCCACCGTGCTGCCCTTTTGTACTAATGAGACGTAGCCAGTATCATAAACATTTACATCCAGGTACCTTATAGGGGACATCTTCTATGAATGAAGTCATTCCCATCCCTTTTGTTTCCATGTAGTACAGACGCCATGATGAGATTTCACGCCCAGAGCTCGTTTCTCCAGATTTCCCTCCCCTGTATCTTCAGCAGCACTTCCTGACACAGTGCCAAATAAAAGTATCATTATACTGCCTCATAAATAAAAATATTTTTCATGCTGCTCCCCTGAATAAATATTTGCCGTCACTGTGCTTACTGCACAAAATATCCCTCCCACACACTGCCGCTCTCCATAATATCTCCCCCATACTGCCCCTCTCTGCAATACCCTCCCACACAGTACTTCTTTATTCGGTTCACTCTGAACTACGCTTACTGGTGACCAACGCTTCATTTCCTCTGCTGCTCCGGCATCAGTGGGATAAGATCAGCACCATGCTAACCTCATCACACCACGTCAGGGCCAAGGCTGATGGCTGCTTTAATCCTTGCAACACAGTGTTCAAATTTGAATAGCAGAAGGAGGGAGCTATGTCCACCGGACAACTCAGCAGGCCACAGGAAACGCTTTGGTAGGCCGTATGTTGTGCAAACATGCTTTCCGATATTAATGTGGATCATCCGTAAACCTTAGTATACCTACAGATAGATGCAAATAATTCACATCAAACACCTCCTATATGTGTTGTAGTGCAGCGTTATCCACACTGTGCAGTGATGAGGCAGTGACCCAGCAAAGTTCAGAGCAAAACCTGTTTTAATGTTCAACTCACAGAAATACATAGAGCACTATATCCTCCGGATCACAGCCGGGAAACATATCCTCCAAATTGAAGCTGATAAACATGCAAGTCCACCTCCGAGACTGGTTGCAGTGGACAACTGCACGGCCATGTACACTGTGGGTGCCAGGCCTTTCAGCTCCGCTTGCCTGTGTTGCCTCACACAGGTGGAGCTCTGCAGAGCCTTCTGCTCTGCACACTAGCAAAACCAAACTGACACTGACACTCCCAACCCTCTGCTTCAGGGGTTTTTACAAGGAACCTGTGGCCATAGGCCACATGGAAAACCCCGTCGGGAGTGAAACGGACTGCCCCACTACCATCCTGTAGTCTGTTTCAAAAATAAAAGCCCAGCAGGTTTCTTAAATCTGCCTTTGACAAATACTGTAGCTTGCCCAAGTCCAACACCTACTTTTATTCTGTATTGAAATCACAGCTATGTCTGTGACTGCAATGCACTCGAACGGCCTCAATACGCCTCAGTTCGCATCCTGGGGGTGACACATAGCGACCCTCGCATGTGACACCGGTCACTGCCTCACATACCCCCTGTTCAAACCTGTTGGGTTAAACACTTGTCACCCCACATGGGGCGCATGACAGGGCATCTGCATATCCCTGTGACTTCCCCGCCCGATGTTCTACTGAGAAACCAAAGTTTTGTATGGACTGGAACCATTGGTTGACGTGAGCATTCCTCCCCTTTGTGTTTTTCCTCCACACTTTGTTACGTGACCAACCACCTCCCCGTTCTCCGTTGCATAAGACAAGCCCACTTTCCTGACTACAGTAGATTCGGGACAGTTTTGGGTGGTCTCAACCTTGTTTATTTGGGGTTCGATAGCCCATAACCTAAGTACCTGCCTTCTGGCTCTCGGTACTGTTTACTCTGTACTCTTACCCATGCCTCGGTGACTATGTCACGCTGAATCACGGAGGTCCGCCCCGGAAACTCCGTGCATACATCCGTATTACATTGCACCCGAACCCGAGCCTCCCATCGCTGCTGATTAGCAAGAGCTCTATTCATTTTAATCTGACCCCCGGCTACATCTTTGGCCGGTGCCAGAGGGTTCCCTGTTATGGTTCTCAATGGCGAGAGAACATAGCCCAGCATATATGAGAACTAGCTCTTGGAAGATGGAAACTATACTGACCATGAACTAAACCTGCCGCACAACTAGAAGTGGCCGGGTAGCATGCCTACGTTTTTTTATCCCTAGATGCCCAGCGCCAGCCGGAGAACTACCTAATCCTAGCAGAGGAAAAGACAGTCCTGGCTCACCTCTAGAGAAATTTTCCCAAAAGGCAGACAGAGGCCCCCACATATATTGGCGGTGATTTTAGATGAAATGACAAACGTAGTATGAAAATAGGTTTAGCAAAAATCGAGGTCCGCTTACTAGATAGCAAGAAGACAGAAAGGGCACTTTCATGGTCAGCAGAAAACCCTATCAAAACACCATCCAGAAATTACTTTAAGACTCTAGCATTAACTCATAACACCAGAGTGGCAATTTCCGCTCACAAGAGCTTTCCAGACACAGTAACGAAACAGCAGCTGTGAACAGGAACAAAATGCAAAAACACACAAGGACAAAAGTCCAACTTAGCTGGGAGTAGTCTAGTAGCAGGAACATGCACAGAAAGGCTTCTGATTAAATTGTTGACCGGCATGAAACTGACAGAGGAGCAAGGTTATATAGCGACTCCCACATCCTGATAGGAGTAGGTGAACAGAGGGGATGATGCACACAAGTACAATTCCACAAGTGGCCACCGGGGGAGCCCAGAATCCAATTTCACAACAGTACCCCCCCCTCAAGGAGGGGGCACCGAACCCTCACCAGAACCACCAGGGCGATCAGGATGAGCCCTATGAAAGGCACGGACAAGATCGGAGGCATGAACATCAGAGGCAGTGACCCAAGAATTATCCTCCTGACCGTATCCCTTCCATTTGACCAGATACTGGAGTTTCCGTCTGGAAACACGAGAGTCCAAGATCTTTTCCACAACGTACTCCAACTCACCCTCAACCAACACCGGAGCAGGAGGCTCAACGGAAGGCACAGCCGGTACCTCATACCTGCGCAACAATGACCGATGAAAAACATTATGAATCGAAAAGGATGCAGGGAGGTCCAAACGGAAGGACACAGGGTTAAGAATCTCCAATATCTTGTACGGGCCGATGAACCGAGGCTTAAACTTAGGAGAAGAAACCCTCATAGGGACAAAACGAGAAGACAACCACACCAAGTCCCCAACACAAAGCCGAGGACCAACACGACGACGGCGGTTGGCAAAAAGCTGAGTCTTCTCCTGGGATAACTTCAAATTGTCCACCACCTGCCCCCAAATCTGATGCAACCTCTCCACCACAGCATCCACTCCAGGACAATCCGAAGATTCCACTTGACCGGAGGAAAATCGAGGATGAAACCCCGAATTACAGAAAAACGGGGACACCAAGGTGGCAGAGCTGGCCCGTTTATTGAGGGCGAACTCCGCCAAAGGCAAAAAAGCAACCCAATCATCCTGATCCGCAGACACAAAACACCTCAAATATGTCTCCAAGGTCTGATTAGTCCGCTCGGTCTGGCCATTAGTCTGAGGATGGAAAGCAGACGAAAAAGAGAAATCTATGCCCATCCTAGCACAGAATGCCCGCCAAAATCTAGACACGAATTGGGTCCCTCTGTCAGAAACGATATTCTCCGGAATACCATGCAAACGAACAACATTTTGAAAAAACAGAGGAACCAACTCGGAAGAAGAAGGCAACTTAGGCAAGGGAACCAGATGGACCATTTTAGAGAAACGGTCACACACCACCCAGATGACAGACATCTTATGAGAAACAGGCAGATCCGAAATAAAATCCATCGAGATGTGCGTCCAAGGCCTCTTCGGGATAGGCAAGGGTAACAACAATCCACTAGCCCGAGAACAACAAGGCTTGGCCCGAGCATAAACGTCACAAGACTGCACAAAGCCTCGCACATCTCGTGACAGGGAAGGCCACCAGAAGGACCTTGCCACCAAATCCCTGGTACCAAAGATTCCAGGATGACCTGCCAACGCAGAAGAATGAACCTCAGAGATGACTCTACTGGTCCAATCATCAGGAACAAACAGTCTACCAGGTGGGCAACGATCAGGTCTATCCGCCTGAAACTCCTGCAAGACCCGCCGCAGGTCTGGAGAAACGGCAGACAATATCACTCCATCTTTAAGGATACCTGTGGGCTCAGAATTACCAGGGGAGTCAGGCTCAAAACTCCTAGAAAGGGCATCCGCCTTAACATTCTTAGAACCCGGTAGGTAAGACACCACAAAATTAAACCGAGAGAAAAACAACGACCAGCGCGCCTGTCTAGGATTCAGGCGCCTGGCAGACTCAAGGTAAATTAAATTTTTGTGGTCAGTCAATACCACCACCTGATGTCTGGCCCCCTCAAGCCAGTGACGCCACTCCTCAAAAGCCCACTTCATGGCCAAAAGCTCCCGATTCCCAATATCATAATTCCGCTCGGCGGGCGAAAATTTACGGGAAAAAAAAGCACAAGGTCTCATCACGGAGCAGTCGGAACTTCTCTGCGACAACACCGCCCCAGCTCCGATTTCAGAAGCGTCGACCTCAACCTGAAAAGGAAGAGCAACATCAGGCTGACGCAACACTGGGGCGGAAGAAAAGCGGCGCTTGAGCTCCCGAAAGGCCTCCACAGCATCAGGGGACCAATCAGCAACATCAGCACCCTTCTTAGTCAAATCAGTCAATGGTTTTACAACATCAGAAAAACCAGCAATAAATCGACGATAAAAGTTAGCAAAGCCCAAAAATTTCTGAAGACTCTTAAGAGAAGAGGGTTGCGTCCAATCACCAATAGCCTGAACCTTGACAGGATCCATCTCGATGGAAGAGGGGGAAAAAATGTATCCCAAGAAGGAAATCTTTTGAACCCCAAAAACACACTTAGAACCCTTCACACACAAGGCATTAGACCGCAAAACCTGAAAAACCCTCCTGACCTGCTGGACATGAGAGTCCCAGTCATCCGAAAAAATCAGAATATCATCCAGATACACAATCATAAATTTGTCCAAATAATCGCGGAAAATGTCATGCATAAAGGACTGGAAGACTGAAGGGGCATTAGAAAGACCAAAAGGCATCACCAAATACTCAAAATGGCCCTCGGGCGTATTAAATGCGGTTTTCCACTCATCCCCCTGCTTGATTCGCACCAAATTATACGCCCCACGGAGATCAATCTTAGAGAACCACTTGGCCCCCTTTATACGAGCAAACAAATCAGTAAGCAGTGGTAACGGATATTGATATTTAACCGTGATTTTATTCAAAAGTCGATAATCAATACACGGCCTCAAAGAGCCGTCTTTCTTAGACACAAAGAAAAAACCGGCTCCTAAGGGAGATGACGAAGGACGAATATGTCCCTTTTCCAAGGACTCCTTTATATATTTCGCATAGCCGCGTGTTCAGGCACAGACAGATTAAATAAACGACCCTTAGGGTATTTACTACCCGGGATCAAGTCTATGGCACAATCGCACTCCCGGTGCGGAGGTAGTGAACCAACCTTGGGTTCTTCAAAAACGTCACGAAAGTCAGACAAGAATTCAGGAATCTCAGAGGGAATAGATGATGAAATGGAAACCAAAGGTACGTCCCCATGAGTTCCTTTACATCCCCAGCTTAACACAGACATAGCTCTCCAGTCGAGGACTGGGTTATGAGATTGCAGCCATGGCAATCCCAGCACCAAAACATCATGTAGATTATACAGCACCAGAAAGCGAATAACCTCCTGGTGATCCGGATTAACACGCATAGTCACTTGTGTCCAGTATTGTGGTTTATTACTAGCCAATGGGGTGGAGTCAATCCCTTTCAGAGGTATCGGAGCCTCCAATGGCTCCAAATCATACCCACAGCGTTTGGCAAAGGACCAATCCATAAGACTCAAAGCAGCGCCAGAGTCGACATAGGCGTCCGCGGTAATAGATGACAAAGAACAAATCAGGGTCACAGATAGAATAAACTTAGACTGTAAAGTGCTAATTGAAACAGACTTGTCAGGCTTCTTAGTACGCTTAAAGCATGCTGATATAACATGAGTTGAATCACCACAATAGAAGCACAACCCATTTTTTCGTCTAAAATTCTGCCGCTCGCTTCTGGACAGAATTCTATCACATTGCATATTTTCTGGCGTTTTCTCAGTAGACACCGCCAAATGGTGCACAGGTTTGCGCTCCCGCAGACGCCTATCGATCTGAATAGCCATCGTCATGGACTCATTCAGACTCGCAGGCACAGGGAACCCCACCATAACATCCTTAATGGCATCAGAGAGACCTTCTCTGAAAATCGCCGCCAGGGCGCACTCATTCCACTGAGTAAGCACAGACCATTTGCGGAATTTTTGGCAGTATATCCTGACCTGCTGTGCAGGGTCTCCGGCAGAGCGAGACTTCAGGGACAAAAACAATTTGCAATTATTTTTAAAATTTTGAAAGTGAGATCTATTCCCCGAGAAGAATTCAGGCAAAGGAATTCTAGGCTCAGACATAGGTGCATGAACAACAAAATCTTGCAAATTTTGTACCTTTGTGGCGAGATTATTCAAACCTGTAGCTACACTCTGAAGATCCATTTGAAACAGGTGAACACAGAGCCATTCAAGGATAAGAAGGAGAGAGAGAGAGGAAGGCTGCAATATAGGCAGACTTGCAAGTGATTCAATTGAAAGCACACTCAGAACTGAAGGAAAAAAAAAAAAAAAAAAAATTTTCAGCAGACTTCTTTTTTCTCTCCTGTCTCTGCCAATTAATTTAACCCTTTGTGGGCCGGTCAAACTGTTATGGTTCTCAATGGCGAGAGAACATAGCCCAGCATATATGAGAACTAGCTCTTGGAAGATGGAAACTATACTGACCATGAACTAAACCTGCCGCACAACTAGAAGTGGCCGGGTAGCATGCCTACGTTTTTTTATCCCTAGATGCCCAGCGCCAGCCGGAGAACTACCTAATCCTAGCAGAGGAAAAGACAGTCCTGGCTCACCTCTAGAGAAATTTTCCCAAAAGGCAGACAGAGGCCCCCACATATATTGGCGGTGATTTTAGATGAAATGACAAACGTAGTATGAAAATAGGTTTAGCAAAAATCGAGGTCCGCTTACTAGATAGCAAGAAGACAGAAAGGGCACTTTCATGGTCAGCAGAAAACCCTATCAAAACACCATCCAGAAATTACTTTAAGACTCTAGCATTAACTCATAACACCAGAGTGGCAATTTCCGCTCACAAGAGCTTTCCAGACACAGTAACGAAACAGCAGCTGTGAACAGGAACAAAATGCAAAAACACACAAGGACAAAAGTCCAACTTAGCTGGGAGTAGTCTAGTAGCAGGAACATGCACAGAAAGGCTTCTGATTAAATTGTTGACCGGCATGAAACTGACAGAGGAGCAAGGTTATATAGCGACTCCCACATCCTGATAGGAGTAGGTGAACAGAGGGGATGATGCACACAAGTACAATTCCACAAGTGGCCACCGGGGGAGCCCAGAATCCAATTTCACAACAGTTCCCCATGGGTACGACCATAGTCACCTCCATGACCACACCTTCCTGATTCCTCCAGGCTTTCTTTTTCTACGTGTGTCTCTGCGTGGGCCCTGGAACTGAGCTGTCCTGCACTTACCAGGGGACATTTCCAGCTCAAAGTTTGGTGGGGTCCCCTCGACCACTTCTGCCAAAACCTCTTGGGGAACCTATTGGGGTTACACTCTGTCCCTAGGTTGGCGACCCCTTTGGCAGGTATCCCTGACTCGAGATCTTCGGGTTCTGAGCCCGGAGCACCATTTACCTTGGGAGGGTTAACCCTGGTCTCCCACAGGAGCCAGAACAAGGGCAAGTCTCTTCCCAACACAGTCCCACATGGAAGAGACTTCACCACTCCCACCACATGTTTGATGTCTCCACAGTGTGGAAAAATAACCTCCGCAGTTGGGTACTCCCGGAGTTCCCCATGGATACCTATCACCTCCACTTTCTGTCCTTTGGTGTTGTCCCCGGCAACAAGGGACCCATGGACCAAAGTCACTAAGCTCCCCGAGACCAGGAGAGCCTCTATTTGGTACCCGTTCACGAGTATCTGGCACAGCTGGGGTTCGCTGTCGTCAGTGCCTGTAGTGGCAGTACAGACTGGCTTGGCATACATAGACACACAGAGAGTAAACCCCCAGTTCATGGGCTCAGATATCAGGGGGCAGTTGGCAGCTTCATGTCCGGGCCCTCGACACCGCCAACACTTAATCGCTGCGGCACGACTATACCTTGGAGCCGCTTTAGGGGAAATGGGACTTTTGTAACCCTCACTTCGGGTTACCCCCTCATCACGGGCTCGATCTTGGTTAGCCCCAACAATGGATTATGGACTTTTGCCATGCTCCTGTAGAAAGTCCTGAGTGGCTGTATACCGCTCAATCAATCCTACCAGCTGGTCCGGAGTGCCTGGGTCCCCTTGCCCCACCCAACACTTTATGGCTGCTGGCAGCGCCCTCACCAGCCAGTCAACCACCACCCTCTCTATTATCTGGAGCGGGGTTAAGGTCTCAGGCTGGAGCCATTCCTTTACCAACTGCAATAAGTCATATGCCTGAGACATGGCGGGACAAGACTCTGCAAAGGAGCACTGGTATACCCGCTGATCGCCCCTCACCTTAGGGGTCTCCTCTTTATACCGCTGATCGCCACTCACCTTAGGGGTCTCCTCTTGCAGAGCCACAATCTGCTGCAAAATCAGCTCTCACATTTTCTGCTGCTGGCACAGTAGCTCCTGCTGCCGCTGCAACTGCAGCGCCTCTTGCTGCTGCCGCTGAAACTGCTCCTGTTGTCGTTGCTGAGTGAGGACCAACTGCTTCCAAAGCTCCTCCATTTCTCCAGTAGGCTTGAGAAGTAACGTTGCAGGCTTGCTCCCTGACATGCAGCATGCTTTGGGGTATGCCTCAGTTCACACTGCCTGCATTCTCTCCACCATATGTAGTGCAGTGATATCCACACTGTGCAGTGATGAGGCAGTGACCAGGCCCTGACTGCTAATCTGCCCTTCCGGAAACTTGCCCATGGGCCGCAGTGTAGCACTGTTTCGGGGGCCGCCAGCCCGTTTTTACGGCTGCTGGCCCCTTTAATTTGCCAGGTGTGTACTTTGGCATAATCGGGGGCAGGGGGGCTGGAGCCAGGAATTCACTAACTCTGTTGTGTCAGTGCGTTTTGTGGGCAGAAAGCGCATGCTCTGCTGTCCTGCCCGTGGCTCTGGTGACGCTGCAGCTGCGGCCCTGGTGACGCTGCAGCCGTCGCCCTGGTGATGCTGCAGCCGCCGCCCAGCCGGAGCAGCGGTGAACGAGGCTGTCTTTTTTTTTACTAAATCAAACTGTGCTATGTAGTGTACTGTATGGGGGATGACAGGTAGTGCCAGCATACTATATGGGGGGCTACATATGGGGCCAGCGTACTATATGGAGGACTACAAGTAAGGCCAGTGTACTATATGGGGGATGACACAGGTGGGACCAGTGTACTATATGGGGGATGACAGGTGGAGCCAGTATCATACCTCCCAACCATCCCGGATCCAGCGGGACTGTCCCAATTTTGACAGTCAGCCCCGCGATCCCGGGCGGGACATTAGTTGTCCCGCACTGTTTGGGAGGTGTGTATATCACCCAGCAGGGCCGTATCACGTGCCTAGGGCGGGGACAATGCAGGGGGCGGCACCTGAACAAGGTTTGTTGTTGTTTTTTTTTTTTTTTTAATAAATGCTGGGTCACCTCCCGACCGACCCCGACCGCCCGCCCGCCCGGCCGCCTCCCACCCACCCTCCTTGAAGACGATACTCACCCTGCTCCAGCGATGCCTGGTCTTGGCTTCTGCAGCACTCCTGAATGAGTGGTCACGTTGTACCGCTCATTAAGGTCATGAATATGCGCATATTCATGACCTTAATGAGCGGTATCACATGACCGCTCACGCAGGAAGAAGGTGCTGCGCCGGGAGTCGGGACAGAGCGAGAGGGATGTCGGCGTGGCCGCGCGTTGAGGAACAGGTAAGTATGAGGGACGGAGGGATGGGGGGACAGGGTAGGGGGGATGAAGGAGGACGGTAAGCCATGCCATTCAAGATGGGAGCGGGGGGTGGGGTGGGGTGGAGAGATGAGCCATGCATACAGGAGGAGGAAATATGAGCCATGCATACAGGGGGGGAATATGAGCCATGCATACAGGGGGAGGGGGAATATGAGCCATGCATACAGGGGGGGGAAATATGAGCCATGCATACAGGGGGGGGGATATGAGCCATGCATACAGGAGGGGGAAATATGAGCCATGCATACAGGAGGGGGGGAGTATGAGCCATGCATACAGGGGGGGAATATGAGCCATGCATACAGGAGGGGAAAATATGAGCCATGCATACGGGGGGGAATGTGAGCCATGCATAAAGGAGGGGGAAATATGAGCCATGCATACAGGGGGAGGGGGAATATGAGCCATGCATACAGGGGGGAATATGAGCCATACATACAGGAGGGGGGGTCATTATACAGTATTAAGCATCATGTGGCATCATTATACAGTATGGAGAACTGTGTGGCCATTGGGCAGCACGGTGGCGCAGTGGTTAGCACTGCAGCCTTGCAGCGCTGGAGTCCTGGGTTCTAATCCCACCCAGGACAACATCTGCAAAGAGTTTGTATGTTCTCTCCGTGTTTGCGTGGGTTTCCTCTGGGTACTCTGGTTTCCTCCCACATTTTAAAGACATACTGATAGGGAATTTAGATTGTGAGCCCCATCGGGGACAGCGATGATAATGAGTGCAAACTGTAAAGCGCTGCGGAATATGTTAGCGCAATATAAAAATAAAGATTATTATTATTACAGTATGGAGCATCATGTGTGGCCATTATACAGTATGGAGCATCATGTGTGGCCGTTATACAGTATGGAGCATCATGTGTGGCCGTTATACAGTATTGAGCATCATGTGGGATCATTATACAGTATGGAGAACTGTGTGTGGCCGTTATACAGTATGGAGCACTATGTGTGGCCATTATACAGTATGGAGCACTATGTGTGGCCATTATACGGTATGGAGCACTCTGTGGCCATTATACATTATGGAGCATCATGTGTGGCCATTATACACTATGGAGCATCATGTGTGGCCATTATACAGTATTGAGCATCATGTGTGGCCATTATACAGTATGGAGAACTGTGTGTGGCCATTATACAGTATGGAGCATCATGTGTGGCCATTATACAGTATGGAGCATCATGTGTGGCCATTATACAGTATGGAGCATCATGTGTGGCCATTATACAGTATGGAGCATCATTTGGGGCCATTATACAGTATGGAGCATCATGTGTGGCCATTATACAGTATGGAGCATAATGTGGCCATTATACAGTATGGAGCATTATGTGTGGCCATTATACAGTATGGAGCATCATGTGTGGCCATTATACAGTACGCAGCATCATGTGTGGGCATTATACAGTATGGAGCATCATGTGTGGCCATTATACAGTATGGAGCATCATTTGGGGCCATTATACAGTATGGAGCATCATGTGTGGCCATTATACAGTATGGAGCATAATGTGGCCATTATACAGTATGGAGCATTATGTGTGGCCATTATACAGTATGGGGCACTGTGTGGCCATTATACAGTATTGAGCATCATGTGTGGCCATTATATAGTATGGAGAACTGTGTGTGACCATTATACAGTATGGAGCATCATTTGGAGCCATTATACAGTATGGAGCATCATGTGTGGCCATTATACAGTACGCAGCATCATGTGTGGCCATTATACAGTACGAAGCATCATGTGGGGCTATTATACAGTATGGAGCATAATGTGGCCAATGGCCATTATACAGTATGGAGCGTCATGTGTGGCCATTATACAGTATGTAGCATCATGTGGCCATTATACAGTATGGGGCATCATGTGTGGCCATTATAAAGTATGCAGCATCATGTGGGCCCATTATACTGTATGGAGCATCACGTGGGGCCAGTACACTGTACGCAGCATCATTTGGGGCCATTATACAGTATGGAGCGTCATGTGTGGCCATTATACAGTATGGAGCGTCATGTGTGGCCATTATACAGTATGGAGCGTCATGTGTGGCCATTATACAGTATGGAGCGTCATGTGTGGCCATTATACAGTATGGAGCGTCATGTGTGGCCATATTTTTTTTTTGTTTATAATTATTATTTACGAAACATTGTGATCAGAAGTGCTAAATGGGTGTGGTTGGGGTGTGACTAGTTGTGAAATGGGTGTGGTCAGAGGTGTGGCCTTAAATTTGCTGCGGCGCGCTGCGCGCCCCGCTCACTTTCTCCCTTATTCCCTTCCTCGAAAGTTGGGAGGTATGCCAGTATACTGTATGGGGGACTACATGTGGGGCCAGCGTACTATATGGGGGATGACACAAGTGGGGCCAGTGTACTATATGGGGGATGACACAGGTGGGGCCAGCGTACTATATGGGGGACTACATGTGGGGCCAACCGTCTGGTTCAGGGTTTTTTAAAAGGAACCTGTGGCTGTACATGGAAAACCCCACTGGAAAGGAAACAGACTGCCCCACTACCATCCTGTAGTCCAGTTCAAAAATATAAACCATGCAGGTTTCTTAAATCTGCCTTGGGCAAATAGCTTGCCCAAGACCAACACTCACTTTTATTCTGCATTGCAATCACAGCTATGCCTGTGCACATCCTGGAAGGGACACATAGCGACCCTTGTATGTGACAGTGGTCACTGCCTCACAGTTTATAAATAACATGAGCCCTTAATATCCAAAAGTGCACGATATAGATGACTTTATAGTAATTTCTTCATGCGTCTAAGAGATATTTTGAGGCACATCATTTGTTACTGCTGAATCGGTTTGACCTTTGCAGGACATTTTATCACGTTATCTGTTGCCCTTTATCTGTTTCCTTTAGCTCCTATCTGTGATGCCAGTTGGGCCCTTCCATTAAACCCTAAGTGACAATTTTTAAGTGACAATTTTTGTATCCACGATTGAGTACATTATAATCTTGTGGCTCAGTGTGATATCTACCTGACAGGCTGTCAGTCTATTAATGTATTAAAGTAATTACTGTACTTTGACATACTACATAGTTTTGGAACACTCAGGGCTTGCTAGGGTCAGCTTTCACTTAGCGGGGGCGCCACGTGTGTACTTACCTTAGGGTGCCAACTTCCATGGTTTAGGTAAGGCTGAGATCAGGGTGTCATGAGTGTTGTGAAGTTGGATTCTGGGCTCCCCCGGTGGCCACTTGTGGAATTGTACTTGTGTGCATCATCCCCTCTGTTCACCTGCTCCTATCAGGATGTGGGAGTCGCTATATAACCTTGCTCCTCTGTCAGTTTCATGCCGGTCAACAATGTAATCAGAAGCCTTTCTGTGCATGTTCCTGCTACTAGACAACTCCCAGCTAAGTTGGACTTTTGTCCTTGTGTGTTTTTGCATTTTGTTCCTGTTCACAGCTGCTGTTTCGTTACTGTGTCTGGAAAGCTCTTGTGAGCGGAAATTGCCACTCTGGTGTTATGAGTTAATGCTAGAGTCTTAAAGTAATTTCTGGATGGTGTTTTGATAGGGTTTTCTGCTGACCATGAAAGTGCCCTTTCTGTCTTCTTGCTATCTAGTAAGCGGACCTCGATTTTTGCTAAACCTATTTTCATACTACGTTTGTCATTTCATCTAAAATCACCGCCAATATATGTGGGGGCCTCTGTCTGCCTTTGGGAAAATTTCTCTAGAGGTGAGCCAGGACTGTCTTTTCCTCTGCTAGGATTAGGTAGTTCTCCGGCTGGCGCTGGGCATCTAGGGATAAAAAAACGTAGGCATGCTACCCGGCCACTTCTAGTTGTGCGGCAGGTTTAGTTCATGGTCAGTATAGTTTCCATCTTCCAAGAGCTAGTTCTCATATATGCTGGGCTATGTTCTCTCGCCATTGAGAATCATGACACATGAGTGTGTGATGTCCTACTGGGAGATCTGGGGGTAGAAGATCACTACATATTCTGAATCGCGGATCTTCCATTTAGGCCGGTGTCTCACTTGCAGCTGCAATGCGAGAAACTGGCTCGAGTCTCTCACCTCAATACCTGGCACTGCCGCTGGCACTCGGGACCGGAGTGTGCGGCTGCATGTATTTCTATGCAGCTGAACGCTCCGGTCCGAACTACCAGTGGCAGTGCCGGGTATTCAGGAAGGAGACTCGCCCGAGTTTCTTGCAGTTGCAAGTAGGACACCGGCCTTAGTCTGTGTGTTTGTGTCCTATATTAAATTAAATGAAATGGATTTGGTTTCTTTTGCTACTGAAGAGCTTAACGACCCTTTCTATGCTGGTCAGAAACTTGCAGCTCAATTTTCAGCTCCATCTGATCTGGTCATTACTTCTCCCTATAAAACCTGGCCAGACCTTCTCTTCCTTGCCAGTGAAAGATTGGCTTCCTTGCTCCCTGGAGACATTGTGCTGAATAGGAGACCATTGTTGCTACTGGAGATTTTTGTGTACTGTTTTAGGTGTATACTTTCCTTATTGTACTATTCCCATTTGATTGGTACATTCTTATCTTTCCCTATATACCACTTTAGCTTTGGTGAGTGTTTGTATGTTTGTTGCTTTCTGTTACCCTTATTTTGTCTTTGTGTTTTGTTTCCCTTATATTCCTGTCCCAGGGACAGATTAGGGTTTAACATGAGCAAAGTAAGATCTGAGACTCGGGCCTCTCTACCTTCAAGAGTACCCCCAGGACAGTTATAGTTAGGGTCCCAGTTCCAGGGACAGTTTGACAGCCTGCTTCCTTACCAAAGACCATCACAGCGTGACACAGGGTTTTATAGTGACATCATCACATCTACTTGATAAATAACCAAATACATCCTTTTTGGAGAGGGTGATTTTTAATGTCTGAACCTTATATTCAGTCTATTGTTGATTCTTCCATAAGATATTAGCTGGTTCTGGTCTTCCTCTTTATACTGGTATCATTTGGCTCCTCAAGTTTCGGACTCCTTCACCTCGGTTGTGTCTCTGAGCACTTAATACTTTGTACATGTGTGTCTTGCTCAGTGGTAGTCATTTTTCAGCCTCCCTTACCTATGTCTCCCTTACCCATATCTCTGAGCACTGAACACCTTGTACTGCTGTATCTTGCTCAGTGGTGGTCGGGTTCAGCCTTCCTTACCTCGGCCGTGTCTCTGAGCACTGACCATGTTGTACTTTTGTGTCTTGCTCAGTAGTGGTCAGGTTTCAGCCTTCCTTACTTTGGCCATGTCTCTGAGCACTGAATACCTTGTACTTCTGTGTTTTGTTCAGTGGTTGTCAGTTGCGTCCTCTCTTACCTTGGCCATGTCTCTGAGCAATGAACACCTTGTACTTCTGTGTCTTTCTCAGTGGTGGTCTCATTTTAGCCTCTGCCATGTTTTTGAACACTGAACATCTTGTACTTCTGGCCTTCAGGGAGGTTGCACTTCTGGAATATTATGACACGGGGGGATAATGGCTTCTTGGTCACTTCCCGTTTGATTTTCCTCAAAATTTTGGCAGATAATGTGTGCTATCAGGTTACCCGGTACCAAGGGCCCCTGCCCTATCCCTATCACTAGGGGCGCCCTAGCTCGCCCTATTCCCCAGGATACTTCTGAAGGTGAAGATACCGGGGCCGCCACCCTTGCCTTATCTCCTGAGTTAGCCCTCTGTCTGTTCTCTTCCCCCACCCAGGGAAGAGGGGGGCTATTGTGCACAGCAGTACACAAATCTGACAAAAAATGCAACACAAACCAGGGTAACTGAAAAATACCAGGCATACAAATATTCACTCACATATAACAAAGGAATGCAATGGGGAGTGGAGGATAGGAAAAAAAGCAAAAGTAGAGGAGGGAAGGGAAGGGAATTACCACATTTACAAAGCACACAACAGTCACAGATAACTCTTCCAAAACTCCTTCCCATGTGAACACCTCTCCTCCTAAGCCATGAAGCAAATGCTAGCTCTGACATGAATTTGAATCAGGAACCAGATTATAAAGGGGATGGGAGTGGCTAACCTAGCTCAGCTGAGAGCTCAGACTCCCAGAGCTCCCAACATGACCGACTAACCCCTGTTCTACCAAAATAAATAAACACCATTAACCACTTTCTGACATCGGACGTACTATCCCGTCGAGGTGGGGTGGGCCCGTATGACCACCGACAGGATAGTACGTCCAGCGCGATCGGCAGCGCTCATGGGGTGAGCGCGGCCGATCGCGGACGGGTGTCAGTTGATTATCACAACTGACATCCGGCACTATGTGCCAGGAGTGGTCACGGACCACCCCCGGCACATTAACCCCCGACACACTGCAATCAAACATGATCGCAGTGTTCCGGCGGTATAGGGAAGCATCGCGCAGGGAGGGGGCTCCCTGCGTGCTTCCCTGAGACCCTCGGAGCAACGCGATGTGATCGCGTTGCTTCGAGCGTCTCTTATCTCCTATCCCTTCAGGCCCCGGATCCAAAATGGCCGCGGGGCTGCATCCGGGTCCTGCAGGGACTGCTTCCGGGTCCAGAGCAGGCGCTGGTAAGCCTGCAGTGCTGTGCAAACTGTCAGATAAGCGATCTGTGATGTCCCCCCCCCGGGACAAAGTAAAAGAGTAAAAAAAAAAATTCCACGTGTAAAAAAAAAATAAAAATTCCTAAATAAAGAAAAAATATATATATTATTCCCATAAATACATTTCTTTATCTAAATAAAAAAACAAACAATAAAAGTACACATATTTAGTATCGCCGCGTCCGTAACGACCCAACCTAAAAAACTGTCCCACTAGTTAACCCCTTCAGTGAACACCGTAAGAAAAAAGAAAAAAACGAGGCAAAAAACAATGCTTTAATATCATACCGCCGAACAAAAAGTGGAATAACACGCGAACAAAAAGACGGATATAAATAACCATGGTACTGCTGAAAACGTCATCTTGTCCCGCAAAAAACGAGCCACAATAGAGCATCATAAGCAAAAAAATAAAAAGTTATAGTCCTCAGAATAAAGCGATGCCAAAATAATTATTTTTTCTATAAAATAGCTTTTATCGTATAAAAGCGCCAAAACATAAAAAAATGGTATAAATGAGATATCGCTGTAATCGTACTGACCCGAAGAATAAAACTGCTTTATCAATTTTACCAAACGTGGAACGGTATAAACGCCTCCCCCAAAAGAAATTCATGAATAGCTAGTTTTTTGTCATTCTGCCTCACAAAAATCGGAATAAAAAGCGATCAAAAACTGTCACATGTCCGAAAATGTTACCAATAAAAACATCAACTTGTCCCGCAAAAAACAAGACCTCACATGACTCTGTGGACAAAAATATGGAAAAATTATAGGTCTCAAAATGTGGAGACGCAAAAACTTTTTTGCTATAAAAAGCGTCTTTTAGTGTGACAGCTGCCAATCATAAAAATCCGCTAGAAAAAATGCTATAAAAGTAAATCAAACCCCCCTTCATCACCCCTTAGTTAGGGAAAAATAATAAAATTAAAAAAATGTATTTATTTCCATTTTCCCATTAGGGTTAGGGCTAGGGTTAGGGTTAGGGCTAGGGTTAGGGCTAGGGTTAGGGTTAGGGCTAAGGTTAGGGCTAGGGTTAGGGCTAGGGTTAGGGTTAGGGCTAGGGTTGGAGCTAAAGTTAGGGTTAGGGTTGTGTTGTGAATTCCGTTCTCGGGCTCCCTCCTGTGGTCATGAATGGTACTTTGTTGAGTTCTGTTCGTGGGCTCCCTCTGGTGGCTTTGAGTGATACTGCTGGTCTTTAGCTGGGCTCCAGCTGCCTCGTTTTCTGCTGTGCTGCTGCCTATTTAACTCCACCTAGATCTTTACTTTTTGCCAGCTGTCGTTGTATTCAGTATTGGTTCAGATCTCTCTGGGACTTCTCGTGTGACCTGTCTCCTCTTGGAGAAGCTCATGCTAGTTCATTTTTGCTCACTGCTTTTGGAAAATGTTTCTCAGTATATGTTAAGTTCAGTCCAGCTTGCTTATATGCTATTTTCTTGCTAGCTGGAAGCTCTGGGAAGCAGAGTTGCTCCCTCACATCGTGAGTCGGTGTGAGGGTCTTTATTATTCTCTGCGTGGATAATTTTGTAGTATTTTATACTGACCGCACAGTTCCCTTGCTATCTTCTTACTATTTAGTACTAGTGGGCCTCCTATGCTAAAACCTGTTTTCATTCCTATGTTTGTATTTTCCTCTGAACTCACCGTCATTATTTGTGGGGGCTGACTTTACTTTTGGGGAAATTTCTCTGAGGCAAGAGAGGCTTTTGTTTCTCTCTAGGGGTAGCTAGTTCTCAGGCTGTGAAGAGGCGTCTAGGGAGAGTTAGGTACGCTCCACGGCTGCCTATAGTGTGTGTGATAGGATCAGGGTTGCGGTCAGTAAAGTTTCCACATCCCCAGAGCTTGTCCTATATTTCTGGTTTACCTATCAGGTCATCTCAAGTGTTCCTAACCACTAGGTCCATAACAGTACAGCTGGCCCATAAAGTGTTAATGCCTCACAAAAGAGGGATAAGAGAAGTTCTGAGCTCATTTTTTTTTCTCTGCAGTGTGTTTTGCTTCTCTCCTCCCCTTAATCTCTGGGTGGTTCAGGACTCAGCTGCAGATATGAACATTCAAGATCTGTCCTCTAGTTTGGTTCATCTCACTGCAAGGGTACAAGGCATTCAGGATTATGTAGTTCAGAATCCTATGTTAGAGCCTAGAATACCAATTCCTGATTTATTTTCTGGAGATAGATCTAAGTTTCTAAATTTTAAAAACAATTGCAAATTGTTTCTTGCTCTGAAACCCCGCTCTTCTGGTGACCCTACTCAGCAAGTTAAAATTATTATTTCCTTGTTACGTGGCGACCCTCAGGATTGGGCATTTTCCCTGGCGCCAGGAGATACTGCATTGCTAAATGTAGATGCGTTTTTTCTGGCGCTTGGATTGCTTTCAGTCGACCAGACAGAAAAGACCTTGCTGGCTCTGTCTCAGGGTCAGGATGAAGCGGAGGTTTACTGCCAGAGGTTTAGGAAGTGGTCTGTGCTCACTCAATGGAATGAGTGTGCCCTGGCAGCGATTTTCAGAAAGGGTCTTTCTGAAGCCCTTAAGGATGTTATGGTGGGGTTCCCCACGCCTGCAGGTCTGAATGAATCAATGTCCTTGACCATTCAGATTGATCGGCGTTTGCGGGAGCGCAAACCTGTGCACCATCTGGCGGTGTTCTCTGAGCAGAAGCCTGAGTCTATGCAATGTGGTAGGATTCTGACCAGAATTGAACGGCAAAATCACAGACGTCAGAATGGGTTGTGTTTTTACTGTGGTGACTCCACTCATGCTATCTCCGAATGTCCTAAGCGCACTAAAAGGTTCGCTAAGTCGGTCACCATTGATACTGTACAGCCTAAATTTATTTTGTCTGTTACTTTGATTTGCTCTTTGTCATCCTACTCAGTTATGGCTTTTGTGGATTCAGGTGCTGCCCTGAATCTGATGGATTTGGATTTTGCCAGGCGCTGTGGTTTTTTCTTAGAGCCTTTGCAGTTCCCTATTCAACTAAGGGGAATTGATGCTACGCCATTGGCCAAGAATAAGCCTCAGTACTGGACTCAAGTGACCATGTGCATGACTCCTGCACATCAGGAGGATATTTGTTTTCTGGTGTTACATAATTTGCATGATGTTGTCGTCTTGGGGTTGCCATGGCTGCAGGTTCATAATCCAGTATTGGATTGGAAATTAATGTCTGTGTCTAGTTGGGGTTGTCAAGGGGTACATGGCGATGTTCCTTTGGTGTCAATTGCTGCTTCTACTCCTTCTGAAGTCCCTGAATTTTTGTCGGATTACCAGGATGTATTTGATGAGCCCAAATCCGGTGCCCTACCTCCTCATAGGGATTGTGATTGTGCTATAGATTTGATTCCTGGTAGTAAGTTCCCTAAGGGTCGACTTTTCAATCTATCTGTGCCTGAACATGCCGCTATGCGGAGTTATATAAAGGAGTCCTTGGAGAAAGGACATATTCGCCCATCCTCGTCACCATTGGGAGCAGGGTTCTTTTTTGTGGCCAAGAAGGATGGTTCTTTGAGACCCTGTATTGATTATCGCCTTCTTATTAAAATCACGGTCAAATTTCAGTACCCTTTGCCTCTGCTGTCCGATCTGTTTGCTCGGATTAAGGGGGCTAGTTGGTTCACCAAGATAGATCTTCGAGGAGCGTATAATCTTGTGCGTATAAAACAGGGCGATGAATGGAAAACAGCATTTAATACGCCCGAAGGCCATTTTGAGTACTTGGTGATGCCATTTGGGCTTTCTAATGCCCCTTCTGTGTTTCAGTCCTTTATGCACGACATCTTCCGAGAGTATCTGGATAGATTCTTGATTGTATATCTGGATGATATTTTGGTCTTTTCTGATGATTGGGAATCTCATGTGAAGCAGGTCAGGATGGTATTTCAGGTCCTGCGTGCTAATGCCTTGTTTGTGAAGGGCTCTAAATGTCTCTTCGGTGTTCAGAAGGTTTCCTTTTTGGGCTTTATTTTTTCCCCTTCTACTATCGAGATGGATCCAGTTAAAGTCCAGGCCATTTATGATTGGACTCAACCTACATCTGTGAAGAGTCTTCAGAAGTTCCTGGGCTTTGCTAATTTTTACCGTCGCTTCATCACTAATTTTTCTAGTGTGGTTAAGCCTTTGACTGATCTGACCAAAAAGGGTGCTGATGTGACTAATTGGTCTCCTGCGGCCGTTGAGGCCTTTCAGGAGCTGAAACGTCGGTTTTCTTCGGCTCCTGTCTTGCGTCAGCCGGATGTTTCTCTCCCTTTTCAGGTCGAGGTTGATGCTTCTGAGATTGGAGCAGGGGCTGTCTTGTCTCAGAGAAGCTCTGATGGCTCTATGATGAAGCCATGTGCTTTCTTTTCAAGAAAATTTTCGCCTGCCGAGCGTAATTATGATGTTGGTAATCGGGAGTTGTTGGCAATGAAGTGGGCATTTGAAGAGTGGCGACATTGGCTTGAGGGAGCCAAGCATCGTGTGGTGGTCTTGACGGATCACAAGAATTTGATTTATCTCGAGTCAGCCAAGCGGCTGAATCCTAGACAGGCTCGATGGTCGCTGTTTTTCTCCCGTTTCGATTTCGTGGTTTCGTACCTCCCGGGCTCTAAGAATGTGAAGGCTGATGCCCTTTCTAGGAGTTTTGTGCCTGACTCTCCGGGAGTTCCTGAACCGGCTGGTATCCTCAGAGAGGGGGTGATTTTGTCTGCCATCTCCCCTGATTTGCGGCGGGTGCTGCAGGAGTTTCAGGTCGATAGACCTGACCGTTGTTCACCGGAGAGACTGTTTGTCCCTGATAGATGGACCAGTAGAGTTATTTCTGAGGTTCATTGTTCAGTGTTGGCGGGTCATCCTGGGATTTTTGGTACCAGAGATTTGGTGGCTAGGTCCTTTTGGTGGCCTTCCTTGTCGCGGGATGTGCGTTCTTTTGTGCAGTCCTTTGGGATTTGTGCTCGGGCCAAGCCTTGCTGTTCTCGTGCCAGTGGTTTGCTTTTGCCTTTGCCTGTCCCAAAGAGGCCCTGGATGCATATTTCCATGGATTTTATTTCGGATCTTCCGGTCTCTCAGAGGATATCTGTCATCTGGGTGGTTTGTGATCGTTTTTCTAAGATGGTCCATTTGGTGCCCTTGCCTAAATTACCTTCCTCCTCTGATATGGTTCCGCTGTTCTTTCCGAATGTGGTTCGTTTGCATGGTATTCCGGAGAACATTGTGTCTGACAGAGGGTCCCAGTTCGTGTCCAGATTTTGGGGATCTTTTTGTGCTAAGATGGGCATTGATTTGTCTTTTTCTTCGGCTTTCCATCCTCAGACAAATGGCCAAACCGAACGAACTAATCAGACCTTAGAAACTTATCTGAGATGTTTTGTTTCTGCTGACCAGGATGATTGGGTTACTTTTTTGCCATTGGCTGAGTTCGCCCTCAATAATCGGGCTAGTTCGGCTACTATGGTTTCGCCTTTTTTTTGTAATTCTGGTTTTCATCCTCGTTTTTCCTCAGGGCAGGTTGAGCCTTCTGACTGCCCTGGTGTGGATTCTGTGGTGGACAGGTTGCAGCAGATTTGGAACCACGTAGTGCACAATTTGGCGCTGTCACAGGAGAAGGCTCAGCGCTTTGCTAACCGCCATCGCTGTATGGGTCCCCGACTTCGTGTGGGGGATCTGGTTTGGTTGTCTTCTCGTTATGTTCCTATGAAGGTTTCCTCTCCTAAGTTTAAGCCTCGTTTCATCGGTCCTTATAAGATTTCTGAAATCCTCAATCCTGTGTCATTTCGTTTGGACCTCCCAGCATCTTTTGCCATCCATAATGTGTTCCATAGGTCATTGTTGCGGAGGTATGTGGTGCCTGTGGTTCCTTCTGTTGATCCTCCTGCTCCAGTGTTGGTCGAGGGAGAATTGGAGTATGTGGTGGAAAAGATCTTGGATTCTCATGTTTCGAGACAGAAGCTTCAGTACTTGGTTAAATGGAAGGGCTATGGTCAGGAGGATAATTCCTGGGTTGTTGCCTCTGATGTCCATGCTGCCGATTTGGTTCGTGCCTTTCATTTGGCTCGTCCTGATCGGCCTGGGGGCTCTGGTGAGGGTTCGGTGACCCCTCCTCAAAGGGGGGTACTGTTGTGAATTCCGTTCTCGGGCTCCCTCCTGTGGTCATGAATGGTACTTTGTTGAGTTCTGTTCGTGGGCTCCCTCTGGTGGCTTTGAGTGATACTGCTGGTCTTTAGCTGGGCTCCAGCTGCCTCGTTTTCTGCTGTGCTGCTGCCTATTTAACTCCACCTAGATCTTTACTTTTTGCCAGCTGTCGTTGTATTCAGTATTGGTTCAGATCTCTCTGGGACTTCTCGTGTGATCTGTCTCCTCTTGGAGAAGCTAAGTTCATGCTAGTTCATTTTTGCTCACTGCTTTTGGAAAATGTTTCTCAGTATATGTTAAGTTCAGTCCAGCTTGCTTATATGCTATTTTCTTGCTAGCTGGAAGCTCTGGGGAGCAGAGTTGCTCCCTCACATCGTGAGTCGGTGTGAGGGTCTTTATTATTCTCTGCGTGGATATTTTTGTAGTATTTTATACTGACCGCACAGTTCCCTTGCTATCTTCTTACTATTTAGTACTAGTGGGCCTCCTATGCCAAAACCTGTTTTTATTCCTATGTTTGTATTTTCCTCTGAACTCACCGTCATTATTTGTGGGGGCTGACTTTACTTTTGGGGAAATTTCTCTGAGGCAAGTGAGGCTTTTGTTTCTCTCTAGGGGTAGCTAGTTCTCAGGCTGTGAAGAGGCGTCTAGGGAGAGTTAGGTACGCTCCACGGCTGCCTATAGTGTGTGTGATAGGATCAGGGTTGCGGTCAGTAAAGTTTCCACGTCCCCAGAGCTTGTCCTATATTTCTGGTTTACCTATCAGGTCATCTCAAGTGTTCCTAACCACTAGGTCCATAACAGGGTTGGGGCTAAAGTTAGGGTTAGGGTTGGGGCTAAAGTTAGGATTAGGGTTGGGGCTAAAGTTAGGGTTAGGGTTTGGATTACATTTACGGTTGGGATTAGGGTTGGGATTAGAGTTAGGGGTGTGTCAGGGTTAGGGGTGTGGTTAGGGTTATCGTTGGGATTAGGGTTAGGGGTGTGTTTGGATTAGGGTTTCAGGTAGAATTGGGGAGTTTCCACTGTTCAGGCACATGAGGGGCTCTCCAAACGCAACATGGCGTCCGATCTCAATTCCAGCCAATTCTGCGTTGAAAAAGTAAAACAGTGCTCCTTCCCTTCCAAGCTCTCCCGTGCGCCCAAACAGGGGTTTACCCTAACATATGGGGTATCAGCGTACTCGGGACAAATTGGACAACAACTTTTGGGGTCCAAGTTCTCTTGTTATCCTTGGAAAAATAAAAATTTGGGGGGCTAAAAATCATTTTTGTGGGAAAAAAAGGATTTTTTATTTTCATGGCTCTGCGTTGTAAACTGTAGTGAAACACTTGGGGGTTCAAAGTTCTCACAACACATCTAGATAAGTTCCTTGGGAGGTCTAGTTTCCAATATGGGGTCACTTGTGGGGGGTTTCTACTGTTTGGGTACATCAGGGGCTCTGCAAATGCAACGTGACGCCTGCAGACCAATCCATCTCAGTCTGCATTCCAAATGGCGCTCCTTCCCTTCCGAGCTCTGCCATGCACCCAAACAGTGGTTCCCCTCCACATACGGGGTATCAGCGTACTCAGGACAAATCGGACAACAACTTTTGGGGTCCAATTTCTACTGTTACCCTTGGGAAAATACTAAACTGGGGGCTAAAAAATCATTTTTGTGAAAAAAAAATTAATTTTTATTTTCACGGCTCTGCGTTATAATCTGTAGTGAAACACTTGGGGGTTCAAAGTTCTCACAACACATCTAGATAAGTTCCTTGGGAGGTCTAGTTTCCAATATGGGGTCACTTGTGGGGGGGTTGTACTGTTTGGGTACATCAGGGGCTCTGCAAATGCAACGTGACACCTGCAGACCAATCCATCTAAGTCTGCATTCCAAATGGCGCTCCTTCCCTTCCGAGCTCTGCCATGCGCCCAAACAGTGGTTCCCCCCCACATATGGGGTATCAGCGTACTCAGGACAAATTGGACAACAACGATTGGGGTCCAATTTATCCTGTTACCCTTGTGAAAATACAAAACTGGGGGCTAAAAAATAATTTTTGTGAAAATTTTTTTTTTTTATTTTCACGGCTCTGCGTTATAAACTGTAGTGAAACACTTGGGGGTTCAAAGCTCTCAAAACACATCTAGATAAGTTCCTTAGGGGGTCTACTTTCCAAAATGGTGTCACTTGTGGGGGGGTTTTAATGTTTAGGCACATCAGGGGCTCTCCAAACGCGACATGGTGTCCCATCTCAATTCCAGTCAATTTTGCATTGAAAAGTCAAACAGCGCTCCTTCCCTTCTGAGCTCTGCTATGCGCCCAAACAGTCGTTTACCCCCACATATGGGGTATCAGCGTACTCAGGAAAAATTGCACAACAACTTTTTCTCTTACCCTTGGGAAAATAAAAAATTGGGGCGAAAAGATCATTTTTGTGAAAAAATATGATTTTTTAGTTTTACGGCTCTGCATTATAGACTTCTGTGAAGCACTTGGTGGGTCAAAGTGCTCACCACACATCTAGATAAGTTCCTTAGGGGGTCTACTTTCCAAAATGGTGTCACTTGTGGGGGGTTTCAATGTTTAGGCACATCAGGGGCTCTCCAAACGCAACATGGCGTCCCATCTCAATTCCAGTCAATTTTGCAATGAAAAGTAAAATGGCGCTCCTTTCCTTCCGAGCTCTGCCATGTGCCCAAACAGTGGTTTACCCCCACATATGGGGTATCAGCGTACTCAGGACAAATTGTACAACAACTTTTGTGGTCCATTTTCTCCTGTAACCCTTGGTAAAATAAAACAAATTGGAGCTGAAATACATTTTGTGTGAAAAAAAGTTAAATGTTCATTTTTATTTAAACATTCCAAAAATTCCTGTGAAACACCTGAAGGGTTAATAAACTTCTTGAATGTGGTTTTGAGCACCTTGAGGGGTGCAGTTTTTAGAATGGTGTCACACTTGGGTATTTTCTATCATATAGACCCCTCAAAATGACTTCAAATGAGATGGGGTCCCTAAAAAAAAAAAATGGTGTTGTAAAAATGAGAAATTTCTGGTCAATTTTAACCCTTATAACTCCCTAACAAAAAAAAATTTTGGTTACAAAATTGTGGTGATGTAAAGTAGACATGTGGGATATGTTACCTATTGAGTATTTTGCGTGACATATCTCTGTGATTTAAGGGAATAAAAAGTTGGAAAATTGTGAAATTTTCGCCAAGTTTCCATTTTTTTCACAAATAAACGCAGGTAATATCAAATAAATTTTACCACTATCATGAAGTACAATATGCCGCGAGAAAACAGTGTCAAAATCACCGGGATCCGTTGAAGCGTTCCAGAGTTATAACCTCATAAAGGGACAGTGGTCAGAATTGTAAAAATTGGCCTGGTCATTAACATGCAAACCACCCTTGGGGGTAAAGGGGTTAAAAGAAAGGAGAAGTGCTTCTTCTCAGCACAGGAGTAAGAGCAATCAGACGCTGCGGTCTTTTAACTCCTCCCTGTTGTGGAACCCCATAACAGTAAGGTTTTGACTTTTCATAATCAATTAATTCTCTTTTTTGTGCCATTTCGCCTGAGGACAATAAGCTGCCTAATAATTCTGGGCATGTTGATGGAGAGTGTTATATCCATAGGCCGCACCGTCTCTCATTACACAAATGCACATCACCTGATCTACTTCATCCAATAAGCTTTCAAGCTTATATAGCACTGGAGTTCAAAAATCTCCATAAAAACAATGATAAGCTCAAAATAGTAACTGCTTAATAATTCTGCACACAATATATGTGTTTAGGTCTAAGAGAAAAAAATTGTTCCTCACACCAATCAGTTCTCAATTTTTTTTCTTTCTTGAATTGCTTTGAAAAAATTAATTACATTACTATTGGTCGCTATGGGCAAGAAACCCATTTTTTTTGTAAGACAGTGGATGAGAGACTTTTTTTTGTTTTGGAAAGCAAAGCATGATATGGAAGAACATGAAAGCCATATAGATGGATCAGGTAATAAGTACTCAACAGTCACTTGGAGGTATAGTGGGAACTGATCTATTCAACCCCCAACATTCTTCCCGACATATGATGTACTTATGAGTCTAATGTCAGGTCCCCTTCTTTGATGCAGGCTCAGAAACTGACATTGCATCTTTCCCAGCAGATGATGGATGTGTTAAACAGCCAGCAACTGCCTCTAACAGCAGCAAAGTGAGCTTTGCTCTGCTCGCTGCTGTTGTCCACTTACATGTTGCTGTCACTCTCCGACAGGGGCATTTGAGGCACGCAGTCCAGAGATTCACATTTTTCTCTGTGCTAAACAGCCCCACGCGACAGGTTTGCATAGTGCTTATGGATTTCTATGACAGACATGGGTCTCCTGAAGACCCTTTTTCCCTGCCATGACAATACCCCTGTGAAACCTAGCCTGGGGCTTTCCTGCATAGGGGACAATGATTTTCATAGTGCTATTACAGTATACACCATAAGTGATTGGACGATTTAGTCCCTATGGGGACTAAAAAATAAAGTAGAAAAAAATTAAAACACCCCATTAAAAAATTATTTAACCCAATCTGTAAACATTGTAAAGAGAAAAAAATTGAAATGCCAGAACTGTGGCATTTTTGGCCACTGCAACACAAAAATAAAATTCAATTGGAAGCGATCAAAATGTCATAGCTACCCCTAAATAAGATTAATAAAAACATCAGCTTGCCTCGCAAAAACAGCTCTGTTCACCGAAAAATCTCTGAGAGTGGTGTTTGGTATCACTGTAATCACAATGATCAGGAGAATCATATTGATAGATCATTTTTACTGCAAAATGAACACTGTGAAAAGAAAACCCAAATAACATTTGCTTACTTGTGTTTTTTGTGCAGTTTCACTGCACTTGGAGTTTGTTTTCCATTTTCCAGTACACTGTTTATTAAAATAGTGTAATTCAAAACTGCAACTCATCCCGCAAAAAACAAGCCCTCATACATCTATGTCGACTGGAAAATAAAGAAGTTAGAAGGAGAGGAAAAAACAAGAAACAGAAAAGAAATTAGAAGGAGAACACAAAGCTCCCAATTCGAAGACCGATGTTATAAGAACCTCTTCATAAAGGAACGAAGGACATAGGAATATGGGGAAGCAGGTGTTTAACTGGAGACAAGGAGAAGCAGGGCATTTGCCCCAGGCATAGCCAGCAGGGGGCATCATCGGGTCCCCTAGTGCGGTGGTCCAAGATATCTCCCAGGGGGCATTTTGTAATCCCACAGTAGTGGGATTTGGCCGTTCTCGCTAGTAGTTCTCAAACTGACAGAGAATTTGTAAAATGCCAGTTCCCTGCTGTTCATTTTACTCTTGTCTTGCTGGTGCTAAAGCTTTGACCGCCCACACGTCTGGTGTCAGGGCGATGTCAGCAATGTGATCAGGTCATCCTGATCATGCTGCTGCTGTCATTCCTATGTAGCAGAGAAGTAGAAGTAAACATAAATGCTCCAGTGGAGAAGAAAAAACAAAGGAGCTTTATTGGTGTGGGGGGATGAAATCTTATGAAGGAACAAAAGGTTGAAGGCATAGTATAGGGAAATAGTGTGAAGAGGTGGTATATGGTGGGGGTGGAAGCATGATGGGACAGTGTTAGGCAGGAGTCATACCTAAAGTATAAAAATACGGTCCGTTTTTTACGGCCGAGATACGCAGAAAAGTTCCTGAACAGTGATCCGTATTCAATGCGAGGATGCGATTATCCGTGTGTCATCCGTATGGCATCCGTACGACGAGATTCTCTTGCCAGCTTGCAAAATGGATATGTAATGGATTCATGGGCTCAAATATTCGTGAAAACATATATACAGTCTATATACATATATATATATATATATATATATATATATATATATATATACTAGATGGTGGCCCGATTCTAATGCATCAGGTATTCTAGAATATATATGTAGTTTAATACCGTGCCAATATCGCTAATTGGTCGCGGCCGGCCGGGCGCGACCAATCAGCGAAGCGTGGTTCAAATCCCGCGCCAATTCGCGGCCGGACTACGCCAGTCACTGATTGGTCGCAGCCGGCCGTCCGTGACCAATCTGCGAAGTGGTGTTTAAATCCCACACCAATATTGCTGATTGGTTGCGGCAGGCCAGGCGTGACCAATCACCGAAGTGGTGTTTAAATCCCGCGCCAATATCGCTGATTGGTTGCGGCAGGCCGGGCGAAACCAACCAGTGAAGCGGTGTTTAAATCCCACGCCAATATCGCTGATTGGTCGCAGCCGGCTGGGCGCGACCAATCAGTGAAGCATGGTTCAAATCCCGCTCCTATTCGCTGCCGGACTGCGCCTGTTGCTGATTGGTCGCGGGCGGCTGGCGCGACCAATCAGTGGCGTGGGATTTCCGTTACAGACAAGCAGACAGAATTAGATGATTATGTAGTATAAATAAATATATATATATATATATATATATATATATATATATGTTTTAGTCTGCTGTGTGATTCCTATAAGTGTGTCCTAGAAGTGTGTAGATTAATTTAGAATTAAAACCAGAAGGATGTATACAGACTGTGCCCTGCTATCTGCCACCATCGCACTCTAACCAGCATGTCTATTCTTCCTACAGGTATGTTCATGCACCCAGCTCTCCAGCCTGCTCTCCTGCCTTGTCTGTCTATGAGGTGCACATAGTACATCACCCAACTTTCCCCACAGACTTTCCTCTGCTGCTAGCATTCTCATGGTATGTTCATGCACCCAGCTCTCCAGCCTGCTCTCCTGCCTTGTCTGTCTATGAAGTGCACATAGTACATCAACTAACTTTCCACACAGACTTTCCTCTGCTCCTAGCATTCTCATGGTATGCCTTTCAGCTAACCCCAGCTTACCCTGTGTTATTTATGACCTTGTTTACTCTGGCTTGATTTTATGCATCTGGTCCACCCTTAATTATCTGACCAAGATGAGCAGAGACCACTCCTCTCTGCTTCACACCTGAATGCACTTAGTTGTACATATATCGCATAGCACAAGTCTGCATTGACTTCAGAATTAAAACCAGAATTGAACCAGAAGGGAACTGAAGGTAACTGGACACAGTCACTGTAAGCAATGTTTCTGTTTGTTTTCACTTTCACCCCTATAATTCTTCACTTTCTGCAAACTGCCCTAATCCTACTCCTAGTAAAGAACTGTTCATCTCCTCTTCAATCCTCCCCATCCATCTCACCTCCTCCTCCTCAGAACTGTTCCTTAACATACAATCCTCTGTCTGCAAGCACAGACAGTCCCCTCATGCCCTCTCCTGCTCCCACCTGCTAACACTTTCTCTGCTCCTTTTCACTGCTGGTAATATCTCTCCAACTCCTGGTCCTCCTCACCACATCCCCACTGTCAGTTCTACCTCCCATACACGCTCTATCACAAATTTCCGTAACCTCTCTAACCTTATGCCCATTCGCCCAGCCCCCACTTCCCCAGTCCCACTAACAGGAGCTCTGTGGAACTGTAATAATTATAGGGGATAACTCAGAAGACTCTTTGCGTGGAACAAGACAACTACAGGACACAGTTTTATAAGTGGTAAAGTCTATATTATCACACGGTGATTCAAACAGGAGCAGAGAGAAACTCAAGTCCACAACACTTGGTGCAAATAATAAACACAGCTTAGCAGTCTATAGGAAACTTCAGAGGAAAATGCAATCAAGCAGATAGTCTATGAAGCACAGTTATTCTTGAGGATACTTGACACGAATAAATCCTTGTCTTAGTCCAGGCACAGATAGATATGCTTATTAGGCAGTTCAAATCATATCTTAGCTCAACCAGGGAGGCCTGGTTAATAGTCTCAGGTTATTGCAAAGCAGCCACAGCTTACATGTCCAGCAAATGCAGATGGAAGCAAACACGAACAGCAGATAAAGGAGGATTACTGGAAACTTGTGTATGCAGCAGGAACTCAGAGCAGAGTAGCAGGATCACCACACAGGTTCACAGGAGCAGGTGTATAGCCAGAGAGTAATCAGAGGTCAAGAGCTGGATGCAAGGCAGAATACTCTAGCACAGACTGAAGGCTGGGGTGGAGTTTTATAGCAGGTAGACACAGTGCACATGAGACCAAAGACGGAAAAGGGCCGTAATGCACAAAAGGTAAAAAATGTTCAGAGTCCTGACATTACTCCCTCCTTAGAAGCGGCCTCAGGATGATCCTGGACCTGGTTTCTCAGGGAATCTCTGATGAAAACGAGAAATCTTCTGTTGGGCATTGATGTTTTCCACAGGTTCCCAAGAGTCTTCCTCAGGGGGATATCCCTGCCATCTTATCAGATATTGGAGCCGATTCCTGCGAATCCTGGAATCAATAATTTCCTCCACCACGAATTGTTCTTGCCCATCAATCACCACAGGCTGCGGAGGTGGCACAACATGTCCCTGGAAGGTATTAGGAGATACAGGCTTTAATAAAGATACATGAAAAACTGGGTGTACCTTAATTGTCCTAGGCAGCTTCAGCCGGCAGGCCACAGAGCTCACAATACCGTTGATCTTGAAAGAGCCAATGAATTTCTGTCCAAGTTTTTGTGAAGGAGCATTTAACTTCAGATTCTTAGTTGCTAACCACACGGAATTTCCTACCTTGAACATGGGTGCAGGTTTACAGAATCTATCAGCCGATCTCTTAGAACGTTCTTGAGCTGTGGTCAGGGATTCCTTCAGAACCTCCAGATTCTGTCTCATCGCAGTCAGCCTTTCCTCCACTGCCGGAACCGTAGAATTAATTGGAGACCTAGGTAAAATACACGGATGATAACCCAGATTGGCAAAGAAAGGTGTAAATTTAGTGGAGGCGCTCTGAGAATTATTATATTAAAATTCGGCTAAAGGCAACAACTCCAACCAATCATCATGGAGATGGCTGACATAACATCTTAGATATTGTCTCAGTCTGACCATTTGTCTGGGGATGGTAAGCAGAAGAGAGACAGACATTAATATTGATTGCCGAGCAAAACCCCATCCAGATTCTTGAAGTGAAATGTACTCCACGGTCAGAGATGATCTCATCCGGAACCCCGTGCAACCGAAAGACATTCTGTATAACCAAGTTCACTGTATCTTTAGCTGAGGGGAGGCCGGTGCACGGAACAAAATGAGCAGCTTTAGTCAGGCGATCAACTACCACCATGATTGTATTCATGCCCCCTGATGTAGGCAGCTCCACAATAAAGTCCATTTGTATAGACCCGCAAGGGCGGGACGGAACAGGTAATGGTTGTAGAAGACCCGTAGGTGCCACATGAGGAGTCTTGTAATGGGCACATACCTCGCAAGAGAGAATATAGTCCTTGGTATCCTTCAGGCAATTTGGCCACCAGAAGAATTGGCTCAGGAACTCTTGTGTCTTCTGTACCCCCCTGTGACCAGCCAACTTGGAGTCATGTACCAACTTGAGGATCTGCAGATGGACAACCTCCGGGACATAGATACGTCGATCTCTGAACCACATGCCACCCTTAAAGACAAGATTAATATCCACAGGTGGGTTGGCCAGAAATACATCACCTTCATAGGCCTCCCTGCACTCCTTCCACGAGTCCTGATCGTGGATAACTCCGATGAAATTGGCATCTGATAGAATGGTCTTGGACGGGGCTCCAGGTACGGAATCCGCAGCGTGGATTCGGGATAAAGCATCAGCCTTCCCATTACGAGAACCTGTACGGTACGAGATAACAAAGTTAAATTGATTTAAAAATAAGTTCCAACGAGCCTGACGAGGAGAAAGACATCTAGCGGATCTAAGGAACTCTAGATTGCGATGGTCAGTTAGCACTATGATCTGTTGTGTAGCTCCTTGCAGATGATGCCTCCATTCTTTGAAAGGCGCAATAATAGCCAAATGTTTAGAATTGAGAGTCCTCAGTGGTTCTAAACATTTTTCTATCTACTGGCTAACACGGTACCAAGATATATATCTTTCCTGTAGCAATAATAGCCAGCAATTCCTTGTCTCTCACGTCGTAATTCTTCTCTGCTGAGGTTAGTCTACAGGAAAAGAAAGCACAAGGATGTAGCAGACCCTTCTCTCCAGTTCTTTGGGAGAGAATAGCCCTCAAAGCATTATCAGAAGCGTCCACCTCCACAATGAAAGGAAGTGTTGGATCTGGGTGTATCAACAGCGGTGCTGATGTGAAACAGATCTTAAGCCGATCAAAAGCTTCTTGAGCCTGTGATGACCACTTAAAGGGCTTTTCCTTCTTTGTCAAGGAAGTAATGGAACGGACAATATCAGAAAAATTTCGAATGAAGCGTCTGTAGAAATTTGCAAAACCAATAAAACTTTGGACCTCCTTAACGTTCTTGGGTACCGGCCAGTCAAGGATAGCCTGAATCTTACCAGATTCCTTGTTCAGCCCCTGGGGAGAGATGATATAACCTAAGAACTGTATCTCAGAGCAATGGAACTCGCATTTCTCCGGCTTAATATACAGATGGTTCTCTTTCAGATGTCTTAAAACAGTTTTGACATGTTCTTCATGTTCCTGTAGAGAGTCAGAAAAGATTAGTATATCGTCCAAATAGATCACTACAAACTGGTCCAACAAATCTCTGAAAATGTCATTAGCAAGGTGTTGAAATGTTGCAGAGGCGTTACAAAGTCCGAAGGGCATCACAAGAGATTCAAAGTGTCCATACCGGCATCTGAATGCTGTCTTCCACTCATCCCCTGGACGAATACGCACCAAATGATAAGCCCCACGAAGATCCAGTTTAGAGAACACCTTAGCATGGCGGACTCTTTCCAGTAATTCGGGAATCAGAGGCAAAGGGTAACGGTTTCGTACGGTTACCTTATTGAGTTCTCGATAGTCAACAAAGGGTCTCAGGGTCCCATCCTTCTTCTTTACAAAAAAGATAGGTGACCCTGCTGGTGAGGAAGAAGGACATATGAAGCCTTTGGTAAGATTTTCATCAATATACTCTTTTAAGGCTTGAAGCTCAGGTGCCGCCAAAGGGTATACGTTACCAAAAGGAATAGCTGCCCCAGGAAGCAGCTCAATGGGACAGTCATAATGCCTGTGTGGAGGAAGCTGATCTGCATTCTTCTTGTCACAGATGTCAGAGAACTCTTTATATGCAGATTTATTACTACTGAGGTAGCACTTGGAAACGTTTCAGCCTTTGTCAGGCTTTCATCAGTCACATGCTGTGCCTTTTGAAGTGTGTCACACTTCAAAAGGCACAGGATGTGACTGATGAAAGCCTGACAAAGGCTGCAACGCTTCCAAGTGCTACCTCAGTAGTAATAAATCTGCAAATCAGAGATACTGAAGTTGAGTGCGAGACTTTTTTTCAGTGTATTACATGGTTTGGGTACCTAGTCTCTGCACCAGTTGATAGCAGTGCACACGGTGTTTATTTATATAGAGAACTCTTTATAAGCTGGAGGTAAAGAAAATACCTGTACATGTGGTCCCGTAGCCGTGGACTCAGGGACTGCTTCTGTTAACGCTGAGTTGCTCCTTGTTGGGAAGATAATCTCCTTGGTCTCCCAGTTGATAATTGGGTTCTGAGAACGCAACCAAGGAATGCCTAAAATCACAGGAAAATGAGGAGAAGAAATTAGCAAGAAAGGAAGTTGCTCCTGATGATTAGGCTCCAACAAAATTTCAAGGGGTACGGTCTCCTGATCCACAGGCCCAGAGATTAAAGGTGACCCATCCACTGTTTCCATGGTAATTGGAGAGGCTCTTTGCTGAATTTTAATACCATGCTCCTTGGCAAATGCGATATCCATGAAATTGCCACCTGCACCAGAGTCAATCATAGCTGAACTGGAAATCCACTGTCCTGAACACAGGATCTTAATAGGGAGAGAACAGTGAGAGTTCTTTTCCTTCAGCTCCTTGGGGGGTGAAGTCATAGAAAGTGAATGGAATACAGCGTTTAAAGGCAGGCTACATTCAGAGATGTCAGATTCATCATCACAGTTGTCATACTCCCCTATTGCTGCTAGCACCTTGTTAGGCCGTCTAGGATACTTAGGACAATTGATCAAGAAGTGGTCAGACTGGCCGCAGTAGAAACATAGACTTTCACGAAGGCAATGCTCCCGGCGCTCATTGATCTCGCGCCTCTGAACGGAATCAATCTGCATGGGCACCTCCTCCACCTCCCGAGAGGTTTTACCTGCAGGCTCTTTGGAAGGAAAGGAAAAGTTAGAAATACGGTTATATGCAGCAAATTTCTCCTGCCTACGCTCAGTAAGGCGAATGTCTATGCGCACACAATGCTGTATAAATGTCTCTAGCTCTTGTGGTGACTCAGAGTGAGCTAGTTCATCTTTTACAATACTAGACAGACCCCTTTTAAAAATAGGCAATTGTGCATAACTGTCCCAGTTGGTATCTACCGCCAATCTCCTGAATTCAGTGGCATACTCAATAACAGAACGTTTAGCCTGGCTTAAAGACAATAAAGCAGATTCAGCGGTTGCACGGCGATTAGGGTCATCAAACATTAATGCCATAGCGGCCAAGAAATCATCCAAGTCATTTAACCGTGGGTCACGAGACTCAATCATCGGATTCGCCCAGGCGAGCGCTCGTGAGGTCAGTAGCATTATTATACACAATACTTTGGATCTATCAGTAGGAAAACAGTCAGCATGCACATCAAAATATAGCATACATTGATTCACAAAGCCACGAAATTTGTCGCGATCACAATTAAATCTGAATGGGGGCAACTTAGGTGGGCCAGCTGGTGGCGGTTGCCCAGAGGGTAAAGTCACTTGTGCAGCTATTTGCGTGCTTATGTCCTGAAAAGCCCGTCCATACTGGGACTCTATGCCAGCAAGTTTGTTTTCCTGCGCTGCCATGCGGTTGCTCAAGTACTGCAAAGTTTGTTGATTGTGTTCAATGCTTCCAAACTTCTTTTGCAGACCTTCCACATCTTTCTGCAGTGATCTAATTATGGAAAACACCTGCTCTAATTTGCTTTTTGCAGTCATTGTTCCAGCAGTCTCCTTTTTTTTTTTTTTAGGCTAGAGTATCCTGTAATAATTATAGGGGATAACTCAGAAGACTCTTTGCATGGAACAAGACAACTACAGGACACAGTTTTATAAGTGGTAAAGTCTATATCACACGGTGATTCAAACAGGTGCAGAGAGAAACTCAAGTCCACAACACTTGGTGCAAATAATAAACACAGCTTAGCAGTCTATAGGAAACTTCAGAGGAAAATGCAATCAAGCAGAAAGTCTATGAAGCACAGTTATTCTTGAGGATACTTGACACGAATAAATCCTTGTCTTAGTCCAGGCACAGATAGATATGCTTATTAGGGAGTTCAAATCATATCTTAGCTCAACCAGGGAGGCCTGGTTAATAGTCTCAGGTTATTACAAAGCAGCCACAGCTTACATGTCCAGCAAATGCAGATGGAAGCAAACACGAACAGCAGATGAAGGAGGATTACTGGAAACTTGTGTATGCAGCAGGAACTCAGAGAAGAGAAGCAGGATCACCACACAGGTTCACAGGAGCAGGTGTATAGCCAGGGAGTAATCAGAGGTCAGGAGCTGGATGCAAGGCAGAATACTCTAGCACAGACTGAAGGCTGGGGTGGAGTTTTATAGCAGGAAGACACAGTGCACATGAGACCAAAGACGCCATCTTGGAAAAGGGCAGTAATGCACAAAAGGTAAAAAATGTTCAGAGTCTTGACAGGAACGCTCGCTCTGTCTGCAACAAGCTTTCCTACATCCACGATCTTTTTGTTACTACCAAACTTTCCTTCCTCGCCATCACCGAAACCTGGCTCACCCCTGCTGACACAGCCTCTCCTGCTGCATTTTCATATGGTGGCTTCCACCTTTTTCACACACCCTGCCCCAGCAGCAAGCATGACGGAGGAGTTGGTTTTTTCCTGTCAGATAACTGCTCCTTCACCCAAATCCCACTGCCACCCTCTATTACCCTCCCTTCCTTTGAGGTGTACTCTGCACATCTATGCCCCCACCAACCTCCAACCGGATGTCATTTACCGCCCCCCAGGGCCAGTCACCACCTTCTTTGACCACTTCACCACCTGGCTACTTCATTTCCTTTCTGCGGACATCCCCACTATCATCATGGGCGACTTCAACATCCCCATTGACACTTCCCTCTCAGCTGCCACTAAACTTCTATCTCTCACTTCCACCTTCGGCCTCACTCAATGGTCTTCTGCAGCCACTCACTAAGATGGTCACACATTGGACCTCATCTTCACCCGCCTCTGCTCCCTATCTAACCTCTCTAACTCACCTCTTCCTCTTTCTGACCACAATCTACTCACGTTCTCTTCCCTCTCCACTCCTTGTCTGCAATCCCCACCCCAAAAACTTCCACACCCTCGCAAAAATCTTAAACAACTTGATCTACATTCACTCTCTGAATCCCTCCTCCCTCTCACAGACATAAGTTCCCTACACAATGCGGATGACCCTGCCGCTCTATATAACACAACAATAGCCGCAGCTTTGGAATCTCTTGCCCCTCTCACAAATACCAAAGCTAGCAAAATCAACAGACAGCCCTGGCACACCATCCTGACCAAAGAACTGAGGCGAGCTTCCAGGGCTGCAGAGCGGAGATGGAAAAGATCCCACTCCAACGAGCACTTTATCGCATTCAAACAGTCCCTCACGGAAGGGGGCGTGGCCTAGCAGCATGTGAGGAGGACGTGTGCTTGCAGAGCTCCTGCATGACCTAGTGAATTACTGCTGCTAAATCCCCACAGCACAGCCAGTAATTATCTGTGGAGAGGCCCTGGGGACTGGTGGAGGTCCTCGGGCCATCGAGGGAGCATTCCAGGCGTGCAACATGCCGAAAAAAGGTCAAAGGAGGATTACAGGAGAGATGGCCTCTGGTTCCCAAGATGGCGCTGCTGCTTCAGCACATGCTCTGGCAGATGCAGAGACTGATAGTGCAGCCAGAAACAGAGAAGTAGCGGCTCGTCTGCAGCGATTTGCCCGAGTGGAGGAATTGGAGAAGGAATCTTCCCATGCAGTTGGAAAAGATCCGGACACAGGAGGAGAAGGTACAGAGCGGGGGATGAGTGAAGAGGGGGAGGAGGAGACTGAAAGTGCTGGAGGGCAGAGGAACCAGGAGGCCCTGGCTAGCTGGGGAGAGCTGGTGGAACAAAATAAGAAGCAGCTCACAGCGCTGAAGCTGCAGGTTCCTGCTGAGCCCACTATAAAGGACGTGCTGGTGGCTGTTATGCGGTGTGGATCAGCTATTACTAATGTGCTCACTCAGTTGGGCTTTTTACAGGAATCAATGCAAAATGTAAAACATGATCTTCACACAGTTAAGGACAGAACTGGGCAATTGGAAAAAAGAGTTGGTGTGGTTGAAAATACAGTTTCTGCGTCTGCGCAGCACAATAAGGAGATCACGAAAGATATTGCTGCGATTTGGAACAAAACGGATGATTTGGAGAACAGGTCCAGGCGCAATAATGTTCGCATTGTCGGTGTGCCAGAACGATGCGAGGGCAAAAATCCTACTACTTTTATTGAGACCTGGATAAAGGAGAAAGTTGGACCGGCCACTCTGACTCACTTGTACGCGGTGGAGCGCGCTCATAGAATTCCGACCCGTCCCCCTCCCCCCGGCCATCCACCAAGACCTATTTTGGCCAAAATACTTCACTACAGAGACAGAGACAACATTCTTCGGTTTTCAAGAGATCACCCTGAACTAACTATTGATGGTTCTAGAGTTTCATTTTATCCGGATTTTTCGCCGACAGTGCAGAAAATGAGAGCAAAATTTGTTGACATTAAAAAACGGCTGAGGGCTCTTGGCCTGAAATACTCAATGATGTTCCCGGCTAAATTGCGGGTCGAGGCTGGGAATAAATCTCATTTTTTTCTGGACGCTATGGAGGCAGCTGATTGGTTGGATCTGAATGAACAACATTTAAGAAGAGAGATGGAAGACCGCAGTGGGGAAAAGTGAACTTTTAGACATTTTAAGTTGTCTCTGTGCTCAGATGGTCACATTGTGCTGTGGGGTGTTATCCTGTAAAATGTGGGGGGCGAGATGGGAACTGAAACGCCTGGTGTTGGGGGTTTTATCTATACCAGAGTGGGATGAATCCAACACAATTTAAAGTTATGTTGGGATGGGTTGTTAGGAGGGTGGGAGGGAATGGGGGGGGTGTTAGGTCCTTTGATATGTGCACATATGTTAAAATAGGTTTGGCTAAGATTAACTGGATATTGTTTTGTATGACTGAAACTACTAGTTATGGGGGAAGTTAGGATTCTTAGTTGGAATGTTAGAGGGATGAAATCCCCAGTAAAAAGACAGGCAATTTTTTCTTTTATTGCGGATCATAAGCCAACGGTAATCTGTCTGCAGGAGACGCATCTTACCCGAGAGACACTCAATATTCTAGATAAGAGATGGATATTGGCGGGATATCACTCCACTTATTCCCAGTATTCCAGAGGGGTTAGTATACTAATTGGACGGGGTGCTCAGTTTTCATGTAATCAGGTGGTGGTGGACGAAGAGGGGCGGTTTGTTATTTTATGTTGTACCTTGTCTGCAGTTACAATGACACTCATATCTTTATATATTCCTCCGCCATATAGTAGTAAGATCATATATCAAATTCTTACTATTTTGAGAGGTTTTCCAGGGGTCCCATATTTAGTGGTGGGTGATTTCAATAACATTTTAGATGCCCATTGGGATAGAGGTAATCACGCACCTATAAAACCGGAAGGTAATTGCACACCATTTGGGGCGCTCCTGCGAGAACTAGCTTTAACTGATCTGTGGAGATGCAGGAATCCCGAGGTGTATCAGTATTCATGTTTTTCTCCTACTTTTACTTCTCTATCTCGTATCGATCTGGCCTTGGGGGATGGTCTCATGCTGGGGAAAATTAAAAATGTTGAATATTTGCCAAGGACAGTGTCGGACCATTCACCCCTGTCCATTGTGATCAAGGGGGATGACGTGGTGTCACGGGGTAGGCCTTTGTGGCGCTTAAATCCATTTTGGTTGCAGCTAGTGGATAAGACAGATATGTTCACCTCGGAATTACAGGAATTCCTTCAGTTTAATGAGAACTCAGCCTCTAGTCTGGTGGTGTGGGAGACTCTGAAGGCATACTTGCGTGGTATGTTTATTCGCGAGATTTCAAAGATTAAGTCTAGTTCAAGACAAAAATCTAAACTTGTACTTCAGGAGTTGGAGGCTGCAGAGGGGGCTTTCTCAATGCAGGTCACCCCTAACACACAGAGGAGACTTAGGGATGCTCAGTCACGAGTGACCAAAATGACTCTAGAGGCGGCCGCGCAGAAACGTATGTTCCAATCAACCCAATTCTTTGAAAGTGCAGAGAGTGTGGGGCACCTACTCTCGGTTATAACGTCAGCACAAAAAGGGTCCTCGTTCATACCTGGGCTCAGTGGTGGGGATGGGACACTTATTACGGATTCACCGGGAATTCTAAGGATTTTGAGGGCCTTTTACACTAACTTGTATTCCTCTCATTTTGGGGCTTCCACGGAAGAGCTTGCGGACTTTTTAGAAGCCGCCAGGCTCCCGCAACTTTCTGATGCGGATAGAGCTTTGTTAGATGAACCTTTGGGTTTAGATGAGCTTGAAGAGGCTCTGAACACTATTTCTAATAACAAATCACCGGGGGTGGATGGCATACCAGTGGAGGTCTATAAAAAATATAAGTCGGTTCTACTCCCAATATTATTGACTACACTTAATGATAGCCTCGGGCTTGGGGTCCTTCCGCCTTCTATGCGGGAAGCTATTATTACTGTCTTACCAAAAAAAGATAGGGATCCTACCCTCCCGGCCTCGTATAGACCAATTTCCCTTCTGACAGTAGATATTAAGCTATTAGCAAAGGTGTTGGCCATTCGTCTTTCAAAAGTCGTGGAATCTCTAATACACTCGGATCAGACGGGATTCATGCCTCATAAGTCAACGGCCCTAAATGTTAGAAGACTATATCTCAATATGCAAGTGGGGGCAGACAATGTGGGGAGGAGGGCAGTTCTGTCCCTTGATGCCGCTAAGGCGTTTGACAGCGTGGAATGGAAATACCTGTTTGCTACGCTTCAGTGCATGGGTTTTGGTCCAGGCTTTATTGGTTGGATTAAGCTTTTGTACTCAGAACCGTCAGCAAGAATACGAGCAAATGGACTGCTGTCTGAGTCCTTCAATCTGTATAGGGGTACGAGGCAAGGTTGTCCTCTGTCTCCGCTGCTTTTCGCCCTGGCGGTGGAGCCTTTGGCTTCAAGGATAAGGCTTAGCCCAGAAATTGAAGGGTTTAGATACGGGACATTAGAGGAGAAAGTGGCTCTCTACGCCGATGACATTCTCCTGTTTTTGGCTGACTCTGACGAATCGCTCAATGGCGTAATGTCACTTTTTGCTGCGTTTGGGGCTATATCGGGTTTGGCCATAAATTGGGAAAAGTCTGCTATTTTACCATTAGACCCAACTGTGGTTAGAGCTCCACAGGTGCCAGTAGTGTCATGTTTTAAATACCTGGGTATTAATATATCAAACAACATATTAGCTTATGAACACTTAAATCTTTCCCCACTTGTGGCTAGGATTAAACAGAAGATTAAGGCCTGGGCTAAGTTACATTTGTCAATAGTTGGGAGAGTGAACCTGTTGAAAATGGTGATTATGCCTCAGCTTTTATATGTTCTTCATAACTCCCCAATTTGGCTTCCCCAAAATAGGTTCTTTAAAATTAATGCACTGTTTAGGGAACTTATATGGTTGAAAAAGGGTGCGAGAATTAAGTTAGAGCACTTACAAAGGAGTAAGGAGGAAGGAGGGTTGGCATTGCCTAACCCTTGGCTATATTTTTTATCTTCCCAGTGTCAACATCTGGCAAGTAGAGTGGAGGACACATCTGTGGAAATAGGGGGAGGTCGAGGGATTCTTCAGTTTCTCGGGGGTCGGGGTCCCCTATTGTCTAAGTTAGAGGCAAATAAATTTAAACCGTGGGTGTCTAAATTTCCGACGGTAATGCTTATGGTCAAAGTGTGGGGTAAAATTAAAAGTTTAAGGGGAATTACTGGGTTCACAAGGTATACCCCTATATGGGATAATCCATATCTGCCGCAATTGAGGACACTGAAGGGGTTTGCGCAATGGCGACGAGTGGGTATCTGGTGGCTCTCACAGCTGATAGATGGGGGTGTCTTTAAATCATTTGAGGACTTACGAAGGGAGTTCTCACTTCAGCATTCTATGTTTTATCAGTATTTACAAGTAAGACACGCTTATATAATGCAGACTCATATACACCCTATTATTATACATCATGATACTGTTATTAATAGGCTCGGTTTACAGGCATCTACAAGGGGACTAATTTCATTCGTGTACGGGGAGCTCCTCTCGAGGGCGCTATTAGGTCACCCGATGACTGCATTGGCGAAATGGGAACATCAAGTGGGGGGGATTTCGGTAGATCAATGGGAGTCAATAATGCAAATGATCCCTAAGTTGTCTCTCAGTGAGCCTAACCGTCTGTCTCAACTATATATCCTTTATAGGGTTTATAGGACTCCTAAGTGGCTGTTTGATTTAGGTCTAAGGCCAAATTCAAAATGTCCCAAGTGTACGCTCGATAATGCAGATATCCTACATATGTTCTGGACGTGTCCCTGTATACAAATATTCTGGATTATGGTTCTCAACTTAATATATATGGCCACAGAGCAGGATATTCCCAGAGATCCTATTGTCTGTGTGCTTGGATATGTTGAGGAGGCGGGAGGAGATGATCATTCACAAATAGCTGTTGCCAGAATGCTTTTTACTGCTAGAAAATTAATAGCATATCACTGGATCTCAGATAAAGTTCCCACGAGGAAGGAGTATGTAAATAAGCTAAACCTCATACTATGCAGAGAGAAGGCCATTTATCTTAAACGGGGTAGACCGGCAGTGTTTGAGAAAATTTGGGCAGGATGGTTGAATGTTCCAGGCTTACCGTCTGTAAGTTTATTCTCGTGATACCATGTTTATATCACCCTGAAAGTGATTTAGTTGTACTCCATGACTGGTGCCTTGGGATATGTGCCTTATCTATGTCTGTATTTTTCTTGTGATATATTTTATCATTGGACCAGGGTTGGGGGGGGGGGGGGGGAGTTGTTGGGAATGGGAAAAGACTGTGGGGTATTTTGGAAAAAATTCTGTTATGTTCTGAAAACTTTAATAAAAAATATCTGATTTAAAAAAAAAAAACAGTCCCTCACTACTTTCAAGACCACACTCGCCACAGCTAAACAAACCTACTTCTCATCTCTCATATCCTCCCTGTCTCACAACCCTAAACAGTTATTCAACACCTTCAATTCTCTCCTCTGTCCCCCAGCACCTCCTCCCTCCCCACTCATCTCAGCTGAAGACTTTGCCTCATTTTTCAAGCAGAAGATTGAGAACATCAGAGACAGTTTTAGTCGACAACCCCCAGAGCCCTTCCTCCCAACTACCCAGCCCTCCACCTCCAAAACCAACTTCTCCACTATTACAGAAGATTGACTCTCCACTCTACTCTCAAGATCGCATCTCACCACCTGTGCACTTGGCCCGATCCCTTCCCACTTCATCCCAAACCTCGCCACAGTCTTCATCCCAACTCTAACCCATCTCTTCAACCTATCACTAACAACTGGTGTTTTCCCCTCAAGCTTTAAACATGCCTCAATCACACCTATCCTCAAAAAGCCCTCTCTTGACCCATCCTCTGTATCCAGCTATCTCTCTATATCACTTCTCCCCTATGCCTACTACTGGAACAACACGTCCATCTTGAACTGTCCTCCCATCTATCTTCCTGCTCCCTTTTCGACCGCTTACAATCAGGCTTCCGGTCACACCACTCCACTGAAACTGCCCTAACTAAGGTCACCAATGACCTATTAACAGCCAAGAGCAAGCGACACTACTCTATCCTCCTCCTCCTGGACTTGTCCTCTGCCTTTGACACAGTGGACCATTCCTTATTACTACAGACCCTCTCATCCCTTGGCATCACAGACTTGGCTCTATCCTGGATCTCATCATACCTAACTGACCGAACATTCAGCGTCTCCCATTCACACACCACCTCCTCACCTCGCCCCCTATCTGTCGGAGTCCCGCAAGGTTCAGTTCTAGGGCCCCTGCTCTTCTCCATTTACACTTTTGGCCTGGGACAGCTCATAGAATCTCACGGTTTTCAGTATCATCTCTATGCTGATGACACACAGATCTACATCTCTGGACCAGATATCACCACCCTACTAACCAGAATCCCTCAATGTCTATCCGCTATTTCATCCTTCTTCTCTGCTAGATTTCTAAAACTTAACATGGACAAAACAGAATTCATTGTCTTTCCCCCATCTCACGCGACCCCCCCCAACGAACCTATCCATTACAGTAAACGGCTGTCCACTCTCCCCAGTCCCACAAGCTCGCTGTCTGGGGGTAATCCTTGACACTGATCTCGCCTTTAAACCTCATATCCAAGCCCTTTCCACTTCCTGCCGCCTTCAACTCAAAAATATTTCACGGATCCGTACATTCCTAAACCAAGAATCTGCAAAAACCCTAGTCCATGCCCTCATCATCTCCCGCCTCGACTACTGTAACCTCCTGCTCTGTGGCCTCCCCTCGACACTCTCGCACCCCTCCAATCTATTTTAAACTCAGCTGCCCGACTAATCCACCTGTCCCCCCGCTATTCCCCGGCCTCTCCTCTCTGTCAATCCCTTCACTGGCTCCCCATTACGCAGAGACTCCAGTACAAAAGCCTAACCATGGCATACAAAGCCATCCACAACCTGTCTCCTCCATACATCTGTGACCTCGTCTCCCGGTACTTTCCTGCACGCAACCTCCGATCCTCATAAGATCTCCTTCTCTACTCCCCTCTTATCTCCTCTTCCCACAATCGCATACAAGATTTCTCTTGCGCATCACCCCTACTCTGGAACTCTCTACCACAACATATCAGACTCTCACCTACCATCGAAACCTTCAAAAAGAACCTGAAGACCTACCTCTTCCGGCAAGCCTACAACATGCAGTAATCACCGATCGACCAAACCACTGCACGACCAGCTCTATCCTCACCTACTGTATCCTCACCCATCCCTTGTAGATTGTGAGCCCTCACGGGCAGGGTCCTCTCTCCTCCTGTACCAGTTGTGACTTGTATTGTTCAAGATTATTGTACCTGTTTTTATTATGTATACCCCTCCTCACATGTAAAGCGCCATGGAATAAATGGCGCTATAATAATAAATAATAATAATAAATATATATTTATTTATATTTAATACAGAGCTAGATAGCATAAAAGCCAGTAATTCGGCTTTTGCCATCTCCTTACCAAACCCGACAGGATATGAGACACGGTTTACACACAGTAAACCATTTCATATCTGTTGTATTTTTACATATTCCTCACTAATAATGTTACTACAGTAGTTTGCGTGTGCAAAATTTTGGCGCTCTAGGTATTAAAATAAAGGGTTAAAAAACTGGCATGGGCTCCAGCGCAATTTTCTCTGCCAGAGTGGGAAAGCCCGTGACTGAGGGCAGATATTAATAGCCTATAGAGGGACCATGGTTATTGCCCCCCCCCCCCCCACGGCTAAAAACATCTGCCCCTAACCACCCCAGAAAAAGGTGCAACTATAAGATGCGCCTGTTCTGGCACTTAGCCACTCTCTTCCCACTCCCTTTTCTGAATATTTTCTCACGCCACAGCTCAAATGAGTTTATGCCACCAGGGGGTACAGCTTTGTTGACGGCACCGCTAGTCACCGAAGCTACGTTAACTTCATTTCATTAATTCCCCAGTCTTTTACAGCTTGGAGCAGCTGCATTAGCAGGCTCATGGTTGTAAATGTATTTATCCCCTTCAGATGGATTTACAGCATGGGACATGACTGTACGGAGGACAGGTATGGGATATTGTTGCTTTTTCATTTTCCTTTTTTTACAGAAGAACGAGGGTCTTCAGTTGGATTGAGCATACAATAAAGATATTAAAACCCCATGTCAGTCGTTGGCTTTCCCACTCTGGCGGAGAAAAGTGCGCGGGAGCCCACACCAGTTTTTTAACCCTTTATTTCAATACCTAGAGCTCCAAAATTTTCACACACAAACTACTAACATTATTAGTGAGGAATATGTAAAAATACAATGGATATGAAATGGTTTACTGTATGTAAACCATGTCTCATATCCTGTCGTGTTTGGTAAGGAGTTAGCAAAAGCCGGCAAATGAATTACCAGCTTTTATGCTATCTAGCTCTGTAATGAAAAAAAAAATATATATATATATTGTAAGAATCATGGCGGTCTGGTAGTCGGGGGCAGGTATATCTCGCCCAGGTATTTGTCCTATGTGAATTAGACCGCTCAGTATCTTCAGGATAATGATGGGTTAATGAGTGCAGGAATAAAGGATGACCAGCTGGGGGTTTCCGGTGTCAGCCTGGGGCACACAGATTGCCTGTCTGTGTGAGACAAACGTGAGTGAGAGCTGTGATCAAGCACTGTGTGTTGTTAGCTGGGTGGGAGAAGCCCCCCCAGTTGTTAGATAGCAGCGTATTTGTTTAGTTAGTGCCGGACAGGCTAGGATTTATTTTTATGTTTTGTTTTTTCTATGTTGCTTTCACCTTAATAAATCTGACCTGAGGTCAGCCAACTTGGAAACCTGCTGTCGCCTCAGAATTCAATGCACAAACCACATGACCTTTGACCCCAGCAAAGGCGATCCCGGGAGTGTTTTGTTACAATATATATATATATATATGTGTGTGTGTGTGTGTATGTGTGTGTCAATGACATATATATATATATATATATATATATATATATATATACATATATATATATACATATACTATGTTAAGACATTTATTTTATCTATTCTATTCTAACCTGTCAGTGTGATTTTACTGTACACCGCACTGAATTACCGGTTTTCTATAGAACACCGCTGCGTATTTCTCGCAAGTCAGACGTGTGGTGCGTGTGTAATCTGTATTTTTCTCGCACCCATAGACTTGCATTGGCATATTTTTGGAGGAATACGCTGATAATCACAGCATGCTGCAATTTTCTCAGCCCATAAAATACGGCCGAGAAATATACGGCTGATGGAAGCTGCCCCATAGAGAAACATTGGTCCGAGTGCAATGCGCTGTTTTTGCGCCTCTCCCTCGTCCATATTTCTCTCTAGTGTGACACCGGCCTTAGGGGGAATTTGAGGAAACAGCATGGGGGACAAAAGTGTGAGGGGACAGTATGGGGGGAATAATGTTAGAGCACAGTATGATGGGATAGTATCAAGAGACAGTATAGGGGATAGTGTGAGGAGACAGTACAAGGGGATTGTGCGAGGATACAGTATGGTGGGGATAGTGTTAAGAGACAATATAGAGGGAATAATGTGAGGATACTGTATGGGGTGAATAATGTGAGGGGACGTAGTGTACAACCAGTAAGGTACAGGAACTAGTGAGCATTATGTTTAGGCCAGTGATTGAACTGTCAGGTTCAATATCTGCACACTGAATAAGTATCATTTATTATATGATAATTTAGAGCTAATCTACTGATAGATGTGAATACTATTCTACTGGAGAAACCATAGATAGTAGGAAATGAGATAGGAAATGGTAATGGTGTAGTACCTTAGTTTGTCCACAAGATGTCATGGTTACAATGAAAATCTGAAGAAAGAAACCTACAGGATACTTTGTGTAGGCAAGGACTCGCCTTGCATCATTATGACCTGTCAGAATAGGGCAGCAGGACATGAGCGAGTATACAGATTGTCACGTTTCATGTGTTTATCCATTTATGAGTTTTGCTATTCTAGCAAAAACCACATTGGAACCTGAAAATACACCAATACTCCTAATTGGTGATGGCTATGTATCGTTAGTCTTCTACACCTGATTTCTCCAGGTCTTGAGAGTTGTTGACTCCTTACTTGAGAAGAGCGCTAAAGAGAATTTAAACGGCACAACCTAACCACTACCATTATGAACCAATGAACCTGAGGAAGGTCCTGGTGCAGGAAAGGAAACGCATTTGTTCAGCCTAATTTTTATCATTTTAACCAGAGGTGTAGCTAGGGTTTTGGTTCAGGAGGGCGATGCTTCTGAGTGGGCCCCTAACCAGGTAACCTTGATTACAACTGGGTGACATACCCTAATAGTAGAGGAGAACCTCAGAAGACAACCGCTAAGTTACTGAAGATAATCTCTATAGAATGAGCAACATGGATATTACCGCCATATGGTCAGTGGTGGTTCTAGCCGTACAGAGCATATAAGAGATCACAGCACAGTTAGGCTACTTTCACACTAGCGTTAACTGCAATACGTCGCAATGCTTCGTTTTGCAGAAAAAACGCATCCTGCAAAAGTGCTTGTAGGATGCGTTTTTTCTGCATTGACTAACATTAGCGACGCATTTGCGATGCATTGACACACGTCGCAACCGTCGTGCGACGGTTGCGCCGTGTTGTGGCGGACCGTCGGGACCAAAAAACTTTCCATGCAACGTTTTTTGCTCCCGACGGTCTGCTTTTTCCGACCGCGCATGCGCGGCCGGAACTCCGCCCCCACCTCCCCGCACTTCCCCGCACCTCACAATGGGGCAGCGGATGCGCTGGAAAAATGCATCCGCTGCCCCCGTTGTGCGGCGGAGACAACGCTAGCGTCGGTGACCTCGGCCCGACGCACTGCGAGGGGCCGAGCCCGACGCTAGTGTGAAAGTAGCCTTACAGATAACACCTTTCTGATGGAGTTGTCACTTTTCCCGTCTTTTCCATTTGGCCCAGACCGACATGACAACTTCTTCCAGCCAGGACTTGTCTGCAGAGAAAACAACAAAGACACGTTTCACTTCTCACATTCCAGCTCCATCATCATCTATTCCCAACCTGCACAAACTCCTCATCCTGCTGATACCCCAATACTGAGCCACTGCTGCCATATGTGTCCCTATTACTGCCCCTGATACCCCAATACTGAGCCGCTGCTGCCGTATGTGTCCCTATTACTGCCCCTGATACCCCAATACTGAGCCACTGCTGCCATATGTGTCCCTATTACTGCCCCTGATACCCCAATACTGAGCCGCTGCTGCCGTATGTGTCCTATTACTGCACCTGATACCCCAATACTGAGCTGCTGCTGCCGTATGTGTCCCTATTACTGCCCCAGATACCCCAATGCTGAGCCGCTGCTGCCATATGTGTCCCTATTACTGCACCAGATACCCCAATACTGAGCCGCTGCTGCCGTATGTGTCCCTATTACTGCACCTGATACCCCAATACTGTGCCGCTGCTGCCGTATGTGTCCTATTACTGCACCTGATACTCCAATACTGAGCCACTGCTGCCGTATGTGTCCCTATTACTGCACCTGATACCCCAATACGGAGCCGCTGCTGCCGTATGTGTCCCTATTACTGCACCTGATACCCCAATACTGAGCCGCTGCTGCCGTATGTGTCCTATTACTGCACCTGATACTCCAATACTGAGCCACTGCTGCCGTATGTGTCCCTATTACTGCACCTGATACCCCAATACGGAGCCGCTGCTGCCGTATGTGTCCCTATTACTGCCCCTGATACCCCAATACTGAGCCACTGCTGTCGTATGTGTCCCTATTACTGCACCTGATACCCCAATACTGATCCGCTGCTGCCGTATGTGTCCCTATTACTGCCCCTCATACCCCAATACTGAGCCTCTGCCGTATGTGTCCCTATTACTGCACCTGATACCCCAATACTGAGCCGCTGCTGCCATATGTGTCCCTATTACTGCCCCTGATATCCCAATACTGAGCCGCTGCTGCCATATGTGACCCTATTACTGCACCTGATACCCCAATACTGAGCCGCAGCTGCCGTATGTGTCCCTATTACTGCACCTGATACCCCAATACTGAGCCGCTGCTGCCGTATGTGTCCCTATTACTGCCCCTGATACCCCAATACTGAGCCGCTGCTGCCATATGTGTCCCTATTACTGCACCTGATACCCCAATACTGAGCCGCAGCTGCCGTATGTGCCCCTATTACTGCACCTGATACCCCAATACTGAGCCGCTGCTGCCGTATGTGTCCCTATTACTGCACCTGATACCCCAATACTGAGCCTCTGCTGCCGTATGTGTCCCTATTACTGCTCCTGATACCCCAATACTGAGCCTCTGCTGCCGTATGTGTCCCTATTACTGCACCTGATACCCCAATACTGAGCCGCTGCTGCCGTATGTGTCCCTATTACTGCCCCTGATACCCCAATACTGAGCCATTGCTGCCATATGTGACCCTATTACTGCACCTGATACCCCAATACTGAGCCTCTGCTGCCATATGTGTCCCTATTACTGCACCTGATACCCCAATACTGAGCCGCTGCTGCCGTATGTGTCCCTATTACTGCCCCTGATACCCCAATACTGAGCCATTGCTGCCATATGTGACTCTATTACTGCCCCTGATACCCCAATACTGATCCGCTGCTGCCCTATGTGTCCCTATTACTGCCCCTGATACCCCAATACTGAGCCGCTGCTGCCGTATGTGTCCCTATTACTGCCCCTGATACCCCAATACTGAGCCACTGCTGCCGTATGTGTCCCTATTACTGCACCTGATACCCCAATACTGAGCCTCTGCTGCCGTATGTGTCCATATTACTGCACCTGATACCCCAATACTGAGCCGCTGCTGCCGTATGTGTCCCTATTACTGCACCTGATACCCCAATACTGAGCCGCTGCTGTCGTATGTGTCCCTATTACTGCACCTGATACCCCAATACTGAGCCTCTGCTGCCGTATGTGTCCCTATTACTGCTCCTGATACCCCAATACTGAGCCTCTGCTGCCGTATGTGTCCCTATTACTGCACCTGATACCCCAATACTGAGCCGTTGCTGCCATATGTGACCCTATTACTGCACCTGATACCCCAATACTGAGCCGCTGCTGCCGTATGTGTCCCTATTACTGCACCTGATACCCCAATACTGAGCCTCTGCTGCCGTATGTGTCCCTATTACTGCACCTGATACCCCAATACTGAGCCGCTGCTGCCGTATGTGTCCCTATTACTGCCCCTGATACCCCAATACTGATCCGCTGCTGCCCTATGTGTCCCTATTACTGCACCTGATACCCCAATACTGAGCCTCTGCTGCCATATGTGTCCCTATTACTGCACCTGATACCCCAATACTGAGCCGTTGCTGCCATATGTGACCCTATTACTGCACCTGATACCCCAATACTGAGCCTCTGCTGCCGTATGTGTCCCTATTACTGCACCTGATACCCCAATACTGAGCCGCTGCTGACGTATGTGTCCCTATTACTGCACCTGATACCCCAATACTGAGCCTCTGCTGCCATATGTGACCCTATTACTGCCCCTTAAACCCCAATACTGAGCCACTGCTGCCGTATGTGTCCCTATTACTGCACCTGATACCCCAATACTGAGCCGCTGCTGCCGTATGTGTCCATATTACTGCCCCTGATACCCCAATACTGATCCGCTGCTGCCCTATGTGTCCCTATTACTGCCCCTGATACCCCAATACTGAGCCGCTGCTGCTGTATGTGTCCCTATTACTGCCCCTGATACCCCAATACTGAGCCACTGCTGCCGTATGTGTCCCTATTACTGCCCCTGATACCCCAATACTGAGCCGCTGCTGCTGTATGTGTCCCTATTACTGCACCTGATATCCCAATACTGAGCCGCTGCTGCCCTATGTGACCCTATTACTGCACCTGATACCCCAATACTGATCCGCTGCTGCCCTATGTGTCCCTATTACTGCACCTGATACCCCAATACTGAGCCTCTGCTGCCGTATGTGTCCCTATTACTGCACCTGATATCCCAATACTGAGCCTCTGCTGCCGTATGTGTCCCTATTACTGCACCTGATACCCCAATACTGAGCCTCTGCTGCCGTATGTGTCCATATTACTGCCCCTGATACCCCAATACTGAGCTGCTGCTGCCATATGTGTCCCTATTACTGCACCTGATACCCCAATACTGAGCCGTTGCTGCCGTATGTGACCCTATTACTGCACCTGATACCCCAATACTGAGCCGCTGCTGCCGTATGTGTCCCTATTACTGCCCCTGATACCCCAATACTGAGCCACTGCTGCCGTATGTGTCCCTATTACTGCACCTGATACCCCAATACTGAGCCGCTGCTGCCATATGTGACCCTATTACTGCACCTGATACCCCAATACTGAGCCTCTGCTGCCGTATGTGTCCCTATTACTGCACCTGATACCCCAATACTGAGCCGCTGCTGCCGTATGTGTCCCTATTACTGCACCTGATACCCCAATACTGAGCCGCTGCTACTGTATGTGTCCCTATTACTGCCCCTGATACCCCAATACTGAGCCGCTGCTGCCGTATGTGTCCCTATTACTGCACCTGATACCCCAATACTGAGCCTCTGCTACCGTATGTGACCCTATTACTGCACCTGATACCCCAATACTGAGCCGCTGCTACTGTATGTGTCCCTATTACTGCCCCTGATACCCCAATACTGAGCCACTGCTGCCGTATGTGTCCCTATTACTGCACCTGATACCCCAATACTGAGCCGCTGCTGCCGTATGTGTCCCTATTACTGCACCTGATACCCCAATACTGAGCCGCTGCTACTGTATGTGTCCCTATTACTGCCCCTGATACCCCAATACTGAGCCACTGCTGCCGTATGTGTCCCTATTACTGCACCTGATACCCCAATACTGAGCCTCTGCTACCGTATGTGACCCTATTACTGCACCTGATACCCCAATACTGAGCCGCTGCTGCCATATGTGACCCTATTACTGCACCTGATGCCCCAATACTGAGCCGCTGCTGCCGTATGTATCCTTATTACTCCACCTGATACCCCAATACTGAGCCGCTGCTGCCGTATGTGTCCCTATTACTGCACCTGATATCCCAATACTGAGCCGCTGCTGCCGTATTTGACCCTATTACTGCACCTGATACCCCAATACTGAGCCACTGCTGCCGTATGTGACCCTATTACTGCACCTGATACCCCAATACTGAGCCGCTGCTGCCGTATGTATCTTTATTACTCCACCTGATACCCCAATACTGAGCCACTGCTGCCGTATGTGACCCTATTACTGCACCTGATACCCCAATACTGAGCCGCTGCTGCATGTGACCCTATTACTGCACCTGATACCCCAATACTGAGCCGCTGCTGCCGTATGTGACCCTATTGCTGCCCCTGATACCCCAATACTGAGCCGCTGCTGCCGTATGTGTCCCTATTACTCCACCTGATACCCCAATTCTGAGCCGCTGCTGCCGTATGTGACCCTATTGCTGCCCCTGATACCCCAGTACTGAGCCGCTGCTGCCATATGTGTCCCTATTACTGCCCCTGATACCCCAATACTGAGCCGCTGCTGCCGTATGTGTCCCTATTACTGCACCTGATACCCCAATACTGAGCCGCTGCTGCCATGTGTCCCTATTACTGCACCTGATACCCCAATACTGAGCCACTGCTGCCGTATGTGTCCCTATTACTGCACCTGATACCCCAATACTGAGCCGTTGCTGCCATATGTGACCCTATTACTGCACCTGATACCCCAATACTGAGCCGCTGCTGCCGTATGTGTCCCTATTACTGCCCGTGATACCCCAATACTGAGCCTCTGCTGCCATATGTGACCCTATTACTGCACCTGATACCCCAATACTGAGCCGCTGCTGCCGTATGTGACCCTATTACTGCACCTGATACCCCAATACTGAGCCGCTGCTGCCATATATATCTTTATTACTCCACCTGATACCCCAATACTGAGCCGCTGTTGCCGTATGTGTCCCTATTACTGCACCTGATACCCCAATAGTGTGCCGCTGCTGCCGTATGTGTCCCTATTACTCCACCTGATACCCCAATTCTGAGCCGCTGCTGCTGTATGTGACCCTATTGCTGCCCCTGATACCCTAATACTGAGCCGCTGTTGCCGCTGCTGCCATGTGTCCCTATTACTGCACCTGATACCCCAATACTGAGCCACTGCTGCCGTATGTGTCCCTATTACTGCCCCTGATACCCCGATACTGAGCCGTTGCTGCCGTATGTGTCCCTATTACTGCACCTGATACCCCAATACTGAGCCGCTGCTGCCATATCTGTCCCTATTACTGCCCCTGATACCCCAATACTGAGCCGCTGCTGCCATGTGTCCCTATTACTGCACCTGATACCCCAATACTGAGCCGCTGCTGCTGTATGTGTCCCTATTACTCCGCCTGATACCCCAATACTGAGCCGCTGCTGCCGTATTTGTCCCTATTACTGCCCCTGATACCCCAATACTGAGCCCTGCCCTATGTGTTACTTTTACTGCCCCTGATACCCCAATACTGATCAGCTGCTGCCGTATGTGTCCCTATTAGGCCGGCGTCACACTCGGCGTAAGACAATACGGTCCGTATTTTACGGCCGTAATACGGCCGAAATACGGTGAAATGTTCCCAAAATAGTGATCCGTAGGCAGGGTGTGTCAGCGTATTTTGCGCATGGCATCCTCCGTATGTAATCCGTATGGCATCCGTACTGCGATATTTTCTCGCAGGCTTGCAAAACCGACATCTAATGGATTTATGTGCTCAAATGTTCATTAAAACATATATACAGTATATATATATATATATATATATATGTCATTGAGACACATATATATATATTCTGTATTTAGATTTCATTCAGCGCGATATCTGTGAACAGCCGCTAATTCAATTGCTTTTCATTTCTCCTGCACAAACCCGACAGGATATGAGACATGGTTTACATATAGTAAACCATCTCATATCCCCTTTTTTTTTGCATATTCCACACTACTAATGTTAGTAGTGTGTATGTGCAAAATTTCAGCGCTGTAGCTGCTAAAATAAAGGGTTAAATGGCGGAAAAAATTGGCGTGGGCTCCCGCGCAATTTTCTCCGCCAGAGCGGTAAAGCCAGTGACTGAGGGCAGATATTAATAGCCAGGAGAGGGTCCATGGTTATTGGCCCCCCCGTGGCTAAAAACATCTGAAATGTAGGTCAATGACCTATAGTTACCTTCAGTCGCGGTGATGCGCCCCCTGGTGGATGTCCTCATATGGCCTGGAGCGTGGGAAAAAGTTCCCAGGCTGCAGTTCATGAGAACATCCACCAGAGGGCGCCTCACCGCGAATGAATGAAATGTAGGTCAATGACCTACATTTCATTCATTCGCAGGGGAATTACAAGCACGGAGCACAGCTGCATTATAGCAGGGCTCCTGCTTGTAATATTAGTTAACCCCTTCAGATGGATTACATCGTTGGACCTGACAGTACATCAGAAGGTATGTATCTTGTGCGTTTATTATGTTGCCAAGCGAGGGACTGCAAATGGATTTGAGAGAACAATAAATTATTACAACAACCGCTGTGTTTATTTCATTAAAATACTTTTCAATCATGTGTGTGTGTGTTTTTTAACCCTTTCCTACAATTGGATTAATAATGGATAGGTGTCATAATTGACGCCTCTCCATCATTAATCTGGCTTAATGTCACCTTCCAATAGCAAGGTGGCATTAACCCTTCATTACCCCATATCCCACCGCTACAGGGAGTGGGAAGAGAGTGGCCAAGTGCCAGAATAGGCGCATCTTCCAGATGTGCCTTTTCTGGGGTGGCTGGGGGCAGATGTTTTTAGCCACGGGGGGGCCAATAACCATGGACCCTCTCCTGGCTATTAATATCTGCCCTCAGTCACTGGCTCAGTACGCTGACAAACGCAGCATGCTGCGATTTTGTACGGCCGTAGAAAGCCGTATAATACTGAACCGTAATATACGGCTAATAGGAGCAGCCCCATTGAGAATAATTGTGCCGTATGTTATGCGAGTTTTACGGACGTAGTTTCTGCGCTCTTACGTCCGTAAAACTCGCCAGTGTGACGCCGGCCTTACTGCCCCTGATACCCCAATACTGATCAGCTGCTGCCATATGTGTAAGCGCAGGGCCGCGCTTAGTAACCCGATGTTTACCCTGGTTACCATTGTAAATGTAAAAAAACTAAAAAACCACTACATACTTACATTCTGGTGTCTGTCACGTCCCTCGCCGTCAGCTTAACGCACTGACTGTGTCAGTGCCGGCCGTAAAGCACAGCGGTGACGTCACCGCTGTGCTCTGCTTTTACTTTACGGCCGGCGCTCACAGTCAGTGCGGGAAGCTGACGGCGAGGGACGTGACAGGCACCGGAATGTAAGTATGTAGTGTTTTTTTTTTTTTTACATTTACAATGGTAACCAGGGTAAACATCGGGTTACTAAGCCAATGTTTACCCTGGTTACAAGCGAACACATCGCTGGATCGGTGTCACACACACCGATCCAGCGATGACTGCGGGTGATCCAGCGAGGAAATTAAGTTCTGGACTTCTAGCTCCGACCAGCGATGTCACAGCAGGATCCTGATCGCTGCTGCGTGTCAAACACAACGAGATTGCTATCCAGGACGCTGCAACGTCACGGATCGCCGTCATTCTCGTTGGAAAGTTGCTCAGTGTGATGGTACCTTTATGTTTCTTGTATTTCAATATAGCTTCTGGCCTGTGATCTCCCCTTCCCTATCCCCTTTTTCCAACCCCCTTCCCTTATCACAGGTCGTCCTACTGTTTTATTTGACATGGTTTTTCTTTCAGCTTGAGTGTTTTTGTGTAGCATAGGAGTTTGATGAATAGGTAGTGCGCCGTAATCTTATGCTTTGTACAAATGATGTAGAATTATGTGTGTACTGGGCTGCGGCACAGTACACGATTGTTAACTTATTTTTTTAGATTGCATCATAATAAAAGAGTTTATTAAATCAAAAACTAGTCCTGCTCTATTATGAAGACGCAAAAGGAAACGGACAAAGGTAAAAGAAAGAGCAATAAAGACAACGGGCACCCAGATTACAGAAAGGAATAAAGGGAATGGATGGGTGAGGCAAACCAAAAGGCAGATAAAGAAAAGAAAGACTAACAAACCAGCAATCTCCGGAGACGAGAGAAGATAACTGGACAACAAAACAGATCCAACCAGTTCAGGTATGCATGTAGCCAAACACTGTGATTCTCTGACTCCTGAAACAGAGGAGACTACTCTCTGTTGCCATATGCCTGTGACAGTACGCCCCCTTCCTAAGAGGGGACACCAGACCCACAGGACCAGTTTTATCTGGATGTGAGGCATGAAAGAACCAAACCAACTCGATCGCCTAAACATCAGACACAGATACCCATATTCTCTCCTCAGGACCGTAACTGTTATGACCTGGTGGTTAAGGAGCAACATGGGACGAGCTCTGAGGAGGTGGTATCTGTACTGACCGCAGTTCCTAATCCTAACACCAACACTAGAAGTAGCCGTGGGATGTTCCTCTCACTCCCTAGACACCTCTGTTATGATCCTTAATGGCTGAGGATAACAAATAGGCCAGCAAGTGAATAAACTAAGGACGAGCTCTAGGGAGATGGTAACTGGACTGATCGCAAATCTGAACCTATCCAAAACAACTAGAGGTAGCCGGTGAACGTGCCTAAAAAATTCCTAGACGTTTCGAGCCAGCCTGAGGAACTAGCTACCCCTAAAGAGAAAGAAAGACCTCGCTTGCCTCCAGAGAAATAATCCCCAAAGATATAGAAGCCCCCAACAAATATTAACGGTGAAGTAAGAAGAAGGCACATACATAGGGATGAAATCAGATTCAGCAAAAGAGGCCCACTAGTACTAGAAAGCAAAAAATAGAGCAGGGGTCTATGCGATCAATAAAAAACCCTTACAAAATATCCATCCTGAGATTTCAAGAACCCACACATCAACTAACGGTGTGTGGGGAGAAACTCAGCCCACTAGAGCAACCAGCAAGCGAGGGAATTACATTTTAGCAAGCTGGAACAGAAAACATGAAAAACACTGCTGATAAAAAATGAGCAAACAAAACTTAGCTTGAGCTGGATGGACTGGGAGCAAGGTAGTCAGAAGGAATCTGAGTAGCACTGATTACATCGACAGCCGGCAACAAGTGGAAGTAAAACAGAGCTATATAGGAACCTCCCAGAGGATAACGAACCAGCTGATAGCCAGAGACCAGCAGGATAACAGACAAAGCCACCAGGGGGAGCCCAAAGCAAAAGTAACCATACCACACCATACCACCAGTGACCACAAGAGGGAGCCTGAACACAGAGTTCACAACAGTACCCCCCCCTTGAGGAGGGGTCACCGAACCCTCATGAAAACCGCCAGGGCGATCAGGATGAGCCACATGGAAGGCACGAACCAAATCGGCCGCATGAACATCAGAGGCGACAACCCAAGAATTATCCTCCTGACCATAGCCCTTCCATTTAACCAAATACTGGAGCCTCCGTCTAGAAATACGAGAATCCAAGATCTTCTCCACCACGTATTCCAATTCTCCCTCAACCAGCACCGGGGCAGGAGGCTCAACCGGAGGAACCACAGGCACCACATACCTCCGCAACAACGAGCGATGGAACACATTATGAATAGCAAATGATGCTGGGAGGTCCAGACGAAATGACACAGGGCCAAGGACTTCCAGAATCTTATAAGGACCGATAAACCGAGGCTTGAAATTAGGAGAGGAGACCTTCATAGGAACGAAGCGAGAAGACAACCACACCAAGTCCCCAACGCGAAGTCGGGGACCCACACAGCGACGGCGGTTGGCAAAGAGCTGAGCCTTCTCTTGAGACAGCTTCAAATTGTCCACCACATGATTCCAAATCTGATACAACCTATCAACCACAACATCCACTCCAGGACAGTCAGAAGGCTCCACCTGACCCGAGGAAAAACGGGGATGAAACCCCGAATTACAAAAAAAAGGAGAAACCAAAGTAGCAGAACTAGCCCGATTATTAAGGGCAAACTCGGCCAACGGCAAAAAAGTAACCCAGTCGTCCTGATCAGCAGAAACAAAACATCTTAAATAAGTCTCCAAGGTCTGATTAGTTCGCTCGGTTTGGCCATTCGTCTGAGGATGGAAGGCCGACGAAAAAGACAAATCAATGCCCAATTTAGCACAAAAGGTCCGCCAAAATCTAGACACAAACTGGGATCCTCTGTCAGAAACAATGTTCTCAGGAATCCCGTGCAAACGAACCACATTTTGAAAAAACAGTGGAACCAACTCGGAGGAGGAAGGCAACTTAGGCAAGGGCACCAAATGGACCATCTGAGAAAAACGATCACACACCACCCAGATGACAGACATTCTCTGAGAGACAGGGAGATCTGAAATAACATCCATGGAAATGTGCGTCCAAGGCCTCTTTGGGACAGGCAAAGGTAACAGCAAACCACTGGCTCGAGAACAGCAAGGCTTAGCCCGAGCACAAATTCCACAAGACTGCACAAAGGAACGCACATCCCGCGACAAGGAAGGCCACCAAAAAGACCTGGCCACCAAGTCTCTGGTACCAAATATTCCAGGATGGCCCGCCAACACCGAAGAATGAACCTCGGAGATGACTCTGTTGGTCCATCTATCCGGGACAAACAGTCTCTCCGGTGGACAGCGATCAGGTCTATCCGCCTGAAACTCTTGCAGCACACGTCGCAAATCTGGGGAGATGGCAGACAAAATCACCCCTTCTCTAAGGATACCAGCCGGCTCTGAATCTCCAGGAGAGTCAGGCACAAAACTCCCAGAAAGAGCATCAGCCTTCGCATTCTTCGATCCAGGCAGGTACGAAACCACGAAATCAAAACGAGAGAAAAACAACGACCAACGAGCCTGTCTGGGATTCAGCCGCTTGGCCGACTCGAGGTAAATCAAATTCTTGTGATCAGTCAAGACCACCACACGATGCTTAGCTCCCTCGAGCCAATGTCGCCACTCCTCAAATGCACACTTCATAGCCAACAACTCCCGATTACCGACATCATCATTCCGCTCGGCAGGCGAAAACTTTCTTGAAAAGAAAGCACATGGCTTCATCACAGAGTCATCGGAGCTTCTCTGCGACAAAACAGCCCCCGCTCCAATCTCGGAAGCATCAACCTCCACCTGGAAGGGAAGTGAGACATCTGGCTGACATAAGACCGGAGCCGAAGAAAACCGGCGCTTCAGCTCCCGAAAGGCCTCCACAGCCGCAGAGGACCAATTAGTCACATCAGAACCTTTCTTGGTCAAATCCGTCAAAGGCTTAACAACACCAGAAAAATTAGCTATGAAGCGACGGTAAAAATTAGCAAAACCCAAGAACTTCTGAAGACTCTTAACAGATGTAGGCTGCGTCCAGTCATGAATAGCCTGAACCTTGACTGGGTCCATCTCAATAGTAGAAGGAGAAAAAATGAAACCCAAAAAAGAAATCTTCTGGACTCCAAAAAGACATTTTGAGCCCTTCACAAATAAAGCATTGTCACGCAGGACCTGAAAGACCATCCTGACCTGCTTAACATGAGACTCCCAATCATCCGAAAAAACCAGAATATCATCCAGATACACAATCATAAACTTATCCAGATATTCACGGAAGATGTCGTGCATAAAGGACTGAAAGACTGAAGGAGCATTAGAAAGTCCAAAAGGCATCACCAGGTACTCAAAATGGCCTTCAGGCGTATTAAATGCAGTTTTCCATTCATCACCCTGTTTTATACGCACAAGGTTATACGCACCACGAAGATCTATCTTGGTGAACCAACTAGACCCCCTAATGCGAGCAAACAAATCAGTTAACAATGGCAAAGGATACTGAAATTTGACCGTGATTTTATTCAAAAGGCGATAATCAATACAAGGTCTCAGGGAACCATCCTTCTTAGCCACAAAAAAGAATCCTGCACCAAGAGGGGAAGAGGATGGGCGAATATGTCCCTTCTCCAAAGACTCCTTTATATAACTCCGCATGGCAGCATGCTCCGGCACAGATAAATTGAAAAGTCGTCCCTTAGGAAACTTACTACCAGGAATCAAATTTATAGCACAATCACAGTCCCTATGAGGAGGTAGAGAATTGAGTTTAGGCTCCTCAAATACATCCTGGTAGTCTGACAAAAACGTAGGGACTTCAGAAGGAGTGGACGAAGCAATTGACACCACAGGAGCGTCACCATGAATTCCCTGACAACCCCAACTTGACACAGACATAGCTTTCCAATCCAGGACTGGATTATGAGTCTGCAACCATGGTAGACCCAACACGACGACATCATGCAAATTATGCAATACAAGAAAGCGAATCACCTCCTGATGAACAGGAGTCATGCACATGGTCACTTGTGTCCAGTACTGAGGTCTATTCGTAGCCAATGGTGTGGAGTCAATTCCCCTTAGTGGAATAGGGAATTTTAAAGGCTCCAAATCAAAACCACAGCGCCTGGCAAATGACCAATCCATCAGACTCAGGGCAGCACCTGAATCTACAAAGGCATTAACCGGGTAAGATGACAGGGAACAAATCAGGGTAACAGACAAAATGAACTTAGGCTGTAAAGTACCAATGGTGACAGATTTATCAACCTTTTTTTTGCGCTTAGAGCACGCTGAGATAACATGAGCTGAGTCACCACAGTAAAAGCACAACCCATTTTGCCTTCTATAATTTTGCCGTTCACTTCTGGTCAAAATTCTGTCACATTGCATAGATTCAGGTGTCTGTTCAGAAGACACCACCAAATGGTGCACAGGTTTGCGCTCCCGCAACCGCCGATCAATCTGAATGGCCAGAGTCATTGACTCATTCAGACCTGCAGGCGTAGGGAACCCCACCATGACATTCTTAATGGCTTCAGAAAGACCTTCTCTGAAATTAGCAGCCAGGGCACACTCATTCCACTGAGTAAGCACCGACCATTTCCGAAATTTCTGGCAGTACACCTCTGCTTCATCTTGCCCCTGCGAGAGGGCCAATAACACTTTCTCAGCCTGGTTCTCAAGATTAGGTTCCTCATAGAGCAATCCAAGGGCCAGAAAAAAACGCATCTACACTAAGCAATGCAGGATCCCCTGGCGCCAATGCGAAGGCCCAATCTTGTGGGTCACCACGCAAAAAGGAAATGATAATCTTAACTTGCTGAACGGCATCACCAGAGGAACGAGGTTTCAAAGAAAGAAACAACTTACAATTGTTCTTAAAATTCAGGAACCTAGATCTATCTCCAGAAAACAACTCCGGAATAGGTATTCTAGGCTCAGACATAGGACTGTGAACAACAAAATCCTGAATACTTTGAACCATAGCAGCAAGATGATCCAGACTGGAAGCCAAGCTCTGGACATCCATGTCAGCAGCTGAACTCAGAGCCACACCAAGATTAAGAGGAGGAGAGAAGCTAGCACAGCAGCTAGACACACGGCAACAACAAGAAAAAAAAAAAAAAACATTCTCAAGGCTTCTTTTCTCCTGCTTCTGCCATGCAATTAACACTTTGTAGGCCGGCTGTACTGTTATGATCCTTAATGGCTGAGGATAACAAATAGACCAGCAAGTGAATAAACTAAGGACGAGCTCTAGGGAGATGGTAACTGGACTGATCGCAAATCTGAACCTATCCAAAACAACTAGAGGTAGCCGGTGAACGTGCCTAAAAAATTCCTAGACGTCTCGAGCCAGCCTGAGGAACTAGCTACCCCTAAAGAGAAAGAAAGACCTCGCTTGCCTCCAGAGAAATAATCCCCAAAGATATAGAAGCCCCCAACAAATATTAACGGTGAAGTAAGAAGAAGGCACATACATAGGGATGAAATCAGATTCAGCAAAAGAGGCCCACTAGTACTAGAAAGCAAAAAATAGAGCAGGGGTCTATGCGATCAATAAAAAACCCTTACAAAATATCCATCCTGAGATTTCAAGAACCCACACATCAACTAACGGTGTGTGGGGAGAAACTCAGCCCACTAGAGCAACCAGCAAGCGAGGGAATTACATTTTAGCAAGCTGGAACAGAAAACATGAAAAACACTGCTGATAAAAAATGAGCAAACAAAACTTAGCTTGAGCTGGATGGACTGGGAGCAAGGTAGTCAGAAGGAATCTGAGTAGCACTGATTACATCGACAGCCAGCAACAAGTGGAAGTAAAACAGAGCTATATAGGAACCTCCCAGAGGATAACGAACCAGCTGATAGCCAGAGACCAGCAGGATAACAGACAAAGCCACCAGGGGGAGCCCAAAGCAAAAGTCACACCATACCACCAGTGACCACAAGAGGGAGCCTGAACACAGAGTTCACAACACACCTCGTCACAGCCTGAGAACTAACTACCCCTAAAGATGGAAACAGAAAGCTATCTTGCCTCAGAGAAAATCCCCAAAGGAAAGATAGCCCCCCACAAATATTGACTGTGAGTGGAGAGGGAAATGACATACACAGAATGAAAACAAGATTTAGTAAAGGAGGCCAATTCTAACTAGATAAACAGGATAGAAAAGGATACTGTGCGGTCAGTATTAAAAGCTAAAAATCCACACAGAGTTTACAAAAAATCTCCACACCGACTCATGGTGTGGAGGGGCAAATCTGCTTCCCCAGAGCTTCCAGCTAAGCTGAATATATCATACTGACAAGCTGGACAAGAAAAAACATAACATGAGCTGAACGATTAAGTGCACAGCAAGTGGACAACCAAAAGAACAAGCAATGACTTATCTTTGCTGAAATGGACAGGCTATCAGAGAAATCCAAGGAGAGATCTGAATCCAACCAAGAAACATTGACAGCTGGCACTGGCTGAAGACTAGAGCCAGGCTAAATAGCAGAGCCAGGAGAGACGATCAATGGAAGCAGCTGCTAATGCTAAACCCAAGGAGCAGCAGTTCCACTCAAAACCACCGGAGGGAGCCCAAGGGCAGAATTCACAAAAGTGCCATTTACAACCACCGGAGGGAGCCCAAGAACGGAATTCACAACAGTACCCCCCCTTGAGGAGGGGTCACCGAACCCTCACCAGAGCCCCCAGGCCGATCAGGACGAGCCAAGTGAAAAGCACGAACCAAATCGGCAGCATGGACATCGGAGGCAACAACCCAAGAATTATCCTCCTGGCCATAACCCTTCCACTTGACCAGATACTGAAGCTTCTGCCTCGAAAAACGAGAATCCAAAATCTTCTCCACCACATATTCCAACTCCCCCTCAACCAACACCGGAGCAGGAGGATCAACAGATGGAACCACGGGCACCACATATCTCCGCAACAAAGATCTATGGAAAACATTATGGATGGAAAAAGAAGCTGGAAGGGCCAAACGAAAAGATACCGGATTGATAATTTCAGAAATCTTATAAGGACCAATAAAGCGAGGCTTGAACTTAGGGGAAGAAACCTTCATAGGAACATGATGAGAAGATAACCAGACTAAATCCCCAACACGAAGCCGGGGACCAACACACCGACGACGGTTAGCAAAACGTTGCGCCTTTTCCTGAGACAACACCAAATTGTCCACCACATGAGTCCAAATCTGCTGTAACCTGTCCACCACAGAATCCACACCAGGACAGTCAGAAGGCTCAACCTGCCCTGAAGAAAAACGAGGATGAAAACCAAAATGATAAAAAAAGGCGAAACCAAGGTAGCCGAACTAGCCCGATTATTAAGGGCAAACTCGGCCAACGGCAAGAAGGTCACCCAATCATCCTGATCAGCAGACACAAAGCATCTCAAATAGGTTTCCAAGGTCTGATTGGTTCGCTCAGTTTGGCCATTTGTCTGAGGATGAAATGCTGAAGAAAAAGACAAATCAATGCCCATTCTAGCACAAAAGGACCGCCAAAACCTAGAAACAAACTGGGAACCTCTGTCAGACACAATATTCTCCGGAATGCCATGCAAACAAACCACATGCTGAAAAAATAATGGAACCAAATCAGAGGAGGAAGGCAACTTAGGCAAAGGTACCAAATGGACCATCTTAGAAAACCGGTCACAAACTACCCAGATAACAGACATCTTCTGGGAAACAGGAAGATCCGAAATAAAATCCATGGAAATATGCGTCCAGGGCCTCTCAGGGACCGGCAAAGATAAAAAAAGCAACCCACTAGCACGGGAACAGCAAGGCTTGGCCCGGGCACAAGTCCCACAGGACTGCACAAAAGAATGCACATCCCGTGACAAGGAAGGCCACCAAAAGGACCTAGCAACCAGATCTCTGGTACCAAAAATCCCAGGATGACCAGCCAACACCGAACAATGAACCTCAGAAATTACCTTACTAGTCAATCTATCAGGAACAAACAGTTTCCCCACTGGACAGCGGTCAGGTTTATCAGCCTGAAACTCCCAAAGCACCTGCCGTAAATCAGGGGAGATGGCAGAAAGAATCACCCCCTCCTTGAGAATACCAACCGGCTCAAGGACTCCTGGAGAATCAGGCAAAAAACTCCTAGAGAGGGCATCAGCCTTCACATTCTTAGATCCCGGAAGATACGAGACCACAAAATCAAAACGGGAGAAAAACAGGGACCATCGAGCTTGTCTAGGATTCAACCGCTTGGCAGACTCGAGGTAAATCAGATTCTTATGATCGGTCAAGACCACAACGCGATGTCGCCACTCCTCGAATGCCCACTTCATAGCCAACAACTCCCGATTGCCGACATCATAATTACGCTCAGCAGGCGAAAACATTCTGGAGAAGAAGGCACACGGTTTCATCAAAGAACCATCAGAACTTCTCTGAGACAAAACGGCCCCTGCCCCAATCTCAGAAGCGTCAACCTCAACCTGAAAAGGAAGAGAAACATCCGGCTGACGCAACACAGGGGCAGAAGTAAAACGACGTTTAAGCTCCTGAAAGGCCTCAACAGCCGCAGAGGACCAATTCATCACATCAGCGCCTTTCTTCGTCAAATCGGTCAGGGGCTTAACCACACTGGAAAAGTTAGCAATGAAACGGCGATAAAAATTAGCAAAGCCCAAAAATTTCTGTAGGTTCTTCACAGATGTGGGTTGAATCCAATCATGAATGGCCTGGACCTTAACAGGATCCATTTCTATAGCCGAGGGAGAAAAAATGAAACCCAAAAAAGAAACCTTCTGAACTCCAAAAAGGCACTTAGACCCCTTCACAAACAAATCATTAGCACGAAGGATCTGAAATACCATCCTGACCTGTTTCACATGAGACTCCCAATCATCGGAAAAAAACAAAATATCATCCAAATATACAATCATGAATTTATCAAGATAATTCCGGAAGATATCATGCATAAAGGACTGAAACACAGATGGAGCATTAGAGAGCCCGAATGGCATCACAAGGTATTCAAAATGGCCTTCGGGCGTATTAAATGCTGTTTTCCATTCGTCACCCTGTTTAATACAAACAAGATTATACGCCCCTCGAAGGTCAATCTTAGGCTAGGTTCACATTGCGTTAATGTGTGCACGCTAACGGACAGCGTTGCATGGCGAAAATGTCACAATTAACGCCGTGCAACGGGTCCGTTAGCGCACCCTTTGACAGCAATGTAAATTTCGCCCGTAGCGCATCGCTAGCGCGTGCCTTATTCGGCTCGCGCTAGCGATGTGCCGTTCTTTTGTGACGCGCCGCGGATGCTGCAAGCAGCGTCCGCGGCGCGCCCGAGGTCCGTTCCCCGCTCTCGCAGATTGGGGATCTGCTAGAGCGGGGACGTTAATGCGACCCCTAAACGCGGCTCGAAAAAAACATTGCGTTAACGCAATCCGCTAGTGCTAGCGCTAAACGGATTGCCCTAACGCAATGTGAACCTAGCCTTAGTAAACCAACTAGCCCCCTTAATCCGAGCAAACAAATCAGAAAGCAAAGGTAAAAGGTATTGGAATTTGACCGTGATCTTATTGAGAAGGCGATAATCTATACAGGGTCTCAAGGAGCCATCCTTCTTGGCAACAAAAAAGAATCCCACTCCCAACGGTGACGAAGACGGGCGAATACGCCCCTTCTCCAAAGACTCCTTAACATAACTCCGCATGGCGGCATGCTCTGGCACAGACAGATTGAAAAGTCGGCCCTTAGGGAACTTACAGCCAGGAATCAAGTTAATAGCACAATCACAGTCCCTATGAGGAGGAAGGGAGCTGGACTTGGGCTCATCAAATACATCCTGGAAATCCGACAAAAACTCAGGAACTTCAGAAGAGGGGGAAGAGGAAATTGACATCAAAGGAACATCACTATGTATCCCTTGACAACCCCAACTAGTCGCAGACATAGATTTCCAATCCAGCACTGGATTATGTACCTGTAACCATGTAAAGCCCAGCACAACAACATCATGCAAATTATGCAACACCAGAAAACGACAATCTTCCTGATGTGCTGGAGCCATGTACATGGTCAACTGTGTCCAGTACTGAGGTTTATTCTTGGCCAATGGTGTAGCATCAATCCCCCTTAAGGGAATAGGGCTCTGCAAAGGCTGCAAGGAAAAAACACAGCGTCTGGCGAACTCTAAGTCCATTAAGTTCAGGGCAGCGCCTGAATCCACAAATGCCATAACAGAAAAGGACGATAATGAGCAAATCAGGGTAACGGACAAGAGAAATTTAGGCTGTACAGTACTAATGGTAACAGACCTAGCGACCCTCTTAGTACGCTTAGGGCAATCAGAAATAGCATGAGCAGAATCACCACAGTAAAAACACAGCCTATTCTGACGTCTGAATTCCTGCCGTTCTGCTCCAGTCAAAATCCTATCACATTGCATAGGCTCAGGACTCTGCTCAGAGGACACTGCCATATGGTGCACCAACTTGCGCTCGCGCAGGCGCCGATCAATCTGAATGGCCAGAGACATTGATTCGTTCAAACCAGCAGGCGTGGGGAACCCCACAATAACATCTTTAAGGGCTTCAGAAAGACCCTTTCTGAAAATTGCTGCCAGGGCATACTCATTCCATTTAGTGAGCACAGACCACTTTCTAAATTTCTGGCAGTATACTTCTGCCGCTTCCTGACCCTGACACAGAGCCAGCAAGGTTTTTTCTGCCTGATCCACAGAATTAGGTTCGTCATACAGCAATCCGAGCGCTTGAAAAAATGCGTCTACATTGAGCAATGCAGGATCCCCTGACTCAAGGGAGAATGCCCAGTCCTGAGGGTCTCCACGCAGCAGAGAAATGACAATCTTCACCTGCTGAATGGGGTCACCAGAGGAACGGGGTCTCAAAGCAAAAAACAATCTGCAGTTATTTTTAAAGTTCAAAAATTTGGATCTATCCCCAAAAAATAAATCAGGAGTAGGAATTCTAGGCTCTAAAGCCAGAGTCTGAACAACATAATCTTGGATACTCTGTACCCTTGCAGCGAGTTGATCCACACGAGAGAACAAACCCTGAACGTCCATGTCAGCGCCAGAATCCTGAACCACCCAGAGATTAAGGGGGAAAAAAAAGACAAAACAGGCTGAAGAGAAAAAAAAAATGGCTCAGGACTTTTTTTTTCCCTCTTTTGAGATGCATTCAACACATTGCTGGCCAGCTGTACTGTTATGACCTGGTGGTTAAGGAGCAACATGGGACGAGCTCTGAGGAGGTGGTATCTGTACTGACCGCAGTTCCTAATCCTAACACCAACACTAGAAGTAGCCGTGGGATGTTCCTGTCACTCCCTAGACACCTCGTCACAGCCTGAGAACTAACTACCCCTAAAGATGGAAACAGAAAGCTATCTTCCCTCAGAGAAAATCCCCAAAGGAAAGATAGCCCCCCACAAATATTGACTGTGAGTGGAGAGGGAAATGACATACACAGAATGAAAACAAGATTTAGCAAAGGAGGCCAATTCTAACTAGATAAACAGGATAGAAAAGGATACTGTCCGGTCAGTATTAAAAGCTAAAAATCCACACAGAGTTTACAAAAAATCTCCACACCGACTCACGGTGTGGAGGGGCAAATCTGCTTCCCCAGAGCTTCCAGCTAAGCTGAATATATCATACTGACAAGCTGAACAAGAAAAAACATAACATGAGCTGAACGATTAAGTCCACAGCAAGTGGACAACCAAAAGAACAAGCGATGACTTATCTTTGCTGAAATGGACAGGCTATCAGAGAAATCCAAGGAGAGATCTGAATCCAACCAAGAAACATTGACAGCTGGCACTGGCTGAAGACTAGAGCCAGGCTAAATAGCAGAGCCAGGAGAGACGATCAGTGGAAGCAGCTGCTAATGCTAAACCCAAGGAGCAGCAGTTCCACTCAAAACCACCGGAGGGAGCCCAAGGGCAGAATTCACAAAAGTGCCATTTACAACCACCGGAGGGAGCCCAAGAACGGAATTCACAACATGTAACCATTCCAATGCACAAAATACTGAAGTGACTGGCAAAGTGGTAGACAATAATCTTGGCTATCTGATACTACAGATTCCCATTAACAATGACCAGGGAAGTGGGTGGCAAAGTGAGAAAGCAATATATTTCTTGAGAAATGATCAGTGAAACACATTGTGGAGTTTGAAAGTACTGTAGGTGGCAAGGCAAGGTGAAATGCTGAGTAAGTAAGAAAAAAATCCAGCTCCGGAGTAAAAATCATCAATTTTATTTCCACATATTTAAAATTCGGAAAAAGCTGCTTGCAACTAACTGCACAACTATTCCAGAAAATAAGCCATAAGTTAGCTGAACGCGTTTCGAGCACGCATGGTGCTCTTTGTCCACAGCATAAGCTTGAATAGCCCAACAAGACATATAAAAACAGATTTAACAGATGAATAGCCATGAGAATAATTAACTCCACCCCAACAAATCCCATTGGACATCCAGAACACACACTCATTAGGACAGGTACAGAAAAACAAAAATCATTAACCCCTTCCCGACATGTGACGGTATAGTACGTCACATGTCGGGACCCCCGCTTTGATGTGCGCTCCGGCGGTGAGCGCACATCAAAGTCGCGACATGTCAGCTGTTTTTTACAGCTGACATGTGCGCGCAATAGCGGCGGGTGAAATCGCGATCACCCGCCGCTATTAACTAGTTAAATGCCGCTGTCAAACGCAGACAGCGGCATTTAACTACCGCATCCGGCCGTGCGGCCGGATATGAGCGCATCGCCGACCCCCGTCACATGATCGGGGGTCGGCGATGCTTGTACATTGTAACCATAGAGGTCCTGGAGACCTCTATGGTTACTGATCGCCGGTGGCTGTGAGCGCCACCCTGTGGTCGGCGCTCACAGCACACCTGCATTTTAGCTACATAACAGCGATCTGATGATCGCTGTTATGTAGCAGAGCCGATCGGGCTGTGCCTGCTTCTAGCCTCCCATGGAGGCTATAGAAGCATGGTAAAAGTAAAAAAAAAAAGTAAAAAAAAATGTGAAAAAAATAAAAAAAATATAAAAGTTTAAATCACCCCCCTTTCGCCCCAATCAAAATAAATCAATAAAAAAAAACCCCAACCTACACATATTTGGTATCGCCGCGTTCAGAATCGCCCGATCTATCAATAAAAAAAAAGCATTAACCTGATCGCTAAATGGCGTAATGAGAAAAAAAATCGAAACGCCAGATTTACGTTTTTTTGGTCGCCACGACATTGCATTAAAATGCAATAACGGGCGATCAAAAGAACGTATCTGCACCAAAATGCTATCATTAAAAATGCCAGCTCAGCACGCAAAAAATAAGCCCTCACCTGACCCCAGATCACGAAAAATGGAGACGCTACGAGTATCGGAAAATGGCGCAATTTTGTTTTGTTTTGTTTTTTGCAAAGTTTGGAATTTTTTTTCACCACTTAGGTGAAAAATAACCTAGTCATGTTAGGTGTCTATGAACTCGTACTGACCTGGAGAATCATAATGGCAGGTCAGTTTTAGCATTTAGTGAACCTAGCAAAATAGGCAAGCAAAAAACAAGTGTGGGATTGCACTTTTTTTGCAATTTCACTGCACTTGGAATTTTTTTCCCGTTTTCTAGTACACGACATGGTAAAACCAATGATGTCGTTCAAAAGTACAACTCGTCCTGCAAAAAATAAGCCCTCACATGGCCAAATTGACGGAAAAATAAAAAAGTTATGGCTCTGGGAAGGAGGGGAGCGAAAAACGAAAACGGAAAAACGGAAAAAGCTCCGGGGGTGAAGGGGTTAAGCACATATTATATACACATACCACGACTACCGCACAGCCAAGTGTAATTATCCCTCTTGAAAAATAAATAGGAAAAAAAAAATAATAATAATGATTCAAAAAAAAAAATAATTAAAAATTATTAAAAAAATTTTTTAAAAAAAATATAAAAAACACCAACAACAATAATAATTTGAATTTGAATTTTTTGGATTTATGTCTTCAGGGCTTCCCTGATACCACTATTCAAAGTAAAACATATCGCAAGCCAACTGCTGGCAATACTATACTACATGCACGCAGTTTTAATCCTCCCCACACCATTCATTCAATTCCAGTAGGTGAGGTATTACGAGCCAAAAGAAATTGTAATAATGAACCAGCTTTCACCCGGGAAAAAAACATTATTAAAAAACGTCTCAACAACAGAGCATACCCTAATTGGACTATAGATCGTGCTTTTTCTATTGCAGATAAAAAAAACAAGATCAGATCTTATACAAACTACTAATGTCCATGATGAACAGAAAAAATCAGAATTGCCTGTTGAGCAGCCAGTGTTAGTACTCACATATAGTACACATTTTAAATCCATCTCAGAAATTATACTGCGTAATTTAAATTTGCTGAGAGATGATCAAACCATGGACATAATCTTACAGAATGGTATCAAAATAGTCTCTAGACGCGCACCCACATTAGGCAATACATTATCTCCCAGTTTTCTGAATCAAACTAAACCAAAAACTCCCACCCACTGGCTATCAACAAAAGGTTTTTTCAGATGTGGTTCACACCCATGTAAGGCTACTTTCACACTAGCGTCGGGAACAACCCGTCGCTGCGCGTCGGGCCGACGTTCCCGACGCTAGTGTGTTCTCCGCCGCACAACGGGGGCAGCGGATGCATATTTCCCACGCATCCGCTGCCCCATTGTGATGTGCGGGGAAGTGCGGGGAGGTGGGGGCGGAGTTCCGACTGCGCATGCGCGGTCGGAAAAAGCGGACCGTCGGGAGCAAAAAACGTTACATGTAACGTTTTTTTCTCCCGACGGACCGCTACCATACGCCCAAACGCCGCCAAACGCATTCACCGTTTGGAAATGCGTCGCAAATGCGTCGCAAATGCGTCGCTAATGTTACTCTATGACGAAACAACGTATCCAGCAAAAACTTTTGCTGGATGCGGCGTTTCGCAAAAACGACGCATTTGCGACGTATTGCAGTTAACGCTAGTGTGAAACTAGCCTAAGACTTGCTCGTATACCAAAAAAACTGTAGGTTTTCATTGTTCTAGCAATCAAAAAAAATTTCCTATAAAAAGTTTCTTAAACTGCAATTCCGACTATGTAGTTTACATCATTGAATGTCTGGAAAGCAGACTCCTATATGTTGGATCAACAATAAGGAAACTAAAAGACAGATTTAGGGTGTGTGTCCACGGTCAGTGAACGCTGCTTGTTTGACGCTGCGCAGAGCTGCAGCGTCAAACAAGCAGCGTCCAGATGTTCCAGCATAGTGGAGGGGATTTTTTGAAATCCCGTCTCCACTATGCGTGGAAACCCGCACGCGGCGGGTCTGCGACTCCGGACATGCTGCGCGTCTTTTCAGATCGCAGCATGTCCGTACACCTTGCGGGGACGCAGCGTCCCCGCAAGGCATAACACAGGGCCCTATGGGAGGGAGGGCGATGATCCCGGATGTGTACAATTAACACATCCGGCATCATCGCGTCCCAGAAAGGGGGCGGGGCTTAGCGCCGAGCGGCTTCGCCGCTCCGGCGATACCGCCGGCCATCCTGAACGTGGACACGCAGCCTTAGGGAACATTTATTGGACATTGTTCAACCAACATTACGTCATGTGTCAAATGCATCAAGCCATTTTATTAACAAACATGACAGACACACAAATCACTTAAAGGTTTATGCGATAGAACAAATATACAAAAATATATGAGGCGGTGATAGAGAAAGTAAATTACGCGATAGAGAGGCTTTTTGGATTTATCTATTGAACACCAGAGCGCCCACAGGGTTAAACCTCAGAAAAGAGATGATGTTACACTATTAACATGTTATTATTGTTGTTGGTGTTTTTTATATACTGTATATATATGTTTTTTTAAAATAATTTTTAATTTATTTATTTTTTTAATCATTATTTTTTTATTTTTTTTTCCTATTTATTTTTCAAGGGGGATAATTACACTTGGCTGTGCGGTAGTCGTGGTATGTGTATATAATATGTGCTTAATGATTTTTGTTTTTCTGTACCTGTCCTAATGAGTGTGTGTTCTGGATGTCCAATGGGATTTGTTGGGGTGGAGTTAATTATTCTCATGGCTATTCACCTGTTAAATCTGTTTTTATATGTCTTGTTGGGCTATTCAAGCTTATGCTGTGGACAAAGAGCACCATGCGTGCTCGAAACGCGTTCAGCTAACTTATGGCTTCTTTTCTGGAATAATTGTGCAGTTACCGTATATACTCGAGTATAAGCCGAGATTTTCAGCCCAAATTTTTGGGCTGAAAGTGCCCCCTCGGCTTATACTTGAGTCACGGTCGGCGGGTGAGGGGGAGAGGGCGCTGAGGCATACTCACCTAGTTCCGGCGTTCCTGTCGCTCCCCCTGCCCGTCCCACTGTCTTCGGTGCAGCAGCCTCTTCCCCTGTTCAGCGGTCACGTGGGACCGCTCATTAGAGAAATGAATAGGCTGCTCCACCCCCCATAGGGGCGGAGCCGCATAATTCATTTCTCTAATCAGCGGTGCCGGTGACCGCTGATAGAGGAAGAGGCTGCGGCACCGAAGACCAGCTGTCCGGGGGAAGGAGCGGGACGCCGGGAGCAGGTAAGTATCGCATATTCACCTGTCCGCGTTCCACACGCCGGGCGTCGCGCCATCTTCCCGGCATCTCTCCGCACTGACTGTGCAGGTCAGAGGGCGCGATGACGCATATAGTGTGCGCGCCGCCCTCTGCCTGATCAGTCAGTGTGGAGAGACGCCGGGAAGATGGCGCCGAGGAGCTGCAAGCAAGACAGGTGAGTATGTGTTTTATTATTTTATTGCAGCAGCACAGCTATGGGGCAATAATGGACGGTGCAGAGCACTATATGGCACAGCTATGGGGCAACGGTGCAGAGCACTATATGGCACAGCTATGGGGCAACGGTGCAGAGCACTATATGGCACAGCTATGGGGCAACGGTGCAGAGCACTATATATATGGCACAGCTATGGGGCAACGGTGCAGAGCATTATATATATGGCACAGCTATGGGGCAACGGTGCAGAGCATTATATATATGGCACAGCTATGGGGCAACTGTGCAGAGCACTATATGGCACAGCTATGGGGCAACGGTGCAGAGCACTATATATATGGCACAGCTATGGGGCAACGGTGCAGAGCACTATATATATGGCACAGCTATGGGGCAACGGTGCAGAGCACTATATATATGGCACAGCTATGGGGCAACGGTGCAGAGCATTGTATATATGGCACAGCTTTATGTGGAGTATCTATGGGGCAACGGTGCAGAGCATTGTATATATGGCACAGCTTTATGTGGAGTATCTATGGGGCAACGGTGCAGAGCATTGTATATATGGCACAGATTTATGTGGAGCATCTATGGAGCCATAATGAACGGTGCAGAGCATTATATGTGGCACAGCTTTATGTGGAGCATCTATGGGGCCATAATGAACGGTATGGAGTATCTATTTTTAATTTTGAAATTCACCAGTACCTGCTGCATTTTCCACCCTAGGCTTATACTCGAGTCAATAAGTTTTCCCAGTTTTTTGTGGCAAAATTAGGGGGGTCGGCTTATACCCGGGTTGGCTTATACTCGAGTATATACGGTAGTTGCAAGCAGCTTTTTCCGAATTTTAAATATGTGGAAATAAAATTGATGATTTTTACTCCGGAGCTGGATTTTTTTCTTACTTACTCAGCAGAGGACGTTGGGCGGTGGCATTTTCCTTACTCGGATGTTCCTGTGGACTCTCATGGATTTGCTGATGGGGGTGAGCTGAAACATAACTTTTTCTCTGTTCAAGGTGAAATGCTACTAGGTTGGTAATGGTGACTATCTTATGGTGGCCGACGAACCTGGGTCCCAGTTTCCAAAAAGAAACTCAATTTCTAATGCCTCCCTGAGGTATTGAATTCCGTCTTCCACTCATTCCCCTCCCTAATACCAATAACATTGTTGTCCCCCCTAAGATCCAGCTTGCTAAACCATTTAGCCAAGACAATCTGATTAAAGAAATCCGTGAAGAGAGGGAGAGGTTATGGATCCCGAATAAGTTTGCTGAAATTCAAGCAGGGGCACAGCCCCCCATCTTTTTTCTGAACAAAGAAAAACCCTACTGATACGGGAGGAGGGTCTGATATGTCCTTTAGCAAGGCTCTCTATAATGTAATCTTTCATGGCCTGCCTGCTCTTTGGCAACTTGGCCCCTGGAATGAAAAATTGATTGAGCAATCACAGAGGCGGTGGGTTGGTAGCTGCTGACACCATTGCTCAAAAAAAAAACATCCTCAAAATCAGACAAATACTAAGGCAAGGACCTGGCAGAGATGATAGATATACAGGTGATCATGCAGTTATTTAGACAGTAACTGTAATTGCTCAATCTCACTACCTCTTGTGCCTGCTACTCCACGACAGGAGTGTGTAAAGTCAGCCAAGGAAGACCTAAAACCAGGGCAGGCCCTCTAACACAAAACAATTGATAAATTAAGTGTGCATGGTCTCTACAGCACCCCTAGACACTGTTCCAAAAAATGAAGTATTTTTCCCAGAAAAGTATTTCAATCACATGTTTTGTTATACATATGTTTATTTCCTTTGTGTGTATTGCATGTGGCGTTGCGCCTGCTGTTTGTGTTGGGGAACACTCGCTTGGCAGAGGATTAACGTAGTCAGGCACAGTTTTTCACACAAAACAGTCCATACGGTTTATGCAAGCATCATAAACCGCACCGTAAGCCAGGTTGCACATCACCGGCTTACACATAGTCCATTATTTCATCACGTATCGCTTTACAAAGCATTCACTAGTCAAGGCTGTATCTCTCCAGTCACCGGATGACTGCACAGTTCAGTAACTGTCCTTTGTTAGTGCACATAGTTGTTTCCCCATACTTGGGGTTACCTCTCAGGAGCTCCTGCTCTACAGGCTGACTCCTTGTCAGTCCTGGCTTCGCCAACACAGAAGCCATCCCAGGCTCTGCAGGTACATGGTCTCACCAGGTGCTTCCAGGAAGTCTCCACTCACAGGAGCTTCCAACACCGACCATCCAGGTCCATGGTTTCTCCATGTGCTCTTCAGGAAGTCTCCACTCGCCGGAGCTTCCAACACAGACCTGACCTCTTTCAGGACCTACAACATAGACCATTCAGGTCCAAACACTCTCAACATGTGACCCACACCCCGGTCACATTACATACCGTAGTTGTAACCACTCCCATAGGTGGGAGGTGTGTGGCTAGTTCGACCCGCCCAGCTCTCAAAAGTAGCCCTGCAAGCCTCCCTTATAAGTAAACACAGCAAACTCTTGTGGAATTATAAGTCCCAGCATAACCATATCATTTTGGGCTTACAGCGCAGAGAACCTCTGCGACACATACCGGCCATTTCCAATAATGCCAGTCCCTAATTCACCATCATAATTGTGCCTCCAAGAGCATCCTGAAGTGCACACACAGCGTCCCCTGGCTGTAACATGGGTCACTGCATCACATGCAACCACAAAAAAAAACAGAAAACAGCAAATTCGACATAATTTCACACAAACACCCAAAATGAGCCTTACAAAATTGACGCCACATTCCCAAAATTGGTAAACAACTTTGTTTCAAGCATGTAATGCTCGTTCAAACTCACCTGTGGCAAGGAACAACTGTAGGCAACATGAAAATGACACGTGAAACCAGATAAAAAGCGGAGAAGTTGATTCAATCTTTTCACTTTGTGTGCGTCACACTAAGCACAGACAGCAGAAAAAAGAGAACTATCTGAGGACCTGAAGCCCCTTATAATCCAATGTGTCAACTATATTGTTATAGGACCCTCACACCCATCACCCCATATACACAGAAGCCCCTTATAATCCAATGTGCCTCCTATACTGTTATTATAGGACCCACACACCCATCACTTCATATACACAGAAGCCCCTTACAATCCAATGTGTCTCCTATATTGTTATTATGGGACCCTCACACCCATCACCCCACATACACAGAAGCCCGTTATAATCCAATGTGTCTCCTATATTGTTTTTATAGGACCCCCCACACCCATCACCTCATATACGCAGAAGCCCCTTATAATCCAATGTGTCTCCTATATTGTTATAGGACCCCCACACCCATCACAACATATACACAGAAGCCCCTTATAATCCAATGTGTCTCCCATATTGTTTTTATAGGACCCCACACCCATCACCTCATATACACAGAAGCCCATTATAATTCAATGTCTCCTATATTGTTATTATAGGACCCCCACACCCATCACCCCATATACACAGAAGCCCCTTATAATCCAATGTGTCACCTATATTGTTATTATAGGACCTCCAGACCCATCACCTCATATACACAGAAGCCCCTTATAATGCAATGTCTCCTATATTGTTATTATAGGACCCCCACGCCCATCACCCCATATACACAGAATACTCTTATAATCCAATGTGTCTCCTATATTGTTTTTATAGGACCCTACACCCATCACCTCATATACACAGAAGCCCATTATAATTCAATGTCTCCTATATTGTTATTATAGGACCCCCACACCCATCACCCCATATACACAGAAGCCCCTTATAATCCAATGTGTCACCTATATTGTTATTATAGGACCTCCAGACCCATCACCTCATATACACAGAAGCCCCTTATAATGCAATGTCTCCTATATTGTTATTATAGGACCCCCACGCCCATCACCCCATATACACAGAATACTCTTATAATCCAATGTGTCTCCTATATTGTTTTTATAGGACCCTACACCCATCACCTCATATACACAGAAGCCCATTATAATTCAATGTCTCCTATATTGTTATTATAGGACCCCCACACCCATCACCCCATATACACAGAAGCCCCTTATAATCCAATGTGTCACCTATATTGTTATTATAGGACCTCCAGACCCATCACCTCATATACACAGAAGCCCCTTATAATGCAATGTCTCCTATATTGTTATTATAGGACCCCCACGCCCATCACCCCATATACACAGAATACTCTTATAATCCAATGTGTCTCCTATATTGTTTTTATAGGACCCTACACCCATCACCTCATATACACAGAAGCCCCTTATAATCCAATCTCTCCTATATTGTTGTTATAGGACCCCCACACCCATCACCCCATGTACACAGAAACCCCTTATAATCCAATGTGTCACCTATATTGTTATTATAGGACCTTCAGACCCATCACCTCATATACACAGAAGCCCCTTATAATCCAGTGTGTCTCCTATATTGTTATTATAGGACCCCCACACCCATCACCCCATATACACAGAAACCCCTTATAATCCAATGTGTCACCTATATTATTATAGGACCTTCAGACCCATCACCTCATATACACAGAAGCCCCTTATAATCCAGTGTGTCTCCTATATTGTTATTATAGGACCCCCACACCCATCACCTCATATACACAGAAGCCCCATATAATCCAATTATTCCTATATTGTTATTATAGGACCCCCACAACCATCACCCCATATACACAGAAGCCCCTTATAATACAATGTGTCTCCTATATTGTTATTATAGGATCCCCACACCCATCACCCCATATACGCAGAAGACCCTTATAATCCAATGTGTCTCCTATTTTGTTATTATAGGACCCCCACACCCATCACCCCATATACACAGAAGCCCCTTATAATCCAATGTGTCTCCTATATTGTTTTTATAAGACCCCACACCCATCACCTCATATACACAGAAGCCCCATATAATCCAATTATTCCTATATTGTTATTATAGGACCCCCACAACCATCACCCTATATACACAGAAGCCCCTTATAATACAATGTGTCTCCTATATTGTTATTATAGGATCCCCACACCCATCACCCCATATACGCAGAAGACCCTTGTAATCCAATGTGTCTCCTATTTTGTTATTATAGGACCCCCACACCCATCACCCCATATACACAGAAGCCCCTTATAAATCAATGTGTCTCCTATGTTATTATTATAGGACCCCCATACCCATCACCCCATATACACAGAGCCCCTTATAATTCAACTAGATGGTGGCCCGATTCTAACGCATCGGGTATTCAAGAATATGTATGCGTAGTGTATAGCACAGCCCACTTAGTATATTGCACAGCCACGCAGTACATTGCGCAGCCCACGCAGTACATTGCGCAGCCCACGCAGTACATTGCGCAGCCCACGCAGTACATTGCGCAGCCAATGCAGTACATTGCGCAGCCCATGTAGTACATTGCGCAGCCCACGTTGTACATTGCGCAGCCCATGTATTATATTGCGCAGCCCACGTAGTATATTGCGCAACCTACGTTGTATATTGCGCAGCCCACGTAGTATATTGCGCAACCTACGTTGTATATTGCGCAACCCACGTTGTATATTGCGCAGCCCACGTTGTATATTGCGCAGCCCACGTTGTATATTGCGCAGCCCAAGCAGTATATTGCGCAGCCCACATTGTACATTGTGCAGCCCACGTTGTACATTGCGCAGCCCACGTTGTACATTGCGCAGCCCACGTTGTACATTGCGCAGCCCACGTTGTATATTGCGCAGCCCACGTTGTATATTGCGCAGCCCATGTTGTATATTGCGCAGCCCATGTTGTATATTGCGCAGCCCACGTATATAGCAATGTGGGCACCATATCCCTATTAAAAAAAAAAGAATTAAAATAAAAAATAGTTATATACTCACCTTCCGTTGGCGCCTGGATCCAGGAAGCGGTTACCGACGCTTGGGATCCACCGAAGCTCCGCCAAGCCGCTCGCGCCGGCCGCCATCTTCCGTTCCCAGGATGCATTGCAAAATTACCCAGATGACTTAGCGGTCTCGTGAGTATAGCAGGTTTTTTGTTTTTTTATTATTTTTAACATTACATTTTTTTACTATTGATGCCGCATAGGCAGTATCAATAGTAAAAAATTGGGGACACACAGGGTTAATAGCAGCAGTTACGGAGTGCGTTACCCGCGGCATAACGCGGTCCGTTACCGCCGGCATTAACCCTGTGTGAGCGGTGACCGGAGGGGAGTATGCGGGCGCCGGGCACTGAGTGCGGGGAGTAAGGAGCGGCCATTTTCTTCCGGACTGTGCGCGTCGCTGATTGGTCGTGGCAATGGTCATGGGCGTTTTGCCACGACCAATCAGCGACTTGGATTCCATGACAGACAGAGGCCACGACCAATGAATATCCGTGACAGAAAGACAAAAGGACAGACAGACGGAAGTGACCCTTAGACAATTATATAGTAGATGTGTCTAACATATTGTTATTATAGGATTCTCAAACCCATGACCCCATATACGCAGAAGCCCCTTATAATTCAATGTGTCTCCTATATTGCTATTATAGGACCCCCACACCCATGATCCCATATACACAGAAGCCCCTTTTAATCCAGTGTCTCTCCTATACTGTTATTATAAGACCCCGCACACATCACCCCATATATGCAGAAGCCCCTTATAATCCAATGTGTTTCTTATATTGTTTTAGGACCCCCACACCAATCACCTCATATACGCAGAAGCCCCTTATAATCCAATGTGTCTCTTATATTCTTATAAGACCCCCACACCCATCACTTCATATACGTAGAAGCCCCTTATAATCCAATGTGTCTCCTGTATTGTTATTATAGGACCCCCTACACCCATCTCCCCATATATACAGAAGCCCCTTATAACTCAATGTGTGTCTTATATTGTTATAGGACCCGTACACCCATTACCCAATATATGCAGAAGCCCCTTATAATCCAATGTGTCTCCTATGTCATTATACACAGGGGTGGATTAAGGGTAGCCAGGGCCCCAGGCTGTTCAGACACTGTGGGGCCCCCCCGGTCATGTGACGGGGGTCATGTGACGGGGGTCATGTGACGGGGGTCATGTGATACCTGAACCAGATTATTCCAGAAAAATGGTCGGACCCTACTCTACTGTAACCTATTAAATATTTGTTAAAATATGCAATACAATTTAGGTATATTTTGACCAATATCACATACAAGGAACAAATACCACCGCACCATGACCAGACCACAAATTACAACCACAGTGATCGAATAATATCACATACAAGGAACAAATACCACCGCACCATGTCAAGACCATATATTACCACCACTTGGTGACCAAATAGCACATACAAGGGACAAATACCACAACACCATTTCCAGACCACATATTACCACCACATAGTGACTGAATACTACAATACTGATCAGTAATAAAAAAAACAACACAATACTATCACCATAAGGGCTTGTTTCCATTTGCGAGAAACACGTCCCTGTTTCGCATGTGGAAACCAAGCTCTGGTGCCGGCACTTGGGAGCGGAGCGTGCGGCCGCATAGCAACACATGGAGCCGCACGCTTCGCTCTGGAGTGCCGGCGCCAGAGCTTGGTTTCCACATGCGAGGCACGGACGTGTTTCTCGCAAATGGAAACAAGCCCTAAGTGCCAGTATTCACAGGAGATCTGTACTTAGTATGTAGTGTCTGTGTAGAGGTAATACAGCGATCACTGGTGACATTGTACACAGGACCTCTGTATATAGTGTATAGGTAATAAAGTGATCACTGGTGACATTGTATACAGGAGCTCTGTATATAGTATACAGTGTATAGTGTCAGTGTATAGGTAACACTGACTCACCAGTGACGTCTCTAGGTGAAGTCCTTCATCTTTCATCCAGCACAGACCGCCATCACTTCTTCCAGCCAGGACTTGTCTCTGCAGGAAATAACACAGTTATCTCGAGCTCCGCTTGCAGAACACATTACTTAATTTTTCCCAACTTCTACATTACACCACATGAAGAAAAAGAGGCGACATAGTGTCACTCTACACAGTAACAGGACCGCCCCCCCCCATTTAAAACAATGTCCTCAAAAAATAAAATAGATACATCACTGCAGTAATAATATCCCTTAATTAGCCCCTATGTCCAGCATTGCCCCCAGACAGTGTGTTCAACAATCTGCCCCAGTATGTCCAGCATATTGCCCTAGAGTGTCCAGCATTGCCCCCAGACAGTGTGTCCAGCATATTGCCCCAGAGTGTCCAGCATATTGCCCCAGAGTGTCCAGCATATTGCCCCCAGACAGTGTGTCCAGCATATTGCCCCCAGACAGTGTGTCCAGCATATTGCCCCCAGACAGTGTGTCCAGCATATTGCCCCCAGACAGTGTGTCCAGCATATTGCCCCCAGACAGTGTGTCCAGCATATTGCCCCCAGACAGTGTGTCCAGCATATTGCCCCCAGACAGTGTGTCCAGCATATTGCCCCCAGACAGTGTGTCCAGCATATTGCCCCCAGACAGTGTGTCCAGCATATTGTCCCCAGTGTGTCAAGCATATTGCCCCCAGACAGTGAGTCCAGCATATTACCCCCAGTGAGTCCAGCATATTACCCCCAGTGTGTCCAGCATATTACCCCCAGTGTGTCCAGCATATTACCCCCAGTGTCTCCAGCATTGCCCCAGTGTCTCCAGCATTGCCCCAGTGTCTCCAGCATTGCCCCAGTTTGTCCTACAGCATTGCCCCCAGTGTCATCCAGCATTGCCCCCAGTGTCTCCAGCAATCTGCCCCAGTGTCTCCAGCAATCTGCCCCAGTGTCTCCAGCATTGCCCCCTGTGTCTCCAGCAATCTGCCCCAGTGTCTCCAGCATTGCCCCAGTGTCTCCAGCAATCATCTGCCCCAGTGTCCTCCAGCATTGCCCCCAGTGTCTCCAGCAATCTGCCCCAGTGTCTCCAGCATTTCCCCCAGTGTCTCCAACAATCTGCCCCAGCGTCTCCAGCATTGCCCCAGGGTGTCCAGCAATCTGCCCCAGTGTCTCCAGCATTGCCCCAGTGTGTCCAGCAATCTGCGCCAGTGTCTCCAGCATACAGTAAAGAAGTCTCGCACTCAACTTAAGTATTTCTGGTTTGCAGATTTATTAGTACTGAGGTAGCACTGGAAACGTTTCAGCCTTGATTAGGCTTTCATCAGTCACGTGCTGTGTCTTGCGGAGTGTATCGACAGTACTTGTGGCTAGAACGTAGATCATGCGTGATGCAGTAGATGGCCGCCTTATAGAGGAGTGAAGTGATTTGAAAAGCGGGATCTGAGAAAACTCAAACAGTCGTGCCTAGGGCTTCAAGTAATAGCCTCAAAACGGCCAGTAACGGAATCCGGTGGCTGGAGGGAAGCCGCTGGGGTGAATGTAAGATCCTCACAGACGCGGTATCCACGACTGTTTGAGTTTTCTCAGATCCCGCTTTTCAAATCACTTCACTCCTCTATAAGGCGGCCATCTACTGCATCACACATGATCTGCGTTCTAGCCACAAGTACTGTCGATACACTCCGCAAGACACAGCACGTGACTGATGAAAGCCTAATCAAGGCTGAAACGTTTCCAGTGCTACCTCAGTACTAATAAATCTGCAAACCAGAAATACTTAAGTTGAGTGCGAGACTTCTTTACTGTTTACTGAAGGACTTGGGTACCTAGTCTCTGCACCACATGATAGCTGTGCGCACGGTGTTTTTTTGTAAGTGTCTCCAGCATTGCCCCAGTGTCTCCAGCATTGCCCCAGTGTCTCCAGCATTGCCCCAATGTGTCCAGCATTGCCCCAGTGTCTCCAGCATTGCCCCAGTGTCTCCAGCAAACATCTGCCCCAGTGTCCTCCAGCATTGCCCCCAGTGTCTCCAGCAATCTTCCCCAGTGTCTCCAGCATTGCCCCCAGTGTCTCCAGCAATCTGCCCCAGTGTCTCCAGCATTGCCCCAGTGTGTCCAGCAATCTGCCCCAGTGTCTCCAGCATTGCCCCAGTGTGTCCAGCAACCTGCCCCAGTGTCTCCAGCAATCTGCCGCAGTGTCTCCAGCATTGCCCCAGTGTGTCCAGCAATCTGCCCCAGTGTGTCCAGAATATTGCCTTGGGCCCCTCGGATTGCCGTTCGCAAAAAAAAACAAAAAAAAAGAGTTCTCCTCACCTGACCTGGGCGCTCCAGCGGCGAGCTCCCTCCAGCAGCGCACACTCGCCGGCGACTGACAATGACGTCAGACGCCAGCGACGTGTGAGCTGCGCCTGCGGCCGACTTCAGCTGCCAGCCTCCAATTGGCTGGCGGCTGTTGTTAACTATTGACGTGCGGGCGCGTGCCCGCACGTCAATAGGAAACCGCCGCAGCGCCGGTATGGGCCCGGTGAGCAGATGAGACGGGGGGGCCCCCTCTCTCTGCCCACCGGGCCCATAAATGTCACGCCAGTCAGGGCACGGGCAGTAATGCCCTGATGGCGGCGGGCAATCTGTGCGGTAGCCCAGGGCCCCCCTACACCACTGGGCCCTGGACTACCACCCAGATTGACCCTCTTATGAAAAATGAAAAACATAGATGAAGGACTTCACCTAGAGACGTCACTGGTGAGTCAGTGTGTTACCTATACACTGACACTATACACTGTATACTATATACAGAGGTCCTGTGTATAATGTCACTAGTGATCACTGTATTACCTTTACATTATATACAGAGCTCCTGTGTATAATATCACCAGTGATCCCTGTACACAGACACTGCATACTAAGTACAGATATCCTGTGTATAATGGCACTTATGGTGATAGTATTGTGTTGTTTTTTTTTATTTCTGATCAGTATTGTAGTATTCAGTCACTATGTGGTGGTAATACAGTACAGACCAAAAGTTTGGACACATCTTCTCATTTAAAGATTTTTCTGTATTTTCATGACTATGAAAATTGTACTTTCACACTGAAGGCATCAAAACTATGAATTAACACATGTGGAATTATATACTTAACAAAAAAGTGTGAAACAACTGAAATTATGTCTTATATTCTAGGTTCTTCAAGGTAGCCACCTTTTGCTTTGATGACTGCTTTGCACACTCTTGGCTTTCTCTTGTTGAGCTTCAAGAGGTAGTCACCGGGAATGGTCTTCCAACAATCTTGAAGGAGTTTCCAGAGATGCTTAGCACTTGTTGGCCCTTTTGCCTTCTCTGCGATCCAGCTCACCCCAAACCATCTCGATTGGGTCCATGTCTCGTGACTGTGGAGGCCAGGTCATCTGGCGTAGCACCCCATCACTCTCCTTCTTGGTCAAATAACCCTTACACAGCCTGGAGGTGTGTTTGGGATCATTGTCCTGTTGAAAAATAAATGATGGTCCAACTAAACGCAAACAGGATGAAATAGCATGCCGCTGCAAGATGCTGTGGTAGCCATGCTGGTTCAGTATGCCTTCAATTTTGAATAAATCCCCAACAGTGTCACCAGCAAAGCACCCCACACCATTACACCTCCTCCATGCTTCACTGTGGGTACCAGGCATGTAGAATCCATCCGTTCACCTTTTCTGCGTCGCACAAAGACAAGGTGGTTGGAACCAAAGATCTCAAATTTGGACTCATCAGACCAAAGCAAAGATTTCCACTGGTCTAATGTCCATTCCTTGTGCTCTTTAGCCCAAACAAGTCTCTTCTGCTTGTTGCCTGTCGTTAGCAGTGGTTTCCTAGTAGCTATTTTACCATGAAGGCCTGCTGCACAAAGTCTCCTCTTAACAGTTGTTGTAGAGATGTGTCTGCTGCTAGAACTCTGTGTGGCATTGACCTGGTCTCTAATCTGAGTTGCTGTTAACCTGCGATTTCTGAGGCTGGTGGCTCAGATAAACTTATCCTCAGAAGCAGAGGTGACTCTTGGTCTTCCTTTCCAGGGGCGGTCCTCATGTGAGCCAGTTTCTTTGTAGCGCTTGATGGTTTTTGCCACTGCACTTGGGGACACTTTCAAAGTTTTCCCAATTTTTCAGACTGACTGACCTTCATTTCTTAAAGTAATGATGGCCACTCGTTTTTCTTTACTTAGCTGCTTTTTTCTTGCCATAATACAAATTCTAACAGTCTATTCAGTAGGACTATCAGCTGTGTATCCACCAGACTTCTGCACAACACAACTGATAGTCCCAACCCCATTTATAAGGCAAGAAATCCCACTTATTAAACCTGAAAGGGTACACCTGTGAAGTGAAAACCATTCCCGTTGACTACCTCTTGAAGCTCAACAAGAGAAAGCCAAGAGTGTGCAAAGCAGTCATCAAAGCAAAAGGTGGCTACCTTGAAGAACCTAGAATATAAGACATAATTTCAGTTGTTTCACACTTTTTTGTTAAATATATAATTCCACATGTGTTAATTCATAGTTTTGATGCCTTCAGTGTGAATGTAGAATTTTCATTGTCATGAAAATACAGAAAAATCTTTAAATGAGAAGGTGTGTCCAAACTTTTGATCTGTACTGTATGTGGTCTGGACATGGTGTTGCGGTATTTGTCCCTTGTATGTGCTATTTGGTCACTTTGTGGTGGTAATATGTGGTCTGGTCATGGTGTTGTGGTATTTTTTACTTGTATGTGATATTATTCGATCACTGTGGTGGTAATATGTGGTCTTGACATGGTGTAGTGGTATTTGTTCCTTGTATGTGATATTATTGGCCATTTTAAAAATTTAAAACTAAATAAAAATATACCTAAATTGTATTGCATATTTTAACAAATATTTAGTAGGTTACAGTAGAGCAGGGCTCGGCCAAAAGTGTCTACCGTGTTATGGTAGCGGCTTAAAAAATCTTTTGGCCGAAACAAAAACTGCCAGCTATATGTGTGATCTGATGATGGGAACTGTTAATGTGTGATAGGTGAGAAGTGGAGTTTTTTAAAAAAAGAGAGCGGTGGGATTGTGGACAGTTCGAGGGGTGGAGCGTGGAGGTGGGGCTGGGGTGGAGCCTGGGCGGAGTCTCAAGGGGGCCCCAAGAATTTTGCCAGTATGGGGCCCCGAAATTTCTAGTGGCAGCCCTGCTCTGGTCTAATGAGATGAATATGGAACTTTTTGGTGATAATTCTAAGCGGTATGTGTGGAGAAAACCAGGCACTGCTCATCAACTGCCCAATACGATCCCAACAGTTAAACATGGTGGTGGCAGCATCATGCTATATGTGTTTTTCAGCTGCAGGGACAGGACGACTGGTTGTCATTGAAGGAAACATGAATGCCGCCAAGTATGGAGATATCCTGGATGAAAACCTCTTCCAGAGTGCTCTGGACCTCAGACTTGGCCGAAGGTTCACCTTCCAACAAGACAATGACCCTAAGCACACAGCTAAAATAACAAAAGAGTGGCTTCAGAACAACTATGTGACCATTCTTCACTGGCCCAGGCAGAGCCCCGATCTAAACCCAATTGAGCATCTCTGGAGAGAACTAAAAATGGCTGTCCACCAATGTTCACCATCCAACCTGAAGCAACTGGAGAGGATATGCAAGGAAGAATGGCAGAGGATCCCCAAATCCAGGGGTGAAAAACTTGTTGCATCATTCCCAAGAAGACTCATGGCTGTACTAGCTCAAAAGGGTGCTTCTACTCAATACTGAGCAAAGAGTCTGAATACTTATGACCATGTGATATTTCAGTTTTTCTTTTTTAATAAATTTGCAAAAAATTCATTTGTTTTTTTCAGTCAAGATGGGGTGCAGAATGTACATTAATGAGAAAATAAATGAACTTTTTTGAATTTTCCAAATGGCTGCAATGAAACAAAGAGTGAAAAATTTAAAGGGGTCTGAATACTTTCCATACTGACTGTATATGTGTCACCTGTGCACTGTGCTTTCCTGATGTGTAGTGATCCATCACTGATTACGGGGTGGACCCTATATATACCCTGTTTATGCCATGTGAATGTTCATGGCTGCAGAAAGGCTCACAGTCTGAAGAGCAGAAATGTCGTACATACATGGTGGAATAAAGATGAGTTTTCCTCTCTCATGTCTGGAGTGCAGCTATTTCTTGCTGTATATCACTATAAATAATGTGTCTCTAGATCGATCTCCATTCATATGTTACATTTACTGTATATACTCGAGTATGAGCTAACCCGAGTATAAGCCGACCCCCCTAATTTTGCCACAAAAAACTTGAGTACTTGAGTATAAGCTTAGGGTGGAAAATGCAGCAGCTACACGTAAATTTCAAAAATAAAAATAGGTACCAATAAAAGTAAAATTAAATGAGATATCAGTAGGTTAAGTGTTTTTGAATATCCATATTGAATCAGGAGCCCCATATAATGCTCCATACAGTTCATGATGGGCCCCATAAGATGCTCCATACAGTTCATGATGGGCCCCATAAGATGCTCCATATTAAAATATGCCCCATATAATTCTGCACAAAGGTTAATAATGGCCCCATAAGATGCTCCATAGACACATTTGCCCCATACAGTACTGCATAAAGGTTAATAAGGGCCCCATAAGATGCTCCATAGAGACATTTGCCCAATATAATGCTGCATAAATGTTGATTATGGCCCCATAAGATGCTCCATAGAGATATTTGCCCCATATAAAGCTGCACAAATGTTGATTATGGCCCCATAAGATGCTCCAGAGATATTTGCCCCATATAATGCTGCACAAATGTTGATTATGGCCCCATAAGATACTCCATAGAGATATTTGCCCCATATAGTGCTGCACAAACGTTGAATATGGCCCCATAAGATGCTCCATAAAGATATTTGCCCCATATAGTGCTGCACAAACGTTGAATATGGACCCATAAGATGCTCCATAAAGATATTTGCCCCATATGCTATTGCTGCGATTTAAAAAAAAAATAAAAAATCACATACTCACCTCTTGTCGCTCAGGCCCCCGGCGCTTGCAGTACTCACCGGTCCTCGTTCCGGTGCCGCTGTGTCTTCTGCGTCCTCTGCACTCATGTTCAGGCAGAGGGCACGGACTAACACGTCATCACGCCCTCTGACCTGAGCGTCACTGCAGAGAACGCGGAAACTGAGCGGCGCCCGGAACAAGGAGAGGAGAATATCGTGCAGCGCTCCCCCCCCCCCATTATGCTCACCTGCTCCTGGTGCTGTCCCTGCATCTCCGGGCGCAGACAGCTTCTTCCAGCGTTGAGCAGTCACCGTTACCGCTCATTACAGTAATGAATATGCGGCTCCACCCCTATGGGACTGGAGTCGGGTCCATATTCATCACTGTAATGAGCGGTACCATGTGACCGCTCAACGCTGGAAGAAGCTGTCAGCGCCCGGAGACCGGAGATGCAGGGACCTCGCCAGGAGCAGGAGAGTATGTCACAGGCGCCGCTCCCCCTTCCTCGCCGATCCCCCTGGGACAATGACTCAAGTATAAGCCGAGAGGGGCACTTTCAGCCTAAAAAAAGGGCTGAAAATCTCGGCTTATACTCGAGTATATACGGTATATAACACAATAAATGCAGACACGGACATTTATTACACAGACTGGAGCCGATCCATCAGCAGGATCTAGTGTAAAAACTTCAGACTTCTTCAGCCAGTATTCAGACTCCATCTTGGAGGTATGTGGCACTTCCTACAAGGGCGACTATTTCTGACTACTGAATAACTTTGCATGACCCTGATCCAATTCCCATGGAGTCCTGTGACTCTCCTTATTCCGCTCTACATTACACCATTATATAAGATGTTGGTTACACAGTGATTGTGACCATGGCACAGGTTGTGCCGCAGAATCATTTTAAGGTGCGGCTACATGACATAGCAGTAGAGATAAAGTGAGTAGGGTCACATTACAACCTCTTACATACGGCAACAAGAAGACTAAAAACACATGACTTTTCACTCCCTTCGCAGGGGTCGTAATGTGACCCTACTCACCGGCATCACGATATCATGTAGCAGCTGTACAGAACCAAGTTTGGCAGTTGACCTGTTTTGTGACCAAACATCGTGTAGCCACAGCATAGGCTAGACGGTGTGTGTAGGCTAACGTCACTGCCATCCACATCTACGCATGACACGCCAATGTCAGCTGCTGGCCTCTGATTGGCCAGAGTGTGTATTGCAGTGCAGAGACCCAGTGCGTCTTTGTGCTGCGACACACGTCAGTAAGGCTAGTTTCACACTAGCGTTCGGCAGGGCCGCGGAGGGCTGCGTAGTTCCTCCGGTAAGTCCCACCCACTGCCGTGCCTCTTCCTTCAGCAATGCCTACGTCTGCATGCGTCCCCTATCTTTAACATTGTGTACGCAAGCCATGCTGATATATGCGGATGCCTCCGCATGCGATGTTTTGACGCTGCACCAACCTGCATCGAACGCAACATGTTTCATTTTGTTGCAGTCAGCATAGCATCAAAACGATGCATGCGGAGGCATCCGCATACATCCATATGGCCTGCGTACCTAATGTTAAAGATAGAGGACGCATGCCGATGTAGGCGGAACTGAAGGAAGAGGCGTGGCAGTGGGCGGGGCTTAATGGAGGAACTACGCAGCCCTCCGCAGCTCTCCCGAACGCTAGTTTGAAACTAGCCTTAATTGTGCGTCCTCTGGTGCAAACCAAACTGAAGTAGACACTGGCCTCAGCATGGGCCCAGTCATACTTTATGCCCCTGGGTATTGTAGGGGACATGTGATGAGTATCACCATTGTGGATGTGGTGTGAGGTGTAGTGATTGGTGCTGCACTGCCACAGATAAAAGCACAGGATCACTACTCAGTCAGCTCCAATGCGGAAATGAATGAGGTCAGTGCTGGTGTAGCGGGTGGTGCTGTTATGGACAGTAAGGAACACACTGCCACTTTAAGAGACAGCACCCCCTTGTCTGGTGTGATGGAATGTTCTGCTCCCCCCTGCAGTAGACTGTGTAAATGAACTGCCCTGTGCTAAGGGGAGGAATTGAGCCTTGGGAGTGTGTGAGCAGAAACTGCTGAAGAGAATGTCTGTGCTAATCTTGTACCTGTAAAAGAGGTCCCACAGCCTGGGACGGAGTGGACTTGTGAAATTGGACGGACTGTTCGGGTGCAGCAAGGGTGGCTGTCCAGTGCTAGTTTGAGAAGCCACGAAGATACCAAGAAAGGTATTTACAGTTTCCAGGAGCACCTCCAGGACCCAGAAGCAAGAGAAGACCACGTTTCACGGAGCTGGCAGAGAGCGGTATGCACCACCGTACTAGACTTTTGGGGGCCCCCCGGGACTGGATCTGAGTGCCCAACATCATCGTGAGTTTGTTCCTGTTTTGTCCACATGTCAGGGCCTAGTGAAGGCTTCAATAGACAGAACACGGCATCCGTGTGGCCTGCTTAGTAGAGGCCAGGGAGGCTATACGTAGAGTAGCATCATTGTTTGTTTAATGCTTGCATTTGCTTGTGTGACGTATATTGAGTCTAGGAAAGATATATATCTTGGTACCGTGTTCGCCAGTGGATAGAAAAATATTTAGAATTGAGAGTCCTCAGTGGTTGATACCTTTTAATGGCTAACTGAAAAGATGGTAACAAATTGCAAGCTTTCGAGACTGCGCAGGTCTCTTCATCATCAGTCTCTGCCTGATGAGGAGACCTGAGTAGTCCCGAAAGCTTGCAATTTGTTACCATCTTTTCAGTTAGCGATTAAAAGGTATCAACCACTGAGGACTCTCAATTCTAAATATTTTTATATATTGAGCCTGTAATAGTTGGAGCACCATGCTATTTGATGTCCCAGCTAAAGAATACAACTCTTGTACATTATCTTTTCCCATTGCATACCCCTGTTTGCACTATCCTCATCCACTTCATTCCTTGCCTTCCAATAAATGTACCCTTTGTTATTTGCACCTCATCTTGTGTACGGTAGTCTCCCTGCACCGTGGTGGTCCCCCGGCCATCGCTTCACTGGGGCAGACTACTAACAGCCAATGCTGTGTATTGGGGTCAGAAGGCAGCGCTGGACTATAAAGAGGAAGACTGGGCTGCGGGTGCCTGCGTTGTCCCGGGTCCGGAACTGCCGAGGCTGTGCTCAGTGTTGCAGGGGAAAAAGAATGAGAAACTGGACAGGTTCCATGACCCGGGGAAAGGGGGCGTAGCTAAGCCGGGCAGTGAGCAGGAAGTGCAGGAAAGAGCTCTGTTTCCCGCCGGCAGCGAGCAGAGGCTAGTATGCAGCCCACTCCACAGCGTCAGGCAGCACGGAGTTGAGCTTCAGCAGAGACAGACACTCCAGCCAGACAGCGAGTGTGCAGATCGCCTTGCACCTGGCTAGGCAGAGGGCTGTGGTCGTGCGAAGGAGTGGGTGCCAAGTGTTGGACACCGAGGTGCGTTCCCCACTTCTGAAAGACAAGCAGCAGACCCAGCACACATGTTGGACAGAGACTCCTGCAGCGCTCCCCACTTTGGCTGCACAGATTTATGGACTAGGGACTCAACGGGTAAAACCAGTGGCCACCCATTGCCACCAGAAGCTGGACCGTGAGGTGCTATAATTCATCTTAGGACACCACGCCGTCCGTCTTCTGTACTACAACCCCCATCAGACTGTATTTGGATGAGGAACAGAGAAGACCACGATAAGTTCTATTTACATATCAGACTGTCCTGTTTACCCCCCTTGTTACTACTCATTGTTTAACGTCACTAGCTTCCTGGGAGGAGACCATTGCCATCCTTTTTGTTAACCAATTAAACAACTTTGTTATAGAGCCTTTTTATTCAATCCCTGCTTTACTGCATTCCCGCACCTGCTTACAGGACAATGGAGCCCTGCAGTGCTAGCTCTGGTGGGGGGGGGGGTGAGATTACAAAAAAAATCACAGGGAGAACTTCAGTCTGGAGAGAAGCATGGAACCAAAAAGGGGGCAGGAAATGAGGGGAAATTAGAGGAACGATAGGTAGATGTCACGTGGTTACCGCAACAAAGAGGAGCCAGAAGACCGCGGCATCTGATTGCTACTACTCCAGCGATGAGAAGAAGCACTTCTTCTTCTTTTTAATGGCATTTATTTATTTTTTGCAGAACAGGGGTTAATCGGCCATACTGGAATCTCAGAGCTTTCAGCTGAGCTCGATTATCCACTCCCATCCCCTTTATAATCTGGGTCCTGATTCAGATCCATGCCAGAGTTAGCATTTGCTGCATGGCTTAGGAGGAAAAGAGTTCATATGTGCAGAAGTTCTGGAGGAGTTATCTGTGACTGTTGTTTGGTTTGTAAGTGTGGTAATTCCCTTCCCTCCTCTACTTTGTTTTTTTTTTCTCCATCCTCCACCCCCCAGTGCATTCCTCTGTTATATGTGAGTGAATATTTTTGTATGCCTGGTATTTTCAGTTTACCTTTGTTTATGTAGCCTTGTTTGTCGGGTTGGTGTACTGCAGTGCACAGTAGTGCCCCTCTTCCCTGGGCGGGGGAAGAGAACAGACAGAGGGCTAACTCTGGAGATTTGGGGAATAGGGGGAGCTAGGGTGGCCCCTAGTGTTAGGGCCAGGGAATGAGCCACTAATCCCGGGTCACCCGAAAGCTGTCCTGACAATAGAGACCAAAAATCAATTTATTGTGGTGTTCAACCAATTTTAATTTTTTAAAAATGGTGCCAGGTGGTGATGCCAGTTGTTGGTGCCAGGTGGTGGTAGCAATTGGTGGTGCCAGGTGGTGGTAGCAGTTAGTGGTGCCAGGTGGTGGTGGCAGTTGGTGGTGCCAGTTGGTTGTGCGAGGTGGTGGTAGCAGTTGATGATGCCAGGTGGTGGTAGCAGTTCGTGGTGCCAGGTGGTGGTGCCAGTTGGTTGTGCCAGGTGGTGGTAGCAGTTGATGATGCCAGGTGGTGGTAGCAGATGGTGGAGCCAGGTGGTGGTAGCAGTTGGTAGTAGCAGTTGGTGGTGCCAGGTGGTGGTAGCAGTTGGTGGTGCCAGGTGGTAGCAGTTGGTGGTGCCAGGTGGTAGCAGTTGGTGGTGCCAGGTGGTGGTAGCAGTTGGTGGTGCCAGGTGGTAGCAGTTGGTGGTGCCAGGTGGTGGTAGCAGTTGGTGGTGCCAGGTGGTGGTGGCAGTTGGTGGTGCCAGTTGGTTGTGCCAGGTGGTGGTAGCAGTTGGTGGTAACAGTTGGTGGTGCCAGGTGGTGGTAGCAGTTGGTGGTGCCAGGTGGTAGCAGTTGGTGGTGCCAGGTGGTGGTAGCAGTTGGTGGTGCCAGGTGGCAGCAGTTGGTAGTGCCAGGTGGTGGTACCAGTTGGTGGTGCCAGGTGGTGGTGGCAGTTGGTGGTGCCAGTTGGTTGTGCCAGGTGGTGGTAGCAGTTGGTGGTAACAGTTGGTGGTGCCAGGTGGTGGTAATAGGTGGTGGTGCCAGTTGTTGGTGGTAATAGGTGGTGGTAGCAGTTGGTGGTGCCAGGTTGTGGTGGCAGTTGGTGGTGCCAGGTGGTGGTGGCAGTTGGTGGTGCCAGGTGGTGGTGGCAGTTGGTGGTGCCAGGTGGTGGTGTCAGTTGGTAGTAACAGTTAGTGGTGCCAGGTGGTGGTAACAATTGGTGGTAGCAGTTGGTGGTGCCAGGTGGTGGTAGCAGTTGGTGTTGCCAGGTGGTGGTAGCAGTTGGTGGTGCCAGGTGGTGGTAGCAGTTAATAATGCCAGATGGTGGTAGCACTTGGTGGTAACAGTTGGTGGTGCCAGGTGGTGGTAACAATTGGTTGTAGCAGTTGGTGCCAGGTGGTGGTAGCAGTTGGTGGTGCCAGGTGGTGGTGGCAGTTGGTGGTGCCAGGTGGTGGTGGCAGTTGGTGGTGCCAGGTGGTGGTGTCAATTGGTAGTAACAGTTAGTGGTGCCAGGTGGTGGTAACAATTGGTGGTAGCAGTTGGTGGTGCCAGGTGGTGGTGGCAGTTGGTGGTGCCAGGTGGTGGTGGCAGTTGGTGCTGCCAGGTGGTGGTGTCAGTTGGTAGTAACAGTGGTGCCAGGTGGTGGTAACAATTGGTGGTAGCAGTTGGTGGTGCCAGGTGGTGGTAGCAGTTGGTGTTGCCAGGTGGTGGTAGCAGTTGGTGGTGCCAGGTGGTGGTAGCAGTTAATAATGCCAGATGGTGGTAGCACTTGGTGGTAACAGTTGGTGGTGCCAGGTGGTGGTAACAATTGGTCGTAGCAGTTGGTGGTGCCAGGTGGTGGTAGCAGTTGGTGGGGCCAGGTGGTGGTGGCAGTTGGTGGTGCCAGGTGGTGGTGGCAGTTGGTGGTGCCAGGTGGTGGTGTCAGTTGGTAGTAACAGTTAGTGGTGCCAGGTGGTGGTAACAATTGGTGGTAGCAGTTGGTGGTGCCAGGTGGTGGTAGCAGTTGGTGTTGCCAGGTGGTGGTAGCAGTTGGTGGTGCCAGGTGGTGGTAGCAGTTAATAATGCCAGATGGTGGTAGCACTTGGTGGTAACAGTTGGTGGTGCCAGGTGGTGGTAACAATTGGTCGTAGCAGTTGGTGGTGCCAGGTGGTGGTAGCAGTTGGTGGTGCCAGGTGGTGGTAGCAGTTGGTGGTGCCAGGTGGTGGTGGCAGTTGGTGGTGCCAGGTGGTGGTGGCAGTTGGTGGTGCCAGGTGGTGGTGTCAGTTGGTAGTAACAGTTAGTGGTGCCAGGTGGTGGTAACAATTGGTGGTTGCAGTTGGTGGTGCCAGGTGGTGGTAGCAGTTGGTGTTGCCAGGTGGTGGTAGCAGTTGGTGGTGCCAGGTGGTGGTAGCAGTTAATAATGCCAGATGGTGGTAGCACTTGGTGGTAACAGTTGGTGGTGCCAGGTGGTGGTAACAATTGGTCGTAGCAGTTGGTGGTGCCAGGTGGTGGTAGCAGTTGGTGGTGCCAGGTGGTGGTAGCAGTTGGTGGTGCCAGGTGGTGGTGTCAGTTGGTAGTAACAGTTAGTGGTGCCAGGTGGTGGTAACAATTGGTGGTAGCAGTTGGTGGTGCCAGGTGGTGGTAGCAGTTGGTGGTGCCAGGTTGTGGTAGCAGTTGGTGGTGCCAGGTGGTGGTAGCAGTTGGTGTTGCCAGGTGGTGGTAGCAGTTGGTGTTGCCAGGTGGTGGTAGCAGTTGGTGGTGCCAGGTGGTGGTAGCAGTTGGTAGTAACAGTTGGTGGTGCCAGGTGGTAGTAGCAGTTAGTGGTGCCAGGTGGTGGTAACAATTGGTGGTGCCAGGTGGTGGTAGCAGTTGGTGGTGCCAGGTGGTGGTAGCAGTTGGTGGTGCCAGGTGGTGGTAACAGTTAGTGGTGCCAGGTGGTGGTAGCAGTTAGTGGTGCCAGGTGGTGGTAGCAGTTGGTAGTAACAGTTGGTGGTGCCAGGTGGTAGTAGCAGTTAGTGGTGCCAGGTGGTGGTAGCAGTTGGTGGTAACAGTTGGTGGTGCCAGGTGGTGTTAGCAGGTGGTGGTGCCAGATGGTGGTAGCAAGTGGTGGTGCCAGGTGGTGGTAGCAGTTGGTGGTGCCAGGTGGTGGTAACAGTTGGTGGTGCCAGATTGTTGTAATAGTTGGTGGTGCTAGGTGGTGGTGCCGGGTGGTGGTAACAGTTGGTGGTGCCAGGTGGTGGTGCCAGGTGGTGGTAACAGTTGGCTTCCTATATAGAGTGGAGGTATAACAAACAGTAATGTTAAAGCGCATTCCAGTCACTACATATTGATGAGCTATTCTTAGGACCTACAGTATGTTGCAAAGTGAGTACACCCCTACATGTAAATGGCCAAATTGTGCTCATTTAGGTCAATTTGGTGTTTTTGCTCTTAACTCTCTCTCATACTGGTCATTGAAAGTTCAACATGACTTCTCACAGCAAAGAACTCTGAGGATTGGAATAAAAAAAAATTGATGCTCTACACACCGATTGCCTAAGGTATACGAAGATTGCATGTGCTCAGCGTCATATCGAGAGGTTGTCTTTTCACAATAGATGTACGAGTTCTGCCAGCATTGCTGCAGAGGTTACAGGGGAGAAGGGCTCTGCCTGTCAGTACTCCAATAATATGCCGCACACTGCGACAAATTTTTCTGCATGGCTGTCGTACAAGAAGGAAATCACATAAAGATGCTGCACATGAAAGCCCGCAAACACAATCAGATTACGGGCATGGCTTACTGGAACCAAGTCCTGTGGTCTGATGAGACTAAGATAAACTTATTTTGTGCAGATGGTGTCAATGTGTGTGTGGTTAGGTGAGGAGTACAAAGACAAGTGTGTCTTGCCTACAGTCAAGCATGGTGGTGTGAGTGTCATGGTTTGGGGCTGCATGAGTGTGGCCAGCTGAACCATGAATTCCAACATGTACTGTGACACAATGGAGCAGAGCATGATCCTCTCCCTTCAAAAGCTGGACTGCATGGCAGTATTCCAACATGATGATGTCACCCAACACACCTCCAAGAGGACCACTGCCTTGCTAAAAAAAAATAAAAGTTACAGACTCTCGAAGCATGTCTCCAGACCTAAAGCCTATTGAGCATCTGTGGAGCATCTTCAAACGGAAGGTGGAAAAGCGCAAGGTTTCCAACATCCACCAGCTTCATGATGTTGTCATGGAGGAGTGGAAGAGGATTCCAGTTAAGGCAGGAGTTAAGGCAGTGCTTGAAAATAATGATGGCCACACAAAATATTGACACTTTGGGCACAATTTGGCCATTTTCACTTAGGGGTGTATTTACTTTTGTTGTCAGCGGTTTAGACATTAATGGGCTTGCAGGGAAGGAGGCGTGTCAGCTAGATCTCTGAGCAGGAGATTACAGGACATTGTCCCTTGGTGAGCCTGCGGCCATCTTTAGGCCCGGGATCACAATGGAGACCATCGGTACAACGTGATTGCAATCGCCCTGTGCCGATGGGAGCATAGACTGAGGCCCAGCGATGTCGTTGTCATTATTAACCGCGGCATCAGAGGGGTAAAAAGCCTTCGATCAGTGCTAGCATCAATTGTGGGGGTTGCTGCATGGTCTCAGCTCTCATATAGAACAGACACCCGCATTTGATCGCAGCAGCGCTAAAGCATGAGCGCACATGATCATCATTGATCCAGCAGAGCAGTATATATACGGCGAATGTCGGGAATGAGTTAAAATTGTGGTCATTGGCAACTGCATATCCTGTAAAAATCTGTGTTTTAAAAACCATTCACTTAAAAGGGCACTACCAAAATCATAATATGTATGCACAAAATTAAAGCGAACCTGTTAACAGGTTTGGCCGATATGACGCCTGCACAGGAGCGTGATGCAGAGGACACTGTGTGGATGACACAAGGCATTTGTCACCCACACGAAGAAAGAAGGAGGATGGCATTGCAAGAAGAAGGGAGGCACCGGACCAACATCAGCGACGCCCCGGGCTGCCCCCCAGGTGAGCATATTAAAAGCTGTTTTTTTCTCTTACAGGTTGGGTTGGGGGCAGATATACAGCATTATAGAATGCTATTTTTCAGTCCTGAAAGGCGGCTGTATCTCATATCAGCCATACCTGGTGACAGGTTCGCTTTAAAACCTTATTTATTTGTGTATGCCAATGCAACTGCTCTTTAAATCTCCGTTTTAGCAAATACCCCTCATCATGATCCATCCCATGGCTCCAATGCTGTCAGTCGACCATGTGCCCTGCTGTCTCCATAGGCTGCTTGGCTGAGTATGAACAGTGAACGGGCCTGAAGCACCAAGGAGAAACCATGTGCTTCTGGGAAATTAAACGTTGGAAGAATAGGACAGTCCGCTCAGCCCTGATAAGCTGGACACATGGATGGGCTAAAGGAGAATTGAAAAAACAAAAAAGATGCAAAAAAGAAATCTGCTGGGCTGGTCTTTCTTGGTTACCAATATCTATACAGATTTGGGGCTTTGTGTAAAACATTGTCATTGGGGAACTGATGTTTTATATGGCCAAATGCAGAAACCAGAACAGCAGACACAGAAAACTGTTTCCGACTCCATATTTCCTACCATGAATTATACCAGCTGGTAATAAGTTAGTAAAATTTAGCATTTTGGAAATGTCAATCTTAAAGCTGGAGGCAGCAGATTAAAGAATGACGGTGAGACCTGGGGGACATGTACGGAAAGGATCTTGTATACTCACTGTGTTATATTCTGAAGCAGCACAAAGAGGAGAAGAAGGAGCGAAGCCTAAAAAATGGATAGAAAAAAAGTCACATGAGAGTTAGGAAACACCTCCTCCATTTCCAGAGAGATGTTAGTGAGTACATCCGCTTACTCTACAAATATGGCAGGAGACTCGTGAACTATGAGGGATCTCCTGGTCTTCTGGGACAGGCAAGTAGCACAGTTTATAGTGTCTCCTGGTCACCGTCTGAATAAATGGAAGTGCCCGATAAGGAGCTTGCCCCATTCATGGGAAGAAAACAGTCATCCAGTAACTCGTTACCGATATCCACTATACATGTACAGTGCAAGATGGTACCGGGTGTATGGAGCGGATCCACAGGGTGAGCCCACTCCATACCCGACAAATAATGGCTGTGACACAACCAGAACCCCCTCTAAGAGTCGACACTGTTAACCTATTAAATGCAAGGGTAAAACTCTCACAGCCACATTACTATTATGGCATGTAAAGTGATCACAGGGTGCCGTTGAAGGCCTCCATGACCGTCATCACTCAGCTCCTTCGAAACCCAGACAGTCTGCTGTGGTAAAATAAATGGTGTCAATCAAAAGTACAACTCGTTCCGCAACAACACAAGCCCTCATACGTCTCAGTGGACAGAAAAAAGTTATGGCTCTTGGGAAAAAGAGGGCAGAAAAATACGAAAATGTAAAAACTCTTCAGGGAAAAACTCTTCCAAAACCTTTTAAACATCAGTTGTATAAGATCCTGAGTGGGGACAATAAATGGCCACCGTCTGTGCAGTCGGGTATATACAGGAGTCAGGGATCGTCTCTATCATTACGTCATCTAGAAGGATTGCTCAGTAATTTCCGCTCTTACCTGCTCTTTATGGTGGGCTTCTTTGGTGAGACCTTGGTGGTCTCCTCCCTACAGTACATGAAACATACATATATCATCTGATGTAAATGTACAAGTCACTGTGGGGATTTAGGGTGTAACAGGCTCATTTTCAGGACACAACAGTCAGAGGAAATTCCCCAGTGTCTCACTCCAACCCAAACACTTTCTTAGCAAAATGTGTCCATTTCCTCCATCACAGATAAAGGGGTTTCGAGGAGGAGAATAATGCTGACCAATCGTTAGGATCTGCCCCAATACCAGAGAAGCAGACGTCTGGATCCGAATGGCAACACCTCTGATTAGCTGACACTGAGGCTGTGTGCCCATGTTAAGTTTTTTATGCATTTCTGCTGTGTTTTTTGCCGCAGCGGAAACGCATAAAAACGCTTAAAATTGGCATTCCTATGCCATCCTATTGGATTCCGCAGTTGCTGTGCCCATGCTGTGGATTTTCCCGCTGTGGAAGCACATAGCGGTAAAATCCACAGCATTTTCATTATTCCTGCGGAATCGCGGCGATTCCGCAGCCATAGGATTGCATTGAAATGCTCACTTTACGCATGTAGCTATGCCCACCATGTGTAAAGTGAGCGCTTCATGTGCGGATGGTACCCGGGTCTGGAGGAGATGAGACTCTCCTCCAGGCCCTTGGGAACCATATTTCTGTAAAAAAAGAATTCAACTAAAAAATCGGGATATACTTACCTGCCGATGGCCCCGGAGTCCTCCCCCCTCTCAGCGGTGCACGCGGCGGCTTCCATTCCCAGGGATGCATTGCGCAAAGAACCTTTGTGATGTCAAGGTCATGCGACCGTGATGTCTCAAAGGTCCTTCGCGCAAAGCATCCCTGGGAGCAGAATGTACCGAGAGCACCGCTGAGGAGATCGGGGGCCTTCGGAAGGTGAGAATAACCATATTTTTTATTTATTTTTATTATTTTTAACATTCTATCTTTTACTATTGATGCTGCATAGGCAGCATCAATAGTAAAAAGTTGGTCACACTGGTCAAGTACTATGCTTGACAAATGTGACCAACCTGTCAATCACTTTTTCAAGCGATGCTTCAAATCGCTTGGAAAACGCAAGCATTCTGCAAGCTAAAAACGCTTGAAAACACTTGTGTTTTGTGGGAAAACGCATGCGTTTTACCCACGGCATGGAGTTGCGGAAATGCTGCGGACATTTCCGCAGCATTTCTGCAACATGGGCACATAGCCTGACTGTTACCTAGTGGGGACTGTTGTCAGGGAGCGACTAGGTGAGCGAGAGCTAATAACCCGGGCCCCTGCAGTTTCCCTCAGACTAGGGAAATCCTGACTGACCCTCTACCTGGAGTTTACACTAAAGGTGTGCATGTCCAGGCCTCGAACCTCACCCTGTCTCCTGAGCTCAGCCCTAGGCTGAAACCTCCGCCCACCACCCAGTGAAGATGTTATTCCCCAATACCCACAGTTAGCACAGACAAGGATAAAGGAAAATATACACCACGCCGCAGTCACTCAGGAATACACTATAAATGTGCAGGGCAAAATAAATACAAATATAGGAAGGAGTAAATAAGACAAAGGAAAATACACCACCAGCAACGAATCTCCAACCACCAGCTCTCCTCACCAGACCGAGATAACAACGCACAAGACAGAAGCTATAATCGGCAACACCCAAAGATCAGGAGAACTATTTAAAGGCAGTGGGCATGGCCAAGCTTCCAATCCAAGGATTAGGTAAATTAACCCCGGAACAGCTAGATAAAATCTAGCAGACTCCAATGAGCAAATAGTGGTCAAAAGTGGAATTACCGCTGTCTGTCGGACGACCTGGTCTGAACAGCGTCCAACATGACTGTACCCCGCCTTCTACGAGGGACCCCAGGGCCCTCAGGCTAATAGGACCCGGCTTGTCCAGATGACGGCGGTGAAACAACCTGACCAGCCGGTCAGCATGAACGTTTGAGGCTGGTACCCAGGACCTCTCCTCAGGCCCATAACCATGCCAATGTACCAAGTACTGTAAAGTGCGACGCACTACACGAGAGTCAACCACCTTGGAGACTTCAAACTCCAAATTACCATCCACCAAGACTGGAGGTGGCATAGGCGCTGCGTCCACAGAACCCACCACCTTCTTTAGAAGAGACCTGTGGAACACGTTGTGTATCTTATACACCGTAGGGAGCTCCAATCGGTACGCTACTGGGTTAATGACGGCGGTGACCCTAAATGGACCAATAAACCGTGGACCCAATTTAAGGGATGGTATTTTGAGTCTTATGTTTTTTGTGGATAACCACACCCAGTCATCCACACTCAGGTCCGGACCTGGCACACGCCTACTGTCAGCCACACGTTTGTACCTAGCACCCACACTCAACAGGCGCTGTTTAACTCTCCTCCAGACTGATGACAATTGTGTTCCTAACTGGTCCTCCTCCGGAACGCCGGAAGAGCCCCTCTGACTCAAGGTACAAAATTGAGGATGTAGCCCGTAAACACAAAAAAACGGAGACTCCCCAGATGACTCCTGGCGGTGATTATTGATGGCAAACTCAGCCAAAGGAAGAAAGGTAGACCACTCCTCCTGGTTATCAGAGACAAAGCAGCGTAAGTACTGTTCCAAATTTTGGTTCATACGCTCAGTCTGACCATTTGACTGAGGATGAAACGCCGAAGAATGAGATAACTTGATTCCAAGCCGTGAGCAAAACGCTCTCCAAAATTTTGCCACAAACTGAGACCCCCTATCAGACATGATGTCAGATGGAACACCATGAAGTCTGACCACCTCCTGCACAAATACTTGGGCCAGAGTCTTAGCGTTAGGCAACGCAGGCAAAGACACAAAGTGCGACATTTTAGAAAACCGATCAACAATCACCAAGATGACCGTGTTTCCAGCTGATGCGGGCAAATCAGTGATGAAATCCATGGAGATTTCCGTCCATGGCTTACTAGGTACCTCAAGAGGAAGTAGTGTGCCAACAGGACGGGAGCGAGGCGTCTTAGCCCTAGCGCACGTGGTACAAGCTGACACGTATGAGACCATGTCCTGTCGGATCTTGGGCCACCAAAACCGACGTGACACCAACTCCAAGGTACCTCTAACCCCTGGGTGACCAGCCAGGACAGCATCATGATGCTCCGCCAAAACCTTTAGGCGGAGATGAAGCGGTACAAAAGATTTGTTGACGGGAAGCTCAGATGGTACCTCCTCCTGAGCCTCGGCAATCTCAGCCTCAACCTCGGTAGTGAGAGCAGAAACCACAACACCCTTTTGGAGGATGGGTACTGGATCCTCCCGAGGTTCTCCCCCCGGAAAACACCTGGACAGAGCATCCGCCTTAGTGTTTTTAGACCCCGGTCTGTAAGTGACCACAAAATTGAACCGCGTGAAAAACAATGCCCAGCGAGCCTGCCTGGGGGACAGACGCTTGGCAGACTCCAAATACAGCAGATTCTTATGATCGGTAATAACAGTTACCTGATGTACCGACCCCTCCAAGAAGTGTCGCCATTCCTCAAAGGCCAACTTAATTGCCAACAACTCCCTGTTGCCGATATCGTAGTTACGTTCGGCGGACGACAGTTTCTTGGAGAAATAGGCGCACAGACATAAACCACTCAAAGATGAGCCTTGAGATAGTACCGCCCCCACACCTATCTCAGACGCATCGACTTCCACAACAAAAGGTTTTGATACGTCTGGCTGCACAAGAATGGGGGCTGAAACAAAACTGTTCTTAAGAAATTCAAATGCGCGCACAGCAGCCTCAGGCCAAACGGAGAAATTAGCACCCTTTTTAGTCATGTCAGTTAGCGGTTTAGCAATGATGGAAAAATCCTTGATAAATTTCCTATAGTAGTTAGAAAACCCAAGGAACCGCTGAAGTGCTTTCAGGTTATCAGGACGTTCCCAACGCAGCACCGCCTGCACCTTAGCGGCATCCATTTTAAAACCAGAAGAAGACACAATATAACCCAAGAAAGGCAACTCTTGAACAGAAAATACACATTTTTCAAGTTTAGCATACAGCTTATTCTCTCTGAGAAGCTGTAACACCTGCCTGACATGATCTAAATGAGTATCACGTTCGCAAGAATATATGAGAATGTCATCTAGGTACACGATAACGAATTTCCCCAAAACATGCGAGAACACATCATTGATGAAATGTTGGAACACTGCAGGTGCGTTAGTCAACCCAAACGGCATTACCAAATTTTCAAAATGACCCTCAGGGGTATTAAAAGCCGTCTTCCACTCATCACCTTGACGGACTCTTATGTGGTTGTACGTCCCCCTGAGGTCAAGCTTGGTAAACCACTTAGCACCTGCCACCTGGTTGAACAAATCTGGTATCAGAGGCATAGGGTATGGATCACGAACCGTAATCTGGTTCAACTCCCTGAAATCCAAACACGGGCGTAATCTGCCATCTTTCTTCTTCACGAAGAAGAACCCTGCTGCCACCGGCGAGGATGACGGCCTGATGTGCCCTTTGCTCAAGCTTTCAGCAATGTAATCTTTTAACGCTTGTCTCTCTGGACCGGAGATGTTAAACATCCTTGCTTTAGGCAATTTGGCCCCTGGTTTAAACCTGATAGAACAGTCATAAGGACGATGTGGCGGCAACTCTGAACAACCCTTCTCAGAGAACACATCCACAAAATCCTGAAGTGACTCCGGAACGCTTGAAGTCACTGCAGCCACACATGTGGCCAGGCAATTCTCCTGGCAGAACTCGCTCCACCGAATTATGTCCTGAGTTTTCCAGTCAATTACCGGGTTGTGCATAGACAACCAAGGAAAACCCAAAACCACCTGAGCAGGAAGATTCCTGAGCACCTTACATGTAACCCGCTCGGAATGTAGAACTCCAATGTGGAGTTTCACCTCAGCCACAAATTCAGTAATCTCCCCCTGAGAGAGAGGAGCAGCATTGATGGTGACCACGCGGATAGGATGAGACAGTTTTTCAATCCTAAAACCTTTCGCAAACTCCTCATCAATGAGATTTGTGGCTGAACCACTATCCACAAAAACAGTAATTGGCAGCTCACTGCCAGCAACAAAAACCTTAGCAGGGAGCATGTGCAGCGCCCCAGAGTCCTGGTCGTTGCAGTACTGTGGCTCCGCCGCTAAGGGGGGCTATGGTACGTCTGATGGCACTGAAGGAGTTCATCTGACCAGGTATCACAGACACCAATACATTTCACAGTCTGGCCTCCAGGGGGAGCTAAGGGTACTGTTCATTAGGCCACTCCTCACAGTCTGGTAAAACTGGGGGTTAGGCAGGAAGTTAGAGAGAACGCTGACTGGGTTGGAACCAGGCAACACCTTGTGGCAGAGGGTGTTGTAGGGGAAGATTCGGTAGGGTCCCTGTCAGGGGTGGGATCCTGACAGAGGCCTGGCAGACAGAGAGAAAGCTACGGGACCGCGCCTGCACTTCATAGCGGCGGTGCCCTAAGAAAGGACAGGAAGCGAGATTTATTGTGCTGAGTGAGAAACGAGATCAAAGCAAGAAGGAGAATACCAGTAGGAGTCGTGCTGTAAGATCGAGGCAACATCCTACTGAGGTGCAAACAACCGGCGGCCGGATCGCCGAGGAGGTACAGAGCTCTAAGCCATACTTCAAACCAACGGCAGGACAGTCAGTCACAGGCGGGCTGTCTCACTTAAATCACCTACGCAGACATAGGGGGCAACCTTTGGAGAGGGGCGACTCTAGGGTCCCGGAAGAGCTCCGAGCCTACCCGTCATACGGGTGCGTCCCAACCATAAACACCAGGGAGGGACGGAGGATTAGCAGAAGATCATCTAATCGAGTTGTGAGGGAACACGAGAAACAGACACAACAGTTGTGGGGACTATCCCGTAAGCTCAGCAGGGGAGGACCACAACACATAGCGCTAGTAGGAAGGCACAGATTTCCACCTGCAAAGGGAACTCTGGAGGTGCCATCGGACCGGCCGGACATGCGCAGCCTGGTTAACCGTATTCCGGATTGAGGACTTTGAGACCTTCAGTAAAGAGGTAAAGAGACTGCAATCTGGTGTCCTCGTTATTAACTGCGACCGGCACTACACCGCGCTACCAACACCACCAACACCTATTATTTATTTGGAGCGCCCCTCAGCAGGGTCACGGACCGGGCCTAGCCACCATGACAACCCCAGAGCAGAGACTCAGAGGCCCGGTACCGGGTACCCCTCGGCCCTGCGGCAGTGGGGGCGCTGCACATGCACTGAGAAACCACCATGGAGGATATACCTAAGCTCAGACTGGTCTCCTCCACACCCTCTGAGCTTAGAAGTTTTCCGCCGTTGCCTTTTTCTTAGGCAGCAGAGGACAGATGTTAATAAAATGACCCGTTTTACCACAGTAAAAACAGGCTCCCTGCTTCCTGAGCTCAGGGACTGGACGCTTCACATGTGACACCCCTGCGATTTGTATAGGCTCCGTGGGCTCACCTGCAGCAACCTCACGTGAACCTAAACCCTCTCCCATAGGCGGTGTCACATGCTCCCCCTGACACAAACGGCAATCAATGCGGACAACCAGACTCATGGCGGAATCTAGAGAAGCAGGAGTCTCGTACATCAGAAGGGCTTTTTTAACCCTTCCAGAAATCCCATGTAAAAACTGACTCCGCAATGCTGTATCATTCCATTGTGTATCGATCGCCCAGCGACGAAATTCAGAACAGTAATCCTCTGCAACTTGCTCCCCCTGGCGAATAGAGCGTATCTTAGATTCTGCTAGAGCCATTTTGTCAGGTTCATCGTAGATTTTCCCAAGACAGGAAAAAAAACTCTCCACAGAGTCAAATGCAGCAGAATCAGATGGCAAAGAAAACGCCCATGCTTGGGGATCCCCACTCAACAATGACAACACCAGGCCCACACGCTGATCCTCATTACCTGAAGATATGGGGCGCATACGGAAATATAGTTTGCAAGCTTCACGAAAAGAAACAAATTTACTGCGTTCCCCAGCAAATTTTTCAGGCAAAGGAAATTTAGGCTCAGCAACTCTTCCTGTCGCTCCAGCTTGCACATTAGACACTGCTAGTCCCTGTTGCTGTACTGCCCCCCTTAACTCCATGACCTGTAGGGACAGCGCCTCCAACTGGCGGGTTATGGAAGTCATGGGATCCATGACAAAACACAAAAAAAAGAAACCCCCTTTTTTTTTTTTGTGTTGTTGGGCCGATTATAATGCCAGGGAGCGACTAGGTGAGCGAGAGCTAATAACCCGGGCCCCTGCAGTTTCCCTCAGACTAGGGAAATCCTGACTGACCCTCTACCTGGAGTTTACACTGAAGGTGTGCATGTCCAGGCCTCGAACCTCACCCTGTCTCCTGAGCTCAGCCCTAGGCTGAAACCTCCGCCCACCACCCAGTGAAGATGTTATTCCCCAATACCCACAGTTAGCACAGACAAGGATAAAGGAAAATATACACCACGCCACAGTCACTCAGGAATACACTATAAATGTGCAGGGCAAAATAAATACAAATATAGGAAGGAGTAAATAAGTCAAAGGAAAATACACCACCAGCAACGAATCTCCAACCACCAGCTCTCCTCACCAGACCGAGATAACAACGCACAAGACAGAAGCTATAATCGGCGACGCCCAAAGATCAGGAGAACTGTTATGACCTGGTGGCCTAGGAGCAGCATGAGACGTACTCTGGAGAAGGTGGTACCTGTACTGACTGCAGACCCTGAACTTAACACCGCAACTAGAAGTAGCCGTGGAATGTACCTAACACTCCCTGGACATCTCGACACAGCCGGAGGACTAATTACCCCTAGAGATAGAAAAGGGAAAACTATCTAGCCTCAGAGAAAATCCCCAAAGGATAAACAGCCCCCCACAAATATTGACTGTGAGAGGAGAGGGAAATAACATACGCAGACTGAAATCAGAATTTAGCAAAGGAGGCCACTTCTAGCTAAATAGAAAGGATAGGACAGAGTACTATGCGGTCAGTATTAAAACACTAGAAAATATCCATCACAGAAAATACAAAATCTCCACATCTAACTAAAGACATGGAGGGTATATCTGCATCTCCAGAGATACCAGCTTGGCTGAACAAATCCTTATACAGACCAAGCTGGACAAAACAAAACATGGAAAATAACTTGAACGATCAGGCTCACAGCATGTGGACTGCAAAAAACAAAGCCAGAACTTATCTTTGTTGAAATGAACAGCAAGCAAGAGAGACCAGGCAGGGAAGTGAATCCTCCAGGAAACAATGGGCAACTGGCACTAACTAAAGGGTCAAGCAAGACTAAATAGCCCAGTCAGAATTGCAATAAGTGGACACACCTGATGAATGCTGCGATCCAAAGACAGCAGCGCTACCACTTATAACCACCGGAGGGAGCTCAAGAGCAGAATTCACAACAGAGAACTATTTAAAGGCAGTGGGCATGGCCCAGCTTCCAATCCAAGGATTAGGTAAATTAACCCCGGAACAGCTAGATAAAATCTAGCAGACGCCAATGAACAAATAGTGGTCAAAAGCGGAATTACCGTTGTCTGTTGGACGACCTGGCTTGAACAGCGTCCGACATGACAACTGTGCAGACAGGGGGCTGCGGGGTCTACAGTTTATTAGTATACATAAATGCCTGGTTCAGATGTCTGTGATGCGCAGCCCTAGTACAGACCTCGATCACTGACCGCCCCAAACCTGACCGCCCCATAAGCCAACATAAGACTGTGAGATGGTGATATTTTCAGGAGGATTTGTAGAATTGGACCAAAATGGAGAAAACGGTGTAAAATACTAAAAAAGCCAATGCTCACATGATAAATCCTGTACTGCACCAATGACATTAGCGACTACCCACGTGACCGCTGCAACTAATCACTGTCTTTGTGCCATTTACCATATATACTCGTGTATAAGCCGAGATTGTCAGCACATTTTTTTTTGTGCGGAAAACGCCCCCCTCGGCTTATAGACGAGTCATTGTCCAGAAAGCCGGCAGGGGAGGGGGAGCGACAGAACAGCGGCAGGAGCAGGCTAACAGAAGACATCATGATTATCCTCTTCGCGCCGTCGCTGCATCTCCGTCCCGGCGCCGTCGGCTTTGGTACCTCTCATTAAGGTAATGAATATGCAAGCATCTTTACTCGTGGCGTGGAGCGCATATTTATTACCTTAATGAGCGGTACCATGTGACCGCTCAGCACAGGAGAGCTTGACGAGCCAGGACAAAGGAGATGCAGCGACGGAGCGAGGAGGGTGAGTAGGACGGGGGTGTGTGAGCCATGCATACAATGATGGGACGGGGGGAGTGAGCCATGCGGGACCGAGGGAGCCATGCATACAACAGGGGGAGCCACACATACAAGGGACAGGATGGGCAGGAGCCACACACAGCAGGACAGAAGGGGGGGTCACACATAGCAGGACAGCAATGGGGAGCCATACATAGCAGGACAGGACAGGGGGAGCCACACATTGCAGGACAGGACAGGGGAGCCACACATAGCAGGACAAAATGGGGGAGCCACATACCAAGGCAACGACGGGCGGAGTCACACATACCAGGACAAAACGGGGAAGCCACATACCAGGTCAGCGACGGGAGGGAGCCACACATAGCAGGACGGGGGGGGGTCACACATACCAGGACAAAATGGGGGAGCCACATACCAGGACAGGATGGGGGGGGAGCCACACATAGCAGGACAGGATGGGGGAGCCACACATACCAGGACAAAACGGGGGAGCCACACATACCAGGACAAAACGGGGGAGCCAAATACCAGGACAGCGATGGGAGGGAGCTACACATACCAGGACAGGGATGAGGGGACAATGCATATCTAGGTGGCTGTCATGTCGGACGATGTTCAGACCAGGTCGTCCGACAGACAGCGGTAATTCCGCTTTTGTCCACTATGCGCTCATTGGCGTCGGCTAGATTTTATCTAGCTGGTCCGGGGTTAATTTACCTGGTGCTCGAATTGGAAGCTGGGCCATGCCCACTGCCTTTAAATAGTTCTCCTGAGCATTGGGCGTTGCCGATTATAGCTTCTGTCTTGTGCATGGTTTCTCGGTCTGGAGTGGTGAGCTAAGTAGTTGGAGTATCGTTGCTGGTGGTGTATTTCCCTTTGTCTTATTTTCTCCTTCCCATATTTGTATTTGTTTTGCCCTTTGCATTTATAGTGTATTCCTGAGTGACTGCGGCGTGATGCTTATTTTTCCGTTATCCTTGTCTGTGCTAACTGTGGGTATTGGAGTGTGGTCTCTTCACTGGTGGGGGGGTGGTGGTTTCAGCCTAGGGTTGAAACAGGAGATAGGGCGAGGGTGGATGCCCAGACATGCACACCATCAGTGTAAACTCTGGGAAAGGGTCAGTCAGGGTTTCCCTAGTCTGAGGGAAATCGCAGGGGCCCGGGTTATTAGTTCTTTCCTACCTAGGTCTCCCGTTACAGTGGCTTATACTTGAGTCAATAAGCTTACCCAGCAAAATTAGGTGCATCGGCTTACACTCGAGTATATATGGTAATTATTATTATTTATTCCATTGCGCTTTACATGAGAAAAAACAAGTACAATACAAGTCACCAGCAGGTACAGGCGGAGAGAGGACCCTGCCCACGAGGGATCACAGCCTACAAGGGATGGGGAGGATAGAGTAGGTGAGAGCTGGTCATGCCGCAGTAGGTTGGAGTGATGGGTAGTGTAGGTTGTAGGCTTGTCGGAAGAAGAAGCTCTTTAGGTTCCATTTGAAGGTTTCTACGGTAGGTGAGAGTCTAATATGATGGGTAGAAAGCTCCAGAGTAGAGGAGATCTATGGGAGAAATCTAGTATGTGATTGTGGGAAGAGGAGATAAGAGGGGAGTAGAGAAAGAGATTTTGTAACATTCTGACAAACAGGGTCGGTCTGGCCTGGGAAATCCCCGGTGGGCCCTTGCAGTGGACCAGGGAGATGGCGGTGGGAAGGAGAGGGGGGAAAAAAAAAAAAAGAGTCTGCGGTTTTTAGGGGCGCATGCCCTTTAAAAGAGCAGGCATAGACTGTGGAGGGGCACGCGCACATGCAGCGTTCATTACCTGAATCACTGCGGCGTGCGTCCCGATCACCACTGGTCTGATTTGGGCAGCCAATATAGCAGATTGGATTTGTACAATTAATCCAGCATATGTGCTGCAGTGGTGCGGATCATTTTGTCTTGCTTGGCATTTCACTAACTAGTGTGCGCCTGTCGTCACCGGCGTATGAAGTCAGTGTCATGCACTGCAAGCGTCGGGTGCACACAAGTCAGCCGTCGGCCTCTGCTAGGTCGGCGGCTATATTAATAGGAGCACGCCGGACCTGCAGAGGAAGAAGACGTCGCCCGGCGCTGGGAGCGCAGGCAGGTAAGAGGAATCTTTTTTTTTTTTTCGTCTTCTGTCCATGCGGCCAGGACAAGGGACCAGGGTGGATATTTGGGGGGAGAGAGCCACACAAGAGACCAGTATGGATAAATGGGGGGAGAGCAACACAAGGGACCAGTATGGATATATGGGAAGGGGTAGAGAGAGCAACTTAAGAGACCAGGGTGGATATATGGGGGGGGGGAGCAACACAAGGGACCAGTATGGATATATGGGGGAGAGCAACACAAGGGACCAATATGGATAGATGGAGGGAGAGCAACACAAGGGACCACTATGGATATATGGGGGGAGAGCAACACAAGGGACCAGTATGGATATATGGGGGGAGTGCAACACACGGGACCAATATGGATATATGGGGAGAGCAACACAAGGGACCAGTATGGATATATGGGGGAGAGCAACACAAGGGACCAGTATGGATATATGGGGGGAGTGCAACACACGGGACCAATATGGATATATGGGGAGAGCAACACAAGGGACCAGTATGGATATATGGGGGAGAGCAACACAAGGGACCAGTATGGATATATAGGGGGAGAGCAACACTAGGGTCCAGCATGGATATATGGGGGGAGAGCAACACAAGGGACCAGTATGGATATATGGGGGAGAGCAACACAAGGGACCAGTATGGATACATGGGGGGAGAGCAACACAAGGAACCAGTATGGATATATGGGGGGAGTGCAACACATGGGACCAATAAGGATATATGGGGGGAGCAACACAAGGGACCAGTATGGATATATGGGGGAGAGCAACACAAGGGACCAGTATGGATATATAGGGGGAGAGCAACACTAGGGACCAGTATGGATATATGGGGGGAGAGCAACACAAGGGACCAGTATGGATATATAGGGGGAGAGCAACACTAGGGACCAGTATGGATATATGGGGGGAGAGCAACACAAGGGACCAGTATGGATATATGGGGGAGAGCAACACAAGGGACCAGTATGGATATACGGGGGGTAACACAAGGGACCAGTATGGATATATGGGGGGGGGAGCAACACAACAGACCAGGATGGATATATGGGGGGAGATAAACACAAGGGACCAGTATGGATACATGGGAAGGAGGAGAGAGCAACACAAGAGACCAGGGTGGATATATGGGGGGTAGAGCAACACAAGGAACCAGTATGGATATATGTGGGGGGGGAGAGCAACACAAGGGACCAGTATGGATATATGGGAGGAGAGCAACACAAGGGACCAGTATGGATGTATTGGGGAGAGCAACACTAGGGACCAGTATGGATATATGGGGGGAGAGCAACACAAGGGACCAGTATGGACATATGGCGGAGACGCCGGAGAGCAACACAAGGGACCAGTATAGATATATGGAGGGAGAGCAACACAAGGGACCAGTATGGATACATGGGGGGAATGCAACACACGGGACCAATATGGATATATGGGGGAGCAACACAAGGGACCAGTATGGATATATGGGGGGAGAGCAACACTAGGGACCAGTATGAATATATGGGGGGAGAGCAACACAAGGGACCAGTATGGACATATGGGGGGGGGGCAACACAAGGGACCAGTATGGACATATGGGGGAGAGCAACACAAGGGACCAGTATGGATATATGGGGGGAGAGCAACACAAGGGACCAGTATGGATATATGGGGGGAGAGCAACACAAGGGACCAATATGTATATATGGGGGAGTAATACAAGGGACCAGTATGGATATATGGGGGGGAGCAACACAAGGGACCAGTATGGATATATGTGGGGGAGAGAGCAACACAAGGGACCAGTATGGATATATGTGGGGGAGAGAGCAACATAAGGGACCAGGGTGAATATATGGGGGGGAAAGAGCAACACAAGGGACCAGTATGGATATATGGAGGGGGGAGACCAACGCAAGGGACCAGTATGGATATATGGGGGGAAAGAGCAACACAGGGGACCAGTATGGATATATGGGGGGGAGAGCAACACAAGGGACCAGGATGGATATATGGGGGGGAGATAGCAACACAAGGGACCAGTATGGATATATGGGGGGAGAGCAACACAAGGGACCAGTATGGACATATGGGGGGGAGAGAGCAACACAAGGGACCAGTATGGACATATGGGGGGGGCAACACAAGGGACCAGTATGGATATATGGGAGGAAAGAGCAAAGCAAAGGACCAGTATGGACATATGGAGGGGAGAGCAATACAAGGGACCAGTATGGATATATGGAGGGGAGAGAGCAACACAAGGGACCAGGGTGAATATATGGGGGGGGGAAGAGCAACACAAGGGACCAGTATGGATATATGGAGGGGGGTGACCAACGCAAGGGACCAGGATGGATATATGGGGGTGGAGATAGCAACACAAGGGACCAGTATGGATATATGGGGGGAGAGCAACACAAGGGACCAGTATGGATTTATGGGGGGCAACACAAGGGACCAGTATGGATATATGGGGGGGCAACACAAGGGACCAGGGTGGATATATGGGGGGGGAGCAACACAAGGGACCAGTATGGATATATGGGGGGAGATCAACACAAGGGACCAGTATAGATATATGGGGGGAGAGCAACACAAGGGACCAGTATGGATATACGGGGGGTAACACAAGGGACCAGTATGGATACATGGGAAGGAGGAGAGAGCAACACAAGAGACCAGGGTAGATATATGGGGGAGGAGAGAGCAACACAAGGGACCAGTGCTCGCTGCGGCGACCCTAATCAGTGTGTGCAAGCAGGAGAGTGTGCGCACACAGGGCCTTCAGAAGCAAGTTTGAAAGGGCCACCACTGCGCGCGCAGGGCTCTTCAGTGTGGCGCTGGCCGGTACCAGCATCAGAGCAGCGCTTTTTTGTTTCCTGCACTACTTACCACCAGCCCCAGCCAGGGATCCGCTCCTCTGCACGGCTGACATGGACCCCCCTCTTCTCTTCATCCTCCCCCATCTCAGGGACCTGGGTGAGTCCCAACATGGAAACTTTGCTTTCTGTATGTACAGCACTTGCAGTATCACCTGTATACTGTATATAGACTGCTGTATATACATTATATAGGTGATACTGGTTGCTAAATCTGTGTATAATCACAGTATCACCTATATAATGTATATAGCAGTCTATATACAGTATACAGGTGATACTGCGACTCTGCTGTATATACTTTATGTAGGTGATACTGTGACTGGTGTGTATAGTCGCAGTATCACCTATGTTACATATATAGTGCAGTATCACCCATATATTGTATTTATAGCAGGCACAGTGTCCCCTATATAATGTATATAGACTGCTGTATATACATTATATAGGTGATACTGCGACTCTGCTGTATATACATTATATAGGTGATACTATGATTATACACAGATTTAGCAGCCAGTATCACCTACATAATGTATATACAGCAGAGTCGCAGTATGACCTGTATACTGTATATAGACTGCTGTATATACATTATATAGGTGATACTGGCTGCTAAATATGTGTATAATCACAGTATCACTTATATAATATAATGTATATACTGCAGTCTATATAGAGTATACAGGTGATACTCTGACTCTGCTGTATATACATTATATAGGTGATACTATGATTATACACAGATTTAGCAGCCAGTATCACCTACATAATGTATATACAGCAGAGTCGCAGTATGACCTGTATACTGTATATAGACTGCTGTATATACATTATATAGGTGATACTGGCTGCTAAATATGTGTATAATCACAGTATCACTTATATAATATAATGTATATACTGCAGTCTATATAGAGTATACAGGTGATACTCTGACTCTGCTGTATATACATTATATAGGTGATACTGTGAATCTGCTGTATATACATTATATAGGTGATACTGTGACTTATAGCAGTCTATGTACATTATATAGGGGATACTGTGACTTATAAATACAATATATGAGTGACACTTCTATATATATTACATAGGTGATTATGTGACTATACACGCCAGTCACAGTATCACCTATATAATCAGGGCCGTATTTAGAGTTTCTGCTGCCCTAGGCACTTTTAGTGCTGCCTCCCCCTTTGGTGAGTATGACATTATCGGCAGTGACTTTGGCAAGAATCGCTGATGTGAAAGTCGCCTTTTGCAGCAGATCCAGCAGTTTTTCTGCATGTGCCGCGTAACGGATCACTTACGGCAACACTGCGTTCGGCCTCATTCATTCCCTATGGGATTTGTGGCACTTGCCATGATCTGGCAAATGCGGTACCATACCTCCCAACTTTTGAAGAAGGGAAGGAGGTATAAAGTTTGCGGCGCGTGTAGTGCGCCGCGGCAAATTTTAGGCCACACCTCTGACCACACCCATTTCACAACTAGTCACACCCATATCCACGTCCCAACCACAGCCATTTAGCACTGCTGATCACACTGTTTTATATACCTTAATTATAAACAAAAAAATATGGCCACACAGTGCTCCATACTGTATAATGGCCACACATGATGCTGCATACTGTATAATGGCCACACATGATGCTCAATACTGTATAACGGCCACCACACATGATGCTCCATACTGTATAATGGCCACACACAGTTCTCCATACTGTATAATGGCCACACAGTGCTCCATACTGTATAATGGCCACACATGATGCTCAATACTGTATAATGGCCACACATGATGCTCCATAGTGTATAATGGCCACACATGATGCTCCATAATGTAGAATGGCCACACAGTGCTCCATACTGTATAATGGCCACACAGTGCTCCATACTGTATAATGGCCACACACAGTTCTCCATACTGTATAATGATCCCACATGATGCTCAATACTGTATAATGACCACCCCTCCTGTATGCATGGCTCATCTCCCTCCCATCCCACATACATGGCTCATATTCCCCCCCCTGAATGCATGGCTCATATTCCCCCCCTGAATGCATGGCTCAAATTCCCCCCCTGAATGCATGGCTCATATTCCCCCCCTGAATGCATGGCTTATCTCTCCACCCCGCCGCTCCCGCTCCTGCTCCCATCTTGCATGGCGCGCCGGCTTATGTCCTCCTTCATCCCCCCGTCCCCCTTCCCTCATACTCACCTGTCCCACACCGCGCGGCCGCACAGACATCCCTCTCGCTCTGTCCTGACTCCCGGCGCAGAACCTTCTTCCTGCGTGAGCGGTCATGTGATACTGCTCATTAAGGTCATGAATATGCGCATATTCATGACCTTAATGAGCGGTACCACGTGACCGCTCATTCAGGACGAGCTGTGTACACCGAGACCAGGCATCACTGGAGCAGGGTGAGTATCGTCTTCAAGGAGGGTGGGTGGGAGGCAGGCGGTCGGGGGGGTGCACGGGGGGTGCGCAGGGGGGCGGGGGGGGGGGTTGGTCGGTCGGGAGGTGACCCAGGACTTATAAAAAGAACAAAAAACAAAAACAAACCTGGCTCAGGTGCCGCCCCCTGCATTGTCCCCGCCCTAGGCACGTGCCCTCAAGTGCCTAGTGGCAAATACGGCCCTGTATATAATGTATATCCAGCATAATCACCTATATGATGTATACAACACTGCTCAAAAAAATAAAGAAGGGAACACTTAAACAACAGACTAGAGATGAGATCCTCGGACCCTTTGTGTGACCATATGCTGGTGCGGTTTGCCCTGGGTTCCTCCTAATTCAGGACAATGCCAGAACTCATGTGGCTGGAGTGTGTCAGCAGTTCCTGCAAGATGAAGGCATTGAAGCTACGGACTGGCCCGCCCATTCCCCAGACCGGAATCCTATTGAACACATGTGGGACATCATATCCCGCACCATCCACCAACGTCATGTTGCACAACAGACTGTCTATTAGTTGGCAGATGCTTTAGTCCAGGTCTGGGAGGAGATCCCTCAGGAGCATGCCCAGGCGTTGTAGGGAGATCATATAGGCACATGGAGGGCACACACACTATTGAGCATCATTTCCTTGTCTTGAGGTATTTCCACTGAAGTTGGATCAGCCTGTAACTTCATTTTCCACTTTGATTTTGAGCATCATTCCAACTCCAGACCTCTGTGGGATATTAGTTGAGCTTTACATTGATCATTTTTAGGTTTTATTGTTCTCAACACATTCCACTATGTAATGAATATTTACAACTGGAATATTTCATTCAGTGATATCTAGGATGTGGGATTTTAGTGTTCCCTTTATTTTTTTGAGCAGTATACAGTACAGACCAAAAGTTTGGACACACCTTCTCATTTAAAGATTTTTCTGTATTTTCATGACTATGAAAATTGTACATTCACACTGAAGGCATCAAAACTATGAATTAACACATGTGGAATTACAGTGGGGCAAAAAAGTATTTAGTCAGTCAGCAATAGTGCAAGTTCCACCACTTAAAAAGATGAGAGGCGTCTGTAATTTACATCATAGGTAGACCTCAACTATGGGAGACAAACTGAGAAAAAAAAATCCAGAAAATCACATTGTCTGTTTTTTTATCATTTTATTTGCATTTTATGGTGGAAAATAAGTATTTGGTCAGAAACAAAATTTCATCTCAATACTTTGTAATATATCCTTTGTTGGCAATGACAGAAGTCAAACGTTTTCTGTAAGTCTTCACAAGGTTGCCACACACTGTTGTTGGTATGTTGGCCCATTCCTCCATGCAGATCTCCTCTAGAGCAGTGATGTTTTTGGCTTTTCGCTTGGCAACACGGACCGTGTTGCCAAGCGAAAAGCCAAAAACATCACTGCTCTGTAGCAAGACATTGTATACAGATCTCCTGTGTATAATATCACTGATGATCACTGTATTACCTGCACACTGACACTATATACAGTTCTCCTGTGTATAATGTTACTGGTGGTAATAAGTGTTGTTAGTATTGTGGTTTGTATTCATAATCTTTATTGTAGTATTCAGTCACTAAGTGGTGATAATTTGTGGTTCTGGTCACAGTGTTGCAGTATGTCTCTTTGTATGTGGCATTATTTGGTCCCTATATGCTGGTAATATGTCATTTTATTTGGTCACTATGTGGTGGTAATATGTGGTCTGGTCATGGTGTGGCGGTATTTGTCCCTTGTATGAAGTATTATTCAGCCACTATTTGGTAGTAATATGTGGTCTGGTCATGGGGTGTTGGTATTTGTTGCTTGTATGTGGTATTATATTGTCACTGTGGTGGTAACATGTGATCTGGTCATGGTGTGGCGGTATTTGTTCCTTGTATGTAGTATTATTCGGTCACTATGTGATGGTAATATGTGGTCTGGTCATGGTGTGGCGGTATTTCTTCCCTTTATATGGTATTATTGGTCTTGGTATAGTGGATTGTGTTGTGTGTTGCTGTCATTTGTTCTCTCTGATATTAATTAGGAGAAGATTCTTTGTTTCCATTAGAGATTAGATACTTGGAACACGATTCTTTATTTCCATTAGAGATTAGATACTTGGAACACAGCGGCAGCGATGCACTTACAAGGGTTCTCCTGTGAAAAAAAGTAGTCACCTCCCTACACGATAAGTGATAACATCAGAAAAATAAAAAATGTACACAGGAACCAATCATAATAAAAAATAAAAAATTTTATTGACAAAAAAAGAACCAAAAAGACAAGGTTATTAAAAAGTGGGAAACCAAAAAATTGACACCAGGAACCCACCACATGTTATAAAGAGGTTGTACATGGAGATTGATAAGCTAGCATACTTGACAGGATAATGCATCCAAGAAAGAGCCAAAAATTCCTAGTGAAACACATGAGGCCACAAAAAGTTGCACCCACACACAGTATAATGCCCCAAGGTACTCTTTCACACTCAGTACAATGCCTCAGAATGCCCACCCTGGTGCCCACCTCACCACACTCAGAATAGTGCAATAGTGAAAAAAAACACAAACCTCCCAAATCGTAGAGCCCATGATGAGCCTGAATCTACAGGCTGCTCTGTTCTGTGCTGTGTATGGCCGGACGCTATAAGCAGGATCTAGTGCCATCATTATGTATGCGGCACCAGACCTTAGACAGCGCAGGGAGCACAGGCTGTATGGTGGTGCGGGGAGCTGACGACTCTCTGCTCCGCTACGCATTCAGCCATATTTATGAGGATACAGATTGGACACGTGCCAACCTCCTGAGTCAGCTCCCAGATCCAGGATCCTAGACAAAGGTATGCTGTAGAAAGTGTACATAGTGAGAATTATAACTTCTGTCTTAAAGGAGCCATAGAAAAGTGCTAGTCGTGCTTTATTTCTCCTGGGGCCCATATTAAACAGTCAAATGTATAAACTTCCTCTAAATCATGTCTTATAAACCTCCTAGACTTAGAAATGACTTTCACCCACCGACTGACAACTATCAGTGTAGACAGATTTATAGTATGTGCCAACAGGTTCATATCAACTCTACCTGAAGAAAAAGCACTTACAAAGTTTCCTCCATCAAGGTCACCTCTTTCTCCTCTTTTTCTATTTTCTCTTGTATTAGTTGTTTAATGTCCCATCTGTTGTACAAGGAAAATATATCATCATCTCTTATGTAAGTGTAGACATATCAGCAATTTGAGGTGCATTAGTGAACAATTTCTGCCCCTCGGCCTCCATCCAAAATACTTTCCCAACATTTTACATCTACGTCACACAAATGATAAAATTTTTCTTCATTAAGCTACCACTAGATGGCGCTCCCTGTATATGGACAGAAGACACTTAGAAGGCTGGCGGCATAAATAGACCTCATGGTCCATCTGCCCAAATTATTCACTTCTCATATACGTCTATCCCAGACTTATTCAGTGATATAATGACAGGGACATTTTCTGAAATCTCATACTCTGTACTGACTGACACTGGCTCAGGATTGGGGAGGCAGCGGTGGGAGATCAGTCACTGCTCTGTGTATAGAGAGCGGCTGTAAACGCGTCCCCTGTAGTGACACTGGCTCAGGATTGGGGCGGTACCGGTTGGGGATCAATCACCACTCTGTGTATAGAGAGTGGCTGTACCTGCGTCCCCTGTACTGACTGACACTGGCCCAGGATTGGGGAAGCATCGGCGGGAGATCAGTCACCGCTCTGTGTATAGAGAGCAGCTGAAACCATGCCCCCTGTACTGACTGACACTGGCTCAGGATTGGGGCTGCAGTGGCGGGGGATCAATCACTCATCTATGTATAGAGAGCGGCTGTAACTATGTCCTCTGTACTGACTGACACTGGCTCAGGATTGGGGCGGCACTGGTGGGTGATCAGTCACCGCTCTGTGTATAGAGAGCGGCTGTAACCGCACCCCCTGTACTGAGTGACACTGGCTCAGGATTGGTGCCGCACCGGTGGAGGATCAATCACCACTCTCTGTATAGACAGCAGCTGTATCCGCGTCCTCGGTACTGTCTGACACTGGCTCAGTATTGGCGCTGCACTGGTAAAGGATCAATAACCGCTCTCTGTATAGACAGTGGCTGTAACCACGTCCTCTGTACTGTCTGACACTGGCTCAGGATTGGGGTGGCACTGGCGAAAAATCAGTCACCGCTCTGTGTAGAGAGCAGCTGTAACTTTGTCCCATGTACTGACTCACACTGACTCAGGATTGGGGCGGCACTAGTGGGTGATCAGTCACCGCTCTGTGTATAGAAAGCGGCTGTAACCGAGCCCCCTGTACTGACTGACATTGGCTCAGGATTGGTGCCGCACCGGTGGAGGATCAATCACCACTCTCTGTACAGACAGCAGCTGTTACCGCATACTCGGTACTGTCTGACACTGGCTCAGTATTGGCGCTGCACTGGTGAAGGATCAATCACCGCTCTCTGTATAGACAGCGGTTGTAACCAGATCCTCTGTACTGTCTGACACTGGCTCAGGATTGGGGTGGCACTGGCGAAAAATCAGTCACCGCTCTGTGTAGAGAGCAGCTGTAACTTTGTCCCATGTACTGACTGAAACTGACTCAGGATTGGGGTGGCACTAGTGGGTGATCAGTCACCGCTCTGTGTATAGACAGTGGCTGTAACCGCGCCCCCTGTACTGGCTCAGGATTGGCGCTGCACCGGTGAAGTATCAATCACCGCTCTCTGTATAGACAGCTGCTGTAACCCCTGTACTGTCTGACACTGGCTCAGGATTGTGGTAGCACTGATGAAAAATCAGTCACCGCTCTGTGTAGAGAGCAGCTGTATCTGTGTCCCCTGTACTGACACTGGCTCAGGATTGGGGAGACATCGGCGGGGGATCAGTCACCGCTCTGTTTATGGAGAGCAGCTGTAATTGTACCTCCTGTACTGACTGACACTGGCTCAGGATTGGTGCGGCACCGGCGGGGGATCAGTCACCGCTCTGTTTATAGAGAGCAGCTGTAATTGTGCCTACCGTACTGACTGACACTGGCTCAGGATTGGTGCGGCACCGGCGGGGGATCAGTTTGTGACATAAACCGCGTCGGCACCACCTCTATGACTGGAAGCCAATTGCTTTTGTGGGGAATAAAGTAAATTTCTTCCCAGCAGAGGGGCTCCAAGTGCCGGCACCGGGCAGGTCCATAACGCTATTAACCTGCGGATTAACCCCATATCGGCAGGTTAATAGCGTTCTTCAGGTGACAGGTTCCCTTCAAGATATTGGCTCATTTTTCTCTTTTTCTTACCTGTAGTTAATAAGTCACATAACAATTCATCTAATGTCTGTAACCCATAAAAAACACTTTGGCATCTTTGCACATAGAATCTGTCTCATGTGGCCCCCAAGTAATGGCCGCTGTGTGTGTGTGTGTGTGTGTGTGTGTGTGTGTGTGTGTGTGTGTGTGTGTGTGTGTGTGTGTGTGTGTGTGTGTGTGTGTGTGTGTGTGTGTGTGTGTGTGTGTGTGTATATATATGTAATGTGCACACAGGTTTTCTATTATCTCCCCTGAATACAGTGATCACACATTGGGGAGAAGGGAACATCTACATCGTGGAGTCATTTATAAGGTTTCTTCTATGAGATCAGTAATTCTCTGCACTTACATCGTCACGATGTTCTTCTCTATCAGTTCTTTCATCAGTTCTCCTTCTCTCTGCGTCAGAATCTCCATATCCTCAGTGAGGTCCTCACTATTATACAAGGAAGGTGCATCAACTTGTGAGAAATGGTCAGAAATTCAATAGTACAAGCAAATATAAGAAGCATCCTTCTCCACTTATGAGCCACTTCTCCTCCCCCTCCTCCTGACCTCACTGTCTACTCTGAAGAGATAAATACAGGTTACATCTATCCTGGTTAAAGCAAGATGGACTGACAGCTCTCTGTCTGAATACACTGCCTATCATAGTCTGTGTAGAGGGAGGAGTGAAGGGCAGAGTGAGAACACAGGAAGTGAGAGACACAGAAACATAGTGCTACTGTCAGATCCAAGAGCTGGATTCACAGCTAGACTGTTGAGTACTGCTATGTAATGTCATCCATGCTGCTGATACTTCTATATACGTGTTACGCAGAGAAAAAGATCAGGATTCCCTATGTATCTGTACAGTGTATAGGAGACATAACAGCGAGTCTCTGCCCACTAGATCACAGACAACTGATAATCAGAGAACACAGGTGAAAATTATGGTACACAAGTCATCTAATGGCCAGAAATAGTGTTATTCCTCATGTGTACATATATGTGGCCCATGCAGAATGATATATGGGCCCCGTGCAGAATAATATATTGGCCCCGTGCAGAATAATATATGGGCCCCGTGCAGAATATATAGGGCCCCTACAGAATAATATATGGGCCCCATGCAGAATAATATATGGGGCCGTGCAGAATAATATATGGGTCCCGTGCAGAATAATATATGGGCCCCGTGCAGAATAATATATGAGCCCTGTGCAGAATAATATATGGGCCCCGTGCAGAATATATAGGGCCCCTACAGAATAATATATGGGCCCCATGCAGAATAATATATGGGGCCGTGCAGAATAATATATGGGTCCCGTGCAGAATAATATATGGGCCCCGTGCAGAATAATATATGAGCCCTGTGCAGAATAATATATGGGCTCCGTGTAGAATAATATATGGGCCCGTGCAGAATAGTATATGGGGCCCCTGCAGAATAATATATGGGCCCCGTGTGGAATAATATATGGTCCCCATGCAGTATAATATATGGTCCCCGTGCAGAATTATATATGGGGCCCATGCAGAATAATATATGAACCCCGTGTGGAATAATATATGGTCCCCGTGCAGAATAATGTATGCGCCCTTTGCAGAATAATATATGGGCCCCGTGCAGAATAATATATGGGCCCCGTGAAGAATAATATATGGGGCCCAGTGCAGAATAATCTATGGGCCCAGTGCAGAATAATATATGGGCCCCGTGCAGAATAATATATGGGCCCAGTGCAGAATAATATATGGGCCCCGTGCAGAATAATATATGGGGCCCTGTGCAGAATAATATATGGGCCCGTGAAGAACAATATATGGGGCCCGTGCAGTATAATATATGGTCCCTGTGCAGAATTATATATGGGGCCCGTGCCGAATAATCTATGGGCCCAGTGCAGAATAATATATGGGCCCCGTGCAGAATAATATATGGGCCCAGTGCAGAATAATATATGGGCCCGTGAAGAACAATATACGGGGCCCGTGCAGTATAATATATGGTCCTCGTGCAGAATTATATATGGGGCCCGTGCAGAATAATATATGGGGCCCTATGCAGAATAATATATGGGCCCGTGAAGAACAATATATGGGGCCCGTGCAGTATAATATATGGTCCCCGTGCAGAATTATATATGGGGCCCATGCAGAATAATATATGAACCCCGTGTGGAATAATATATGGTCCCCGTGCAGAATAATGTATGCGCCCTTTGCAGAATAATATATGGGCCCCGTGCAGAATAATATATGGGCCCCGTGAAGAATAATATATGGGGCCCAGTGCAGAATAATCTATGGGCCCAGTGCAGAATAATATATGGGCCCCGTGCAGAATAATATATGGGCCCAGTGCAGAATAATATATGGGCCCCGTGCAGAATAATATATGGGGCCCTGTGCAGAATAATATATGGGCCCGTGAAGAACAATATATGGGGCCCGTGCAGTATAATATATGGTCCCTGTGCAGAATTATATATGGGGCCCGTGCCGAATAATCTATGGGCCCAGTGCAGAATAATATATGGGCCCCGTGCAGAATAATATATGGGCCCAGTGCAGAATAATATATGGGCCCGTGAAGAACAATATACGGGGCCCGTGCAGTATAATATATGGTCCCCGTGCAGAATTATATATGGGGCCCGTGCAGAATAATATATGGGGCCCTATGCAGAATAATATATGGGCCCGTGAAGGACAATATATGGGGCCCGTGCAGTATAATATATGGTCCCTGTGCAGAATTATATATGGGGCCCATGCAGAATAATATATGAACCCTGTGCAGAATAATATATGGGGCCCGTGTAGAATAGTATATGGGCCCCATGCAGAATAATATATGGGCCCCGTGCAGAATAATATATGGTGCCCGTGCAGAAAAAAATATATGGGCCTTTGTCCCATGAATTGGGAGTGAAGAGTCCATCCAGGAGGAGAAAGAAGCAGATTTTGCTGATAAGACATAATATAAAGTTGCATCATTTGTCGTGAACTATTGATTTCTGAAATAAAAATCAATCAGACGGTAACTCTTTAAAGGTCCCGTTGTGTCTGCCTGCAGCCGCCACTAGGGGGCGCTCATCATAAGGGGCTTGAAGAAACCTAGATAGAAGCCAATAAATCTCAGCACTTACAACAGAGTCTGATCGATTTTGTCCAGGAAGATGTTTTTCTCTTCAATTTTTTCTTTCATGAACTCGATGTACTTCTCCCTATTGTACATGGAAACTATATCTTATATTGAAATGTACAAATGCCAGCAATTATTAAGATTTTCCCAGTATTAGTGACCAGGACAAACGTGGCCAATTCATCCCTATCTCCTCCACTCTAGGGACTTTCTTTACCAACAGTTTTACATTTACTATCTCCCACTGATAAAGGGAATCTTTCAGCAATTTTTTTGCCATTTAATATGGGGTTAGCATGATATATGGGCAGAGATCATGATTCCAGCAAGATGTCACTTATTGTGCTGCTTGCTGTACGTTCAAAAAATCAGTGTTTTATCAGCAGGAGAGTATCACTAGAGGACTACTAAATCTGCTGCCATGTAGTCCTCCACATTCGTGATCTCTGTGTAACTCTGCACCCACCCCTGTCTGGCAGCTTTCTGCCTATGCACAGTGCACACAGAAAGCTGCCAATCAGTGGTGTGAGCGGGTTGTACAGAGCTCAGCATTCATAGAACTGCCGGATGTGCAGCAGAGAAAACAGGGATTTTATTAAAACCTCAGCAAGCAGCCCAGTAAGTGACACATTGCTGGAATCGTTACTTTTAGATGAGGGAGCGAAAACCTGGCGATAGATTCCCTTTAATGCCGACGTCACACGACTGTAGATTCTCTCATGTGATAGGATCGGGCTGATTATCGCCGTAATCGCAGCAACCTGATGGGTCCGCGCATTTGGCCGAGGTTAAAGAGCGGCCATCAGGCAGCAGACGCTCATCATTACACTACGTAGGCGGCATTACACTCCCTATCCCCATTAAAGGACGCCGCTTATCTCCACTTACATCATTACACTACGCAGGCGGCATTACACTCCCTATCCCCATTACTGGACGCCGCTTATCTCCACTTACATCATTACACTACACAGGCGGCATTACACTCACTATCCCCATTACAGGACGCCGCTTATCTCCACTTACATCATTTGTTCTTCGATTCTCTCTCCAACAAATAAACGTCAAATCCTGAATGGGACAAAGAGAGAAGTTTCCTTAGAAATTGCCGGATCCTAAATACCAATGTTATCAATAGGAAATATCGCCATAACAGGCTCATTAACAAATAGAAGGTTTCCTCATTAGTAATTATGGGAGATGAGAATTGGGAAGTAGAGGAAGCTCGTCATAAGAAATCAGAAAGTTCTAGAGATGGGAAATAATAAGAACAGAACAAGAGGAGAAGACAGGCATACTCACTCTCCGCTCTACTATAACCCTCAGCGGAGTTCTGGGCCAGCGGCTGCTCTTATATCCTTCATGATGTCATAAGAGGTGACCATGGCGCCGGTCCTGTGATGTCACAGCATTCTGTGCCCTGCAGCCAATGAGATGCCAGATAATATTGTGTAATAAAGTCTATGGAGGGAATAAATGTGAGGGATCTGAGACCGCAAATTGTTAGAGATGATAGGACCCCCACACCCATCACCCCTTATACGCAGGACCTCCTATAATCCAATGTGTCTCCTATATTGTTATTATAGGACCCGCACACCCATCACCCCATATACACAGAAGCCCCTTATAATCCAATGTGTCTCCTATATTGTTATTATAGGACCCCCACACCCATCACCCCATATACACAGAAGCCCCTTATAATCCAATGTGTCTCCTATATTGTTATTATAGGACCCCCACACCCATCACCCCATATACACAGAAGCCCCTTATAATCCAATGTGTCTCCTATATTGTTATTATAGGACCCTCACAGCCATCACCCTATATACACAGAAGCCACTTATAATCCAAAGTGTCTCCTATATTATTATAGGACCCCCACACCCATTACCCCATATACGCAGAAGCCCCTTATAATCCAATGTGTCTCCTATATAATTATTATAGGACCCCACACCCATCACCTTATATACACAGAAGCCCCTTATAATGCAATGTGTCTCCGATATTGTTATTATAGGACCCCCACACCCATCACTTCCTATACACAGAAGCCCCTTACAATCCAATGTGTCTCCTATATTATTATAGGACCCCCACACCCCATATACACAGAAGCCCCTTATAATCCAATGTGTCTCCTATATTATTATAGGACCCCCACACCCATCACTTCATATACACAGAAGCCCCTTACAATCCAATGTGTCTCCTATATTATTATAGGACCCCCACACCCATCACTTCATATACACAGAAGCCCCTTACAATCCAATGTGTCTCCTATATTGTTATTATAGGACCCCCCACACCCATCACCTTATATACACAGAGAACCAAAATTGTTTAAAAATATTAACAATCTCAAGATTACAAGTCTATCCCCAGAGATCTTGATGTTCCTTTATCCATGGTGCACAACATAATCAAGAAGTTTACAACCCATGGCACAGTAGATAATCTCCCTGGACATGGACGGCGGAGAAAAATTTATGAAAGGTTGCAACGCAGGATAGTCTAAGGGTACCGTCTCACAGTGGCACTTTGGTCGCTACGACGGCACGATCCGTGACGTTCCAGCGATATAGTTATGATCTCGCTGTGTCTGACACGCTACTGCGATCAGGGACCCCGCTGAGAATCGTACGTCATAGCAGATCGTTTGAAACTTTATTTCGTCGCTGGATCACCCGCTGACATCGCTGCATCGGCGTGTGTGACACCGATCCAGCGATGTGTTCGCTTATAACCAGGGTAAACATTGGGTTACTAAGCGCAGGGCCGCGCTTAGTAACCCGATGTTTACCCTGGTTACCATTGTAAATGTAAAAAAAAAAACCACTACATACTTACATTCTGGTGCCTGTCACGTCCCCGGGCGTTCGCTTCCCTGCACTCCTCCTGCATCCTGTGTCAGCGCCGGCCGGCCGTACATCAGAGCACAGCGGTGACGTCACCGCTCTGCTTTACGGCCGCGCTTACACAGGATGCAGGAGGAGTGCAGGGAAGCGAACGCCCGGGTACGTGACAGGCACCGGAATGTGAGTATGTGTTTTTTTTTTTTACATTTACAATGGTAACCAGGGTAAACATCGGGTTACTAAGCGCGGCCCTGCGCTTAGTAACCCGATGTTTACCCTGGTTACCCGGGTACTTCGGCATCGTTGGTCGCTGGAGAGCTGTCTGTGTGACAGCTCTCCAGCGACCACACAAGGACTTTCCAACGATCACGGCCAGGTCGTATCGCTGGTCGTGATCGTTGGAAAGTTGCTGAGACGGTACCCTAAATGGTGGATAGGCAGACAAAATCAAGAACCAAAAACATTCAAGCTGACCTGCAGGCTCAGAGCTAATCAGTGTAATTGCAAACTATCCGACAAAATGCTATGGCAGGAGACCCAGGAGAACCCCACTGCTGACACATACAAAAGTTAGACTTCACTTTGCCAAAATGTATGCGAGTAAACCAAAATCCTTCTGGGAAAGCATCTTGTGGACAGATTAGATCAAGATAGAGCTTTTTGTTAAAGCACATCAATCTACAGTTTACCAAAAAAGGAATTGGGATACAAAGAAAAGAACACAGAGCCTACAGTCAAATATGGTGGAGGTTCAAACATATTTTGTGGCTGTTTTGCTGCCTCTGGCACTGGGTGCCTTGACTATGTGCATGGCATTATGAAATCTGAACATTACCAAAGGATTTTGGGTTGCAATGTAGTGCCCAGTGTCAGAAAGCTGGGTTTGCGTCTTACAGCAGGACAATGACCCCAAACATACTTCAAAAAACACCAACAAATGGATGGAAACAAAAGCACTGGAGAGTTCTGAAGTGGCCAGGAATAAGTCTGGATTTAAATCCCATTGAACACCTGTGGAGAGATGAGATCTTAAAATTGCTGTTGGTAGAAGGTGCCTTCAAATATGAGAGACCTGGAGCAGTTTGCAAAAAGAGTGCTCCATGTTATGGTTGTTGACAGGGTTCCTTCCCTGCCCTCATGGGGTTAATTTGTATAAAAGGGGAGAAGCCAGCGCTGCTTATGGTCAGAACGCAAAACATAAAGTGCACATGCACATATTGATTTCTAACTGTATTTAAAAAATAAGACATTTAGCAAACAATTGATCAATTCTTTGAGCCACCCCGCCACGTCACGGCATTCTCATAATGGGGCAGTCCCACTCTACGTTTTTTATATTCTTTTTATATATTTTATATTCTTATTTATATTATATGCCTTCAAATATGAGAGACCTGGAGCAGTTTGCAAAAAAAGAGTGCTCCATGTCATGGTTGTTGACAGGGTTCCTTCCCTTCCATCATGGGGTTAATTTGTATAGCCTCCTTCTGGTTTGGGGAGGGCTATATTTGCCCGCCTTCATCTGGGGATCCTTGTCAGTGATACATCGGTCTTGGCTGTGTGTCTGACCCCCTGGTGTGCTTGCATAGTGTTTAGTCTGATTGCTTTCTTGGGTATGACTCGGCCTATTTCTCATTCTGTGCTTTGCCTTGTGACTCTGTGCTAAATGTCTGTCTCTGGTTCTGACCTTCGGCTTGGTACTCTAACTTCCCTCCTGTCTGTCCCATTTGCACTGCACCGCTACCTTCTGCTCCCCGTCCTTTTGCTATGTCCCGATCACGCTTACGTCTCACCGTTTTGGCACTCCATCGATCTCCCGGCTTGACTTTGGCACATTCAGACTACTCTCCGGCTCTGCCGGTCACCGCTGCCACTCGGCATCTGGCTTCGCCTCAGTCCACTTACCCGGAGGTCACGTGTTTCAGTTCCTGCGCTTCGGCAGGTAAGTTCACCTCAGCGCTCCTTACTCTCTGTCCTTCTGTAACACGTGCACAGACTCCTCCTGTAAGTCTGCAACAGGGCTCTGGATACTCCATTTGAGAGTTGTTAGAAGCTTGTTTATGGTTATAGGAAGTGATTGATTGCAGTTATTTATTCTAAAGGGTGTGCAACCAAATATAAATTGAGGGTGCTAACAAGTTTTTCCTGTCTGTTTTTGCAGTTTTGTGTGAAATTATGTCCAATTTGCCTTTTTTATGTTTTTTTTTGTGTGTGTTGTTCCAATAACACAAAAGAAATAAATGTGTATAAGAAAACATTTGTAACTGCAATCATTCTCTGGAAAAATACCATTTTCTAGAACAATTTCAAGGATGCCAGCACTTTCGGCAATGATTGTATATCCTGAATGACCTGCATGAAATGCCCTTGAATTCGGGGTGCAGAATCTATAGCAATTATGGGTATAGGCTTAGGAAACTCATGAGGAGTTAGGTCCTTGGTCTGGACGAATCCGTGTCAATTGCCCGTAACAAGTCTGGGGTGAAGCAGTAACTGTGGGAGCCGGGTCATCTAAGAGATCCTATAAATAGGCTCAAACTGACTATCATACAGACAGCTGTCTTAGGACAGGAGAGAGGGGACTTGCACTGAGCTTCAAGCAGCAGGGACTGTTATGATCTGGTGGCCTAAGAGCAGCATGAGATGTACTCTGGAGAAGGTGGTACCTGTACTGACCGCAGAGCCTGAACCTAACACCGCAACTAGAAGTAGCCGTGGAATGTACCTAGCGCTCCCTAGACATCTCGACACAGCCGGAGGACTAATTAGCCCTAGAGATAGAAAAGGGAAAACTATCTTGCCTCAGAGAAAATCCCCAAAGGATAGGCAGCCCCCCACAAATATTGATTGTGAGAGGAGAGGGAAAAAACATACACAGACTGAAATGAGAATTTAGCAAAGGAGGCCACTTCTAGCTAAATAGAAAGGATAGGACAGAGTACTATGCGGTCAGTATTAAAACACTAGAAAATATCCACCACAGAAAATACAAAATCTCCACAGCTAACTAAAGATATGGAGGGTATATCTGCATCTCCAGAGATACCAGCTTGGCTAAAAAAATCCTTATACAGACCAAGCTGGACAAGACAAAACATAGAAAAGAACTGAACAATAAGACCACAGCATGTGGACAGCAAAATCAAGGCCAGAACTTATCTTTGTTTAAAAGAACTGCAAAGCAGAAGAGACCAGGCAGGGATGTGAATCCTCCAGGAACAATGGACAACTGGCACTGACTAAAGGGTGAAGCAAGACTAAATAGCCCAGTCCAAATTGCAAAAAGTGAACACACCTGATAAATGCTGTGATTCAGAGACAGCAGCGCTACCACTTACAACCACCGGAGGGAGCCCAAGAGCAGAATTCACAACAAGGGACCTAATCACCTTTAATGGCACTAGCAGGAAAGGCTTACGGACCTCACCTGGTAAAGGGATCTCTTATTGCCTCCAAGCCGGCCGGACCACAGCTACCCTGCACTTGGTACCCTGGACTAAGGACTACTACTACCATCAGTAAACCAGGTAAAGACTTGCAAACCTGTGTCCTCATTATTCACAATACCATCCACTACACCACCGATGCTCTACACTTGGGAAGCCCTGGGGACTCCGCTTCACCTGTTGGAAGTGTTACCATCTAGCTGCAATACCATCACCCCAGAGGACCCCTTTAAGCAGCGTCGGTCCCACTACTGACCGAACACCACAGGTGGCGTCACAAACTTTATTTTATTTCCCTTTTACATGGGCGCCCAGGGCCACGGACCCGGTCGCCACCGTGACATCCCCCTGTGAACACAGGACCCGGTACCGAGTACCCCACGGCCCTGGCGGCCGACTCAACTCAGTCAGTAATGGTTACTTTTTTTAACCAAGCATAGTGGAAAATTATGGAATCACTGAATTCTGAGGAAAAACTTTTGGAATCACCCTGTAAATTTTCATACCCAAAAATAACATCTGCATCAAATTAGATCTGCTCATTAGACTGCATGTAAAAAGGAGTGATTACACCTTGGAGAGCTGTTGCACCAAGTGGACTGACATCAATCATGGCTCCAACATGAGAGTTGTTAATTGAAACAAAGGAGAGGATTATCAAACTCTTAAAAGAGGGTAAATCATCACGCAATGTTGCAAAAGATGTTGGTTGTTCACAGTCAGCTGTGTCTAAAATCTGGACCAAATACAAACAACATGGGAAGGTTGTTAAAGGCAAACATACTGGTAGACCAAGGAAGACATCAAAGCATCAAGACCGGAAACTTAAATCAATATGTCTCCAAAACAGGAAATGCACAACAAAACAAATGAGGAACGAATGAGTGGAAACTGGAGTCAACGTCTGTGACCGAACTGTAAGAAACCGCCTAAAGGAAATGGGATTTACATGCAGAAAAGCTAAACGAAAGCCATCATTAACACCTAAACAGAAAAAAACAAGGTTACAATGGGCTAAGGAAAAGCAATCGTGGACTGTGGATGACTGGATGAAAGTCATATTCAGTGATGAATCACGAATCTGCATTGGGCAGGGTGATGATGCTGGAACTTTTGTTTGGTGCCGTTCCAATGAGATTTATAAAGATGACTACCTGAAGAGAACATGCAAATTTCCACAGTCATTGATGATATGGGGCTGTATGTCAGGTAAAGCCACTGGGGAGATGGCTGTCATTACATCTTCAATAAATGCACAAGTTTATGTTGATATGTTGGACACTTTTCTTATCCAACCAATTGAAAGGATGTTTGGGGATGATGAAATCATTTTTCAAGATGATAATGCATCCTGCCATAGAGCAAAAACTGTGAAAATATTCCTTGAAAAAAGACACATAAGGTCAATGTCATGGCCTGCAAATAGTCCGGATCTCAATCCAATTGAAAATCTTTGGTGGAAGTTGAAGAAAATGGTCCATGACAAGGCTCCAACCTGCAAAGCTGATCTGGCAACAGCAATCAGAGAAAAGTGGTGGTAGATCGATGAAGAGTACTGTTTGACACTCATTAAGTCCATGCCTCAGAGACTGCAAGCTGTTATAAAAGCCAGAGGTGGTGCAACAAAATACTAGTGATGTTTTGGAGTGTTTTTTTGTTTGTTTTTCATGATTCCATAATTGTTTTCATCGGAATTGAGTGATTCCATAATTTTTCCCCTATGCTTGGTTAAAAAAGTAACCATTACTGACTACCACATTTTTTGTTCTTGATTTCTTTTAGTGTTTCTTATAGCCAGAAAGTTGCCATTTGAAATGACTTTAGTTTTGTGCCATGTCTGTGATCTGCTTTTTTTCTACAAAATTAAACATCTGAATGAACATCCTCCAAGGCCGGTGATTCCATAATTTTTGCCAGTGGTTGTAACCTGATCTCGGCAGCAAAAAAAATTGTGACCTACCAACGGAGGAAATATGTGCACCTAGGTTGCTATCCTTCAAACAATCTGGTCTCCTTAGTTTTCCAGTAGCTGTGATTGCATATTGAGGGGCAGGTACCTACAAAATGACCCTTACTGCCACAAAAAAACCAGCCATTTTGTGCCAAACCACTAGTGGACTGATGCGACAAGCCTCCCCCACCCCCAACTGCATGGTTTTCTCAGTGGGCTCAGACCTAGGTTCATTAAGCACAAGACCCCAGTAGATAATGGTGTCTCCTGTGGTCTTTCTTGGAGATGATGATCCACACAAATAGCTAGGGATATGGCAGCCTCCAAGGAAACAGGGGTCTCATACAGGACAAATGTATATTTTACTCTCTCAGAATGACCCTGGCCAAAATGACTCAGGAGTGCGGGATCATTCCATTCCACCTTGTTTCCATGGACCTTCTGCAGGATTCAGTGTAGAACTCCTCAGCTGGCTGGTCTCCATGCCAAAGCTGATGTAGTCTGGATTCAACCAGGGAGACACAGTTGGGATTGTCCAAGAACGCTAGAAAATTCAACAGTCCAGAGCGACTGAGAACCGGGTGGAGGGAAAAAGCCCAGACTTGGGTGCCCTCCTGAATAAGGGAAATGATTATCCCTACCCACTGCTCCTCTGTACCCAAGTAATACGGTCAAAGCCTAAAGTACAGTTTACAGGCCTCCCTAAAAAACACAAAATTGTCCCGACCTCCAGAGAACCTATCCAGAAAAGCCAATAGCAAGGTGACATTAACCCTTCATTACCGCATATCCCACCACTACACGGGAGTGGGAAGAGAGTGGCCAAGTGCCAGAATAGGCGCATCTTCCAGATGTGCCTTTTCTGGGGTGGCTGGGGGCAGATGTTTTTAGCCAGGGGGGGCCCATAACCATGGTACCTCCCTAGGCTATTAATATCTGCCCTCAGTCACTGGCTTTACCACTCTGGCGGAGAAAATTGCGCGGGAGCCCACGCCAATTTTTTCTGCGATTTAACCCTTTAATGTAATAGCTAGAGCCCCCAAATTTGACACACAGACACTTCTTACATTAGTGAAGAGGAATATGTAATAAAAGAAGGGATATGAGATGGTTTACTGTATGTAAACCATGTCTCATATCCTGTCGGGTTTGTGAAGGAGATAGCAAAAGCCGGCAATTGAATTAGCGGCTTTTATGCTATCTAGCGCTGCATTAAATATAAATATACATATATAGGTGTCTCACTGACATATATATATGTATATATAGTATATATACCTATTCTATGTGTATATATCTATTCTATTCTAACCTGTCAGTGTGATTTTACTGTACACCGCACTGATTTGCCGGCTTTTCAAAGGACACCAGTGCGTAAAAATCGGACAGCAATACGGATGTCATACGGATGTCATACGGATGTTGCGATAAAAAAATCGCATGACACTCGCATGATTTACCTCCGTTTTTTCGGTCCGTAAATCGGACCGTTTTTCCTCTCGCAAGTGGAAATGAGCCCTGATATTGAGAATAGGAGCAAGGCTTCAAAATGAATTGTGAATCAGAGCCATGGGAAAAACATCTAATTTTTCCACCCATGTGTTCAATGACCCTCCGCTGAGCAGAGGGTATATGATGCAGCCACCTCCCCCTTCAGAACGAATATGAACAGATTTGGTTGGTACCACTTTTCCGTCTCTTGGTAAATTGGCTCTTCCTGACTTCCAATGAGCCACATGGCCAATCTCTCAAACTTTGCAGGGCATGTTAAAAGACATGGATATTGGAGTTTTAGTGACAGGTGCAGGTGTGCAGGTTCTATAGATATGTGAGATGCATTTTTGGCATTGTGGCGCAATGCCAAACACAATGTATTAACTTGAATTGCTATGCGCCCTGCCAATTAGGCCAGAATTAATATCGGTCAGGTGGATAAAGTTGTGTATGCCATGTCTCATATACAGCTCTGGCAAAAATTAAGAGACCACTGCACAGTTTTATAAAAATCAGCTTCTCTACATGTCGGACAGGGATTCCATTCCAGTGTCAGTTGAATTCCAACCAGAATACATCTCATCCTACTTAATGTGCTTCTGATTAGGTGATCATCTTAACCAAATCTTACTTAACCCCTTTACCCCCAAGGGTGGTTTGCACGTTAATGACCGGGCCAATTTTTGCAATTCTGACCACTGTCCCTTTATGAGGTTATAACTCTGGAACGCTTCAAGGGATCCCGGTGATTCTGACATTATTTTCTTGTGACATATACTACTTCATGATAGTGCTAAAATTTATTTGATATTACCTGGGTTTATTTGTGAAAAAAAAACGTAAATTTGGCGAAAAATTTGAAAATTTTGCAATTTTCCAACTTTGAATTTTTATGCCCTTAAATCACAGAGATATGTCACACAAAATACTTAATAAGTAACATTTCTCACATGTCTACTTTACATCAGCACAATTTTGGAATCACATTTTTTTTTTGTTAGGGAGTTATAAGGGTTAAAAGTTGACCAGCAATTTCTCAATTTTACAACACCATTTTTTAGGGACCACATCACATTTGAAGCCACTTTGAGGGATCTATATGATAGAATGGTGTCACACTTGGGTATTTTGTAAAAACTGCACATCTCAAGGTGCTCAAAACCACATTCAAGAAGTTTGTTAACCCTTCAGATGTTTCACAGAAATTTGTGGAATGTGTAAAAAAAATGAAAATTTAACTTTTTTTCACAAAAAATTTACTTCAGCTCCAATTTGTTTTATTTCCCCAAGGGTAACAGGAGAAATTGGACCCCAAAAGTTGTTGTAAAAGTTGTCCTAAGTACGCTGATACCCCATATGTGGGGGTAAACCACTGTTTGCGCGCATGGCAGAGCTCGGAAGGGAAGGAGCGCCAATTGACTTTTCAATGCAAAATTGACTGGAATTGAGATGGGATGCCATGTCGCGTTTGGAAAGCCCCTGATGTGCCTAAACACTGAAACCCCAACAAGTGACACCATTTTGGAAAGTAGACGGCCTAAGGAACTTATCTAGATATGTGGTGAGCACTTTGACCCATCAAGTGCTTCACAGAAGTTTATAATGCAGAGCCGTAAAAATAAAAAATCATATTTTTTCACAAAAGTGATCTTTTCACCCCCAATTTTTTATTTTCCCAAGGGTAACAGAAAAAATTGGACCCCAAAAGTTGTTGTGCAATTTGTCCTGAGTACGCTGATACCCCATGTGTGGGGGGAACCACCGTTTGGGCGCATGGCAGAGCTCGGAAGGGAAGGAGCGCCGTTTGGAATACAGACTTAGATGGATTGGTATTGGTTTGCAGGCATCACGTTGCATTTGCAGAGCCCCTGATGTACCTAAACAGGTATTTTTTTTCACAAAAATTATATTTTAGCCCCTAGTTTTGTATTTTCCAAGGGTAACAGGAGAAATTGGACCCAAAAAGTTCTTGTCCAATTTGTCCTGAGTACGCTGATACCCAATATGTGGGGGGGGAAACTACCGTTTGGGCACATGGCAGAGCTCGGAAGGGAAGGAGCGCCATTTGGAATGCAGACTTAGATGGATTGGTCTGCAGGCGTCACGTTGCATTTGCAGAGCCCCTGATGTACCCAAACAGTAGAAACCCCCCACAAATGACCCCATATTGGAAACTAGACTCCCCAAGGAACTTATCTAGATGTGTTGTGAGAACTTTGAACCCCCAAGTGTTTCACTACAGTTTATACACTACAGAGCCGTGAAAATAAAAAATCTTTTTTTTCCCACAAAAATTATTTTTTAGACCATGGTTTTGTATATTCCCAAGGGTAGCAGGAGACAATGGATGCCAAAAGTTGTTGTCCAATTTGTCCTGAGTACGCTGATACCCCATATGTTAGGGTTAACCCCTGTTTAGGCGCACGGGAGAGCTCGGAAGGGAAGGAGCACTGTTTTACTTTTTCAACGCAGTATTGGCTGGAATTGAGATCGGACGCCATGTCGCGTTTGGAGAGCCCCTGATGTGCCTAAACAGTGGAAACCCCCAATTCTAACTGAAACCCTAATCCAAATACACCCCTAACCCTAATCCCAACTATAACCCTAAGAAATTATAATGCATTCAATACGAAGAGGATTAGTTATGGTTACGGCTCATAAACAGAGCAAAAAACTAATACCTCTAAAAATAACTTTTATTTATCAGATCTTAAAAAAGGGGAATAAAATAGACCCGCACAATACACCATGTGAAAAAACCTAACATAAACTAAAAATATTGCTGATCCGTGTCACTTGTAACAACATAGGCTTATACACAACCTATATAGCCCTAGTAAACCCTCGCTGAACCCTTCCTGACAGCGGAGGTTGGCACCCTCTTGAACGCAAATGGCACCCCCACTCAACGGCGGCTCGCCCTGTTATCCCTAGAATCCCCTAGACTAGTACACACCAATAAATCCACAAATAGTGCACTAGAGCAGGTCCAAAGATAAATAGAACTGGCGGATACTACAAACAAGATTTTTTGGGACCAAAACCACCATTGTACAATCAATTAAAGTATGCTAAGAAGGTCGGTGAATAAACAATTAGGGAATACTACATGAATCTCTAGAGCAAAACCAACGTTATGTAATCAAATAGAGATACCAAACACGATTTCTAATAAACATCTAAGTGGAAGAGGGGAGGTAAAAAACCTACACAATGCCTATTTACCACATCCCTACCCGACTGCGGAGGTTGGCACCCTACCACAAAACGCAAATGGCGCCCCCGCTCAACGAAGGCTAACCCTCAATTTCCCTATAATACGCCTCCTAAAAAATAACAATCAAAAAGAGACAAAGATGAGGGAAAGGAGACGAGGGATAAATCTATAGCAAATGGTCTTAGTAGGCCAACCCCCAGAGCCACCAAATGCCCTATATAAGTTATGAGCATGAATTATGATACCAGAATCTCATGCCAACAGACATTTAGAATAGTCATTAATAGCAATATGTAGCTTATTTTGAAAGTGACAAAAAAAAAAGTTGCAGTCTAGGTAGATTGTAGCTCTATTGCACTGTGCCCAACACAGATCAGCCACAAGGTATTAGATAAAGAGATTCAAGATACCAATTATTATGAAAATGCTAGATTGGCATAACCCCAGCCGAAGCAACATTGTTACATGTTAAACAGAGCAAAGGCAGTGGTGAAAAAGCCATAGGGCTTTAAAACATAGTCCATAGATAATGAGGTCTTAGTACCCCAGTCAAAGAGAACACACTTATCTCAGTTTATAGCCCACATATGACACCACATGATTGTACCATAATCACATAAATGATCTGGTGACTATGTAATGCACTTAGCTCAAACATGCTCGAATAGCTCCTGTCACTGCTCAATCCGCATCAGCCTCAACGCGTTTCCCTCCCATGATTCCCCTGGTTGCAGGCGTCATCTCATATCTGTGATGTTTTGTATGTAAAATGGTGATGTTTTTTTTTAAATCATAAACAGTGTTGATACAGTAACTGTGTTCAGCCACCAGAGGTCACCCTTGAGTAATAGACAGGATAATTACAAGGTTGTTGCAGTAATTTTGTTCAGCCACCGGAGGTCACCCATGAGTAAAAGACAAGAAGATTCTGGAAACAGGACAGTTACCTCAGAGAGAGTTTCTGGGCGTTTGAGAAGAAGCAGCGCGGTGATGGAGAGTGGGGAATCCAGATCTTGAGGCATTCCTGTTTTGGGACTGTGTGATTTCAAGAAAGCTATTCTTGTGAGTAAACAGAGAAGTGTGACCGGTCACCGACTGTGTAGTTAGCTAGGGATAGCTAGATAGGAATCACAGCCTATTTAAGGACACTCTTGTATAAAGAATTGCCTGATAACTAATAGACACTGTGTGGATTCCTGCGCTTCACGGCTGTGGGATATTCCTGGAATTATTTGTGAACTTTATATGGATCTGCATCAGAAGATTTGGTTGCTCAAACACCTATTTAATCCGCTGCTGGACATCTGTATAACAAATTCAGTTATTTACCGTTGAAGCATATATTGTGAAAGAGTACACTCTGAGCACTCAATAATAAGACAGTGCACTGCGTATACACTGAGTATATACTGTGAGATATATATATATATGTTGGGAAAAACCGGGTCCCCGTGATTTATTGTAAATTAGGCGGGAGGCGGGTGTAAGATTGTATTCCTGAGAGGACCACGTGTCACAGGCACAGTATAACCCCATGTAGGCCCATTACAGTTAAGGGAGGGAGTGGTATAGTTGTGGGGTAGTCTGATTCCTGTCTGTGAAGCTGGCACTTGGGGTCTCTCAGGCTGTATAACTTGTATTCTGTGAGTTGTGTCTGTTGTGGCCCATAATGTGTTGGGAGAGAAAATTCTCTAATTTTTTGGCATAAGTTATAAAGAAAAGTTGGTTTAATATCATATTGTGCCCTGAGTCATTCATAGCAGCGCCGTATTCTGTTCTCGAGCAGCGACCGGCATAACGGTCGTTACATTTTGGCATAGTCGGCAGGATACGGTGCTCGCTATGGATGTTACTGATGGAACAGAAGGCGCTGTCGCTCCTGCTGTAGTTATTCACCCCCCTTCCCCCATTGTTTCTGGTAGAGATCGATTAGTGGGTTGCTCTGCCATGGGAGCGCTGCTTAATCACCTGGCTAAGTTTGATGGATACAATCTGCTGCTCAGTGATTGGGAAGGCAGGTTAAAGAATGCCATTGCCTTGCTCGGTGTTAGCCCCCGACTGCAGCCAGAAGTCGTGCTGAATGCTTTGGAGGGGGATGTCCGCAAAGTTCTCTTGTTGAAATCCAAAGATAAGCGAAGAACAGTTGATGACATTATTTGGATATTGAAAAAAGCATTTGATCATGTGGCGGCAGGGCAACTGCGAGTACAGTTTTTCACTCGGACCCAGAGAGACGGAGAAAGTCTGATTCAGTATGCTATAGCGTTGGAGGAGCTGCATCAGGAGGTTAAAAGGAAGTCACCTGTGACTGTGGGTACTGAGGCCGAGGTTGACAGCATTCTTCGGGATCAGTTCATTGAGGGGATCCAAAGTGAGACACTAAGGAGTGAATTGTTACTGAAAGCACGAAGTATTCCTGGTATTACATATGCTGAAATTCAGGAAGAAGCAGTAGCACGGACCTTAGAAGTGAAGCCCGTTCTGCAGTGGATTAACCTGCAAGTGGCTGATACACAAGGGTCGGGGCCAGATCCCATCCAGACACAGCTGACCGTGGAAAGCCTGGCAGAGCCGATGCAGGTTCGGGAAACGCCTCCGATGTACCCGGCACCGCCTAACCCCTCTATTCCGTTGTATGGGCGGTTACCCTATACCTCAAAGGAAATGTCGACTGCTTTAAGACCCTGGCCATGCAGAAGTTGGGCAAGAAGACCGGTGCAATGCTGGTGATGCAGGGAATTTGGTCATTTGCAGCGAGACTGCCAGAGGAAGCAGGCAGATGAAGACTCGTCATCAGTAAAAGAGAGGCCCTCGCTGTAGTTGGGCATACGGCGGGGCAGGAACAAAAATCAGTGCCCAATGTCTGTTCTGAGGATCTGATTGAGGACAGTCCCTCTTTGGAGGTGCAGTTTGCAGGCAAGAAGGTGGCGTGCCTGGTGGATACCGGGTCGGAGGTGACTACGATGCCAATGAAGTCTTTTAATGCGCACTTCGAAGGGACTGTCAAACCGGAGTTGGGACATCTATTAAAACTGAAGGCCGCCAATAATGAGGAATTCCCAGTGGCGGGCATTGCGTGGCTGAAGGTACAGTTGTGTGGTCAGGAGTTGGGGACCAAGGGAGTGGTGCTCGTGGCGCAGGCGAGACCAAACCTTCCAGTGGTTCTGGGAATGAACATTCTAAGAGAGCTGGATTCCCTTCTGTTTGAACGTGATGGTCCGCATTATTGGAAGCGGGCGACGCCCCACAAAGTCACTCAGAGAGTCCTGCAGCAGGTGGTCCGTTCGTGCGCCATTCAGAAGAGTTTGGCAGAAGGAAGAGCAGTGGGAGCGGTGTATGTCCCACGCGGGTCTGTTGTGATCGGTCCGGGTCAAGAGAAGCTTGTATTGATGCCGGTAGGGACACACAGAAAACTGAATGGTGTGGAGGTGGTTCTGGAACCAACCAGTTGGTCAGAAGACACGGATAGTCTAATGGTAGCCCAAACAGTGGCCATTGTACGAGAAGGAAGTGTACTAATAAGGTGCTTGAATCTGCAAGATCATGAGATGACTCTGGTGGTAGGCACCAAGCTGGCTGATTTATATGTGTGCGGCGAGAGTCATTCCCAAAAGTCGGTTTACACTGAGAGCAGACTGCTCGACTGCCTGGACCCTGTCAATGCAGACGAAAACCGAAGAGTCCCCCACACCTGCGTGGAATGGCAGGAAGATCATGGAGATTATGGGGGTGGATGAGTCCCAGTTAACATTCGAGCAGGCGCGCAGGCTGGAGGATACACTGTGGGAATATCAGGCTGCTTTCTCCAGGAATGATGAAGACTTTGGTTGCACAAAGGCAGTGGAACACAAAATACCCACAGGAGATACCCCTCCGATTCGAGAGAGATATCGTAAGATCCCGCCGAACCTCTATCATGAGGGGATGATAGCGCAAATGCTAGACAATGGGGTGATCCGCCAAAGTCAGAGTCCTTCGGCCGCACCAGTCATGTTGGTACGGAAGAAGGATGGGTCCATACAAAAGTGTTGCTTACCGCAAGCTGAATGCACATACTGTATGTGATTCTTACCCATTACCAAGAATCGAGGAATCCTTGTCCGCGCTAGGGAAGGCGAAGTATTTCTCTACGCTTGACTTAGCCAGTGGCTACTGGCAGGTGCCCGTGGCGGCTCGAGATCGGCAGAAAACAGCATTCATCTTGCCGATGGGTCTGTTCGAGTTTAACTGGATGCCCTTTGGACTGAGTAATGCCCCAGGAACGTTTCAGCGATTGATGGAGTATTGCTTGGGTGATTACAATTTCGAATCTGTGTTGATCTATCTGGATGATGTAATCGTATTCAGAAATTAATTCGATGATCACCTGAAAAAGCTGCGGCAAGTGTTGCACCGACTGAGAGACAATGGACTTAAGATCAACCCAAAATAATGTCAACTGTTCCAGATGCAGATTGAGTATCTGGGGCATGTAGTGTCGGCTGAGGGTGTGCGTCCGGCACCGTCCAAAATTGAGGCCATTCAAGGGTGGACCAGACCCAAGACCCGGAGAGAAGTACAGGCATTTCTCGGTCTAGCTGGATACTATCACCGATTTGTAAAAGACTTTGCTAAAGTGGCTGAGCCACTGAACGAGCTGTTGAGAGGGACGGCGCGAGGGCCCAAGAACCAACCCAGCCAATGGACAGATTGACAACAACAGGCATTTGATCGGATCCGGGATGCCCTTGTGCAGGCACCTTTGTTAGCGTTTGCACGTTTTGACCGACCTTTCATTCTGTACACTGACGGGAGCCTCCATGGCCTGGGAGCTGTGTTAGCCCAAGAGCAGGAGGAGCGTGAGCGGGTTATTGCATGTGCCAGTCAGTCTCTATGAGACACCGAGCGAAACCCAGATAATTATAGCTCGTTTAAGTTGGAGATGTTGGCCTTGGTGTGGGCTATGACTGAGAAATTTGCAGAGTACCTTGCTGGCTCTGAGATTTTTGTGATGACTGACAATAACCCACTGGCACACCTGGAGAATGCCCAGCTGGGAGCCCTTGAGTAGAGGTGGGTAGCGCGGATGTCCAAGTTTAATTACCGGATTCGGTTCCGTTCTGGTAAAGAGAACTCCAATGCTGACGCACTGTCACGAGTGACTTGTGGTACTCCCAGGCATGTTGTGGATGAAGACCTTGAGGATACCGAGATTCCTGACCTGAGACGATTACCTGTGTTCGTGGATGTGGCACGGTTAAGTGGGATGGCGACACAGGTCGCCACGTTGCTGGGAAAGACTTGTTGGGAGTGGGCTGATTTACAGGATGCGGACTCCGAGCTGTCACGAGTAAAGAACTGGCTGAGTCAAAAGTCCTGGCCCGACGGAAGGGCGAGAGCTCGGCTGGGTGCAGAGGGGCAGAAACTGCTACGGCAGTGGGATCGATTGGCCATAACGGAAGGGGTGCTGGATCTACATAGTGGCAGAGCTGGGGTACCGTTGGCAGGTGGTGATCCCAGCCTCAATGGCTCTGGACATTGCCCGAGAGGCTCATATGCAGGGTGCACATTTTGGACCTGAAAAGACTTATAGATGGTGCGATTTGTGTACACACCTGGCTTGGAAGAAGTCGTGAGAGAGGTGTGTGCTAAGTGCTGTCCTTGTGAATTGAATACGTCCCCAGAACAGAGAGCTCCTGTTTAAACGTGACGTCTGCCCCGCTGGAAGTATTAATGGTGCATTATCTGTCCATTGGGTACTCCAGCAGCAGTCATCATTCATGCCTGGTCATGACCGATCATTTCACAAAATTTGCTGTGGCTGTTCGCACTAAAGATCAGACTGTTAAGTCCGCAGCAGAGGCGATCTGTAAACATTTAATTCCGGTGTATGGTGGCCCCCAAAGAGTGCATTCAGACCAAGGTACCTGTTTTCAGGGTCAGCTCAAGACTGAGTTGCAGGTCTATGGGATTCAGCAATCACGGACGACGCCCTCTCACCCGCAGGGAAATGGAGCTTGTGAGCGATTCAACCGAACGCTGCTCCAGATGCTGAGAACACTGGAACAAAGGCAAAAGGGGCTATGACCTGAGTTTCTCCCTGAACTTATGTGGGCTTATAATAACAGAGTCCAACACTACAGGGTTCACGCCTTATGCGATGATGTTCGGCCGGCTTGGACGAGAGATCGGGGAGCAGAGTCTGACAGTACCGGATGAGCCGCAGTATCGTACAGCCAGTGAGTGGGTCCAGGATCACCGAAGAAAACTGCGAGAGATCCATCAGATAGTGAAAGAACGTGTACGGGATCATCCACACCTAGATCGAAATCCAGTGCACGGGGATGAGTTCCAGGTGGGTGACAGGGTGCTAGTGCGGGTTACACGTCCAGAAGGGAAGTTGAGAGATAGGTGGGAAGATACGCCTTACTCAGTAGTGGAAAGGGTGTTCCCAGGAGGAACTGTGTACACTGTGGTCCCTGAGGGGTGTATCGGACCTCGTCGCACGATGCATCGGAATTGGCTAAAGCGGTGTATATCCGACGCACCTGTCTGTTCCCCTGAGTCATTCGATCCAACGATGGTGCAACCGAGCAATGTTGAGTGTTACTGTTGGGATGACTGTGATGGCGACCTCTCAGAAATGTAGAGTCCGACAGTACAAACTCCAGATATGCCCACTGATGTTACTGTTCCACCAGATACGACACATGTTTCGTTGAACCCGACAGGCACTGGCTTACGGAGGTCAGAGAGGAGCACAGCCGGAATTCCTCCGATACGATATAATCCTGATGAGTATGTGTTGCTTGTGAGTTGTGAGAAGCCATTTGTCAGGACGCCAAATTGAAAGTGGGGCGGAGTGTAAAATGGTGATTTTTTTTCTATCATAAACAGTGCTGATACAGTAACTGTGTTCAGCCACCGGAGGTCACCCTTGAGTAATAGGCAGGATAATTCAGAGGCGTAGCTAGGGTTTTGGTTCGGGGGGGGGGGGGGGGGGTGAAGCTTCTGAGTGGGCCCCTAACCAGGTAACCTTGATTACAATCCGGTGACGCACCCTAATAGTGGAGGAGTGGAGGAGAACCAACATAGATATTACCACCATACGGTCAGTGGTAAATACAGTCCTACAGAACATATAAGAGATCACAGCACAGTTACAGATAATGTCTTCCCTCGTATGTTTTCTGTTGGAGTTGTTCACTTTTCCCATCTTTTCCATCTGGCCCAGACTGACATGACAACTTCTTCCAGCCAGGACTCGTCTGCAGAAAATACAACAAAGACACATTTTACTTCTCACATTCCAGCCCCATCATCATCTATTCCCAACCTGCACAAACTCCTCATCCTGCTGATACCCCAATACTGAGCCGCTGCTGCCGTATGTGTCCCTATTACTGCCCCTGATACCCCAATACTGAGCCACTGCTGCGTATGTGTCCCTATTACTGCCCCAGATACCCCAATACTGAGCCGCTGCTGCCGTATGTGTCCCTATTACTGCCCCTGATACCCCAATACTGAGCCGCTGCTGACGTATGTGTCCCTATTACTGCACCTGATATCCCAATACTGAGCTGCTGCTGCCGTATGTGTCCCTATTACTGCACCTGCTGTGTAAATTCAAAAGTACCCCCTCTATAATATAGTAATGCCAGGTGCAAGTGCCCTAGAAAATACTGCCCATATTTTGCCCCCTAGAAAGTAATATTTCCCTGTGTGCCCCTTTGATAGTCACAGTAACCCGAGTTCCCCTATAACAATAAGTGCCCACTTTACATTTAATAATGTCCTGAGTCTCCCCCTGTACAGCTCCCCTATACACAGCATGATGCTCCCTCACTGTATAGTATCACCCACACAGTATGCTGACCCCTTAGTAGACTCCAAACTGTTTGATGGCTCCAACACTGTATGATGGCCCCTTCGCTGTAATCCCCACACTGTATGATGGCCCCATAGATAACCTCCATATAGTGTAATGTGCCAGATAGTCCTCAATATAGTACAAGACAGTACCCCTATAGGCAGACCCTGTAGTATAAAGGTACCTTCACACGAAGCGACGCTGCAGTGATAGCGACAACGATGCCGATCGCTGGGGAGCTGTCACACAGACCGCTCTCCAGCGACCAACGATGCCGAGGTCCCCGGGTAACCAGGGTAAACATCGGGTTACTAAGTGCAGGGCCGCGCTTAGTAACCCGATGTTTACCCTGGTTACCAGCGTAAAAGTAAAAAAAACAAACATTACATGCTCACCTGCGCGTCCCCCAGCGTCTGCTTCCTGACACTGACTGAGCTCCGGCCCTAACAGCACAGTGCTTTCACTTTCACTTCAGGGCCGGCGCTCAGTAAGTGTCAGGAAGCAGACGCTGGGGGACGCGCAGGTGAGCATGTAATGTTTGTTTTTTTTACTTTTACGCTGGTAACCAGGGTAAACATCGGGTTACTAAGCGCGGCCCTGCGCTTAGTAACCCGATGTTTACCCTGGTTACCAGGGTAAAACATCGCTGGTATCGTTGCTTTTGCTTTCAAACACAACGATACACGGCGATCGGACGACCAAATAAAGTTCTGGACTTTATTCAGCGACCAGCGACATCACAGCAGGATCCTGATCGCTGCTGCGTGTCAAACTAAACGATATCGCTAGCGAGGACGCTGCAACGTCACGGATCGCTAGCGATATCGTTACAAAGTCGTTTCGTGTGAAGGTACCTTAAGGCATAGGCAGTTACAGTAGCGTAGCTCCGGGTGGGCCCCCTCAGAGCACGGGGCCGGGGGCGATGGCCCCCTCTGCCCCCCCCGGTAGCTACGCTACTGGGTAAAAAGATCACACAATTTTATTGACACCAAGAGCACAAATACCAGATAAATACATTCAAAAGTAACCTAGCCATAACCCTGTAACCATGATTAATAGACAAAAAAAAGTGCAGTACACCAATAATATTGACAATAATATTCAATACCACAAAAAACTTACAGCAAAAACAGTCAACAGGAGGCAAGGGGAAAAAAAGCAGCATTAAACAGTTACAAACATGATCAAAATGCAACCCGAAGAGCATAAATATCAATATCTAGAGCTAAACATAGAAGACAATCACTACCAGTAAGTCAAAGGTGGCATCCCCACAGATGACAAAAATATCCCAGGTAAGGTAGAACCCGTATGGTATAGGGTGGCCCCAAGCTGAAAAGGGGCCCGGGATAAGAATCACAGGTAATAGAGTCAGCGCTAACAAAGCAAGAAACAGATATTAAGGTAATGTAAAGGACAACCACAATATTCCTTCCCAAAGATAGTACCAGCAAGGGATGATAGAAAGAATATTCAGGCATCCCATATGTGAGCCTCCATAAAATGAAAAAGCCAATGTAGCTCAAGTCCTGCAAGTGGTAAGCAGATAAGAGTGGTATCTCAAACCAGGGGTGTTGGGAGACCCCACGCGTATGGCTGCCGATGCAGCTTTGTCAGGGGAAGATGTGCTAGCCAGAAAGATGGGAAATGGTAATAAATGAGTATATGTTACCAGCGTGTACGGCATGTTGCAGGAAATATGGAATTAACATGTTCCTCATGGAACAGATGTTCTTAAGATTGGAGCTCTCATAACTTTTGGTACATGAGCCCACATCTTATTTACTGGCCTCCATCTGAAGTCACCAGGAGGGAGTGACTGGTGCCTGATAAAGGCAAGTTTTGGTCTAGATCCCATGTTCAGTGCTGGGAGATACAGCATAATGTAAGGATTACACCATTTTCTAAACGGAGTGCTTTGCAAGATCTTCGCCAGTCCTATGACAACAGGTGTAGTATCTTTTGTTTATTCGTTTTATTTTTATGAGACAGTATATACTGCATAGTCTTGTTCCCCTTGTAACATTTCTTGCATATTTTTATAAGCACTTCCCAATTGTTGGATTAGATGTTGTAATAAAGCCAGGTCGGACTGGGTTAAATCATAGCACTGCAGGTCTCCTTAGATTTTTTACAAGAACTAGGGCCTATGGTCACTAGGTGTGTGTCAGTCTGCTGGATAGAGCAAAGTTAATTGAGCTGCTGGTGAGTGACCAGCCAAAACATGAGCTGTAGATGAGAGAGAGACATGCCAAGGTCTCTCTCTGAAGACTGGATTTGTAATCTAGGAAAGCTGAGCAGTCTGGGTGTGTCGAGAACCGTGTGGAAGCTGTAGCCTCTTCAGTATGAACTGTGCCTGGAGTTGAATACTTTTGTTTGGCGATGGAGATTAGGCTGAATGGGATACTGAGATTGGTAGGATCATGCCTATTCTGTGAAGTTTGCTCCTGGAGAAAGGAATGTGACCTGTTTGGGAGAGTCTGCACTGATATATATGTGCTGAATGAACTGTTTAGTTTCTGTGATACCTTTATGCCCAGGAGAGGCATACTTTGGAGTTTTATGAAAGCCTCAAAACTGCACCTGTGTGGACCAAACTGCATTGCCTGAGAACCCTACCTAATGCCTCCCCATGAGAGTGAACCCCAACAGTTGTTGGATGAAATGGGGGGGTGAAATCCCAAGCTTTGCTACACCTACTCACCTAAAGTCCCATATCATGGCTGATTAACTCCTTCAGCACCTAGCATGCTGAAGAGAAACGTATGGGTTTCTAGATCATGGAAGAAAGCAATCTTTGTGACACATAGCTCTCTCATACACCATGTCAGTGACCCTATCACAACACACACACACTGCTCATAAAAATGAAGGGAACATTAAAATACCACATCCTAAATATCATTGAATGAAATATTCCAGTTGCAAATCTTTATTCATTACATAGTGGAATGCTTGAGAACAATAAAACATAAAAATGATCAATATAAATCAAAATGAATATCCCATGGAGGTAAGAATCTATAATGAAACTCAAAACCAAAGTGGAAAATCAAATTACAGGCTGATCCATTTCAGTGGAAATGCCTCAAGACAAGGAAATGATGCTCAGTAGTGTTTGTGGCCTTCACGTGCCTGTATGACCTCTCTACAATGCCTGGGCATGCTCCTGATGAGGTGATGTTTTCCTCAGGGATCTCCTCCCAAAGCTGGATCAAAGCATCAATCCACTCTTGGACAGTCTGTGGTGCAGTTGGTGGATAGAACGAGACATGATGGTTAACATATGGTTTCACAATGAATCTGAGGAGCTCGCCCCGGTACATAATGGCAGTCAAGCTACCTCTGGCTAGCACATGGAGGATTGTGCAGTACTCCAAAGAAATACCTCCCCACATCATTACTGACCCACTTCCAAACCAGTCATGCTGGAGCATGTTGCAGGCAGAAGAATGTTCTCCACGGTGTCTCCAGACTGTCATGTCACGTGTTCGATGTGAACCTGCTCTCATCTGTGAAGAACACAGGGTGCCAATGTCGAATCTGACAATCTTACTGCTATTGAACATAAAGATCCATAGAGCAACTATTAAGGTGCATATTGAATCAAGAAGTGTTAGGCTTTTAAAACATTATAACTTTATTAATATACAAAAACTACACACAATAAAACACAAAGTAAAACAATGCCTCATCAACTTGAAAAAAATTTTTTGAAATTTTTTTTTAAATATTATGGCAGAAAAAGGCAGAAAAGTGCAGAAAAATTCAAAGGCTAGCAGGAGCAAACGGTAATAATGAAATTTCTATAGTTAAATTTGATCTGACTCAATAGTTCAATATAGTATGGTTACATAGTTGGGTAAATACCGCTAGAATTGATCATGTCCTTTAATAGTACTTAATGTAGTAGAAATATATTGCAACACCTTATCAGTACACTAATAACCGAGCTTTCAATATTATGAAGTTTAAAAGGTTCTTACAGGACAGCTACAGTTACTCAATTTTGTAACATATAAAAATGAACTAACACAGTAATTGTGCTCAGCAACACGATATTAAGTCAGAGCACTATGCATAGATTTCAGCAGTAGGTTTCTGAAAAACAAATGCAGACAAGCCGGCCTTTAAGTCACACAATGCAATGCAATCTACATGTGCACCTATAAGGCAGCAGCTAAATTCCTTTAATATATATAACAACAACGAACACCACTGAATTCAAGGCGTCACCTAGCCAATGTAAAATGAGTCTTGCAAAGACAAGATCCGCTGCTAATCAGTACATAGCATATGCGAATGGAAAAGATAAACAAAAACTACAAAAATACATATTACCTGGCAGTTAGTGTTGAGCATTCCGATGCTGCAAGTATCGGGTATCGGCCGATACTTGCTGTATCGGAATTTCCGATACCGAGATCCGATATTTTTGTGATATCGGGTATCGGTATCGAAACAACATTAATGTAAAAATGTGTAAAAGAAAGAATTAAAATAAAAAATATCGCTATACTCACCTGTCCGACGCAGCCTGGACCTCAGCGAAGGAACCGGCAGCGTTGTTTGTTTAAAATTCGCGCTTTTACTTGGTTACGTGAATTCCCGGCTTGTGATTGGTCAGGGCGGCCATGTTGCCGGGACGCGGACCAATCACAGCAAGCCGTGACGAAATTACGTCACGGCTTGCTGTGATTGGTCCGCGTCCCGGCAACATGGCTGCCATTAACCAATCACAAGCCGTGACGTCACGGGAGGCTGGACTTGCGCACTTTTTAAAAAACGCGCGTGTCCAGCCTCCAGTGACGTCCCGGCTTATGATTGGTCACGGCGCCATGTTGCCGGGACGCGGACCAATCACAGTAAGCCGTGACGAAATTACGTCACGGCTTGCTGTGATTGGTCCGCGTCCCGGCAACATGGACGCCATTAACCAATCACAAGCCGTGACGTCACGGGAGGCTGGACACGCGCGTTTTTTAAAAAGTGCGCAAGTCCAGCCTCCCGTGACGTCACGGCTTGTGATTGGTTAATGGCAGCCATGTTGCCGGGACGCGGACCAATCACAGCAAGCCGTGATGAAATTACGTCACGGCTTGCTGTGATTGGTCCGCGTCCCGGCAACATGGACGCCATTAACCAATCACAAGCCGTGACGTCACGGGAGGCTGGACACGCGCGTTTTTTAAAAAGTGCGCAAGTCCAGCCTCCCGTGACGTCACGGCTTGTGATTGGTTAATGGCAGCCATGTTGCCGGGACGCGGACCAATCACAGCAAGCCGTGACGTAATTTCGTCACGGCTTGCTGTGATTGGTCCGCGTCCCGGCAACATGGCCGCCCTGACCAATCACAAGCCGGGAATTCACGTAACCAAGTAAAAGCGCGAATTTTAAACAAACAACGCTGCCGGTTCCCTCGCTGAGGTCCCGGCTGCGTCGGACAGGTGAGTATAGCGATATTTTTTATTTTAATTCTTTCTTTTACACATTTATATGGTTCCCAGGGCCTGAAGGAGAGTTTCCTCTCCTTCAGACCCTGGGAACCATCAGGAATACCGTCCGATACTTGAGTCCCATTGACTTGTATTGGTATCGGGTATCGGATTGGATCCGATACTTTGCCGGTATCGGCCGATACTTTCCGATACCGATACTTTCAAGTATCGGACGGTATCGCTCAACACTACTGGCAGTATAATGCGATGCTATGCTTCCTGCTACCAGCCACGTAAGGCACACCAGTCTCTGCCTAACCCCAATTTGCTATCTGCAAATGCCAATCACCCTGCATGGTGTTGGTCTGTAAGCCCAACACCCACTTGTGGACGTTGGGCCCTCATACCAACCTCATGGAGTCCGTTTCTGACAGTTTGAGCAGACATATGGATGTTAGAGGCCTGCTGGAGGTCATTTTTAGGGCTCTGGCACTGCTCCTCCTTGTTCAATAATAATAATAATAATTTTATTTATATAGCGCCAACATATTCCGCAGCGCTTTACAACTTATAGAGGGGACTTGTACAGACAATAGACATTACAGCATAACAGAAATCACAGTTCAAAACAGATACCAGGAGGAATGAGGGCCCTGCTCGCAAGCTTACTATCTATAGGAAAAGGGGAGACACGAGAGGTGGATGGTAAGAATTGCTTTAGTTATTTGGACCAGCCATAGTGTAAGAATAGGGTGTTCATGTAAAGCTGCATGAACCAGTTAACAGCCTAAGTATGTAGCAGTACAGACACAGATGCTATTGACTGTATAAAGTGTATGAGAACATGATGCGAGGAACCTGATTGTTTTTTTTTTTTTTTTTTTTTATTAGGCCACACAGGGATAGTTAGGTTAATGCATTGAGGCGGTAGGCCAGTCTGAACAAATGCGTTTTTAGGGCACGTTTAAAACTGTGGGGATTGGGGATTAATCGTATTAACCTAGGTAGTGCATTCCAAAGAATCGGCGCAGCACGTGTAAAGTCTTGGAGACGGGAATGGGAGGTTCTGATTATTGAGGATGCTAACCTGAGGTCATTAGCGGAGCGGAGGGCACGGGTAGGGTGGTAGACTGAGACCAGAGAGGAGATGTAGGGTGGTGCTGAGCCATGGAGTGCTTTGTGGATGAGGGTAGTAGTTTTGTACTGGATTCTGGAGTGGATGGGTAGCCAGTGTAATGACTGGCACAAGGTAGAGGCATCGGTGTAACGGTTGGTGAGGAATATGATCCTGGCAGCAGCATTCAGGACAGATTGGAGCGGGGAGAGTTTGGTAAGAGGGAGGCCGATTAGTAGAGAGTTACAATAGTCCAGACGAGAATGAATAAGTGAGACAGTAAGAGTTTTTGCAGAGTCGAAAGTAAGAAAAGGAGGAGGTAGCGGTCCTGCTGCTGGGTCGTTGCCCTCCTACAGCCCCCTCGATGTCTCCTGGTGTACTGGCCTGTCTCTTGGTATCTGCTCCATCCTCTGGACACTATGTTGACAGACACAGCAAACCTTCTTGCCACAGCTCACACTGATGTGCCAGACTGGATAAGCTGCATTACCCGAGCAACTTCTGTGGGTTGCCTCATTCTACTGTTCCTCTAGGCATGAGAGCAATGACAAAATACAAAAGTGACCAAAACAACAGCCAATAAGGATGAGAACAGAGAAATGGTCTGTGGTCACCCCCAGCAGAACTACTCCTTTATAGGGGTTGTCTTACTAATTGCCTATCATTTATATCTGTTGTCTGTTCCATTTTCACAACAGTAGAGAAACTGATTCACATTCGGTGTTGCTTCATAACTGGACAGGTTGATTTCACAGAACTGTGATTGACTTGGAGTTATATTGTGGTGTAACCCTGCTGTTCTGTTCCCATTGGCTGTACACTTGTGGATATATACTTTTTTCGGGTCAAATAGACCCGATTAAGTGCTCCCTTTATTTTTTAGAGCACATATATATTTATACTCATGTGTTGGGATTCTCCCTGGACGGTTGCTGGTCAAGGATGGAATCAGATGTGTATATACTATACGTTCACTGTGAAAGCGCCCAATTAACTGCCTAATAGCCATTGCTTCATCCATCAATCCTCAGACCATTCTGTGATTGTCCAGACAGTAGGTGGCAGCAGTGGTCTCTCTATCTCACCCATCTACCTGACAAGTTGGTGGCAGTGGTGGGATATCTTCCCGATCTCCCTGACAGAAGCAAATAGAGAAAAAAAGCACCAAGACTGCACAGTTCAGCAGAGTTTTCCTTAAATACCATCTGCTTTGCTAGGACATTTAGGCAGTGTTCACATGTAGCATAATTGCTTTATTTTTCTCTGCTGTTTTTCTGCAAAAATTCTGCTGTGTTTAACTGTCCAAACAAATCTGATGTGATTACATATAAGCTTTGCCCACTGAGCGTCTGCACCCACTGTGCACTTTTTCTCTATGCGGGCAGCACAGTGTCTAGGTGGTTAGTACTGCTGCTTTGAAGCCCTGGGGTCGTAGAGTCAAGTACCACCAAGAACATCTGCAAGGAGTTTGTATGTTCTCTCCGTGTTTGTGTGGGTTTCCTCCGGGTTCTCCATTTTCTTCCAACAATCCACAGCCATACTGATAGGGAATGTAGATAGTGATCCCCAATGGGGACAGTGATAATAATGTCTGTAAAGTGCTGTGGAATATGATAGCGTTATATAAGCAATGGATAATAAATACGCGCACCTCATAGTGTGCCACTCGTTCTGTTCTGTAAAAGTTGGGAGGAATTCAACTGATATACGGCCAATGGGCTGCACGTTCCCCAACATGTAGTTTCGCTCATTTGGAAGTTGTAGTTATCTACAGAGGTGCCCATTGGGGTGTTCAGAGTCACTCGAATTAAAGTGCGCCTCTACAGCCTTAACCAGCATTGCCCACTCAGTCGTGTTTGCTCTCAACCTTGACCTGACCCCCAAAGGTTCACCTCTGCTGAAAACTGAAAGAAAAGTAATGCATGAATGTACAAAATGTGTAGTACATGTGCGATTGTGCGTGTTCACGTTTGGCATTCAATGCTGTTCACAGGAGTTTGATATGTAACTAAAAGTATGAAGTCTGAAGGTCGCATTGTCAATCGAGTATTGAAGCACATTCAGAAACATTCCCTGCGCCCGACCTCCGAATTGGTGCCAAGTTAATAATTACCAGGGTTTTGTGTTGGGTGCAGAATTCCTGACTGTTAAGTGGGAGGAGAAGAATCCCCAGCCTTTACTTACAAAGGTGCTGATTGTAAAAACTTGTCTCTTCCTTCAGTTATGTAAAATCTACAAACTGAACTTGCATTATGGAAAACAGAAGACGCCCCTGTGCAAGAACAATATATGGGCCCCCTTACCTCCAGGGCCCCTGTGCAAGAACAATATATGGGCCCCCTTACCTCCATGGCCCCTGTGCAAGAACAATATATAGGCCCCCTTACCTCCAGGGCCCCTGTGCAAGAACAATATATGGGCCCCCTTACCTCCAGGGCCCCTGTGCAAGAACAATATATGGGCCCCCTTACCTCCAGGGCCCATGTGCAAGAACAATATATAGGCCCCCTTCCCTCCAGGGCCCCTGTGCAAGAACAATATATAGGCCCCCTTACCTCCAGGGCCCTTGTGCAAGAACAATACATGGGCCCCTTTACCTTCAGGGCCCCTGGCAAAGAACAGTATATAGGCCCCCTTACCTCCAGCGCCCCTGTGCAAGAACAATACATGGGCCCCCTTACCTCCAGGGCCCCTGTGCAAGAACAATATATAGGCCCCCTTACCTCCAGGGCCCCTGTGCAAGAACAATACATGGGCCCCTTTACCTTCAGGGCCCCTGGCAAAGAACAGTATATAGGCCCCCTTACCTCCAGCGCCCCTGTGCAAGAACAATACATGGGCCCCCTTACCTCCAGGGCCCCTGTGCAAGAACAATATATAGGCCCCCTTACCTCCAGGGCCCCTGTGCAAGAACAATACATGGGCCCCTTTACCTTCAGGGCCCCTGGCAAAGAACAGTATATAGGCCCCCTTACCTCCAGCGCCCCTGTGCAAGAACAATATATGGGCCCCCTTACCTCCAGGGTCCCTGTGCAAGAACAATATATAGCCCCCCTTACCTCCAGGGCCCCTGTGCAAGAACAATACATGGGCCCCTTTACCTTCAGGGCCCCTGGCAAAGAACAGTATATAGGCCCCCTTACCTCCAGGGCCCCTGTGCAAGAACAATACATGGGCTCCCTTACCTCCAGGGCCCCTGTGCAAGAACAATACATGGGCCCCCTTACCTCCAGGGCCCCTGTGCAAGAACAATATATGGGCCCCCTTACCTCCAGGGCCCCTGTGCAAGAACAATATATGGGCCCCCTTACCTCCAGGGCCCCTGTGCAAGAACAATATATGGGCCCCCTTACCTCCAGGGCCCCTGTGCAAGAACAATATATGGGCCCCCTTACCTCCAGGGCCCCTGTGCAAGAACAATATATGGGCCCCCTTACCTCCAGGGCCCCTGTGCAAGAACAATATATGGGCCCCCTTACCTCCAGGGCCCCTGTGCAAGAACAATATATGGGCCCCCTTACCTCCAGGGCCCCTGTGCAAGAACAATATATGGGCCCCCTTACCTCCAGGGCCCCTGTGCAAGAACAATATATGGGCCCCCTTACCTCCAGGGCCCCTGTGCAAGAACAATATATGGGCCCGTGGCAGTCCTCATAATGCACAATTCTACTTGCTTCAGAGATGGAGTGGCCCCCTTAAGGTACCGTTAGACTAAACGACTTACCAACGATCACGACCAGCGATACGACCTGGCCGTGATCGTTGGTAAGTCGTTGTGTGGTCGCTGGGGAGCTGTCACACAGACAGCTCTCTCCAGCGACCAACGATCAGGGGAACGACTTCGGCATCGTTGAAACTGTCTTCAACGATGCCGAAGTCCCCCTGCAGCACCCGGGTAACCAGGGTAAACATCGGGTTACTAAGTGCAGGGCTGCGCTTAGTAACCCGATATTTACCCTGGTTACCATTGAAAAGTTAAAAAAAAAAAACAGTACATACTCACATTCTGATGTGTCTCGTCCCCTGGCGTCCACAGGGTTAAAACTGCTTTCGGCAGGAGCGCTGGTAATGCACGCGCTGCTGCTGAGAGCTTCCCTGCACTGAATGTGTCAGTGCCGGCCGTAAAGCAGAGCACAGCGGTGACGTCACCCTGGTTAGAAGTGAACACATCGCTGGATCGGTGTCACACACGCCGATCCAACGATGGACAGCGGGTGATCAGCGACGAAATAAAGTTCTGGACTTCTAGCTCCGACCAGCGATATCACAGCGGGATCCAGATCGCTGCTGCGTGTCAAACACAACGAGATCGCTATCCAGGACGCTGCAACGTCACGGATCGTCGTCGTTCTCGCTGCAAAGTCGCTTAGTGTGAAGGTACCTTTACCGCCAGGGCCGCTGTGCAAGACCAGTATATGGACCCTTTGCGGTCCGATAGCTCCTTATAATGCACAAATCCACCTGCTTTGAAGGTAGAAATGGGGCCCCTTTCCTGTGGGGTCCCTGTGCAAGAACACTATATGGGCCCTTTGCAGTCCTCATAATGCATAATTCCACCTGCTTCAGAGCTGGAGTGGCCCCCTTACCTCCAGGGCCCTTTGTGGTCCAATAGCTCCTTACAATGCACACTTCCACCTGCCTTGGAGGTAGCAATGGGCCCCTGTGCGGCTGCACCACTGACCTGCCCGCCCCTGGCAGAATGAGCCCAGCTCCAGGCCTTATTACCCAGAGGAGGACGGAGCAGTGAGTGGACTCAGTGGAGCCTGCAGGAAGACTCCGCCTGCGGGCCGTGCTGTCCCACCCTGCGGGCCGTGCTGTCCCACCCTGCGGGCCGTGCTGTCCCACCCTGCGGGCCGTGCTGTCCCACCCTGCGGGCCGTGCTGTCCCACCCTGCTCCCTCTCCGCCTGGCAGAGTCTGGGACTTCCTGACAGTCTGTGCAGAGGCTGCATTGGATCTAACCTCCGTTCTGTAGGCTTGGCGTTCTGGAACACATCGCCCGATCTCCTCCCGAGGCCGGACTACATCAGGTAACCATCTGGTTGGCAGACTCTGCCCGGACGGCAGCTAGAAGTGATGGGGTTAGTACTGGCCCAGCCGTCCCTGCTGGTGTCTGACTGCTCTGCGGATCCAAATAATCAGCGTTTCATGCAGTAAAGTGGGCCGATTCTGTTCTCACTTGTGCCATCCGTTTTCTTCCAGCAGCAGCTATTAACCATTTACAGTTCCCTATGTTACAGAATTGCAATGTATCCAGAATAATCGGACGCGGCTCCGTATCACGTCCATTTTTTGTTTTCTGTAGACTTGAATGGACGAGTCTCATCTAATTTGCAGAAGAAATAAGAGGGAGCGCCATTTGTCAGGCTGGCACAGCAGAGAGCTATTAGATCAGCTTGGCATTTGCAGATCGCTGCAGTAGCAAAAGTTAAAACCGGTTTCTTTACAGTTTTTTTTTTTTAAGTCATTGAAACCTAAGAGCATTTTGCTTTCACAGTGATGTTATTAGAAAAGTGACTTATTGTCTACCAACATTATGTTGCAATGGATCACACACACAATGCTGCTATATAGATTGCCGGGTAATACAATTAACTAGTGTTTCCAGGGTTTTTGCTGAACTCAGTCGAACAATGGGCCATATTTCTCAGTGCCAGTTGCATGAAAAAGAATGGTGTTTATGTTGGATGCTTTAGAGGTTCCTATTTATCAGCTTTTGGTGTTTTCCTAACAGTTTTGCCCAGCTTCGTTGATTAAGTTGGGGTGGAACTTGAAGACTCTTCTAATTTATGATGAGCGTCAGAAATCTTACTCCAGTCAGCAACTGGAGTAAGATTTGTGTTGAGGTGCACATCACTTTACAGACGTGATAGATTCCTCTCGATGAGTGCTCTGATTCCAGCACGCCCCCTCATCAATACCAGCGTGAATAATGCCAGGTTTGATGAATCATAGCCATAAACTTTATTAGTTATTGGAAAAAAAATCCGGATTCCAAGACACACTACGTGGTATTACCTAATTAAAAAAAAATTCATACAGTGATTGTCCACTACTTTAGTATTGATGACTAGTGATGAGCGAACATGTGTTATCTGAGCATGCTCGGGTGCTAACCAAGTGTCTTCAGTGTGCCCGAATACTATGTTCCAGTCCCCACAGCTGCATGTCTCAGGGCTGTTCAACAGCCGCAACACATACAGGTACTGCCTAACAAATAGGGAATCCCTGCATGTGTTGCAGCTGTCAAACAGCAGTGAGAAGTGCAGGTGCAGGGACTCTAACATACTCGAGCACGCAGGAGACACTCGGTTAGCACATTCGCTCATCACTATTGATGACCTATCCTTAGGATATCAGTGTCTAATTCGTGGGGTGCGATATTAGCCACCCCACCGATCAGCTGTTCTAGGTGCCAGCGGCTGCCAGAAGTGCTCAGTTCCGATAGTGAACAACCAGGAGATATAAGGGGTCTGTGTGAGTGCAGGCTGGTAAATTGTGGCCGTGTGCAGTGCACGCACTGTCGCGACACGCCGGTATTATCGGGGAGCGTGAGTGTTCACATGGCCGCATGCTTGCACCGTGACATGAAGGAATTTAGACCTTGAGCACAACACTGTTACAATTTGACAGTCCTGCAGTTACATAGAGAGGTTACAGATGTTTGTATGAAGCATGGACATCCCTTTAAAAGGAACCCCTCAGCAGGATTGTGCACAGTAACCTACAGACAGTGGCAGGTCGGCGCTGTTATACTGATTACACTGATACCTGGTGATGAAATCTGTCTTGTGGTTGTTGTGTAATCTTTATTTTCAGTTTTGAGTTACTGATATGCTCGTCCTCCGGGGCGGTCTGTGGGGGGTCTTCATGTGGTGCTCTGCGTAGGTATTCATAATGCAGACTGCCGACAGGTCGCTGATCCCTCACTGACCTGCCCCCTAGCTAACATACTGAATATTATACATACATATTGAAAAAAAACAAACCTTCTGCAGGAAGGTGCCAGACATGGCATGTTCGCATATGTACTGTGTTTATAATTAATTTCTTTGCTATTCTCCTGATATTCCCCAAAAAAAAAATCAGTTTGAAACTGAAATCTACAAATAAAGATAACACAACAACCACAAGACAGATTTCATCGCCAGGTATCAGTGTAATCAGTATAACGGCACCAACCTGACACTGTAGGTTACTGAGCACAATCCTGCTGACAGGTTCCCATTAAAAAGTGCATGTCACCAGGTCAAAAGTGGCTAATTTACGCTCTTACTGTATTCCCATTATCTCTACTTTCCCCGAGTATTTCATTTTTCTAAATATATATTTTTTATTCCGCCATGTGGCTCCAGAGATGTGAGTCTTTATCTTTACAAGAGGGTTGTGTTCTGAGCAGGGCCGTATTTAGAGGTTCTGCTGCCCTAGGCACTTTTAGTGCTGCCTCCCCCTTTGGTGAGTATGACACTATCGGCAGTGACTTTGGCAAGAATCGCTGATGTGAAAGTAGCCTTTTGCAGCAGATCCGGCAGTTTTTCTGCATCTGCCGGGTAACTGATCACTTACAGCAACACTGCGTTCGGCCTCATTCATTCCCTATGGGATTTGCGGCACTTGCCATGATCTGGCAAATGCGGTACCATACCCCCCAACTTTTGAAGAAGGGAAGGAGGTATAAAGTGTGCAAATTTTAGTCCATGCCTCTGACCACACCCATTTCACAACTAGTCACACCCATATCCACGTCCCAACCACAGCCATTTAGCACTGCTGATCACACTGTTTTATATACAATAATTATAAACAAAACAATATGGCCACAGTGCTCCATACTGTATAATGGCCACACATGATGCTCCATACTGTATAATGACCACACATGATGCTCCATACTGTATAATGACCACACATGATGCTCCATACTGTATAATGGCCACACATGATGCTCCATACTGTATAATGACCACACATGATGCTCCATACTGTATAATGACCACACATGATGCTCCATACTGTATAATGACCACACATGATGCTCCATACTGTATAATGGCCACACATGATGCTCCATACTGTATAATGGCCACACATGATGCTCCATACTGTATAATGACCACACATGATGCTCCATACTGTATAATGACCACACATGATGCTCCATACTGTATAATGGCCACACATGATGCTCCATACTGTATAATGACCACACATGATGCTCCATACTGTATAATGGCCACAAATGATGCTCAATACTGTATAATAGCCACACGTGATGCTCCATACTGTATAATGGCCATTGGCCACACATGATGCTCCATACTGTATAATGGCCACACATGATGCTCCATACTGTATAATGACCACACATGATGCTCCATACTGTATAACGACCACACATGATGCTCAATACTGTATAACGGCCACACATGATGCTCCATACTGTATAATGGCCACACACAGTTCTCCATACTGTATAATGACCCCCCCCCCTCCTGTATGCATGTCTCATATTCCCCCCTGTATGCATGGCTCATATTCCCCCGTATGCATGGCTCATAATTCCCCCCCCCCCCCCTGTATGTATGGCTGATGGCTCATATTCCCCCGTATGCATGGCTCATAATTCCCCCGCATGCATGGCTCATGGCTCATATTCCCCCGTATGCATGGCTCATAATTCCCCCCCCCCCCCCGTATGTATGGCTGATGGCCCATATTCCCCCGTATGCATGGCTCATAATTCCCCCCCCCCGTATGTATGGCTGATGGCTCATATTCCCCTGTATGCATGGCTCATAATTCCCCCCCCCCTGTATGCATGGCTGATGGCTCATATTCCCCCGAATGCATGGCTCATAATTCCCCCCCCCTGTATGCATGGCTGATGGCTCATATTCCCCTGTATGCATGGCTCATAATTCCCCCCCCACCCATATGCATGGCCGATGGCCCATATTCCCCTGTATGCATGGCTCACAATTCCCCCCCCCCTGTATGCATGGCTGATGGCTCATAATTCCCCCCCTGTATGCATGGCTGATGGCTCATATTCCCCTGTATGCATGGCTCATAATTTCCCCCCCCCCCCCATATGCATGGCTGATGGCTCATATTCCCCTGTATGCTTGGCTCATAATTCCCACCCCCTGTATGCATGGCTGATGGCTCATAATTCCCCCCCCCATATGCATGGCTGATGGCTCATATTCCCCTGTATGCATGGCTCATAATTCCCCCCCCCTCTGTATGCATGGCTGATGGCTCATAATTCCCCCGCCCTGTATGCATGGCTGATGGCTCATATTCCCCTGTATGCATGGCTCATAATTTCCCCCCCCCCCCATATGCATGGCTGATGGCTCATGTTCCCCTGTATGCTTGGCTCATAATTCCCACCCCCTGTATGCATGGCTGATGGCTCATAATTCCCCCCCCCATATGCATGGCTGATGGCTCATATTCCCCTGTATGCATGGCTCATAATTCCCCCCCCCCTCTGTATGCATGGCTGATGGCTCATAATTCCCCCGCCCTGTATGCATGGCTGATGGCTCATATTCCCCTGTATGCATGGCTCATAATTCCCCCCCCCCGTATGCATGGCTGATGGCTCATATTCCCCTGTATGCATGGCTCAGGGTGGGTGGGACTCGGGGGCGGGGCGGTCGGTTGCGTTTGTGACCCGGGATTAAAAAAAAAAAAAAAACCTTGCTCAGGTGCCACCCCCCCCCCCGCAATGTCGCCGCCCTAGGCACGTGCCCTCGAGTGCCTAGTGGCAAATACGGCCCTGGTACCAGCTGTGTTTTGTCAGAGGAAGTTCTCTTCTATGTCTTTTCAGTCATTTTGAAGCATCTTTTTTTTTTCTAATTAAATTTATTTTTATTTTACTTATAAAATACTGAGTGGCTCCCGAACGACTGGCTCACTTTTTAAAGCCTGAAGTGGATAAAAAAAGTTTGTAAAAGACTGAACATATGCACAGCATTTCGTTTTAACATAGCAGCTATCAAGAAGTAAGGTATGGAAACCAGACCAGAATTTGACCAGAGATGCATCAGTTTTTCTCAGAGGAGGAGAGGAAAAATATTTCTCTATCTTCTCCATTCTGTCAGTCTGTGAAAATCTGACCGCATTCTGATGTCATCTGAGTGCGATGTTTTTCACTGACCGATAGACTTACATTGCCGATTTTAATCAGACAATCGTATCAAAATCTGACATGTCTGTGATTGCTTCCCTCAGTCCACCTGGTCCGAGGAAAATGGACATGTGCACAGCACTGTAGAATTTTGTGGATTTGAATGCTATGAGTGAGAACCATGGATAGAACAAACTAAAATTGAGGCTGGTACAGAGGGGAGAGGACCCTGCCCTCAGAGTCTTACAATGTCCAGGATAAAGGGCAAATAGGGAGTAGGTCGGGGTGGAGCAGCTCTAGTGGTGGTGAGGTGATAGCAGGATTATTGCACGCTGTAGACTTTCTTGAATGAGGAGTTTCAAGGGTACTTGTGAAGGTTCAAAATGTTGGAGACTATTTGGACTTGCTGAAGCACTGAATTCCAGAGGATGGGGGATGCTTGGGAAAAATCCTGGAGGAGATTGTGTGGTGAACTGACAGAGTGGAGAAGAGAAGGAGGTTCTTATATGTGGGAAGATATACCGGGAGATTATTTTGGAGAAGTATGGAGAAGACAGATTATGGGTGGCCTTGTAAATCGTTGTTAGTAATTTGAACTGAATTGATTGAAAGCCAGTGAAGGGACTTGGAGAGGCAGAGATGGATTAACCAAGCAGAATAGTCAAGAACAGACTGGAGAGGTGCGAGAGTGTTAGGAGGCCACAGAGGAGGATATTGCAGTAGTCAAGCCAGGGGATGACGAGGGCATGAACTAGCATTTTAGTAGATTTAGGGTAGAAGACTGGACGGATTCTGGAAATATTTTTGCGTTTGAGGTGGTAAGGGCTTGGATGCGTGGTTTGACGGATATCAAGATCAGCTTTACTGTTTCTACCAAGGCAACTGAATTGTGATACTGGGTAAAGGGTGATGTAAATTATTGTGATAGATGGTAGGGAGGCTGCGTGAGATGAGAGAAGGATGAGGAGCTCGGTTTTCACCACAATGAGATTTAGAAAATGTAATGAGAAGGTGGACATGTCTGACTCTGGGATTCTGGACAGCAGAGAGGTGACATCTGGGCCAGAGAGGTACCGTAGATCTGAGTGTCCTCAGTGTATAGGTGGTACTGGAAGCCATGGGACTTTATGAGCTGTCTTAGGCCAAAGGTAGATGGACCAGGTCAAGCATGTCCAGTTTTTGCTCTCATTATATTCGTGGGGCTCCACTCAGTATTTCATTTCTTTTTTTCGTTTTTAAATCTGTCATGTAATTTCAGCCATATTTTTTCTCCCAATATGCTAAGCTCTGTGGTCTGGGGCATTGAGGGGAGCTTCTTTAGTTGCCTCTGTACTATTTAAGCCCCATTGGAAAAGATTTTTGAAAAGATTAGAACCTAATAATAAGGCACATATTTAAAAAAAAAAAAAAAGAATACTGAGGCGAGCAGAACACGTATAATAGCAAAACACTGGCCACCTCTGACACATTCCCTGTAAATATCTCACTAAGGCCGGCCTCACACTAGCGAGTTTTACGGACGTAAGAGCGCAGAAATTACGTCCGTAAAACTCGCAAAATAAACGGCACAATTATTCTCAATGGGGCTGCTCCTATTAGCCGTATATTACGGTTCAGTATTATACGGCTTTCTACGGCCGTACAAAATCGCAGCATGCTGCGTTTGTCAGCGTATTGCGCAAAAAAAAATCGCTAATGAAAGTCTATGGGGGCGAGAAAAATACGGATTCCACACGGACCAGCAGTGTGACTTGCGAGAAATACGCAGCGGTGTTAGTGAAAAGTCGGTAATTCAATTGCCGGCTTTTCATTTCTCCTGCACAAACCCGACAGGATATGAGACATGGTTTACATACAGTAAACCATCTCATATCCCCTTTTTTTTTGCATATTCCACACTACTAATGTTAGTAGTGTGTATGTGCAAAATTTCAGCGCTGTAGCTGCTGAAATAAAGGGTTAAATGGCGGAAAAAATTGGCGTGGGCTCCCGCGCAATTTTCTCCGCCAGAGTGGTAAAGCCAGTGACTGAGGGCAGATATTAATAGCCAGGAGAGGGTCCATGGTTATTGGCCCCCCCCGTGGCTAAAAACATCTGCCCCCAGCCACCCCAGAAAAGGCATATCTGGAAGATGCGCCTATTCTGGCACTTGGCCTCTCTCTTCCCACTCCCTGTAGCGGTGGGATATGGGGTAATGAAGGGTTAATGCCACCTTGCTATTGGAAGGTGACATTAAGCCAGATTAATAATGGAGAGGCGTCAATTATGACACCTATCCATTATTAATCCAATTGTTGGAAAGGGTTAAAAAACACACACACACATGATTTAAAAGTAGTTTAATGAAATAAACACAGCGGTTGTTGTAATAATTTATTGTTCTCTCAATCCATCAGGAACACCCTCGCTTGGAAAAATAATAAACGCACAAGATACATACCTTCTGGTGAACCGTCTCGTCCCACGAAGTAATCCATCTGAAGGGATTAACTAATATTACAGGCACGAGCTGCGATAAACCACTCGCTCGTACCTGTAATCCCCGGGTGCTGAAAGGAAAGCAGGATCTGTACTTACATTGAGTCGCGGTGAGGCGCCCTCTGGTGGATGTTCTCATGAACTGCAGCCTGGGAACTTTTGCCCACGCTCCAGGTCATATGAGGACATCCACCAGGGGGCGCATCACCGCGACTGAAGGAAATGTAGGTCAATTACCTACATTTCATTCATTTGCCGGGGAATTACAAGCACGAGAACCGCTGCATTTAGCAGGGCTCCTGCCTGTAATATTAGTTAACCCCTTCAGATGGATTACTTCGTGGGACGAGACGGTTCACCAGAAGGTATGTATCTTGTGCGTTTATTATTTTTCCAAGCGAGGGTGTTCCTGATGGATTGAGAGAACAATAAATTATTACAACAACCGCTGTGTTTATTGCATTAAACTACTTTTAAATCATGTGTGTGTGTTTTTTAACCCTTTCCAACAATTGGATTAATAATGGATAGGTGTCATAATTGACGCCTCTCCATTATTAATCTGGCTTAATGTCACCTTCCAATAGCAAGGTGGCATTAACCCTTCATTACCCCATATCCCACCGCTACAGGGAGTGGGAAGAGAGTGGCCAAGTGCCAGAATAGGCGCATCTTCCAGATGTGCCTTTTCTGGGGTGGCTGGGGGCAGATGTTTGTAGCCACGGGGGGGGCCAATAACCATGGACCCTCTCCTGGCTATTAATATCTGCCCTCAGTCACTGGCTTTACCATTCTGGCGGAGAAAATTGCGCGGGAGCCCACGCCAATTTCTTCCGCCATTTAAACCTTTATTTCAGCAGCTACAGCGCTGAAATTTTGCACATACACACTACTAACATTAGTAGTGTGGAATATGCAAAAAAAAAAAGGGGATATGAGATGGTTTACTGTATGTAAACCATGTCTCATATCCTGTCGGGTTTGTGCAGGAGAAATGAAAAGCCAGCAATTGAATTACCGGCTGTTCACAGATATCGCGCTGAATGAAATCTAAATACAGAATATATATATATGTGTCTCAATGACATATATATATATATATATATATATATATATATATATATATATATATATATATATATATACTGTATATATGTTTTCCCGAACATTTGAGCACATAAATCCATTAGATGTCGGTTTTGCAAGCCTGCGCAAAAATCTCGCAGTACGGATGCCATACGGATTACATACGGAGGATGCCATGCGCAAAATACGCTGACACACCCTTACTACGGATCAATATTTTGGGAACATTTCTCCGTATTACGGCCGTAGTACGGACGTATAATACGTGGCGTATTGTCTTACGCCAAGTGTGAGGCCGGCCTTATAGGTAACAAAGACCCTGTCATGATGTAGAAGTAACAACCCCTTTTAAACACAAAGGGACCAGACATAAAACTTAAGAATTTTAACAACAAACCAAGAATTAAAGGTTTAATAATGAAAAAAATGCAGCAAAAATACAAAGAAATGACATGCTGTAGTATAAAAAATACCGCAAGTAAAAGGATTCACAGTGTGAATGAGATATTAGGAATCTCATTTATTTTGCAACTACTATGAATTGCTGTTTTGTTTTTTTTTTTCGTACCAAAAATGCAAGGAAAAAGATATTGTGTGAACAGGCTCGGACTGGCCCATAGGTGAACAGGGGAATCCCCTGGTGGGCCCCTGTACAGACATGGATCTCCAACTGCATTACTGTATATGAGCAGTACTTGGCATAATTCACTTGATTCACTCTGTACAGAAAAAATCTGCATATCCTCATTCATTTACCACACTACCTAGTTTATTATTTATTATTATGTAGAGGTGAGGTAAATTTATGAAAGAGGGTAGTATCATATTTGCATGCAGGTGAAAAGTGGGCCCCCCAAAGTCAATGTTACTGGTGGGACCTTGGCACCCCAGTCTGACACTGTTTGTGGGGAAAACCAATAACTGCTTTTATGTAAATAATGGGGTATATTATCTGCTCCTGGTTTATTAGGCATTTTGACAAAAAATAATACTGCTTGTGTGTGATGTGTATAATTTATGTCAGTTCTTTTTTTAGCCATTTTGACAACTTAGGCTGGAGTCACACTAGCGTATTGCATCTGATGTGAGAGCATCGGATGCAATATGCTAATGACCCTCTGCTCCTGCTTTGCTGCGAGCAGGAGCCGACTGTCATGCGTCTGTGCTCCGATCGTCTCGCACAGGGAGGATCAGAGCACAGCTGCGGAGGAGACGGAGAAACTAATTTCTCCATCTCCTCCATTGCCGGGGTCAGTGTTTAACACACAGCACTCAGATGATATCCAAGTGATGTGCGTTGTCTCACTCGCACCAATAGGCTTATATAAGCCGAGAGTCGTCCGAGTGTCCGTGACAATCGCAGCATGCCCAAGGAAAATGGAGACAAAAAAAATCGGCTGCTGGGAGCTGCCCCATACTTTAACATTGGTCCGAGTGCAATGCGATTTTTTTTATCGCATTGCACTTGTCCGTTTAAGTCGCCAGTGTGGCCCCGGCCTTACGGGGAAAGTGGTTGCCAAATAAAAAAAAAACAACTTTTAGTTCATTACAGTGGAGTACTTTAAAACTGGCCACAAGCGGCTTTTTATGTTCATGGAGTCTCCTGTAGGAACAAACAGTGACAAATTGGGGCAAAAAAAATGACTTTTTTTTACTGCCAGAAGACCAGGACATGGTCCATCACAAATATCTCTGATGGCGTGCTGCTATACCACGATTTCCCAGGCCTCATGCAGATGTCTGGTTTTCACGGCTGTGGTTTTCACAGATACTACACATACCCATTATAGAATATGGGGCTGTTCATATTTCAGTATTTTTTTATTTTAACATACGGTAGATCACTTCTTCTTGCAAAAATCACAGAGACATCTCCATTTTTACTGACGTGACAGGTAAAAAAATACCAATACAGGTATTTGGGTCCAGACAAATCATGGCTAACACACAGATGGCATCATTCTGCTGTACAGTAAGCCATAGGTGAGTCTTTGGGAGCCCTATTATTACTCAGTACAAAACAAAGCTGTAATACAGTCATGTACAGGCTGTAAGGTCAGTGTCGTGCTGCTAGGTCTACTTTTCACAGAGCTTTAATCTGCTGACAGATGGTCTCACATTATCCCTAAATATCCTCTAGCGCAATTCTTAGTAGACATTAAACGAGTATTCACATCTCCAAGTTCCTATTCCACTATTTAGTGGGTGTAATAATAATATTAGCAAATAGTTCCAATTAGAAATGTAGTATAGTTCTTCTGATTCACTTATTTTGTTTACCTCATGTGCAGGGCATTGCAGTACTTTAGGTATCCATGGTTATGACCACTACCAACAAGCGAACTGTCACTATATGAGTGGTCATAACCATGGATACCTGAGGTCCTGCAATGGTCACTGTACCTCTACTAGGGGGCTCTGTATGTCACTATTGTGGAGGTGCTCTGGTTGTCACTGTACCGCTACTAGGGGGCTCTGTATGTCACTATTGTGGAGGTGCTCTGGTTGTCACTGTACCTTTACTAGGGGGCTCTGGCTGTCACTGTTGTGGAGGGACCCTGGTTGTCGCTGTAGCGCTACTATGGGAGTCTGGTTGCCATTGTATCACTACTATGGGGGCTTCGGTTGTCATTTGTGTGGAAGCAATTCCTTGTCAGTTGTCGTGGTGTGATGATGTTCCAACTCCTCTCAGGTAGCTGCTGCAGCCAATCACTGCCCTCAGTGGTGATAGTAGCACACGTGGAAAATAATTCAATGGAGTGGTCATCTGAGATCAGTCCCACAGTAATCACTGCAGGACAACCAACAAACACTGGCAGTACCACTGGAGCAGCGGATCTGGAGTCCTGCTATTGCACTGCACCTATGGCAAAACTCCTAGCAGCACTTATCTCACCTCAGTCTGCACAGTGTGCTGCACCGTGCTCGTGAAAAAAAAATGGCTGTGCCCAAGTGGGAGGGAGAAGGAGCTCACATGGCTCCATCAAGCCAACAAACCAGCAGCAGCTAACACTAAGGACTCGCTTACATGAGTGTATAACACAGCCGAGTGCTGTCTGATGTTTAATAGGTCTCGGCCCGCCATTGTTTTCTCATGCCTATTTGCAGCATGTTGTGAGTGGTTCTAGAATTCGGATCACACACATCCATATACAAGTCTATGGGTGCATGTGAAACATCGGACTGTGCTCTGATGTAATCCGAGTGTAGTCCGACATCTGCAGACAGAGACAATGGAGAAGATGGAGAAATAAGGTTCTCCGTCTTTTCCACACTTGTCCTGCGATTCTCTCATGCCAGAAAATTGGATCACTCTCAGATGACACTCAGATCAAACTGTGACAGAGTTTGAGGCAACCGTCATTAGAATAATCTGCCCGACTGTCTTGCACGAGAGATTCTACGCTAGTGTAAACGAGTGCTTACCTCAAGTTCCTGTAGGTGCTCAAAGTTCAATGAGTAAATCAATAATGAAACAGGAAATTCTTATCACACTGGTTTGGTTAGGCCAGTCTCACACGTCCAGATAATTCCGGTACCGGAAAAATCGGTACCGGAATTATCCGTGTCCGTGTGCCCGTGCGTTTCTGCGGCACATCAGTGTGGCACACGTGTGCCGACTGGGTACCACACGCACCGTGCAGGAGACAGCGCTAGAGATAAGCGCTGTCCCCCCCACGTGGTGCTGAAGCCGCCATTCATATCTTCTCTGCAGCAGCGTTTGCTGTAGAGAAGATATGAATAATCCTTTTTTTTTTTTTTGGTTTCTCGTGTTTAACATAAAGAGCCATGTCCCCACCCCCTGTGCGCCCGCCCGCTGTTATTAAAATACTCACCCGGCTCCCTCGCAGTGTCCTGTCCTGGCCGCACCTTCTACTGTATGAGCGGTCACGTGGGGCCGCCGATTACAGTCATGAATATGCGGCTCCACCTCCCATTAGGGGTGGAGCCGCATATTCATTTCTGTAATGGGCGGCCCCACGTGACCGCATACAGGAGAAGCTGCGGCCAGGACAGGACACTGCGAGGGAGCCGGGTGAGTATTTTAATAACAGCGGGCGGGCGCACAGCGGGCAGGCGCACAGGGGGTGGGAGGGGGGTGGGGACATGGCTCTTTATGTTAAACACGAGAAACCAAAAAAGGATTATTCATATCTTCTCTACAGCAAACGCTGCTGCAGAGAAGATATGAATGGCGGCTTCAGCACCATGTGGGGGGGACAGCGCTTACTGTAGCGCTGTCTCCTGCACGCCACACGGACTGCACACGGAGAACGTCCGTGTGCGGTACGTGTTTTACACGGACCCATTGACTTTAATGGGTCCGTGTAATACGTGCGCTCCCACGAACACTGACATGTCTCTGTGTTTGGCACACGGAGACACGGTCCGCAAAAAAATCAATGACATCTGCACAGATGCATTGATTTCAATGTGTCTATGTGTGTCAGTGGCTCCGGTACATGAGGAAACTGTCACCTCACGTACCGGAGCCACTGACGTGTGAAACCGGCCTTAGAGAGGTTGTCCAGTCATAAAATATTCATGACCTATCCTGAGGCTACGTTCACACGTTCAGTATTTGGTCAGTATTTTACATCAGCCAAAACCAGGAGTGGAGCAATCAGAGGAAAAGTGTAATAGAAACATGTCACCACTTCTGTATTTGTCACCCACTTGTTTAATAAAATTGGTTTTGTTCATGTAAAAGGGTTTAAAAATGCTGCAAAAAAGTTTTTTCTTTTTTCACAGCGTTTTTTCATCTGCGTCATTAGTGTTACACGTACAGGTGCCTGGGAATCAGCGGTCCCCCCGTGCCGGGTGCTGAAGACAGCACTCATTACTGTCACGTGCTCTTGCAGAGGATAGTGTTGAGAGTTGTATTCAACTGATAACAGTGAGAGCAGATGGCGGCTGATGGGAGTATTCATCAGCCGGCGCCTGTGCTATAAATAGATAATAAAAAAAAAGGGTTTGTGTTCCCCTGTATGGTAACCAGCCAGGCAAAACTGTCAGTTGCGGGCTGCAACCCTCAGATGTCAGCCTCACCTAGGCTGATTATCAAGAATAGTGGGATGTCACCTTTGTATTGTCTGGTGACATCAAGCCCACAGGTTAGTAATGGAGAGGTGTCTATAAGACATCTATCCATTACTAATCCTATAGTTTATTTTGTAAATAAGCACACAGCCAGAATAAAGTTCTTCATTTGAAATAAAAAAAACCCACACTTTGACTTTATTTAAAAATAACAAACACCGTTATACTCACCTAACGCCCATTCCATTGAAGCCATCGTCTCCTATTAAAAAACAAAAACAAAAAAAACAATAATATCCCTCACCTGTCTGACTTTCTGTCCCACTCCATAATCCATGTTTCGGGATAAATAGTTTTCAACCAGCAACCGTCCAGGCTGAGAACCACTGAAGAGTGAGCTGCTGCGAGCGCAGTATCAGTGACCATTGGTGACATCATCGAGGTTACCGCAGGTCACTCAGGCTGCATACCCAGCTGGGCCCCTGAACTGTGGTGACCTCAGCACCATGAGAAAAAGTCTCACTGTGCAGCCTATTTTTAGTCTGGCGGGTGGCAATATCCATGGCCCCTTACCAGCCTGAGATTACCAGCCCCCAGGTGTCTGCTATACCTTGGTTGGTTGTCAAAAATGGGTGAACTGCACGCCATTTTTTAATATTATGTATTTAAAAAAATACTCCTCTATTCTTGATAACCAGCCTTGGTAACGCTGACAGATGAGGATTGCAGCCCACAGATGTCAGTTTTACCTGGCTGGTTATCAAAAATACAGGGAAACTTACGCTATTTTTATTTTAAAATATTTATTTATAGAGCAGGCGGCGGCTTAAAAATACTCCCATCAACTGTCGCCTCACTTTGCTGTTATCAGTTGAATACAAGTCTCAACATTGTCCCTGGCTCTCGCTGATCGCTGCGCGAGCAGTTGACAATTATGTGAGTTGTCTTCTTTAGCACCCGGCGCCAAGGAACAGCGCGAACAATACCTCTGATTTGCAGGGGCCAGTATGTGTGATACTGATGAGGCACACGGTTGTCACACGTATTAAACACATGGACACAGTTATCTCCTGTACTGTTTTTTCCAGTACCAGAAATGTCAGGACATGTGAATGCCCTAAAAAGCAGTAAACTATATGCAGGAAAGCGAGGAAATCTGGCACAACTGTCCATCAGTAAAAAAGGATTTTATTGTGAAGCCATTAAAAGGTTTAGGAATCCAAACTTACAAAGTTAAAAACCTGACTCCTTAGACTAAAGATGCCAGAAATGCATCTGGTTTTCTGCGCCATTTCTGCGCCTCTAGTTTAAATTGGGTTACTTGCTGTTTTTTAACATGTTTTTTATCACGTTTGATGCTGCCCGTTCTTGTCTCTATTTGGTGTGTCATGCTTTAAATAAAGCTGCATTGTTTTTGATACTTCTTTTTTTTATTTGGCAAAACTTTATTGAAATACTTAGATTTCAAGCATTTTTATGAGTTTGTGCCACTGAAACGCACTAAAAACGCATGAGTGGGTTTTTTATGTGGGTTTTCACCAGTTAGGGTATGTTTCCACGGTCAGGAAACGCTGCTTGTTTGACACTGCGCAGAGCTGCAGCGTCAAACAAGCAGCGTCCAGATGTTCCAGCATAGTGGAGGGGATTTTATGAAATCCCGTCTCCACTATGCGTGGAAACCCGCACGCGGCGGCCCCTGGACTCCGGACATGCTGCGCGTCTTTTCAGATCGCAGCATGTCCGTATGCCTTGCGGGGACGCAGCGTCCCCGCAAGGCATATCACAGGGCGCTATGGGAGAGAGCGATCATCCCGGATGTGAAGAGTTAACACATCCGGCATGATCGCGTCTCAGAAAGGGGGCGGGGCTTAGCGCCGAGCGGCTTCGCCGCTGCGGCGATACCGCCGGCCATCCTGACAGTGGAAACATACCCTTAATGTAAGTCTCTGGGGAAAACCCACACAGAAATTGACATGTTGCGGATTTGAAACAGGTCAGTGTACGCAGCGTTAAAAAGAAGCAAAGAGGGCAGGAGATTTGTATAATCACATCCACTTTTCTGGAACCACTGTTTTTTTTATGTCAAAAACCCATCATGGGCACTTAGCTGTATTTTCTGAAGTGCTGCAGTCAGTGATATCAGCAGCACAGTTATTGGCTCCAGCGCTGCAGACAATGACGGTCACCAGGAGTAAAGATGGGCGAGTAAGGGCTCATTCAGACATACCTTTTTGCATTACGTAACTTGTATCACCAGCTATTTTGTTCAGCGTTTTATCAGATTTTCCGCAGTGTCAACATTTCATTTGAGTTTCATCAGTTTCTCTAGGATGAGAAAAAAAAATTCTGCACCTGATGGCTCCCAAACACTTTTGGATTTTAGCTGCTCTCCTTCGAAACAAACTGCAGCCTGAATTCAAGCTTTGATCTGGCAGTTATGGGGTTAAGTGTGAGGAGACAGTTCGGCCATGCTGCCAGCAAACATTGCTGCCTAGTTCTTATCTACCACATCCCCCACTTAGCAGGTGACTAATTACCAGTTATGGCAGAAACTACTGAGCAAGATAGTCCCTTCTTCTCACTGAGGCTCCCACCAAAGCTACCAAGGATCTCGGCACCTCCTTGCTTCTTCTGGCAGCACCGACTTCACCAATAGTAAGACTGTGCCGTCAGGGATGGGGCTAAAATCTAATTTGTAATTCTGAGAAAAATCTCAATAGTGGATCAGATGGCATTGACTTTCCTCCCCTTTTGCTATCTACGGGCCCGACAGAAACAATCAAAGGGGCGGATGTGCCGCCATTTTGCCCACTTCTGTATTAATTGGATATTTGTCTATGGAAATCAAAAGGCTTTTGGAATTATAGTAAATTGGACAGGTTCATGTACTTTATTATCACCAGGTGTTGTTTTTTGCACACATAGGCCACGTTCACACCTTCAGTATTTGGTCAGTATTTTACCTCAGTATCTGTAAGCCAAAACCAGGAGTGGGTGATAAATACAGAAGTGGTGCATATGTTTCTATTATACTTTTCCTCTGATTGTTCCACTCCTGGTTATGGCTTACAAATACTGAGGTAAAAAAAAATACTGATCATGGCCTAAAGGCTATGTGCACACGACGTCTTTTAGATGCTGTACTCAAATAGTTTTTTCCAGGAAAAGACCCTCTAGGAAAACAGAATTTTTCCTGAAGCATTTACTTGGACTTCTTAGGCCGGCGTCACACTCAGCGTAAGACAATACGGTCCGTTTTTTACGGCCGTAATACGGAGAAATGTTCCCAAAATAGTGATCCGTAGTCAGGGTGTGTCAGCGTATTTTGCGCATGGCATCCTCCGTATGTAATCCGTATGGCATCCGTACTGCGATATTTTCTCGCAGGCTTGCAAAACCGACATCTAATGGATTTATGTGCTCAAATGTCCGTTAAAACATATATACAGTATATATATATATATATATATATATATATATATATATATATATATATATGTCATTGAGACATATATATATATATATATATATATATATATATATATATATATATATTCTGTATTTATATTTAATTCAGCGCGATATATGTTAAAAGCCGGTAATTCAATTGCCGGCTTTTCATTTCTCCTTCACAAACTTGACAGGATATGAGACATGGTTTACATACAGTAAACCATCTCATATCCCCCTTTTTTTTGCATATTCCACACTACTAATGTTAGTAGTGTGTATGTGCAAAATGTGGGCGCTGTAGCTGCGAAAATAAAGGGTTAAATTGCGGAAAAAATTGGCGTGGGCTCCCGCGCAATTTTCTCCGCCAGAATGGTAAAGCCAGTGACTGAGGGCAGATATTAATAGCCAGGAGAGGGTCCATGGTTATTGCCCCCCCTGGCTACAAACATCTGCCCCCAGCCACCCCAGAAAAGGCACATCTGGAAGATGCGCCTATTCTGGCACTTGGCCACTCTCTTCCCACTCCCGTGTAGCGGTGGGATATGGGGTAATGAAGGGTTAATGCCACCTTGCTATTGTAAGGTGACATTAAGCCAGATTAATAATGGAGAGGCGACAATGATGACACCTATCCATTATTAATCCAATTGTCTGAAAGGGTTAAAAAAAACACACACATTATTAAAAAGTATTTTAATGAAATAAACACACAGGTTGTTTTAGTATTTTATTGCTCTCTCAATCCATCCGGAACACCCTCGCTTGGCAAAATAATAATAATGTCTCATATCATGTCGGGTTTAGGCAGGAGAAATGAAAAGCCGGCAATTGAATTACCTGTATGAAATAAACTTTGGCACTCAACTTGCAATAATATGGAAATTTTAATGGCATAGCGATATTCACATATGGATATGGATCCTAAAGTGGACCAGAGCTTAAGGTCCCTGTCGGGAGGTGGCAGAGGTGTGGGTCCAGAACGCGGTGTCCACCGCTAGTTCCAAGGTGTCAATGACAATGATAAGCTCTGGTCCACTTTAGGATCCATATCCATATGTGAATATCGCTATTCACATATACACATGATACTACCCTGACTCTTGAAGAGGATACATATATATAATTTCTCTCAACCACATTTGCTAGCCTGGATATTAGGATATATTCCATCACCCAGATAAGGAGCAGGACGGTCCAACACACCTCCTCCCGCCACCGTATCCTCATCCATATTGATACATGGGATCCATGCGTAGGACCTTATTCTGACTTTAAGCCACACACAAATAGTGTTTCTAAGGGACTAAGTACACTGAAGAAGGTCAATGTCTCTGACCGAAACGTTTGTTGTACAAGTGGCTGCCATTAAAATTTCCATATTATTGCAAGTTGAGTGCCAAAGTTTATTTCATATAGCTTCTGGTTTGGGAACCTTCTTTGTGCACCACTACAGCTGTGCCACGTTATACTGCGGCAATTGAATTACCGACTTTTCACTAACACCGCTGCGTATTTCTCGCAAGTCACACTGCTGGTCCGTGTGGAATCCGTATTTTTCTCGCCCCCATAGACTTTCATTGGCGATTTATTTGCGCAATACGGTGACAAACGCAGCATGCTGCGATTTTGTACGGCCGTAGAGTACCGTATAATACGGATCAGTAAAATACGGCTGATTGGAGCTGGGACATAGGGAATCATTGTGCCGTGTGTTATGCGTATTTTACGGATGTATTTTCTGCGCTCATACGTCCGTAAAACTCGCCAGTGTGACGCCGGCCTTAGTAGACATCTTCCATATTCTATGTATTAATTGGGAGTATTGGCAACTACACGTCTCTAAAGCCGTCACATATGCATAGCAAGTTGTTTTTAGATTGTTGAGCATCTCTCCATTCTTTTTTGTGTTTTTACAGTGCTTTTTCAGGCGGAATTAATCTCCGCTTTCTTTCTGCTAAACTTCGGGTCACCTAAGTAGTGTCTCTGCATGTGGTCTCATATCCGCTTCATCCCTTAGGGCTCCTTCACAGGTCAGTGATTTTTCTCTTTGATCAAAAAGGCTGATTACATTTCTATCATTTTCTGCTACAGTTTCATCAAAGTTTGGTCAGTTTATAATTTTTTACCATCGTATTTCCATAATAATATGTATACATATACATACTCGTATACTCTTTCTCATGCATAGATATTAAAACCAAAGCAATAAGCCGGACTATGAGCTGGAATACGTGCAAAGTGTAAGAGCACGTTCACACTGTGGCCATTTCACAGAGAAAAGCCAAGAAAAAGAAACAAAATGAGCATACATCATACAGCAAATCAATAGTAATAATACATGTAGATAACATAGATGGTTTGGTTAATGCTATTTTGATAAAAAAGAAAGCAAACAAACGTTTGGAGCGGCCCCCAAATGCAGGGCAGCGGGGTACTCGGTACCAGGTCCCTCGGTCTCGGTTCTGGGGATGTCACGGTGGCCCGACCCGGTTCGTGGCCCTGCTAAGGGGCACCCAATTAAAGGTGATGAAAGTTTGTCAAGTGTTCATGACGCCACCTGTGGTATTCGGTGAGGGTGACCGACGCTGCTAGGGGTCCGCTGGGGTGATGGAATGGCAGCTAGATGTTGTAACTTCCCACAGGTGAAGTATGTCCCCAGGGCTTCCCTTGATGAGTAGATGGTAATGGTGTAGGTCCCTGCTGAGCACCACTGGATAGTCCTCACAACTGCCGTGTATGTTTCTGTTCTCTCTCTCCATCCCCCAGATGATATGGATAGGACGCACCCGTATGACAGGGTAGGCCTGGAGTTATTTTATAGGGACCCTAGAGACGCCCCTCTCCCACAATTGCCTCCGTTGTCTTCATTAGGTGTAAAGGTGAGACAGCCAACCTAGAGTTAACTGCCCTGCCGTAGTTTAAAGAAAAGCGTAGAGTCTATTACTTCCTCGGCGTTCCGGCCGCCGGCTACGCGCCTCAGAAGGATGTTGCCGATCTTGGGGCACGACTCCTACTGGTTCTATCGCCTTTGTGCTGTGATCTCGTTTCTCACTTCTCTACAATATACTTCGCTTCGTGTCCTTTCTTAAGATGCCGCCGCAATGAGGTGCAGGCACGGCTCTGTAACGATCTGTCCTTTGCTGAAATATCCTGCATGTCTATTGCTCCATTCCCTGACAGCAAGCAAGCTTGAATGGTAACATATCATTCATTCTTTGAACTGAAATATCCTGCATGTCTATTGCTCCATTCCCTGACAGCAAGCAAGCTTGAATGGTAACATATCATTCATTCTTTGAACTGAAATATCCTGCATGTCTATTGCTCCATTCCCTGACAGCAAGCAAGCTTGAATGGTAACATATCATTCATTCTTTGAACTGAAATATCCTGCATGTCTATTGCTCCATTCCCTGACAGCAAGCAAGCTTGAATGGTAACATATCATTCATTCTTTGAACTGAAATATCCTGCATGTCTATTGCTCCATTCCCTGACAGCAAGCAAGCTTGAATGGTAACATATCATTCATTCTTTGAACTGAAATATCCTGCATGTCTATTGCTCCATTCCCTGACAGCAAGCAAGCTTGAATGGTAACATATCATTCATTCTTTGAACTGAAATATCCTGCATGTCTATTGCTCCATTCCCTGACAGCAAGCAAGCTTGAATGGTAACATATCATTCATTCTTTGAACTGAAATATCCTGCATGTCTATTGCTCCATTCCCTGACAGCAAGCAAGCTTGAATGGTATCAGAGTCCTTCTACCTTCGGCATTGATTCCTGCTTATATCTATATTTGTTAGCCAGCTTGTTATGCAATTGTTTTTGTTTCTAGATATTTAATTCTCTTCTGCTTGTCCTTATGCCAAGAGTTCGCATAACTGTTTTTCAAAGGGGTTTATGATCCATGTAGACCTGGACATTTGTTTATCTGATCACTACATTTATTGTGCCCTGCTGTCTCAATTGAGTTAGATTGATTGGTAACGAGAGGGGGGAAGACCAAAAAAAAAAAAAAAAAAAAAGTGAGATCTAAGAGCTGGCCACCTATAAATGTAGATATAGCTTGGGGAAGCATTCATGCAGGGGGCATTCGTGCACTATTATTCGTGTACATTTTTTTTTTCAAAGTACTTTTTTTTTCTAAGTATTCAGCAGTTATAACATGGCAGTTAGACAGGGCAGCAGACAGGTAAGACAATCAAAATCTATTCCCTATTCAGTTGGCACACAGCAAATACTCACCATATGTATTTGTATAATCTATATCATGGCTGCTGCTTTCACTCACATTCACCGCCCTTGCATCAACTCTTTACACTCCATCCATATTGGCCCCTCTGTCCTGGCCTCTCCTATGTATAGCACTCATGCTCTGTTCACATTGCTTAACAGTACAGATCCATTCAGTCCCACCATCCAACACAAGAGACGCTCTCACAAATCACTTAACCATCTGCTCACTCTTTCTATCCTCCTTCTCCTAGTTGCTGGAGACATCTCTCCGAACCCCGGCCCCCCATGTTATAGCCAGTCAAACCTCCCAACTGCTACACCCAGAAACCCCTCTAACCTTATTAATATTCCATGCATGCCTTCTGTCTCTTTCAATTGTGCTCTTTGGAATTCTCGCTCTGTGTGTAATAAACTCTCCTTCATTCATGACTTCTTCCTTTCTAACTCTCTTAATCTCCTGGCTCTTACTGAAACCTGGATCCAGCAGTCAGACACAACCGCTGCTGCTGCTCTCTCATTTGGTGGACTACACTTTTCTCATACCCCAAGATCAGACAACAGAGCAGGTGGAGGCGTTGGTCTGCTCCTTTCACCCAAATGTACCTTCCAAGTTATCCCCCAAGTACCCTCACTTGTATTCCCTTCCTTTGAGGTCCATGCTGTCAGATTCTACGTCCCCTTCTCCATGCGAGTGGCGGTGGTGTATCGTCCTCCTGGCCCCTCTCACCAGTTCCTGGATCATTTTGCCACCTGGCTTCCACACTTTCTCTCTTATGACACCCCCACCCTCATCATGGGTGATTTCAATATCCCAATTGCTTCTCCCCTCTCCCCATCTGCTTCTCACCTTTTATCTCTAACCTCCTCTTTCGGCCTCTCGCAGCATACTAACTCTCCAACACATGATGATGGAAACTCCCTTGATTTGGTCTTCTCCCGGCTTTGCTCACTGGATGATTTCACAAACTCCCCTCTCCCGCTCTCTGACCACAACCTTCTTTCATTCTCTATCAAGAACTGCCATCCCGCTCAGGTCATCCCCACTTTCCACACTTATAGAAACATACAGGCCATTAACACCCAGAAACTTATGAAGAACTTGCAGTCTTCATTGGCCCCAATCTCCTCCATCTCTTGTCCTGATTCTGCTCTGAAGCATTACAATGAAACCCTGCAAAGTGCCCTGGAAGAAGCTGCACCTCCTATACATAGAACAACTCGGCACAGACGGCGACAACCGTGGCACACGCTGCAAACACGTTTCCTGCAGCGGTGCTCCAGGTGCGCCGAACGTCTGTGGAGAAAATCTAATCTGCCCGAAGATTTCATCCATTATAAGTTCATGTTAAAAACATACAACTCTGCCCTTCACCTCTCCAAACAAACCTATTTCAACACCCTCATCACCTCGCTGTCCAATAACCCTAAACGTCTCTTTGACACTTTCCGGTCCCTACTCAACCCAAGAGAGCAGGCCCCAACCACAGATCTCCACGCTGACGATCTGGCCAATTACTTCAAAGAAAAAATTGACCACATTCGACAGGAAATCATTTCCCAATCTCTTCATACCAAGCACTGTCCTCCCTCCCCCACTGCATCTAGTTCACTCTCTGACTTTGAACCAGTTACAGAAGAAGAAGTAAGCAGGCTCCTTGCATCTTCTCGCCCGACCACTTGCACCAGCGACCCCATTCCGTCGCATCTCCTCCAGTCCCTTTCCCCGGCTGTCACCTCTCACCTAACAAAAATATTCAACCTTTCCCTCACTTCCGGTATTTTTCCCTCCTCATTTAAGCATGCCATCATACATCCACTACTTAAAAAGCCCTCCCTCGATCAAAATTGTGCCGCTAATTATAGACCTGTCTCTAATCTTCCCTTCATCTCTAAACTCCTGGAACGCCTGGTCCACTCCCGTCTTACCCGCTATCTCTCAGATAATTCTCTTCTCGACCCTCTTCAATCTGGTTTCCGCTCTTTACACTCTACTGAAACTGCCCTCACTAAAGTCTCTAATGACCTACTAACAGCTAAATCTAATGGTCACTATTCCATGCTAATTCTCTTGGATCTCTCCGCAGCATTCGACACTGTGGATCATCAGCTCCTCCTCACTATGCTCCGCTCCATCGGCCTCAAGGACACCGTTCTCTCTTGGTTCTCCTCCTATCTCTCTGGCCGATCCTTCACTGTTTGTTTTGCTGGTTCCTCCTCCTCTCACCTTCCCCTTACTGTTGGGGTTCCTCAAGGATCAGTCCTAGGCCCCCTCCTCTTCTCTTTGTATACTGCCCCTATTGGACAAACAATCAGTAGATTTGGTTTCCAGTACCATCTCTATGCTGACGACACCCAATTATATACCTCTTCTCCTGTTATCACGCCGACCTTTTTAGAAAACACCAGTGATTGTCTTACCGCTGTCTCTAACATCATGTCCTCCCACTATCTGAAACTGAACCTGTCAAAAACTGAACTCCTCGTGTTCTCTCCCTCTACAAACCTACCTTTGCCCGACATTGCCATCTCTGTGTGCGGTTCCACCATTACTCCAAAGCAACATGCCCGCTGCCTTGGAGTCATCCTTGATTCCGAGCTTTCATTCACCCCCCACATCCGATCACTGGCTCGCTCTTCTTATCTGCATCTCAAAAACATTTCCAGAATTCGCCCTTTTCTTACCTTCGACTCTGCAAAAACTCTTACTGTCTCACTTATTCATTCTCGTCTGGACTATTGTAACTCTCTACTAATTGGCCTACCTTTCACCAGACTCTCCCCGCTCCAATCTGTCCTGAATGCTGCTGCCAGGATCATATTCCTCGCCAACCATTACACCGATGCCTCTACCTTGTGCCAGTCATTACACTGGCTACCCATCCAATCCAGAATCCAGTACAAAACTACTACCCTCATCCACAAAGCACTCCATGGCTCAGCACCACCCTACATCTCCTCTCTGGTCTCAGTCTACCAACCTACCCGTGCCCTCCGCTCTGCTAATGACCTCAGGTTAGCATCCTCAATAATCAGAACCTCCCACTCCCGTCTCCAAGACTTTACACGTGCGGCGCCGATTCTTTGGAATGCACTACCTAGGTTAATACAATTAATCCCCAATCCCCACAGTTTTAAGCGTGCACTAAAAACTCATTTGTTCAGATTGGCCTACCGCCTCAACGCATTAACCTAATTATCCCTGTGTGGCCTATTAATAAAAAACAACAACATAATCACGTTCCTCCATCATGTTCTCATACACTTTATGCAGTTAATAGCCTCTGTGTCTGTACTGTTACATACTTAGGCAGTTAACTGGTTCATGCAGCTTTACATGAACACCCGAGCCTTACACTATGGCTGGTCCAAATAACTAAAGCAATTGTTACCATCCACCTCTTGTGTCTCCCCTTTTCCTCATAGATTGTAAGCTTGCGAGCAGCAGGGCCCTCATTCCTCCTGGTATCTGTTTTGAACTGTGATTTCTGTTATGCTGTAATGTCTGTTGTCTGTATAAGTCCCCTCTATAAGTTGTAAAGCGCTGCGGAATATGTTGGCGCTATATAAATAAAATTATTATTATTATTATTATTATAGGCCACTGTCAGGATCCCACCCCTGACAGGGACCTCCCTGAATCTTCCCAAGCAACCTCTTCTCTCACTAGATGTTACCTGGGCAAAACCCAGTCAGCTTCTCTCTAACTTCCAATCCAACCCCCAGTTTTACCAGAGTGTGAGGAGTGGCCTAATACATAGAACCTTTTGCTCCCACTGGTGGCTAGAGTGTGAAGTGTAATGTGTGACTGTGATACCTGGTCAGGTGAACTCCTTTAGTGCCATCAGACGTACCATCACTCCCCTTAGCGGCAGAGCGACAATACTGCAACGACCAGGACTCTGGGGCGCTGCACATACAAGCCATCTCACCGCAACAAGGTGTAGCCACGGTCTTAACCTGTCTCAAGTATTAAAACTTTTCCATGTCTCAAAGGGCATCAGTGTCAATAAGGAAGATCTTGGCAAAGCACAGCCCACGGGCTGGACCATGCCCTCCTGACGTTCATCCGCCACTCCTTGACACCACTCTCTGCATCCTCTAGATGTAGACAGTGGTTAATACATTGGTGGATGATGGTGTCGCTGGCTCCATCTTCTACCAGTCAATGTGTGAGTCCACAGTCGTGATGACGTAATTTCATACTGTACATAGTTCCATATGTGGAGCACATGCTGTATATAAGAGGCTATGTGGAGCACATTATGTATACAGAGAGGCTACGTGGAGCACATTATTATTATTATTATTTATTATTATAGCACCATTTATTCGATGGCGCTTAACATGTGAGGAGGGGTATACATTATAAAAACAAGTACAGTAATCTTAAGCAATACAAGTCACGCGACTGGTACAGGATGAGAGAGAGGACTCTGCCCGGGAGGGCTCACAATCTACAAGGGATGGGTGAGGATACAGTAGGTAAGGGGAGAGCTGGTCATGCAGTGGCTTATCGACCGGCACAGCACATGCTGTATATCAGGCTATGTGGGGTGCATGCTGTACATGGGAGGCTTGGTCAAAGTTTTCTGAGCACACAAATCTCCAAGGGTGCCCAAGCCTTTGCATCGGACTATTTTTCCTTTTTTTGTAATTTTTAAAATGTAAAAAATGGCAATATTTATATATTTTGCTAAAATACAAAGAAAATGTGTCATCTTTAAATTTAGGCTCCTTAAAGATCATTTTGTCTTTAACTTGACTAACTTTTCACAATAACACTAATTTTGAGCAGGGGAGCCCAAACTTTTACATGCCACTGTATGGGGGGATGTCAGCATAATTAATTCTTTATATTAAATACAAAACTTAATATGTTCATATTAATATTGAGCAGAATTAATTTCAGCCTATGGGTTCAGCCCGCCACAACAGACACGATCTATCATGTTGCCCCTCGGAAAAATTAATTGCCCACCCCTGGAATAAAGGCAGAGCAGGGCCTGAGCCACGTATTTCCTCTATATAGCTTCCCATTGATGGGTGTCTCAGTCAGGCCATACCTTGCTTATACCTTATTCATGTTGACTTTGTTTGACACAAGGCAAGGTTAGGATCATCTCGATGGGTACACTTTGTCATGGTGGGATGGCTTTTCTGATTATATATATATATATATATATATATATATATATATATATATATATATATATATATATTTTTTATCAAAATATCGATCACTAAGTATCTTATGTTATTTACATGTACTATTACTATTTACTTGCTTATTCTGTTTGTTTTTTTCTTGTTTTTTTTTTTTTCATGTAGGCACATTGTCAGACATTTCAGTATACAGTTCTGGTAATAAGGTGGACAGTTGACTAGTTTTTTTTATTGCACAATGGAGTTAATAGAAATAAAAAATAAATAGACTTTGTGTTGTGGCATTCCAAGATATTTGCGCAGGAACTTTTTTTTTTTTTTTTAGTACGTTTCTATAAAAAATTTTATTCCAGTTTTTGCAAGGCGGATTTATCAGAATATGGCTATTCTGGCAATATTTTCAAGTGTTTGTTTATCGTGCATTGGAAAAAAAAGTAGTTTTTTTAAAAATAAATCAGAGGAATAGTTGACCCTCACCAGCCACTCCTAACTGGTGAGATTGGGGAGGGGATGTAAGAGACAAAGTATCATGAATGATCTGTATTGCAGTTCATGGAGGGTATGGAGAAGAGGGAAGCCACAGGGGTCAGTAGCACAGACTTGAGAAAGAGGGAGGACATTAACCCTTTCTTCTCCTTTTGCACAACACAGGCAAAAAACTCACAAGCTGGAGGCAGAAGGAGGAGGTAAGGGTTAACATACACATGGAGAGGTGACAAGGGGCAGAAACCTGTTGAAGATTTTCAATTCTCAAAAGACAGGAGATAAGCAACTGAAGGGCCTTTTTTAGATTTAATGTGGGTTTGTGAGTACCACTGATCAGCTCTGATTCTTATAGGATTCTTATGGGAATCTTACAGGAATAGCTGCTGTTCTGCAGTACCCAGCAGTGGACGCTACACACTAAATGGGTTGCGCAGTTCAGCTCTATTCCCTGTTCTATCCAGGGCTTGTAACAAATCGTTGGTGTAGGTGTCAGTTGCTGTACCCCCACAGATCTGATATTGATGACCCATCCTGAGGCGAGCTCATCAATAGCTTCTCACTGCAAAGCCCCTGTAGTTTCTGACCATCCCACCTATTTCTTCCTCTAATCTCGCTTTCTTGTTATCTTAGAAAAATTAGTCAACTTCTAGAAGTTGATCTGGTACTCCATAATCAGAATACTATGTTACTAATTCACGTATGAGTCTCCGAAAATGTACATAATGGTCTGATCAGATATGTATCAGTAACACGTCGCTTTTAATGATACAATTGCACCCAACAGTACAAAAAATATGCAAAAGTGTAAAAAAAATCCTAAAAAAAAATTAACCACAAAGTATGCATTATTAGTTTTAATATTGTCATATTTGTCAGTATTTGAAAAAGTCAAGCCATAGAAAAAACTGTAATACATGGACAGCAATGTAGATGCAATTAATAAGGTTCTAGCTCGTTTCTACCCAAATATTGCAGGTTTATCAGGGAACTATATGTTAGACTAGGGATGGGGAACTTTAGGCCCGTGGGACGTTTCCATAATTTGCTCTAGCCCTCAGTAGCCAGATTCCCAGGTGCCACAATGCTTGGGGCCAGTTTTTTAATTCTTCCCTATAGTGTATGACCGCAGTGTTTGCTACTGAACTTGCATGCAATGCTAGATTATGTAATGACACTGGCTAGTGCCAGTATCGGGACGATCTTAGGTCAGCAGATTTAGTACGCTCTGTAGTCCCATCATGCTCCTTGTTTCAACTTGTGTTGCATTCCCGCATGGGATGTTTGCAAAAGATGCATCATATCTTATGTATGTATAACAGCCTCAGTGTCTCCTATATGATGCATGTACATCGGCCTCAGTGTCTCCTTTGTGATGTATATACACCAGTCTCTGTGTATCCCATGTGATGTATTCAGCAGTCTGTGTATCTTATGTGATATATAAAGAATTTTCAGTGTATCCTATGTGATGTATACAACAGTCTTGTCGTATTCTACGTGATGCATACAGCAGTCTGTCTTCCATGTGCTGTATATACAGCAGTCTCAATGTATCATATTTGATATACTGCAGCAGTCTCGGTGTATCCAATGTGAGGTATAAATAGATAGAGGGAGAGCAGCCGTTGTGTCCCCTAAGTGATTACCTGCCATAGTATCTCCTATATGATGTATATACGGCAGTTTCACTGGTTTTCCAGTCATTTGCAAGCAAATTGCACACAGATCATCAGTGTATCCTATATTATTTATATTCTGCAGACCTTCCACTATTTGAGTTGTGTAAATGTTATGCAGCGCCCCAGAGTCCTGGTCGTTGCAGTGATATTGTTCTTCCACCAGGGGGAGTGATATTACGTCTGAAGGCAATAAAGGAGATCTTCCTACCAGGTATCACAAACCATACACCACACTTCACACTCCACTCCACCAGGGGGAGCTATGCGCCTATCTATTAGGGCACTCCTCACAATTAGGTAAAACTGGTGGGCTAGATAGAAAGTTAGTCAGAAGCTGACTGGGCTTCACCCAGGTAGCATCCTGTGAGAGAGAAGCTGACTGGGCTTCACCCAGGCAGCATCCTGTCAGGCAGACAGAAGGGAAGGAGGAACATCACAGAGCTGCAGACAGAGAGGTCCCTGACAGGGGTGGGATCCTGTCAGAGGCCTAGACAGAAGGCCACGGAGCCGCGCCTGCCCCACGTGCGGCAGCATCCTAAGAAAGGACACGAAAGAGAATTGTATTGTAGCGGGTGAGAAACGAAGTCATAGCACAAGGAGAGGAATCCAGAGGGAGTTCTGCCCTGCAAAAGGCTGCCTCCTTCTGAGGCGCAGAATCCGGTAGCCGGAACACCGAGGGAGCAATCGTCTCCAAGCCTTGCTTCAGAGACCGGCAGGACAGTTAATTCCACGTTGGCTGCCCGACCATATACCCAGGAGGCACGGTGGCAACTTGTGGGGGCTGGGGCGTCGTAGGGTCCCTGTAAAAAGCCTCAGGCCACCAGTCATACGGGTTTGTCCTATCCATACCATCTGGGGGACGGAGAGAAAGAGACATTCCATCTACAATAGTTGTGAGGACCTTAGGGTAATGTCACACAGTCACACTTTGGACGCTACGACGGCACGATCCGTGACGTCGCAGCGTCGTATGAGTATCGCTCCAGCGTCGTAGACTGTGGTCACACGTTGCAATCACGGCGCTGGAGCGATGCCGAAGTCCCCGGGTAACCAGGGTAAACATCGGGTTACTAAGCGCAGGGCCGCGCTTAGTAACCCGATGTTTACCCTGGTTACCAGCGTAAACGTAAAAAAAACAAACAGTACATACTCACATTCCGGTGTCTGTCCCCCGGCGTTCTGCTTCTCTCCACTGTGTAAGCAGCAGAGCCGGAAAGCACAGCGGTGACGTCACCGCGTCACCGCTGTGCTCGCTTTCCGGCTGGCAGGCGCTCACAGTGCAGAGAAGCTGAGACGCCGGAGGACAGACACCGGAATGTGAGTATGTACGGTTTTTTTTTTTTTACTTTTACGCTGGTAACCACGGTAAACATCGGGTTACTAAGCGCGGCCCTGCGTTTAGTTACCCGATGTTTACCCTGGTTACAAGCGAACACATCGCTGGATCGGTGTCACACACAACGATCCAGCGATGTCAGCGGGTGATCAAGCGACGAAAGAAAGTTCCAAACGATCTGCTACGACGTACGATTCTCAGCAGGATCCCTGATCGCTGCTGCGTGTCAGACACAGCGATATCGTATGGATATCGCTGGAACGTCACGAATCGTACCGTCGTAGCGATCAAAGTGTGACTGTGTGACAGTACCCTTACTGAGAAGCTCAGCAGGGAGGTACTACAACACACAGGCGCTAGAGGAAGGCTACTGATTTCCACCTGGATAAGGGGACTCTGGATTTGCCTTCTGACCGGCCGGACTCTGCCTATCCTGTGATCTGGTGCCCTGGACTGTGGATGCTGAAGCCTTCAGTAAAAGTAAAGAGACTGCAACCTTGTGTCCTCGTTCTTCACTGCGCCTTACATCTTCCACCATCCACCATCTACACTCTGGGAAGCCCTGGGGATAAACTTCACCTGTGGGAAGGTATACCATTTAGCTGCCATCACATCACCCCAGCGGACCCCCAAGCAGCGTCGGTCACCCTGACCGAATACCACAGGTGGCGTCACGAACATTATCCCTTTAAAGACCTTTCCCCCATAAGAACTATTCCTTTTATTGGACACCCCTCAAAGGGCCACGGACCGGGTCGGGCCACCGTGACATCCCCTGAACGGAAGGACCCGGTGCCGAGTACCCTATTGCCCTTACGTGGGGGCGCTCCAGTTACAAGAGCAGTTATGAATTTTCCACTTTGGAGACACATACAGTGAAATATGTGTGTCCAGAACAACCTACTGCAAGTTTTTTTTCAAAACTTATAATCACAAAAATGTGACTTCGTGTCAGACCGACACAAACCTGAAAAGCTGTTCATCAATCCCACCTAACATCGCACATCTCACCAAACAGAAGAGGTTCCAGCCATCACAATAGGGGTGAGTTAATTAAATATTTGCCCAAATATAGCAGGATAATTTTGTATGTCTCGTGAATGATGTTATAAATATACAAATGGCCCTTGGTAGAAAAAAGGTTCTCCACCTTTGTGTTAGACCCTCAGTGAATTGTAGCCTGAGCAGATTTAGAACATCACTGAGTCCATGGTGCTGCACATCTGAAAAGGGTTTTACATACAAAATACTTTTATAAATGAAAAAGAACAAACTAAAAGTGACAGACAGGTACAGAGGGGGAGAGGGCTGTGCCCTCATGGGCTTACAATGTGCAGGATGTATCTGGTGGTAATGAGGTGGCAGCATGATTCTTGAAAGCTGTTTTGTTTTTTGGAAGAAATGAGTTTTCAGATTACGTCTGAAGGTTACAAATTAATATAAGAGACAGTCAGACATGTTGAAGTACTGAATTCTAGGGAATGGGGGCTGCTCAGGAAAAATCTGAGTACCATGAGGGTACCATGTTAGCCAGTAGATAGAAAAATATTTAGAATTGAGAGTCCTCAGTGGTTGATACCTTTTTAATGGCTAACTGAAAAGATGGTAACAAATTGCAAGCTTTCGAGACTACATACGTCTCTTCATCAGGCAAAGACTAAAACAAATTCTGAAGAATCACATATTTATGCACAACATAGTATAGAGAAAAAAAAAAAAAGAGGGGAAAAAAACCATGGATAAGCTAGGTGACATGAAGCAGAATTATTACCATGGGTGATAAACAGTTACGTCCATAAATATTGGGCCAATTCTTAGATAAGGATTGTTTTATTGTCCTGTGATTATTTCACATTTTATTTTATTCCATTTATAATGACCACGGACAAGATAAAGATCCCCAATTCACATCAGGACTACAAGATACCAGGTACTTTCAGCTGCGTCACTTCTAATTATTTGTACTAAATGTCCAACTGGGGTCTGTATGTGGGGGAGACAGGGCAGAAACTGAGAACAAGGATGAACGCTCACCGCCATACAATAAGAGAAAAAAGAATGGATCTACCTGTGGCAATACATTTCTGTCTCCCAAATCATAACATTATGGACATGAAATTACTTGTACTTAAAGGTAACTTCAAATCGCAGAAAGACAGGAGAGTCTGGGAATATAAACTGATGACGACCTTTGACACTCTAACTGCAGGAATGAACGTGTCACACGGATTTATGTCTTTTTACATTAACTAAGGAACTTGCCCATCAGACCATGTGGGGTCATCACAACAGAGACCCTAATCACAGGACAATAAAACAATCCTTATCTAAGAATTGGCCCAATATTTATGGACGTAACTGTTTATCATCCATGGTAATTCTGCTTCATGTCACCTAGCTTATCCATGTTTTTTTCCCCCTTTTTTTTTTTTTCTCTATACTATGTTGTGCATAAATATGTGATTCTTCAGAATTTGTTTTAGTCTTTGCCTGATGAAGAGATGTATGTAGTCTCGAAAGCTTGCAATTTGTTACCATCTTTTCAGTTAGCCATTAAAAGGTATCAACCACTGAGAAAGCGAATGGGTGAGGGACATATGCGAGCAGAGGAGAGGAGGTCTTGGGAGGACCTAAGATAAACTGTGGGGAAGATATTGGGAGATTAGTTGGGAGATTTATGAGGGAGACAGATTATAGACAGCCTTGGATGTCATTGTTAGTATTTGGAACTGTATTCCCTGGGGAATTGGAAGCCAATGAAGGGATTAGTAGAGGTGAATGAGTAGCAGGAGAGAAGTGGATTACCCAGGCAGTGGAGAGAATGATGGACTTGAGACAAGACTGTTATCTGGGAGGCCAGAGATGAGTATATTGCAGTAGTTGTGGAGTGGTGGGAGGTAATGAGGGCAAACAATCACATTTTAATACATTTGGAATTGAAGAAAGTATGAATTCTGGAAATACTTTTGTGTTTGAGGTGATAAAGGCTTGGGTGTGTGGTATGAAGAAGGGCACAGTCGAGGGTTATTCCAAGGCAGCGGACTTGTGAAGTGAAAAAGTGTCATGTGACTGTCATTTATATTGATATATCAGGTGGAAGGTTGAGTTGTAGGGGGGTGATGCTGTTATGGACAGTAAGGAACATGCAGCCATTTTAAGAGACAGCACCCCCTTGTCTGGTGTGATGGAATGTTCTACTCCCCCCTGCAATAGACTGTGAATGAACTGCCCTGTGGGGAGGGGAGGGGTGGAGCCTTTAGAGAATGTGAGCTAAAGCTTCTGCAGAGAACGTCTGTGCATATAGCTGTGAAAGAGGACCCACAGCCTGGGACAGAGTGGACTCGTGAAATTGGACAGACTCTTCGGGCTGTAGCAAGGGTGGCTGTCCTGTGCTAGTTTGAGAAGCCACGAAGATACAGAGAGAGAGATTTACAGTTTCCAGGAGCACCTCCAGGACCCAGAAGCAAGGAGAAGACCACGTTTTCACAGATCGGGCAGAGAGCCGTGCACACCATCTTACTAGACTGTTGGGGGGCCCCGGGACTGGATCTGAGTCCCCAACATCACCGTGAGTTTGTTCCTGTTTTGTACACATGTCAGAGCCTAGTGTAAACTTCAACAGACAGAACACGGCAGCCTTGTGGCCTGCTTAGTAAAGGCCAGGGAGGCTATACGTAGAGTAGCATCATTCGTTGTTTATTGTTTGCATTTGCTTGTGTACGTATATTGATTCTGTAATAATTGGAGCACCGTGCTATTTGATGGTCCAGCTAAAGAATACAACTCTTGTAAATTATCTTTTGCCATTGCATAATCCTGTTTGCATGATCCTCTTCCACTTAATTCCTTGCCTTCCAATAAATGTACACTTTGTTGTTTGCACCTCATCTTGTGTATGTTAATCTCCCTGCACCTTGGTGGTTCCCCGGCCATCACTTCAGAGTGAGATGAAGGAAAGATATGTTCAGATTTGTCCACATTGAGTTTTAGAAAGTGTGATGAGAGTGCAGATATGGCTGATAGACTCTGGCCCAGAGCCTCTCACCTAGCCAAATCAGTTCTCATGCTTCGCACTGACGAGGGCCAACAGCCCGAAACACCGTGTCTGCGAATTGAGATACTGATTTGGCTGTTATCCTAAGTCATATTGCACGACTCGTTAAAGGGTTGATTGTGACTTGTAGGATCGCTACTTCCAACAGGTGGCGCTATAGAGTTTAAGTCCTCTTTTTTCTCAGAAGAGGCAATTTGCATATGATATGGCTGATAGACACTCTGGGATTCTGGACAGCTGAGAAGTGACATCTGGACACCAACAGAGTGCAGAATGAGGAGGTAGGATGTGAATGATGGTGAAGAATGAGGAGGGGGTTAGGGAATTTATGTTAAGGGAAGAGAGGAACTGTAATATGAGGGAGTGATCAACTGTGTCAAAGCTAGAGGACAGGTCTAGAAGAACGAGTATAGAATATTGTCTGTTCGCTTTGGCAGATGGTAAGCCTTTAGTAATTTTGGTTAGTGAAATTTCAGTGGAGTAGAGGGCACAGAAGACAGATTGTAGGTTGGCGCAGAGTGTGTTCAATGAGAGGTGGGATAAAAGTTCAATGTGGACATGCTTGTAACGGGGTCTACCGTGCTGGAGTACCTCTTTAGTACCACCCCGTGTTTCAGGAGGTCCACTCTGCTTTAGCTGGAGTCTGAATGAAGGACGCTGGCTGGAATTCCTTGATTACATGGGCGCATATAAAATATCACTGCTTCTCCAAGTATTTCCAGTATGACAACACTTTAAGGTACCTTCACGCTCAGCAACTTTACAACGAGAACGACAACGATCCGTGACGTTGCAGCGTCCTGGATAGCGATCTCGTTGTGTTTGACATGCAGCAGCGATCTGGATCCCGCTGTGATATCGCTGGTCGGAGCTAGAAGTCCAGAACTTTATTTGGTCGTCAGGTCGGCGTGTATCGTCGTGTTTGACAGCAAAAGCAACGATGCCAGCAATGTTAAACATGGAGCTAACGACCTGTGAGAGCGATAAATGAGTCACTGCTACGTCACAGGATCGCTCCTGTATCGTTGTGGAGTTGCTGTGTTTGACATCTCTACAGCGACCTAAACAGCGACGCTGCAGCGATCGGCTCGTTGTCTATATCGCTGCAGCGTCGCTGAGTGCAACGGTACCTTAACTCACAGGACACAGAATATATATCACACAGGTACAGAGGGCAGGCCTATTGAAAAACGGCAGGCCAGACATACATTACAATAGCCGCAGGGGGCCGGAGCCTGCCGATATTTACTGTGGGAATTGCAAAGGTGGGAGAGGTCAGAAGGGGGATATCTTGTCTCCTCTGCCCAGGGGCGCAGCCTGTGGGCTGATGCATTAGGGGCATAATCTGGGTGCTGAGGGGTTCCGTAACAATGCTGTTCAAGGAGTTTTAAGACAAAAAGAAGTAGCGATATGGAGCAATAGTTCGACCTAGATTTTGGGTCAAGAGATGGCTTCTTAAGGACAGGCATAATAGTTGTGTGTTTGAAAGTGGAAGGGCAGACACCAGAGGTTAATGATAAGTTGAAGAGATGGGTTAGAACTTGGGATAACCATGTGGGCAAGGAGATTTGATAGGATAGAGTTAAAGGGGTTGTCCCATTGACAAAGTTTATTTTAACCAATAGATCGTGGAATTATAATAAGTTCTACAGTTGGATGTGTTTAACAAAAATGTTACTGTTTTCCTTAGCAGGTACACTCTGCAGCCATACTGACTCTACTGTATGCTATTTGTTTTTCCCCTTACACCTGTCTATGCAGTATGTTTTTTAATAAACCAATGGAAAACTTAAAGGGAACCTGTCAGCAGGATTGTGCTGAGTAACCTACATAAACTGTTAGGTCGGCGCCGTTATACTGATTAAAATGATACCTTGGTTGATGAAAACTGTCTTGTGATTGTTGTTTAACCCCTTCATGACCTTGGGATTTTCCGTGTTCGTTTTTCGCTCCCCTCCTTCCCAGAGCCATAACTTTTTTATTTTTCCGCCAATATGGCCATGTGAGGGCTTATTTTTTGCGAAACAAGTTGTACTTTTGAATGACATGATTGGTTTTAGCATGTCGTGTACTAGGAAACAGGAAAAAAAATCCAAGTGCCGTGAAATTGCAAAAAAAGTGCAATCCCACACTTGTTTTTTGTTTGGCTTTTTTGCTGGGTTCACTAAATGCTAAAACTGACCTGCCATAATGATTCTCCAGGTCATTACGAGTTCATAGACACCTAACATGACTAGGTTATTTTTTTATCTAGGTGGTGAAAAAAAATTCCAAACTTTGCTAAAAAAAAAAAAAAAAAAAAAAAAAAAATGCGCCATTTTCCGATACCCGTAGCGTCTCCATTTTTCATGATCTGGGGTCGGTTGAGGGCTTATTTTTTGCATGCTGAGCTGGCGTTTTTAGATACCATTTCGGTGCAGATACGTTCTTTTGATCGCCCTTTATTGCATTTTAATGCAATATCGTGGCGACCAAAAACCGTAATTCTGGCGTTTCTAATTTTTTTCTCGCTACGCTGTTTATCGATCAGGTTAATGCTTTTTTTTATTGATAGACCGGGCGATTCTGAATGCGGCGATACCAAATATGTGTAGGTTTGATTTTTTTTTTTTTATTGATTTATTTTGAATGAGGCGAAAGGGGGGTGATTTAAACTTTTATTTTATTTTTTTCACATTTTTTTTTTACTTTTTTTTTTTTTTTTTAACTTTTGCCATGCTTCAATAGCCTCCATGGGAGGCTAGAAACTGGCACAACTGGATCAGCTCTGCTACATAGCAGCGATCATCAGATCGCTGCCATGTAGCAGAAATGCAGGTGTGCTATGAGCGCGGACCAAAGGGTGGCGCTCACAGCTATCTGTGATCAGTAACCATAGAGGTCTCAAGGACCTCTATGGTTACTATACAGAAGCATCGCTGACCCCCGATCATGTGACGGGGATCGGCGATGCGCTCATTTCCGTCCGCCCGGCCGGAAGCGCCGGTTAAATGCCACTGTCAGCGTTTGACAGCGGCATTTAACTAGTTAATAGCGGCGGGTGAATCGCGATTTCACCCGCCGCTATTGCGGGCACATGTCAGCTGTTCAAAACAGCTGACATGTCCGAGCTTTGATGCGGGCTCACCACCGGAGCCTGCATCAAAGCAGGGCTTCTGACCTTGGACGTACTATCCCGTCCGAGGTCAGAAAGGGGTTAATGACCAGGGGTATTTCAGTGTTTGCATTTTCATTTTTTGCTCACCTTCTTCCCAGAGCCATAACTTTTTTATTTTTCTGTCAATATGACCATATGAGGGCTTCTTTTTTGTGGGACAACTTGTACTTTTGAATGACACCATTGGTTTGAACATATCATTTACTGGAATATGGGACAAAAATTCCAAGTGTTGTGAAATTGCAAAATAGTGCAATTCCACAGATGTTTTTTTTTTTACTATGTTCACTAAATGCTAAAACTGAGCTGCCGTTATTCTCCAGGTCATTATAAGTTCATAGACACCAAACATGTATAGGTTCTTTTTTATTTAAAAAAATTCCAAAAGTTTGACAAAAAAAAAAAAAGCGCCATTTTCCGATACCTGTAGCATCTCCATTTTCTGTGATCTGGGGTTCGGTGAAGGCTTATTTTTTGTGCGCCTAGCTGACGTTTTTAATGACACCATATTGTTGCAGCTTCGATCTTTTGATTGTCCGTTATTGCATTTTATTGCAATGTAGCGGCGACCAAAAAAACGTAATTCTGACGTTTTTAATTTTTTTCTTGTTGCGCAGTTTACCGATGGGGTTAATTTTTTTTTATATTGATAGATCGGCCGATTCTGAACGTGTCGATACCAAATATGTATATATTTGATTTTTTTATTGTTTTATTTTTTTGAATTGGGCGAAAGGGGTTTGATTTGAACTTTTATAGTTTTTTATTTTAATATTTTTTTTTAAATTTTTTTTAAACTTTTTGCATGCTTCAATAGTCTCCATGGGAGACCAGAAGCTGCAGTACTTTGATCGCCTCCGTTATACACAGGTGATGATCAGATCGTCTGTGTGTAGCAGTAATGCTCACTTGCTATGAGCGCCGACCACCCGCCAATCTAGCTATGGCAACCATAGAGGTCTGCTGGACACCTCTGGTTGTCATGCCGATTGGCAGGATAAAGGACGCGCTTCTGGTAAGCGCAAGTTAAATGCCGCTGTCAGAGATTGACAGCAGCATTTAACTAGTTAACAGCCGCGGGTGGATTGCGATTCCACCCGCGGCTGTTGCGGGCATATGTCAGCTGTATAGATCAGTTGACATATGCCCGGAAAGGTGTGGGCTCCGGCACTGAGCTCAGCATCGGACCCTCACACCAAACGGGGAGACCGACGTGGGTGTACAATTACACCCAACTCGGAAAGGGTTTAATCTTTATTTTCCGTTTTGAGTTAATGATATGCTTATACTTCGGGGAGGTCTGTGTACTTTATATACATGTGATCATGCTGATTTTTTTTTTTTTCCAAAACATATAATATTATGTAAAATAGGAGACAGGTCAGTGACCCCACAGGTCGCCCCGTAGCACGAGCATATCATTAACTCAAAACTGAAAATAAAGATTACACAACAACCACAAGATGGATTTCATCACCAGGTATCAGTGTAATCAGTATAACGACGCCGACCTGACACTGTCTATAGGCTACTGTGCACAATCCTGCTGACAGGTTCCCTTTAAACAGAAAGCATTCCTGTGACTACCTCTCTGAGCAGCTGATCTAGCACAAAGGTGTAATTTGGAGAGAAGAGGAGTCCGCTTTTCTTCAGCAATTGTGGAAACAAACAAATCTAATTTGGTAGGGACAATATTCCGTTATACAGAGGTTTTGGCTTTGTCTAATTTGGTCGATCTTTTATTTGAAATGTGAGGCAAAGTCTTCCTCAGAAATGAGGGAGGTCAAAGAGGGCAATGGTGACAGAGGTGGGGTAGAAGATAGAGAAAATCTGAGAGTTGTGTAAGATTCCTGTTTCGCAAATGTGAGGGCTGACTTGAATGTGAAAATTGTTTGGATGTGGTAATGTCTTCCTGTGAGTGTTTTCTTCCAGCGATTATCTGCAGATGACAAGTGTCTTCAAAATAATGTTATGGTCCAACATACATGAAATCAGCGTGCACGATAAATGTTTTGATCGGTAAATGGGCACCATTTGACTATATTCCAATAATTTGGCACTTATTTACCGCCCCTTTACACAGGCTGTAAAAGAATGACGGAGTTAGATTGATCTATTATTGATTGTTCTATCTCCTTATATATTATGTTCTCATCAGCACATTTCCTAATAACAGTCCCTCTATACTCAGATTGATGGTCTCTATATGCAGATTGATGTCCCCCATACTTCCCTATACACCAGTGGCGTAAAGTTATGGGCCCCGGTGCGAACTTTCAAATGGGACCCCCCCGCCAAAATATTTTCCACCCAAATCCACATCCTGCCCATGCTCCTGCCCCATCCGACTCCGCATTCTGCCCCATCCGACTCCGCATTCTGCCCCATCCGACTCCGCATTCTGCCCCATCCGTCTCCGCATTCTGCCCCATCCGTCTCCGCATTCTGCCCCATCCGTCTCCGCATTCTGCCCCATCCGTCTCCGCATTCTGCCCCATCCGTCTCCGCATTCTGCCCCATCCGTCTCCGCATTCTGCCCCATCCGTCTCCGCATTCTGCCCCATCCGTCTCCGCATTCTGCCCCATCCGTCTCCGCATTCTGCCCCATCCGTCTCCGCATTCTGCCCCATCCGTCTCCGCATTCTGCCCCATCCGACTCCGCATTCTGCCCCATCCGTCTCCGCATTCTGCCCCATCCGTCTCCGCATTCTGCCCCATCCGTCTCCGCATTCTGCCCCATCCGTCTCCGCATTCTGCCCCATCCGACTCCGCATTCTGCCCCATCCGACTCCGCATTCTGCCCCATCCGACTCCGCATTCTGCCCCATCCGTCTCCGCATTCTGCCCCATCCGTCTCCGCATTCTGCCCCATCCGTCTCCGCATTCTGCCCCATCCGACTCCGCATTCTGCCCCATCCGACTCCGCATTCTGCCCCATCCGTCTCCGCATTCTGCCCCATCCGTCTCCGCATTCTGCCCCATCCGTCTCCGCATTCTGCCCCATCCGTCTCCGCATTCTGCCCCATCCGTCTCCGCATTCTGCCCCATCCGTCTCCGCATTCTGCCCCATCCGTCTCCGCATTCTGCCCCATCCGTCTCCGCATTCTGCCCCATCCTTCTCCGCATTCTGCCCCATCCATCTCCGCATTCTGCCCCATCCTTCTCCGCATTCTGCCCCATCCTTCTCTGCATTCTGCCCCATCCATCTCCGCATTCTGCCCCATCCATCTCCACATTCTGCCCCTGTCTCCACATCTCACCAGAACAGCAGGAACCGGAAATCTGCTGCTGGTTGATACCAGAGAACACGAGCTGCACACAACCAGGACTGAGCTGCTGAGAGCTGAAGGACCTGTGGTGACGTCATCGTCATGTGATCAGGAGGCGGAGCTGATAAATGGTGAAAGACCTATGATAGTGATGACCTCACCACAGGATCTTCAGCTCTTCCGTTCAGATCAGGCGTCGGCTGCTGATCTGATGTGTGCGCCTGGCAGGTCAGGTGGAGGGCAGGTCTGTCTGTTGCCGTGCGGGAGGAATCACCTGCACGGCAACAGTTTTTTACTTTTTGCTGGTGTCGGCGTGCATCTGACCTGCCGGGGCCCCTGACTGCCCTGGGCCCGGTCGCAGTGGCGACTGCTGCGACCGTGGTAGTTACGCCCCTGCTATACACAGTTTGATGTCCCGCATAGTTCCCCTGTAAACAGTATGTTGTAACCCACAGCTCCCCAGTATACATGATGATAGTGGTCCCCACCCTTTCTTACCTTATGAGCCACATTACACTGGGTTACATATTATTATGCAAGTAATATTTCCTCATATTTTCTCTAAATTACCTATCTGAATTGCAGTCATTGTTATTTTCCAGTCATCTACTATTCTAGTATAATTGCAATGTTTTGGAACAAACTGCCTATGAAAACAGTATCTTTTTACAAAAAATAAACACTCAAAATGCATGTTCCAAATTATTATGCACAGCAGAGTTTTCAATCTTTTTTTTTTTTTATTTTGAACAAAAAAATGGCCAATTGTGAAGTTATAAGCATTATCAGCTGATTGCAAAATGAAATCAAACAGTTTTCAAGTGAAAACTTTATTTTAGGTGACGTTACATTTGCACATAGGACCCCTTGTTCGAAAGAAGCTTCTGAACTCTCTCGTCCATTGAATTTGTCAGTTTTTGGATGGTTTCTGCTTCAATTGTTTTGCATGTGGACAGAATACCCTCCCAGAGCTGTTGCTTAGATGTGAACTGCCTCCCGCCATCATAGACACTCCTTTTGATGATGCTCCGGAGGTTCTCAATGGGGTTGAGGTCAGGGGAAGATGGTGGCCACGCCATAAGTTTGTCCTCTTTTATGCCCATAGCAGCCAGAGATGCAGATGTGTTTTTTGCAGCAGGAGACGGTGCATTATCATGCATGAAAATGATCTTGCTGCGGAAAGCACGGTTCTTCCTCTTGAACCATGGCAGGAAGTTTTGTTTTAGAAACTCCACATAGATTATGGAGTTCATCTTTACCCCTTCAGGGATCATAAAGGGGCCGACAATCTCTCTCCCCATGATTCCAGCCCAAAACATTACTCCACCTCCTCCTTGTTGGCGCCTTAGCCGTGTTTTCATTGGGTGTCCATCCTCCACTCCATCCATCTGGACCATCGAGCGATGCACGGCACTCATCGGTGAACAAAACAGTTTGGAAGTCAGTCTTCATGTATCGTTTGGCCCACTGGAGCCGTTTCTGCTTGTTGCAGTGGATAGAGGTGGTCGACAGGATGGCTTACGCACAGCTGCAAACCTCTGAAGGACCCTGCATCTTGTTGTTCTGGGGACGTTGGAGGCACCAGCAGCTTCAAAAACTTGTCTGCTGCTATGACAAGGCATTTTTGCAGCTGCTCTTTTAAGCTTACGCAATTGTCTGTTGGAAAGAGTCCTCAATTTTTCCTTATCAGCACGCACACGTGTGTGCTGGGAATCAGCTACATACTTCTTGATTGTGCGATGATCACGATGAAGTGTCTTGGCAATGTTGATTGTAGTCATGCCTTGACCTAAATACTCCACAATTTGATGCTTCTCAGCAGCCGACACATCCTTTTTCTTTCCCATTTTGGCAAAAAATGTAGGCTGCTTAATAATGTGGAACAGCCTTCTTAAGTAGTCTTGCCTTTATTTGGACATACCTGCCAAACTAATTTGCACAGGTATCTGCAATTGCTTTCAGTGCTATAAAGAGCCCTGACACACATCACCATCAATGAGTTTAAATGACAAACAAAAAAATTCTAACCTTATCACTCCTAAACTCTATGTGCATAATAATTTGGAACACAGTGTAGTCTCTGAGAGTTTGTTACAGGACACACCCAGCCACCCCCACTTCTCAGTAGTGACACCCAAAGCTCTCATTAGCATATGATGACAGCCAAAGCTTCCCTCAGAAAGCACACCAAGACCTTGCGCCCCCCTCCTTTCCTTCATAGGCAGTATACTTACATCTTCGGGTTCCCACTTTAACCCCATTCAGTGTTCTCCCATCTATTTCTTCTATAGATTGTAAGCTTGCGAGCAGGGCCCTCACTCCTCTTGGTATCTATTTTGAACTGTGATTTTTGTTACGCTGTAATGTCTATTGTCTGTACAAGTCCCCTCTATAATTTGTAAAGCGCTGCGGAATATGTTGTTGCCTATATAAATAAAATTATTATTATTATTATTATTATTCATCTAGCTTCATGCACCCCTCTAACTGGCAGTATCATTTTATCCTAAGCTTACCATATTTATCTTCTCCCCCTTTCCCTACCAGTATATGCACATCCAGATCTGCTTTTCTGTGTGGGGGAGGGGATGCTTGCCATCTGGAGACCTGCTCATTATAGCATTTTGATAGACTTGGTGCTAATGCACTCATCTGGTAGACAGCTGCGAACCACACATCATGGGCTCCGAAGCCACAAGTTGGGACCCCATCTTAGAGATGTCCCCCACAGCTCCCCTGCATACAGTATGATTTCCCCGCTACTCCCCTATAATACAGTGTAATGCCCACAACTCCCTGTGTACAGTATGGACCCCAACAACCCACTATATACAGAATGGGACCCTCACAACCCATTATATAAAATAGCATTTCCCCCACAGGCGACTATATACAGTGTAATGTCCCCACAAGCTCTGCCTTATACAATAAAAAATAAATACTATACACTTACCTAACTTTGAGTCCGGAGGCACAGTCAACATCTGAGGGTGCGCAAAGTGACGCAATGACGTCATCTCGCCACCTACATCGGGGCTCTGACATTTTTTGCGTGCTCCTGGCAATCTGACAGTCATATAAATCAGACCAATGCCAGTGTGCTTCCTCTGGATGATGATGGTATAAGCTGAAGCATTACCATAATAGTTGGGAGGGTGTCATGGTTCTCAATGGCAAGAGACCGTAGTAAAGCATACAAAAGGACTAGCTCTTGGAAGATGGGAACTCGAGCTGACTGTGAGCTAAACCTACCGCACAACTAACAGTGGCCGGGTAGCGTGCCTACGTTTTATCCCTAGACGCCCAGCGCCAGCCGGAGAACTGACTGACCCTAGCAGAGGAAAATACAGACCTGGCTTACCTCTAGAGAAATTTTCCCCAAAAGGCAGACAGTAGCCCCCACATATAATGTCGGTGATTTTAGAGGAAATTGACATACAAAGTATGAAGATAGGTTTAGCAAATTGAGGTCCGCTTACTAGATAGTAGGAAGACAGAAAAGGGAACTACACAGTCAGCTGAAAACCCTTTCAAAACACCATCCTGAAATTACTTTAAGACTCTAATATCAACTCATGACACCAGAGTGGCAATTTCAGCTCACAAGAGCTTCCAGCCTCAGAAATATTCAAACACAGAGAACTGGAACAAAAATGCAAAACAAACTTAGGACTACAAGTCCAACTTAGCTGATAGTAGTCTAGGAGCAGGAACATGCAACAGAAAGGCTTCTGGTAACATTGTTGGCCGGCATAGAAATGACTGAGGAGTAAGGCTAAATAGACAACTCCCACATCCTGATGGAAACAGGTGAACAGAGGCGATGAAGCACACAAGTTCAGTACCACCAGTGACCACCGGGGGAGCCCAGAAACCAAATTCACAACAGGAGGGTCTGCTCAAGGCCCCTTAGCTGCCATCTTAGTCCTCAAGTGATGCTCAACTAAAGCCCAAGTTTCATAGGCGAGCCCCACACAAAGGTAAAGGAGCAGCAGAGTACATGGTGGGGCAGTGGAAGAGCCGTTTGGGGAGCAAACATTGCCACTGAAGGACGGAGGTGATACCACATAGAATATTACATCTGAGGGCTGCATATAGTGGAGGTGAGGGAGCCCTTCACTGTTGGACTCTGTATTCATTCATAAAATACTTGGGCTAATTGGAGAAGACTCAGGGAGATGAAGCTGCTAATAATTAGTTGCTCTCCCTGGATGTAAACTGCAGTTTCATCAACAGTTAAGGGGTTAATTGTGAAAGGAGGCAGTGCCGATGCTGTGACCTAATTGGCATATCCCCCCCTCCCGCACACAGTGCCGCCTCCTGGTTCCTATTTAAAGGGAACCCGCTACCATGAAAATGCAGTCCAATCTCTTGGTATCGCTTACATACAAGTGTATGGAAGCAATGCCATGCCCACTGGCAGGGAGCATGTATAACTCATACATGCCCTCCGGTCCCGTCTCAGAAACAGGCAAATGCTATCGCACTGGGGAGATTCATAAGTCTGCAGTCACAGAGAGTGACTGCAGACTTATCGGTTTGTACTGGACAGCTTCTTTAACTCATGAAGGTTCCTGCTGAAGTTTGAGCAGCTCTGCAAACAAGGAGCTCGGCAGCACCCTCTGCCACCAATGATAAAACGGCACAATCGGAGAAAGGGCTACAATTGGTATTATGATTCTGACAAAAATCAGGATCATGGATCAGTCCCTTCCCAGTCCTTTGGCTGTGCCTGTCAGCTGGCAGGATAGGCACAGCCAGAGGGATGGATGTGGCTTACAGGCTGCAATTTGCCTGGGTCTGGTCTTGTTCATTAGATGAGCCTAATTCATTAAGAAAGCCAGGACACTTTGTCATTAAGACTGGAGTACGAAATTCCAGTTTTAATGAATAAAGCCCTCAGTGTCTCCCGTTCCGGTACTTCATTCTCATTTGTCTCATGTACAGCACCATGGAATTAATGGTGCTCTATAAATAAATAAATAAATAATAATAATAATTTGGCCTCCTTTTTGTTGATTTCCCTCAAGGCTCTTTTCTTCTTCATTTCCACCATTGGTCTGGGACAGCTCATAAACTCCCAAAGCTTTCAGTGCTCTTCTGATGCAGTAAAGATGGGATGGTGGGTTTCTTTGCACTGCTGTTGTTTCCGGTAAGGATCCATGAAAACACAAGATAATCCAAAGTGGTTTAATGTCAGCGCCTTTCAAAGTCATCCGACTTCTTTCTCAGAACAACCACATGTACCCTTGTTTCTGTAGCATACTTCTATGCTGATGACTCTCAGGCCCAGATGTTACCCGTCTGCTTTCCAGAATTCCGTAGTACACCCAAATTCCCCATCAGACTTAACAATCAATGTAAATGGCTACATATTTTCCTTCCACTTTATCCTTGAAGACACACAATCGGGTCTCTACTGCCTCTTGACCACCCCTTCCCAAATCCCAACTCATAAACATTTCTCAAATCAAATCTTTTCTCTATTATAAATCAATAAAAATATTAGTAATGCTCATACTATCTCCTTCCAACATCCTCTTTTGCCTCTTATCTTGCACCCCTTCAAACCATCCTTAAAAAATAAATCTGATTAAAATTTCTATGTTGTAATCCCTCTAAATTATCTTTGTATTGATATGTAAGTGCTTTACAATAATTGCCTGTCTCCAACTTGTCCAGTTTTTAGAGTGGTTCTGGTCCCATGTGGCTGTTCTTAAGCTGTCAGTGATTTGAGACTAGGATGGAGGTTCGCCTTACAACAAGACAGTGACCCAAAGCATACTGCTAAAGCAACATGAGTGGTTTAAGGGAAACCATGCCAATGTTTTGGAGAGGTCTTGTCATAGCCCAGACCTTAATCCAATTGAAAATCTTTGGTCAGACTTATAGATTTTTGTTCACCAGAGGAAACCATCTAACTTGAAGGAGCTGGAGAAGTTTTGCCTTGAGGAATGGACAATTATCCCAGCGGCAAGATATGGAAAGCTCATAGAAACATATCCAAAGCGACTTGCAGTTGTAATTGCTGCAAAATGAGGCTCTACAAAGTACTGACTTTAGGTGTATGAATAGTTATTCACACTAAAGTTTTGAGTTATTTTGCCCTATTTGTTGCCTTAACAATAAAAAGAAAACCAAATATTCACAGTTGTAGGCATGTTCTTTACATGAACTGATGCAAACTCTCAAAAAAACTCTAAAATTCCAAGTTGTGAGGTAGCAGAACTCAAAAAATGACAAGGGGTAAATACTTTCGCAATCCACCGTATCTGGCCTATTGCAACATCAACGTTTTTCCTTTCGCCACAACAGCACCCACCGAGAGGGGATCCACCCTCCATCAGGACAGGAACCTACAGATTTAAAAGGGGGCAGTCCCCCTCGTCTCCTCAGTTGGGTTCCTGTCCTGATAGGAGCTTGCAGCACTTACCCAGGTCCAAGCAGCCTCTGTGCAGTGTTCCTAGAGAATGGCAGAGCCTGGGGCACCAGAAGCCTCGTCGGGGGTGTTCTGCATGCAGACCCTTCCTCGGTGGTGTGGATGCCGTGAACCCAGGGTCCGGGTGAGTGACGCAGTGAGGAGTCCCTCCGTCCATCCAGAAGATGCCGGCCGACGCCGCATGCAGATCTCGGGTGGTGGTATGTGCCTGTGCCCGTAACCTGGAAGAAGTGGAGAGAACTTCCGGGTGGGACCGGGGAGGCGCGCATAGTCATGGCTGGGCCTTCTTAGGCTGGCACAGAGCTTCAGGATGACTGCTGTGAAGATGTCTACTGTAAACAGAGAAGAGCACTCACCGCCGCCACTGGTGGTGGTACCAGACCGTAAAAAGGTTAAAGGCAGTGGACACTCCAGAGGGAGCAGTACCACTGTGAGCCTAAGTGAACGGGGGCATCAGTCATCTAGAGCCCCTACGTTTCACGCTGTATCCCCCACCCAAGAACCGGTACCTTGATGAGAGACAGCTTTAATGGTGAGTAAGAATATGTGCACCTGATAGCTGAATCCCCCCTTCTGTGCTCTATGTTACCCAGGTTAAGAAGTCGGCAAAGACTAAGCACAAGCAGTGTACTTTGTGCGCAACGCCACTGCCCAACAGTTATATTAACCCCTTAATCCCATATGACGTACTATCCCGTCAAGGTGACCTGGGACTTAATTCCCAGTGACGGGATAGTACGTCATATGCGATCGGCCGTGCTCACGGGGGGAGTGCGGCCGATCGCGGCTGACTATCGCATCTGACATCCGGCACTATGTGCCAGGAGCGGTCACTGACCGCTCCTGGCACATTAACCCCTGGCACACTGCGATCAAACATGATCGCAGTGTTCCGGCGGTATAGGGAAGCATCGCGCAGGGAGGGGGCTCCCTGCGGGCTTCCCTGAGACCCTCGGTACAAGGCGATGTGCTCACCTTGTACCGAGCATCTCCTCCTCCCTGCAAGCCCCGGATCCAAAATGGCCGCGGGGCTACTTCCAGGTCCTGCAAGGGAGGTGGCTTACCAAGTGCCTACTCGGAGCAGGCGCTGGTAAGCCAGGAGCAGGGCACGTCAGATCGCTGAGCTGACACAGTGTTCTGCAAAGTGTCAGATCAGCGATCTGTCACTATACAGTGATGTCCCCCCTGGGACAAAGTAATAAAGTAAATATTTTTTTTTTAAATGTGTAAAAAAAAAAAAAATCCTAAATAAAGAAAAAAATATTGTTATATATTTTTTTTCTTTAAATAATAAAAAAAACAATAAAAGTACACATATTTAGTATCGCCGCGTCCGTAACGACCCAACCTATAAAACTGTCTCACTAGTTAACCCCTTCAGTGAACACCGTAAAAAAAAAAAAAGAGGCAAAAAACGCTTTATTATCATACCGCCAAACAAAAAGTGGAATAACAAGCGATCAAAAAGATGGACATAAATAACCATGGTACCGCTGAAAACGTTATCTTGTCCCGCAAAAAACGAGCCGCCACACAGCATCAGCAAAAAAATAAAAAAGTTATAGTCCTCAGAATAAAGCGATGCAAAAATAATTATTTTTTTCTATAAAATAGTTTTTATCGTATAAAAGCGTCAAAACATAAAAAAGTTATGTAAATGAGGTTTCGCTGTAATCGTACTGACCCGAAGAATAAAACTGCTTTATCCATTTTACCAAATGTGGAACGGTATAAACGCCCCCCCCCCCAAAAGAAATTCATTAATACCTGGTTTTTGGGCATTCCGCCTCACAAAAATCGGAATAAAAAGCGATAAAAAAAGTCACGTGCCCAAAAATGGTACCAATAAAAACGTCAACTCTTCCCGCAAAAAACAAGACCTCACATGACTCTGTGGACCAAAATATGGAAAAATTATAGCTCTCAAAATGTGGTAACGCAAAAAATATTTATGCCAATAAAAAGCGTCTTTTAGTGTGTGACAGCTGTCAATCATAAAAATCCGCTAAAAAACCCGCTATAAAAGTAAATCAAACCCCCTTCATCACCCCCTTAGTTAGTGAAAAATAAAAAAAATATTTATTTCCATTTTCCCATTAGGGCTAGGATTAGGGTTGGGGCTAGGGTTAGAGTTGGGGCTAGGGTTAGGGCTGCAGTTAGGGTTAGGGCTACAGTTAGGGCTGGGGCTAAAGTTAGGGTTAGGGCTAGGGCTAAAGTTAGGGTTGGGGCTAAAGTTAGGGTTGGGGCTAAAGTTAGGGTTTGGATTACATTTACGGTTGGGATTAGGGTTAGGGGTGTGTCAGGGTTAGGGGTGTGGTTAGGGTTATGGTTGGGATTAGGGTTATGTGTTGTGGATTCTGTTTGCGGGCTCCCTCTGGTGGTTACTGCTGGTACTGGGTGACTTTGGTGGGTTGCGGCCTTTGGTTTCCATCTGTCCATCAGAGGCTGGGTGTTTCCTATTTTACCTGGCCTTTCTGTCATTTCCCTTGCCGGCTATCAATGTGTTCAGATGTGCTCTGCTTGGTTCCTGCCTACCTGCTCCCAGATCTTTCAGGATAAGCTAAGTGCTGATTTTCAGTTGTTTGGTTTTTTGTCCAGCTTGCTTAGAATGTCTCTTTGTTAGCTGGTTGCTCTAGTGGACTGAGGTTCTCCCCATGTGCCATGAGTTGGCACATGGGTTCTTGTAATCTCAGGATGTTTTTTTTGATTAGGGTTTTTTGCTGACCGCTCAGTCCCCTTTTGTGTCATTCTGCTTTCTAGTTTTCAGCGGGCCTCTATTTGCTAAAGCTATATACATCATCTCTATGTGTGTGCCTTCCTCTCATTTCACCGTCAATACATGTGGGGGGCAACTATATCTTTGGGGTTAATTCCTCTGGAGGCAAGTGAGGTCTTTGTTTTCTCTGCAGTACTAGTTAGCTCTTAGGCTGGTGCGTGGCGTCTAGAACCAACGTAGGCACGCTCCCTGGCTATCTCTAGTTGCGTTTGTCAGGCGTAGGGCAGCGGTCAGCCCAGGTTCCATCACCCTAGAGCTCGTCCGATATTTATTATACTTTGCTTATCCTGTGCTATCCCTAGCCATTGGGGATTCATGACAGTATAGCCGGCCCACAAAGTGTTAATTGTTTGGGCTGAAGCAGGAGAAAAAGAAGTGTTCAAGGAAAATTTTTATTTTTTTTTTCCTTCAGAGTTTTGCTGCCTAGCCCTTAATTGCTGTCTAGCTGCTTCTTACCTCCTCTTAACCCTTGAATGGCTCTGATCTTAGCTGTTTATCATGGATGTCCAGAGTTTGGCTTCCAGCCTGAGTAATCTCGCGGCAAAGGTTCAAAACATACAGGATTTCGTTGTTCACACTCCCATGTCTGAACCTAGAATTCCTATTCCAGAGTTTTTTTCTGGAGATAGATCTACCTTCCTGAATTTCAGGAACAATTGTAAATTGTTTCTCTCTTTGAAATCTCGCTCCTCTGGAGACCCTGCTCAACAGGTCAAGATTATTATATCGTTTCTACGGGGCGACCCTCAGAATTGGGCATTTGCATTGGCACCAGGGGATCCTGCATTGCTCAGTGTGGATGCGTTTTTTCTGGCATTGGGATTGCTCTATGAGGAACCTAACCTAGAGATTCAGGCTGAAAAGGCTTTATTAGCCCTCTCTCAGGGGCATGATGAAGCGGAAATATATTGTCAGAAATTTCGGAAATGGTCGGTGCTTACTCAGTGGAATGAGTGCGCCCTGGCTGCAAACTTCAGAAATGGTCTTTCTGAGGCCATTAAGGATATTATGGTGGGGTTCCCTGCGCCTACAGGTCTGAATGAGTCTATGGCTATGGCCATTCAGATTGATCGGCGTTTACGGGAGCGCAAACCCGTGCACCAGTTGGCGGTGTCTTCTGAACAGGCACCTGAGACTATGCAATGTGATAGAATTCAGTCCAGAAGTGAACGGCAAAATTATAGGCGGAAAAATGGTTTGTGTTTTTATTGTGGTGATTCAGCTCATGTTATATCAGCATGCTCTAAACGCACTAAAAGGGTTGATAAATCTTTTGCCATTGATACTCTGCAGTCTAAGTTCATTTTGTCTGTGACTCTGATTTTTTCACTGTCTTCCATTTCCGTCGATGCCTATGTGGATTCAGGCGCTGCCCTGAGTCTTATGGATTGGTCATTTGCTAAACGCTGCGGTTTTAGTCTAGAGCCTCTGGAAGTTCCTATTCCTCTGAAAGGAATTGATTCTACACCATTGGCTATGAATAAACCGCAGTATTGGACACAAGTGACCATGCGTATGACTCCCGTTCATCAGGAGGTGATTCGCTTCCTTGTACTGTATAATTTACATGATGTACTAGTGCTTGGTCTGCCATGGTTACAAACTCATAATCCTGTCCTGGACTGGAAAACAATGTCTGTGCTAAGCTGGGGATGTCAGGGGGTTCATGATGATGCACCTCCGATTTCTATCGCTTCATCTACTCCTTCGGAGATCCCTGCGTTTTTGTCGGATTATAGGGATGTTTTTGAGGAGCCTAAGCTCAATTCGCTCCCTCCCCATAGAGAGTGTGACTGTGCTATAGAATTGATTCCTGGCAGTAAGTTCCCTAAGGGTCGTTTATTTAATCTGTCACTGCCAGAGCATACTGCTATGCGGAATTATATTAAGGAGTCCTTGGAAAAGGGACATATTCGTCCATCTTCGTCCCCTCTGGGAGCAGGTTTTTTTTTCGTGGCAAAAAAAGATGGTTCCCTGAGGCTTTGTATAGATTATCGCCTTCTGAATAAGATTACAGTCAAATACCAGTATCCATTGCCATTATTTACTGATTTGTTTGCTCGCATTAAGGGGGCTAGGTGGTTCACTAAAATAGATCTTCGTGGTGCGTATAATCTGGTGCGGATAAAACAGGGTGATGAGTGGAAAACCGCATTTAATACGCCTGAGGGCCATTTTGAGTATTTGGTAATGCCTTTTGGACTCTCCAATGCTCCGTCAGTCTTTCAGTCCTTTATGCACAATATTTTCCGTGAATATCTGGATAAGTTTATGATTGTGTATTTGGATGATATTTTGGTGTTTTCTGATGACTGGGAGTCTCATGTTCTACAGGTCAGGAAGGTGTTTCAGGTTTTGCGGGCCAATTCTCTGTTTGTGAAGGGCTCAAAGTGTCTCTTCGGAGTCCAGAAGATTTCTTTTTTGGGGTACATTTTTTCTCCTTCTACTATTGAGATGGATCCCGTTAAGGTTCAGGCTATTTGTGACTGGACACAACCTACATCTGTTAAGAGCCTTCAGAAGTTCTTGGGGTTTGCTAATTTTTATCGTCGGTTCATTGCTAATTTTTCCAGTATTGTTAAACCTTTGACTGATTTGACTAAAAAGGGTGCTGATGTTGCTGATTGGTCTCCTGCGGCCGTGGAGGCCTTTCGGGAACTTAAGCGCCGGTTTTCTTCTGCTCCTGTGTTGTGTCAACCAGATGTTTCACTTCCTTTCCAGGTGGAGGTTGATGCTTCCGAGATTGGAGCGGGGGCGGTTTTGTCACAGAGAAGTTCTAATGGCTCGGTGATGAAGCCATGTGCTTTCTTCTCTAGAAAATTCTCGCCCGCCGAGCGCAATTATGATGTGGGTAATCGGGAGCTTTTGGCCATGAAGTGGGCATTTGAGGAGTGGCGTCATTGGCTTGAGGGTGCTAAACATCGCGTGGTGGTCTTGACTGATCACAAGAATCTCATTTACCTTGAGTCTGCCAGGCGTTTGAATCCTAGACAGGCTCGTTGGTCGTTATTTTTTTCTTGTTTCAATTTCGTGGTTTCATACCTGCCAGGTTCAAAGAATGTGAAGGCAGATGCTCTTTCCAGGAGTTTTGTGCCTGACTCTCCTGGAGACACTGGGCCTGCTGGTATCCTTAGGGATGGGGTAATATTGTCTGCCGTATCCCCAGACTTGCGACGCGCATTGCAGGAGTTTCAGGTGGATAAACCGGATCGATGTCCACCAGAAAGACTGTTTGTTCCGGATGATTGGACCAGTAGAGTCATCTCCGAGGTCCATTCTTCTGTGTTGGCTGGTCATCCTGGAATATTTGGTACAAGAGACTTGGTGGCCAGGTCTTTTTGGTGGCCTTCCTTGTCTAGGGATGTGCGTACCTTTGTGCAGTCTTGTGAAGTGTGTGCTCGAGCTAAGCCTTGCTGATCACGGGCTAGTGGGTTGTTGTTATCCTTGCCCATCCCGAAGAGGCCTTGGACGCACATTTCCATGGATTTTATTTCTGATCTCCCGGTTTCACAGAAAATGTCCGTTATCTGGGTTGTGTGTGACCGCTTTTCTAAGATGGTTCATTTGGTGCCCTTGCCTAAGTTGCCCTCCTCCTCTGAGTTGGTTCCTTTGTTTTTTCAGAACGTGGTTCGTTTGCATGGGATTCCGGAGAATATCGTTTCTGACAGGGGATCCCAGTTTGTGTCTAGATTTTGGCGGACGTTTTGTGCCAAGATGGGCATTGATTTGTCTTTCTCGTCTGCATTCCATCCTCAGACGAATGGCCAGACGGAGCGAACTAATCAGACCTTGGAAACTTATTTGAGGTGTTTTGTTTCTGCTGATCAGGATGACTGGGTTGCTTTTTTGCCACTGGCCGAATTTGCTCTTAATAATCGGGCTAGTTCGGCCACGTTGGTCTCTCCTTTTTTTTGTAATTCGGGGTTTCATCCTCGTTTTTCCTCTGGTCAGGTGGAGTCTTCGGATTGTCCTGGAGTGGACGTGGTGGTGGACAGGCTACATCACATTTGGAATCAGGTGGTGGACAATTTGAAGTTATCTCAGGAGAAGACTCAGCAGTTTGCTAATCGCCGTCGCCGCGTGGGTCCCCGACTTCTTGTTGGGGACTTGGTGTGGTTGTCTTCTCGTTTTGTCCCTATGAAGGTCTCTTCTCCTAAGTTCAAGCCTCGGTTCATCGGTCCTTATAGGATCTCAGAGATTCTTAACCCTGTATCTTTCCGTTTGGATCTCCCAGCATCGTTCGCTATTCATAATGTGTTCCATCGGTCGTTGTTGCGGAGGTATGAGGTGCCTGTTGTTCCTTCGGTCGAGCCTCCTGCTCCGGTGCTGGTGGAGGGAGAATTGGAGTATGTTGTTGAAAAGATCTTGGATTCTCGTGTTTCCAGACGCAAACTCCAGTATTTGGTTAAGTGGAAGGGTTATGGTCAGGAGGACAATTCCTGGGTGGTCGCCTCCGATGTTCATGCGACTGATTTGGTCCGCGCCTTCCATAGAGCTCACCCTGATCGCCCTGGGGGTTCTCGTGAGGGTTCGGTGACCCCTCCTCAAGGGGGGGGTACTGTTGTGGATTCTGTTTGCGGGCTCCCTCTGGTGGTTACTGCTGGTACTGGTTGACTTTGGTGGGTTGCGGCCTTTGGTTTCCATCTGTCCATCAGAGGCTGGGTGTTTCCTATTTTACCTGGCCTTTCTGTCATTTCCCTTGCCGGCTATCAATGTGTTCAGATGTGCTCTGCTTGGTTCCTGCCTACCTGCTCCCAGATCTTTCAGGATAAGCTAAGTGCTGATTTTCAGTTGTTTGGTTTTTTGTCCAGCTTGCTTAGAATGTCTCTTTGTTAGCTGGTTGCTCTAGTGGACTGAGGTTCTCCCCATGTGCCATGAGTTGGCACATGGGTTCTTGTAATCTCAGGATGGTTTTTTTGATTAGGGTTTTTTGCTGACCGCTCAGTCCCCTTTTGTGTCATTCTGCTTTCTAGTTTTCAGCGGGCCTCTATTTGCTAAAGCTATATACATCATCTCTATGTGTGTGCCTTCCTCTCATTTCACCGTCAATACATGTGGGGGGCAACTATATCTTTGGGGTTAATTCCTCTGGAGGCAAGTGAGGTCTTTGTTTTCTCTGCAGTACTAGTTAGCTCTTAGGCTGGTGCGTGGCGTCTAGAACCAACGTAGGCACGCTCCCTGGCTATCTCTAGTTGCGTTTGTCAGGCGTAGGGCAGCGGTCAGCCCAGGTTCCATCACCCTAGAGCTCGTCCGATATTTATTATACTTTGCTTATCCTGTGCTATCCCTAGCCATTGGGGATTCATGACAGTTATGGGTGTGTTTCGGATAGGGTTTCAGTTATAATTGGGGGGTTTCCTCTGTTTAGGCACATCAGGGCTCTCCAAACGCGACATGGCGTCCGATCTCAATTCCAGCCAATTCTGCGTTGAAAAAGTAAAACAGTGCTCCTTCCCTTCCGAGCTCTCCCGTGCGCCCAAACAGGGGTTTACCCCAACATATGGGGTGTCAGCATACTCAGGACAAATTGGACAACAACTATTGGGGTCCAATTTCTCTTGTTACCCTTGGGAAAATAAAAATTTGGGGGGCTAAAAAAAACATTTTTGTGGGAAAAAAAATTTTTTTATTTTCACGACTCTGCGTTATAAACTGTAGTGAAACACTTGGGGGTTCAAAGTTCTCACAACACATCTAGATAAGTTCCGTGGGGGGTCTAGTTTCCAAAATGGTGTCACTTGTGGGGGGTTTCTACTGTTTAGGTGCATCAGGGGCTCTGCAAATGCAACGTGACGCCCGCAGACCAATCCATCTAAGTCTGCATTCCAAATGGCGCTCTTTCCCTTCCGAGCTCTGCCATGCGCCCAAACGGTGGTTCCCCCCCACATATGGGGTATCAGCGTACTCAGGACAAATTGGACAACAACTTTGGGGTCCAATTTCTGCTCTTACACTTGGAAACATAAAAAAAATTGGGGGCGAAAAGATCATATTTGTGAAAAAATGATTTTTTATTTTTATGGCTCTGCATTATAAACTTCTGTGAAGCACTTGGTGTGTTAAAGTGCTCACCACACATCTAGATTGGAAAAATACAAAACAGGGGGTTAAAAAATAATTTTTGTGGAAAAAAAAAAAGATTTTTTATTTTCACGGCTCTGCGTTGTAAACTGTAGTGAAACACTTGGGGGTTCAAAGTTCTCACAACACATCTTCTGTGAAGCATTTGGTGGGTCACAGTGCTCACCACACATCTAGATAAGTTCCTTAGGGGGTCTACTTTCAAAAATGGTGTCACTTGTGGGGGGTTTCAATGTTTAGGCACATCAGGGGCTCTCCAAACGCAACATGGCGTCCCATCTCAATTCCAGTCAATTTTGCATTGAAAAGTCAAATGGCGCTCCTTCCCTTCCGAGCTCTGCCATGCGCCCAAACAGTGGTTTACCCCTACATATGGGGTATCGGCGTACTCAGAACAAATGGCACAACAACTTTTGGGGTCCAATTTCTTCTCTTACCCTTAGTAAAATAAAACAAATTGGAGCTGAAGGAATTTTTTTGTGAAAAAAAGTTAAATGTTCATTTTTTTTTTTAACATTCCAAAAATTCCTGTAAAACACCTGAAGGGTTAATAAACTTCTTGAATGTGGTTTTGAGCACCATGAGGGGTGCAGTTTTTAGAATGGTGTCACACTTGGTTATTTTCTATCATATAGACCCCTCAAAATGACTTCAAATGTGATGTGGTCCCTAAAAAATATTGGTGTTGTAAAAATGAGAAATTGCTGGTCAATTTTTAACCCTTATAACTCCCTAACAAAAAAAATTTTGGTTCCAAAATTGTACTGATGTAAAGTAGACATGTGGGAAATGTTACTTATTAATTATTTTGTGTGTCATATCTCTGTGATTTAAGGGGATAAAAATTCAAAGTTGGAAAATTGCAAAATTTTCAAAATTTTAAGCCAAATTTTCATTTTTTTTTTTACAAATAAACGCAAGTTATATCGAAGAAATTTTACCACTATCATGAAGTACAATATCTCTTGAGAAAACAATGTCAGAATCGCCAAGATCCGTTGAAGCGTTCCAGAGTTATAACCTCATAAAGGGACAGTGATCAGAATTGTAAAAATTGGCCTGGTCATTAACGTGCAAACCACCCTTGGCGGTTAAGGGGTTAAGAAGCTATGGCAGGTGTGCATATGCCAGACCCTGGAGGAGGAGGCCCCTGTGCGTGCAGCAGTGCTAAGATCATTTATCAGAGAGCAAGTTAAGAGCTCCCTTAGGGGGAAGACCCGTAATAAGAAGGCTAATATTATTGAGTCTAGTCCGTCTAGGGGGAAACAGCAGTCTGGAACCTCAGAATTCCCCTCATTGTCCTCATCATCGGACGAAAAAGGAAGGCCTTGCCTTCCAGTGGAAAATATAGATGCCTTGGTGAGATCAGTGTGAGCCACCATGGGGGTTCCTGACAGTAAAGAACTCAGATCTACTCAAGACCTGATGTTTGCAGCTTTATGTCAAAAGAGTCATAAGGCCTTCCCAGTAAATGAGTCAGTGAAGGACCTGGTAAAGAGGGAGTGGGATAGGCAGGATAACCGGGATTTCTTGCCCTCTTCCTCTAAACGGAGATACCCGTTTGAAGACTACATGCTCACAGAGTGGGTAAAGATCCCCAAAGTAGATGCAGCTGTGGCTTCCTCATCTAAGATGTCAGCATTGCCTCTAGAGGACGGTGGTCATGTGAAGGATTCGTCTGATAGGAAGGCAGACATGCTCCTAAAGCAAGTGTGGGAGTCGTCAGCTGGAGCATTCCAGCCTGCAATAGCAAGCACCTGCACGTCCAAATCCATGTTATTTAAGTCTGGTTGGACCAGCTGGAATATCAGATACGGGTGGGTGTACCCAGACAAAGGTTACTGGAATCCTTCTCACAGATCCGTGAAGAAGCGGCTTACCTGGCAGATGCGTCAGTTGATTCCTTATGGTTAGCTGCCAGGTCCGCTGGCCTGTCGAATGCTGCCCGATGAGCACTCTGGCTAAAAGGCTGGAAGGGGGATGCTCATGCAAAGGCAAAATTATGTGCCATACCGTGCCAGGGTAAATACCTGTTTTGCCCCGTGCTTGACGAAATCCTTACAAAAGCATCTGACAGAAAAAAAAGGGTTACCTAAAATGTTATAAATTATAAATTTATGGAAGCTGAATACATTCCTGCAATGTCATACCTTTAAAATGGAATCCAGCAGATCTGCAACCAAACTTCTATTTCCCAGGTGTTTCATGATGGTCTTGGACCTAAAGATGCCTACTACCATCTACCGATATTCCAGGACCACCAGCAATACCTCAGAGTGGCGGTACGACTGGGCGATCATGTTAGGCATTTTCAGTTTGCCGCCATGCCATTTGGTCTCTCCATGGCACCGCGGGTATTTACCAAAGTGATCGCAGAAGTGATGGCCCATTTAAGGGAACAAGATACATTAGTCATACCATAACTAAATGATTTCCTGATTGTGGGGGGGCGGCTGTTCAGTGTACTACTCGGCTGAACCATATAATATCATCCCTACAGGATCTAGGTTGGCTAGTCAACCTGAAGAAGTCGAGACTAGTTCCCTCTACCTGTCAAAAATTCCTAGGCATCCTCCTGGACTCAGTAGCTCAGCATTATTTTCTCCCAGAGGACAAAAAGACAGGTATCATCCAGAAAGTCAGAAAAGTGGCGGACAATCCGGAATTATCACTAAGATTAGCAATGTCTCTGCTGGGTTTTTTAACATGCTGCATATCAGCCGTTCAGTGGGCCCAGTTTCACACCAGAACACTACAGAGCGAAGTGCTCAGAGCAGAGAGCAGGCTGCAGGGCCACCTTGGAGGGAAATTGCGGTTGTCGGTTGCCATGGTCAACAGCCTTTCCTTGTGGTTGGAACCAATACATCTTTCCAAAGGGTTACCATGGGGGATAGTACCCGACAATATAGTCACAACAGACGCCAGCCCCCTCGGATGGGGAGCCCACATGGGACACAATATAGCCCAGGGTAGGTGGTCGAGCAAAGAGGGAGAGTACTCCTCGAACCTGAAAGAACTCTGTGAGGTGAAGTATGCACTTCTAGAGTTCCTGCCGGCTCTGCAGAATTCACATGTACGGGTTCATACAGTTAATGCTATAGTGGTGGCCTATTTAAACTGTCAAGGGGGAACAAGATCGCCAGTACTGATGTCCACTGCAAGCGATATACTAATATTAGCAGAGAATCCCCACCTCTCTCTGTCAGCACTATACAGCGGAGGAGATGTACACAATGTACAGGCGGAGAATGGGCTCTAAACAGACGGATGTTCAAACAGATTGTACACTTATGGGGCCTCCCGGAGATAGGTCTTTTCACCACGAGAGACAACAGAAAGGTTAGGAGGTTCACGTCTCTACGAGCATCAGACCAGCCAGATATAGTAGACTCTCTGCAGGTCCGGTGGGGTTATACTCTGACCTATGCGTTTCCCTCGATGTGTTTGATTCCTATAGTAATCAGGAAAATCAGGGAGGAGAAATCGAGAGTGATATTACTTGCCCCCTTCTGGCCCAGGAGGCCTTGGTTTTCCTGGCTAAAGGTGATGTCGGTGACCGACCCTTGGGTGCTATCAGTGAGACTAGGGCTTCTCTCTCAAGGCCCATTCTGTCATCCTCAGATGGCGGCGTGGAATTTGAGAGGGAGCTGCTGAGGCTTAGAGGGTTTTCAGAGACTCTCATATCTACGTTACTAATGAGTCGAAAAAAGGTTACCACTAAAATTTATTTTAAAGCCTGGAAATTTTTATTATTATTTCACTCAGCATCTCTGTCAGATCAGGTTCCCATTATGGCAATTTTGGAATTTTTGCAGAAGGGCCGAGAATTGGGGTTATCTGTTAATACCCTTAGGGTACAGATGTCCGCACTAGGTGCACTATATAACCATAATGTAGCAGGAGATAGATGGGTTACTAGATTCATAAAGGCCTGTGAACGCAGTAATCCGGTTCGCATTCCTAGATTACCTCTATGGGATTTAAACCTTGTTCTAGATATGCTGATAGGTTCCCCCTTTGAACCCTTAGACTCGGCCTCAACTAAAGTTTTGACCTTAAAAACTGCCTTATTGGTTGCATTAACTTCCGCAAGGCCGGTCAGTGATATCCAGGCATTATCAGTGGATGCTCCATTCTTAAGGGTCTATCAAGACAAGATAGTTTTAAAGCCTGAGGCTGCCTGACCCAGCCTATTTGCATAAAGTTTCTTCTAAATTTCATAGGAGCCAGGAGATATATCTACCGTCCTTCTATGATAATCCCACTACGGTAGAGGAGGAAAAATTCCATTCTCTAGATGTTAAAAGAGCAGTGTTGGAATATTTGGAAAGGAAGAGTAGGGCGCTGTTTGTCTCCTTTCGGGGTCGAAGAAAGGGGTTCGGTGTCAAAAAACACCATTGCACGGTGGATAAAGGAGGCAATCTGCTTGGCGTATTCGATCATTAATTATTAGACTACCCATTTAATTTCCACCAGTGGAAATAAGATAGGCCTTAAAGGAGTTCTCAAGTAATCCTATCCGCTTGTGACTTTGACCAGACGGCATGTTGACGGGCATTAGAGTAATGGATTGCATTATAATAATGCATGAATAAGCTATAAGATATATAGCTTCCCTACACTCAGTCGGTGTGGTGCCAGTGTATCATTCCTGACTGCTGGAGAATTTCTAGATAAAGTGCATAGTAGGTGAAGTGATAGGAAGGAGAAAAAAGTGTGTCCAGCAATTCATCCATCTTGAGACTGCTTATGAGTCTCTAGAGGGTGCTTTATAGGTGGCAATGAGAGAGCTCTAGGACATGAACAAATCTGCCTTTCGTAAAATGTAACATAAAAGCGCCGAGAGTTTAGGATGTAGACAAAAAATAATAGTAGCATGGGTATTTGTAAATTCATTACAGAGACAGCCAGATTGTCTCTTATTTTTTTCTGTGCTTAGAAAAAAAGGACTCGGCAGTTTTCTTCAAGGTAGAGTTTCTTATGAGCAGTGCCATCCTCACCCAGCACATCATCATCAGCCTGTGCTGATAAGAAGGAACATAAACTAAAGCAAAGTAAAAGAAATTGTACCTGAAAAAGATCACGTGGATGTTACCTACAATCTTGGTGATTTCTGCTCTCAATCTGACCTCTCTTTTCTGCAGTGCCTCTGGTAAATTACCTACTTTTTTGTGCTGCCTTCACACCTAGCTAACGTCTTTTCACAATTTTAGTGCTTCTGCCTTACCATTATTCCAGTTTCCCCAACTACAGTGGAAATCTTCATTCACATAAGCGTCCCTGTGGAACATTTTCTACCTGCTGGTCCAATCAAAGCATTAATTTTATCATTTATAAAGACTCTGAATTAATAATTTTTTTTAAAGGGGTTGTTCGGTTTTATAAACTCCGTTTATTTATCTTTTTAGAGAATTTTAAAGCCATGCTTTATAAACCATGCAGGATTCCATCAGCAAAGTACCGCTAGTTGTTGGTGAGGCACAGCTGTAAATACAGTTTTCACATAAGTACCGTAATTATTGGCTGTCCGTTCTCTGATTTTAGCAACATTGACTCATGTTTCAGTTATTTTAATATTATACTGTGTTCAGGAGAGAAAGGAGAGGCAAATTGAGTAGTGTTTTTTTTTTTTTGTCTTTCACTTCCACCACTGATGTCATCACCTTGGTCAAGTTTTCGAATACTTTGTCTACATGGTGGTCTCCTGGTCTGGAACTTCTGCTCTGTCTTTTCTTGCAGTGGCCATGAGAAGGAAGATTTTACGGCTAGTTTTGAGTTCAGTTGGAGGAGTACATTGTGTATATATTTATTTAAAAAGGTGAATGGAATGTCAGACCGCTTATTGACGTCAATGAAGACTATGTGATGCTTAAAGGGTTCTTCTCCACAATAAAAACATCTCTCCTATCCACTGGAATATTACCACTTTTGCCTTCTCTGATCTTGTATACACAGTACTCTGTATAGAACAGTGGCACTGTCCTTGTCTCGATTAGTTTCGCCACTGACCGGGACCAGAGTCTGATGGGCCCCGATGCAAGGTTTGGACCAGGGCACCCCCATCCTGATATGGGGTGGGTATATCACAGCCCTGATCTCACATCATCAATGCTATCTGAGATTACATGGAGAGATAGAAGGATTTGTAGAAACGACATCCACAGAAGATCTGCGGTTCTCCAATATTTTTGGAACAACCTCCCTGATGAGTTTCTTCAAAACCTGTGTACAAGTGTACCAAGAAGAAGTGATGCTTTTGATGGTGTTTTGGAGATTATGAGCGGTCACACCAAATACTGATGTGAGTTAGATTTCTCATTTGTTCATTCACTTTGCTGTCAGCTTGCACAATTAACAAAATGTAGTGTGACTGATACCCTGGGTCTCGCTCCTCCCTGGTCTCACTGCACACGCCGGCTGGGATGTCCATCACACTGCTGTGGGAGTGTTCCCAGTGTGCAGTAGCTTTGACTGACCGCCGTCTCGGACTAGTCCCAATCACCGCAGACAGGTAAAGCAGGGACAGTAGAGTTAGGGTACTGTCTTACAGTGGCACTTTGGTCGCTACGACGGTACGATCCGTGACGTTCCAGCGATATCCATACGATATCGCTGTGTCTGACACGCTACTGCGATCAGGGACCCCGCTGAGAATCGTACGTCGTAGCAGATCGTTTGAAACTTTCTTTTGTCGTCAAGTGTCCCGCTGTGGCGGCATGATTGCATCGTGTGACAAAGGTGTGCACGATATTGTATACAATGTGCGCACAGTAACCAATGGCTTCTACATCGCAAATACGTCATGAAATTATCGCTCCAGCGCCGTGCATTGCTAAGTGTGACCGCAGTCTATGACGCTGGAGCGATAATCAAGCGACGCTGGAACGTCACAGATCGTGCCGTCGTAGCGTCCGAAGTGCCACTGTGAGACGGTACCCTTAGGGCTTACTGATAACACAGGCATCATTAAGGAGGCTGATAAGTGATAAAGTCATCTCAATAGCTTCTAGAGGTAATTCTTGTTCCCATTTTCCATCTGTTTGTGGTCTTTTGATTTTCATTTGTCTACTTTTTTTTTCGTGTCAGCTATTTTTCTAGTACACAAAAATAAGATGGAAGTTTCCCAAGCTTTATCCAGCCAGTCAGTCAGTGAAAAACTGAAGCCATCCGTGAACTGTTCTTTCTTTACTGATCTTTCCATTTAATTAAGCAAGTTCTCTACACAAAATGTACTAGAATAGTGAGGTTATTTTTTTTTTTTTTTTTGCCGACCATCAGTCATCAGTACATAAGGTGTCCGCATGCTGTCAGTGGAAAAACTCACACATGTGGAGGACAAACATTGTTCCTGTATAAAGCTTTATTCATGGTAATGGTTTGTAACCTGGAAAGGAAGCAGAAATACAGGTTTGCTATCTAAAGGTACCTTCACACTAAACGACTTTGCAATGAGAACGATAGCGATCCGTGACGTTGCAGCGTCCTGGATAGCGATATCGTTGTGTTTGACACGCAGCAGCGATCAGGATCCTGCTGTGATATCGCTGGTCGTTGCTGAAAGTCCAGAACTTTATTTGGTCGTCAGATCGGCGTGTATCGTCGTGTTTGACAGCAAAAGCAACGATGCCAGCAATGTTTTACAATGGTAACCAGGGTAAATATCGGGTTACTAAGCGCAGGGCCGCGCTTAGTAACCCGATATTTACCCTGGTTACCAGTGTAAAAGTAAAAAAAAAAAACACTACATACTCACCTTCTGATGTCTGTCACGTCCCCCGGCGTCCGCGCTGCTGCTCAGAGCTTCCTGCACTGAATGTGTCAGTGCCGGCCGTAAAGCAAAGCACAGCGGTGACGTCACCGTTGTGCTTTAGGGCCACCGCTTACACAGTGCAGGGAAGCTGAAGGCGAGGGACGCGACAGACACGGCAATGTAAGTATGTAGTGTTTGTTTTTTACACATTTACAGTGGTAACCAGGGTAAACATCGGGTTACTAAGCGCGGCCCTGCGCTTAGTAACCCGATGTTTACCCTGGTTACTCGGGGACTTCGGCATCGTTGGTCGCTGGAGAGCTGTTTGTGTGACAACTCTCCAGCGACCACACAGCGACGCTGCAGCGATCGGCATCGTTGTCGATATCGCTGCAGCGTCGCTTAATGTGACAGTACCTTAAGTGTTGTAGGTCAATTTACAAACCAGTAGAAGGTGAGAAATGGTTTTTCTCACCGTTCTTGGAGTTGTTCAACCAGGCACAACTCTGGACAGAAAGAAATTCCGCTATTGATCCCAGTTGGTGATTTGCTGCCAGCTCAGTTACTGTGGACAATTCTTTTGGAAGGGTTCCAACATATAGTCAGTGGAGACGATAGAGAAATCCAGCTGAGACACTACCACCCAAGAGGGCAAGGTTGCTATAAAGTGTGCTAAAATACTTTTAATGATGAAAAACTTCTAACTTGACATTGTTAGAGAGAATAAAACATAGAGGAAGTTAAAACACAACGCGTTTCAGCTATCCATCCTTCATCAGGTGTACATCCTTGCTATCATGGGTGGTAGCGCCTTGGCTTTGTTTTCTCTATCATCTCCACAATGCTTTATTCATGTCAGTGTTTGTTGTCCATGTGTAGTCAGCTTTTTGTATAACTTGCAGTATCCCGTCACATAATAGTATGGGGGGGGGGGGCAATTCACATGTCAAACTGTTTTTTGCTGAGAGATGGTTCGCATTAAAGGGAATCTGTCAATAGGATCCACCCTCCTGAGCCATCTATATGGACATGCTCATTGTAGGAAATTAACACTTTTCTGCAATCTGATGTGTGTTCTGGCGGGGAGATCTATGTCTGGCCCATAGATCTTAACAGCTCAGTTGCACATAGAAAAATTTCTCTGGAATAAGACATTGGATTACAGATATCACAGTATAATTTTATTCAGCTTCCTACAACTTATACGCCCATATAGACGGCTTAGGAGGGTTGATCCCACTGACAGATTCCCTTAAAAAAAAAACAAAAAAAAAAAACACAGACATGTCCTAGTCTTGTCATTTTGTTGACATAACTCAAGTCTTTCAAGGGAATGGGTCAATGAACATTAAAAAGGTCATTTTTTTTCCGGTAGTGGAGAAATGACTGACTTCAGATCAAGGCCTAAGGCCATAGAAACTTTGTTATATGGGTCATGAAGGAGTTCAAAAATTCTGAGAATGCAGTAGTCATTAAAAGTGTCATTTTGTGCTGAATTTGTATAAACCACTCCTTATATTAGTTGTGTCAAGATATTTTAACTGTTCTTTTTGATTGTTTTTTTGCAAGAAGCAAAAGTTTATACATTTTTGCTCATACTCATTTGCAATGGGGACTGAATAATTTTGATTGCAACTTATACACTAACTTAAAATTACCGGTATGCCAAATTTTAATGTAGAGGTTCATGCTGTTTGATAAATAAGGTACACGAACAACTGTGATAAATTTGGCACTTTTTAAAGGGGTTGTTCACTACCTGGACAGCCAGTTTTTAATTGTTTATATTCCCTGTTGAAGAATTCCATGCTCTCATTAACTTGCAAGATCAAGTGCGATCCGAATAGCAGATCAAACTCCGACATGCTGCCATTGTTTTCTCGAACAGACTCGGTTTTGTCAGATCGCACTCAGACCATATGATGGTGTGAGCGAGCCCTTATTGCGATCTTTGGGAGGCCGAGTGAACAAATCAACAGCAGTTACATTTTTTTTTCTTAAGTGCCATTCACCGTGTTGTTAATGACTAGACACCTTTATTCCCCTTTTTGTTTGGCATTATGATGAAAAAACATTTTTGCCATTTTTTTATGGTGTTCACTGTAGGAGTTAAATAATGCTACCGTTTTAAAGATCAAGGTGTATCTGACTCGGCAATATCAAGTACTTTTTTTTGTTTATTTTTGTTTTTAAACAAATTTATTGGTGTAATATTTTTTTCTCCTTTTTTTTGTTCTTTATTTTGTTATTTTTTTTACAATATTTTTTTTTTTTTTTATCACGTAACTTTTATTCTTTGTTCTAATGCACTGCAATACTTATGCATTGCAGTGCATACAGGTTTTTCACTCATTGCTTCTGGCAGTGCTTAACAAGCCATCATACATTGCAGACCTGCAGGTCATTATTTAACCTCCAGTTGCCATATCTGTCATCGGCTCCCCGTGATTGCACTCTGACACCGGCCCTGGCTGTTGCTGCAGAAGCTCGGCTATCACTTAAGCCGAGCTCTCGGTGATGATGGTGCGGGCACAGCTCCTGTACCCACACCATCGTCTGTATGTACCAGTCCTTCCATTTGCTTCATTTGTCTCCTTTTCACCCCACTTGGATTTTTTTTTCCTATTTTCAGTACATGGTATGGTATGAATGGTGTCATTCAAATCTACAACTTGTGCCGCAATAAAAAAAGCCCTTATCTGCTAGGTTTATGGAAAAATAAAGATACCGCTCTTGGGAAAAGGAAAAAATTAGAGTGCAAAAAATGGAAAGTCGGGATAGAGTTAAAAACATTGTCTATTAGTCGATATTGTATCCAAAATACCCGAGCCCGCAGCCCACGTCAAGGATCCTCATTGTCTTCTCGCATGTTGATATTCACATTCTTTACCTGTGAGTATAATTCACACCTGCTCCCGCTCTCAATAACTTGCCTGTAATACACATACTTTGCCAGTGACTCATGCTGTAATTTGAGGTCAAAAGCCAAGATTTCCTGGATGAGGGCGAAAATGTTAGATAAAGATACCTTACAACTATTACTAACAACTTTTCATAGTTTTTAATTCAAATTGAGTTTTTTTTATTTTTTTAATTTTGAACAACATTTGGGTAAATCACTGATTTATAAAGATCACCATTTGCACTTTCCTAGGTATTCCCATGGAGTAAGAATATTAAAAGGGACCTGTCCCTAGGTCAAAAGTGGTCTGTTTTTGGCCTTATTTTATTCCCACTGCCCCCCCTGATGAATCTGTTGGGTAATTTTTTATTTATTTATTTTCCAATTCGATCATGTGTTTTCCTTTTTAATTTAGTTCTAATTTTTATAATGTTTATGAATGAGGCGTGGCTGAAAGAAATAATACAGAGCAGCCTTCAAACACGGCCCCAGATCATCTATACCAAGCCCTAATAATGATAAAGTTGTAAAAATGTATCATTAAAGTGTATGAAGGATTTAAAGGGAATCTGTCAACAGGCTTTCAACCCCCAGTCTAATTATACGCACATGTACTTTTTCATAGACTAGTCCAGCAATACCTTTATGTGGCCGGTCCGCTCATCTGTTAATGAGAAATCAGCTTTTCAAATTATATGCAAATGAGGCTGAAGAGCTATGGTAGATTTGAAGCCTCAGTCACTCCGGCTCTATTCCCTGCCTAACTCTTAATCCTTCTGATTGACTGATAGTCTCAATACTGTATGACTTTAGGCAAAGGAGCCATCGATCAATCAGGAGCAGGTGGTGCCGGGCAGGGAATAGAGCCGGAGTGCCAGAGGCTTCAAATCTACAAATAGTTCTTCAGGCACATCATTTGCATATCAATTCAAATGCTGATTCTCCAACTTCATTCAGGTGTCCACTTTTCCAGACAGAGTGCTAGTCATGTTTTTCACAAATAGTACTCTTACCTGTAGTAGTCTATGGAGCTATGCACATGTCTGTAATTTTTCACGGACCAATCACAATTTCGATCCAAGGCTCTGACCAAAATCATCAATGGAAGTGTATGGGTCCGTGAAAAAACAAACAAACCGGACTACACTCCGAGTGCAGTCTGATTTTCACGGACTGTCAGAAAGGAGAAGATGGATAAACCTTTTTTTTTTCTCCACATATGAGAAAAATTTATGACACTCGGACCACACTGATCAGTCTGATTAAAGTAATCAATTAGTTTTTCTCATATGTGACAAAATCGAATGTCTGAATTAGGCCCGAGGAGCGGACTGGCCATGTAAATGTATTACTGGACTCAAAGGTTACATACATTTTCTAATTTTGCATTGCCAGATTTTTTCTTTTAAAGGGAATGTGGGATCTGAAAATGTCATTGTTTAAATTAAGTTTTTATGTTAAATATATGTTGTAGAAATTATTTATTTTAACGTTCTAACACATAAATATTTATCCCTTCCCTCCTGGCTCTGTCATTTTTTGGCTTTCCTTACCAGGCCAGGTTTTATAACTCGCTCATTACTCAGGAATAGCTTTGAAATGCACATTCCAGTGATTCTGGATTGTTTTTTGTTTTTTTTTGGTTTGTTTATTCCGTGGCACAGTGTACTTTTTGTTAGTGTTAAATTAGTTTGATTTATGTCATTTTATGAAAATATCTGATGTTTACCACATTTCAATTTTGTTTGCTATTTTCAAAATGTCATGTATATGCTGCATGTTTTTGTACCAAAATTGCATTGCCTGATTGAATGCTACCTAAGGCCTAGAGCCTACCAGAGAGAGTGAACCACTACAAATGGTGGAGAATGCGGGCATGAAGTTCCAGAGAGCACAGGCGATTGCATTGTAAAGATTGAAGGTCCTGAAGAAAAGGCAGCTACAGCATTGCAAAGGTGATATTGCTGCGGTGTCATGGCACCAGGAGCAGTCTGTTCAAGTGTAGTGGTGCGTCGGAGAACCAGGTGCTACGATGCTGGTGAACTGCAGCATTGGCCGGTGCAACTCCTACTTTGCCTCCCCTGCCTGCAGTGCTGTTCCTTATCCTGGCAATGGACCTTAGGAGTGCCAGGTGACTGTAAAACAGTGTCCAAGTGACGGAACTTTCTGACTCATAGTTTGGTGACCCTGAAAAGGGACATATTTCTGCATGTTCTAGTCCCTGAGGTGGGAGTAAGGTGTATTGATGGTAAGCCAAGAACTTTCCCATGGCCCAAGCACAAGCTGTGGTTCCTTGTCTCATATAGTGAGAGTGGTCAAGGGCTTGTTGCATGCTACGGTACTTTTGGGATGGCAAGACTGGTGGGATTGGCCCTCTTCTGTGTATGAAGTCTGCTCTGGGAGAATGGACTGTAATCTGGGTGAGCCCGCACTGACATATGTGATCGTGATTAAATGCACAGGCCTTGTTGTTGAGAACCGCAAATATCAGTAATTTCTGTGGACAATAGCCAATGTGTTTGACTGACTGAATTGGGGCTAGCTCAGCCGTGTATGAGTAGCCACGTTCTGTTCTGTTTAGTTAGCGACTGGCCAAGGCTAGGGATTTATATTTAAGTTTGTTTTTGGCGCTGGGCAACCTGTGGAAAGCAATAAAAACTGCATGTGTTTGGACCAAAACTGCATTGCCTGTGTGAACGCTATTTAACGCCTAATGTCTACCAGACAGAGTGAACCCCTACAATGCCCTTACAACTGATACCAACACAATAGTTAATACTTAACATTTACGGTATCATATGACTTTTTCAAACTTCATTCTTGAAACATCCTTTTATTTTGTTAGGATAGTTGAAGGCTTAAAAGTTAATCAACAATTCTGCATTTACAAAGAAATTTACTACCTTATTTTTTAAGGACCAATTCACTTTTGAAGAGAATTTGTGGGGCCTAAATGTCAGCCCACTTTCATTCACAATAATCTCTGGAGGCAGATTCTCAGGAAGAGATGTCCGGCCCATAGATCTCAACAGCTTATTTAAATATTAAGAAAAAATGTGGATTTCTCTAGAACAGGATCATGGATATGATGGTATAAATTTTATTCAAATTTCTATGACCTGTATGACGATATAGACATATGCCCACATTGGCTCAGAAGGGTTGATCCTGCTGACAGATTCCCTTTGAGGTTTTTCCACTAAAATGTTGACTTAACCCCAAATTTTTATTTTTTTGCAAGGGATAGCAGGAAAAGAGAACTCCACAATTTGTAATGCAATTTTGTTCTGTGCACACCAATACATACTGTATATGTGGTCCCAAACTACTATTCAGAAGATCTTGAGTGCAGATTTTTCTCAAGTTTTGTTCTGGTTTTTGTGTGTTGTCACATTAGCAGAACCCCTGAGGAATCCGATAAACAGAAACCCTCCAAAAATTGAGCCCATTTTGCTCACCACACCAGAGGGTATAGTGAGCATTTCTACCCCACAGGTGATTCACTATTTTTTTTTCCCCATTGGTGACAAAAATATAAACTTCTTTACAAAAGGTACCAGAAGAAACAGTCCTCACACTTTGTTACACAAGTTCTGTTGAATGTGGCAACATCCCACATTTAAGTGGAAACCACTGTTGGGCACATGGCTGGGCTTGGAAAGCTAGAGCGCCCTTTGGCTTTTTGAGGACACATTTTGCTGGCATAGTTTGTGTGCTCCATTTATAGTGCCTTTAACATTCTAAAACAGCAGAAAACATCCAAGCAGCACCAAAATTACTTCCTGCAGGGAATACGTCTACAGGTGTTGTGACATAAGCACGCAGTTGATGTAAAGTTAAAATGGCTCAGTACACTATGCCCAATGTGTTCTTTTAGACACATCCACTTATGGGTAAAGTAGGTTCTTGCCACTACAGCAGTACCATACATGTGGACTCCAACAGCGGTTTGTAAACACTACAATGCTCATTGTTGGTTCTGATCACATAAGCAAGCCACTTGGTAGTCAAACCTCTTCCCAGGGTATTTCTACTCAACCAGAAGAGATCTTTCAGCCGTGTGTATCACCCAAGTGAACCTGTCTGTACTCTGACCTCTCTCCTGAATGAGTCAGAAAAGCAGTCTGAGACATCTCAGCGGGATGTAATGTGGTAGCAAAACAGGCGGTGCTCTTTCCTCAGCCAGCCGCTACAATCAAGCGAGATCTCTCGCCGGATGTATCACACTATCAGACGAAACCATACTCTGATCTCTTCTGGGTGAGTCATACCATGGGGCAGAGGCTCCTTAGCTGGAGGTAGCATCACTTCTCACGGCCAAGCCGTAAATCAGAATGGTCAAGGAGTCTAAGGTCAGAAGCCAGGAGAGTACGTCATAAACAGAAGGAAGAAACAAAAGCATTGTCAGGTAACGTTCCGAGGTCAGAGATACGATATGATACGACCAAAGGCTATGGAACCTCATTCTTATGCTCCATATACTACTACAGCCACTTTTTGTTCTGCTGCGCAGCACGAGACCCGGTGACTCTGAAGAGCGGTGACACCAGTATCTCAGTAACGTCACCGCTCTTCAGATATTCCTGGTCTTGCGCTGAGATCGGCGACTGAAGAACGGTATTGTTACTACCGTCACTGCTCTTCAAAGTCGCTGGGTCTCGCCAGGTTTGGGCTAGTAGTGGGGGTGTCTGATAGACACCTCTCCATTACTTACACCAGGGATTGATAGCAGCTGACATTACACAGCTGACATCAACCCTAAAAATCATTACACATACCAGAATTAAATGCTTTGGTGGCTGGGAAAAGCAGTAGAGTTAGCGCTATTCCCAGGCGCCGGCTAGCTACAACTGTCATCATCCTTGCCTGGTCTCCCTGCGAAGCATTTCTGTTGTATTTACATGCGCTGATCTCAGGCCGCTAAACGAGTGTGATCGACAATAGTGAAGTCGTTCGCTTGTTTCCCGGCCTCTTTACACCAACTGAGAAAGAATGAAGGGAACAGAACAATCACAATTAGATCAATCTGTCCCCATACAGTATCATGCTATCAGCAGCACATCTACAGTGTACACCGACGATGTTCTGCTGAGAACAAGATTTTCTGTTCCCACATAAACAATCCAATCACTCGATGAATAGGCAGCATTTTGCTTGTTTAGTATAATACACCCCATAGTCCTCCATATATTATAATGTGCACCTCAGTCCTCCATATAGTATAATACACTCCTCAGTCCTCCATATAGTATAATACACTCCTCATAGTCCTCCACAGATTAAAATACACTCCTCAGTCCTCCATATAGTATAATGCAGCTCCCCATACAATATAATGTAGCCCCCTCATAGAGTATGATGCAATCACCCCTCATAGAATATAATACAGTCTCCCATAGAATATAATGTAACCCTCAGAGAATGTAATACAGCACAGCCCCCATAGAATGTAATACAGCACAGCCCACATAGAATAATGAAGCCAGCCCCATAAAATGAAATGCAGCCAGCCCCCATAGAATGTAATGCAGCCAGCCCCCATAGAATGTAATGCAGCCAGCCCCCATAGAATGTAATGCAGCCAGCCCCCATAGCATGTAATGCAGCCAGCCCCCATAGAATGTAATGCAGCCAGCCCCCATAGAATGTAATGCAGCCAGCCCCCATAGAATGTAATGCAGCCAGCCCCCATAGAATGTAAAGCAGGCAGCCCCCATAGAATGTAATGCAGCCAGCCCCCATAGAATGTAATGCAGCCAGCCCCCATAGAATGTAATGCAGCCAGCCCCCATAGAATGTAATGCAGCCAGCCCCCATAGAATGTAATGCAGCCAGCCTCCATAGAGTGTAATGCAGCCAGCCCCCATAGAATGTAATACAGCCTGACCCCATAGAATGTAATGCAGCCAGCCCCCATAGATTGTAATGCAGCCAGCCCCCATAGATTGTAATGCAGCCAGCCCCCATAGAATGTAATGCAGCACAGCCCCCCATAGAATGTAATGCAGCCTGACCCCATAGAATGTAATGCAGCACAGCTCCCACAGAATGTAATGCTGCGCCCAATAGAGTGTAATACAGCCTGACCCCATAGAATGTAATGCAGCCTGACCCCATAGAATGCAATGCAGCACAGCCCCCATGGAATGTAATACAGCCTGACCCCATAGAATGTAATGCAGCACAGCCCCCATAGAATGTAATGCAGCCAGCCCCCATAAAATGTAATGCAGCCAGCCCCCATAGAATGTAATGCAGCCAGCCCCCATAGAATGTAATGCAGCACAGCCCCCATAGAATGTAATGCAGCCTGACCCCATAGAATGTAATGCAGCACAGCCCCCACAGAATGTAATGCTGCCCCCAATAGAGTGTAATACAGCCTGACCCCATAGAATGTTATGCAGCCTGACCCCATAGAATGCAATGCAGCACAGCCCCCATGGAATGTAATACAGCCTTACCCCATAGAATGTAATGCAGCACAGCCCCCATAGAATGTAATGCAGCCCCCCCCCAGTTGCCCAACAATCCAGTTATCACTCATTGCTATATTAAAAAAAAAAAAAACACTCTCCTCACCTCTCCACGTGCCCCGTGCTGCTCCCGGCTCCGGTCTCAGCAGCTGCAGTCTGCCCGGCCACACAGCAGGTGCGCGATGACGTCATATCTGTGTCAGAGAGAGACAGAGAAGTGAATGATGGGAGAGGGAGCGACAGCAGACGCTCTCTCCTCCATCATTGCATTCAACTGTACCGGCGTTCTAGACGCTGGTATGGTTGAATGTGGGGTGGGCGGGCGATTGGGGGAAGGTGGGGTGAGTCGGCGCTGGCGGGAGGAGTCGGTCCTGGCGCCGCTGATAGCGGCAGCGGCCCACTCCTGGCACCGGCCCTACTGGCATCTGCCAAAAGTGCCCGATGACCAGTCCGGCCCTGCTTACCAGGAAATTTTTAGATGGAAGGCCCTAACTAACCGATCGGCCTTCACATCTCAAGAAGGGACCCAGGATCTCTCCTCTGGTCCATATCCCCTCCCGTGGATGAGTTACTGAAGGGAATTATGGACCCTCTGAGAATCCAGAACCTTCTGAACCTCATACTCCAGACCACCATCCACTGAAGGCAAAGGAGACTGGGGATGAGGGAGCCAATGCAGAAGGAACATACTCCATTAATAGGGATTTATGGAATACGTTAGGGATGCGAAGGAATGGAGGAAGCTTTAATCTAAATGCCACAGGATTGACCACCTCCAGGATCTCATATGGACCAATGAACTTTGGACCCAACTTCGCCAATGGCACTTTAAGTTTAATGTTTCTGGAAGACAATCAAACCTTATTCCTATTCTTAGAAACAGGACACACCAAACGTCTTCTATCTGCCTTTGGTTTTTGGTGAATCTGGGCAGTCTCAATATCCTTTTGAACCTCCCTCCAGTCATCCCCAAGTTTCTGCACGACGACCTCCACCCCAGGGCATTCAGAATTGATCCTATAAAATTCACCAAAATTGGGATGAACACCATAATTACAGAAGAACTGTGAGATCCTGGTAGATTGATTTACACGACTGTTAAAAGCAAACTCAGCGAGAGGTAAAAACGAAGACCGGTCCTCCTGCTGAGCTGCCACAAAGCACCTTAAAATTTGTTCCAAAGACTGATTTTTACTCTGTCTGACCATTGGTTTCAGGGTGATAAACAAATGAAAAAGACAAGTCAATCCCTAGTTTACTGCAAAAAGCTCTCCAAAATTGAGACAAATTGTACTCCCCCTATCAGACACAATGTTCAGAGGGATTCCATTTAACCTTACAATATGAGAAATAAACAACCTGGAGAGTGTCTCCACATTAGGTAATCCTGACAAAGGAACAAAATGAGCTTGTTTGCTGAATCGATCAACTACCACCCAGATAGCAGTCTTAAGGTACCTTCACATTAAGCGACTTTGCAACGATAACGATAGCGATCCGTGACGTTGCAGCGTCCTGGATAGCGATATCATTGTGTTTGACACGCAGCAGCGATCTGGATCCTGCTGTGATATCGCTAGTCGTTGCTGAAAGTTCAGAACTTTATTTGGTCGTCAGATCGGCGTGTATCGTTGTGTTTGACAGCAAAAGCAACGATGCCAGCGATGTTTTACAATGGTAACCAGGGTAAATATCGGGTTACTAAGCGCAGGGCCGCGCTTAGTAACCCGATATTTACCCTGGTTACCATTGTAAAAGTAAAAAAAACAAACAGTACATACTCACCTTCTGCTGTCTGTCACACATCCCTCGTCGTCTGCTTCCCGCACTGACTGTGAGCGCCGGCCGTAAAGTAAAAGCACTGCTGTGCTCTGTACTGCCGGCGCTCACACAGTGCAGACACAGGATGCAGGAGGAGTGCAGGGAAGCGGACGCCGGGCACCGGAATGTGAGTATGTGTTTTTGGTTTTTTTTACATTTACGCTGGTAACCAGGGTAAACATCGGGTTACTAAGCGCGGCCCTGCGCTTAGCAACCCGATGTTTACCCTGGTTACCAGGGGACTTCGGCATCGTTGGTCGCTGGAGAGCCGTCTGTGTGACAGCTCTCCAGCGACCACACAGCGACTAAACAGCGACGCTGCAGCGATCGGCATCGTCTGTATCGCTGCAGCGTCGCTTAGTGTGAAGGTACCTTTACCATCAGACAGAGGTAAATCTGTAATGGAATTTGCAATAGAGCCAATTCCCCAGCCGGCCGGCTATGACTGACTTTGGCGCGTGCGCAGACTTCACAAGCAGATACAAAATCTTTAATGCATGGATGGCCACCAAAAAAGTCTAGCAACGGCTTTCCTTGTGGCAGTAACATCAGGATGACCACTTAAAACGGAATCATGAAATTCCTGTAACACCCGTTATCTTAGGTACACAGGCACAAATACTTTAGACCCTGGGGAAGTGGAAGAGCCAACGACTGGACTTTATGAATCTTCTCTTCCAGCTCCGAGGTTACCATAGACACCACAATACCCTGAGGAATAATGGAAGATGGAGGTTCTGGAGGAGAAGTGGAATCTAGACTACGAGATAAAGCGTCAGCTTTCACATTCTTAGACCCTGGCCTGAAAGTAATAGAAAAATTAAACCGAGAGAAAAACAAGGACCATCTGGCCTGTCTAGGAGTTAACCTTTTAGCCGATTCAATGTAAGCTAAATTCTTGTGATCTGTCATCACCGCAACTGGATGAACCGCCCCCTCCAAAAAATACCTCCATTCTTCAAAGGCCAATTTGACAATAAGTAACTCCCGATTCCCAACAACATAATTTTTCTCCGCCAGTGAAAAATTTTTAGAAGGAAAATCACATGGACCCATGTTAGTCAGAGTTTTGGGCCCCTGCGATAAGACTGCCCCCCACTCTGATCTCCGAAGAATCCACCTCCACAATGAATGGTTCTTGGAGATCAGGTTGGATCAGACTGGGTGCGGACATAAAACACTCTTAATTTTTCAAAAGCCCTGGTAGCCCCCAGCGACCAAACCTTGAGATTCGCCCCCTCACGTGTAAGGTCAGTAAGTGGTCTAGCAATCTGTGAAAACCCCTTGATAAATTTTCTATAATAGTTGGCAAATCCAAGAAAACGCTGCAAAGCCTTAAGATCACGAGGTTGAACCCAGTCAATTATGACCTGCACCTTCCCAGGGTTCATCTTAAACCTTCTGCCCGACTAGAAACACCCCAAGAAAGATTTCCTGAACAGAAAAAAAAACACATTTCTCTAATTTAGCAAACAGTTCTCCCTCAGTCTCTGTAACACAACACGGACATGTTCCTGGTGAGTGTCCAAGTCTGGCAAGAAAATTAGAATGTCATCGAGGTAAAGCACAACATATCTTCCAATGCAATCAGAGAAAATATCATTCATAAAATTTTGAAACACAGCAGATGCATTAGATAATCTGAAATACATGACCCACAGTCAATGAATGCCAATGTTGATAACACCTGATTCTCAAAGGAAATCATCGTATTTATCAGTACTTTGTCAGAGGAAGAAAAAGGTACCTGGGAGTCTGGGTGACCTCCTTGGTCGTCACCCAGACTCAGACGTTCTCCCAATGGTTTGGTGGCTTGAGGACGAGTTGGGCAATTCTTAAGAAAATGTCCAGAGAGACCACAGTATAGACAGAGTCCGAGATCTTTTCTCTGTCTTCTCTCCGCAATACAGACTGGCAACTCTAACCTTGGGTAAATTGACCTGCTCCAGGGAAGTGTAACATGCAGCCTGCTGTTCACCATGTCTCACACGGATTCCATTCGTATGGCCTGCGTATGGCCTCCATCGGTGAACTCAACATCCTTGAGTGTCTTGGAAAGGCCTCTTTGGAACTGGCACCTGAGAGCAGCATTGTTCCATAGAACTTCGGTGGACCACTGCCGGAACTCAGTACAGTAGCCCTCAGATGTGCGGGCCCCCGCCCCCAACCATGCCAGGTTTATGATCTTAGCCTCCGCAAACTGGATTCTGTTAGGTTCGTCATATATCAGACCTAATCTGTCAAAAAAGGCATCAACAGAAAACCATTTGGGGCTTGGGACAAAGAAAATGCCCAGGTGTGAGGACCCCCCCGCAGTAGGGACATGATTATTCACACCCTCTGGAACTCCTCACCTGACGACCAGGGGTGTAGGGTAAAAAATAACTTACAGCTCTCCCTGAATACCCTAAACTGGTCTTTCTCTCCTGAAAATTTATCAGGCAGGGATATGACAGGTTCCGGAGAGACCAACTGTACATCACTGATGTCACAGCCACTGCAGGCAGTGGAGGCTATGGGAGGTCATCAAGTTATTTATCTGACTATGCAACTGATATTACGATGACTCCAGACTCTGGCAATCCTTTGCCAGATCCTGAGTCATCTGCATCAAATTCTCCACCTTGTCACAAAGTGTGTGAATAGGATCCATTCTGGCACCAGACTTAATGTGACGCTAGTCACTTCTCACGGCCAAGACGTGACTCAGAGAGGTCAAGGAGTCGAAGGTCAGAAGCCAGGAGGGTACGTCATAAACAGAAGGAAGAGACAAAAGCATAGTCAGGTAACGTTCTGAAGTCAGAGTACCGAGAGGATAGCGGATCAGAGCTGAAGGGGTTAAACAAGTGGATGGTCAAAATGAAGTCCAAGGTCAGGCAACAGATCAAGCATACAGAACTCAAGGCACAGGAAACCACAAACCTCACAGGCTGAATGTACATCTGGCAGAGTTCTGAGAGACACAGCTCAGCTAAGAAGCATGGCCATTAACTGGAATAATAACACCTGGAGATAACTGATGCCTCACAGTCTCAGATTGGATAGTCGAACTGTCAATCAACACACTGACAGCTCAGCATGCCCTTGTACCAGATTGGATGGCCAAGCTGTCAAAGTACTGACAGCTTCAGCACACCCTATAATAGAGGGACGGCTGTCAGTAACTGAATCCCAGACACGCTGAGGGGTGAAACCATGACATATCCAATCCTGACCACCTCCCTGGGCAAGTGCCTCTTTATTGGTGAGTCAGTCAAGTGGTCTTGCAAATCGTACAGGCTAACCAGCTTGTACTCTGACCATTTTTCCTAACATGTCAGCCCAACAAGCAAGACCTTTCCTAGGGCTGATCATGCATGCATTTCAGTCTGCATTTTGACCACTATCCAGGGTGAGTCACCATCCAGCAGATACATGGGCAAATTGGTACTCTTGTGACATCCTAGTTGAGTCACTCCAGCGTAATTCACTGGAGGCCCAGAGGTCCCTGATCCCTTGCGTGAGTCAGACCTACAAGTAGAGACTGCTTGGATTTGGCCAAGTCACATAGCTTTTGAGCTCTTCTTTAACTTCCAGCCAGAATCATTTTTTCTGGAAGAGATCTCTCAACTTAGAACATCCCTTAAGTAGTCTAGATAGCCTTGCTCCAGCTTTTTGTGCTGGAGGAGGATAGCTCCCTTTTGATTGGTGATTCCATCCTTTAGCAGGAATCTTTCCTATAATTCCAGAAGCAGGGGTTACTGCACTACTCAGCTAGTCTATTTTACCTGGCAGTGAGGGAAGCTGGTCACACTTAGGAAATACTAGCAGTGTTTCCATCCTCTCACCTCCTATGAGTAATGCTGCCCTGGTCCATCTGATTTGAGGCTTAAAACAGGTCGATTACACTATTGTTGTGTTGCCTGCACTGTTAGGGCATTCGAAAATGTTATGTCCCCGACGGTCTCACTGGATGAGTACCTCCAATACTAGAGTTCCCTAAGGTAGATGATGAGATCAGGGCATAGGTCAAGTCCCTTCTACATTCCAGGGGAATATTGATCTTTCCCTATCAGTACAGGATTCTCCTTGCCCTATTTCGGATTTAAAGTGATTTAAAGCTTTGAAAGCCTGCTAAGCTCAGAATTGTTCAGATTAAGTCCAGAAGTCCCATTCTTTGTTGCAGATGCTCCCTGGCGCCATCCATAGCATCCAGATAGACCTTTCCCAAGGGTCTCCTCTTCTACCCAAATTTTTGGTCATTTAATATACCAGCATGACCTCTGAGTCTGCCTTTTTGAAGGCCCCTTCTGATTCGAGAACGTCACGGTTCTACCATAAAATCTGGAAGGCATCTTTTCCATTGGTAAAAATGGCAGCTGTTAGAAGCAGATATTGGCTGTGCATTTTCCGCTTGGTATGGGGCGAGCTCAGCCTCTGAGTCCACTCCTTAAATCCTGCACCCAACTTCCATTGTACATGTTCAGCAGGTGTCGGGAACGATTTAAGCCAATATACCCGCTTGAACAAGTTGGTGCAATATGATGGAATTCAACACAGCATGAGTCTATAAGAGTGTCACACACAGTTCGTGGACCCACTGTGCCGTGATCCTGGCATATCCAGGAGGGGCGTGGCTACGCGGCTACCTGTTGTTCGCTAGAGCTCCTGATGGCGGAATGACGTTTGTGCTGCAGGTAGCCGCCTGATCCATCACCCCTAAGGAAGACACATTTTGTTGCCATACGCCACCCATTTTGTTTTTTTATTCTCTATCCAGGATTTGTTTTAGCTTTTCCATTTTGGATTAATTTGCTATGTATGTGTATTATCATTGAGTAGTTTAGGTTTGTTATTGTCTTACCTCTATGATATTTGGCACCTACTCCATACATATGAGTGCGCCGTGTGGCCCTCCCTGAACAGCATGTGAGCATATGTTTCTTGTATTTGTTTAGACTATTTTTTTTGTTATCCGGGCTTTGTATAATTACTCTTTATTGAACTATGTTTGGTTTAGAGCGGCTTCCGGTTCAGGTGCTCCCTATGCGACTTCAAGCTCACGTCCCGCCGGAGCGGTTTCTGGTTCAGGTACCGTCGGAGCAGCTTCAGGTTCAGATAATACAGGCAACAGGAACAGGTTCTGGGTTAGACAATACGGGTCACAGTCACAGGTTTAGGTTCAGACTAAACGGGTTCTACAGCGGGTTCAGGAATTGGTTCAGGTTCAGACTACTCGACACTCAGGAACAGGTACTGGTTAGACTAAAAGGGTTTCAGGAATGGGTTCGAGTTCAGACAACATGGGTGACCTGTTAACTAACTATCTACACAAAACTAACTACCGTAAATCAAGGTGGTTGCTCAGGCACCTTCCTACTGGGGAGCATGCCTTAAATACTTGATGCTTCTCAGCTATTGGCTAGGGAATTGTCCTTTCAAGTATCGGAGCGCTCTGGCACATTAGGCTAGCTGCTGAGAGACCTGTGCGCCGCGCGCAGGCCGAGAAATCTACAACAACAGGGACATTGCTTGTGAAGTCATTTAGGCTTGGAACATACTTGCACTTTTGAGCCAAAGCCAGAAGATGATCCTTCAAAAAAAAAAAAAGAGATGTAAAATTCTTTTGTATTTATTAACTAAAGCAATTGTTACCATCCACCTCTCGTGTCTCCCCTTCCTCATAGTTTGTAAGCTTGCGAGCAGGGCCCTCATTCCTCCTGGTATCTATTTTGAACTGTGATTTCTGTTATGCTGTAATGTCTATTGTCTGTACAAGTCCCCTCTATAAGTTGTAAAGCGCTGCGGAATATGTTGGCGCTATATAAATAAAATTATTATTATTATTTATTATTAAATGGTTTGCTTACTTCTTGGACAATTCCTTTTTAAGTGCTATAATCCTCAATATATAATAGAAAAAAACAAAAGCACCCCAGACGCTCATCTCATTTGCCAGCACCATTCCATCAAAGTCCGTGCAAAGTCTCCAGATGATTGCGTGTCACTGTTATGCTACATAGGCACTGAAGCCAATCAGATGCTACTCATGGACTGTTTGGCTTACACTTCCCTCCAACAACCACAAGTTTGCTTTTCAAAATGTTTTAGATCAATGAGATGTGGCTTTTATCAAATGTCACATATTTTTGGCTCCTCTCACTCCTTGTCCCTGCTGTGGAATAAGTTTTCTGGTGAGGTTTTCAATTTGGCACATTTTTAGACAGAAGACTTTTTAGGGTCTGTGCACACGCTGCTTATTTTGCTGCAGATCCGCTGCGGTTTTGACGTTGTGGATTCGCAGCTGTTTTCCCTGAGTTTACAGTACCATGTAAACCTATGGAAAACAAAATCCGCAGTGCACATGGTGCGGAAGAAAATGCGCGGAAACATAGCGTTGTTTGTTCCGCAACATGTCAATACTTTGTTTGGATTCCGCAGCGGTTTACACCTGCTCCATAATAGGAATCTGCAGGTGTAAAACCGCATGTGAAATCCGCACAAAAACTGCAAAAAAACGTGGTAAATCCGCAGTAATTCTGCAGGTAATCCGCAGTGCGGTTTACCTGCGTATTTACTAAAATCAGTCCGGAAAAATCCACAGGACTTTCCGCAACGTGTGCACGTAGCCTTAAGGGTTTTGGACATGAAAAGATGAAAAAACTGAATAAGGACAAAAATTCAGTTTTGATTTTACACCATAGTTTAAAATGAAGTTGGGAACAAGAAGGGCATGTTTTTTTAATTTTGTGTTTGCTGTTTAATTACCAAAGAGTGTACAATCTTAGGAAAAGTACTAGATGAACAGATTGATCCACAGAATATCGATTTTGTGTTGAATATCCTGAAATTCTCAGATTCAAGCAAATTCAAATAGTTTTAGATTTAATTTTTTGTAAAAAAAAAAAAAAAAAAAATGAAAGAAAAAAACTTAGCCTAAAGGAGAGACAATGTGCACACGTTGCGGATTAGCCTCTGGAATTTTTTGTGCGGATTCTGCATCTTTTGGGAGAAAACGCAGGTGCGGATTTGATGCGGTTTTTTAAGCGGATTTACTGTGGATTTTGTCCGTATTTCTTGCGGGTTTTTTTTAATCCCTGCAGATTTCTATAATGGAATGGGTACAAAAACGCTGCAGATCTGCTAAAAAGAAGTGACATGCTACTTCTTTTAATCCGCAGTGTTTCCGCACGGAATTTTCCGCACCATTAGCACAGCATTTTTTTTTCCCATTGATTTACATTGTACGGCAAATCACTTGCAGATCTGCAGCATTTCTGCACGGTAAAAAACGCTGCAGATCCGCAGGAAATCCACAACGTGTGCACATAGCCTTAGAGTGTAAGCTCTCTGGTCCTCTCTCTCTCGTCCTTCCTCCCTCCCTCCCTCTCTCTGTCTCTCCCTCTCTCTCGTCCTCTTTCTTGTCCTGTCTCTTGTCCTCTCTCTCTCTCTCTCTCTCTCTCGTCCTCTCGCTCTCGCCTCTCTCTCGTCCTCTTTCTCTCATCCTCTCTATCTCTCGTCCTCTCTCTCTCGTCCTCTCTCTCGTCCTCTCTCTCGTCCTCTCTCTCGTCCCCTCTCTCGTCCCCTCTCTTGTCCTCCCTCTCTCTTGTCCTCTCTCTCGTCCTCCCTCTCTCTCGTCCTCTCTCTCGTCCTCCCTCTCTCTCGTCCTCCCTCTCTCTCGTCCTCCTTCTCTCTCGTCCTCCCTCTCTCTCGTCCTCCCTCTCTCTCGTCCTCCCTCTCTCTCGTCCTCTCTCTCCTCCTCTCTCTCCTCCTCTCTCTCCTCCTCCCTCTCTCTCGTCCTCTCTCTCGTCCTCTCTCTCGTCCTCTCTCTCATCCTCTCTGTCTTGTGCTTTTTCTCTCTCTTCCTCTCTGTCTCGTCCTCTCTCTCGTCCTTCTCATCCTCTCTGTCTCATCCTCTCTCTCTCTCATCCTTTTTCTCTTCCTCTCCTGTAGAGTGTAAGCTCTTGTGATCAGCAGGGCTCTCTTATTCTCTCTCCTTCTCTCTTTCTCGTTCTTTCTCTCTCGTCCTATCGGGTTCATTCTCCCTCTCTTAGTGGGGTTCTCTTTCTCTCAGTGGTGTTCTCTCTCGGCCGAGTTCTCTTTCAGCTGGGTTCTCTCTTTTTAGCCAGGTTCACACTTGCAAGTGTGATGTGAGAAACTCGCATCAATACCTGGCACTGCCACCGGCACTCGGTACCGGAGCGTGCGGCTGCATAGAAATACATGCAGCCGCACGCTCCGGTCCCGAGTGCCGGCGGCAGTGCCGGGTATTGATGTGAGAGACTCGCACGAGTTTCTCTCATCACACTCGAAAGTGTGACTTTCTCTCTCTCAGCAGAGTTCTCTCCCTTCACTGGGTTCTCTCTTTCTTTCCCTCAGCTGGGATCTCTTTCTCTGTCTCAGCTGGATTCTGTCTTTCTCTTTCAGCAAGGTTTTTTTCTCTTCACTCCCCGTTGTGTATTTTTTGAGCAATTACAATCTTTCCATTATCAAGATTCACATGAATTTATTCACCACAAATCAAATTTTGGGGGGAAAAGTCGATGAAATTGAATTAAAAAAATCTGCTAATTTATAAAAAAAAAAATTTCTCCTTGTTTTTATAATGGCTGGTTCCAGTGAATTGTCATCTGGGGCACAGAGGCATATTCTGTAGTGTCTGGTGGAGCATTTCTGAAGGACTTATCCTGCTACTCCTTGTTGCCCCAATAGCCCTGTCATGTGCCTTCATTTGTATTTAACCCTCTGAAGGCCAGCAGTTTACTTGTTTCAAAGTCTTTGTTATTCATAGACCTCTGAAGCTTTGAACCAAGAGCTTAAAATGGTTTTGAGAACATGTAACAAGGGAAGATTTACATTTCTAACCCCTTTTACAAGTCTACCTGGGAAACACCTCATTGTGTGATGATGGGAGGGAAGAAAATGGATCTTTTGACGTTTGTTTCCTGTCTGGAGGCGGAGGAGGGAGAGGGAGAGCACAGGAGATACAATGATGTCAGTCTGTCCACACCTTGAGAGCGCTGGGATCTCATGAAGTGAGTGTGTTCTACCAGGAGCAAAGTCTCCAATCCACACAAAATGTTTGACGAGAAAGGACGCTTTGAAGGATTCAACCGTAGGATCTCTCGACTGTTCGGTAGGTGAAATATTGTACCTCGTTAATTCTTTGTATATTTGGGTTTTTGTCAGTTGTGCTGCTTGTCTGTCTCTGAATAACAAGGACATTCTCCACCTATCTTCATGATCTGTCTGATCCAGCTTTTTATATTTTTCTCTTTATGGTTTAGTTCTGTAACTTTTGGTATATTCTATAAGGTTGGGTTCACACTGGTGTACTGACATCTGTTTATACAAATGGAACCCGACCCATCACTTGATGGACACAAATGGTGCCTGACAGCCCCCATGGACTAATGTGGTTTTTAACAAAAGATGTTTTAATCCCTTCCCAATATTCGTTTTTCATTTATGGCGTAAGTCAGGGGCAGGTAGATAAAGATCTAAGACATCTTTTTACCTAACACATGCTGGCTGTATTACACAGCCAGCATCTGCCTCTCCCCTCGGTAAATGTAGCAAAATTGCTAACCGTATAACTGCAGTGCTTTTTCTCATATGCAATAATCGGTACTAGTTTTATCAGTGTTTTTTTATTTTTTTTGTATCAGTTTTTTCACATGGGGAAAAAATGTTGAAGCTTTCTCCAGCTCCTCCTATCAAACAGTTTGAGAAAAACGGACATAAATGGCATCTGAGTGCTGTCCATTTTTTGTCACAGACCCGTAGACTTGGTGATTTTGATCCGAGAATCATATTAAGATCGGACATGTCCCTATAATTTTGTGTAGACCACTTGGTTCCCAAAAAGACTACAATAGGTACGATTACTGTACTATTTGTGAAAAACACGCCTAGAACTCGTATGGGACAAACTGATGTCTACGTGTTGTCCCAGAGGTGAACCATTCCGGGCTACCATTGGCCCTGCCGTGATGTGATCGCATGGTAACGATGGAAAGATGTGGCAGCCAAGGGCCTTCCTAAGGTCCCTATGCCATCATGTTGGTACTTCTATGAAGCCCACAGGCTTTATATAATATATCTCATTGTACATTGATTTGTGGCATTGAAAACTAGAACTCGCCTTGCAAAAAATAAAGTCCTCATACGGTTATGTAGACAGAAAAATATAAAAAGTTATGGTTCTTGGATGAAGGGGAAGAAAAAATTAAAGTACAAAAATTGGCTGTGAAGGCAAGGTGTTACTGCAAGAAAAAAAAACAGTGCAGCATGATGTGATTTTTTATTTTTTTTTTCCTTCTGGCTTTTTCTTCTGCAACAATTTCACTACTTGGACAACCCCTTCTTTAACTAAAGTTTGGCCCAGATAAAAAAAAAAAATGCTGCCTATACTCCCCACCTGTGCTGGCTCCGTTCCCGCGGTGTCTGCAGTCATGGTCCGGGAGCACTGGTGAGGTGGGAATGACATGAGGTGTCACTGTCTCCGCCTTCATACAGATTGAGCATGAAGAGGAAGTCAGAGATCAGCTGCAGCCTGGATTTCTTGTTAATGTTCAATCCGAACGAAGGCGGAGACAGTTACGCCAGCACTGATTGGGCGCCGGGCTCCAGAGCTCCGGGACTGCGAGTTCTGACAGCGCTGGAATGGCGCCAGTGAACAACTCCTTTAAGACTTCTGTGGCGCCTCCATTAAAGGCATTGTCCACTATCACGAAAATGGGCACCAAACTATAAAATAATAAAGCCAGCAGGTACTCGCCCTCCCTAGGTCCATCATCCATTTGCTGTCTTGTTCTGGTGTTTTAACTGTAGCAGTGATGTCACTTCAAGTTTGGCACAGTGTCTGAGCTCAGTGATTGGCTAGAGATGTGATGTGTCCTTCAACAAAATGTCACCACTTCAGCCAAAAAGTGGCACCAGAGCAGCATTGGGGAGTCGGTACTGGACCCAAGGAGTCTTAGTATTATTACACAGGCCAACAAAAAACAACTTTTTTTATGTTTCTTTGATGAAAATAGGCAAATATTACTAATTTTGGGTCGAGAAACTCAAATATACCCACAGAATTGTTTAATTAGCTCTCGTTTTTTAGATACACGCCATGGAAGTATGTGCTGTAGGTAGCGATAAGAATTCATTACAAGAGTATAAATTGCACAGTACAGTACACATATTTAGTATCGCCGCGTCCGTAACGACCCAACCTATAAAACTGTCCCACTAGTTAACCCCTTCAGTAAACACCGTAAGAAAAAAAACAAAAAAACGAGGCAAAAAACAACGCTTTATTACCATACCGCCGAACAAAAAGTGGAATAACACGCGATCAAAAAGATGGATATAAATAACCATGGTACCGCTGAAAACGTCATCTTGTCCCGCAAAAAACGAGCCGCCATACAGCATCATCAGCAAAAAAATAAAAAAGTTATAGTCCTCAGAATAAAGCGATGCCAAAATAATTATTTTTTCTATAAAATAGTTTTTATCGTATAAAAGCGCCAAAACATTAAAAAATGATATAAATGAGGTATCGCTGTAATCGTACTGACCCGACGAATAAAACTGCTTTATCAATTTTACCAAACGCAGAACGGTATAAAGAAATTCATGAATAGCTGGTTTTTGGTTATTCTGCCTCACAAAAATCGGAATAAAAAGTGATAAAAAATGGTCACGTGTCCGAAAATGTTACCAATAAAAACGTCAACTCGTCCCGCAAAAAACAAGACCTCACATGACTCTGTGGACCAAAATGTGGAAAAATTATAGGTCTCAAAATGCAACGTATATAAGTGCCACGTATTTAAGTGCCACGTATAAGTGCCACGTATTTAAGTGCCACGTATAAGCAAAGTAATGATGGTAAGCAGTCTTCACAAGTGGAGTAATTGGTCTTCTTTGGTTGGCAAATGTCACATAACCACACACGTAACAAAAATTGTTAACAATATTTGCACATTTACGAGGCATTTTCAAAGTGTAAATTCTCTCCACAAAATTACTGCAACAAGAGAAAGAGACTTCAATTAGTACAAACTATGCAGACACAATGAATAAAATGGCTGACATTGGTTCAACAGGTCTGTAATCAGGTTTACCAATACACATTTGTTGAAAATTCAAAATTTCCCTATTTTCCTGCATAATAATCTTAAATGACCTGTATCTCAGCAACAAGAGCTAATAATGATTTTTAAGTAACATATTCGTTTTTAGGATGCTAAAATTATTACAAACCAGCTATTTTCATTTCAGAAACATTTTCACTGTTGGCCAGTGAATTATTATTTATTTATATAGCACCATTGATTCCATATACATGAGAAGGGGTTACATACAAATTCCAGATATCACTTACAGTAAGCAAACTAACAATGACAGACTGATGCAGAGGACCCTGCCCTTGCGGGCTCACATTCTACAGGATGGTGCCGGCTAAGTTTATTATTTTAGGCATTTTACACAGTTTGGGGCCCACTTTTCTGAAAGTGGACAACAACTTTAATCTGGCCAAATACATTAGATAGCTATCAGCAAAGCTATCTTTTGGTTGTCCACTATCTCTCTCGAATCCCTCATACATGGGAACCATGGGCTTGACCATGTGTTATCATTCAGCAGCTACCAGAATCAGCTGACACTAGCTTATCTACCCACTAAATAAAAGGATTGGGCGGTTGTCGGAGGAAACCCAAGAGGACCCCCTCGCCATACACACTAAATGGTTGTCGGATTTCCCTAAGATCGACAGGTTCAGCTGACATTTATCTAATGTGTATGGGGGCCTTCACATACCCTTTTCAGAATTTTGGGTCTTGGGGGCCTTCACATACCCTTTTCAGAATTTTTGGGTCTTTGTACAGAATCTGTTTCTCAGAAATTCTAAAAAAAAAAATTACTGTCCAAATGGTGTATAATCTGTGAGGAAAGTAATAATCCGTAAATATGAGGCTCGCTGTCAGATGTTACCGTGGCTGGCTGCCATTTGAGGGAGGCACAATGGTTTCTGTTCTAACATGTCTGGTGAAGCATTTCTGTAGGATGTTCTCATTCCAGGCCCTGAGAAATCTCTCAGTGTTGCACAAACAGCCCTGTCATGTGCCTTCATTGTATTAATCCCATGAAGGGCAGCAGTGTAGAACAATGCTCTCACTGCTTCTGTCAAAAAAATCATCTTTGGGTTTTCTTTTTGGGAACATTTCGACATGTGCCACCACAGGAGAACTTTGGCTATAAACTGCAGGGATTTATCAATCTCAAAGTTTTCTGGAGACCCTCCAGACACAAAACCTGGGCACTTTTCATTAAAATGTCTGTTTCTTTTGTTTTTCTGCTAGATAAGCCAAAGCCAGAGGAGTTTGGCAAGGACTAAGGCCTCGTTTACACTGGCTGACTTGTGTCGCTAAACCACTGCTGATATATTTGCCATTTGGTGGTCTCTTAATAGCCTCTATAAATCGACTGACCGCGCTTCCATTGTGCACAGAATGATCTGTAATAGATTGGTCAGTGCGCGTAGGCTGTTGTTATTCTCGGCAGCACAGGTCCTGTTTACACAGGATGATGTGCTGCTGTGAATGATGATTTTTGAAAAAGCTTAAAGGGAACCTGTCACACGACTCGTGCTGCCCAAGCTAGGTTATAAGCGAAAGAATAAAGAGCTAACAAAAAATGAAAGTGGTTTTGTTTATTTCCCCATTGAAAAAAATATTAATTCTGGATTCCTATTACGGTATGTACTGTAAGTATCACTGAGCCCTAACGCTTCCATTTTCCAGACTGGTTTATAATCATTGAAATGTGTTGTTGCCTGAGGCCTAATAAGTCGTCGTTTGCTGGAAGGAGTTGCAGCATCCTCCTTCCTGCCAGGAAATGACACACAGCCCTCTTTCAGATGGGTGTTTTACCGACATGTTTAATTAATTCAGATTTTGTTTTAGTTCCCAGACTTGTGCCGCAAATGAATAAAAACTATTCAATTTCTTTTTTTTTTTTTAAATTGCAAAAAATATTGCAATTCACAGCAAGCAGAACTGAATAATTCTTCAGGCCTCTTTCAGATGGCCATTTTTACTAGTGCTCTGCTATCCATTTTCCAGCTACAAATATTCGTTACCCAATGAGCGGGTATGGACATTGCATCCCATACCCATTTTTTTTGTAATTTTTCTTTAATAGCCTTAAAAAAAAAAAAGAGCATAAAAACACACACTAATCTTTGCCCCCCCTTCTTGTTCCGATCCTCCGCGGCTCTCACCGCTTCTTCCATGTGGACTGGAAGTCACTTTTTGAATGTATGCTTATGGGTCTCACATGGAGGATCTCATAGACTTACATTCTATATGAGGCAGATGGTGATAAGTACAGTCGTGTAGTGCAGAAGAGGACGGTACAGCGCTGCAAACGGGCAATATCAATCGTAAATATATATGTGTATTATACAACTATGTTAAGTTTTTATTAATACTTGCACTATGCATATTATAACTATGGCTAATGGAGTAAATACAAACAAAAATTGGATTGCTACTTTAACCCCTTAAACATTGCCCTCATTCAGACTGTTTACTGCATTCCAACAGGTTTTTTTTTTGTTTTTTTAGCTTTTCCTGGCAGGAAGGATTTACTTTATCTCCTTTTAATAAAAGGGATCTCAGTATTCCCTGGGGCAGATTGTGCAACAAAAGATTTAATGATATGTGAGCTAGTCATTTACATTTTACATTTGCATATTAACGAGTTTTCATTATTCTCCCCATTGACAAAGTGTTACCTATACAATTAAATGTTTTTAAACTTTTTTTTTTATTATTATTATGGGCATTGTTATTATGGTTTATATTTGTAATCTACTTTTTATTTTTCTGCAGTATTGCAAAAATATGAAATAAAAAGCTATCTGCACACACAATAAGAATTTACAAAATGAGTTTTTGCCGTGTTTATGCCGCAGTTTTGCCATGCGTTTTTTTTGTTGTGTATTTCCCCCTTTAGTGTGGGTGAAATATGCTGCCAGAATTGACATACTACAAATCTTCAAGAAAAAATAAGCAACGTGTGCGTGAGACTTAGGAAGTCTCATTCACTTTGCTGATACTGTAAAATGGCAAATCCGTCCGGAAAATGGAGCTTGTGCCCACAGCCTTAGACTAACCCGGAGTTTAATTTTTAATTCATAAAAGAACAGTACACATGAAAATAAGCAATTTTGTAATATTAGAGAAATCTTTTTCACTGTCAAATCTTGGATAAAGTTTATAAAAATCTGTATTAATTGAAGACAGATTTTTCCATTACTGAGATAGGAGATGACAGTTGGTGCTTATAAGATTCTATGGTGACAGGTGGGAGGAGCTGGAGGCCCACACAGACCTTCTGCTGCAAGTTCTCCTGAAACGGCAGTTACAGTTCTCCATAGAACTTTATGAGCACCAACTGCCATCTCCTATCTTCATAATAGGAAACTCTGTATTCACTGAAGACAGATTTTACCAAAGTAAATTTTGAGAATGAATGATCAGTCCAGGAAGAGAAAGAAGCAAGTTTCTCTGATAAGATATATTGCAAAATTTCTTATTTTTTTAACTGGGGTTACTGGGGACTTTTTAAAAATTTTTTCCCTATGAGGCTATTAACGTATCAGCAGGTAGTTGCTAGCTAATTGCCTTACTGCCCTGTACCGATCTCTCACTGCTGGGACCAGTCATGGACGGCTTTTCGCAGCAATTTTGATTTCATTCAAGTCGACAAAGCAATCCCTTCTCTTCCACTCTGCTCTGTTCACATGACTGAGCTGGTAGTCAGTCGACAGCTCCGCCCCATGCACAGAGCAGAGCGGGAGAGAAGGATATGCTCTGTCAACATGACGTCACAGAATGCAGGAGAATTTTCAGCATTGCCTGTTTGTTAGGCAGTCCCCACGTGTTGCGGCTGTTGAACAGCCACACGGACGTGATCATATTATTTGAGCATGCCGAAGACACTCATTTAGCACCCGAGCATGTACAGATAATACATTATCCCAGCACGTTCACTCATCACTACTTTTTAGTAATTCAAATCAATGGAAATGCGTTGTTGTCAGGTGAATTTACACATTTTGAATGTTGCTCTAGCCGAGAGTCAACTGTGAAAAGTGTTTCCATATTACCACAAGTAGTAATTACTTTTATTGATTTACTCATTCATTGACCATTTTATTTTTATTTCATAGAATCCCCAAGGCTGTCAGCCCCCTCGTCCTACAGCAATGAGAAGTTATCCAGCTCTCCCTCACTCTGTGCTGTGTTTTATGATTCTGAGGATCCTCTAAGCGTCATCTCACCAGTAACCTCTGGCTCACTCCGAGACCATTACCAGCTCCATGGAAATACAAATGGCAATGCAATCAACGATGAGCAACTGAGGAAAAGTTCACCTGATCTGATCATGGACCTGCCTACATTCACTACTGAGACTCCGCAGACTCTGGAAACACACAGTGGTTTGAAAAATGGCAACACAATGAATAGTAACGCCGGTGTAAACCGATATGGCCATCTTGGCTCTACATCCTTTTCTCCATTTGAAAGCAAAGTTAGTGTAATGTCTCGCAAACTAAACTACGTGGAGCGTGTAGTGTGCGAAATTATAGAAACTGAGAGGATGTATGTTCAAGATCTTCGAAGTATCGTGGAGGTACGTATGATTTCTTCACATTCTTTGGTTCTCCCGAGTCAGTTTTCAGCGTGTGACATTGTAGACCACCAACGCTCCTCCGTATGCTTCACTCTATAGACCTTCGCTATAGCTATACCTTTCTCTATTGCTGTGTTACCCATCTACTGTATATACAGTACTTCCTTTTCTTTTGGGATTACTAACTTTTAGGTCCCCAACGCCTTCTTAACGCCTCACTGTTAGCCAAACTCAGGTACTCTTATTAGTTTTCCCACTCACATCATTCCGCTCCGATCTACTGATAAAGGTGCCTTTCGATGAAAAACAGTTATCTCTCTGGAGTGATAAGTGTTTGATCATGGACAACCCCCACCATTGGAAGCACCAATGTTCATGAACACGTGGTCTAAATCTCCCAATTCCTTTTCGCTGTAATTGGCAATGTTGTGCATAGAAATCATAGGACCCCATAGCATAACTCCTAATTGAGCCCCCCACACTCCCTCAGAAAACAATATTTGGCTGGGTGACAACAGGTTGGCATAGTCACAGAAAGGTGTATCTCCCACCTTTTACTGAGAGAAGGACATGTACTTCAGCAAGTAATTTTGCCCCTATTAAAGCCCTTTAGTGTTTTCATACACTATGATACCCCTTTCATGGCCCCCATAAACTATGATGCTAACAAAAAATGCCCTCCAAAGGCTCTGACCCCCCTCCCCTGTGAATTCCTCCACAGTACCCTTCACAAGAACAGTCTCCCACAAACATGAGGCCCCCGATGACCACATCAGTGTTCTGGCTACCACAGTCTCAAGACATAGTATCATGGCCCTCGCACAGTATAAGGCCCTTGCATACCTCCACACAGTATAATGCCCCTCCTCTCCCCACAGGCCTTCATACAGTATAACGGCCCCCCACACAGTATAATGGCCCCCACATAGTTACTCAATCACAGGCTGTGTATGAAAGTGCTATTACTGTAGTGCCTCATCTACAAAAATAGCATCTGTTGCCACAGTCCTGCAAAAATTGACTGTAAAAAATAAAATGTATTACATTGTGTAACTATATCACTAAGGCCATGTGCACACGTTGCGGATTTCTTGCAGAAATTTCCTGAAGAAAACCGGAAATTTTCTGCAAGAAATCCGCATTTTTTTTTTGCGTTTTTTTTCCGTTTTTTTCGCGTTTTTTTAGCATTCTGCAAGCGTAATTAGCTTGCAGAATGCTAAAGTTTTCCAAGCGATCTGTAGCATCGCTTGGAAAACTGACTGACAAGTTGGTCACACTTGTCAAACATAGCGTTTGACAAGTGTGACCAACTTTTTACTATAGATGCAGCTTATGCAGCATCTATAGTAAAAGATAGAATGTTTAAAAATAATAAAAAAAATAAAAAAATGCTTATACTCACCCAGACATCTCATCAGCGGCGTCCGTTCGTCTTCCTATAGCTGGTCTGTGCGCACAGGACCTTCCGTGACGTCACGGTCACGTGAGCGGTCACATGACCGCTCACGACCAATCACAGGACAGTGACGTCATCGGCAAGGTCCTTCGCCGCACATCAGCTACAGGAACCGAACGGCAGCGTGCAGCGGTGAGGCGGGAACACTGCGCGGGACATCGAGGGTGAGTATAGGACTATTTTTTTTATTTTATTTCTTATTTTTTGACCACTTATATGGTGCCCAGTGCGTGGAGGAGAGTCTCCTCTCCTCCACCCTGGGTACCAACCGCACATAATCTGCTTACTTCCCGCATGGTGTGCACAGCCCCGTGCGGGAAGTAAGCAGATCAATGGACCCCTAGGTGTGCGGAATCCCTGCAATTCCGCATTTTTAAGGAACATGTTGCTATTTTTTCCGCTATGCGATTTTTTCGCAGAAAAAATCGCAACATTTGCACAAAAAATGCGGAATACCTTGTAAATAATAGGAGGCATATGCTAGCGTTTTTTTTGCGTTTTTATCACGTTTTTATAGCGAAAAAACGCGAAAAAAACGCTAAAAATCCTGAACGTGTGCACATGGCCTAAGAGCTGTCACCATAAACCTCTTTTCTCACCTATCCACAGTTATACATAAATATACAGAAAATCATACAATGTTGTTATCATTGTAATCGTACAGATCTGAATTCTCATGTTACCAGGTCATTTTTACCCATACAGTAATCACTGAAAACCCTAAAAAATAATTTCAGAATTGCTTTTTTTTCACTATTTCATTGCACTTACCGTAGATTTTTTTCCTGTGAGTACAACATATGGTTAAGTGACTGGTGTCATTAGGAGCTACAACTCGCCCCCCTCCCCCAAAAAAGCCCCAAGCTCTCATACAGGGAAAAAAATGGTTGGGACTCGTGAAAGCTTGAGGAAAGGGGTGTGCCCCCGAAACATTGTTGCAGGTGCGGACCTCAAACCGTCAGTCAACCGCTCTGCTTCCACATGTCTGCTGCTGCCCAGAGCAGCTGGACCGGTTGCATCGGAGTCTGTGTCCTTTATTCTCTATGATGATTATGACAAATGTTGATTCCTTGAATTTGATCACTGATTCTATGAATATATTCTGAGGTTAATGTAAAGGATTGAAATATAAAGGAAACTGTTACAACAGACTGGATATGGTTTATGCCATTTATTATTATATACGGTAGTTTGGACTGGGTATATGATCTCAGCCATCTACAGTACAGACCAAAAGTTTGGACACACCTTCTCATTTAAAGATTTTGCTGTATTATCATGACTATGAAAATTGTAAATTCACACTGAAGGCATAAAAACTATGATTTAGCACATGTGGAATTATATACTTAACAAAAAAGTGTGAAACAACTGAAAATATGTCTTATATTCTAGGTTCTTCAAAGTAGCCACCTTTTGCTTTGATAACTGCTTTGCACACTCTTGGCATTCTCTTGATGAGCTTCAAGAGGTAGTCACCGGAAATGGTCTTCCAACAATCTTGAAGGAGTTCCCAGAGATGCTTTTGCCTTCACTCTGCAGTCCAGCTCACCCCAAACCATCTCGATTGGGTTGGGGTCTGGTGACTGTGGAGGCCAGGTCATCTGGCGTAGCACCCTATCACTCTCCTTCTTGCCCAAATAGGCCTTACACAGCCTGGAGGTGTGTTTGGGGTCATTGTCCTGTTGAAAAATAAATGATGGTCCAACTAAACGCAAACCGGATGGAATAGCATGCCGCTGCAAGATGCTGTGGTAGCCATGCTGGTTCAATATGCCTACAATTTTGAATAAATCCCCAACAGTGTCACCAGCAAAGCACCCCCACACCATCACACCTTCTCCACCATGCTTCACGGTGGGAACCAGGCATGTAGAGTCCATCCGTTCACCTTTTCTGCATCGCACAAAGACACGGTGGTTGGAGCCAAAGATCTCAAATTTAGACTCATCAGACCAAAGCACAGATTTCCACTGGTCTGATGTCCATTCCTTGTGTTCTTTAGCCCAAACAAGTCTCTTCTGCTTGTTGCCTGTCCTTAGCAGTGGTTTCCTAGCAGCTATTTTACCGTGAAGGCCTGCTGCACAAAGTCTCCTCTTAACAGTTGTGGTAGAGATGTGTCTGCTGCTGGAACTCTGTGTGGCATTGACCTGGTCTCTAATCTGAGCTGCTGTTAACCTGCGATTTCTGAGGCTGGTGACTCGGATAAACTTATCCTCAGAAGCAGAGGTGACTCTTGCTCTTCCTTTCCTGGGGCGGTCCTCATGTGAGCCAGTTTCTTTGTAGCGCTTGATGGTTTTTGCAACTGCATTTGGGGACACTTTCAAAATTTTCCCAATTGTTCGGACTGACTGACCTTCATTTCTTAAAGTAATGATGGCCACTCGTTTTTCTTTACTTAGCTGCTTTTTTCTTGCCATAATGCAAATTCTAACAGTCTATTCAGTAGGACTGTCAGCTGTGTATCCACCAGACTTCTGCACAACACAACTGATGGTCCCAACCCCATTTATAAGGCAAGTAATCCCACTAATTAAACCTGACAGGGCACACCTGTGAAGTGAAAAAAAATCCCGGTGACTACCTCTTGAAGCTCATCAAGAGAATGCCAAGCGTGTGCAAAGCAGTCATCAAAGCAAAAGGTGGCTACTGTCATGAATCCCCAATGGCTAGGGATAGCACAGGATAAGCAAAGTAATAATAAATATCGGACGAGCTCTAGGGTGATGGAACCTGGGCTGACCGCTGCCCTACGCCTGACAAACGCAACTAGAGATAGCCAGGGAGCGTGCCTACGTTGGTTCTAGACGCCACGCACCAGCCTAAGAGCTAACTAGTACTGCAGAGAAAACAAAGACCTCACTTGCCTCCAGAGGAATTAACCCCAAAGGTATAGATGCCCCCCACATGTATTGACGGTGAAATGAGAGGAAGGCACACACATAGAGATGATGTATATAGCTTTAGCAAATAGAGGCCCGCTGAGAACTAGAAAGAATGACACAAAAGGGGACTGAGCGGTCAGCAAAAAACCCTAATCAAAAAAACCATCCTGAGATTACAAGAACCCATGTGCCAACTCATGGCACATGGGGAGAACCTCAGTCCACTAGAGCAACCAGCTAACAAAGAGACATTCTAAGCAAGCTGGACAAAAAACCAAACAACTGAAAATCAGCACTTGGCTTATCCTGAAAGATCTGGGAGCAGGTAGGCAGGAACCAAACAGAGCACATCTGAACACATTGATAGCCGGCAAGGGAAATGACAGAAAGGCCAGGTAAAATAGGAAACACCCAGCCTCTGATGGACAGATGGAAACCAAAGGCCGCAACCCACCAAAGTCACCCAGTACCAGCAGTAACCACCAGAGGGAGCCCGCAAACAGAATCCACAACAGTACCCCCCCCTTGAGGAGGGGTCACCGAACCCTCACGAGAACCCCCAGGGCGATCAGGGTGAGCTCTATGGAAGGCGCGGACCAAATCAGTCGCATGAACATCGGAGGCGACCACCCAGGAATTGTCCTCCTGACCATAACCTTTCCACTTAACCAAATACTGGAGTTTGCGTCTGGAAACACGAGAATCCAAGATCTTTTCAACAACATACTCCAATTCTCCCTCCACCAGCACCGGAGCAGGAGGCTCGACCGAAGGAACAACAGGCTCCTCATACCTCCGCAACAACGACCGATGGAACACATTATGAATAGCGAACGATGCCGGGAGATCCAAACGGAAAGATACAGGGTTAAGAATCTCCGAGATCCTATAAGGACCGATGAACCGAGGCTTGAACTTAGGAGAAGAGACCTTCATAGGGACAAAACGAGAAGACAACCACACCAAGTCCCCAACAAGAAGTCGGGGACCCACGCGGCGACGGCGATTAGCAAACTGCTGAGTCTTCTCCTGAGATAACTTCAAATTGTCCACCACCTGATTCCAAATGTGATGTAGCCTGTCCACCACCACGTCCACTCCAGGACAATCCGAAGACTCCACCTGACCAGAGGAAAAACGAGGATGAAACCCCGAATTACAAAAAAAAGGAGAGACCAACGTGGCCGAACTAGCCCGATTATTAAGAGCAAATTCGGCCAGTGGCAAAAAAGCAACCCAGTCATCCTGATCAGCAGAAACAAAACACCTCAAATAAGTTTCCAAGGTCTGATTAGTTCGCTCCGTCTGGCCATTCGTCTGAGGATGGAATGCAGACGAGAAAGACAAATCAATGCCCATCTTGGCACAAAACGTCCGCCAAAATCTAGACACAAACTGGGATCCCCTGTCAGAAACGATATTCTCCGGAATCCCATGCAAGCGAACCACGTTCTGAAAAAACAAAGGAACCAACTCAGAGGAGGAGGGCAACTTAGGCAAGGGCACCAAATGAACCATCTTAGAAAAGCGGTCACACACAACCCAGATAACGGACATTTTCTGTGAAACCGGGAGATCAGAAATAAAATCCATGGAAATGTGCGTCCAAGGCCTCTTCGGGATGGGCAAGGACAACAACAACCCACTAGCCCGTGAACAGCAAGGCTTAGCTCGAGCACACACTTCACAAGACTGCACAAAGGTACGCACATCCCTAGACAAGGAAGGCCACCAAAAAACCTGGCCACCAAGTCTCTTGTACCAAATATTCCAGGATGACCAGCCAACACAGAAGAATGGACCTCGGAGATGACTCTACTGGTCCAATCATCCGGAACAAATAGTCTTTCTGGTGGACATCGATCCGGTTTATCCACCTGAAACTCCTGCAATGCGCGTCGCAAGTCTGGGGATACGGCGGACAATATTACCCCATCCCTAAGGATACCAGCAGGCCCAGTATCTCCAGGAGAGTCAGGCACAAAACTCCTAGAAAGAGCATCTGCCTTCACATTCTTTGAACCTGGCAGGTATGAAACCACGAAATTGAAACGAGAAAAAAATAACGACCAACGAGCCTGTCTAGGATTCAAACGCCTGGCCGACTCAAGGTAAATGAGATTCTTGTGATCAGTCAAGACCACCACGCGATGTTTAGCACCCTCAAGCCAATGACGCCACTCCTCAAATGCCTACTTCATGGCCAAAAGCTCCCGATTACCCACATCATAATTGCGCTCGGCGGGCGAGAATTTTCTAGAGAAGAAAGCACATGGCTTCATCACCGAGCCATTAGAACTTCTCTGTGACAAAACCGCCCCCGCTCCAATCTCGGAAGCATCAACCTCCACCTGAAAAGGAAGTGAAACATCTGGTTGACACAACACAGGAGCAGAAGAAAACCGGCGCTTAAGTTCCCGAAAGGCCTCCACGGCCGCAGGAGACCAATCAGCAACATCAGCACCCTTTTTAGTCAAATCAGTCAAAGGTTTAACAATACTGGAAAAATTAGCAATGAACCGACGATAAAAATTAGCAAACCCCAAGAACTTCTGAAGGCTCTTAACAGATGTAGGTTGTGTCCAGTCACAAATAGCCTGAACCTTAACGGGATCCATCTCAATAGTAGAAGGAGAAAAAATGTACCCCAAAAAAGAAATCTTCTGGACTCCGAAGAGACACTTTGAGCCCTTCACAAACAGAGAATTGGCCCGCAAAACCTGAAACACCTTCCTGACCTGTAGAACATGAGACTCCCAGTCATCAGAAAACACCAAAATATCATCCAAATACACAATCATAAACTTATCCAGATATTCACGGAAAATATTGTGCATAAAGGACTGAAAGACTGACGGAGCATTGGAGAGTCCAAAAGGCATTACCAAATACTCAAAATGGCCCTCAGGCGTATTAAATGCGGTTTTCCACTCATCACCCTGTTTTATCCGCACCAGATTATACGCACCACGAAGATCTATTTTAGTGAACCACCTAGCCCCCTTAATGCGAGCAAACAAATCAGTAAATAATGGCAATGGATACTGGTATTTGACTGTAATCTTATTCAGAAGGCGATAATCTATACAAGGCCTCAGGGAACCATCTTTTTTTGCCACGAAAAAAAAACCTGCTCCCAGAGGGGACGAAGATGGACGAATATGTCCCTTTTCCAAGGACTCCTTAATATAATTCCGCATAGCAGTATGCTCTGGCAGTGACAGATTAAATAAACGACCCTTAGGGAACTTACTGCCAGGAATCAATTCTATAGCACAGTCACACTCTCTATGAGGAGGGAGCGAATTGAGCTTAGGCTCCTCAAAAACATCCCTATAATCCGACAAAAACGCAGGGATCTCCGAAGGAGTAGATGAAGCGATGGAAATCGGAGGTGCATCATCATGAACCCCCTGACATCCCCAGCTTAGCACAGACATTGTTTTCCAGTCCAGGACAGGATTATGAGTTTGTAACCATGGCAGACCAAGCACTAGTACATCATGTAAATTATACAGTACAAGGAAGCGAATCACCTCCTGATGAACGGGAGTCATGCGCATGGTCACTTGTGTCCAATACTGCGGTTTATTCATAGCCAATGGTGTAGAATCAATTCCCTTCAGAGGAATAGGAACTTCCAGAGGCTCTAGACTAAAACCGCAGCGTTTAGCAAATGACCAATCCATAAGACTCAGGGCAGCGCCTGAATCCACATAGGCATCGACGGAAATGGAAGACAGTGAAAAAATCAGAGTCACAGACAAAATGAACTTAGACTGCAGAGTATCAATGGCAAAAGATTTATCAACCCTTTTTGTGCGTTTAGAGCATGCTGATATAACATGAGCTGAATCACCACAATAAAAACACAAACCATTTTTCCGCCTATAATTTTGCCGTTCACTTCTGGACTGAATTCTATCACATTGCATAGTCTCAGGTGCCTGTTCAGAAGACACCGCCAACTGGTGCACGGGTTTGCGCTCCCGTAAACGCCGATCAATCTGAATGGCCATAGCCATGGACTCATTCAGACCTGTAGGCGCAGGGAACCCCACCATAATATCCTTAATGGCCTCAGAAAGACCATTTCTGAAGTTTGCAGCCAGGGCGCACTCATTCCACTGAGTAAGCACCGACCATTTCCGAAATTTCTGACAATATATTTCCGCTTCATCATGCCCCTGAGAGAGGGCTAATAAAGCCTTTTCAGCCTGAATCTCTAGGTTAGGTTCCTCATAGAGCAATCCCAATGCCAGAAAAAACGCATCCACACTGAGCAATGCAGGATCCCCTGGTGCCAATGCAAATGCCCAATTCTGAGGGTCGCCCCGTAGGAACGATATAACAATCTTGACCTGTTGAGCAGGGTCTCCAGAGGAGCGAGATTTCAAAGAGAGAAACAATTTACAATTGTTCCTGAAATTCAGGAAGGTAGATCTATCTCCAGAAAAAAACTCTGGAATAGGAATTCTAGGTTCAGACATGGGAGTGTGAACAACGAAATCCTGTATGTTTTGAACCTTTGCCGCGAGATTACTCAGGCTGGAAGCCAAACTCTGGACATCCATGATAAACAGCTAAGATCGGAGCCATTCAAGGGTTAAGAGGAGGTAAGAAGCAGCTAGACAGCAATTAAGGGCTAGGCAGCAAAACTCTGAAGGAAAAAAAAAAAAAATTTTCCTTGAACACTTCTTTTTCTCCTGCTTCAGCCCAAACAATTAACACTTTGTGGGCCGGCTATACTGTCATGAATCCCCAATGGCTAGGGATAGCACAGGATAAGCAAAGTAATAATAAATATCGGACGAGCTCTAGGGTGATGGAACCTGGGCTGACCGCTGCCCTACGCCTGACAAACGCAACTAGAGATAGCCAGGGAGCGTGCCTACGTTGGTTCTAGACGCCACGCACCAGCCTAAGAGCTAACTAGTACTGCAGAGAAAACAAAGACCTCACTTGCCTCCAGAGGAATTAACCCCAAAGGTATAGATGCCCCCCACATGTATTGACGGTGAAATGAGAGGAAGGCACACACATAGAGATGATGTATATAGCTTTAGCAAATAGAGGCCCGCTGAGAACTAGAAAGCAGAATGACACAAAAGGGGACTGAGCGGTCAGCAAAAAACCCTAATCAAAAAAACCATCCTGAGATTACAAGAACCCATGTGCCAACTCATGGCACATGGGGAGAACCTCAGTCCACTAGAGCAACCAGCTAACAAAGAGACATTCTAAGCAAGCTGGACAAAAAACCAAACAACTGAAAATCAGCACTTAGCTTATCCTGAAAGATCTGGGAGCAGGTAGGCAGGAACCAAACAGAGCACATCTGAACACATTGATAGCCGGCAAAGGAAATGACAGAAAGGCCAGGTAAAATAGGAAACACCCAGCCTCTGATGGACAGATGGAAACCAAAGGCCGCAACCCACCAAAGTCACCCAGTACCAGCAGTAACCACCAGAGGGAGCCCGCAAACAGAATCCACAACAGGCTACTTTGAAGAACCTAGAATATAAGACATATTTTCAGTTGTTTCACACTTTTTTGTTAAGTATATAATTCCACATGTGTTAATTCATAGTTTTGATACCTTCAATGTGAATTTACAAATTTCATAGTCATGAAAATACAGAAAAATCTTTAAATTAGAAGGTGTCCAAACTTTTTGTCTGTACTGTACGTCTGACTCTAGAACGCCGCTGTGTATCAGAAAAAACACACTTTACAGGGAACATTAACCTACAGACAGTTGGCCTCGTTATACTGATTACAATGATACCTGGTGATGAAATCTGTCTTGTGGTTGTTGTGTAATCTTTATTTTCAGTTTTGAGTTAATGATGTGCTCGTGCTCCGGGGCGGCATGTGGGGGGTCTGCTTGTGGTGCTCTGCGTAGGTATTCAAATGAAGACTTCGGATAGGTCACTGATCAGTGACCTGTCAGGAGCCATAGAGATGAATTCCTAATCAGAGCACCACATGCAGACCCCCCAAAGGCCTCCCCGGCGCACGAGAATCTCATTAACTGAAAATAAAGATTAAACAACAACTACAAGATGGATTTCATCACCAGGTATCATTGTAATCAGTATAACGACACCAACCTGACTCTGTCTGTAGATTACTGTGCACAATCCTGCTGACAGGTTCCCTTTAATAGCCATTGGGGACTCAGCTGCATGGGTAACTAGTCGGAACGGTTTGATTTCTGGTGGGTTCTCCCTTCCTCCTGCCAATGGCTGACAAGTTTCTCCCTATACATGCACACGAGGAGAAGCCTGTCAGTCACTGTCAGAGGGCGCGGAGAAACCACCAAGGACCCGCCTCTGACTAGTCACCCATGCTGCTCAGTCCCCTGTGACTTTTAAAGTATGGTGTTCTGTGAAACACCGCAGCGTTTCACAGTCAGAAATATATGGCTGACCTCATACAACCAGTGCCTCATATCTGCCGCCGATGTACATATATGGCTGACACTGTACAGCCAGTGCCTCATACCTGCCGCCGATGTACATATATGGCTGACACTGTACAGCCAGTGCCTCATACCTGCCGCCGATGTACATATATGGCTGACATCATACAGCCAGTGCCTCATACCTGCCGCCGATGTACATATATGGCTGACATCATACAGCCAGCGCCTCATACCTGCCGCCGATGTACATATGTGGCTGATATCATACAGCCAGCGCCTCATACCTGCCGCCGATGTACATATGTGGCTGATATCATACAGCCAGTGCCTCATACCTTCCGCCGATGTACATATATGGCTGACATCATACAGCCAGTGCCTCAAACCTGCCGCCGATGTACATATATGGCTGACACTGTACAGCCAGTGCCTCATACCTGCCGCCGATGTACATATATGGCTGACACCATACAACCAGTGCCTCATACCTGCCGCCGATGTACATATATGGCTGACATCATACAGCCAGTGCCTCATACCTGCCGCCGATGTACATATATGGCTGACATCATACAGCCAGCGCCTCATACCTGCCGCCGATGTACATATATGGCTGACATCATACAGCCAGTGCCTCATACCTGCCGCTGATGTACTTGTACATATATGGCTGACACTGTACAGCCAGTGCCTCATACCTGCCGCTGATGTACATATATGGCTGACACCATACAACCAGTGCCTCATACCTGCCGCCGATGTACATATATGGCTGACACCATACAGCCAGTGCCTCATACCTGCCGCCGATGTACATATATGGCTGACATCATACAGCCAGTGCCTCATACCTGCCGCCGATGTACATATATGGCTGACATCATACAGCCAGCGCCTCATACCTGCCGCCGATGTACATATATGGCTGACATCATACAGCCAGTGCCTCATACCTGCCGCTGATGTACTTGTACATATATGGCTGACACTGTACAGCCAGTGCCTCATACCTGCCGCTGATGTACATATATGGCTGACACCATACAACCAGTGCCTCATACCTGCCGCTGATGTACATATATGGCTGACATCATACAGCCAGCGCCTCATACCTGCCGCCGATGTACATATATGGCTGACATCATACAGCCAGCGCCTCATACCTGCCGCTGATGTACATATATGGCTGACACCATACAGCCAGTGCCTCATACCTGCCGCTGATGTACATATATGGCTGACATCATACAGCCAGCGCCTCATACCTGCCGCCGATGTACATATATGGCTGACATCATACAGCCAGTGCCTCATACCTGCCGCTGATGTACATATATGGCTGACACCATACAGCCAGCGCCTCATACCTGCCGCCGATGTACATATATGGCTGACATCATACAGCCAGCGCCTCATACCTGCCGCTGATGTACATATATGGCTGACACCATACAGCCAGCGCCTCATACCTGCCGCTGATGTACATATATGGCTGACATCATACAGCCAGCGCCTCATACCTGCCGCCGATGTACATATATGGCTGACATCATACAGCCAGTGCCTCATACCTGCCGCCGATGTACATACTGTATATGGCTGACACCGTACAGCCAGTGCCTCATACCTGCCGCCAATGTACATATATGGCTGACACCGTACAGCCAGTGCCTCATACCTGCCGCTGATGTCAGGTTCCTTTTAAAAACATTTCTGCGACTGTTTCATTCATGGATATGGGGTTTATAATATTTCTAACGCTGAGTCCCCCTCATTGGCTTGTATGAAATGGATTTGCTAATGTTTTACATAAGGCTGTGGAGTTTGCATAAAATGGACCAACTCCTAAAATATATAATAAATGGAGTACGATAGTTCAGTGCAGGATGTGCTGTAAATGTTTTCCGAAGAATTTGGGAAAGTTCTGAAATGTCCTATAAATGTCTTTTCTGTTCCTGTTTGGAGATGAGTGAACCTTTTTAAGGTTCAGTTCGGCTATGCTCGTCGAATGTCCCGATGGTCGCCAAACGTAACCGACACCATTGAATTCAATGGGAGTCAAAACCAAACGACGCATACACCTTCGGGGTGGGGGGCAAAAGCTGCCAGAACAACCCAAATTAGGACAGACACTAGGAAAGGTGTCATCAACTGACCCATCAACTGCGCTATAAATGATTGGAAAAAAAATTTGACGTGGGCTCCCCTCTATTTTTGAGTGGGAGTTAGGGAAATTGAGGAGTTGACGTCGGAGCTTTGGCTGCTGAGAATGGGCACGCTTGGGGAACGATCTCGATGCACTTTTGTCGCCACTGGGCTGCTTCTTGATAGCGTTGCGGTGTTCTGCGCTCTTACAGAAATAGTGACATTTGGTCTATATTTTCTCTTTCCTGAAGGCTGTACTGAATTTTATGTCTGTGCATTTTCCATTCTCCATTATTAGAGCCGTCTTATTTATAAACCTGACATTAAAGGGAACCTATCACCATGTTTTCCCTATATAACGTATGGCCAATCACATCTGCAAGGTGCAATAAAGAGCTTTTATTATACTCAGACGGCACGGACCGGTCCCAGGGGCGTCTCTCGCGATGATTGGTGCTTCCTCTCTTCTTGTGGATGTCGTCCTCCTTCCTTGCTTCATGTGGATGACGTGTCCTACGTCATCCACCCAGGGTCCTCCATCGCACTCCTGTGCAGTCATACCTCTACAACAGGACTATAGCGCTCATGCTCGGCTTTACCCACGCGTCATCAGCCTTTCCTCGTGCGCTACAGCACTGTGCTGTGCACTCAGCTGGGCGCGACAGGGACAAAGAATACGTCATACACATGAAGCAAGAAGGAGGATGGTGATCGTAAGAAGAGAGGAGGAGCCGGATCAAGACCAGAGGCGCCCAGCAGACAGGGCCGCCCCCGAGGGGAGTATAATAAAAGCTATGTTTTTGTGTTAAGTAGAGCATATTTGGGGCAGGCATAAGGCATTCTAGAGTGCTGTAGCGAAGGGTTAAAAGATGCGGGCCATACTTTGGGGTAATCATGGTGACAGATTCCCAGTAAACTGAAGCTTTGGTGTAGAGCTAATAATGTATCTGTGAATAATGACTGTGACAGCTTGTAAATGTATAACTAATAAAACATAATTGATGTATGCAACTTAAATGCCTGTAAATTTCCACCAGGACTACCTCGGAGGCATCATAGACAAACACGAGCTCCCTATGAAGCCAGAGCAAGTCAGCGCTCTTTTTGGAAACATTGAGGATATTTATGGATTAAACAGGTGATACATCTTTTATCTTTGTTTCTCTAAGAATTGATGCAATCTGTTACTATTCGCTCACATGTTCCATTTTTCTAAGAGGTTTGGTCGATCATAAACTCCTTGTGCAGCTCCTCTTCTGCTGTGTGGGATGTATATATACATTACTTTGTGTCCATAAATGAAAAAGGAACAAGCTGGCGTCCATGTAAAATAGATCTGCTGCTTACCCGGTGCAGCGGATTAGAAATCTGTAACCTGTTAATTTGTGCTGCAAATGCAGTATAAAGGGTAATATGTGCAGCTTAACCCCTTAGTGACGGAGCCAAATTTTTGAAATTTGACCAGTGTCGCTTTATGTGGTAATAACTCTGGAACGCCTCAACAAATCCCAATAAATTTTGATATTGTTTTTTCGTGACACATTATACTTTATGATAATGGTAAATTTAGGTCAATATGTTTTGTGTTCATTTATAAAAAATATCAGGAATTTGAGAAAAATGTTAAAAAAATTTGCAATTTTCAAACTTTGAATGATTATCCCTGTAATCCAGATAGTCATACCACAGCAAAACATTAATAAATAACATTTCTCTCATGTCGGCTTTACATCAGCACCATTTGTAAAATGTTCTTTTGTTTTGTTAGCATTTTAGGAGGTTTAAAAATGTAGCAGTAATTTTTTCAAGAAAATTTATTTTTTTAGGGACAAATAGTCATATTTGAAGTGCCTTTAGGGGTCCCATATATTGGGAAACCCCCAAAAGTGATACCATTTTAAAAACAGCACCCCCTGACATATTGACAAACTGCTGTCAGGTAGTTTATTAACCCTTCAGTTGCTTTTCAGGAATTAATGCAAAGTCACATGACAGAAATGACAATGTGCATTTTTACCACCTAAATGCCTCTAACTCTGAACAGGTTACAACAGCTGGCAGACTCTTAGGCCAGAATTTGGTCATGAATTGCCAATCAGAAACATCAGGACCACAAAATCATGATCTGAGGGCACCAATTGGGATTAGGAGGAAGCCCCCACAGTCTGTTAACCATTTATAATGATGTAGTCACTATTGACAGCAGCATCTAAGGGGTTAAACAGATTTGGACGGTGCAAGCACTGATCGTGGCTGATGCAGCAAGTTATCAGCTATAGTGTACAGCTGACAGCTGCGTGATTATCACCTGTATGGGGAGGCTATTCTCTTATATCTCAGGTCAGTTAAAAGACGTATTGGTGGTCATTAAGGGGTTAAAGGATTAAAACACAAGTTATCCTGAATCTTTTCTAACAAATCTATATATCAATCTGCTCAGCTCCCCCTGCTCTATAACATGGGGCTTGACAGCGTTCTCATGGTGACAGATTCCCTTTAATCTCCAGCATCAATACTACTTAATGTAATTGTCATCTAGTAACATAGGAATCTGACCTCGTGCGGTGCATCTGAAAATGTATACAAGCTAGTATGTCCCAACCGGCCGCGGTCATTATACTGCGGAGTATCTCTGTAGCCGGTGGTGGTCGCAGACAAGCGAGGGATGAGCGCGCACCCACATTGAGTGCGCACCACGGGACCCTACAGTGTCAGGGCCACAGGGTGACCACAGGCAGTGCTCGCTGTGGGCAGGACACCGGCTGTCAGTCTGAATAAGGGGAAAGGCTCACAATGCAAATACAGGTCCTTCTCAAAAAATTAGCATATAGTGTTAAATTTAATTATTTACCATAATGTAATGATTACAATTAAACTTTCATATATTATAGATTCATTATCCACCAACTGAAATTTGTCAGGTCTTTTATTGTTTTAATACTGATGATTTTGGCATACAACTCCTGATAACCCAAAAAACCTGTCTCAATAAATTAGCATATCAAGAAAAGGTTCTCTAAATGACCTATTACCCTAATCTTCTGAATCAACTAATTAACTCTAAACACATGCAAAAGATACCTGAGGCTTTTAAAAACTCCCTGCCTGGTTCATTACTCAAAACCCCCATCATGGGTAAGACTAGCGACCTGACAGATGTCAAGAAAGCCATCATTGACACCCTCAAGCAAGAGGGTAAGACCCAGAAAGAAATTTCTCAACAAATAGGCTGTTCAAAGAGTGCTGTATCAAGGCACCTCAATGGTAAGTCTGTTGGAAGGAAACAATGTGGCAGAAAACGCTGTACAACGAGAAGAGGTGACCGGACCCTGAGGAAGATTGCTGAGGAAGCAGTGGACTGAGTCTGGTGTGGAAACATCCAGAGCCACCGTGCACAGGCGTGTGCAGGAAATGGGCTACAGGTGCCGCATTCCCCAGGTAAAGCCACTTTTGAACCATAAACAGCGGCAGAAGCGCCTGACCTGGGCTACAGAGAAGCAGCACTGGACTGTTGCTAAGTGGTCCCAAGTACTTTTTTCTGATGAAAGCAAATTTTGCATGTCATTCGGAAATCAAGGTGCCAGAGTCTGGAGGAAGACTGGGGAGAAGGAAATGCCAAAATGCCTGAAGTCCAGTGTCAAGTACCCACAGTCAGTGATGGTGTGGGGTGCCATGTCAGCTGCTGGTGTTGGTCCACTGTGTTTCATCAAGGGCAGGGTCAATGCAGCTAGCTATCAGGAGATTTTGGAGCACTTCATGCTTCCATCGGCTGAAATGCTTTATGGAGATGAAGATTTCATTTTTCAGCACGACCTGGCACCTGCTCACAGTGCCAAAACCACTGGTAAATGGTTTACTGACCATGGTATTACTGTGCTCAATTGGCCTGCCAACTCTCCTGACCTGAACCCCATAGAGAATCTGTGGGATATTGTGAAGAGAAAGTTGAGAGACGCAAGACCCAACACTCTGGATGAGCTTAAGGCCGCTATTGAAGCATCCTGGGCCTCCATAACATCTCAGCAGTGTCACAGGCTGATTGCCTCCATGCCACGCCGCATTGAAGCAGTCATTTCTGCCAAAGGATTCCCGACCAAGTATTGAGTGCATAACTGAACATTATTATTTGATGGTTTTTTTGTTTGGTATTAAAAAACACTTTTATTTGATTGGTCGGGTGAAATATGCTAATTTATTGAGACAGGTTTTTTGGGTTATCAGGAGTTGTATGCCAAAATCATCAGTATTAAAACAATAAAAGACCTGACAAATTTCAGTTGGTGGATAATGAATCTATAGTATATGAAAGTTTAATTGTAATCATTACATTATGGTAAATAATGAAATTTAACACTATATGCTAATTTTTTGAGAAGGACCTGTAGGTCCCCTATATACTATGCTTGAGGGTGACGGACTCCCTTCACCTGTAAATTTCTGATCCGCAGATATGAGTAAATGTTATTTTATCCTGATCTTGTATTGTACTTTTGTACTGTCTGAGGGGCATTTTTGTTATATACATTTATATACATTCAGAACATTATTTTAAGTATAACTTTTAGCTTTGAATATATGTCACATGGGTATCCGCCCGCACCCACGTCTAATCTTATCTACATTCTTTTCTCATTATATTTGTTTCAAGACCCCATACTAGTGCCTCTTTAGCAGGTAGGTCACAGCCAAGATGCCGCTTGCCCCAGTAACACATTAATAATGTTACAAATAAAAGCTGACGGACATAATTTAAAATGCATGTACGTATTTGTGGTTTTGTTGCTGTGTTTCATGCATGGGTATATGAAACTTTTTTTTTTTTTTATTATTCGTGTTTTTTTTAAAGTGAGGCATGACTTAAGTGTGATAGTGCGTCCCACATCATTACCGCATTTATGATATCTTTATTGATCACCCCCTTTTTTATTTCAATTTTTTACTAATTTTTTCACGTGCAAACCAGTCAAGCTATTCTGTGTAGCCTCACCATTACCACTGATTGGCAGCTTTCTGCCTATGCGCAGTGTATACACAGGAAGCTGCCAGTCAGGGGTGTGGGCGGGGTTATACAGGGTTCAGCATTCTGAGCTCTGCTACATCAGTCAAGATAGCACCAAGCAGCATGGTGAGTGACACTTGGCTGGAATCAGGGTCTCAAAATCTCAGAATCCATAGCAAAAACCTGCTGACAGATTCCCTTTAATGTGCTGGGGGATATCTGCAGATCCTAGCCTTCTCACTTTATCAGGGCAGGTGATAACTTGCTGATTGTTGGGGGTCCGAGCGTTGGGACCCCATCAATCGGCCAAATTGGGCACATTTTTATTGCCTACAAGGAACTTTTATGCCCGTTACAAAATAAAGTGGTAAGTCAGTGCATGGCCGCTGCTCCATTCATTCTCTATATGGCTGCTGAAAAGAAATGAGTGCACCCATAGCGATGGCTGGAGCATCAGTTGCACATGCGCATATAACAGGGATAAAACTTCCCTCGTTCTGTCTATTGGACCCTCAACAATCAGCAACTTATTACCCATCCTATGGGTTGGCTCTACATTGCGTGACAATAATATTGAAGACTGAAAATCTGTAAGTATACATCTGTACACTAAAATCAGGAAAAGCATTTAGTTTTGCTGTCGCTAATATTGGTTACTTTTGGAAACGTTTTCTGCGAATTAGTATTTGTTTTGGTGTGGCTGTGTGTACGGAGCTGTGTCTACAGCTGACTGCACAGAATTAGTGTAAATTTTCCATGTGACTTTTTTTCCATTCGTTTACATATACTGTAGATCTCTGAACTGAAGTCTTTCTTGCAGTAAATGATGAGATGGAATAGAAACTATTTCAGCTGTAACACAGATTTAATTTTGCCATGTTTTTTTTGTTTGCAGTCAGCTCCTCCAGGACCTCGATGGGTGCAGTGAAAACCCTGTGGCTGTAGCCGGCTGCTTCGTGGAAAAGGTCGGGATTGACTAATAAGTAGATTCAGAATATTAACGTTTATGGGGAATTTCATATTTACATCTCTAACAGTTTTGTGCCGAAAAATCTAATTATTAAACAAATATTTTGGGCACCATAGAAAAATGGCATAGGGGGAATAATAATAATAATCTTTATAATAATCTTTATTTTTATATAGCGCTAACATATTACGCAGCGCTTTACAGTTTGCATACATTATCATCGCTGTCCCCGATGGGGCTCACAATCTAAATTCCCTATCAGTATGTCTTTGGAATGTGGGAGGAAACCGGAGTGCCCGGAGGAAACCCATGCAAACACGGGGAGAACATACAAACTCCTTGCAAATGTTGTCCAAGGTGGGATTAGAACCCAGGACTCCAGCGCTGCACTGCGCCACTGTGCCGCCCCTATAATATAATAATAAGTGCAGAAGGCTTTATTTTATATAGAACTCTTTCTAAATAGTCCCTTTTTGTACGCCAACAAGGTCTGGAAGAGCCCTTGTGTGTTGAAATGCATAGAATAAAAACTGTTGTATCCTAAAAGGAATTTGTTGCCAAGTTCTTGCCAGCTAATGTGAGAGCAGCATATTGTAAAACTCCATTCCGACTATGTACCACTTACTGGGCTGTTTCCTGTAGTTTTGATAAAATGAGTATTTTATCAGCAGGCTATTATCACTAGATGATTAATAACCCTGATGCCAAGTAGTCCTCAATATTCAAGTGTTTGTACAACCACGACTACTGATCAGCAGCTTTCTGCCTATGCACAGTGTACACAGAAAGCTGCCAATCAGAGATGTGGACTCCGTTATACAGGGCTCAGCATTCAGAGAGCTGTTGGATCTGCAGCAAGGAAAATGGCAATTTTATCAAGAGTGCAACAAGCAGCCCAGTAAGTGACACATTGCTGGAATCAGACTATCCATTTCACCAGGTGAGGTGGATTCTCCAAGCCCAAGGGTCAGGTGGGCATATGGGCCACGGGCATCGGTGCAGCCATTTGGTTGGGTATGTGGAACATGGACAGCTGAGGGACCGGGAACCACAGGAAGGCAGGCGGAATGTTGGAAACTGCTGGCAGGTGGGAGATGTCCAGGTGACCACAGGCAAGCAGGTCTGATGCTGGAAACCGCAGGCAGGTGGGAGACGTCTAATAGATCTCAGTCAAGCAGGTGTGATCCTGAAAACCGTAGGCAGGTGGGAGATGTTTAGAAGATAACAGGCAAGCAGGCAGGATGCCGGAGACCGTAGGCAGCCTGGAGACACAGGCAAGCAGGTGTGGTGCTGGAGTCTGCAGGCTGGTGGGAGATGTTCAGTAGACCACCGGCAAGCAGGCGGGAGTCTGGGAACCATAGGCAGCCAGGAGATCTATAAAAGCAGGTGTGGTGCTGGAACCTGTAGGCTGGTGGGAGACGTTCAGTAGACCATCGGCAAGCAGGCGGGAGGCTAGAAACCATAGGCAGCCAGGAGACATCCAGGAGACCCCAGACAGTAGCTCAATAGGGTGAGTTAAATGGAACAAGCCAGAGTCTTGGCAATAGAGAAGTCTTAATACCAAGACACAGGTGTATGTCTTGTTCATCCTTATGTCGGCCAGGTGGATGCTCACATGGGATCATGCTGGGCCATCTGCAAAGCCCAACGTGGAGGACAACAGAGTCTAACGGACTGGGGTGAGGGAAGCAAAGTGCAGATGTGAGCCAGGTCTCTGCCACTACATCATGATCCTCTCAGATGGGGAAGCAATATCCTGGTGACAGATTCTCTTTTAGGAAGTCATACACATCATATAGTGCAGTAGTATGGAGAAAATCTCCTTGAGGGCACAGCTGGTATCCAGATGAGATGTCCGTGACACAGACAGCTGTGCAGTAAAATATTATCATCATTTACTTGGGTTTTCAGAGACACCATTTTTTCCCAATACACATCCCAACCCCCTATACAGATGCATGGGCCAGCTTATTGAATGGGAAGAAGGGGAAAAGCTGCTGACAGTCATTTGTGGTGCAGCTTGTATACACCCAATTACACACAATTGTCCAAACATTCCAGATTTCCCCCAAATCCGTGACTTTAATGAGTATTATATTGTACATGTGAGATACTGATGAAACAAAAGCATAATGTTAGCTGATGACAAATGCTTCTAGGGTAACAGTCTTCTCTTTCTCTGTCTAGAGCCATTACTTCGATATCTACACCCAGTACTGTAACAACTATCCCAAGTAAGTCTATATGTTATCTTATACCCGGCACTTTTTACCCCCTGGGGATATATGTCTTGGGATATATAGGTTTGTATTTAAGTGATGAAGAAGAACTTTACGCTTTGTTCTTCCGTCACTTGGCTGCTTCATGAAGATCTGTTTACACCGTGCAATTATCATTACGATTTGTTCATTGACAAATGATTAAAGGCTAATTAATGATTAACCATTTCTGGCTGGTTATAATTGATTATGAGTGCATGGCAAGCGGCATTAGTGCATGTCAATGCTACTGGTATCACTAGTCAAAATATATGTGACAAGCCACTGTGCTGTTTAGGAATTGTGCATTGAAAATGTTTTTTCATTGTTTATTTTTCCTTTTTGTTGGGAGTAAAGCCCCACTCCATGCTTATTAGACTGTCAGTTGCACCGGACAATGTCGACAGGTTTGGCCGACACTGTAATGTGTGTGGGGGTGTGGTGGCTGACTGATTTTCAGGGGAGATACCAATCAGGTATCTTCCCCAACATGTCTGCCTTCGGAGTGCCTATGTCTGCCTTCGGAGTACCGATGTCTGCCTTCGGAGTGCCGATGTCTGCCTTCGGAGTGCCGATGTCTGCCTTCGGAGTGCCGATGTCTGCCTTCGGAGTGCCGATGTCTGCCTTCGGAGTGCCGATGTCTGCCTTCGGAGTGCCGATGTCTGCCTTCGGAGTGCCGATGTCTGCCTTCGGAGTGCCGATGTCTGCCTTCGGAGTGCCGATGTCTGCCTTCGGAGTGCCGATGTCTGCCTTCGGAGTGCCGATGTCTGCCTTCGGAGTGCCGATGTCTCTTGGCGTCTTTCTCATAAATGGTAGTAATTAGAGAATAGGTTAAAAGATGCTTTGAAATGTCTTTCATATCTTTTTGCCCATTTGGGAATGGCCCAATTGTGCACCCATTACCTAGCCATGCTCTTCATGCTAATAAATGAGGCCCGGTAGTCTTTTCTATTATGTGCTCTAGCTTATCTACTACCTGACCACTTACGGTATGTACAGTACTTTAAACGTCCAGGCAGGAGAGAAAGGAAATTGTCAACTCACCCCATATCCAAAGTTCAGACCCTTTTTTAGAATCAGAAAAAGTTGAAATCGAATAAAAGCCACAACGTCCTGAAACATGTAACAGTGTGAACCCTTCTTTTATGGTGGCCAATATGTGTTTAATATAATTTTTAACCAAACATGTATGGATTTTTACCACATACAGATGCTGGCTTTTCTACTTTTTCCTACTAAGCGTCTGAACGGTCCACTTTTTACTCTGCAGTGACGTTCTAAAACATCAATGCAAAGTAATCCGCTGCACGTGACTGTCTGGCTGCAGGAGCTGGCTGTGAGACACAGCCAGACTACGCACTAAGAAGGCAGAGATGACTTATTACCATCTCTGACTTCCTGATCGTTATATATACAATGCCAAACAAGTCCTAACATACCGTAGTAGTAATCATATGTTAACCAGTTGCCTGGAGGAAGCAGTAGCTGTTGGGTCCTAGCAGCCCCAGATCTGCTCCACTATTCAAGCAAGGGGAGGAATTTGCTCTGAAACTGACTCTAATATAACAGCCCCAGATACAGGGGAAATTGGCAAAAAAATGTATTTAAATGTTTAAATGCCCCCAAAGGAAGACATACAGTGTAAAGTAGCTAAACAAAAATAAAAAATGCTCACTAATAATCCAAATTGTAGCCCCGCCCCTGTCAAAATAAAAAATATGTTCAATATACGAAAAGTAATTTCTGCAGAAAAAAGAACACAATTTAAAATGTTTTTAAGTGGTCCCTTGTGGTAGCAAAAACAATAGAACAGTATCCCCAGGTGTATCTGGTCACAAGTAATTGTAATATCCAGATGCCTTCTGCTTAGAGATCAGCCTGATTCCGTATCGCCTTTACATGGCTCTAAAAATAAAATATTGGTAATAAAACAAATGAGTGCTGTCCATGGTTTCTTTAAAATCCTGCTTCTTTTGTTTCAGCTCCGTGGCTACCCTTACTGAATGCATGAGGAACAAAGTCTTGGCAAAATTTTTTCGAGAGAGGCAGGAGATGCTCAAACACAGCCTTCCCCTGGGGTCCTATCTATTAAAACCAGTCCAGAGGATATTAAAATATCATCTTCTGTTGCAGGTAACATGACTCATATAGGAGATATATACTTGTGTGTGTATATATACATATATATGTGCATACATATATGTGTGTGTGTATTTATGCATATATATATATGTGAGTGTGTGTATATGTATGTGTATATATATAATATGTGTGTGTGTATGTATATAATTTGTGGTTTTTTTTTATTTTTTTGCTTGAATGATTCCTCTTTTCATTCCTTTGTACACATTTAGGAAATAGCAAAACATTTTGATATAGATAAAGAAGGATACGAGGTGGTAGAAGAGGCCATAGAGACCATGACAGGAGTTGCCTGGTACATCAATGACATGAAGAGAAAGCATGAGCATGCGGTGCGACAGCAGGTAAGAAGTATAACATTAGGAATCTATAGAAATCTCGCCCCCCAAGCGTTGATGTGACATGTTTGATATTGTTTAATAGGAGATTCAGTCTTTGCTGCTGAATTGGAATGGCCAGGACCTGACGACGTATGGAGAGCTGGTCCTGGAGGGGACCTTCCGTGTACAGCGCGCTCGCAGTGACAGGACATTTTTCTTGTTCGATAAGGTCTTACTTATCACAAAAAAACGTGGGGACCATTACATTTATAAAACCCATATTCCGGTGAGCATAAGTTTGTAGTAAAATCGTTATAGGGGATCTCTTGGAAAAAGAGAAAACTAATACAAGAAAAAAGTACATTATTATAGATGTATAGTTTTATTTATTTTTTTACGCTGATCTGACCTAGGTAGAATTAATAAAAAATTTTAAATGATTTTTGTCACATTACTGAACACAAAACCCACCCTAAATATTCAGGAAGGATTGTATTTCCTGCCTTCTGAGCCCTAAAAATGGCTTTCTTAAGCATAACATCCAGCGATCTGTCACTTACTAGGCTGCTTGCTGTAATTTTGATAATCTCCTGCTGATAAAACTTTTTTTTCACTAGAGGACTAGTAGTCATGTAGTCTTCCACATTTATGAGTATAACCCTATCCTCATCACTGATTGGTAGCTTTTTGCTTATGTACAGAGAAAACTGACAATCTGTGGTGTAGGTGGGGTTTTACAGAGCTCAACATTCCGAGAACTGCTAGATCTGCAGCAGTGAAAACAGGGATTTTATCAAAACTGCAGCAAGCAGCCCAGTAAGTGACCCATCACTGGAATCAGGGTCTCTTCCCCTACATCATGCTGCTCTAAGATGGGGTAGCAAACACCTGGTGACAGATACCACTTTAAGTGTAATGTTGAACTTATTAACGACTAGCTGTTTTTTTTTTCTCTTCTAGTGTTCACACTTGATGCTGATCGAGAGCACGAGAGACTCCATCTGCTTTACCTTAACACACTATAAGAACAGCAAACAGCAGCACAATGTCCAAGTAGGTGGGATCACTCAGCAGTTGTACATGAATGGAGGTAGAATATTGTGTCTATGGAAAATTAGATAAGTCTGACGCACAAATAGGTGAAAGATCGTGTTTCATTATTAATGTTAAAAGAAATCTGTCTTCAGGAGATGAGGCTTGTTTAACCCTTAGTCTAAAATCTGGATATTTACAGAGTCAGCCCTTTAAACACACTTTCCACCGGTAGTAAAAAAAAAATCCTTCTTTCTCATCTTAGCAGGCATAAGTGAAGCAGGCTGGAGAAATAATAGTCTTATCCGGCGATGGATAATAATAGGATCCAAGGGGGTTCTCACCTGATACTAAAGTAGCTTAAAGTGGGAAAAACAGATGAGAAACAATGGTGGAAAGAAATGGGTTAACTGCGCTACTGATAATAACCAACTTCATCCGACTTTGTCATCAGGACAGCCACAAGACTTGCTTAAAGTTACTCACTTGTGGTTCGCTGCTAATATCTTTCTATAATGAGACTGAATAAGTGTTGGGAGCTCAAAAGGCACACACACCGAGCAGTATCACCCGGTAAGCCTTGTGAAAGGTGGTGGTGTCATTCACCTAGTGGTGTTGTGTGAAGGTACAACATCTGTAGGCGTGTGTAGCAGCTCCTGTGTCCCAGTGGCTAGAGGAGAAAAACTTCTTTCTGATTATGAATAGTAGAGGAGGACAACATTTCGTTGAATGGGCTGCTCTGCGATTAACGAGATGCCTTTTGTGTTCCAAAATGGTTCTTCATTGTCCAACCCGTTGATGCCGAACCATTGGGTTTCCGACGATAAGAAAAAATGTTTGTTTTTTTTACCTTGACAATGTCGCCGAAACACGTTGGGACAATAAAGAATCATTTTGCAACATAAAAGTCCTTCTCATCAAGACAGCCTGTTCAACGTGATATCGTTATCCTCTACTACATTGAGACAGAATTGCAAGTTTACTAAAGTATCAGGTTACAGCTCCTGCTTATAGAAAGAGGAGTATGAGCAGAAATTCACAGACACAGAAAGACACTGCTTCTTATAGTATGTCTCTTACTTCCTCACCTGGTAGCTAGGTGCACAGCAACACTGCTCAGTCCTCGATAATGTCCGACATTCTGCTGTGTGGGAGATTATGTAGCATAGTCTTCACCAACTGTGGAACTCGTTTCAGGAACAGTTGACGTTTATATACAGATGTAGCCAAGTTTAAATTGACAAATAAGACTCCATTTTGATAACTTGTCACAGAAGGTTATCTTTTTTAGGCTGTGCTCGCATGCTGTGTTTTTTTTAACGCAAATTAAAAGCTGCGTTTTACAGTACCAGCAAAAGCATTAAGATTTCAGAAATCTCATGCACACGGTTGTGTTTTTTTTTCCTGACTGAATTTGAAAACTGCAGCCTTTTTTAAATATGCAGAAAAGTATGCAGCAAAAACACTGGGTGTGAACATAGCCCTGAGGCCATGTGCACGCGTTCAGTATTTTTCGCGTTTTTTTTGCGTTTTTTCGCTATAAAAACGTGATAAAAACGCGAAAAAAACGCTTACATATGCCTCCTATTATTTACAGTGTATTACGCATTTCTTGTGCAAATGTTGCATTTTTTTCCGCGAAAAAATCGCATCGCGGAAAAAAAAGCAACATGTTCATTAAATTTGTGGAATTGCGGGGATTCCGCACACCTAGGAATGCATTGATCTGCTTACTTTCCGCATGTGGCTGTGCACACCATGCGGGAAGTAAGCAGATAGATCATGTGCGGTTGGTACCCAGGGTGGAGGAGAGGAGACTCTCCTCCACGGACTGGGCACCATATAAGTGGTTAAAAAAAAAAAAAAGAATTAAAATAAAAAATAGTGATATACTCACCATCTGATGGCCCCGGAGTCGTCCCGCCTCTCAGCGGTGCATGCTGCCGCTTCCGTTTCTATAGATGGTGTGTGTGAAGGACCCGCGATGACGTCGCGGTCTTGTGATTGGTCACAAGACCGCTCACGTGACCGCGACGTCATCGAAGGTCCTGCACACACACATCATCTATAGGAACGGACGCCGCTGAAGAGATCGGCTGTCTGCAGGTGAGTATAACCATTTGTTTTATTTTTTTTATTATTTTTAAACATTCTATCTTTTACTATTGATGCTGCATAGGCTGCATCTATAGTAAAAAGTCACACTGTTTGACAAGTGTGACCAACCTGTCAGTCAGTTTTCCAAGCGATGCTACAGATCGCTTGGAAAACTTTAGCATTCTGCAAGCTAATTACGCTTGCAAAATGCTAAAAAAAACGCAAAAAAAACCGCAACAAAAAAAAATGCGGATTTCTTGCAGAAAATTTCCGGTTTTCTTCAGGAAATTTCTGCAAGAAATCCTGACGTGTGCACATACCCTAAGAGCATGAAAATGAGCTAACATTGCAAAAGCTATTGACTGATGCCAGGTTAGGGGCTATGTGAAATTAAACTTTGTGATCTTATTCCAGTGATCTGTTGTCTTTGTTAAGGTAAACTTTGCTACATCTGTATGTATACAGGATGCATGGAAATGTATAATTAATGATATAAGATGCAAGTCAGATAGTGGCTTGATGGAGATGGATGTCATGTCGGTCTGATAAAAAGGATTCGAGCGGTGGCTATGCTAACACTCCCACCGGGACTTGGCCCTGGGATCTGCAGAGGTCTCAGTAGTCTGATCCCCAGGGATCATACATTTATTACCTACCCTGGTGAAGGGTTATAAATGTATATAGTCGGAAAACGCCTTTAAAGTCTGCAGTTTGATTGCTTTTAATTGCACTCTGCTTGCTATTCCCTAGATCAGGATGCCTTGTAATGATATGGCAAAGGGCCAAAATAATGATATACTTTTCCCTAAGACTTCTTTTTACCAAATTAAAGCACCAGGTTCTGAATCCTGCGGGAAGCACCTTTTTACTTCCTTTCAAAAGAAAAACTGAAAGAATTAAAGGGAATTTGTCACCGGGTTTTTGCTACGCAATCTAACAACAGCAGCATAATGTAGGAAAAACAACCCTGATTCCAATGATGTATCACTTACTGTGCTGCTTGCTGTCATTTTGATAAAATCACAGTTTTACTTGGTGCAGATCTACTATTTATTAGAATGCTGAGCTTTGAATAACCCCGCCTACACCTCTGATTGGCAGCTTCCTGCCTGTGCACTGTGCACACAGAAAGTAGCCAATCAGTGCAGGGGGCGTGCTTGGACTACCTGGCAGCAGTTTACTAGTCCTCTAATGATTATTTTCCTAATGACTACACAGTGATTTTATCAAAATCAGGGGTGTCAAACTGCATTCCTCGAGGGCCTCAAACCATGAGTGTTTTCAAGATTTCCTTAGCATTCCACAAGGTGCTGAAATCATTCTGTGCAGGTGATTAAATTATCACCTGTGCAATACAAGGAAATCCTGAAAACATGACCTGTTTGCGGCCCTCGAGGAATGCAGTTTGACACCTCTGATCAAAATTACACTAAGTAGCCCAGTAAGTGACACATCGCTGGAACCAGGGCCTTTGCCCCTACATTTTGCTGCTCTTAAATTAGGTGCAAAAGCTTGGTGACACATTCCCTTTAAGGATAAAAAAAATTAGGCATGCACATATGTATTATGCCTCCCCGTTAAATTGGTGCTATATTGAGAATGCTATCGTCCCATGATACACTATGCCCATGTCAGTTATAATAGAAATAATCAGAAACAAAAAAAACCCCCTTTATTCACTATTTTTGCTCTTGCTGCCTGTTTTCTATCTACGGTAACTTTTCTCTCTGTGAACTGCTACTACTTGGAAGATGTAAAGCTAAGACAAGGGAACTTCCAGGCGTGAGACAAAAGAATAGGGGGCGGATTCTGTTGTGAATCTTGACTTAAGGTACCTTCACACGAAACGACTTTGTAACGATATCGCTAGCGATCCGTGACATTGCAGCGTCCTGGCTAGCGATATTGTTTAGTTTGACACGCAGCAGCGATCAGGATCCTGCTGTGATGTCGCTGGTCGCTGAATAAAGTTCAGAACTTTATTTGGTCGTCCGATCGCCGTGTATCGTTGTGTTTGACAGCAAAAGCAACGATGCCAGCGATATTTTACACTGGTAACCAGGGTAAACATCGGGTTACTAAGCGCAGGGCCGCGCTTAGTAACCCGATGTTTACCCTGGTTACCAGCGTAAAATGTAAAAAAAACAAACAGTACATACTTACATGCGTCCCCCGGCGTCCGCTTCCCACACTGACTGAGCGTCGCAAAGTGAAAGTGAAAGCACAGCACAGCGGTGACGTCACCGCTGTGCCCTGCTACTGCCGGCGCTCAGTCAGTGCAGGAAGCGGACGCCGGGGGACGCATGTAAGTATGTACTGTTTGTTTTTTTTACATTTTACGCTGGTAACCAGGGTAAACATCGGGTTACTAAGCGCGGCCCTGCGCTTAGCAACCCGATGTTTACCCTGGTTACCCGGGGACCTCGGCATCGTTGGTCGCTGGAGAGCTGTCTGTGTGACAGCTCTCCAGCGATCAAACAGCGACACTGCAGCGATCGGCATCGTTGTCGCTATCGCTGCAGCGTCGCTTCGTGTGAAGGTACCTTTATTACGACTTTAACTGTGAGTTTACTGCAGATTTCACCCTACACATTACAAAGGATCAAATCAGCTGTGAAAATCCACAGGAAAAAATGACATGCTGCAGATCTAACTTCTTCACAGTACGTCCATTTTAATGGTCATTTTTTCTTTCTTTCTTTATAGGCTAAAACGGTGGAAGAGAAACGTCTATGGACCCATCACATAAAGAAACTTATACTAGAGAACCATCATGCTATTATTCCCCAAAAGGTAGGGATGTGTTGAGTCATTTATTGTATTATTTTCTTGATATTTGTAATGCAGAACACTAACAATGAGAATCTTTAAGAAGCATATTAGACTAGTATAAAGGCATTTTCTTTTACGTTTTTATTTAGTATGGTAGCTTATATTACCTGGCTCATTCTCTTCATTATTCGTATATGCATATACTGTTCATACAGATATTTTTATAGGGAAGATATTTAATTTGTGCTCTTTCTTTATTCAATAAAATTAAGAGAACTTTTAAATAAACATGAAAAATAACTTGGGACCTTAAATATTGTCATAATTGCCTTTTATATCTAAATGTGTAATGGTTCACCAGCAGCAATACGGGTGTGTCAAATATGGCTCTTGCACTACACCAGGGCACTTAATATCTGTGATGGACAATCTGTCTATCGATCTACCCATCTAGCTCTCTGTCCGTCATAGAATGTTAGAGTTGGAAGGGACCTCCAGGGTCATCGTGTCCAACCCCCTGCTCAATGCAGCATTCACTAAATCATCTCAGACAGATGTCTGTCCAGCCTCTGTTTGAGAACTTCCATGGAAGGAGTACTCACCGCCTCTCGTGGCAGCCTGTTCCACTCATTGATCACCCTCACAAGTTTGTATCTTCTCCCTTTCAGTTTCATTCCATTGCTTCTCGTGTTTCCATGTGCAAATGAGAATAATGATGATCCCTCTACACTGTGAAATCCCTTCAGATATTTGTAGACTGCTATTAAGACTCCTCTTAGCCTTCTTTTTTGCAAGCTAAACACTCCAGATGCTGTAATCGTTCCTAGTAGGACATACTTTGCAGTCAGCTCACCATCCTGGTAGCTCTTCTCTGAACTTGCTCCAGTCTATCTAGCTCTCTGTCCATCGATTTAGCTTTCTGTCCATCGATCTAGCTTATATAGTAAGGTTGCAGCCCTGGAAGTCCTGGATGGGAGGTATTTGTGACAGAGGTGGTTAGCCTCAGAGATGTAGGACCCAGAGATGAAGGCTCCAGCACAGATAATATTGAGAGATATTTTAATGGGCCTGGATTTTAGGTCTGAGTTTTAGGAATGACTGGAAGACCTGAGAAGGACTGGTCACTCCCATTCTCCTATCCAGACTTTGCAGCTCGTTTAAAAGGCAGCTGAGCTGCCTCATTAAGTTTCTAAGTGTAGAGGTGGAAACATCTCTGGTGTATGCTGGACAGTCTGTTAGCAGTTGACCAACCGTGAATTTGGCCAACTGCTGTGTTTAGAATCTACTTTGCTGTCCCTTTCCGATACACTTGTGTTTTGCTGCAGTGAGCTGGTAGGTAATTGGATTTCTGCTGGGAGCCATGAGCATGGTTACTTTGTATATAAACTCCAGCAGACAGTCACTATCTGCCAGTTTTTAGTTCAGGTAGATCTAGGCTCTCCATGACTTGACTCCTGTGTACTGTTTTATATTTCTCATTTTCTGACTCTGGCTTGAATTTTGACCATTCACTTGTCTCTTGATTTTGTCCTTGACGTAGTTTCTCAATATTGACTTTACATAACTACCTCTCTTTCCTCTGGCTTGCTCCTGCGGGATGGCAGCCCTTCCGTGGAAGCAATCCAGTGGCGCCCGTTGTAAGACCAGATCCCAATACAGTAGTTAAAGGGTAAAGGTCGTGGATCCTCTGGAATCTGCCACAAGGAGTGGCTTGTGGCACATCTGTCTGAGATAGCCTTTCTGAATCGGAGGTTTCTGTCGGACCTGGAGGTCTGTTTTGCTCCACTGTCATAAGTTGTTCCTGGAGGTATAAAACTCTTAAAAATAATTTAGCAATGGTTTACTCCCTCCTGTACAATCTGATCAACAGTAGGATAAATAGAATTTCTAGTCATTATTTAATTTTTAATAATAGAATCCTTATTTTATTTTAGGCCAAAGAAGCGATTCTAGAGATGGATGCTGTGTGTAAGTGTAAAAAAATAATTCTAAATTCTCACTTTTTAGCATTTTGTTGATTCCAATATTTTATACCATATTGCCACCATTTCCATGTACTAAATGCTCAGTAGTCCTAATTTGCAAATATCTGCCCAGTTTTAAAACGGCTTAGAATTTAGAATGCAAATGACACAGCACTTAAGTGCAATATGTGGTGTTTCTAGCAACGATGTGTTCCTCTTCCCAGATCCAGGCCGTTATAGATACAGCCCAGAAAGAGTAAAGAAAACCATGTCGGCGATTGATCCAATGATCTCACATCTGTCCGGACGCCGGCAGTCGGGTATGATGCATGTTCCTACAGACCCTGTCCTACAACCTTTTTTTCCTTCACTATGGAGATTACTTTGGAAAAAGTTCAAATTCTCTGCTAAGAAAGGGATTTGCAGGCCTCTCTTGGGCTAACCTCGGGGAACTATAGGATGAACCCCTACTTCTTCCTTTAGCTAAAACCAAATTAAACATTTAATGCCTTCCATTAAGAAAAGAAGAAACTAAAGTTTAGGAAACCCAACGAAAAAATGGAGTTCTATACGAAAATTAAAATAATAATTTTATTATCATAATAAATAAAAGGACATGATAGTCCACAATTTATACACAAAATTTAACAGAAGAAAAGGAGACCCTAGTACAAAAAACATCCGAGTTACAGGCAATAAAAGTAAGGAACACCATGGTATAGGCAAAGGCATGAACAAGCACCCATACTAGCACAGAAAGATGTAAGCCGGGTAATCAAATTGATTATATCAAAGTCCAAGTGGACATATGTACCATATACAAAAAGAGCGCTAGTTATGGTGCAGCTATAGCGCAAGTGTATTGCTGAATTCCTTACCCATGGTAGAAGTAGTTGTTGCCTGGGACTCCGAGTACCCCCTAAGAGGTCCACTTGGACTTTGATATAATCAATTTGATTACCCGGCTTACATCTTTCTGTGCTAGTATGGGTGCTTGTTCATGCCTTTGCCTATACCATGGTGTTCCTTACTTTTATTGCCTGTAACTCGGATGTTTTTTGTACTAGGGTCTCCTTTTCTTCTGTTAAATTTTGTGTATAAATTGTGGACTATCATGTCCTTTTATTTATTATGATAATAAAATTATTATTTTAATTTTCGTATAGAACTCCATTTTTTCGTTGGGTTTCAAGTTTCCGGAGTATACGCTACTGTCCTCTTATATATACATGGGTATAAGTGACTATTTGTCCACACTTGCACATTCAGTGTGTGGGATCCGTGTTATTTCTGTGGGAGTGTTTTTATTGGTAAAGTTTAGGAAAGTCTAGTCTGGCCGTCTAAGTTCTATATTGTAATCCTCAGGTTATATTCACATACAAGTAATTTGCAATTAAATTCTCTGTATTTTGTTAAGAGTAACTGAATTACTTAACTAATTATCATCCTTTGCATGCAAAGCTATGAATCTTTGCAATATTCTCAGTTACCTTGTTTTTCTTCCTTCACCCTGAAGCACCGTGCTGAGTGCTGTTTTAACTGCCTAGTTTATTCTTTTTTTTTTTTACAAGCTGTTGTAAACTGCTGCTCTAGTAAGAATCCATAACTCAAAACTATTTACGGCTCCAATCTGTCTGCACTGAGGGATCAAATTACATCTGCTGCTATAAAACTCTATGAATAGGGGAGAGGGAGAAGCAGCAGGGATAAAAAGGCACAAAGAGAAACCGCTAAGGCGATTTTTTTTTTGCGGATTTTGTGCAGATTCCACCTGGGGTTTTAGACCTGCAGATTCATATTATGGAGCAGGTGTAAACCGCTGCAGAATCCGCACAAAGAATTGACATGCTGTAGAATAAACAACGCTATGTTTCCGTGCGTTTTTTTCCGCAGCATATGTACAGCGGATCTTGTTTTTCATAAGTTTACATGGTACTGTAAACTCAGGGAAAACTGCTGCGAATCCGCAGCGGCCAATCCGCTGCGGATCCGCAACAAAATCCGCAACGTGTGCACATACCCTATCACTTCTAGTGCCCAAGGTCAAAGACTAGAACTCTTGCGCCACCTATTGGAAGCAGTGATCCAGAAAGTCAATATTGACTTTTTAACAAAAATTGGCATTTGACTTGGGATAAAAGCCAAGTTCTACTGTAGTCATCTCTGAAGAGACAGTTTGCTTATTTAATTTCCCAGAGGAGCATGCATTGCCTATAAGTCTCCTCACTCTTACATGCCAGGCTTGGCTTGGCACTCTCCACTAGGAGAAACGTTACCCCTTAGACTCTACTGCAGGAGGAAAACGGGAAAATCTGCTGGATACAAGTCATTTAATGACCAGAAATAGTCTCTCAATTCACACGTATAATTTGTAAAGTTACCAGAAAGTACAGTGACTAGAGATGAGCAGATCTCCTATCACACAGATTTTCCTGGAAAATTTGATTTGCAGTGAAGTTATTCTCTGTGAATTGAATGTCTCTTATTATGCACTCCAGTCTGCAGAGCATAATAAACTTACAATGTAGAAAATGGGGAAAAAAAAATCCATACTCCCTTACAACTTACCTCTTTGGGCCCTCAGCTCTTCACCATCCCTTGTCTGGTCCTCAGTGCGTCTTCTTATCACGGAATTTCTGGGCCTTGTCACTCTAGACCAGGATGTTTCTGCGCCAAAAATGCATAAGGTCCCGACGCGTGCCGTGACCTTGTTCATGCACACTCTAAAATGTTATGAGTCTCATCAGAGCCTGAAGTCTCAGCATGGTCTGAGGTGGTCCAGGGTATCATAACTCAGCGACGGCGATAAGAAGATGCACCGATAAACGGTTGGGGGGGTGCAGAGCGGAAGGCATTTTTATGTTATTTGCTAACCTTTTGATGGTCTTTTATAGTTGATCATCGCAGAAGCGAATTATTAAACATTTTTTTTACTTTTTTAATATTCCATTAGAGTGCGATCCCACTGGAATAAATTTGTTACACAATCGAACGCAGGTTATTTTAGCTTTGGTAGGATTTTCATAATCCCACTCATGAAATCACTATGTATAGTATCGTACATTGAAGAAAAGCTCCAGGATGCAAATAAAAAAGCACATTTTAAAACAAATGTTTCAGAACTTGGGACTATGCTTAATCTATTGGGTGGGGTGAACGTTTTAGCCTTTTTTTTATGCTTATATCTTTTTTTTTTTTCTCCTGTAGATTTATTAAAGCATGAGGATGAGAATGGTAAGATTAAGATCTCATGAATTATATGTGTAAGACAGGATTCTGAAATATCTATAATGTATGAAATGAGAATTGGTCTTTAGGAAAACAGGGAAACAGTCAACTCATACTTAAAAAGGATCAGTCAATAGGTCAAAATTGGCCAATTTTTGCTGTTGTTATTTTATTCCCACTTTTTCCTTCAATATTTTGTGTTTTTTTCCCCATATATACTCGAGTATAAGCTTACCCGAGTATAAGCTGAGACCCCTAATTTTGCCACAAAAAACTGGGAAAACTTAATGACTTGAGTATAAGCCTAGGGTGGGAAATGTAGCAGCTACCGGTAAATTTCAAAAATAAAAATAGATACCAATAAAAGTAAAAATAATTGAGACATCAGTAAGTAGGTTAAATGTTTTTGAATATCCATATTGAATCAGGAGCCCCATATAATGCTCCATAAAGTTCATGATGGCCTCATAAGATTCTTCATACAAAATACGCCCCATATAATGCTGCATAAAGATTGATTATGGCCCCATAAGGTGCTCTATAGAAACATTTGCCCCATATAATGCTGCACAAAGGTTGATTATGGCCCCATAAGATGCTCCATAGAATATTATGCCCCATATGCTGCTGCTGCGATAAAAAAAAAAAAATGACACTCACCTCTTGTCCTGAGCAGGCGGGGACACCGGCACTTGGGATATTCACCTGTCTCCGTTCCACCGACGCTCCCCGCTCTGTCTTCCGGGTCGCTGCAGTGACTGTTCAGGCAGAGGGCGCGCACTAACCACGCCATCATGCCCTCTGACCTGAACGTCACAGCCAGGGGACGCGGAAGACGGAGCCCGGCGGTGGAACAGGGACAGGTGAATATTGCAATGCTCACCCTCCCCCGTCATACTCACCCTCCCGACGCGGTCCCTGGCAGCTTCTCCGATGCGATTACTGGTACCGCTCATTAAAGTAATGAATATGAGCTCCACCCCTACGGGAGTGTAGTCGCGTCCATATTCATTACTTTAATTAGCGGTACCACATGACCGCTGAACACAGGAAGAGCTGCGGGCGCCCGGAGACCATCGGAGATGCAGGGACCACGCCGGGAGCAGGTGAGTATGTGACAGCCGCCACTCCCCCTCCCCCGCCGACCCCCTGGGACAATGACTCGAGTATAAGCCGAGAGGTTCACTTTCAGCCTAAAAAAATGGTCTGAAAATCTGGGGTTATACTATATATAAGTATATACGTATATCCTCCTTTCGGTTCCAGAGATGTGGACCTTTTTACTTATTAATATTTTTATGGTTTTATGTTATCTATTAAATCTGAAAGTATTTCAGAACATCGCGTATGAACCGAATGATGAAAACCAGCACTTCATAAAGTAAAGTTTTATTGTAATTATACCTATTGGCATATGAAATACTCTAACATGTATTTCTTTTCATTTTCCTTCTGGCTTTTAAATATCCAGTGGGTTTAAAGGTAAGATATCCTTTATAATATTTTTATGTTGTCTAAGGCCGTGCTGTGATTATTTTATATAAAAAAAGTGGAGATTTTCCTGCATGTTTGGATAATCTCTGCCAAAAAAGACACTGGAATGCATCAAGGTTGCACGCCGACTCATAAAAAGTACGGATGTGTCCACCCTTTCCTTAAACTTATTTACTCCCAATTTTTTGCAAAATAAATTCAAAACCGTACCGCAACATGCAAACAAAACCTTCGACAGGCTGCAATTTCCATCGCAACCACTGGGTGGACTCACATACACAGACAGACAACATCCCATGACAGAGTATCACAAAATCATAGTTTTTGAGGTTTTTTTTTGTAATCTCACAAAACACATTTCAGATGTGCTTTGCTAAGATCAAATGTATATGAGGGCACCTCTATCTTTATGATTGGTGTCTTTGAATACATATTGGTTGTGTGTATAAATTTCCGTTAATATCAACGCTATATTTATTTACAAAGCTTGTCAAATAAGGAAACTATATCATGGCATGCCTAAACTTTCACGTGTAATTTTCCAGTCTGTGTGTGTGTTAGACTAGCTTTTTTGTATTGCGATCACATCATTCTTCTTATACCGACTTCTGTGCTCTCACAGATATTTTTTTCTACAGTAGAGTTCCAATATTTGTATGGTAGCCCTTCTTAATACATTATTTTATAGTGGTCATACAGTTCAAGTAGTTTATTGTTTCGGTATTTTTATTTTTATGCTTTTATTATTATTATAATAAGTATTTAACACATACCCGCAGTTGATATTTTATTAGCCAAGTCAGACCTCCTGTTAGTATATACTGCCTGGCATGTCAACATCTTAAAGAGAAGATGTTAACGAGCTTATTTTCAATTAACGGAGGCATGAGACATGTAGATCAGGAGAGCAGGCTGTCAGTCATTACATGTCTCAAACTGGTAACTCCCCCTTTAATTTAAAATAAACTCTGGGAGATCTATGTCCGGCCCATAGATCTTAACAGCTTATTTACATATTAAGAAAATTGTGATTTTTCTCTAGAATAACAAATCAGATCACGAATATCAAGGTATTGTTTTATTCAGCTCCCTATGACCTACATGCCCATATAGACGGCTTAGGAGGGTTGGTCCTACTGACAGATTCCCTTTAAGAGCCACTGCCATCTTAGCATAACACATGCTAAACATATGAGCGCTGTATCACCACAGTGCTCCGGTCATTTGGGGACTCTCAGCAGCAGGACTGTGGCTGTAATACGGCCAGGCTCCTGCTGAAGTTGCTGGGATTGGAGACATTTTTTGTCCCAGTTGTTTACCCCATAGATACAATGGTCAATAGAGATTCCTTACTCGTTCTGGCTATCTGGACCTTGCCAAAGGTTAGAGAGAGTGGGGGGGTCTAATAAATACCCCTAGACTAGCCATCAGTACTAATCTGTGCCAGCTCCTCCACCTGTGCAGCCATGCCTGAGTGCGCCAATTACCAGCTGTAATGCCTGGGAATACTATGTATTCTCCAAACAATCAACAACCAATGGACTTTACATCTAGTCCCCAAGGGGGACTAAAAAAATGTAAAATTGTTTGTTATTTAAAAAAAAATAAAAGCCCCACTCTGCTATATTAAAGATTACATCCCACTCAGACTGTAAAGCTAATCTATAAATTGTATATACACCAAAACAGTACCAATAAAAAGTTTAAAAAAATAATAAATGCAGGTGCTACTCACAAATCCATCCTGACTCTGTAGTAAAAGGCTTATTGTGAAGAGAGCTGAGCTGCTCTACCCAACTCCTCCTGGCTCTGGCCTTTCATCCAGGGGAGAATGGGGGACACAGCTCCCCGTACAGGCTGATGGCAGGGTACATGCTGTGGCCCCACACTGATCTAACAATTATCACATATCCATATAGCTGGAAACTATATACTGTGGAGGGCAATTTGTGTACACCGGAATAGCCCTTTAAGGCCAACCATGTGCTCATTTTATTAAATTCCAAATGTTCACTATTGAATTGAGCTTTGTTGAGTTGTCCGGCTATGTGGGGTCATTAAAAAAGCCATCTTGTGACTCTGACAATAGAGAAATTCTAAGGATGTAAAATGAATCCGTGATTACTAAATGTGTCATTGTTTGTTTGTTTTTCAATACTTTCACAAAACCCCTAGAATTAAAGAGGTTGTCCACTACTTTTTCATTGATGACTTATCTGTAAGATTGGTCATCAGTGTGCGTCCGACACCCGACATCCCCGCCGTTCTCTGTAAGCGCTCACTTGCGGAGCTGCGCCGTCTTCTGATAGTGGCCGCAACAGGGTACTACACCTCCGCCTCCTCTTCATAGTAATTGGAAGCGGATGTGCAGTACCCAGTCACTACATCATGCTGTTCTCCGATGAGGTGGCAAAAATCTGGTGACACATTCTGTTTACATTTTTACTGTTTGATTGAAACCTGTCCGCTCCACGTGATGTTGTTTGTTCAGCATGCAGGCAGTGATGGCGCTCTACTGGATTTTGAGGACATCCTGCAGCACAGTTTGAGTAGTCCGAAACCAAACTGTAATGATCGTCAGTCTGAGGGCGTTAACCGGCATCCGGCCAGTACTGAGCTAATTAGAGATCCAGGGACTGAACTCAGTGCCTCTGAAGAAGAAAACGAAGAAGAGATGTGCATGGATAATGATGGACAGGTAGCTGAAAGTGCCGGCTCTGTGCCGACAGGCGCACATCGCTGGGCAAAGGCTTTACTTGATACATGGGGCACTTTGGTGGTGAGAGCTTTCTATCGCTCTTCTTTGCTGCTTCTAATGTATTAATTCATTCATTCATTTTCTGATGCTTTGTTTCTTGCATGGCATTTTTCAAATGAACAGTTTCTCCAATTCCAAGTTGGAGCAGTTAAAGGGATTTCTCCATCTTCTGTTCATACACGATTACATGCCCCTGTTGGGCTGACATCTTGGCCCTCGCCAATCTCTGGAATTGAGATATTTTTATCTGTTTTCCATCTCTTATATCTGCATGTAACTGCAGTATGATTCCATGCAGGTTGATGAAAATCTGCATCATCAAAAACTCACCAGATACTCACTCACCGTAACTTAATCTTAACCCCTTCCTGGCATATGCCTTATAGTTCTAGCATAGGTGAGTCTGCATCTTTCCCAGCAAATGATGGCTGTAATATTCAGCCATCATCTGCCCTAACAGCTGTGAGTGGAGCTCCACTCCGCCTGTGGCTAACTGCCACTGTCAGTCTCTTACAGCGACATTTACTGTGTGCCGGTAGGGTGACGCGTCATCCTATGCTCCCAACAGCAAACCACTGACGGTATTACGAAAGCGTTGATGGCTTGCCACATGAGCCCAAGTTCTGCGGAAGACCTGTCATGCCTGCCGTGTTCTTTCTCCTGTTGAAGCCAGCCTCTGGTTGATGTTCATAGGAGACCATGATTTTCGCTAGACACAGCAGTACTGTAGTATTGTCATGTATAATACAAGTCACAGCATGATCGTAGGGTCAAGTCCCCTAAAAAGACTTAAATTCAGTAGAGAGTGGGAAAAAATATTTTTAAAAATATGAAAAAAATATATAAAGGTTTGAATAAGCCACATAAAAATAAAGGAATTAAAAAAAGGAAAACCTATATAGTATTGGTACATCCCTAAAAGTGTGATCTATAAAAATATAAAATTAATTAACCTGATTGGTAAACTGTAATCAGAAAAAAAGGTGATAAAAACAACGTATCTACCTCTTCAATGGTATCCGTAAAAACGTCAGCTAAGGATGCAAAAGACAAGCCTTCACACAGCTCCATCAACCAAAGATGTAAAACATCACTGGTCTCTGAAAATGGCAGAATGACAGAAGCAAAAATATATATATTTTTTAACAATTTTTTTGTTTGCCACTCAAATAAGAAAAAAAAAAAAATACATGTTTGGTTTCTCAGTCATCGTACTGACCTGGAGAATCATATTTCCAGGTCATTTCTACCTTTTAATGAGCATGGTGACTACAAATAAAAAAAGAAAAAGAATTGTGGAATTGCCCTCTCTTCACAATTTCGCCGCACTTGGATTTTTGTTCCTGCTTTCTGGTACATCATGTGATAAAAAGAATGGTGTCATTCAAAAGCAAAATCCGTACAATTAAAAAAAAAAGCACTGATTATGGCTATTTTAAAGGAAAAATAAAATAGTTACAACTCTTGGAAGAAGAGGAGAAAATAAAAAAGGAAAAATGGAAAATCACCTGGTCGGGAGGGGTTAAAGGAAAGAAAAGTTATGATTAGTGTAAAAACAGTGAGACTGTGGAATTCTCTGCCACGGAAAGTATCAGGTCTGGAAGTCCTGTAATATTAAAGATTATCTGTCATTACTGGAGATTGTAATTGATAAAGAATATTTTTTTTTTTCTTTGAAATTTTTTCACAGCATGTTACACACAGTGGTATTTAGTGCGCCAACACCCATCAGGATTCATGTTTAGTGCGCAAACACCCATCGGGATCCATATTTAGTGTGCCATCACCCATCGGGATCCATATTTAGTGTGCCATCACCCATCGGGATCCATATTTAGTGTGCCATCACCCATCGGGATCCATATTTAGTGTGCCATCACCCATCGGGATCCATATTTAGTGTGCCATCACCCATCGGGATCCATATTTAGTGTGCCATCACCCATCGGGATCCTTGTTTATTGCGCCAACACCCATCGGGATCCATGTTTAGTGTGCCAACGTCCATAGAGATCCATGTTTAGTGCGCCAATGTCCATAGAAATCTATGTTTAGTGCGCCAACACCCATCGGGATCCTTGTTTATTGCACAAACACCCATCGGGATCCATGATTAGTGTGCCAACTTCCATCGGAATCCATGATTAGTGCGCCAGCACCCATCGGGATCCATGTTTAGTGCACCAACATCCATCGGGAACCATGTTTATTGTGCCACTATCCATCAGGTTCCATGTTCAAGGGCCAACATCTATCAGGACCCATTCCCCCTTGCTATCAAAAGAAAGCTGAAAATTTGTGATGCACAGAATAAAATACCATTACTGGACAAGTGTTAGCATATCTAAACTTTGTTCTTGATTTTTCTGTTTCTGTAACGCGTCCGCAGGAGAATGTGAGCATGCCTGTGAGCATGTGCAGGAGAATGTAAGCACATGCAGCTCTGCTGCGACCTGCAGATAAGCTATCCAATATGTAGACATTCAGAACGACAGGACGATCAGGAATTTGAGTGGCCTCTTCTTATTTCAGTGCCCCTGGTTTCTCTGGTGGTATTAGAGAAAGGGGACATGCTCACCGGTGTCTGAACTAACACCCAAGGACAGCTTTATGTCAGTGAAACAGGACGGCGGCCGGCCATTTTAATTCTATAGATATTACCTCTGTAGACAAAACGATTGTGATTTGCTAATAAAACGTATTTAGGAATTTGTAATAATATTTCCTTTCAGTTCTTTATTTTCTTCTATTCCAGTAGGAGCACTTTTAAGCTGTTTTATCTTGTTTTTTTCTCTAGAGCAAAGATTTTCTGCAGCTTGATATATCTAAAGGGTTTAAAAGGCAAAATAGCTACTCTCCTAGGAATTCTGAAAAGAGAAGGAGTATTGAAGTCACAACATTTAACCAAGAGGTAACAATGTGTTAAAAATAAAATGCCTAAATACTTAGAAACATCTAAAATGTAGATGGTCTTAGAGACAGTGATTTTATTCTTTGTAGGGAATGGTTACTTTGCATATTTTTACAGTATGTGAACTAAAGTATACCTGGGTCTTTGCTTTATTGTCAGTGCCTACAAATTAAAAGGGCTAATAAAAAATTTAATTTATTATGCTTAGCTTATATAATGCTGTCATATTCTGCAGCGCTTTACAGGCATTATCATCACTGTCCCCATTAATGCTCACTATCTATATTCCCTGTCAGTATGTTTTTGGAGTGTGGGAGGAAACTGGAGAATCCAGAGGTAACCCATGCAAACACGGAGGACATTCAAACTCCTTGTTGTCACTGTAGTTCTGAAATAGTAAAAACTGGAAGGACCAAAAGCGCAATAGGGTGTTGTCGTGACACAGGACAGGGTTTTTCTCCCATCCTGGTCAGGTAGAGGTTAACCTTGTTTAGCCTCTCTTTGGTTCAGGGAGGGCTATTTAGGTCTGCTGCTGGCCTGGTTCTGTGTCAGTGATACTTTTGCTTACCTGGCTTGAGTTGTTGACCCAGTTTATCGCTCTGATATCGTTGTGCCTCTGTGTGCTTGTGTGTCCAGTGTATGACACGGCTTAGACCCTGTTTCTTTTTCTGCCTCTTGGTTCGGTACCACTCTGTACTCTTTAGTTCTGACCCCTGGCTCTGTCTTTGACCACTCTCTGTCTTGTTCTTTTGTCCTGCGCTCCCGTCTGGCTACCGACCTCAGCTTGTCCCCCACCATCCTTCTGTCTCGTCACTGGCTACTGACCTCGGCTTGCCTGACTACGTACCCAGCGTTCACCTAGCTGTTGGTTTTCATCGGTTCTCGGAGCTTGGCTCTGCCCCCCCCCGTTGCCTTTCCGGCTGTCACATGATCTGCCAGGTCCTGCTCTGCTTTTCCTTGAGTGTCCGTGCATTCCCTACGTTTCACGTGTGGCGATTTATTGAAAGACACACAGTGTGTGTGTGTCTTTACAGGTGGTAACTGGATAAAGGATAAAGGATGGGAAACAAATGAACAGTTGTGCTCACCTGGTCAGGGAGTGTGCTCACAACCACTGAAAAAACATAGGCTGCTGCAGACCCATGGAGAAGGAAGCATGGAGAGCTGGCAACAAATTGGCTAAACTTGTTGTCAAAAGGGGATGATGAGAAGACAGAGATCCACAGTACGCAGTTTCTTAGGCTTTCACACTTCCATCTTTTTAGATCCGTCACAATGCGTCGTTTTGGGAAAAAAAAAACGCATCCTGCAAATGTGCCCGCAGGATGCGTTTTTTTCCCATAAACTTGTATTGCCGACGGATCGCAACGTATGGCCACACGTCGCATCCGTCGTGCACTGGATGCGTCGGTATTTGGCGGACAGTCATAGCGAAAAAACGTTGAAGGGAACTTTTTTTCGTACGTCGTGTCCTGCATTTAAAACTGCGCATGCCCGGCCGTAACTCCACCCCCTCCTCACTGGGAGTTTACTATGGGCAGCGGACGCGTTGAAACACTGCATCTGCTGCCCACGTTGTGCTAGAAAATCACCACTGTCCGTCGGTACGTTGCGCCGACGCTTTGTGATGGCCCCGTACCGACGGAAGTGTGAAAGAAGCCTTAGTCAACTCATTTCACAGTTTCAGACTTCATCAAGACATGGTGGTTTGTTTTGATAAAGAGGTTTGAAACTTCGAAACGCATTCACTAAGAAACTGCATACTGTGGATATTTTTCTCATCGTCCTTTTCACTGCAGCGCAGGTTTAACCCATTTGTTTCCACTTGTCCATATTTCAGAATTAGTAAATATTGACTTTTTAAAAATGGTCACTATTAAAAATCAAAAAAGTTCTAGCTTCATTGTTTCCATTTTGTACAACAAATCTGTAAATCCAGGAGAGAACTCTTTTCTGGTTGTGTTCGGTAAATTTTAAACTCCATTGATTTTTATTTGGAAAGAATGCAAAAACAGTGTGTGAAAAATTAAGTACATTCTTACTGCTTGAAGCAAAATCGACTTATGCCGAGACAGCAACGGCAGTTTATAAGAATTAGTTTACTATTAATATGACAGCACAATTTATTTTATTTTCTTTATATCTGATGATAAATTTTATCTTCAAAATAAAGGAACCACGATGGGCACAAAATGCATACCAGTTTTTGCAAATCTTTTTATTGCAGGAGAATTTGGAACATTCTTTCTTTGTGTTTTTCTGAAAGATGTATAGTTGATCTTATATTACTTTGGAGTGAAATGGAATGAAAGTTAATGAAATTTATTGCGTTTATAAATTGAGTAAAAGTCAATGGGTCTTAAAGTTTAAACAACATATAAGCAGAAAAGAGATTTCCTTCCTGGATTTTCAGATTTTTGTAGAAAATGGAAACATTTTAACTAAACTATTTTTTCTAAGACCTATTGATGCGAGCAGCCTTTTGGATTTTAATAGTGGCTATTTAAAATAGATTTAACAAAATTTAACATATTGAAGGGACAAATGGGAATTGTTCAAAGGAGGAGGATATTAATGATCAGGCAAAAGTCATAACCAAAAGACTGAGGTATAAGAACTATTGAGTAACCAGAATAGGATTGAAAGGTAGAGTGTAATTTAGAAGTAAGGATGATTGTCAACAGAAGAAAAGAAAGCATTTAGTAAAAACAATAGTGGGGAAAAATAAAAACATTTTAGGCTTCGCTTCACATTTGTTGTTAGATCTAGCAACAAATGTGAAACCTAAAATGTCTTTATTTTCCCCATTTTTTTTTTTTTTTTTGCAACCCATGCTCAAATGCAAAACATCCGGAAAACAAAGCCCATAATCTTAAATGTCCCATTCCACAGAAGTAGTTCAGAAGATCTCCAGATATAATTTTAGATATCCTAAAACAATAAAAGATAAAGTTGCTATGTCAAATCCAAAATTTAACCCTTCACAGTGTATGTTAGATTTGGGAAGGAGTTCCAGAAAATGGATGTACCAGTACGTTTTTGTGAGCGTCTATGCACAGGAACTGTCCCAGACATGATCCCCACAGGAGCTCTTCTTAGCTAACCTCCAAGCTCCTGAATCAATAGCCAGGGTCGGTATTAGCACCTGCCTAGGCTGTTTAACCCTTTAGATAGTGTTTCTCAACTCCAGTCCTCAAGACCCACAAACAGGTCAAGTTTTCACGATATCCTTAGTTTTGCGCAGGTGAAAATTTCATCACCTGCTCAAGCATTTATTCCATCACCTATGCAATACTAGGGAAATCCTGAAACATGACCTGTTGGTGGGTCTTGAGGACCAGGGTTGGGAAACACTGCTTTAGATGCTGTGATCAATGTTGACTGCTGCATCTAAATGGTTGGGAAAGGGAAGGAGGTCTATTTTCACCCTATTGTCACACCTGTGCTGTAATCTTAGCAGCAGATCTAGAGATAAACTGCACCTAGAGTAGTGTTTATTTAAGGTGACCGGTTCCCTTTTAAGTTTTCGATTAGTTTTCAATGACTAAGGGTACCGTCACACAGTGCCATTTTCATCGCTACGACGGTACGATTCGTGACGTTGTAGCGATATTGTTACGATATTGTTGTGTCTGACACGCTACTGCGATCCGGATCCCCGCTGAGAATCGTACGTCGTAGCAGATCGTTTGAAACTTTCTTTCGTCGTCTAGTGTCCCGCTGTGGCGGCATGATTGCATCGTGTGACACAGGTTGTATACGATGTGCGCACAGTAACCAACGGCTTCTACATCGCAAATACGTCATGAAATTATCGCTCCAGCGCCGTGTATTGCAACGTGTGACCGCAGTCTACGACGCTGGAGCGATAATCATACGACGCTGCAACGTCACGAATCGTGCCGTCGTAGCGATGAAAATGGCACTGTGTGACGGTACCCTTAGTAACTAAAAGGTAAGTACTTTTTTTTTCACGCAGTATCCATTATCAAACAAGTGCCATCAGAGCACACAGCTTATGACACCAGCTTACCCCCAATTCTTAAGAGTGCTCATTTGAGCATGCATATTTATCTGAGATCAAGTGAATATAATTGCAAAATGTAAAGCTATCTCATATGTTCAAACCTTATAATATAAAATGAGATTTCAGAATTAGACATGTTTTTGTTTCTTTTCAGATGTTGGATGAAATGGAAAAAAATAATTCAGAACCAAAGGACATTTACGATGCAGGCATGATCACTACATCTGGAGTTGCTCTAGAAAGTATTTTAGCAACTACTGACAGCCAGCCATTTGAAGAAGGAACAGAAAGTTATTCTGATGTCTGTAAGCCTCTGGAAAATGGGATTATTGATAATGCAGAAGACATAAAGACTTTTAGCAGCGAAGAGGATGAAGAGGAAGTGAACATCCATGAATCATCTAGCATCCTTCCTTCATCTGTGTTGGATCAAGCCAGTGTGATTGCTGAGAGATTCGTTAATAATCTCTCTAGGAGGAGCAGTTTGGCTTTGGAGGATGGAAAAGCCATCGGGTATATAACTCCAAGGCATTTGAGCAGGAGCAGCAGTTTGATAAATTTAGATGGCTCAGACAGAAGCCTGTGTCAGAATGGATCCTCTGATTTCTTAAAGTCTCATCAAGATGTTTTGCCAAATGGTGAAAAGTCTTGCATAGAGTCTTCACTCAGTAAAGTTAATTCAGTTGAAAATGTTTTTGAAGAAAAACAAAGACCAATTGGTAAACTAAGAGAGTCAGTTCTCTCCTACCAAGACAGACAACTTATCGACAAGATAAAAACATATTATGACAAGGCAGAACATCAGGATGTAGCTTTCAGCATCAAACGCAGGGAAAGCTTAACATATATTCCGGCTGGAGTTGTTAAAAACTCTATATTTAAGATGAACACTCTCCCGGGATATGATAAGAATCAAAGACCGAGAGCTGAAATACCTTCCAGTAGTCCTATTAGTGAGAATAGTCAGCACCCCACATATGTAGGTGTTTCTACTCTTGAAGAAAAAGTGGGTCCATCCTTCTCAATTAGACCCATGCAACTCCCCAGTATATCTTCTAAGAGTGACGTTTTGGAGAATCAACTTCCAGTTTGTGATGAGGTCTTCAAGTGTTCATCAGAAATGGTTAAGGTGTTTGATCAAATTGAAAAAAGTAAAAATGCAAATGACAGCTCTATTATCTATCAATCAAGATTTGTGGAAAATCCAGTGCAGCCTGATGAACCGCTCATAATAATTGAGGAGAGTGATTTGGGTACAATTCGAGAAGAATCCCAAAATCATACACCAAACAATTCACCTCCTGAACAGATGAGAAATCAGGGCAACAATGAGAGTTTTAGTGATCAGGACTGCAAGACTCCTACTAAGGAAAGTCCCACATTTCTGGAGCTTGCCAACTATATCGACATAAATCTGTCAGACAATGTGAAGAACAGAGTCTATCAACTTGCTAGGCAATACAGCCAGAGGATTAAATGCAATAAACCCGTTGCTTACAGGCGTCTTTGGGAAATAGAGGATGACATGAGAAGGGGCAGTCTACCTACTGTAAAAGAGGAAAAAAACGAAAGAAAATGTAAGCATTTTATAGTGTTTTCAAAAGAAGTTTCATTTAGGCACAGAAATGCCTTTTTCTCAACTACAGCCATGACTTTAGTTTGATAGGTGGTGGGACTCCCGAGGCTGGCAGTGGCTAGATGTACTGAGTTGTACGTCAGCGGAATGTAGTTCTTGGCCGAGTACTGCACATTTACCCTCCTATTGACTAAAATAGATGGTGGATGTACAGCACCCACCTGCAGTCACTAAACCGTTGACAGAGCTGCTCTACAGAGCGCCGCAACTGAGTAGTTTCGGCTGGTATTAAGAAAAGTTGATTGGCGGGAATGTCGGTTTTTGCAGCGCTACCGATAAGACATTGATGACCTATCCTAGGGATAGCTAACAAAGTAGCACTCTGTAACATTATAGAATGCAGCTATGAAATATATGAATTTGGAATTGCATTACTGCTCTAGAAAATAGGAACAAACAAAGATGCTTAGCACATAAATTGGCCAATTCATGTATACCCAGCGGCCATGACAAGGCGATCTTCTTTGCTGGGAACTTAACCTAATGTGAATCCTCTCCTGGGCTGATAAATGTAGGCTTTCAGCCAAGGAGAGGATTCACATTAGGTTAGGTTCCCAGCAAAGAGGTGCTTGAAACAAAGCTCTAAAATATATAAATTACTCCTCAAAATATATTTTATACATGGTAATATTTAGCTAGAGATGGGTGGATTGATTTGAGGGACTGTTCCATCAGCTAGGTCAGTATTTTCTGGACAAGAGGCTTTCAAATCTTTCACCTTGGGGATCCCCAGTGCAATGTCATCTGTTTAGTGATGATAAGCCAGGCAAACCAATCATCGTCATGCTGCAGTGATGACATCATGCCAGTTTAACTAATCAGAAACCACCCTGGGTCACAGAAGGTGAGAGATTTGCGAGCCTCCCATCCTGGGTTGCTAGACATCCAGAAATTCTGTATCAGTCCGTTAAATACAGCACTTCTTTGCCCTGTCCGTGAAAAAATAATTGAGGCGTCCATGGTTTTTTGGAGGCTGAAGAAACTTATACAGATTATTACTGAAATTCTCATCATTTTACAGTTCACAGTGACTGCAGCTGATGTCTTCATATCAGAATTATGGGCTGTAGACATGGATCACTTATTTATTTTGGTTTTCCAAAAATATGGTCTGTCCATTATGTTTTGATTAGCTGCCCAGAAAAAATAAAAAGTCAAGTTGGCAACCCTTCTTCCATCCAGCGGCCAAAGACTACTGACCTGGCTGATGGACTGGAGAACCGCGAATTGATCGGCCCACTTATCCATTTCTATTATTTTATATGGAGATATTGATTTATTAAATTATCAGATAGGTTCAACAATGTTTAGAAATGTTTGTAAAATTATTATTTTTTGTTTGCTTTAGGTAAACTGAAGACTGTACTTTCTTTACCTATGGACAATCATATGGTTTCACAAGAGCACAGCCCAACGATTGCAACGCCTTCTCCTATACACAGTGAGAAGTCTCCCAGGCGATTATTATTCGATTCTCCTGATGGCTCCAACACACATTCCCCATTAAAATCCGACTGCAAAAGCCCCCTGAGTCCGGTCACAACAGAAATATTCCATTGGCCGGATGTCCGAGAACTGAGATCGAGGTACACAAGTACTTCTGGGCTCGTCAAAAACCTTCCAGTTAACAGAAGCCTATCGGTACCTGATAAATTGATGGATGACCATGTGGGAAATTTGCCAGATGTATGTAACATAAATTACATTAGTCCTTCACACAAAAAGAATATAAAACATTCAGTGAGTATGAAAAGTGTATCAGAGGAAATAAATCTTTTTGATAAAGTAGACGTCCAAAATCCAAGTAGGACTGTAAGTCCTGAAGCCCTGCGCAATGGGGACCATGGGCAAGTGATAAATGACTGCTACTACATTAGCGCGGAAGCTCCTCTAGAAAACAACAAAAAAATAATAATTTTGGAAAAGATTTCTGCTGCCTCTGTCTGCGATGTAGACGACACCTACGTACATATCAGATCCCCAACCAGCAGAGAGAAGATTTCAATAAAAGCCGTCATAGAACGATGCAAAGCTTATCAGGATACCGAGGAATATAAAATAAGGGAAAGTCTCCTCAACTCGGATGGTTCATCAGACGTTACACCAGAACAATCAAAACCGAAAGAATTAACCACTAATGACATGGTGCTGCAAAATAGAGTCAGGAACTTAAGAGAGAAGTTCCAAACCTTAAATTCAAAAGTCAGCACTCAGAATTAACTATTTGATGTACTGAAGAATTTATATGTATAACCATTAAGCGGAATCTTTCAGCAACATTTTGCTGTTTTAATCTGAGAGCAGCATAGTGTAGAGGGAGGGAGCCTGAGTCCAGGGATGTGTCACTTTCTAGGCTGTGTGCTGTAATTTCAATACAATCAGTGTTTTATTAGCAGAAGATTATCACTGCCAGACTAGTTGCAGCGAGCAAAAAAGTCCAGCTAATCTGTGTGACCCCGCCCCCACCGCTGATTAGCAGCTTGCTGACAATTTACACAGGAAGCTGCCAATCAGGGGTGTGGGCGGGGATATACACAGCTTAGCAATCTGACCACTGCTACGTGTATAGATTACATAGTAAAAACCTGCTGAGCGATTCCCTTTAAGGCAAAATGTCAATTGGATTTTCTGTTTGAGATGCACAAGGTTTCACAATTATATATTTATGAGTAGCACAGAAATATACAGCAAAATCACTATTTATAGAGGGACAGTTTGATGATAGAATGAGCATCTTTGTATATAGTGTATTTTATTAACTATACATGTGTGTGTATATTGTTGTCCTCATTTACATTGAATATCATATTGATACAGGTTTGTTCTTTTTTTTGCTAAAACCTTTCACTACAGCTTTGGAAAAATAAATCTATCTCTTAAATGAATGAATTTACTTGGATAGCAAGGGAATTAAATAACTTACTGAAATATTACAATTGCCTAGCTTGCTAACAAAAATGCTATGTGTTACATATTTGAATCAAGTCCAAAATCAGAGAAAAGTAAATTCGGCACTGCTGCACCACACACCTTCTCATTTAAAGATTTTGCTGTATTATCATGACTATGAAAATTGTACATTCACACTGAAGGCATCAAAACTATGAATTAACACATGTGGAATTATATACTTAACAAAAAAGTGTGAAACAATTGAAAATATGTTTTATATTCTAGGTTCTTCAAAGTAGCCACCTTTTGCTTTGATGACTGCTTTGCACACTCTTGGCAGTCTCTTGATGAGCTTCAAGAGGTAGTCACCGGAAATGGATTTCACTTCACAGGTGTGCCCTGTCAGGTTTAATAAGTGGGATTTCTTGCCTTATAAATGGGGTTGGGACCATCAGTTGTGTTGTGCAGAAGTCTGGTGGATACACAGCTGATAGTCCTGAATAGACTGTTAGAATTTGTATTATGGCAAGAAAAAAGCAGCTAAGTAAAGAAAAATGCCAAGAGTGTTCAAAGCAGTCATCAAAGCAAAAGGTGGCTACTTTGAAGAACCTAGAATATAAGACATATTTTCAGTTGTTTCACACTTTTTTGTTAAGTATATAATTCCACATGTGTTAATTCATAGTTTTGATGCCTTCAGTGTGAATGTACAATTTTCATAGTCATAAAAATACAGAAAAATCTTTAAATGAGAAGGTGTGTCCAAACTTTTGGTCTGATATATATATATATATATATATTAGATTGTGGCCCGATTCTAACGCATCGGGTATTCTAGAATATGCATGTCCCCGTAGTATATGGACAATGATGATTCCAGAATTCGCGGCAGACTGTGCCCGTCGCTGATTGGTCGAGGCAACCTTTATGACATCATCGTCGCCATGGCAACCATTGTGACATCTACGTCGATACTGTGCCCGTCGCTGATTGGTCGAGGCGAATTCGCGGCAGACTGTGCCCGTCGCTGATTGGTCGAGGCAACCTTTATGACATCATCGTCGCCATGCTGTGCCCGTCGCTGATTGGTCGAGGCCTGGCGGCCTCGACCAATCAGAGACGCGGGATTTCCAGGACAGACAGACAGACAGATGGAAAAACCTTTAGACAATTATATATATATATATATATATATATATATATATATATATATATATATATATATATATATATATATATATATATATATATATATATATATATATATATATATATATATATATACTAGATTGTGGCCCGATTCTAACGCATCGGGTATTCTAGAATATGCATCATGTCCCCGTAGTATATGGACAATGATGATTCCAGAATTTGCGGCAGACTGTGCCCGTCGCTGATTGGTCGAGGCAACCTTTATGACATCATCGTCGCCATGGCAACCATTATGACATCTACGTCGATACTGTGCCCGACGCGGGATTTCCAGGACAGACAGACGGAAAAAGCCTTAGACAATTAGATATATATATATATCTATATATAGTGCCTTGCGAAAGTATTCGGTTCCCTGGAACTTTTCAACCTTTTCCCACATATCGTGCTTCAAACATAAAGATACCAAATGTATATTTCTCCTTCGCCACATTGGGGGACACAGGACCATGGGTGTTATGCTGCTGTCACTAGGAGGCTGACACTCAAGGCCCCGTCACACACAGCGACGCTGCAGCGATACAGACAACGATGCTGATCGCTGCAGCGTCGCTGTTTCGTCGTTGTGTGGTCGCTGGAGAGCTGTCACACAGACAGCTCTCCAGCGACCAACGATGCCGAGGTCCCCGGGTAACCAGGGTAAACATCGGGTTACTAAGCGCAGGGCCGCGCTTAGTAACCCGATGTTTACCGTGGTTACCAGCATAAAAGTAAAAAAAAACAAACCGTACATACTCACATTCCGGTGTCCTTCAGGTCCCTCGCAGTCCGCTTCCCGCTCTGACTGAGTGCCGCCGTAAAGTGAAAGCACAGCGGTGACGTAACCGCTGTGATCTGCTCTTACTTTCCGGCCGGCAGTCAGTCAGAGCGGGAAGCAGACGGCAAGGGACCTGAAGGACACCGGAATGTGAGTATGTACGGTTTGTTTTTTTTTACTTTTACGCTGGTAACCACGGTAAACATCGGGTTACTAAGTGCGGCCCTGCGCTTAGTAACCCGATGTTTACCCTGGTTACCAGTGAAGACATCGCTGAATCCGTGTCACACACACCGATTCAGCGATGTCAGCGGGACCTCAACGACCAAAAAAAGGTCCAGGCCATTCCGACACGACCAGCGATCTCACAGCAGGGGCCTGGTCGCTGGTACGTGTCACACATAGCGAGATCGCTACTGAGGTCGCTGTTGCGTCACAAAACTTGTGACTCAGCAGCGATCTCGCTAGCGATCTCGCTATGTGAGACGGGGCCTTCAGTTGAGACAAAAAGGTTAGCTCCTCCCCTGCAGTATACACCCTCATGCTGGCTTCCAGAGACCCCGTTCAAGCTTAGTGTCCGTAGGAGGCACACTGGATTTAAACCTTGCTATTCCGGACGAAGGGGGCGACGGATTCTTTCATGTTCCGATCTCCCCCGAACCAAAAACAGGCGAGCACGGGAGTTTCACCTCTCCGTATCCTCTCCTGCGACGTGGGAAGCCACTGCCTGAGCTGACCTTTTTGGGCGACGGGACCCTTTTCACGGGCACCGATCTCCCCCCGACTAACAGACGAGCACTGGTGTTTTCCTCCAGTATCCTCTTCTGCAGCCAGGCCTTTTATTGCCGGACATCTGCCCTGCCCACCAGGTTTCACCCTCGGCTGTACAGAGGCATTATTCCACTGTGGCGTCCGTGCAGCCCCCACTGCATCACCACTGAAAAAGAGCGGATGATGGAAGGAGGCGGACGGTTCCTCTCCACCCCCCTTTCATGGGGATGGTGGATGGAGGCTCCCCTAACCCTGCACCGTCCCTTGTATCCCTGACATTTATGGGGTAAGTGCAGACGGCGTGCGCCCCTACCACTGTGTATGGCCATAGGGGTCGGTTGTTTTCTATGGCGGTCACCTTTTCTGGGGGGCTCCTTAGCGGCAGAACCATTACGGAGCGCCGCAATTCTCTTCTTTGCGCGCCGGCCGAGGCCAGAAATTTAGTCCCCGGCTTTGGCCCCTTACTAGGCCGCACTCCGGTAGGCTCCGCCCACTCCATGCATCACTTCTACGGCCCCGCCCACGCTTCTGGCGCTTCTCGCTCCCTGCGAGACTTCACTTCAGGGTCTCGGCAGCCATCTTCCTGCAGCACGCAGCGCCGGCCGGCCTTCCCACTCACTCCCACGGAGGATCTTCCTTTTCCACTCTATTGCGGGGCACAGGACAGGGTAAGGAGACGGCTTTATCTGCTTCCCTGCAGCGATATCCCTCAGCTTCCCTGTCTCCTCATAGCAGCTCTGTGCATTACATTGGGGTACAACATGTCCTAGTCAAGGGGTAAAAAGGTCAATAAGGTTCATACCACCTTTTTCTCTGCTTGTACCACCTGCCAGGCTCCTCTTTCCAAGCCTCAGAGCTCCCCGTTCTGCCCATCCTGTGATGCCCAATGTGCCCAGGAGCCCTCCGCCGCTACCGACCCCAGTGCTCCTGGCCCCCCTGTTAGTCCTCCGGCTGGCGCGAGACATCTAGCGACCAACGTAGGCATGTTCCCCGGCTACTTCTAGTGTTGGCGTTAGGAGTAGATATATGGTCAACCCAGTTACCACTGCCCTATGAGCTGGAATTTTGTACTTCGCAGACTTACTTGTTCCTCTGAGACCCTCGCCATTGGGGTCATAACAGTTTGCCAGGACAGTATTAAATGTTAAATGCATTGCAGAAGCGGGATTATAAGAAAGAAAATTCTGAGTTTTTTTTTTTCTCTTTCTCATTTTTTTTTCTTTTCTCCTTTACCTCTGAGTGGCTTGTGTTTGCTGCAGACATGAATGTCCAGACCTTGATTACAGGTGTGGACCAGCTTACTGCTCGTGTGCAGGGCATACAAGATTATGTTATCAGAAATCCTATGTTAGAACCTAAGATACCGATTCCTGAACTGTTTTCCGGAGACCGATTTAAATTTAGAAATTTCAGGAATAATTGTAAATTGTTTTTGTCCCTGAGACCCTGTTCATCTGGAGACTCCGCTCAGCAAGTGAAAATTGTTATTTCTTTTTTACGGGGCGACCCTCAGGATTGGGCCTTCTCGCTGGCGCCAGGAGATCCGGCATTGGCTGATATTGATGCGTTTTTTCTGGCGCTCGGTTTGCTTTATGAGGAACCCAATCTTGAGATTCAGGCAGAAAAAGCCTTGCTGGCTATGTCTCAGGGCCAGGACGAGGCTGAAGTGTATTGCCAAAAATTTCGGAAATGGTCCGTGCTGACCCAGTGGAACGAGTGTGCATTGGCTGCAAATTTCAGAAATGGCCTTTCTGAAGCCATTAAGAATGTGATGGTGGGTTTTCCCATTCCCACAGGTCTGAATGATTCCATGGCCCTGGCAATTCAAATCGACCGGCGGTTGCGGGAGCGCAAAACCGCAAATTCCCTCATGGTGTTGTCTGAACAGGCACCTGATTTAATGCAATGTGATAGAATCCTGACTAGAAATGAGCGGAAAATTCATAGACGCCAGAATGGCTTGTGTTACTACTGTGGTGATTCTACACATGTTATCTCAGCATGCTCTAAACGTCTTACTAGGGTTGTTAGTCCTGTCGCCATTGGTAATTTGCAACCTAAATTTATTCTATCTGTAACTTTGATTTGCTCACTGTCATCGTATCCTGTCATGGCGTTTGTAGACTCAGGTGCTGCCCTGAGTCTGATGGATCTGTCATTTGCCAAGCGCTGCGGTTTTGTTCTGGAGCCATTAGAAAATCCTATCCCTCTTAGGGGTATTGATGCTACGCCTTTGGCAAAAAATAAACCGCAGTTTTGGACACAGGTTACCATGTGCATGACTCCCGAACATCGGGAGGTGATACGTTTTCTTGTTCTGCATAAGATGCATGATTTGGTTGTTTTGGGTTTGCCATGGTTACAGACCCATAATCCAGTCTTGGACTGGAAGGCAATGTCGGTGTCAAGTTGGGGCTGCCATGGAATTCATGGAGATTCCCTGCCCTTGTCTATTGCTTCTTCTACGCCTTCGGAAGTTCCGGCGTATTTGTCTGATTATCAGGATGTCTTCAGCGAGTCTAAGTCCAGTGCACTGCCTCCTCATAGGGAATGTGACTGTGCAATAGATTTGATTCCTGGCAGTAAGTTTCCTAAGGGGAGACTGTTTAATTTGTCGGTACCTGAACATACCGCGATGCGTTCATATATCAAGGAGTCTCTTGAGAAGGGGCATATCCGTCCTTCTTCTTCCCCTCTTGGTGCGGGATTCTTTTTTGTGGCCAAAAAGGACGGATCTTTGAGGCCTTGTATTGACTATCGGCTTTTAAACAAGATCACTGTCAAATTTCAGTATCCTTTGCCGCTGTTGTCAGACTTGTTTGCCCGGATTAAAGGTGCCAAGTGGTTCACCAAGATAGACCTTCGTGGTGCGTACAACCTTGTGCGCATTAAGCAAGGCAATGAATGGAAAACCGCATTCAATACGCCCGAAGGTCATTTTGAGTACTTGGTGATGCCATTTGGGCTCTCTAATGCACCTTCAGTTTTTCAGTCCTTCATGCATGACATTTTCCGGAAGTATCTGGATAAATTTTTGATTGTTTATCTGGATGATATTCTGTTTTTTTCTGATGATTGGGACTCGCATGTGGAGCAGGTCAGGATGGTTTTTAAGATTTTGCGTGAAAATTCTTTGTTTGTTAAAGGCTCAAAGTGTCTCTTTGGTGTACAGAGGGTTCCCTTTTTGGGGTTCATTTTTTCCCCTTCTGCTGTGGAGATGGACCCAGTCAAGGTCCGAGCTATTCATGATTGGACTCAACCCTCGTCAGTTAAGAGTCTTCAGAAGTTCTTGGGTTTTGCTAACTTCTACCGTCGTTTTATCGCAAATTTTTCTAGCGTTGTTAAACCATTGACGGATATGACCAAGAAAGGCTCTGATGTAGCTAACTGGGCTCCTGCTGCCGTGGAGGCTTTCCAGGAGTTGAAACGCCGGTTTACTTCGGCGCCTGTTTTGTGCCAACCTGACACCTCACTTCCCTTTCAGGTGGAGGTGGATGCTTCGGAGATTGGGGCAGGGGCCGTTTTGTCGCAGAGAGGCCCTGGTTGCTCTACTATGAGACCTTGTGCCTTTTTCTCCAGGAAGTTTTCGCCGGCAGAGCGAAATTATGATGTGGGCAATCGGGAGTTGTTGGCCATGAAGTGGGCATTTGAGGAGTGGCGTCATTGGCTCGTGGGTGCTAAGCATCGTGTGGTGGTCTTGACTGATCACAAAAATCTGATGTATCTCGAGTCTGCTAAACGCCTGAATCCTAGACAGGCCCGCTGGTCATTGTTTTTCTCCCGTTTTGACTTTGTGGTCTCGTATTTACCAGCCAGGTTCTAAGAATGTGAAGGCCGATGCTCTGTCTAGGAGCTTTGTGCCTGATGCTCCTGGAGTCGCTGAACCTGTGGGTATTCTTAAGGAAGGAGTAATCTTGTCAGCTATTTCTCCTGATCTGCGGCGTGTGTTGCAGAGATTTCAGGCTGGTAGGCCTGACTCTTGTCCATCTGACAGATTGTTTGTGCCTGCTAAATGGACCAGCAGAGTCATTTCCGAGGTTCATTCCTCAGTGTTGGCAGGGCACCCGGGAATTTTTGGCACCAGAGATCTGGTGGCCAGGTCCTTTTGGTGGCCTTCCTTGTCAAGGGATGTGCGGTCATTTGTGCAGTCCTGTGGAACTTGTGCTCGAGCTAAGCCTTGCTGTTCTCGTGCCAGCGGGTTGCTCTTGCCCTTGCCTGTCCCGAAGAGACCTTGGACACACATCTCTATGGATTTCATTTCTGATCTTCCGGTGTCTCAGGGCATGTCTGTCATCTGGGTGATATGTGATCGTTTCTCCAAGATGGTCCATTTGGTTCCTTTGCCTAAGCTGCCCTCCTCTTCTGATCTGGTTCCTGTGTTCTTCCAGAACGTGGTTCGTTTGCACGGCATTCCTGAGAATATTGTGTCGGACAGAGGATCCCAGTTTGTTTCCAGGTTCTGGCGATCCTTTTGTGGTAGGATCGGCATTGATTTGTCGTTTTCATCCGCTTTTCATCCCCAGACTAACGGACAAACGGAGCGAACTAATCAGACTCTGGAGGCTTATTTGAGGTGTTTCGTCTCTTCTGATCAGGATGATTGGGTGACCTTCTTGCCGTTGGCTGAATTTGCCCTTAATAATCGGGCTAGTTCCGCCACCTTGGTTTCGCCATTTTTCTGCAACTCTGGTTTCTATCCTCGTTTTTCCTCGGGACATGTGGAGCCTTCTGACTGTCCTGGGGTGGATTCTGTGGTGGATAGGTTGCAGCGGATCTGGAGTCATGTGGTGGACAACTTGAAGTTGTCACAGGAGAAGGCTCAGCGTTTTGCCAACCGCCACCACGGTGTGGGTCCCCGACTTCGCGTTGGGGATTTGGTATGGCTGTCTTCTCGATTTGTTCCTATGAAGGTCTCCTCTCCCAAATTTAAGCCTCGCTTCATTGGTCCTTACAAGATATTGGAAATCCTTAATCCTGTATCCTTTCGCCTGGATCTTCCGGTGTCGTTTGCCATTCACAACGTATTTCATAGGTCCTTGTTGCGGCGGTACGTTGTGCCTGTGGTCCCTTCTGCGGAGCCTCCTGCTCCGGTGTTGGTTGAGGGCGAGTTGGAGTACGTGGTGGAGAAGATCTTAGATTCTCGTCTCTCCAGGCGGAGGCTTCAGTACCTGGTCAAGTGGAAGGGCTATGGTCAGGAGGATAATTCCTGGGTGGTCGCCTCTGATGTGCATGCGGCCGATTTGGTTCGTGCCTTTCACACCGCTCATCCTGATCGCCCTGGTGGTCTTGGTGAGGGTTCGGTGACCCCTCACTAAGGGGGGGGGGGTACTGTTGTGAATTTACCTTTTTGGCTCCCTCTAGTGGTTACTAGTGATTTGACTCTGGGAATGTCTGCCATCCCTTGTATGCTCACCTGGGTCGTTAGGTCAGGGGTGTTGCTATATAAGCTCCCTGGACCTTCAGTTCAATGCCTGGCAACGTTGTAATCAGAGCTAATCTGTTGTGCTCTTGTCTACTGATCCTGGTTCCTGCTAGATTAAGCTAAGTCTGCTTTCTTGCTTTTTGCTATTTGTTTTTGTTTGCATTTTTGTCCAGCTTGTACATAATCTGTATCCTAACCTTGCTGGAAGCTCTAGGGAGGCTGGAGTTCTCCCCCCGGGCCGTTAGACGGTTCGGGGGTTCTTGAATTTCCAGTGTGGATTTTTGATAGGGTTTTTGTTGACCATATAAGTTATCTTACTACATTCTGCTATTAGTAAGTGGGCCTCTCTTTGCTAAACCTAGTTCATCTCTGTGTTTGTCATTTCCTCTTACCTCACCGTTATTATTTGTGGGGGGCTTGTATCCAACTTTTGTGGTCTATTCTCTGGAGGCAAGAGAGGTCTTTGTTTTCCTCTTCTAGGGGTAGTTAGTCCTCCGGCTGGCGCGAGACATCTAGCGACCAACGTAGGCATGTTCCCCGGCTACTTCTAGTGTTGGCGTTAGGAGTAGATATATGGTCAACCCAGTTACCACTGCCCTATGAGCTGGATTTTTGTACTTCGCAGACTTACTTGTTCCTCTGAGACCCTCGCCATTGGGGTCATAACAGCCAGAAGCGATCACGACTCTGAGTACGAGTCTGAGGCGTCCATGGAGTTCCGTTCAACTCTTGACTCCCTCATTGAGGCTGTCAATCATGCGCTAAAGGTTAATGAGGACCCTAATTCAGCTCCGGATCACGCAGTTTCCTTCACTAGAAACAAGCGATCCCATAAGGTGTTCGCCTCCCATCCGGATTTTCTAGAGATAGTTAAGAGGCACAGGGAGCGACCGGATAAACGCTTTACGGGCAAAAAGGCTCTGGAATCTAAATATCCTTTTTCCTCAGAGCTGGTAAAGGATTGGACAGAGCCACCGCTGGTGGATCCTCCGGTGTCGCGTTTGGCTATCAAAACGCTGTTATCAGTACCTGACGGTGCATCAATTAAAAGTCCCACAGAGCGCCAGTTGGATTCCCTGGCGCGATCAGTGTATTAAGCCTCAGGTTCCTCCCTATCCCCTTCCTTCGCTGCGGCCTGGGTCGCCAAAGCTATGGTTTCCTGGGCAGATACTCTAGCACATTCCTTTCAGGACCACGCTCTTCCGGCTGAAGCGGCGGACCTCGCCAAACAAATTGCTATGGCAGCAAATTATGTGATGTATGCATCTCTAGATGCAGCAGACTGTGCGGCTACAGCGGCTTCAAACGCCGTCACCATCAGGAGAGCTATCTGGCTTAGAGAGTGGTGGGCGGATTCCTCCTCAAAAATGTCTCTGATTTCTCTCCCCTTTCAGGGCGGACGCCTATTTGGAGAAAAATTGGACCAACTTATTTCCGATGCTACAGGGGGAAAAAGCAAGTTCCTCCCTCAACACAGACCAAAAGCTGCTTTTCAGCGCCAACAGTATTTTAGTTTTCGCCCCTTTCGAGGTGGCCCTTTCTGGTCCAACTCCGCTGCATCGTCTAGATCAGAACGATCTACACGCACAGACAGGGACTCTCGGCCTTCTTACAAACCAAATCCGTCATGGAGAGGAAGACCTAGACAACCCAGAACCAGAGGTTCTAGACCTGCCAGATTCCCTTCACAATGACTCGGGGAGTATTCCAGTCGACACCACCAAGGTAGGCGGACGCCTGCTTCTTTTTCGTCACGCCTGGCTTTCCGTCATCCCCGACGAATGGGTCAGAGACCTGGTGTCGTCTGGTTACAAAATAGAATTTTCCGTCTCTCCTCCAGCTCGCTTCTTTCCCTCTCGTCTCCCAAGTTCAAGAGCTCAGTCACGCGCTCTCCATTGCGCCATCGATTCCCTCCGCCAAAACGGAGTCATCGTCCCGGTTCCGGAACACGAGAGATTCAAAGGTTTCTATTCAAACCTCTTCGTCGTACCGAAGAAGGATGGGTCCGTGCGCCCCATCTTGGACTTGAAACTCCTAAACAAGCACGTAAAGGTACGACACTTCCGGATGGAGTCTCTTCGGTCGGTCATTTCCTCATTGGAGTGAGACGAGTTCCTAGCATCAATAGACATCAGAGATGCTTATCTTCACATCCCGATCTTTCCGCCACACCAAAGATTCCTCCGCTTCGCCATCCGAGAGGACCATTTTCAGTTCACGGCCTTGCCCTTCGGTCTTGCCACAGCACCCAGGGTATTCACGAAGGTCATGGTGGCGGTCATGGCCATCCTGCACTCCCGAGGAGTGGTCGTGTTGCCATACTTAGACGATCTTCTGGTCAAAGGTCCATCTTTCCATGCCTGCGAAGCAAGTGTCCGCATTACGTTGGATTCCCTTTCGCGCCTTGGCTGGTTAATCAACCTGGAAAAATCCTCCCCTGTTCCAGCTCGAAGGATCTCTTTCCTAGGCATGATCCTAGACACGTCCAAGGGACTGATCTTTCTTCCTCGGCCCAAGCGCTTCAACAGGGGGCCAGGACGCTGTCTCGCCCGTAGTCCATTCGGTTTGCTATGAAGATCCTGGGGATGATGGTGGCCTCAATGGAGGCGATTCCCTTCGCCCAACTGCATCTCCGACCTTTACAACAGGCTCTTCTGGACAACTGGGACAGGAGTCCCTTTACCCTCGACCGCCCATGCCCTCTGTCCCCGCGGACCAGGCAGGCGCTCGCGTGGTGGACTTTGGACTCAACTCTCCACCAGGGAAGGTATTTTCTTCCGATCCATTGGCTGGTGGTGACCACCGAGGCCAGTCTCCTCGGCTGGGGTGCGGTGTTTCTCCACCACACTGCCCAGGGGCGTTGGTCGATGCGGGAGTCGAATCTTCCCATAAGCATTCTGGAGATCCACGCTATCAGGTTTGCCCTGAGACATTTTCACCCTCTGCTAGCAGGTCACCCAGTCCGAATACAGTCGGACAACGTCACAGCTGTGGCGTACATAAACCACCAAGGGGGCACTCGCAGCAGGGCAGCGATGCAGGAGGTCACACACATCCTCCGTTGGGCCGAGGACAACCACTCCACCATTTCCGCGGTACACATTCCGGGTGTCGAGAACTGGGCGGCAGACTTTCTCAGCCGTCAGGGTCTCGCCTCGGGAGAGTGGGAGCTCCATCCAGAGGTTTTTCATCAAATCTGCCTTTGCTGGGGGACTCCGGACGTGGATCTGATGGCATCCAGGCTCAACGCCAAAGTCCCCAACTTCATAGCGCGTTCTCGGGATCCCCGGGCCGTTGGGGTGGATGCTCTGATATTCCCATGGCACCGATTCCCGTACGTATTCCCTCCACTTCCTCTGTTACCGAAGTTGATCCGAAAAATCAAGATAGAGGGGATTCCGGTGATCCTTATCGCCCCGGATTGGCCGCGTCGCGCATGGTACGCGGAACTAGTGCATCTCGTCTCCGACGTTCCCTGGCGGTTACCAGACCGCCCAGATCTACTGCGTCAAGGACCGATTTACCATCAGAGCTCAGGGGCCCTACGTTTTAACGGCGTGGCTGTTGAAACCTGGATCCTAACTCAAGCCGGTTTCTCCCAGCAGGTCATTTCCACCATGATCAGAGCTCGCAAGATGTCTTCCGCTCGCATCTACCACCGCACCTGGAAAGCCTTCTCTTGGGGCAGACTCCGCGGTCGTCCCCCTCTCGTTTTCTCCATTCCCTTCATTCTGGAATTTCTCCAGTTCGGCTTGGATTCCGGCCTAGCCCTCAGTTCCCTCAAGGGCCAGATTTCAGCGCTATCGGTATTGTTCCAGCGTAAGATCGCTACTTACTCGCAAGTCAGGACCTTCATTCAAGGGGTCTCCTGTTATGACCCCAATGGCGAGGGTCTCAGAGGAACGTGGAAGTCTGCAGAATACAAAAATCCAGCTCATAGGGCAGTGGTAACTGGGTTGACCATATATCTACTCCTAACGCCAACACTAGAAGTAGCCGGGGATCATTCCTACGTTGATTCTAGATGACACACGCCAGCCGGAGAATCTAGCTACCCCTAGTAGAGGAAAACAAAGACCTTTCTTGCCTCCAGAGAAGGGGACCCCAAAGCTGGATAGAAGCCCCCCACAAATAATGACGGTGAGGTAAGAAGAAATGACAAACACAGAAATGAACCAGGTTTAGCACAGAGAGGCCCGCTTACTGATAGCAGAATAAAGAAAGGTAACTTATATGGTCAACAAAAACCCTATCAAAATCCACACTGGAAATTCAAGAACCCCCGAACCGTCTAACGGTCCGGGGGGAGAACACCAGCCCCTAGAGCTTCCAGCAAAGGTCAGGATATAGATTAGGAACAAGCTGGACAAAAATACAAAACCAAAACAAATAGCAAAAAGCAAAAGGCAGACTTAGCTGATATAACTGGAACCAGGATCAGTAGACAAGAGCACAGCAGACTAGCTCTGATAACTACGTTGCCAGGCATTGAACTGAAGGTCCAGGGAGCTTATATAGCAACACCCCTAACTAACGACCCAGGTGCGGATAAAAGGAATGACAGAAAAACCAGAGTCAAAAAACTAGTAACCACTAGAGGGAGCAAAAAGCAAATTCACAACAGTACCCCCCCCCCTTAGTGAGGGGTCACCGAACCCTCACCACGACCACCAGGGCGATCAGGATGAGCGGCATGAAAGGCACGAACTAAATCGGCCGCATGAACATCAGAGGCGACCACCCAGGAATTATCCTCCTGACCATAGCCCTTCCACTTGACCAGGTACTGAAGCCTCCGCCTGGAGAGGCGAGAATCCAAGATCTTCTCCACCACGTACTCCAACTCGCCCTCAACCAACACCGGAGCAGGAGGCTCAGCAGAAGGAACTACAGGCACAATGTACCGCCGCAACAAGGACCTATGAAATACATTGTGAATAGCAAACGACACAGGAAGATCCAGACGAAAAGATACAGGATTAAGGATTTCCAATATCTTGTAAGGCCCAATAAAACGAGGTTTAAATTTGGGAGAGGAGACCTTCATAGGAACAAAGCGGGAAGAAAGCCACACCAAATCCCCAACGCGTAGTCGGGGACCCACACCGCGGCGGCGGTTGGCAAAGCGCTGAGCCTTCTCCTGTGACAACTTCAAGTTGTCCACCACATGATTCCAGATCCGCTGCAACCTATCCACCACAGAATCCACCCCAGGACAGTCAGAAGGCTCCACATGACCCGAAGAAAAGCGAGGATGGAAACCAGAGTTGCAGAAAAAAGGCGAAACCAAGGTGGCGGAACTAGCCCGATTATTAAGGGCAAACTCAGCCAACGGCAAGAATGTCACCCAATCGTCCTGATCAGCAGAGACAAAACACCTCAAATAAGCCTCCAAAGTCTGATTGGTTCGCTCCGTCTGTCCATTAGTCTGAGGATGGAAAGCAGACGAAAACGACAAATCAATGCCCATCCTACTACAAAAGGATCGCCAGAACCTGGAAACGAACTGGGATCCTCTGTCTGACACAATATTCTCAGGGATGCCGTGCAAACGAACCACGTTCTGGAAAAACACAGGAACCAGATCGGAAGAGGAAGGCAGCTTAGGCAAAGGAACCAAATGGACCATCTTGGAGAAGCGATCACATATCACCCAGATAACGGACATGCCCTGAGATAGCGGAAGATCAGAAATGAAATCCATGGAGATATGTGTCCAAGGTCTCTTCGGGACAGGCAAGGGCAAGAGCAAACCGCTGGCACGAGAACAGCAAGGCTTAGCTCGAGCACAAGTCCCACAGGACTGCACAAATGACCGCACATCCCTTGACAAGGAAGGCCACCAAAAGGACCTGGCCACCAGATCTCTGGTGCCAAAAATTCCCGGGTGACCTGCCAACACCGAGGAATGAACCTCGGAAATGACTCTGCTGGTCCACTTATCCGGGACAAACAGTCTGTCAGGTGGACAAGACTCAGGCCTATCAGCCTGAAATCTCTGCAACACACGTCGCAGATCCGGAGAAATAGCTGACAAGATAACTCCATCTTTAAGAATACCAACAGGATCAGCGACTCCAGGAGCATCAGGCACAAAGCTCCTAGAAAGAGCATCGGCCTTCACATTCTTTGAACCTGGTAAATACGAGACAACAAAATCAAAGCGGGAGAAAAACAATGACCAGCGGGCCTGTCTCGGATTAAGGCGTTTAGCAGACTCGAGATACATCAGATTTTTGTGATCAGTCAAGACCACCACACGATGCTTAGCACCCTCGAGCCAATGACGCCACTCCTCAAATGCCCATTTCATGGCCAACAACTCCCGATTGCCCACATCATAATTTCGCTCGGCAGGCGAAAACTTCCTAGAGAAAAAGGCACAAGGTTTCATAACAGAGCAACCAGGGCCTCTCTGCGACAAAACGGCCCCTGCCCCAATCTCCGAAGCATCCACCTCAACCTGAAAGGGAAGTGAGACGTCAGGCTGGCACAAAACAGGCGCCGAAGTAAACCGGCGTTTCAACTCCTGGAAAGCCTCCACGGCAGCAGGAGCCCAGTTAGCTACATCGGAGCCCTTCTTGGTCATATCCGTCAAAGGTTTCACAATGCTATAAAAATTAGCGATAAAACGACGGTAGAAGTTAGCGAAGCCCAAGAACTTCTGAAGACTCTTAACTGACGAGGGCTGAGTCCAATCAAGAATAGCTCGGACCTTGACTGGGTCCATCTCCACAGCAGAAGGGGAAAAAATGAACCCCAAAAAGGGAACCTTCTGTACACCAAAGAGACACTTTGAGCCCTTGACAAACAAAGAATTTTCACGCAAAATTTCAAAGACCAACCTGACCTGCTCCACATGCGAATCCCAATCATCAGAAAAAACCAAAATATCATCCAGATAAACAATCAAAAATTTATCCAGATACTTCCGGAAAATGTCATGCATAAAGGACTGAAAAACTGAAGGCGCATTGGAGAGCCCAAAAGGCATCACCAAGTACTCAAAATGACCTTCGGGCGTATTGAATGCGGTTTTCCATTCATCACCTTGCTTAATGCGCACAAGGTTGTACGCACCACGAAGGTCTATCTTGGTGAACCACTTGGCACCCTTAATCCGGGCAAACAAGTCAGACAACAGCGGTAAAGGATACTGAAATTTGACAGTGATCTTATTTAAAAGCCGATAATCAATACAAGGTCTCAAAGATCCGTCCTTTTTTGCCACAAAAAAGAATCCCGCACCAAGAGGGGAAGAAGACGGACGAATATGTCCTTTTTCCAGAGACTCCTTGATATATGAACGCATAGCGGTATGTTCAGGTACCGACAGATTAAACAGTCTTCCCTTAGGAAATTTACTGCCTGGGATCAAATCTATAGCACAGTCACAGTCCCTATGAGGAGGCAGTGCACTGGACTCAGACTCACTGAAGACATCCTGATAATCAGACAAATACTCCGGAACTTCCGAAGGCGTAGAAGAAGCAATAGACACAGGCAGGGAATCCTCATGAATACCACGACAGTCCCAACTTGAGACTGACATAGCCTTCCAGTCCAGGACTGGATTATGGGTCTGTAACCATGGCAGCCCTAAAACGACCAAATCATGCATTTTATGTAAAACCAGGAAACGTATCACCTCGCGGTGTTCAGGAGTCATGCACATGGTAACCTGAGTCCAATACTGCGGTTTATTTGCTGCCAATGGTGTAGCATCAATACCCCTAAGAGGAATAGGATTTTCTAATGGTTCAAGAGTAAATCCACAGCGCTTAGCAAATGAGAGATCCATGAGACTCAGGGCAGCACCTGAATCTACAAACGCCATGACAGGATAAGATGACAGTGAGCAAATCAAAGTTACAGACAGAATAAATTTAGGCTGCAAATTACCAACGGTGACAGGACTAACAACCTTAGCTATACGTTTAGAGCATGCTGAGATAACATGTGTAGAATCACCACAGTAGTAGCACAAGCCATTCCGGCGTCTATGAATTTTCCGCTCATTTCTAGTCAGGATTCTATCACATTGCATTAAATCAGGTGTCTGTTCAGACAACACCATGAGGGAATTTGCGGTTTTTCTATCACATTGCACCGAATTAGGTGTCTGTTCAGACAACACCATGAGGGAATTTGCGGTTTTGCGCTCCCGCAACCGCCGGTCAATTTGAATAGCCAGTGCCATAGTATCATTCAGACCTGTGGGAATGGGAAAACCCACCATAACATTCTTAGTGGCTTCAGAAAGGCCATTTCTAAAATTAGCGGCCAGTGCACACTCGTTCCAATGTGTCAGCACGGACCATTTCCGAAATTTTTGGCAATACACTTCAGCCTCGTCCTGCCCCTGAGACATAGACAGCAAGGCCTTTTCTGCCTGAATCTCAAGATTGGGTTCCTCATAAAGTAAACCGAGCGCCAGAAAAAACGCATCAAGATCAGCCAATGCCGGATCTCCTGGCGCCAGCGAAAAAGCCCAATCCTGAGGGTCGCCCCGTAAGAACGAAATAACAATTTTTACTTGCTGAGCAGAATCTCCTGATGAACAGGGTCTCAGGGACAAAAACAATTTACAATTATTCACGAAATTCCTAAACTTAAACCTGTCTCCGGAAAACAGTTCAGGAATCGGTATTTTAGGTTCTGACCTAGGATTTCTGATAACATAGTCTTGTATGCCCTGCACACGAGTAGCCAGCTGGTCCACACTTGTAATCAAGGTCTGGACATTCATGTCTGCAGCAAGCATAGCCACTCTGAGGTAAAGGGGAAGGAGAAAAAAAACCTCAGAATCTTCTTTCTTATAATCCCTCTTCTGCAATGCATTAAACATTTAATACTGGCCTGGCAAACTGTTATGACCCCAATGGCGAGGGTCTCAGAGGAACGTGGAAGTCTGCAGAATACAAAAATCCAGCTCATAGGGCAGTGGTAACTGGGTTGACCATATATCTACTCCTAACGCCAACACTAGAAGTAGCCGGGGATCATTCCTACGTTGATTCTAGATGACACGCGCCAGCCGGAGAATCTAGCTACCCCTAGTAGAGGAAAACAAAGACCTTTCTTGCCTCCAGAGAAGGGGACCCCAAAGCTGGATAGAAGCCCCCCACAAATAATGACGGTGAGGTAAGAAGAAATGACAAACACAGAAATGAACCAGGTTTAGCACAGAGAGGCCCGCTTACTGATAGCAGAATAAAGAAAGGTAACTTATATGGTCAACAAAAACCCTATCAAAATCCACACTGGAAATTCAAGAACCCCCGAACCGTCTAACGGTCCGGGGGGAGAACACCAGCCCCTAGAGCTTCCAGCAAAGGTCAGGATATAGATTAGGAACAAGCTGGACAAAAATACAAAACCAAAACAAATAGCAAAAAGCAAAAGGCAGACTTAGCTGATATAACTGGAACCAGGATCAGTAGACAAGAGCACAGCAGACTAGCTCTGATAACTACGTTGCCAGGCATTGAACTGAAGGTCCAGGGAGCTTATATAGCAACACCCCTAACTAACGACCCAGGTGCGGATAAAAGGAATGACAGAAAAACCAGAGTCAAAAAACTAGTAACCACTAGAGGGAGCAAAAAGCAAATTCACAACAGTCTCCCATGTGGTTCCCCCCTACAGAATGCCACTAGAGACCTGGGATTTCAACTTGGTCCTGAGCGTCCTTCAGGAACCTCCGTTTGAACCTCTACAAGACGTCCCACTATCTATTCTCTCTTGGAAGGTGGCCTTCCTTGTGGCAATAAAGTCTATCAGGCGCGTCTCGGAGTTGGCCGCTCTTTCCTGCCGGGCACCCTTCCTTTCCTTCCACCAGGACAAAGTAGTCTTACGCCCATCTTCCACTTTTCTCCCTAAGGTGGTGTCATCTTTTAACCTCAACGAAGATGATATTCTTCCCTCCTTCTGCCCACAGCCAAAACATAGGGTCGAGAAGGCCCTTCACACTTTGGACGTGTTACGGGCTCTCAGGAGGTACATCTCTAGGACTGCCTCTTTCCGTAAATCGGATTCCCTCTTTATCCTCCATGAGGGTCACAGGAAGGGTTCAGCAGCATCCAAGGCTACGATAGCCAGATGGATTCGATCGGCTATCCAAGAAGCTTATCGGGTCAGGGGCAGGCCCATCCCGGCGGGGGTTAGGGCTCACTCTACTCGGTCGGTTGGTGCCTCCTGGGCCATTCGGCACCAGGCGTCGGCGGAGCAGGTTTGCAAGGCCGCAACATGGTCTAGCCTTCATACCTTCGCAAAGCACTACAACGTCCACACTCATTCTTCCGCGGATGCGGCCCTTGGCAGACGTATTCTGCAGGCGGCCGTTGTGCATTTATAAGTCGGATGGTACACAGAGTTATTTGGTTGTATTGTTACCCACCCAGGGACTGCTTTGGGATGTCCCATGGTCCTGTGTCCCCCAATGTGGCAAAGGAGAAATAGGGATTTTTGTGTACTCACCGTAAAATCCTTTTCTCCGAGCCACTCTTTGGGGGACACAGCACCCACCCTGTTAGCCTTACGGCTCGTTACCTTTTTAGTTCTTGACCTTTTCTGACATGTTATACTCTAATGTTATGTATTATATTGTTATTAATCTCCTACTGCATATGCACTGAACTGGGTCTCTGGAAGCCAGCATGAGGGTGTATACTGCAGGGGAGGAGCTAACCTTTTTTGTCTCAACTTAGTGTCAGCCTCCTAGTGACAGCAGCATAACACCCATGGTCCTGTGTCCCCCAATGAGTGGCTCGGAGAAAAGGACTTTACGGTGAGTACACAAAAATCCCTATTTTTGGTGAAGAATCAACAAAAAGTGGAATACGATTGTGAAGTTGAACGAAATTTATTGGTTATTTTAATTTTTTGTGGAAATTCAAAAACTAAAAAGTGGGGCGTGCAATATTATTCAGCCCCTTTACTTTCAGTGCAGTAAACTCACTCCAGAAGTTCATTGTGGATCTCTGAATGATCCATTGTTGTCCTAAATGCCTAATGATGATAAATATAATCCACCTGTGTGTGATAAATGCACCTGCTCTCTGATAGTCTCAGGCAGAGGTGTATCTAGGGTTTCTGGCACCCGGGGCAAGAATTCATTTTGGCGCACATCCCCCCCCCCCCACCAAGGACATACGCGATTTTCACACTTAGGCCAGAGTCACACAGCGAGATACAGCCAGGCTCTGGCACCAGCACTCCAGAGGGGAGCGTGCAGCCGCACAGCAATACATGGAGCCGCACACTCCGCTCTTTGCGTGCCGGCGCCAGAGCTTGGTTTTAACCTGCGAGACTCGGCCGTATCTCACTGTGTGTGACTCCGGCCTAAGTCATCTACCCACGAGCTCCTCTCCCTAATGCTCTCAACGATCAGTGAAAAACTGAGCGAAGCAGAAGAGAAGCTCATTGTCACAGGTCCATAAGTGTGAAAGTCACATATGAGTGAAATGTCCATGTGATGACTACTGGAACCTGCAGAGCTGAATCCTGACATGCAGGCTTCTAATAGCCCCATACGGTGTCAGTCACAGCGCGTCCCCCATACGGTGCCACAGTGCACCCGCCCCCACCTGCCGGCTGACAACCCTGACAATTACCCAGAGGCCTCTCCCTCAGAGCTGGGTTCCGGATCATTTCTACCTGAGCGTAGAAGCAGTCCATGTCCAGGTGCACGATCAGCTGGGGGGCCGGAGCCGAGGACCAGGCGAGGGGCTGCAGGAAAAGCACTAATCAGGATCCAAGATACCAAGATTATAGGACGTCATCAGCACTAAGGGTTAAACATGGGGAGGGGGCAGTAAAATTCTACAACTTTTCATAAACTTTCTAGTCTGATTCCTTATTATAGGCGCCTCTTCTTCCTGTCAGGGAATGGAGACATCGGGCCAGTTATCTGGTGTAAAACCTGAAAAGTCACACCAGGCGCAAAAAGTGTCCAAAACACAGAACTGTGCGGCATTTGTTAGTCTGCCTCATTCACCTGCAGAGAAGAAAGTCTCCTCACAGCTGAGGCTTTGCTGCAATGTGCACGGGATCCAGGAAACCAGCGAGAATCCTGTGTAATCTGCCGGTCACGGTGCGAGCAGCAGGGGGCGCTGTACCCGCCGGACACAGGCTATAATTACCATTATCTGCGCCACCCGCCATCGCCTCCCGGCTCTGCCAGTCCGTCTCATCCTCCTCTTCCTCCCGCGGTGACTCCATCCTGCACTGCGCAGACGGCAAGGGAGAAATATCCCGGGCCTGAAAGCGACGAAGCCGCCGGGAGCAGTGAGCACCAGACAGGCCTGCGCCACTGGACATCACCTCCGCCTGCCGGTGCCCTGCAGCTTCTCTGTGCCGGCTGTCAGCTTGACAGTCGGCACAGAGAACAACTGACTCCCAGACCGGGGGCGGCAGAATGCAGCCGCCGGGGGAGACACTGCGGACCGCCACATTAGGCGGCCCGACTGCGCCCCCCTGCTGGCTGCGCCCGGGGCACATGCCCCGACTGCCCCCCCCCCCTAGGTACGCCACTGGTCTCGGTTATGTTTCAAGCACAGAGAGCATCATGAAGACCAAGGAACACAACAGGCAGGTCCGTGATCCTGTTGTGGAGAAGTTTAAAGCTGGATTTGGATACAAAATGATTCCCAAAACTTTAACCTTCCCAAGGAGCACTGTGCAAGCGATCATATTAAAATAGGAGTATCATACCACTGCAAATCTACCAAGACCAGGCTGTCCCTCTAAACTTTCATCTCAAACAAGGAGAAGACTGATCAGAGATGCAGCCAAGAGGCCCATGATCACTGTGGAGGAACTACCGAGATCTACAGCTGAGGTGGGACAGTCTGTCCATAGGACAACAATCAGTCGTACACTGCACAAATCTGGCCTTTATGGAAGAGTGGCAAGAAGAAAGCCATTTCTCAAAAATATCCATAAAAAGTGTCCTTTAAAGTTTGCAACAAGCCACCTGGGAGACACACCAAATGTGGAAGAAGGTGCTCTGGTCAGATTAAACCAAAATTGAACTTTTTGGCAACAATGCCAAATGATATGTTTGGCATAAAGGCAACACAGCTCATCACCCTGAACACACCATCCCCACTGTCAAACATGGTGGAAGCATCATGGTTTGAGCCTGCTTTTCTTCAGCAGGGACAGGTAAGATGGTTAAAATTGATGGGAAGATGGTTGGAGCCAAATACAGGACAATTCTTGAAGAAAACCTGTTGGAGTCTGCAAAAGACCTGAGACTGGGACGGAGATTTGTCTTCCAACAAGACAAGGATCCCAAACAAAGCAAAATCTACAGTGGAATGGTTCACAAATAAACGTATCCAGGTGTTAGAATGGCCAAGTCAAAGTCCAGACCTCAATCCAATCGAGAATCTGTGGAAAGAGCTGAAAACTGCTGTTCACAAACGATCTCCATCAGACCTCACTGAGCTTGAGCTGTTTGCCAAGGAAGAATTGGCAAGAATTTCAGTTTCTCGATGTACAAAACTGATAGAGACATACCCCAAGCGACTTGCAGCTGTAATCGCAGCAAAAGGTGGAGCAACAAAGTATTAAGTTAAAGAGTCCGAATAATATTGCACGCCCCACGTTTCAATTTTTGAATTTCCACAAAAATTTAAAATAACCAATAAATTTCGTTCATCTTCACAATTGTGTCCCACTTGTTGATTCTTCACCAAAAATTTACATTTGGTATCTTTGTTTTAAGCATGATATTTGGGAATAGGTTGAAAAGTTCCAGGGGGCCGAATACTTTCGCAAGGCACTGTATATGTATGTGTATGTATATATACAGTATATATGTGTATATATATATATATATATATAGATGTGTGTGTGATTTTTCTGTATTTTCATGACTATGAAAATTGTACATTCACACTGAAGGCATCAAAACTATGAATTAACACATGTGGAATTATATACTTAACAAAAAAGTGTGAAACATCTGAAATTATGTCTTATATTCTAGGTTCTTCAAAGTAGCCACCTTTTCCTTTGATGACTGCTTTGCACACTCTTGGCATTCTCTTGATGAGTTGCAAGAGGTAGTCATCGGGAATGGTTTTCACTTCACAGGTTTGCCCTGTCAGGTTTAATAAGTGGGATTTCTTGCCTTATAAATGGTGTTTGGATCATCAGTTGTGTTGTGCAGAAGTCTGGTGGATACACAGCTGATAGTCCTACTGAATAGACTGTTAGCTGCTTTTTTCTTGCCATAATACAAATTCTAAGTAAAGAAAAACGAGTGGCCATTATTACTTTAAGAAATGAAGGTCAGTCAGTCCGAAAAATTGGGAAAACTTTGAAAGTGTCCCCAAGTACTTCGACAAAAACCATCAAGCGCTACAAAGAAGCTGGCTCACATGAGGGCTGCCCCAGGAAAGGACGACCAAGAGCCATCTCTGCTTCTGAGGATAAGTTGATCCGAGTCAACAGCCTCAGAAATCGCAGGTTAACAGCAGCTCAGATTAGAGTCCAGGTCAATGCCACACAGAATTCTAGCAGCAGACACATCTCTATAACAACTGTTAAGAAAAGACTTTGTGCAGCAGGCCTTCATGGTAAAATAGCTGCTAGGAAACCACTGCTAAGGACAGGCAACAAGCAGAAGAGACTTGTTTGGGCTAAAGAACACAAGGAATGGACATTAGACCAGTGGAAATCTGTGCTTTGGTCTCTTGAGTCCAAATTTGAGATCTTTGGTTCCAACCACCGTGTCTTTGAGCGACGCAGAAAAGGTGAACGGATGGACTCTACATGCCTGGTTCCCACCGTGAAGCATGGAGGAGGAAGTGTGATGGTGTGGGGGTGCTTTGCTGGTGACACTGTTGGGGATTTATTCGAAATTGAAAGCATACTGAACCGGCATGGCTACCACAGCATCTTGCAGTGGCATGCTATTCCATCCGGTTTGCGTTTAGTTGGACCATCATTTATTTTTCAACAGGACAATGACCCCAAACACACCCCCAGGCTGTGTAAGGGCTATTTGACAAAGAAAGAGAGTGATGGGGTGCTACGCCAGATGACCTGGCCTCCACATTAACCAGACCTGAACCCAATCGAGATGGTTTGGGGGGAGCTGGACCGCAGAGTGAAGGCAAAAGGGCCAACAAGGCTAAGCATCTCTGGGAACTCCTTCTAGATTGTTGGAAGACCATTCCCGGTGACTACCTCTTGAAGCTCATCGTGAGAATGCCAAGCAGTCATCAAAGCAAAAGGTGGCTACTTTGAAGAACCTAGAATATAAGACATAATTTCACTTGTTTCACACTTTTTTGTTAAGTATATAATTCCACATGTGTTAATTCATAGTTTTGATGCCTTCAGTGTGAATGTACAATTTTCATAGTCATCAAAATACAGAAAAATCTTTAAATGAGGTGTGTCCAAACTTTTGGTCTGTACTGTTTATACCCATACACACAAACACAGATCTGGCAAAAATTAAGAGACCACTGCAAAATTTTCAGTTTGTCTGATTTTTCTCTTTATAGGTATATTTTTGAGTAAAATGTAAATTGTTCTTTTATTCTATAAACTACTGACAACATGTCTCTGAAGTTCCAAGCAATAAATTTTGTATTTATTTTTTGAAAATGAAAAATGGTCAAAATAACAACAAAAATGAATTGCTTGTAGACCTCAAATAATGCAAAAAAGAAGAAGTTCATAATCATTAAGAAACAATACTAATGTTTTAACTCGGGAAGAGTTCAGAAATCAATATTTTGTGAATTGATCATGATTTTTAATCCCAGCTTTCATGCGTCTTGGCATGCTTTCCACCAGTCTTTCACACTGCTTTTGGGTGACCTTATGCCAGTCCTGGTACGAAAATGTAAGCAGTTCTTTGATGGCTTGTGATTATTCATCTTCCTCTTGATTACATTCCAGAGGTTTTCAATGGGGTTCAGGTCTGAAGATTTGGCTGGCCCTGACAGGGATTTGATATGGTGGTCTTTCATCCACACCTTGATCGACCTTGCTGTGTGGCATGGCGCCTTGTCCTGCTGGAAAAAAACAGTCCTCAGAGTTGGGGAACATTGCCTGAGCAGAAGGAATCAACTGTTTTTCAAGGATAACCTTGTATGCGGCTTGATTCATGTGTCCTTCGCAAAGATTAACCTGCCTATTCCAGCCTTGGTGAAGCATCACCGATCCACCACCAAATTTCACAGTGGGTGCAAGACACTGTGGCTTGTACGCCTCTCCAGGTCTCCTTCTAACCATTAGACGACCAGGTGTTGGGCAAAGCTGAAAATTAGACTCATCAGAGATGATTACCTCTGTTTTTCTGTCATTAAACGAGGGGTACCAACAATTTTGTCCACTTGTGTATATTTATGCGCACCACTGGCACTTGGAAATTACCAGTGATAGTTTTTACTGCCTGGTTATGAGTGGGAGGTGAAGTTCATGTTTGTAGGCAGTTCGAGAGTTGTTCAAGAGATAGTTATGTGGAGTTTGTGTGTTCATCATCCTTCTCCCATTTGGTTTCACCTTCCTTTACCTCCCTTGTGTGTTTTTTGGTGAGTGTATTTTGTATGATTGATCGTAGTTTTCATTTATCACAGTCAGTCTTCCCTTGTTTGTCTGGTAAGTGTTATCCTATACACTTCAGTCTCACACCTCCGTGGGTGAGGGATGCAACAGATAAGGGTAAATATAGGAGCATAGCAAGGCCCATGACCCCAGCATTTCCACCTTCAGGAGCATTCCGTGGGACAGGGATAGAATAGGGTGCCCCCTAGGTCGAGGTAATGAGTAGGCACCCACAGTCCCTCGTCACTACCAGACATCAACACTCTGCGGATCAATCTGTTTATCCCTTTTGGAACCAGAAAGTGAGTATAACATTTGCCACAACACAAAACACACGGCAGAAAGAACCAAAACAATTTTTAATTTAGTGAAAATCAACAATGCATTAAACATTTGTTGAGTTCGTACAAGCACCATAAGTTTTCAACACACGGAAAATCATACTAAACAAAAGAAAACAAAAACACCAAAAATGTAAAGGTGTCCACAAACATGAATCTGGCTCATTTTACCAAGTAACCGTTCCTCAGGTGACCATAAGTAGTCTGCAGATAAGTCCCTGATGCACAGGCCATAGGTTCCAGCTCTTGCTGATGGTGCCATATCCTGCTTAACAGATGAGATAGACTGGGGATTTGGCACTACATCATCAACTATGGAATGATAGATTGTACTATAATTTAGCAGGATCACCTCCTTGATATTATTAGGATCGATTTAATTGCTTCTAAGGAAATCTTGCCACTTGGAAATCAAAATCCCAAAGTCACACTTCACCCACAGGCGGGCTCATATAAACCAATAGTTGAAAACGTGCTTATGAGTATCCAACCCACGCCAAGGAAAGGGATGCGTTACATTCATGGACAGTCTAAATTCTTCATCTCCATAAAATCTGATCAACCCTTAAAGTGTGGAAGATGCAAACATCTGTCGCACCTTTATAAGTCCCAACAGCCTACAGTAGAAGCCATTAATTGCTATTAGCTATGACCAACAGCATCACCGAAAAATACTGTTTGCAATGTTAAAAAACGGGAACCTACGTTAAGTGACTTTTTAAGCTGAACATGCTTTTTGTCCAGTGTCCCAGCACAGTTCGTAAACTGTGCCACATCCAGGAAGCCCTGGGCAATGAACAACCACTCCTGCGCCGTTGGATGAGGAATGACCTTGGTCATCAGGTGTACCCATATGAGTTCACACATTTCCCGGTCAATCGCTGGGATGGTGGACCTGCCAAGTAGAAATTCAAAGTGCAGTGATGCAATAAACCTCTAAGATTGGAAAGAAACAAAGTTCATTACGATGTGGACAGTGCTTAAGACATATCCTCAGCAAAGTGGTGGTGTTTATTTTATTTATTTGGTCAATACATAACAAACTAGTACAAAATCAACATTACACTCACTTCGTAATCACAAGTAGTCTTCCCTCTACCGACGTACATACAGTTGTCTCTGTAAAGTTGTTTTGGCCACAATTCATTCATTAACCAAACAAATGTCCAAAAAGAGAGTAAAATGTAATAAATGTAGAAGAGTGCCGGTGAAGTTCCGCATACAACGCATGGAAATGCCAATACGACTGGTACTGGAAGACAATATGGTGAACCCATGGCCTTCAAACTCCTATGCAGGTTTTCCGCAAATGTGTCATCACCATCCCAAATGCCAAGACACAAGCCAAGCGAAAAAAAACATGGTCAACTGGTAAACTATACATGTTGGTCACACAAAAAGCACTGCAACAATCCTACAATACACAGAGACCATGAACTCTTGTGCCACAAACTACAGAAAATGGATTCTGAAGGGCTCAAAACCAAGGTTCAGATTAATTTTTTTTTAATTTGGATAACACGCATGCTGAAAATCGGACACATGGGCTAAAATGTGATGAAAATCGGACCAAAGACTTGGATGAGAATTGGTCCAATTTTCACATATGTAAAGAAGAAACCTGGCATATGAAGTAGCCCTTATGTGACTACAGTCGTTGAATAAATAAATGCCCCTTTTCATCCTTTTTTTCATGCCATGAATACGGTTGTATCAATCATGCTTGCAGTGGTTCCTCTTGGCAAGGCATTGTACATTTGCCTTAAATGATTTTTCGGCGTTGAAAGTATATTAGTTCACTATTTGGCTACTGTGACGCATTATATAGAGTGACAGCTGCTGGGCAGATCAGATCATGTGATTGATGTTGCCTTGCAATGGAGAAGCCATTAACCCTTTTACCCCCGAGGGTGGTTTGCACGTTAATGACCGGGACAATTTTTGCAATTTTGACCACTGTCCCTTTATGAGGTAATAACTTTGGAACGCTTCAACGGATCGTACTGATTCTAAGATTGTTTTTTCATGACATACTGTACTTCATGATAGATAGAAAAAATAAAATTACATTTAAATTAAAAATAAAAAAATGTCAATATGACTTGTGTTTGTGAAAAAAATGGAAATTTGCCGGAAAATTTGGCAATTTTCAAACTATGTATTATGCCCTCAAATCAGAGATACAGTTGTGGCCAAAAGTATTGACACTCCTGCAATTCTGTCAGATAATACTCAGTTTCTTCCTGAAAATGATTGCAAACACAAATTCTTTGGTTATTATCTTCATTTAATTTGTCTTAAATGAAAAAACACAAAAAGAATTGTCCTAAAGCCAAATTGGATATAATTTCACACAAAACATAAAAAATGGGGTGGACAAAAGTATCGGCACTGTTCGAAAAATCATGTGATGCTTCTCTAATTTGTGCAACCTGCACCTGTAACTTACCTGTGGCACCTAACAGGTGTTGGCAATAACTAACCCCTTCGCGCCATGCGCCGTACTAGTACTGCGCTGCGGGCACTGCATTTGTGCCAGCCGCAGTACTAGTACGGCGCCGCCATTTTCCGGTCACCGCGTGGCATCGCGCGGTGATCGGGTTTCGATGGCTGCTGTCCCTGACAGCAGACCATCTCTGCACGTAGCCCCGGGGGGCTGCACCGCCCCCCCGCATCAGCGATCGCTGTGATTGGCTGGTCAATTCTGACCAGCCAATCACAGCGACATGACAATAAAGTTAAAAAAAAGCATGTGACAGGCTGTGATTGCTGCTGCGTGACGTCGCACCAATCACAGCCATCACAGTAGGTGGGGTGATTGCCACGTCACCTCACCTGATTAACCCCTATGGCGCTGATTGGCTGAACAATAGCTTCTAGCCAATCAGTGCCAAAGGGGTTAATTTAAAATACCGATCACCGCCCCGCACGCCATCTTTCTCTCAGATTTGGTGTGCAGAGCGATTGTCCAAGCCCCTCTGTCTGACCTGAGTGAAGGAATCCATTGGTGGCCAGTGTGATCAACCTGGCGATCTCCTGCCCTCCTGTGCTCTGTGCTGCCATCTGCCTGCTGTGTCAGGCCTGTGATCACAACAGCAGCAGCACCTCCCCCACCCCTTTCCCATCCCCCATCCCTGTTCCAGTACCCCCTTCCTCACCCTCCAATTGAATTTTTTTGCGCACTTTTTTGCGCTTTTTTTCCTGTGCGCGGTGTCCCGCGCAGAGCATTCGTGCTCTTCCTGTGTCTGAGGCGCTCTGATCAGTATCGCTGCTGATCAGAGACTGCGCCACAGGACTTTTTTTTTTGCAGCTAGTTAGCATAGCGGACATTGCAGTCTAAGCGACATCCTTTTTTTTTTTTAGAAAAAAAATAGTAGTTAGTACAGTGTAGTTTTAGACGTAACAAGGTAGCGTAGCCGGCGTCAGTGTTTGGTGATGTCCCCCCATCCCTCTTCCAGTGCCCCCATCCCCCCCTCCAATTCAATTTTTAGCGCACTTTTTGCACTTTTTTCCTGTGCGCAGCATCCCGTGCAGACCATTCGTGCTCTTCCTGTGTCCACAGCTCTTTGATCAGTATCGCTGCTGATCAGAGACTGCGCCACAGGACTTTTACTTTTTTTAGCTAGTTAGTGTAGCGGACTTCGCAGTCTAAGCGACGTCCGATTTTTTTTTTTTTACAAAAATATAATAATAGTAATTAGTACAGTATAGTTTTAGACGTAAATTAGCTGGTGTCACAGCGTCAGTGATGACCAGTCTATTTTTTTTTAGAGAAAAAAACAATTGTACAGAGTAGTTTAGTGGTAGCTTGTTAGTGTAGCCGGCGTCACAGCGTTAGTGACGACCGATCATCTTTTAGAAAAAAAAAACCATACAGAGTACCGTATATACTCGAGTATAAGCCGACCAGAGTATAAGCCGACTCCCCTAATTTTGCCACAAAAAACTGGGAAAACTTAATGACTCGAGTATAAGCCTAGGGTGGGAAATGCAGCAGCTACTGGTAAATTTCAAGAGTAAAATTAGGTACCAATAAAAGTAAAATTAATTGAGACATCAGTAGGTTAAGTGTTTTTGAATATCCATATTGAATCAGGAGTCCCATATAATGCTCCATAAAGTTTGATGGGCCCCATTAGATGCTCCATATTAAAATATGCCCCATATAATCCTGCATAAAGGTTAATAATGGCCCCATAGATGCTCCGTACAGACACTTGCCCCTTATAGTGCTGCACAAACATTATGGCCCCATAGATGCTCCATACAGGCACTTGCCCTTTATAGTGCTGCACAAACATTATGGCTCCATACAGGCACTTGCCCCTTATAGTGCTGCACATACAGTATGGCCCCATAGATGCTCCATACAGACACTTGCCCCTTATAGTGCTGCACAAACATTATGGCCCCATAGATGCTCCATACAGGCACTTGCCCCTTATAGTGCTGCACAAACATTATGGCCCCATAGATGCTCCATACAGGCACTTGCCCCATATAATGCTGCACAAACATTATGGCCCCATAGATGCTCCATACAGACACTTGCCCCTTATAGTGCTGCACAAACATTATGGCCCCATAGATGCTCCATACAGGCACTTGCCCCATATAATGCTGCACAAACATTATGGCCCCATAGATGCTCCATACAGGCACTTGACCCTTATAGTGCTGCACAAACATTATGGCCCCATAGATGCTCCATACAGGCACTTGCCCCTTATAGTGCTGCTCAAACATTATGGCCCCATAGATGCTCCATACAGGCACTTGCCCCTTATAGTGCTGCACAAACGTTATGGCCCCATAGATGATCCATACAGGCACTTGCCCCTTATAGTGCTGCACAAACATTATGGCCCCATATATGCTCCATACAGGCACTTGCCCCATATAATGCTGCACAAACATTATGGCCCCATAGATGCTCCATACAGGCACTTGCCCCTTATAATGCTGCACAAACATTATGGCCCCATAGATGCTCCATACAGGCACTTGCCCCATATGCTGTGGCTGCGATAAAAAAAAAAAAATCACATACTCACCTCTCCGTCGCTCAGGCCCCCGGCACTTTTAATATTTACCTGCTCCTCTTTCCTGTGTGGCTCCGTCTTTAGCATTCTCTGCACTGACGTTCAGGCAGACGGCGCGCACTGACCACGTCATCGCGCCCTCTGACCTGAGCGTCACAGCCAGAGGACGCCGAAGACGGAGCCACACCGGAACGGAGGAGAGGTGACTATCGCGCAGCGCTCCCCCTCCCCGTATACTTACCTGCTCCCGGCGCGGTCCCTGCACGTCCCTGCTTCCAGCGCTGCATCTTCTTCCTGTACTGAGCGGTCACATTGTACCGCACATTACAGTAATGAATATGCGGCTCCACCCCTATGGGAGGTGGAGCCGTATATTCATTACCGTAATGTGAGGTACCATGTGACCGCTCAGTACAGGAAGAAGATGCAGCGCTGGAAGCAGGGACCTGCAGGGACTGCACCAGGAGCAGGTAAGTATAATTACACAGCCCCCGCTCCCCCTCCCCTGCCGACCCCTGGGTATGACTCGAGTATAAGCCGAGAGGGGGACTTTCAGCCCCAAAAAAATGGGCTGAAAATCTCGGCTTATACTCGAGTATATATGGTAGTTTTATAGGTAGGGAGGTAGCGCCTTTTTTGCATAAAACAATCTGCTATCGCCGGATAATCTCTAGTGCATTAGGGGAGCGTACGTCACACTGTTAGTGGCGTTCACTTTTCTTTTGTAAAAAGAATAATTTGTTGCGTCGCCTAATTTTTAGCGCGTTCATTAGGGGAGCGGACGTCACACTGTTAGTGGCGTTTGTTTTTTCCTTTGCAAAAAAAAGATTTAGTTGCGTAGGGTAAATTTATACTTTTTTTTATACAAACTTATTGTTTTTACATCTGATTTTTCTTTTCATCTTTTTTCTTGTTTCTTCTACATTTTTTTCTCACTACTTGTTTTTTCTCTCTGATTGGTTATAATAAAGAGTGCCCTATACACAAGCCCCACACATTACATGTGTAAAAGCACCACTTACACACACACATCCCCAGGGTTTGGGGAAAAAAAATGGCCCATTCGTCAACAAGGCGCTATTCACCAGAGGAGGCTTACGCCATCCTTGCGTCCGACACGGATACAGCCAGTGAGGAAGATCCCACATTACTCTATTCCTCCTCCTCCTCATCTGGTGAGGAAGGACCCCCAACAAGGCGCCGTAGGACCCAGGCAACTTCTGCAGCAATCGATCCCATATGGATTGCACCCCCTGAAAATTTTCAGCCCGTCATTGCGGATTTCAGCAGCAGCTCAGGAATCCAGTTTGACATGACTGGCCTCACTGAAATTGACTTCTTCAAATTCTTTTTCAGTGATGAAATAATAAATCTTATGGTGGCCCAGACGAACCTGTATGCCCAACAATTTTTCACCCAAAATCCCACGCCAGATGGACCCCCGTAAATGCAGCAGAGATGATGACATTTTGGGAAATTGTGCTGCATATGGGCATAATCAAAAAGCCAAAGCTTCGGCAATACTGGAGTACTGACATTCTCTACAGTACACTGGTATTCCGCATGGCCATGAAAAGGACACGATTTGAAGGGATCCAAAGATTTTTGCATTGTAGTGATAATGCGCAGTGTCCTCCTCGAGACGATCCAAACTTTGATTGTCTATATAAAATTCGGCCAGTGATTGAACACTTCAGCAGAAAATTTGCTGAGGCGTACATACCCCAGAGGGACATCGCTATTGATGAATCTCTCATTCACTTCAAAGGGAGGCTAAAATTCCGACAGTACCTGCCCAGTAAGAGGTCCAGGTACGGAATAAAGCTGTACAAACTGTGCGAGAGTACCTCAGGGTACACCCACAGATTTAGGGTCTACGAGGGGAAGGACACCCAGATTAACCCCCCTGAATGCCCCCCCATCCTGGGGGTGAGTGGGAAAATTGTGTGGGAATTGCTGCACCCACTGCTGGATAAGGGTTATCACCTCTACATTGACAACTTTTACACCAGCATCCCACTCTTCAAGGCCCTCTCTGCCATAGGTACAGCTACATGTGGCACCGTGCGAAAAAATCAGCGAGGCCTCCCTAAGCCGCTAATTGGGCAAATGCTAAGAAAAGGGGAAAGCAGAACCCAATGCAGCGACAACAAGCTGGTGGTCAAGTATAAGGACAAAAGGGATGTCCTTATCCTGACCTCCATACACCGTGACAACAGCACCCTTGTCACTGTTCGTGGGACCACAACACAAGTCCCAAAGCCAGATTGTATCCTGGATTACAATCGGTACATGGGGGGTGTGGATCTCTCAGATCAGGTCCTCCAACCATACAGTGCCATGGGAAAAGCTTACGTATGGTACAAAAAATTGGCCGTGCACATTGTACAGATGGCAATGTACAATGCTTTTGTGCTGTTCCGATCTACAGGCAATATGGGGGGGACTGTTATGGTTCTCAATGGCAAGAGAACATAGCCCAGCAAACATAAGTACTAGCTCTTGGAAGGATGGAAACTAAACTGACCATGAACTAAACCTGCCGCACAACTAACAGTAGCCGGGTAGCGTTGCCTACGTTTTTTATCCCTAGACGCCCAGCGCCGGCCGGAGGACTAACTAATCCTGGCAGAGGAAAATATAGTCCTGGCTCACCTCTAGAGAAGTTTCCCCGATAGGCAGACAGAGGCCCCCACATATATTGGCGGTGATTTTAGATGAAATGACAAACGTAGTATGAAAATAGGTTTAGCAAAATTGAGGTCCGCTTACTAGATAGCAGGAAGACAGAAAGGGCACTTTCATGGTCAGCTGAAAACCCTATCAAAATACCATCCTGAAATTACTTTAAGACTCTAGTATTAACTCATAACATCAGAGTGGCAATTTCAGATTACAAGAGCTTTCCAGACACAGAAACGAAACTACAGCAGTGAACTGGAACAAAATGCAAAAACAAACGAGGACTAAAGTCCAACTTAGCTGGGAGTTGTCTAGCAGCAGGAACATGCACAGAAAGGCTTCTGATTACAATGTTGACCGGCATGGAAGTGACAGAGGAGCAAGGTTAAATAGCGACTCCCACATCCTGATGGAAACAGGTGAACAGAGGGGATGATGCACACCAGTTCAATTCCACCAGTGGCCACCGGGGGAGCCCAAAATCCAATTTCACAACAGTACCCCCCCCTCAAGGAGGGGGCACCGAACCCTCACCAGAACCACCAGGGCGATCAGGATGAGCCCTATGAAAGGCACGGACCAGATCGGAGGCATGAACATCAGAGGCAGTCACCCAAGAATTATCCTCCTGACCGTATCCCTTCCATTTGACCAGATACTGGAGTTTCCGTCTGGAAACACGGGAGTCCAAGATTTTTTCCACAACGTACTCCAACTCGCCCTCAACCAACACCGGAGCAGGAGGCTCAACGGAAGGCACAACCGGTACCTCATACCTGCGCAACAATGACCGATGAAAAACATTATGAATAGAAAAAGATGCAGGGAGGTCCAAACGGAAGGACACAGGGTTAAGAATCTCCAATATCTTGTACGGGCCGATGAACCGAGGCTTAAACTTAGGAGAAGAAACCCTCATAGGGACAAAACGAGAAGACAACCACACCAAGTCCCCAACACAAAGCCGAGGACCAACCCGACGCCGGCGGTTGGCAAAAAGCTGAGTCTTCTCCTGGGACAACTTCAAATTGTCCACTACCTGCCCCCAAATCTGATGCAACCTCTCCACCACAGCATCCACTCCAGGACAATCCGAAGATTCCACCTGACCAGAAGAAAATCGAGGATGAAACCCCGAATTACAGAAAAAAGGAGACACCAAGGTGGCAGAGCTGGCCCGATTATTGAGGGCAAACTCCGCTAAAGGCAAAAAAGCAACCCAATCATCCTGATCTGCAGACACAAAACACCTCAAATATGTCTCCAAGGTCTGATTCGTCCGCTCGGTCTGGCCATTAGTCTGAGGATGGAAAGCAGACGAGAAAGACAAATCTATGCCCATCCTAGCACAGAATGCTCGCCAAAATCTAGACACGAATTGGGTTCCTCTGTCAGAAACGATATTCTCCGGAATACCATGCAAACGGACCACATTTTGAAAAAACAGAGGAACCAACTCGGAAGAAGAAGGCAACTTAGGCAGGGGAACCAAATGGACCATCTTAGAGAAACGGTCACACACCACCCAGATGACAGACATCTTCTGAGAAACAGGAAGATCCGAAATAAAATCCATCGAGATGTGCGTCCAGGGCCTCTTCGGGATAGGCAAGGGCAACAACAATCCACTAGCCCGAGAACAACAAGGCTTGGCCCGAGCACAAACGTCACAAGACTGCACAAAGCCTCGCACATCTCGAGACAGGGAAGGCCACCAGAAGGACCTTGCCACCAAATCCCTGGTACCAAAGATTCCAGGATGACCTGTCAACGCAGAAGAATGAACCTCAGAAATGACTTTACTGGTCCAATCATCAGGAACAAACAGTCTACCAGGTGGGCAACGATCAGGTCTATCCGCCTGAAACTCCTGCAAGGCCCGCCGCAGGTCTGGAGAAACGGCAGACAATATCACTCCATCCTTAAGGATACCTGTAGGTTCAGAGTTACCAGGGGAGTCAGGCTCAAAACTCCTAGAAAGGGCATCCGCCTTAACATTCTTAGAACCCGGCAGGTAGGACACCACAAAATTAAACCGAGAGAAAAACAACGACCAGCGCGCCTGTCTAGGATTCAGGCGTCTGGCGGACTCAAGATAAATTAGATTTTTGTGGTCAGTCAATACCACCACCTGATGTCTAGCCCCCTCAAGCCAATGACGCCACTCCTCAAAAGCCCACTTCATGGCCAAAAGCTCCCGATTCCCAACATCATAATTCCGCTCGGCGGGCGAAAATTTACGTGAGAAAAAGGCACAAGGTCTCATCACGGAACAATCGGAACTTCTCTGCGACAAAACTGCCCCAGCTCCGATTTCAGAAGCGTCGACCTCAACCTGAAAAGGAAGAGCAACATCAGGCTGACGCAACACAGGGGCGGAAGAAAAGCGGCGCTTAAGCTCCCGAAAGGCCTCCACAGCAGCAGGGGACCAATCAGCAACATCAGCACCCTTCTTAGTCAAATCAGTCAATGGTTTAACAACATCAGAAAAACCAGCAATAAATCGACGATAAAAGTTAGCAAAGCCCAAAAATTTCTGAAGACTCTTAAGAGAAGAGGGTTGCGTCCAATCACAAATAGCCTGAACCTTGACAGGATCCATCTCGATGGAAGAGGGGGAAAAAATATATCCCAAAAAGGAAATCTTTTGAACCCCAAAAACGCACTTAGAACCCTTCACACACAAGGAATTAGACCGCAAAACCTGAAAAACCCTCCTGACCTGCTGGACATGAGAGTCCCAGTCATCCGAAAAAATCAAAATATCATCCAGATACACAATCATAAATTTATCCAAATAATCACGGAAAATGTCATGCATAAAGGACTGAAAGACTGAAGGGGCATTTGAAAGACCAAAAGGCATCACCAAATACTCAAAGTGGCCCTCGGGCGTATTAAATGCGGTCTTCCACTCATCCCCCTGCTTAATTCGCACCAAATTATACGCCCCACGGAGATCTATCTTAGAGAACCACTTGGCCCCCTTTATGCGAGCAAACAAATCAGTCAGCAGTGGCAACGGATATTGATATTTAACCGTGATTTTATTCAAAAGCCGATAATCAATACACGGCCTCAAAGAGCCATCTTTCTTAGCCACAAAGAAAAAACCGGCTCCTAAGGGAGATGACGAAGGACGAATATGTCCCTTTTCCAAGGACTCCTTTATATATTCTCGCATAGCAGCATGTTCAGGCACAGACAGATTAAATAAACGACCCTTAGGGTATTTACTACCCGGAATCAAATCTATGGCACAATCGCACTCCCGGTGCGGAGGTAATGAACCAAGCTTAGGTTCTTCAAAAACGTCACGATATTCAGTCAAGAATTCAGGAATCTCAGAGGGAATAGATGATGAAATGGAAACCACAGGTACGTCCCCATGCTTCCCCTTACATCCCCAGCTTAACACAGACATAGCTTTCCAGTCAAGGACTGGGTTATGAGATTGCAGCCATGGCAATCCAAGCACCAACACATCATGTAGGTTATACAGCACAAGAAAGCGAATAATCTCCTGATGATCCGGATTAATCCGCATAGTTACTTGTGTCCAGTATTGTGGTTTATTACTAGCCAATGGGGTGGAGTCAATCCCCTTCAGGGGTATAGGAGTTTCAAGAGGCTCCAAATCATACCCACAGCGTTTGGCAAAGGACCAATCCATAAGACTCAAAGCGGCGCCAGAGTCGACATAGGCATCCGCGGTAATAGATGATAAAGAACAAATCAGGGTCACAGATAGAATAAACTTAGACTGTAAAGTGCCAATTGAAACAGACTTATCAAGCTTCTTAGTACGCTTAGAGCATGCTGATATAACATGAGTTGAATCACCGCAATAGAAGCACAACCCATTTTTTCGTCTTAAATTCTGCCGTTCACGTCTGGACAGAATTCTATCACATTGCATATTCTCTGGCGTCTTCTCAGTAGACACCGCCAAATGGTGCACAGGTTTGCGCTCCCGCAGACGCCTATCGATCTGGATAGCCATTGTCATGGACTCATTCAGACCCGCAGGCACAGGGAACCCCACCATAACATCCTTAATGGCATCAGAGAGACCCTCTCTGAAATTCGCCGCCAGGGCGCACTCATTCCACTGAGTAAGCACAGCCCATTTACGGAATTTCTGGCAGTATATTTCAGCTTCGTCTTGCCCCTGAGATAGGGACATCAAGGCCTTTTCCGCCTGAAGCTCTAACTGAGGTTCCTCATAAAGCAACCCCAAGGCCAGAAAAAACGCATCCACATTGAGCAACGCAGGATCCCCTGGAGCCAATGCAAAAGCCCAATCCTGAGGGTCGCCCCGGAGCAAGGAAATCACAATCCTGACCTGCTGAGCAGGATCTCCAGCAGAGCGAGATTTCAGGGACAAAAACAACTTGCAATTATTTTTGAAATTTTGACTATTCCCCGAGAAAAATTCAGGCAAAGGAATTCTAGGTTCAGATATAGGAACATGAACAACAAAATCTTGTAAATTTTGAACTTTCGTGGTGAGATTATTCAAACCTGCAGCTAAACTCTGAATATCCATTTTAAACAGGTGAACACAGAGCCATTCCAGGATTAGAAGGAGAGAGAGAGAGAGAAAGGCTGCAATATAGGCAGACTTGCAAGAGATTCAATTACAAGCACACTCAGAACTGAAGGGAAGGGGAAAAAAAAAAAATCTTCAGCAGACTTCTCTTTTCTCTCCTTTCTCTGTCAATTAATTTAACCCTTTTTTGGCCGGTCAAACTGTTATGGTTCTCAATGGCAAGAGAACATAGCCCAGCAAACATAAGTACTAGCTCTTGGAAGGATGGAAACTAAACTGACCATGAACTAAACCTGCCGCACAACTAACAGTAGCCGGGTAGCGTTGCCTACGTTTTTTATCCCTAGACGCCCAGCGCCGGCCGGAGGACTAACTAATCCTGGCAGAGGAAAATATAGTCCTGGCTCACCTCTAGAGAAGTTTCCCCGATAGGCAGACAGAGGCCCCCACATATATTGGCGGTGATTTTAGATGAAATGACAAACGTAGTATGAAAATAGGTTTAGCAAAATTGAGGTCCGCTTACTAGATAGCAGGAAGACAGAAAGGGCACTTTCATGGTCAGCTGAAAACCCTATCAAAATACCATCCTGAAATTACTTTAAGACTCTAGTATTAACTCATAACATCAGAGTGGCAATTTCAGATCACAAGAGCTTTCCAGACACAGAAACGAAACTACAGCAGTGAACTGGAACAAAATGCAAAAACAAACGAGGACTAAAGTCCAACTTAGCTGGGAGTTGTCTAGCAGCAGGAACATGCACAGAAAGGCTTCTGATTACAATGTTGACCGGCATGGAAGTGACAGAGGAGCAAGGTTAAATAGCGACTCCCACATCCTGATGGAAACAGGTGAACAGAGGGGATGATGCACACCAGTTCAATTCCACCAGTGGCCACCGGGGGAGCCCAAAATCCAATTTCACAACAGGGGACCTTCCTTCAGTTTCAGGAGGTAGTCATCAAGGCCCTAATGTTTGGCACTCAGGGAAGTGAGGGCCCCAGTACTTCTGAATCTGATAGTGCCCGTATTGTCCCAGGTCCACATTTCCCAGGACAGGTTCACCAAACAGCGAGGACAGGACGATCACAAAAACGGTGCAGAGTATGTTCCAAGAGGGGAATCTGAAAGGACACAATTTACCATTGTGAAACCTGCCCTTTGCATTAAGGATTGCTTCAAAGCATACCACACATCCACAAATTAATAAAATTAGTTTATACCCTGTTGACACAACACACTTTTATTATCTGATGTACCCCGCACTTCTTACACATACCGCCACATTATAAATTCATACACCAGTAAAACCAAAAGAATTATAATCAATACTATAAAACTATGCCTCTAGATATATTCCTTCAGGGGTGTAGTTTCCAAAATGGGGTTACTTGTGGAGGATTTCCACTGTTTAGGCACATCAGGGGCTCTGCAAACACATGACGCCTGCAGACCATTCCATCAAAGTCTGCAATCCAAAACGTCACTTATTCCATTCCAAGCCCCGACGTGTGCCCAAACAGTGGTTTTTCTCCACATATGGGGTAGCGGCGTACTCGTGAAAAATTGCACATCTTTTTCTGTCTATTTTGTCCTATAACCCTTGGGAAAATAAAAAAATCGTAGCTAAAAGATCATTTTTGTGGAAAAAATGTGTTTTATTTTTTTTCACAACTCATCGTTATAATTTTTGGTGACGCACTTGGAGGTTTACGGTGCTCACCACATATCCTAATAAATTCCTTGGGAGGTTCAGTTTCCAAAATGGGGTCACCTGTAGGAGATTTTCACTGTTGAGGCACATCAGGGGCTCTGCAAATGCAACATGACGCCCACAGACCATTCCATCAAAGTCTGCAATCCAAAACGTCACTTATTCCTTTCTGAGCCCCGACGTGTGCCCAAACAGTGGTTTTTCCCCACATATGGGATATCGGCGTACTCGTGAAAAATTGCACAACATCCTTTTTTGTCTATTTTGTCCTATAACCCTTGCGAAATTAAAAAAATCGTAGCTAAAAGATCACTTTTGTGGAAAAAAATGTGTTTTATTTTTTTCACGACTCATCGTTATAATTTTTGGTGAAGCATTTGGAGGTTCACGGTGCTCATCACATAGCTAGATAAGTTCCTTGAAGGGTCTAGTTTCCCAAATGGGGTCACTTGTGGCGGTTTTCCACTGTTTAGGTACATCAGGGGCTCTCCAAACGCGACATGGTGTCCGATCTCAATTCCAGCCAATTTTGGTTTGAAAAAGTTAAATGGCGCTCCTTCCCTTCCGAGCCCTGCCGTGCGCCCAAAAAGTGGTTTTCCCCCACATATGGGGTACCAGTGTATTCAGGAGAAATTGCACAACAACTTTAGTGGTCTGTTTTCTCCTTTTACACTTGTGAAGATAAAAAAATTGTTGCTGAAAGATCAACTTTGAGGAAAAAATGTGATTTTTTTATTTTCACGCCTCTATGTTCTAAACTTCTGTGAAGCACCTGGGGGATCAAAGTGCTCACCACATAGCTAGATAAGTTCCTTGAAGGGTCTAGTTTCCAAAATGGGGTCACTTGTGGCGGTTTTTCACTGTTAGGTACATCAGGGGCTCTCCAAACGCGACATGGTGTCCGATCTCAATTCCAGCCAATTTTGGTTTGAAAAAGTCAAATGGAGCTCCTTCCCTTCTGAGCCCTGCCGTGCGCCCAAACAGTGGTTTTCCCCCACATGTGGGGTATCAGTGTATTTAGGAGAAATTGCACAACAACTTTAGTGGTTTTTTTGTCCTTTTATACTTGTGAAGATAAAAAAAATGTTGCTAAAAGATCATTTTTGGGGAAAAAATGTGATTTTTTATTTTCACGCCTCTATGTTCTAAACTTCTGTGAAGCACCTGGGGGTTCAGAGTGCTCACAACATAGCTAGATAAGTTCCTTGAAGGGTCTAGTTTCCAAAATGGGCTCACTTTTGGCAGTTTTCCACTGTTTAGGCACATCAGGGGCTCTCCAAATGCAATATGGCGTTCAATCTCAATTCCAGCCAATTTTGGTTTGAAAAAGTCAAACCGCGCTCCTTTCCTTCCTAGCCCTGCCGTGCGCCCAAACAGTGGTTTTCCCCCACATATGGGGTATCAGTGTATTCAGGAGAAATTGCACAACAACTTTAGTGGTCCATTTTCTCCTTTTACCCTTGTGAAAATAAATAAATGTTGCTAAAAGATCATTATGTGAAAAAAAGTTAAATGTTCATTTTTTCCTTCCACATTCCGTTAATTCCTGTGAAGCATCTGAAGGGTTAATAAACTTCTTGAATGTGGTTTTGAGTACCTCGAGGGTTGTAGTTTTTAGAATGGTGTCACTTTTGGGTATTTTAAATCATATAAGCCCCTCAAAGTGATTTCAAATGTGATGTGGTCCCTAAAAAAAATGGTTTTGTAAAAGTTGTTGAAAAAAAGAGAAATCGCTGTTTTACTTTTAACCCTTATAACTCCCTAACAAAAAAAAAAATTGGTTCCAAAATTTTGCTGATGTAAAGTAGACATGTGGGAAATGTTATTTATTAATTGATTTGTGCGATATGAGTCTCTAATGCAAGGGTATAAGAATTCGAAGTTTTAAAATACAATATGTCATGAGAAAACAATGTCAGAATCACCAGGATCCGTTGAAGCATTTCAGAGTTATTACCTCATAAAGTGACAATGGTCAGAATTGTAAAAATTGGCCCTGTCACTTCGGTGAAAACAGGCTTTGGGGTGAAGGGGCTAAATCACACTTGCAGCCAGTTGACATGGATTAAAGTTGACTCAACCTCTGTCTTGTGTCCTTGTGTGTACCACATTGAGCATGGAGAAAAGAAAGAAGACCAAAGAACTGACTGAGGATTTGAGAAACCAAATTGTGAGGAAGCATGAGCAATCTCAAGGCTACAAGTCCATCTCCACAGACCTGAATGTTCCTGTGTCTACCGTGCGCAGTGTCATCAAGAAGTTTAAAGCCCATGGCACTGTGGCTAACCTACCTAGATGTGGACGGAAAAGAAAAATTGACAAGAGATTTCAACGCAAGATTGTGCGGATGTTGGATAAAGAACCTCGACTAACATCCAAACAAGTTCAAGCTGCCCTGCAGTCCGAGGGTACAACAGTGTCAACCCGTACTATCCGTCGGCATCTGAATGAAAAGGGACTGTATGGTAGGAGACCCCACTTCTTACCCCGAGACATAAAAAAGTCAGGCTGGAGTTTGCCAAAACTTACCTGAAAAAGCCTAAAACATTTTGGAAGAATGTTCTCTGTCAGATGAGACAAAAGTAGAGTTTTTTGGGCAAAGGCATCAACATAGAGTTTACAGGAGAAAAAAAGAGGCATTCAAAGAAAAGAACACGGTCCCTACAGTCAAACATGGCGGAGGTTCCCTGATGTTTTGGGGTTGCTTTGCTGCCTCTGGCACTGGACTGCTTGACCGTGTGCATGGCATTATGAAGTCTGAAGACTACCAACAAATTTTGCAGCATAATGTAGGGCCCAGTGTGAGAAAGCTGGGTCTCCCTCGTAGGTCATGGGTCTTCCAGCAGGACAATGACCCAAAACACACTTCAAAAAGCACTAGAAAATAGTTTGAGAGAAAGCACTGGAGACTTCTAAGGTGGCCAGCAATGAGTCCAGACCTGAATCCCATAGAACACCTGTGGAGAGATCTAAAAATGGCAGTTTGGAGAAGGCACCCTTCAAATATCAGGGACCTGGAGCAGTTTGCCAAAGAAGAATGGTCTAAAATTCCAGCAGAGCATTGTAAGAAACTCATTGATGGTTACCGGAAGTGGTTGGTCGCAGTTATTTTGACTAAAGGTTGTGCAACCAAGTATTAAGCTGAGGGTGCCAATACTTTTGTCTGGCCCATTTTTGGAGTTTTGTGTGAAATGATCAATGTTTTGCTTTTTGCTTCATTCTCTTTTGTGTTTTTTCATTTAAGACAAATTAAATGAAGATACCAAAGAATTTGTGTTTGCAATCATTTTCAGGAAGAAACTGAGTATTATCTGACAGAATTGCAGGGGTGTCAATACTGTTGGCCCCAACTGTATATGTGTGTATATATATATATATACACACACACACACACACACACACACACACACACACACACACACACACACACACACACACACAATCCACTACCATATAATACCATTTATTTACTATCACTGTGCCCTGCAGCTGTTTCAATTAGTCGCCCTGGACTCCATCCATACTTACTAATGGCACTCAGGTAATTTTATACCTCTATTCTGGGGAGAGCCTCTGCTCCTTTAGCAAAGTTAGTTGACTACAGTTTGTCCAAAATGGCTGTTAGCTACAACATAGCTGTTCAGTATATTATGGCTGACCATTCTCTTACACATAACAGGTAGCCTGGGAGGGGGCAGCATCCCTGGCTCTTTCCCAGGCTATTAATATCAACCCACCACTGTATGTTTAGCAATTGCTGTTTAGAATTTATAGGGGACCTGACCTTCATTATTGTTTCTGGGGTCCCATGCAAACTAACCAATAAAGGCTAAGCTGTGAGCTGTTAATAATAGTCTTCCTGAGAGTCCCCTTCCTTAGATTAGTCGACTTTCCCACTGCTGGTTATCAAAATTACATAGGAGCCCACGCCAATTGTTTTAACTCTTTATTTTACACATTTTGCTGAATACAACTCCCATCATTGTCTCCTGGACTGCACTGAGCTCAGGGAGAGCTGGTGACAATGATGAGAGCTGCCTTCAGCATACGGCGCCTGGGAAAAGTGCGAACTGTATGGCTTTTTTCCAGGTGCTGGTACATGTCACACAGAGAGAGTAAGGAGTGCTGCGGTGAGCTTACCTGTGAGAGCGCAGGACCTGTAGCACGTGATCTCCTTGGGAGTGGACGGAGGTGGGGCCAGACGCCAAGTAGCGGCAGTGACTGGCGAAGCCGGAGAGTAGTCTGAACGTGCCGAGGTCAAGCCGGGAGGTCAAGGAAGTGCCAAAAGGGTGAGACATAAGCGTGGTTTAGATGTAGCAAAAAGGTCGGGGAGCCAAAGATAGCGGTGCAGTACAAACGGGGCAGACAGGGACGTTAGAGTACCAAGCCGAAGGTCAGAGCCATAAACCGACAATAAGCACAGTCACAAGGCAAAGCACAGAACAAGAAAACAGGCCGAGTCATACACAAGAAAGCAAACAGACTAAACAAAAGGCAAGCACACCAAGGGGTCAGACACACAGCCAAGACAGATGTATCACTGATAAGGAACCCCAGATGAAGGTGGGTAGATATAGCCCTCCCCAAATCAAGAGGAGGCTACACAAATTAATTCTGAAAGGACAGGGAAGGAACCCTGTCCACAACCATGACAGTATCCCCCTCTTAACGGGGGGCCACTGGACCCCCATGTTTCTCAGGATGCCTAACATGAAAAGCCCGAACCAACCAATCGGCATGCACTGAATCGGCTGAGACTCACGACTGATCCTAAGGACCATACCCCTTCCAGTGCACCAAATACTGCAGATTCTGATGCACCCACCGAGAATCAACGATGCGTCCCACCTCATACTCCAGATGACCTTCCACCAACACAGGAGGAGTGACGGATGAGGAGTTCTCCTCGACCACTCCCAATGGTGGTTTCAAAAGGGACCTGTGAAAAACGGTACATAATTTGAAGGAGGCGGGAAGCTGCAACCTGTAGGCCACTGGGTTGACAACCTCAATAATTTTATATGGGCCAATGAATTTAGGACCCAGTTTGGCCGAGGGGACCTTAAGCTTAATATTGCGGGTAGATAACCACACCTTCTCGCCCACTCGGAACGCAGGAGCCGACCCCCTCCTCTTGTCTGCAAAAAATGTATAACTTTGCTGGGCCTTGGTGATGTTTCACTGAACTGCCATCCGCAGGGCTTTTAAGCTTTCCATAGTACCCTCCGCCCCCGGACAACCTGAATCCATGCGAGAAAACTCCCCAAAACGCGAGATAAACACATTGTTGATCAGGAAGGGAAACAATCCCGTGAACTGACTCACACGACCGTTGAAAGCAAACTGCCACGGGTAACGCACCACACCAGTCATCCTGTCTGGAAGATGCCAAACATCTGAGACTTTGCTCCAAGGACTGGTTAGTGCGCTCGGTTTGCCCATTAGACTCTGGATGATAGGCAGAGGAAAAAGACAGAGTGATTCCCAACTTCTTACAAAAAGCCCTCCAAAACTTGGCCACAAACTGCACACCTCTGTCAGACACCACATTAGTAGGCACACCATACAGACGGACCACGTGCAGCACCAACATCCTGGCCAAGGTTTCAGCAGGCGGTAAAGCGGGCAGCGGTACAAAATGAGCCTGTTTGGAAAATCTATCCACCACCACCCACACAATGGAGTTACCCCTGGATGTAGGGAGATTAGTCATAAAATCCAAGGACAAATGTGTCCATGGTCTATCCGGAATTGGTAAAGGCACCAATTCCCCGGCTGGCAATGAGAATTTTTAGAACGGGCACAAACCCCACATGCAGACACAAACCTTGTAACATCCAGGACCAAAGAGGGCCACCAGAAAACCCTAGCGACTGCCTCCCGTGTGGCTGAAATCCCATGATGATCACTCAATACAGACTCATGAAACTCCGGCTGGAGTCTAAGAAGGAATTGTTCCGGTACAAACAATTTCCCCACAGGTTTATTATTGGGAGCCATAGCCTGAACATCAAAAATTTCTCTCTCCAAATTAGATGAGGTTTCGGCCACCACCACCCAGGGCTGATGAATGGAGGACGGAGGTTTAGGAGGAGACACCGGATCAAATCTTTGGGAAAATGCATCTGCCTTAACATTCTTAGACCCTGGATGGAAGGTGATGGCAAATTGAAATCGGGGGAAAAAAAGCGACCACTGGGCCTGTCATGGGGTCTATCTTTTGGCAGACTTGATATACGCTAAAAATTTTTGATCAGTGATCACGGTGACCGGATGAACAGCCCCTTCCAAAAAATGCCTCCATTCTTTAAAGGCCAACTTGATCACCAGAAGTTCCCTATTACCCGCATCATGATTTCTCTCAGCAGAAGAGAACTTTCTAGAAAAGAAGGCACAATGTTTGAGGTTGGTCTGAGTACCTCCCAGCTCAGAAGCATCAACCTCCACGATAAAAGGTCTAGACGGGTCTGGCTGGATCAACACTGGGGCGGAATTAAAACACTTTTTTTAAGTCAAAAAGTAATTTTTCGCAGAAGTTAACAAATTCTTCACATCAGCCCCCTTGAGTGTGAGATCAGTCAGGGGCTCAACCACCTGTAAAAAACCCTTAATAAACTTTCGATAGTAGGTTGCAAAGCCCAGAAAGCATTGCAAACCCTTTAAATTATGAGGTTGAACGCAATCAGTAATAGCCTGGACTTTTTTCGGATCCATGCGAAGTCCCTCACAAGAAATAATCAAACCCAAAAAAGACAATTCCTGTACAAAGAATGAACACTTCTCCAACTTAGCATACAAATGGTTTTCTCTAAGTCTAAGGGTACCGTCTCACAGTGGCACTTTGGTCGCTACGACGGTACGATCCGTGACGTTCCAGCGATATCCATACGATATCGCTGTGTCTGACATGCAGCAGCGATCAGGGACCCCGCTGAGAATCGTACGTCGTAGCAGATCGTTTGGAACTTTATTTCGTCGCTGGATCTCCCGCTGTCATCGCTGGATCGGTGTGTGTGACACCGATCCAGCGATGCGTTCACTTGTAACCAGGGTAAACATCGGGTTACTAAGCGCAGGGCCGCGCTTAGTAACCCGATGTTTACCCTGGTTACCATCGTAAATGTAAAAAAAAAAAAACAGTGCATACTTACATTCCGGTGTCCGTCAGCTCCCTCACCGTCTGCTTCCCGCACTGACTGTGAGAGCCGGCCGGAAAGCAGGGTACAGCGGTGACGTCACCGCTGCGCTCTGCTTTTACTTTACGGCTGGCACTGACAGTCAGTGCGGGAAGCTGACGGCGGGGGACGTGTGACGGACATCAGAAGGTGAGTATGTACTGTTTGGTTTTTTTTTACATTTACGATGGTAACCAGGGTAAACATCGGGTTACTAAGCGTGGCCCTGCGCTTAGTAACCCGATGTTTACCCTGGTTACCCGGGGACTTCGGCATCGTTGGTCGCTGGAGAGCTGTCTGTGTGACAGCTCTCCAGCGACCACACAACGACTTACCAACGATCACGGCCAGGTCGTATCGCTGGTCGTGATCGTTGGTAAATCGTTTAGTGTAACGGTACCCTAAGAAGAACAGTTCGCAGATGGTGCAAGTGGGATTGACTATCAGGTGAGTACACTAAATTGTCATCAAGATAAATGACCACAAAATGCCCAATCAGATCAGAAAAAATTATATTTATAAAATTTTGAAAGATAGCAGGAGCGTTAGTCAGACCGAAGGGCAAGACCAGGTTCTCAGTCCTTCCGATGTTAGAAACGCTGTTTTCCCACTCATCCCCTTCACGAACCCTTATCAGGTTATAGGCCCCCCGTAAATCAAGCTTGGAAAACCATTTGGCCCCCGAGAGTTGGTTACACAGATCCGGAATGAGGGGGAGTGGATACATGTTTCTAATGGTAATCTCGTTGAGATCCCGAAAGTTGAGGCACGGTGGTTGTATAGATGAGTGCGAAGGGGCAGATGAGTGTGTAGATTAGTGTAAATTGCAGTGTAAATGGGGTAGCTGAAGGTGTAGATGGGGTTGATGGGTGTGGATATGGGGGTGCAGATGTATGTGAGGCTTAGGCTTAGGCCTCATGACTGCCTAGACTATGGAACTACATCTGCCAAGACGAGTCAGCAGGGTCTGAGGGACGCTACCACCGGGATACACCAGTAGCGGAGAAAGTGATATATCCTGTCCATATTCTGTCTGCGGTGGGATGGCCACCCTACACTATAGCCAATCTCTATAGCCATTTTTCTATTATTCTTTTTTTAGTTTAATAGAGAAAATGTATCAATCACACCATTTATTTACGTCATTTACTGATCCCTATAAATAATCTGATTGCTGGGTTGAGCTGTTCGTTATGATTACAGGGACCCCAAATATGTCCATGTTATGTGCTGATTTATGATGTTTAGTATTTTTTTGAAAGGATTAAAAAAATCTTTTCTTTTCTCTCTAGAAAACAAATACATACAATACATTGTATATAGCAATTACTGACATCTTGGAAACACATTAAGAATTGTGGTCCTAAAACCGGGACCTAACTGAAAGTGCCGAAGGAACTCCACAATAATGCTAGAATCCTACAGAGAACAAGGAGTTAATCCTCTCAGAAATACATATATTGATGAGATGTAAAGTGAGACTTTCCAAAGAGACTTAAATAGAGTACAAACATGTCTTTATTGTATAAACTCACTTACAAAAGTACATATGGGCATGTAGACCAAACACAAAAAAACGAGAGAATGGGGGGGAACAAACAAATAAAACATTGTATACAGCAGTCTATTTCTATCAGTTGTGAGGCTGTGACTGGTGTTACATGTGAGGGTCACTGTATGTTTCCCCCAGGATGCACACGGAGGCGTATTGTGGCCATGAGAGTGCATTGCAGTCATAGGCGTAGCTGTGGTTGCAATGCAGACAAAAGTGAGTATAGGTCTTGGACGTGCTGGTTGTCCAAGGCAAAAATAGGGAAAATCTGCTCTGGGGCTTTTATGTTGAAACGGACTACAGGACGGTAGTGGTGCAGTCCGTTTCATTCCGGGCCAGGTTTTGCATGTGACTGAAGATTCAAATAAAAAACCCTGCAGTATAGGGTTTGGGTGTGTCAGGTTCAGAGTCAGTGTCAGTCTGGTATTGGCAGGAGTACAGAGCAGGAGGCTCGGCAGAGCTCCACCTGTGTGAGGCAGCATAGGCCAGCGGAGCAAAACAGCCAAGGCAGCTGAAAAGGCCTGGCACCCACAGCGTACATAGCGGCACAGACGCCCATGGCAACTGGTCTCAGGAGGTGGACTGGCGTGTTTAGTAATCCAGATGATATTGTGCACTGTGTATTGCTGTGAGTAAAGAGACATTAACAAGGTGGTGCAGTCACCCATGGTAACGGTCAGAGGTGGGCTGGCGTGTTTAGTGACTGTAATCCAGAGGATATGTGCCTGGCTGCGAACTGGAGGTGGACTGTCTTGTTCCTAGGTGCGAACTGGAGGTAGACTGTCCTGTTTTCCAGCTGCAATCTGGAGGATATTGTGTGCTGTGTTTTTGAGTTGAACATTAAAGAGACGTTTTGCTTTGAACTTTGCTGGGTCATTGCCTCATCACTGCACAGGGTGCTACCGCTGCACTACACAGTATAATCTGCCTGTAGTGAGAGCCTGCAGTACAAATCAAGTACACAACACTCTCCCAGAGGTATCATCTTGGCTTGTGGTTTAGTAGATTAAGTGGCTTGTCTGTAAAGTTAAGGTTGTAGGTTCAAGACTGGAAAATTCACAGAAAAAAAAATAAATTTTGTAATTGCTTATTATTTTTACTATTTTTATAAGAACAAAAAAATATTTTCCTTAACCTGAGTATGCTGTACATGCACCATAAAAATTCATTGTTGTACACTACAGTATTTCTATGGACATACTGTATACAGGGAGGGCCATTTATATGGATACACCTAACCAAAATGGGAATGGCTGGTGATATCAAGTTCCTGTATGTGGCACATTAGTATATGGGAGGGGGAAAACTTTTCAAGATGGGTGGTGCCCATTACGGCCATTTTGAAGTCATCCATTTTGGATCCAACTTTATTTTTTCCAATGGGAAGAGAGTCATGTGACACATGAAACTTATTGAGAATTTCACAAGAAAAACAATGGTGTGCTTGGTTTTAACGTAACGTTATTCTTTCATGAATTATTTACAAGTTTCTCATTGTTTACAGCCATTGACATGTCGCAGAGGTTACCACGTGAGCGGATAGAAATTGTGTTGAAAAGTTTTCCCCCTCCCATATACTGATGTGCCACAAACAGGAAGTTGATATCACCAACCATTCCCATTATATTTAGGTGTATCCATGTACATGACCCACCCTGTATACTCTGCTTCTGGAGTCATTGCATACAACAGCCCAATGAGGAGGAGCTATGGAGGCAATGTTGGAGACGTGAGTATAGAATCTGGGAAATCTCATGAGATGTTGGACTGGAGATGAGGATGGTGGGTGTAGACAGGGTTATAAATGAGTGGGTAGGTGTGAAAGGGAGTGCAGATAAGTGGGTAGATGGTGGTACAGATAAGTACGGGGAAGATGAGAGGGATATAGATGGGGAGTAAATGAGTGGTTAGGGGTGTAGATGGGTGCGTAGGGGTAAATAGGGGAGTAAGTAAAAAACCCTTCCTCGACCAAAATTGTGCCGCTAATTATAGACCTGTCTCTAATCTTCCCTTCATCTCTAAACTCCTCGAACACCTGATCCACTCCCGTCTTACCCGCTATCTCTCAGATAACTCTCTTCTCGACCCTCTTCAATCTGGCTTCCGCTCTTTACACTCTACTGAAACTGCCCTCACTAAAGTCTCTAATGACCTACTAACAGCTAAATCTAATGGTCACTACTCCATGCTAATTCTCTTGGATCTCTCCGCAGCATTCGACACTGTGGATCATCAGCTCCTCCTCGCTATGCTCCACTCCAGCGGTCTCAAGGACACCGTTCTCTCTTGGTTCTCCTCCTATCTCTCTGACCGATCCTTCACTGCATGTTTTGCTGGTTCCTCCTCCTCTCACCTTCCCCTTACTGTTGGGGTTCCTCAAGGATCAGTCCTAGGCCCCCTCCTCTTCTCTTTGTATACTGCCCCTATTGGACAAACAATCAGTAGATTTGGTTTCCAGTACCATCTCTATGCTGACGACACCCAATTATACACCTCTTCTCCTGCTTTCACTCCGACCTTCTTAGAAAAAACCAGTGATTGTCTTACCGCTGTCTCTAACATCATGTCCTCCCTCTATCTGAAACTGAACCTGTCAAAAACTGAACTCCTCGTGTTCTCTCCCTCTACTAACCTACCTTTGCCTGACATTGCCATCTCTGTGTGCGGTTCCACCATTACTCCAAAGCAACCGCTGCCTTGGGGTCATCCTTGATTCCGAGCTTTCATTCACCCCCCACATCCGATCACTGGCTCGCTCTTCTTATCTGCATCTAAAAAACATTTCTAGAATTCGCCCTTTTCTTACTTTCGACTCTGCAAAAACTCTTACTGTCTCACTTATTCATTCTCGTCTGGACTATTGTAACTCTCAACTAATCGGCCTCCCTCTTACCAAACTCTCACCGCTCCAATCTGTCCTGAATGCTGCTGCCAGGATCATATTCCTCACCAACCGTTACACCGATGCCTCTACCTTGTGCCAGTCATTACATTGGCTACCCATCCACTCCAGAATCCAGTACAAAACTACTACCCTCATCCACAAAGCACTCCATGGCTCAGCACCACCCTACATCTCCTCTCTGGTCTCAGTCTACCACCCTACCCGTGACCTCCGCTCCGCTAATGACCTCAGGTTAGCATCCTCAATAATCAGAACCTCCCACTCCCGTCTCCAAGACTTTACACGTGCTGTGCCGATTCTTTGGAATGCATTACCTAGGTTAATACGATTAATTCCCACAGTTTTAACCCCTTCACCCCCAAGGGTGGTTTGCACATTAATGACCAGGCCAATTTTTACAATTCTGACCACTGTCCTTTTATGAGGTTATAAGTCTGGAACGCTTCAACGGATCTTGGCGATTCTGACATTGTTTTCTCATGACATATTGTACTTCATGTTAGTGGTAAAATTTATTCGATATAACTTGTGTTTATTTGTGAAAAAACGGAAATTTGGCGAAAATTTAGAAAATTTCGCAATTTTCCAACTTTGAATTTTTATGCCCTTAAATCACAGAGATATGTCACGCAAAATACTTAATAAGTAACATTTCCCACATGTCCACTTTACATCATCACAATTTTGGAACCAAAATTTTTTTTGTTAGGGAGTTATAAGGATTAAAAGTTGACCAGCAATTTCTCATTTTTACAACACCATTTTTTTTAGGGACCACATCTCATTTGAAGTCATTTTGAGGGGTCTATATGATGGAAAATTCCCAAGTGTGACACCATTCTAAAAACTGCACCCCTCAAGGTGCTCAAAACCACATTCAAAAAATTTATTAACCCTTCAGGTGTTTCACAGGAATATTTGGAATGTTTAAAAAAAAATTAACATTTAAATTTTTTTTACACAAAATTTATTTCAGCTCCAATTTGTTTTATTTTACCAAGGGTAACAGGAGAAAATGGACCACAAAAGTTGTTGTACAATTTGTCCTGAGTACGCTGATACCCAATATGTGGGGGTAAACCACTGTTTGGGCGCATGGCAGAGCTCGGAAGGAAAGGAGCGCCATTTGACTTTTCAATGCAAAATTGACTGGAATTGAGATGGGACGCCATGTTGCGTTTGGAGAGCCCCTGATGTGCCTAAACATTGAAACCCCCCACAAGTGACACCATTTTGGAAAGTAGACCCCCTAAGGAACTTATCTAGATGTGTGGTGAGCACTTTGACCCACCAAGTGCTTCACAGAAGTTTATAATGCAGAGCCGTAAAAATAAAAAATCATATTTTTTCACAAAAATGATTTTTTCGCCCCAATTTTTTATTTTCACAAGGGTAACAGGATAAATTGGACACCAAAAGTTGTTGTCCAATTTGTCCTGAGTACGCTGATACCCCATATGTGAGGGGAAACCACTGTTTGGGTGCATGGCAGAGCTCGGAAGGGAAGGAGCGCCATTTGGAATGCAGACTGAGATGGATTGGTCTGCAGGCGTCACGTTGCATTTGCAGAGCCCCTGATGTACCCAAACAGTAGAAACCCCCCACAAGTGACCCCATATTGGAAACTAGACCTCCCAAGGAACTTATCTAGATGTGTTGTGAGAACTTTGAACCCCCAAGTGTTTCACTACAATTTACAACGCAGAGCCGTGAAAATAAAAAATCCTTTTTTTTCCCACAAAAATGATTTTTAGCCCCCCAAATTTTTATTTTCCCAAGGATAACAAGAGAACTTCGACCCCAAAAGTTGTTGTCCAATTTGTCTCGAGTACGCTGATACCCCATATGTTGGGGTAAACCCCTGTTTGGGCGCACGGTAAAGCTCGGAAGGGAAGGAGCTCTGTTTTACTTTTTCAACGCAGAATTGGCTGGAATTGAGATCGGACGCCATGTCGCGTTTGGAGAGCCCCTGATGTGCCTAAACAGTGGAAACCCCCCAATTCTACCTGAAACCCTAATCCAAACACACCCCTAACCCTAATCCCAACGGTAACCCTAACCACACCCCTAACCCTGACACACCCCTAACTCTAATCCCAACCCTAATCCCAACCGTAAATGTAATCCAAACCCTAACCCTAACTTTAGCCCCAACCCTAACCCTAACTTTAGCCCCAAACCTAACCCTAACTTTAGCTCCAACCCTAGCCCCAACCCTAGCCCTAACCCTAGCTCTAACCCTAACCCTAACTCTAACCCTAACCCTAGCCCTAACCCTAACCCTAACCCTAGCCCTAACCATAGCCCTAACCCTAACCCTAGCCCTAATGGGAAAATGGAAATAAATACATTTTTTTTTATTTTTTTATTTTTCGCTAACTAAGGGGGTGATGAAGGGGGGTTTGATTTACTTTTATAGCGGGTTTTTTAGCGGATTTTCATGATTGGCAGCCTTCACACACTGAAAGACGCTTTTTATTGCAAAAAATATTTTTTGCGTTACAACATTTTGAGACTTATAATTTTTCCATATTTTGGTACACTGTCATGTGAGGTCTTGTTTTTTGCGGGACGAGTTAACGTTTTTATTGGTAACATTTTCGGACACGTGACAGTTTTTGATCACTTTTTATTCCGATTTTTGTGAGGCAGAATGACCAAAAACCAGCTATTCATGAATTTCTTTTGGGGGAGGCGTTTATACCGTTCCGCGTTTGGTAAAATTGATAAAGCAGTTTTATTCTTCGGGTCAGTACGATTACAGCGATATCTCATTTATATCATTTTTTTATGTTTTGGCGCTTTTATACGATAAAAGCTATTTTATAGAAAAAATAATTATTTTGGCATCACTTTATTCTGAGGACTATAACTTTTTTATTTTTTTGCTTATGATGCTGTATTGCGGCTCATTTTTTGCAAGACAAGATGACGTTTTCAGCGGTACCATGGTTATTTATATCCGTCTTTTTGATCGCGTGTTATTCCACTTTTTGTTCGGCGGTATGATAATAAAGCGTTGTTTTTTGGCTCGTTTTTTTTTTTTCCTTACGGTGTTCACTGAAGGGGTTAACTAGTGGGACAGTTTTATAGGTTGGGTCATTACGGAGGCGGCGATACTAAATATGTGTACTTATATTTTTTTTTTTTTTTTTTTTAGATAAAGAAATGTATTTATGGGAATAATATATATATATTTTTTCTTTATTTAGGAATTTTTTTTTTTTTTTTTTTTTACACATATGGAATTTTTTTTTTTAACTTTTTTACTTTGTCCCAGGGGGGGACATCACAGATCGCCGATCTTACAGTTTGCATAGCACTCTGTCAGATCGGCGATCTCACTCATCGCTGCAGGCTTACAGAGCTGCAGCTGCAGCCTGCTCCTGACCCGGAAGTACTCCCTGCAGGACCCGGATGCAGCCCCGCGGCCATTTTGGATCCGGGGACTGCAGGGAGGAGACGCTCGGTACAAGGTGAGTCTCAGGGAAGCACGCAGGGAGCCCCCTCCCTGCGCGATGCTTCCCTGTACCGCCGGTACACCGCGATCATGTTTGATCGCGGTGTGCCGGGGGTTAATGTGCCGGGGGCGGTCCGTGACCGCTCCTGGCACATAGTGCCGGATGTCAGCTGCGATAGGCAGCTGACAACCGGCCGAGATCGGCCGCGCTCCCCCCGTGAGCGCGGCCGATCGCATATGACGTACTATCCCGTCGGTGGTCATACGGGCCCACCCCACCTCGACGGCATAGTACGTCAGATGTCAGAAAGGGGTTAAGCGTGCCCTAAAAACTCATTTGTTCAGACTGGCCTACCGCCTCAATGCATTAACCTAACTATCCCTGTTGTGGCCCATTCAAAAAAAAAAAAAAATCAGGTTCCTCGTATCATGTTCTCATACACTTTATGCAGTTAATAGCCCTCTGTGTCTGTACTGCTACATACTTAGGCAGTTAACTGGTTCATGCAGCTTTACATGAACACCTGAGCCTTACACTATGGCTGGTCCAAATAACTAAAGCAATTGTTACCATCCACCTCTTGTGTCTCCCCCTTTTCCTCATAGTCTGTAAGCTTGTGAGCAGGGCCCTCATTCCTACTGGTATCTGTTTTGAACTGTGATTTCTGTTATGCTGTAATGTCTATTGTCTGTACAAGTCCCCTCTATAATTTGTAAAGTGCTGCGGAATATGTTGGCGCTATATAAATAAAAATTATTATTATTATAAGATGGGGGTGTAAATGAGTGGGTACAGGTAGATGGAGTGATGAGTGGGTAAGAGTAGATAGGCGAGTAGATGATTAGGTAGGGGCAGATGGGGGAGTAGTGAGTGGGTAAGGGCAGATGGGGGAGTGGGTAGGGTAGTGAGCTATTACAGAAGTGGAGATGCCTGCTGTTTTTGTTTCACTGAGGACACATCTTTCTCAATCCACCATAAGATCACCTCACTCACAGTCCAGAAGTTTGTAGTGTTCACCTTGCTCCACCCTCTTTCAGCACAGCAGCCAGCCCTCCGCCCTGCAGTTATGGTCACGTAAAAGAATGTTTCGGCCTACACATGCCAAAGCTAAGAGCTTGAGCTCCAGCATCTCCAATCTGTTGGTCACGGAAATACGTACGCTACTTACCTGGTAGCAGTGTTTTTTCAGGAGCCATGACAGCACAACGAGAGAGGGGATCCGCCCTTCAGGGACAGGAAACCTCAGGCATAAAAAGGGCGGCACCTCACTCCCCCGCCAGTTGGTTTACAGAGTACAAGCGGACCTTTTAGGTTAGTAATACACAACAATATTAAATATGGTACAATTCACCCAGTGAGTAAACTTAGGAATTACTACAGGAAGTGTTGATCCCAATAAAGAAAAGGGTAGGGAATATAAGGGTGCTGTCATGGCTCCTGAAAAAACACTGCTACCAGGTAAGTAGCGTACGTATTTATTCAGTCGCCATGACAGCACAACGAGAGACTTTCAGAGAAGTTAAAAAGTGACTAGGGAGGGACTACTGCCTCCAGCACCCTTCTCCCGAATGTGAGGTCGGAGGAGTCACCTAGATCTAATCTATAGTGCTTAAGAAAGGTGGATGGAGAAGACCATGTGGCCGCCTTACAAATGTCTTCAATCGACACGTCAGCTCTCTCAGCCCAGGATGTGGCTACCGCTCGAGTGGAATGAGCCTTTATACCTTCCGGAATTTCCACGCCACCTGCGGTATAAGCAAGAGATATCGCCTCCCTAATCCATCTGGATAGTGTATTTTTCGATACTCTAAGCCCTTTCCTAACTCCCTGGTAGGATACAAATAAGGAGTGATCTTTTTTCCAGGTGTCTGTTACTGAAATGTATCTGAGAAGACACCTACGTACGTCTAAACAATGAAACCGATGTTCCTTATCATTAGAGGGATTAGAACAGAAAGAAGGTAGGACCACCTCTTGGGATCTATTAAATTTTGAGGCAACCTTTGGAAGATAAAGGGGGTCAGGTCTCATAATCACTCTATCTTCCCTAAACTGCATATATGGAGGCTGTCTCGACAATGCTTGTAGGTCACTAACCCTTCTCGCAGACGTGAGGGCAACTAAGAGGGCTGTTTTGACCGACAGGATTTTGATTGGAACAGTATCAATAGGTTCGAACGGGGCTTGTGTTAGAGCTGAGAGCACGAGATTTAGGTCCCATGGGACTATTCTTTGTTTAATAACTGGCCTGGATCTGGTAACAGCTTTGAAGAATCTAGATATCCAGTGATTATTGGCTAAGTCAGTATTATATAGCGCCCCCAGGGCTGAAACCTGAACTCTGAGGGTACTGGTGGCTAAACCCATCTCTAGGCCCCTTTGTAAAAATTCTAAAATTTGCGTAATATTAGGTTTTTGATCAATTTGTGCCCCCGAACTTGAAAGGAATCTTCTCCAGACCCTGACATAGATGTTAGTCGTGGAGGCTTTCCTACTTTTTAGCAGTGTATTGATAAGATTTTTAGAGAATCCCTTCCCCTTCAGAAGTGACCTCTCAAATTCCACGCTGTTAGGTGTAAGTTGGTTACTCGTGGGTGTAGGACTGGACCCTGGGAGAGGAGGTCTGGTATCTCTGGTAGGATCCATGGCTGGGAAATGGACATGTTTCTCAGCCATGGGAACCACGATCTTCTGGGCCAGAACGGGGCTATCAGAATCACTCGGGCCCTGTCTTCCCGAATTTTCCTCAGAACTAAAGGAATCAGATTTAGAGGGGGAAAAGCATAGGCGAGCCTGAAGTTCCAGGAGATTGAGAGAGCATCGACTGCGTATGGGTTGTCCCCTGGACTTAGGGAACAGAAGTGATGTAGTTTTCTGTTTCCACGATTGGCAAAGAGATCTATTTCCGGACATCCCCATAACTGTACGATCTGATTGAAGACAGCCGGTTTCAGAGACCAGTCCCCTTGTTTGAGCTCGTTGCGGCTTAAATAATCGGCCCTGGTATTTAGTTTTCCCTTTATGTGGAGCGCTGTAAGGGAGAGCAGGTGATTCTCGGCCATCTGAAAGATACGATTTGCAACATCCATTAATGATCTAGACCGCGTACCTCCCTGGTGGTTAATATAGGCAACGGTCACTTGGTTGTCAGAGAGTAGTCTGACATGTCTACCCTGTAGAGGTATAAGAAACTCGTTTAAGGCACGTTCTACCGCCAACAATTCTTTTAGATTGGAGGATGACGCTCGCTCAGGCTGGGACCACAATCCCTGCACGCAATTATCTTCCCAGTGAGCCCCCCAACCCGTGGGGCTAGCATCAGTTGTCACTACTCGCGTGACCCGATTTGACCAGGGTACTCCTCGACGAAGATTTGGAATGTGTGTCCACCAAACTAGTGAATCAGTGGCCTCAACCGATAGAGAAAATTTGTTATCTAGGCTAGCGCCCAGCCGACGAAAATTATGTAGCACATCCCACTGCAGAGTCCTAGTGTGAAATTGTGCCCAGAGTACTGCCGGAAAACACGAAGTAAGAGAACCCAAAAGTGACATCGCCCCCCTTAAGGAGATTACAGGATTATTAATTGCTCTGGTGACCAGTCGGTGAATACTGTGGACTTTCGAGTCCGGCAGGCGACATTCCTGCTGAACCGAGTCTACAATAAGACCCAAAAACTCCTGTGATGTTACGGGCTGAAGACGCGATTTTTTGAGATTAATAACCCATCCTAAGCTATGTAATGCTGTTATCACTTTTCCCAACTGGTCTTTACAGTGTGACTCTGAACGTCCCACAATTAACAAGTCATCTAAGTATGGAATTATTAGTATGTTTTGTTCGTGAAGGTGTGCCATAACCTCTACCATGATCTTAGTGAAAACCCGGGGTGCAACTGCAACACCAAAAGGGAGTGCTCGATACTGAAAGTGCTGTACCGTGCCGGCAAGAGAAACCGCCACCCTGAGAAAGCGCTGATGATTTACATGTATTGGGACATGGTAATAGGCGTCTTTCAGATCTAAGACGACCATAAAGCAATTGTGAAAAAGTAGCTTTATTGCTGTTTTCACAGATTCCATTTTAAAGGATGGGATCAGCAAGAATTCATTCAGGCCTTTAAGGTTGATGATGGTGCGATACGACCCATCTGGCTTTTTAATCAGGAATAAAGGGGAGTAAAACCCCTTACCTCGTTCCTCTGTGGGTACCTTAATCAGAACCCCCTTTTTTTGGAGATCATGGACTTCTGACTCCAAAGCCAATTGTTCTGCGGAAGAAGAACGGATAGGAGTTAATTTGAATTTGTCCTGAGGCATCTGATGGAACTGCAACTCTAAGCCCTCTTTGATGATACTGAGGATCCATGGACTATTGGTGATCTTCAACCAGGCTGGATAGAAGGCTAGAAGCCTACCACCCACCTGGTCCGCCAGTCATTGAGGTTTTTTGGAGTCTCGAGAGGAGTTAAACATATAACCTCTACCTCTTCGTCTGCTGTTGTAATATCTGGTCGAATCTCTATTCGGCTCCCTCTCGGATCTTCGGCGATAAGACCATCCTCTGGTGTAATCCTTCCTGTAAAAGGGTCTTCCCAAAAAAGGGAATCGTTTTTTACTGTCACCAGCCTTCTCAAGCAGCTCATCTAGCACTGGACCAAACAAATGAACCCCCTCACAGGGGATGCCACATAATTTTGACCTGGCCTGCAAATCTCCTGGCCAACATTTTATCCAGAGTGCTCTGCGGGCTGCATTGGATAAGGCTGAGGATCTTGCGGCCAGCCTGACTGAATCCGCTGATGCATCGGAAAGGAAGGCTGCCGCATCCTGAATTATGGACATAGATGACAGGATCTCACTTCTAGGAGTTTTATCTTTAAGTTGGTCTTCCAGGTGGCCTAGCCACACCATCAACGACCGGGCCGTGCAGGTGGCCGCAATTGCTGGTCTCAGAGATCCCGCAGATGTCTCCCAAGCTCCTTTAAGGAACACATCAGCTTTCCTATCAAGCGGGTCTTTCAAGTTGCCTAAATCCTCAAATGGGAGAGACGATTTTTTGCACGCCTTGGCCACCGCAGCATCTAATTTTGGGACCTTGTCCCAAGAAGACGAAGCCTCTTCCTCAAAAGGATACCTTCTTTTGAAAGCTGGTGGTAGTGACCCCTTCCTTTCGGGCTTTTTCCACTCCTTCGTAATCAGTGACTTGATTTTTTCTACTACCGGAAAAAACCTTTTGGATTTACGGTCTATGCCTTTAAACATGATGTCCTGAATAGAACTTTCAGACTGAGTTTCCTCAATCCCCATGGTGTTGTTAACAGCTTTCACTAGATGATTAACCCTATCTAGCGACAGACAGGCTCGGCTGGACTCTATTCCTTCAGAGGATGATGAAGACGGAAGTGAATCCGAGCTCACACCGCCTGACTCAGAATCCACATCTGACACTGGGGATGAAATTTCTTTCCTTCTTTTGGTGACCTTTTTTTGAGAGCTGGAATTCATGGAATCTCTGACCTCCTGTCTAACCAGGTCCCTAAGAGTAGACGTTAGGTCAGGGGCCTCCTCCTCCAATAGATGCTGTATGCAGGATTTGCACAGCTTCTTTTTATGTCCCTCTGGAAGTGGCTCCGTACATATGGCGCACTCCCTATGCTTGGATTTGGAGGTACATTTTCTCCCCTAATAAGGAGAGAGGGAATACAAGGAGGGACAGCAATCAGAAGGCATACTTTCACGTAGCTCACTTACCCGTCCCTGTAGCGAATGGTACCGTAATTGGGGGGTCCTTATCAGCCGGAGGTTTCTTACGGCCTGAGGACTTTGATGATCTCTGAGCCGATCTAGCTCCACCAGCGCGACTACTGCCACTAGACCGCTGCTGGGAGCTGACCTGAGGCTCTTTCAATTCATGCTGCTGCTGCTGCTGCTGCTGCTCCTGCTGCTGCTGCTGCTGCCGCGATGCTCCGTCTGACGAATCCATTGCAGAAATGAAGAACCAGGAGCAGCTTGCAGCTCACACGAGCTCCTTAATAAACCCCCACGGTACCACCCCCTGATGGGGGACAGCAGGGAATCCAGGTGGTGCGAATTGCACTTAGTGCAAATAGGGCACGCTCCCCAGGGCCCCCCCGCAACGCCCCTGAGATCCGGCGCCATCCGGACGACAGGGCGCCGCCATTACTCGGGGACGGCACTACTGCGCCTGCCCCGTCGCGTCATCAAGCCGTGCCGCCCGTCGCAACATCCGGAAACGTCACTTCCGGCTGCGACTGCAGCAACGCCGGCCGACACGCGCGAGGAGACGCCAGTGCCGCCCGGAGTAGACAGCGCGCCCGTGGAATAGCGCACAGATCCTCTGAGGCACCGGCAGGCACGACCCCAGGACAGCAGCCCCAATACTCACCAGGTACATGCGGCCCACAATAGAAGTCGGCTACCCTCAGAGGCCGCTTCTCTCTGCTGTCACCGACACAGACAGTGCCCCTGCCGTGTGGTGCTTCCACAACCTGATTAGACCGAGGTAGGGGACCCCCGCTACCTGCATCGGTCTGTCAGACGTGGGATCTCTTCTTTTAATCTTCAACCCTCTTCATAGGGTCTGCCTGAAGAGGTTCCCCGTCAGGGACAGGAAACCAACTGGCGGGGGAGTGAGGTGCCGCCCTTTTTATGCCTGAGGTTTCCTGTCCCTGAAGGGCGGATCCCCTCTCTCGTTGTGCTGTCATGGCGACTGAATAAATGCTGCCTTTCCGCCTGGTGGATGCAGACTGTTTCCAAAAGCTAAAGGAATAGAAAAAGAAAAAATTGGAGCGCACTTACCCCGGTAAATTGATCACCACTTTATTAGGACATGCTATAAAAAGCGAACAGCAAGGAGGGATGAGAACAGCTGCGGACAACGGCCGTTTCGTGCGTTAAGGCACTTCAACGGGACCCGTTGAAGTGCCTTAACGCACGAAACGGCCGTTGTCCGCAGCTGTTCTCATCCCTCCCTGCTGTTCGCTTTTTATAGCATGTCCTAATAAAGTGGTGATCAATTTACCGGGGTAAGTGCGCTCCAATTTTTTCTTTTTCTATTCCTTTGGATTATATGCACACTTATTGGATGCAGCACCCCCATGGTAATACTAGGACACACACAGCTACAGCAACCGTAAGAGTGGAATGTGGAAAGTTTTGTGGGTCAGCACAAACCAGCAGTGCGGAGGTGTTTTCTTTCTATTTTTTGGACTGTTTCCAAAAGCTGGTGGCAGTTGCAGTCGCATGTGCACCCCAGTCACGAGCCTGCACCAGCGTCTGATGTCAGCGGACAGGTCGGATTCTTCGAGAGACAGATGTAGTGATGGCCTACACCAAGATTTGTTTTTTTTTTCCTTCTTCTGCCTCTGTCTGGGGCCCACTGGCATTTCACCGGCGGTGTCCTAGTGGGCCAGTCCGACCCCGGCAGTATGTATGGGTGTGTATAGATATAGCTAAGTTGTGTGTGATGAAGTAGCAGAACTGTGTATATTGATGTGGCAGAGCTGTGTGTATGGGTGTGTAATGATGTAGTAGAGCTGTATGTATAGATGTGTGATGATGTAGCAGAGCTGTGTGTAATGGTGTATTAGAGCCGTGTGTTTAATGATGTAGCAGTGTTGTGTGTAATGATGTAGCCGGGCTGTGTGTTTGACTGTGTATTGATGCAGCAGAGCTGTGTATATAATGATGTAGCAAAACAGTGTGTATAGCTGTTTAATGATGCAGTAGAGCTGTGTGCAGGCCTGTGTAATGATGTAGCAGAGCTGTATCTATGGCTGTGTAAAGATGTAGCAGACCTGTGTGTATGGGTGTGTAATGATGTAGCAGACCTGTGTGTATGGGTGTGTAATGATGTAGCAAAGCTGTGTATATGGGTGTGTAATTAGATAGCAAAGATGTGTGTGTATAGCTGTATAATGATGTAGCAGAGCTGTGCTTATGGGTGTGCAATGATGTAGCAGAGCTGTGGGTATGGGTGTGTAATAATGTAGCAGAGCTGTGTGTATGGGTGTGTGATAATGTAGCAGAGCTGTGTGTATGGGTGTGATAATGTAGCAAAGCTGTGTGTATGGGTGTGTGATAATGTAGCAGAGCTGTGTGTATGGGTGTGTAATAATGTAGCAGAGCTGTGTGTATGGGTGTGTAATAATGTAGTAGAGCTGTGTGTATGGGTGTGTAATAATGTAGCAGAGCTGTGTGTATGGGTGTGTGATCATGTAGCAGAGCTGTGTGTATGGGTGTGTGATCATGTAGCAGAGCTGTGTGTATGGGTGTGTGATCATGTAGCAGAGCTGTGTGTATGGGTGTGTAATAATGTAGCAGAGCTGTGTGTATGGGTGTGTGATCATGTAGCAGAGCTGTGTGTATGGGTGTGTGATCATGTAGCAGAGCTGTGTGTATGGGTGTGTGATCATGTAGCAGAGCTGTGTGTATGGGTGTGTGATCATGTAGCAGAGCTGTGTGTATGGGTGTGTGATAATGTAGCAGAGCTGTGTGTATGGGTGTGTGATAATGTAGCAGAGCTGTGGGTATGGGTGTGTAGTAATGTAGCAGAGCTGTGTGTATGGGTGTGTGATAATGTAGCAGAGCTGTGTATATGGGTGTGTGATAATGTAGCAGAGCTGTGTGTATGGGTGTGTAATAATGTAGCAGAGCTGTGTGTATGGGTGTGTAATAATGTAGCAGAGCTGTGTGCAATGATGTAGCAGAATTGTGTATGGGTGTGGAACGACGTAGTAGAGCAGTGTATAGCTGCATAACGATGTAGCAGAGGCTGAGCTGTGTGTACACCGCGGGGAGCTGACATCAGGCTATGTGGGGACATATGTGTTGTCCCTGTCTGGCGTCTGTACAGTTTGGTGGTGTGCAGCCCTCTGTGGTGCTGCACTCACTGACTGATCCAGTGTCTGACGCGCAGGGAACCTCTGGGACGTGAGTGTGAGGCGAAGGAGGCGCAGCACGTGACCTCCCCCAGGTGCAGGCTCTGCCTCCGAGCGCTGCATTGGCCCCTGTGGAAAGCGCGTCCACGTGCTCCCTCCCAGTCACGAGCTTGCACCAGCGTCTGACGTCAGTGGCCACGCACTCCCGGAGCCCACGGACTACTCCCGTGTGCGTGGACTGGTCGGATCCTTCGTGTGACAGGTGCAGTGACGGCCTACACGTGTCCGAGGAGCGTGTGACTGATGCGCGGCAGGGTCGCCATATGCTTTGTATCCATGGGCTGAAGCACAGCAAGGTTGTGGCCAGCGCGGCCTCTTTAACCCCTTGATACTTGATCTAAATTGACCTCTTAAAGGGGATGTCCATGATTCATTAACAATGTGTGAGAAATGCTGTGATATAATGAGGGGCTGGGGAGACCACTGCTTATCTGTTATCACCTACACACAAGTGACCGCTGCAGACAATCAGCAGTCCTATTTACCAACCAGGCCAGACATTTTTTTTTTACATGAGTTTTTTTGGCAAACATCGTGTGAGTGTAACCCTCGCTGATGTGTCTCGGACATGATGGGAGGTCTCGGCAGGGCGGCCAACTTCAGCTGCTGGTTGTGACCTGCTGGAGCTTTGGGTGGTCCGTAGTTGCTACTTAATGTAAGTCTATGAGAGGCAGAACGAGGGTCTCGCAGACTGAGCGCGTGTGACCGTCATCAGTGAGAAGTTACTGTCACACGATGGCGGCACGCGACTGTAGCGGAGCCAGGAAGAGCTGAGAGATCTTACTCCAGTCCCTGACCAGAGGAAGACTTGTGGCCACTGGTCAGCTGCTCCTCAGCTCCTGTCTACAGCAGGCCCCATTGTGAAGCCTCGCCGCTCCTGAGAAGTCGGGGCCTTTTTGTACTTTTGAATGTCGCCATCAATTTTATCATGTGACGCACTGGAAAATGGGGGAAAATACCAAGATTAAAATAGCAAAAAAAGTGCAATTTCACAATCGTTTATAGTATGAATTTTTTAATTTGCTATGTTCACTATACGGTAAAACTGACCTGGGTCAGTATGAGTATGCAGATTGAAAAAAATGATTTTTTTTAAATTTAAAAGATGAAAATTTTGTTTTGCTTGTTGCCACCTGTTCTCGCTATTATCAGTTGAATATAACACTCAACATTCTCCTCTGCTCGTGCTGATCCCCGTAAAAGCAGTGGAGAATGATGTGCACGGTCTTCAGCGCCGGGGAACAGCGCGAACAGTACCACTGATTCCCAGTCCACCGGTTTGTGTCATCAGAGTGCATGCGTGCGGGACATTTTGCGGCCCATGCTGCTGTTAAAAAAAAAAACCCAAAACCCTCCAAAAACAGACATGTCAGCATATTTTGCCCACGGACACAGGGGTGGCCGGGTGTCAGCCGTGCAGTTGGTATCTATTTATTTTCTGTGTTGGGATCAGATCCTGGCCTTGGATTATATAGCGCTGATAGGATTTGCTATTATATGCTACTGTGCTCAGAATAGCCCGGCTTACCGCCCTGTCCTAAATAAATGGCTAAGTAGCTGAAGGCAGCATTTTTTTTCCCTTCCTAATGTTTATAACATTAACTAATGAATGAAATAGAGTAAAGAAACATTTTTTGGCATAACTGTATTTTAGAAAATCTTCTCTAAGGCTATGTGCCCACGTTGTAGAAAGCATGCAGAATTTTTCTGATCAAATCCGGACTCCCTTCGCAGGAAATCCACTTGCGTTTTTTTAAAAGTTTTTAGCGCGTATTTGTCGCTTTTTTTTCCGCTGATTTTTAGCGTTTTCTTTTCAATGGTCCAAATACAATTCTATAGCGGCAAAACCGCCAATTAATGAACATTGCTGCATTTTTTTTTCCGCAATGCTTTTCCGCTGCAAAAAAAAAAAACGCAGCATGGGCACAAAAATTGCGGAATGCATTAAAATAATGGGATGCTTTATGTAAGCGTTTTTTAAGTGTTTCTGCAGCGGAAAACCGCCGCAAAAAACGCTAAAAATCCGGAACTTGGGCACATAGCCTAAATGTTGTCTTTTATGTCTTCTGCAAGGAAAACATTACATTTCACTACTGTTAGTCTTCTAAAATTCTCTCTGTAGTTTACTCCTGATACTTTTTTTTTTTACTCTTATAATGCTAACTACCGTATATTAATTATTTTGCAGTGAGTTCTGTTTTAGCTTTACTATGGACCCAGTCACAGATACAGACTTTCTAAGCCGGTTCATTGGGACAAATGTAAAGATCACAACTATTCACGGATGCTTTCAGGGGGAGCTGTTTCATATTGATGCGTCTCGATCCATCATGTTAGTCAAAGGTGAGTAAGTGTTCTTGCTTGTACAGTAATTCTAGAATCCATAAGACAGTCTTAGGTATTGCGACAACTATAGGTCATTTTAAGAAAGTTGCTAACTACTTGCCTGTTGTGCCCGGTGCCGATCGTTGCCACCACAGAGTGATCACAGACTGCTCTTGCCAGCAATTCAGTGGCTTCCACTGACGTCATGTCTACAGAGCAGTGGTTTCTCTTCCACGGATGGTGCATCTACAGAATAGTGACTTCTCTTCCACTGACGGCACATCTATAGAGCAGCAGCTTCTCTTCCATTGACGGCACGTCTATATAGCAGCGGCTTCTCTTCCACTGACGGCACGTCTACAAAGCAGTAGTTTCTCTTCCACTGACGGCACATCTATAAGCAGCGGCTTCTCTTCCATTGACGGCACGTCTATATAGCAGCGGCTTCTCTTCCACTGACTGCACGTCTACAAAGCAGTAGCTTCTCTTCCACTGACGGCACATCTATAGAGCAGCGGCTTCTCTTCCATTGACGGCACGTCTATATAGCAGCGGCTTCTCTTCCACTGACGGCACGTCTACAAAGCAGTAGCTTCTCTTCCACTGACGGCACATCTATAGAGCAGCGGCTTCTCTTCCATTGACGGCACGTCTATATAGCAGTGGCTTCTCTTCCACTGACGGCACGTCTACAAAGCAGTAGCTTCTCTTCCACTGACAGCACATCTATAGAGCAGCGGCTTCTCTTCCACTGACGGCACGTCTATATAGCAGCGGCTTCTCTTCCACTGACGGCATGTCTATATAGCAGCGGCTTCTCTTCCACTGACGGCACGTCTATATAGCAGCGGCTTCTCTTCCACTGACGGCACGTCTATATAGCAGCGGCTTCTCTTCCACTGACGGCACGTCTATATAGCAGCGGCTTCTCTTCCACTGACGGCACGTCTATATAGCAGCGGCTTCTCTTCCACTGACGGCACGTCTATATAGCAGCGGCTTCTCTTCCACTGACGGCACGTCTATATAGCAGCGGCTTCTCTTCCACTGACGGCACGTCTATATAGCAGCGGCTTCTCTTCCACTGATGGCACGTCTATATAGCAGCGGCTTCTCTTCCACTGACGGCACGTCTATATAGCAGCGGCTTCTCTTCCACTGACGGCACGTCTACAAAGCAGTGGCTTCTCTTCCACTGACGGCACATCTATAGAGCAGTAGCTTCTCTTCCACTGACGGCCCATCTACAGAGCAGCGGCTTCTCTCCCACTTTGCTCTGTTGAAAGGGTATTACTGTCAATGTCATGCCGATTGACATCAGGGTCCCCGATGCATTAATGCCAGGAGCCGGATGTCAATCAGCATGACGTCGGCAGTCACTTCCTGTCAACAGAGCAGCCCGGAAGAAGAATAGCTGCTCTGTTGCCTTTGTAGTAGTTGAATCGCTGTCCGGAGCAGTCAGGGATCGTTCTGAGCAGGCGTCAAGTAGAACAGGCAAGTAGTTGCCTCTGTTAGCAGCTACCTGCTTGTCAGTTTTTATGCCAATAGTAAAAATACATAAATAATAATATAGTCCTGGACAACCCCTGTTGAATGTCTTGTTGTGCCTAGTAAAATAAGTAAGCAAAACATGGAATTGCTCCGCTCTGATCACGGTGTTCCTCGGCCATCTCTTGTCAGTTGAGGCCTGTATAGAAACTGCAGCTTATTACCTGCAGCACATTAGTCTAGTAGTAATTGACCCCTTTTTAAGGCCTAGTCCATTGATATGAGACGATGTGCTGCACTAAACTATCAGTAACTTGTTTTCTGATCAGTGGTCCTTTAATAGCTTGTTTATACAGGCAGACCACACTTCTGATGCGTACTGAGCAATCAGTATACATAGGCTGTCATTTTTCTTGGTAGCATAAGTCCTGTTTACACAAAAAGATGCACTGTCGAAAATTATGATCTTTTCATGTAGCACAAAAGATTATTTCCCCCAATGAACGAGCGTCTTGCTCATTCATTGGGTGATCGTCAGCCTGTTCAGACTTTAAAGGGAACCTGTCACCCCCAAAATTGAAGATGAGCTAAGCCCACCAGCATCAGAGGCTTATCTACAGCATTCTGTAATGTTGTAGATAAGCCCCCGATGTATCCTGAAAGATGAGAAAAAGGTTAGATTATACTCACCCAGGGGCAGTCCAGTCCGATGGGCGTCGCGGTCTGGGTCCGGGGTCTCCCATCTTCTTACAATGACGTCCTCTTCTTGTCTTCACGCTGCAGCTCCGGCACAGGCGTACTTTACTTTGCTCTGTCCTCAACAGGGCAGATACTGAAGGCGTGGGCCTCTCTGACCTTTCCTGGCACCTGCGCACTGCAGTACTTTGCTCTGCCCTCAACAGGACAGGTAAAGTACGCCTGCCCCGGAGCTGCAGCGTGAAGACAAGGAGAGGACGTCATCGTAAGAAGATGGGAGGCCCCGGACCAGACCGTGATGCCCATTGGATCGGACCGCCCCCCAGGTGAGTATAATCTAACCTCTTTTTCTCATCTTTCAGGATACATCGGGGGCTTATCTACAGCATTACAGATTGCTGTAGATAAGGCCCTGGTGCTGGTGGGCTTAGCTCATCTTCGATTTTGGGGGTGACAGGTTCCCTTTAAGATTATCATGAAATGAGCGTTCTTAAGAAAGTTGGGGCCTTCTCTCTCTTTCTCTGGTTCCCTGGTGATGTCATAGTTTGTAAAGAATAAAATTACTGGTCTAAGTCTAATTGACGTTTTATTATTTTATAGTATTTCAGACTAAGTTGTTTGTTCTCTTTCAGTGAAGGATTTAAGTACTGGTAAGACTTCACCTGGAGCCAAACTGTTTTTCGGAAATGTTATTCTCAAAGGTAATGTGTGATTTTTCAGTTTCTGTGGTATTTAATAAATTAAGTCAGGAGTGTACAGCTTAACTACGGTAGTAGCCATCATTTTAATTTCTATTTCATCATTTAATAGTACACATATAAATAAGAAACTTTGTAATGTATCTTATCAGAAATCTGCTTCTTTATCTGCCAGAACTGATCTTTCATTAATAAAATCTGCATTCAGTGAAAACAGATTATAACATTGGTGAGATAGGAGAAGACGGTTGTTACGGGTAAGATTTTATGTAGATGGAAGGGGAGAGGAGGAGGAAGGAGCCAGAAGCAGAGCTCCGCCTCCTCTGTGCCCTCCTGGCAGAGAAAGAAGCAGATTTCTCTGATAAGATATATTACAAAGTTTCTTATGTATATGTGTTCTACTGATTTTTCAAATAAAAATTAAAACAATAGTTACTCTTTAACCCCTTCATGACCCAGCCTATTTTGACCTTAACCCCTTTCTGACCTCGGACGGGATAGTACGTCCGAGGTCAGAAGCCCCTCTTTGATGCGGGCTCCGGCGGTGAGCCCGCATCAAAGCCGGGACATGTCAGCTGTTTTGAACAGCTGACATGTGCCCGCAATAGGCGCGGGCAGAATCGCGATCTGCCCGCGCCTATTAATTAGTTAAATGCCGCTGTCAAACGCAGACAGCGGCATTTAACTACCGCATCCGGCCGGGCGGCCGGAAATGACTGCATCGCCGACCCCCGTCACATGATCGGAAGTCGGCGATGCTTCTGAATGGTAACCATAGAGGTCCTTGAGACCTCTATGGTTACTGATCCCCGGCAGCTGTGAGCGCCACCCTGTGGTCGGCGCTCACAGCACACCTGATTTTCTGCTGCATAGCAGCGAACAGCAGATCGCTGCTATGTAGCAGAGGCGATCGTGCTGTGCCTGCTTCTAGCCTCCCATAGAGGCTATTGAAGCATGGCAAAAGTAAAAAAAAAAAAAAAAAAAAGTTAAAAAAAATGTGAAAAAAAATAAAAAAATATAAGTTTAAATCACCTCCCTTTCGCCCCAATCAAAATAAATCAACAAAAAAAAATCAAACCTACTCATATTTGGTATCGCCGCATTCAGAATCGCCCGATCTATCAATAAAAAAAAAAAAAGCATTAACCTGATCGCTAAACAGCGTAGCGAGAAAAAAATTTTGAAACGCCAGAATTACGTTTTTTTTGTCACCGCGACATTGCATTAAAATGCAGTAACGGGCGATCAAAAGAACATATCTGCACCAAAATGCTATCATTAAAAACGCCAGCTCGGCACGCAAAAAATGAGCCCTCAACCGACCCCAGATCATGAAAAATGGAGGCGCTACGAGTATCGGAAAATGGCGCAATTTTTTTTTTTTTTTTTTTTTTTAGCAAAGTTTGGAATTTTTTTCACCACTTTGGTAAAAAATAACCTAGTCATGTTAGGTCTCTGTGAACTCGTAGTGACCTGGAGAATCATAATGGCAGGTCAGTTTTAGCATTTAGTGAACCTAGCAAAAAAGCCAAACAAAAAACAAGTGTGGGACTGCACTTTTTTGCAATTTCACTGCACTTGGAATTTTTTTCCCGTTTTCTAGTACACGGCATGCTAAAACCAATGATGTCGTTCAAAAGTACAACTCGTCTCGCAAAAAATAAGCCCTCACATGGCCAAATTGACGGAAAAATAAAAAAGTTATGGCTCTGGGAAGGAGGGGAGTGAAAAAGGAACACGGAAAAACGAAAAACCCCAAAGTCATGAAGGGGTTAATGACCTGGCCATTTTTTGCAATTCTGACCAGTGTCCCTTTATGAGGTAATAACTCAGGAACGCTTCAATGGATCGTAGCGATTCTGAGATTGTTTTTTCGTGACATATTGGGCTTCATGATGGTGGTAAATTTAGGTCGTTAATTTTTGCGTTTATTTGTGAAAAAAACGGAAATTTGGCAAAAATTTTGAAAATTTCGCAATTTTCAAATTTTGAATTTTTATTCTGTTAAACCAGAGAGTTATGTGACATAAAATAGTCAATAAATAACATTTCCCACATGTCTACTTTACATCAGCACAATTTTGGAAACAACATTTTTTTTTGCTAGGAAGTTATAAGGCTTAAAATTTGACCAGTGATTTCTCAGTTTTGCAACAAAATTTACAAAACCATTTTTTTTAGGGACCACCTCACATTTGAAGTCAGTTTGAGGGGTCTATATGGCTGAAAATACCCAAAAGTGACACCATTCTAAAAACTGCACCCCTCAAGGTACTCAAAACCACATTCAAGAAGTTTATTAACCCTTCAGGTGTTTCACAGCAGCAGAAGCAACATGGAAGGAAAACATGAACATTTAACTTTTTAGTCACAAAAATGATCTTTTAGCAACAATTTTTTTATTTTCCCAAGGGTAAAAGGAGAAACTGGACCCCGAAAGTTGTTGTCCAATTTGTCCTGAGTACGCTGATACCCCATATGTGGGGGGAACCACTGTTTGGGCGCACGACAGGGCTCAGAAGGAAAGGAGCGCCATTTGACTTTTTGAATAAAAAATTGGCTCCAATCTTCAGCGGACACCATGTCTCGTTTGGAGAGCCCCTGTGTGCCTGTCATGCGGGTACTGGGTAGACTACAGCTGATTACCCGGGCCCCTGCGATATCCCTCAGACTAGGGAAAACCCTGTCTGTCCCTCTCCCAGAATTTACACTGATGGTGTGCTTGTCTGGGCCGCCAGGCCTGACCCTGACTCCTGTTTCAGTCCTATGCTGAAACCTCCACCCGCCACCCAGTGATTAGACCACACACCAACCCCTACAGAAAGCACAGACAGGGAACACTAAAAACGCACCACGCCGCAGACACACAGGAAAACACTAAAATGTGCACAGGGCAAAACAAATACAAATATAGGAAGGAGAAATATGACAAAGCATAATACACCACCAGATACGATATTTCTTCTCCTAGACCACCACTCCAGACCGAGATCACCAGGCACAAGACACAAACTATAATCGGCGACGCCCAAAGTCCAGAATGACTATTTAAAGGCCACGGGCGTGACCCAGCCTCCAACCCGATTACCAGCTAGATTAACCCCGGACAACCTGGATAAAGTCTAGCCGGCGCCACAGAACGTATAGTGGACGAATGTGGAATTACCGCTGTCTGTCGGACGCCCTAGTGTGAATAGCGTCCGACATGACAGTGCCTAAACATTGGAGCTCCCCCACAAGTGACCCCATTTTGGAAACTAGACCCCCCAAGGAACTTATCTAGATGCATAGTGAGCACTTTAAACCCTCAGGTGCTTCACAAATTGATTTGTAAAAATGAAAAAGTACTTTATTTTTCACAAAATATTTCTTTCAGCCTCAATTTTTTCATTTTCACATGGGCAGCAGGATAAAATGGATCCTAAAATTTGTTGGGCAATTTCTCCTGAGTACACCGATACCTCACATGTGGGGGTAAACCACTGTTTGGGCATACGGTAAGGCTCGGAAGGGAAGGAGCGCCATTTGACTTTTTGAATGAAAAATTAGCTCCAATCGTTAGCGGACACCATGTCGCGTTTGGAGAGTCACTGTGTGCCTAAACATTGGAGCTCCCCCAAAAGTGATCCCATTTTGGAAAGTAGACTCCCCAAGGAACTAATCTAGATGTGTGGTGAGCACTTTGAACCCCCAAGTGCTTCACAGAAGTTTATAACGCAGAGCCGTGAAAATAAAAAATATTTTTCCTTTTCTCAAAAATGATTTTTTATTTTCCCAAGGGTAACAGGAGAAATTTGACCCCAAAAGTTGTTGTCCAGTTTCTTCTGAGTACGCTGATACCCCATATGTGGGGGTAAACCACTGTTTGGGCACACGTCGGGGCTCGGAAGGGAAGTCGTGACGTTTTGAAATGCAGACTTTGATGGAATGCTCTGCGGGCGTCACGTTGCGTTTGCAGAGCCCCTGATGTACCTAAACAGTAGAAACCCCCCACAAGTGACCCCATTTTGGAAACTAGACCCACAAAGGAACTTATCTAGATGTGTGGTGAGCACTTTGAACCCCCAAGTGCTTCTCAGAAGTTTATAACGCAGAGCCGTGAAAATAAAAAATAATTTTTCTTTCCTCAAAAATAATTTTTTAGCTCGCAATTTTTTATTTTCCCAAGGGTTACAGGAGAAATTGGACCCCAAAAGTTGTTGTCCAGTTTGTCCTGAGTACGCTGATACCCCATATGTGGGGGTAAACCACTGTTTGGGCACACGTCGTTGCTCTTAAGGGAGAGAGCACCATTTGACTTTTTCAATGCAAGATTATCTGGAATCAATGGTGGACCCCCTGATGTGCCTAAACAGTGGAAACCCCTCAATTCTAACTCCAACACTAACCCCAACACACCCCTAACCCTAATCCCAACCCTAACCATAACCCTAACCACAAGCCTAAACCTAATCTTAACCCTAATTCCAACCCTAACCCCAACACACCCCTAATCCCAACCCTAACCACAACACACACCTAACCCTAATCCCAACCCTAACCATAACCCTAACCACATGCCTAACCATAACCCCCAACACACCCCTAACCCTAATCTTAACCCTAATTCCAACCCTAACCCTAAGGCTATGTGCCCACGTGGCGGATTTGTGTGCGGATTTTTCCGCACCGATTTAGAAAAATCCGCAGGTAAAACGCACTGCGCTTAACCTGCGGATTTACCGCGGATTTCCAGTGTTTTTTGTGCAGATTTAACCTGCGGATTCCTATTATGGAGCAGGTGTAAAACGCTGCGGAATCCGCACAAAGAATTGACATGCTGCAGAAAATACAACGCAGTGTTTCTGCGCGGTATTTTCCGCACCATGGGCACTGCGGATTTTGTTTTCCATAGGTTTACATGGTACTGTAAACGTGATGGAAAACTGCTACGAATCCGCAGCGACCAATCCGCTGCGGATCCCCAGCCAAATCCGCACCGTGTGCACATAGCCTAATTCTAACCCTAATTGTAACCCTAACCCTAATTGTAACCCTAATTCTAACCCTAATCCTAAGTGTAACCCTAATTCTAACCCTAATCCTAAGTGCAACCCTAATTCTAACCCTAATCCTAAGTGCAACCCTAATTCTAACCCTAATCCTAAGTGCAACCCTAATTCTAGCCCTAAGTGCAACCCTAATTCTAGCCCTAAGTGCAACCCTAATTCTAGCCCTAAGTGCAACCCTAATTCGAGCCCTAAGTGCAACCCTAATTCGAGCCCTAAGTGCAACCCTAATTCGAGCCCTAAGTGCAACCCTAATTCGAGCCCTAAGTGCAACCCTAATTCGAGCCCTAAGTGCAACCCTAATTCGAGCCCTAAGTGCAACCCTAATTCGAGCCCTAAGTGCAACCCTAATTCGAGCCCTAAGTGCAACCCTAATTCGAGCCCTAAGTGCAACCCTAGTGGAAAAATAAAAATAAATATGTTTTCTTAATTTTTTTATGTTCCCTACCTATGGGGGTGATAAAGGGGGGGGGGGTTTATTTACTATTTTTTTTTTTTTATTTTGATCGCTGTGATAGAACCTATCACAGCGATCAAAATGTACCTGGAAAGAATCTGCCGGCCGGCAGATTCGGCGGGCGCACTGCGCATGCGCCCGCCATTTTGGAAGATGGCGGCGCCCATGGAGAAGACGGACGGACACCGGGAGGGACGTTGGAGCTCGGTAAGTATGGGGGGAGGGTGGGATCGGAGCACGGGAGGAGCGGACAGGAGGACGGAGGGGAGCAGGGGACATGACAGGACGGAGAGGAGGAGATCGGTGGCGTTGGGGTGGGGGGGCAGATCGGGGTCTCCAGCCATGGCAGATGCTATTGCAGCATCGGCCATGCCTGGATTGTAATATTTCACCAATTTTCATAGGTGAAATATTATAGATTGCTGTGATTGGCTGTTTCACTTTCCACAGCCAATTAGAGCGATTGTAGCCCCGGGGGGGGGGGGGGGGGGAGGGGTGGTGAAGCCACCCCCTGTGGGCTGAAGCACCGCTCCCCCTGTCCCTGCAGATCGGGTGAAATTGGAGTTAACCCTTTCACCCGATCTGCAGGGACGCGATCCCTCCATGACACCACATAGGCGTCACAGGTCGGATTGGCACCGACTTTCATGACGCCTACGTGGCGTCAAAGGTCGGGAAGGGGTTAACCCCTTTCTGACATCGGACAATAATGCGTCCATGTGACCTGGGCCTTTTTGACTAGGGATGGATTACATCCGCGCGATCGCCCTCGCACACGGGCGGTGTGCGGGCGATCACCTCCTGGTGTCAGCCAACTCTTACAGCTGACACTCTGCACTAAGTGCCAGGAGTGGTCACGCGCCGTTCCCGACAATTTAACCCCTGAATTGCTGCATTCGAATGAGAAAGCAGCATTCCAGGAGCCGGCAGAGGGCTGACAGTCCCTCTGCCTTTGGATGGAGACTCCGTGGCGTGATGCGGATACCCGATCGTTGCCGTGGTGACCTGATGTCGTCATGACGACTCCGGGTCACTAGAGCTAGGAAACTTGCTGATCATGCGCAGTGCATGATCAGCAACTTTCTCTTGTCAGTGCAAAGCTGAGAGATTGCATAGCATAGGGATGCTTCTGTATCCCCATGCTGTACAAGCGATCAGCCTGCAAAAATTGGTAGTCCCATAGTAGGACAAAGTAAAAAAAGTTTTTAAATTGTAAAAATATTTTTTAAAAATCAAGATACTGTATCTATATATGTTTGAATGAAAAATCTAAACAATGAAAGTACACTAGTTAACCCCTTTAGTGAACATCATAAGGAAAATAAATAAAAAACAAGGCAAAAAAAACAATGCTTTATCATACCGCCGATCAAAAAGACGAATATAAATAAACATGGTACCGCTGAAAACACCATTTTGTCCCGCAAAAAACAAGCCACCATACAGCTCCATCAGCGGAAAAATAAAAAAGTTGTAGCTCTCAGAATAAAGCGATGCAAAAATAATTATTTTGTCAATTAAATAGTTTTTATTGTGTAAAAGCGCCAAAACATCAAAATATAGAAAAATGAGGTATCGCTGTAATCATATTGACCCGAAGAATAACATTGTCTTATCAATTTTACCATACACGGAACGGCATAACCCCCCCAAAAGAAATTCCTGAATTGCTGGTTTTTGTTCGTTAATCCCCCAAAAATCTAAATAGAAAGCGATCAAAAAATGTCATGTGCCCGAATATGGTACCAATAAAAACGTAAACTCCTCCCGCAAAAAACAAGCCATCATATGACTCTATGGGCCAAAATATTGAAAAATTATAGCTCTCAAATTGTGGTGATGTATAAACTAGTTTTTGCAATAAATGGCTTATTTTACGGTGTGACAGCAGCCAAACATAAAAACCCGATATTAATCTGGTATCGCTGTAATCGCACCAACCCAAAGAATAAAGTCGCCTAATCACTTATACCGCACAAGGAACAACATAAAAAATAAATAAAACAAATTCTTCACCTGCTGTTGATTTTTTTTATTCTGCCTCCCAAAGATTGCAGTAAGGCTCTGTGCACATTTATCCTGCGCTCTGTGCTGAGCACTTTCATCGGGGTTTACGTGTAAATCTCTGAAATACGTGATTCAGGCAGAACCCCCGGTGGAAGATTACCTATAATGAGGCAGATGGAGGCACTATGGAAGCCATGGGACATGTGATCCCGTGGTGTCCATCTTTTTAGGATTGCATAAAAGTATCGTAGGCCACAGTTTTGTGCACTTCTGAAAAGGGCACCTCTGAACAGAGGCCAGATGGTGTCCAGAGTAACTCTGCTGACTCATTTATAGTGAATGGATCCATTGGGGTTTGCATCTGAACCACGTCACTCAGAGACTTAGATAGAAACCCCAAAGTAAGTGGTCAGTGTAGAGCGTCGGATAACTGTGATCTCTAACGTTATGTGAAATGTTCCCAATAAAAGCTTCAACTCCACAAAAAAGCAAGTTTCTACTCAGATCTGTCATCTGTTAACAGAAATATAGGGGGCTTCCACGTTACTCTGGAAAGCTAAATGGCTCCTAACCCGCCAAGAAAAATTCAGCAAATTCTCCACTCCCAAGTCCAAATGCCTCCTCCCTTCTAAGCCCCACAGTGTACCTAAACCACATATTGCGTTCACGTTTGGCATTTGAGAGCCCTCCTAACTTACTAGTGAATACTTCCAGAAGCACGGCCTGGTAATGGCATACTGGTGACTACAACGTACCGGTCATTACAGCGTACTGGTCACTACAACGGCATTTTGCAATTTTCACTTGGCAACATTCATTGCTGCTTGTTGGTGAAAAATACCCATGGAGTCAAAAGCGTCACTACATCTGTAGATAAATTCCCTAAGATCGGGGTCACACTTGCGAATATAATGTGAGAAACTCGCGCCTCCATACCCGGCACTGCCGCAGGCACTCGGGAATGGAGCATGAGGCTGCATGTATTTCTATGCAGTCGCACGCTCTGGTCCTAAGTGCCGGTGGCAGTGCCGGGTATTGTTGTGAGTTTGTCGCATTGCACTCGCAAGTGTGACCCCGGCCTAAGGGGAATAGTTTCCAAAATGGGGTCACTTGAGGGGAGGATTCTGCTCTTCTAGCAATTAGGGGCTCTGTATATGGAGCCCACAGATTGTTCTAGCAAAATCTGTGCTTCAGGAGGCAAATAGCGCTCCGATTCTCCTGAGTCTCTCTGTATGGCTAAGTAATACCGTACAGCCACATATTGGGTCTTGCCACGTTCAGTAAAAATTGTGAGACAAATTTTGGTGCCATTTTTACCCCCTTGTGTGAAAATGTAAAATCTGGGGCTAAAACAAAATGGTTGTAAAAATGTAGTTTTCTCCTTCACCTCATTGAGGGACACAGACCATGGGGTGTATGCTGCGTGCCACTAGGAGGCTAACACTAAGTTAAAAGGAACCTGTCACCCCCAAAATCGAAGCTGAGCAAAGCCCACCGGCATCATGGGCTTACAGTTGTGGCCAACAGTATTGACACCCCTGCAAATCTGTCAGAAAATACTCAGTTTCTTCCTGAAAATGATTGCAATAACAAATTCTTTGGTATTATCTTTATTTAATTTGTCTTAAATGAAAAAACACAAAAATAATTGTCCTAAAGCCAAATTGGATATAATTCCACACCAAACATAAAAAAGGGGGTGGACAAAAGTATTGGCACTGTTCGAAAAATCATGTGATGCTTCTCTAATTTGTGTAATTAACAGCACCTGTAACTTACCTGTGGCACCTAACAGGTGTTGGCAATAACTAAATCACACTTGCAGCCAGTTGACATGGATTAAAGTTGACTCAACCTCTGTCCTGTGTCCTTGTGTGTACCACATTGAGCATGGAGAAAAGAAAGAAGACCAAAGAACTGTCTGAGGACTTGAGAAACCAAATTGTGAGGAAGCATGAGCAATCTCAAGGCTACAAGTCCATCTCCAAAGACTTGAATGTTCCTGTGTCTACCGAGCGCAGTGTCATCAAGAAGTTTAAAGCCCATGCCACTGTGGCTAACCTCCCTAGATGTGGACGGAAAAGAAAAATTGACAAGAGATTTCAACGCAAGATTGTGCGGATGTTGGATAAAGAACCTCGACTAACATCCAAACAAGTTCAAGCTGCCCTGCAGTCTGAGTGTACAACAGTGTCAACCCGTACTATCCGTCAGCATCTGAATGAAAAGGGACTGTATGGTAGGAGACCCAGGTAGACCCCACTTCTTACCCCGAGGCACAAAAAAGCCAGGCTGGAGTTTGCCAAAACTTACCTGAAAAAGCCTAAAACGTTTTGGAAGAATGTTCTCTGGTCAGATGAGACAAAAGTAGAGCTTTTTAGGCAGAGGCATCAACATAGAGTTTACAGGAGAAAAAAAGAGGCATTCAAAGAAAAGAATACGGTCCCTACAGTCAAACATGACAGAGGCTCCCTGATGTTTTGGGGTTGCTTTGCTGTCTCTGGCACTGGACTGCTTGACCGTGTGCATGGCATTATGAAGTCTGAAGACTACCAACAAATTTTGCAGCATAATGTAGGGCCCAGTGTGAGAAAGATGGGTCTCCCACAGAGGTCATGGGTCTTCCAGCAGGTCAATGACCCAAAACACACTTCAAAAAGCACTAGAAAATGGTTTGAGAGAAAGCACTGGAGACTTCCAAGGTGGCCAGCAATGAGTCCAGACCTGAATGCCATAGAACACCTGTGGAGAGATCTAAAAATGGCAGTTTGAAGAAGGCACCCTTCAAATATCAGGGACCTGGAGCAGTTTGCCAAAGAAGAATGGTCTAAAATTCCAGCAGAGCATTGTAAGAAACTCATTGATGGTTACCGGAAGTGGTTGGTCACAGTTATTTTGGCTAAAGGTTGTGCAACCAAGTATTAGGCTGAGGGTGCCAATACTTTTGTCTGGCCTATTTTTGGAGTTTTGTGTGAAATGATCAATGTTTTGCTTTTTGCTTCATTCTCTTTTGTGTTTTTTCATTTAAGACCAATTAAATGAAGATAATAATACCAAAGAATTTGTGATTGCAATCATTTTCAGGAAGAAACTGAGTATTATCTGACAGATTTGCAGGGGTGTCAATACTTTTGGCCACAACTGTATGTACAGCATCCTGTAATGCTGTAGATAAGCCCCCGATGTATCCTGAAAGATGAGAAAAAGAGGTTAGATTATACTCACCTGGGGGGGCGGTCCGGTCCGAGGCCTCCCATCTTCATAGGATGACGTCCTCTTTTTGTCTTTACACTACGGCACAGGCGTACTTTGTCTGCCCTGTTGAGCAGAGCAAAGTACTGCAGTGCGCTGGCGCCGGGCCTCTCTGACCTTTCCCAGCGCCTGCGCACTGCAGTACTTTGCTCTGCCCTCAACAGGACAGACAAATTACACCTTCGCCGGAGCCGCAGCATGAAGACAAAAAGAGAACGTCATCGTAAGAAGATGGGAGACCCGGACCGCGACACCCATCGGACCGGACCGCAGCAGGACCGACCCTGGGTGAGTATAATCTAACCTCTTTTTCTCATCTTTCAGGATACATCGGAGGCTTATCTACAGCATTCCAGAATGCTGTAGATAAACCCCTGATTGCCAGTGGGCTTAGGTCATCTTCAATTTTGGGGGTGACAAGTTCCCTTTAACACAAAGTTAGCTCCTCCTCTGTAGTATACACCCTCGTCCTGGCTCCCAGAGAACCAGTTCTTGCTTAGTGTCCGTAGGAGGCACACATGCCTGGTCTTCAGACCAAAAGCTGTATATTTTATTTTTACCAATTTTTACATTTTTCCAAGTGGAATGAAGGGGCGACGGATCCTTTCAAGGTTCCGATCAGGGCTGTGGAGTTGGAGTTAGTTTTGGTTGGAGTCGGTAGAAATGTACCGACTCCGACTCCAGCTTTTAAAAAAATGTATTAATATTTCATAATTGAACTTTCATATGAATTTTATAAATGTTACTCAAATATATATGTTCTATCAAACTATGAACAACAGTGATAAGCAGTTCTGCTGGAGATAGAGACATTTCTTAGGGTACCGTCTCACAGTGGCACTTTGGTCGCTACGACGGCACGATCCGTGACGTTCCAGCGATATCCATACGATATCGCTGTGTCTGACACGCAGCAGCGATCAGGGACCCTGCTGAGAATCGTACGTCGTAGCAGATCGTTTGGAAATTTCTTTCGTCGCTGGATCTCCCGCTGTCATCGTTGGATCGGTGTGTGTGACACCGATCCAACGATGCGTTCGCTTGTAACCAGGGTAAACATCGGGCTACTAAGCGCAGGGCCGCGCTTAGTAACCCGATGTTTACCCTGGTTACCGTCGTAAATGTAAAAAAAACCAAACAGTACATACTCACATTCCGGTGTCCGTCAGGTCCCTTGCCGTCTGCTTCCCGCACTGACTGACTCCCGGCCGTAAAGTGAAAGCAGAGCACAGCGGTGACGTCACCGCTGTGATCTGCTCTCACTTTACGGCCGGGAGTCATGCAGTGCGGGAAGCAGACGGCAAGGGACCTGACGGACACCGGAATGTGAGTATGTACTGTTTGTTTGTTTTTACATTTACGACGGTAACCAGGGTAAACAACGGGTTACTAAGCGCGGCCCTGCGCTTAGTAACCCAATGTTTACCCTGGTTACCCGGGGACCTCGGCGTCGCTGGAGAGCTGTCTGTGTGACAGCTCCCCAGCGACCACACAACGACTTACCAATGATCACGGCCAGGTCGTATCGCTGGTCGTGATCGTTGGTAAATAGTTTTGTGAGACGGTACCCTTACTTCTTGTGTGTCACTGTTCTCCACTGCCCTTATCTAATCTTATACTTGGTTAACCTCATGGTGCCCCAACCCTTACTTACAATGTATGAAACTGAAAGTGAAAATGTGTTGCAAATTCTTAATAGTAAAGCTCCTCCTCTAGACTAGATGTTTACTAGGTGTGCGTCTTCCAAGCATCTCACAGCTGCTACTCAGAAGAGGAAGACTGTAAGAAGTATTATCCTTTCAACAAACTTTGCATCAGTTAACTGTGAGTACATGAGGAATAACAGTATTACTGACCACTATATCAGTTGTATGACCTGGCAATAATTTTGTACAATTGTTTTTAGGAAAACAATTGTCATTTGGATTGTGAATGCAGAATTAAAAACCTGAGAATGTCAAAGAAGCGTCACATTAAACCAGCTGTTTTTGAACATTTCACCATCACTCAAGATAGAAAACATTGTCTGTCAGTGTATGACAAATGATCCAGACGAAAACTAATGCTGTGAAGCCAAGATCAGTGCATATTCAGGCAAAGATAAAAATGCTCCTACCAGAGCTTCTAATCTAAAGAGACATTTACAGCGCTTTCATCCAGAAGTACTGAAAGCAGTGGATGAGAAAGACTGCATCCAAACCAATGAACCAGTGCCCAGCTCTTCCAGCCAAACAAAGGAGCAGAGAACTTTGCAGCCATCAGTTGCAAGATATTTTGTCAGTGACAAAGTTACTGTGACAATGACAGTAGACACATTTAAAAAACAGATCATAGAGCTTGTTGTAAAGGATAGTGTGCCTATTTCTTTATTTTCACGACCAGCTTTTATGTGTCTGAATGGGGAAATGGTCCGCAAGCTTGGTGTTTCTCTGGAGAGAGAGAGTATTAGAAAATTAGTAATCGAAGAAGCTTTTAAACAAAAGAAAGAACTTAAAAAAACTCTCAAGGGACGCATTCTGTTTCTTAAAATGGATGCCTGCACACGTCACAGAGTGAACTATTTTGCCTTCAATGTCCGATTTGTTTGTGACAAAAATGAAATAGTTACCAAGACATTGGCAGTAAAAGCCACCAAAGCTCATCACACCAGTGAGTTTCTCCAGGACTTGGTGGAAAAGGTTCTGCCAGACTATGAACTTAAAAAAGAGCAAGATCTTTCTGTCGTAACTGACAATGCTTCAAATATGATAAGTACTATTAAGCTAATGAATGAGACTAATGATGGTGACCAGCAGCTAGAAGAACATTCTGGGTCCACAGACACAGAAATGTTTGAAATAGAGGAACACAGTATTGTAACTGAGGAGCAAACTGAAGTTGCTTCAGATGAACAGCAACATGATAGTTTAGATCGAGGTGTCAAACTGCATTCCTCGAGGGCCGCCAACAGGTCATGTTTTCAGGATTTCCTTGTATTTCACAGGTGATAATTTAATCACCTGCACAGAATGATTCCAGCACCTTGTGGAATGCTAAAGAAATCCTGAAAACATGACCTGTTGGCGGCCCTCGAGAAATGCAGTTTGACACCTTTGGTTTAGATGATCTTGTTGAAACTGTCAATACATTCTTTCATTCATCACATGCGCTGTGTTGTGCATACGCTACAGCTGGCTATAAGAGACAGTCTGCATGAAGGACATGCTGCTGCACTGATTGGCAAGGTAAGAAAATTGGCTACTGTTGCCAGAACCCCTAAAGTTGACTCAATTTTGAAGAGACATGCTGGAAAAGGGGCAATTATTGATCAAGCCACACGATGGGGCAGTATTTACTTAATGATTCAGTGCTTGGTTGAACTGAAAACCTTTCTTGTAGACATGGTAACCCTCAACTGACGCTAAATGAAAGTCAGTGGAATCGGGTGACTGAGCTGGAAAAATTGCTAGAGCACCCATTTACAGTGACTAAAAAATTACAAGCAGAGGACTTAACTCCAGGTATTTTCTTAAAGGAGTGGAAGAACCTGATGTTTTGCCTGTCCCAAAGAGGAGGGTTAATTGCAAGTGGCATCGCTACATCAATGAAACGGAGAGAGGAGCTACTATTACAAAATAACATTCTTTTGGCAGCTGTTTATGTAGATGCAATGCATCGGATTCTTCTAGATGATCAACAGCTAACTAAAGGAAAAGAAGCTCTGTTTGAAATAGTAGTAAGGATGAAAGGGTTGCAGAACAGTCAGGAGGAACAGGAAGAATTTGGTCGTCCTGCCACATCTTCACCCTCATCAACTGATGAAGAATTTAATTTTGAAAAATATTTGGATCACAAGGACCGTGCAAAGCGTTCCCGCATAGAAGAGTTATCCCCATCAAAGAACACAGCCAGTACATTTCAGCAGAATTTTTCATGTGCACTAAAAGAAATTGAGAAATTTGACCATTCATCAAAAATAACAGTGCAGCAAGCGATTCCTCTGTATCCTGACATTGTCAGAATTTGCCCGAGTGGTTACTGCTTTGCCACCAACCCAAGTTAGTGTAGAGAGGTTGTTCTCTGCTCTCAAAATAATTAGATCAGATTTGAGGGCATCCATGAAGGAAGATCTGACAGAGGCAATACTTTTTCTGAGGACAAATTTATAGATTTCTTCTTCTTAACTGCATAACAGTGTTTATTCCATATTTACTTACAAGAGTTTATAAAAGTTATTTGCTATATTCTAATTGTATTCTAATAAATATAGTTTCTGCTCTAAGTGGTCTGATTACTTATATGATGGTGAGAAACTGAATAAGCACGATATTAATATTTTACAACAGTAAATTTATTGTTACGAATTGGCCATTTATGAAGGAGCTGGAGCCGGAGTCGGAGCCGGAACCTGATAAAATCCAGGAGTCGGAGTCGCAACTGTGGCTTACCGACTCCACAGCCCTGGTTCCGATCTCCCCGAACTATCAACAGGTCAGCACGGAGAGTGTTGCCTCTCCGTATCCTCTCCTGCGACTTGGGATGCCAAGCCTGGGCTGAATTTTTTTGGGCGACGGGTCCCTTCTAGGGCACCAATCTCCTCACACCCCTAACGGACGAGCACATGGAGTGTCGCCTCCACGTATCCTCTTCCGCAGCCAGGCCTAATGCCGCACATTTAGCCCTGTCCCATCCTAGGGAATTTAACCCCTTGGATGTACAGTGGCCCATCTTTCGGCGTCCGAGCAGCCCCCACTGCACCACCACTGTTAAAGCGGATGGTACAAGGAGGCGGACGGTCCCTCTCCACCTCCCTTCTAAAGGGATAGTGGATTGAGGGTTTTCCCCTTATCCCTGCACTGTCCAGACCAGCAGCAGCGCAGGAGGACCTGCAGCAAGCTGCCTTAACTGCCACCCGGCAGCTTCTCCGGGTAAGTGCTGGGTCTGGAGGACTCCTTTCAGGCGGTCTGGGGTGGCGCTGGTTAAGGGGACTCATTTTGACTGCGGGGGCGCGTATTCGGCCCCTCCTGCATTGGCGCTAGCAGACACCGCAAATTTAGTCTCTGGCTTCGGCCCTGTACTAGGCCGCAACCCCTATCTCCGCTCATCCGCTGACGTGATGCGGAGGCTCCGCCCACCGGTCCTGGCGCTTCTCGCACAGCACGAGAAGCGCCTCTGAGATCTCAGGGGCCATCTTTCTCCCCCCAGATCGCCTCAGTAACTGCCATCAGGAAGGACGGGAAGGTCCCGGCAACAAGTGTTGTCAGCGTAGGGGCCACGCAGTTGGACAAAACGCAGGAGGAGCGGGAACCCAGACCTGGGTAAGGGAGTGCTGCATTATACATCCTCCTCTCCGCTGTAACCCCTTTTCTCAGCAGTATCCCTTCTCAGCAGCCCCTATTAGTATAGGGCCACATTGAAGGGTACATCATGTCCCAGCCTAAGGCATCTAAAAATCTGACAGCAAGCGGCTTGGATGGTAAACATATCATTCATTCCCTGAACTGAAATATCCTGCATGTCTATTGCTCCATTCCCTGACAGCAAGCGGCTTGGATGGTAAACATATCATTCAATCCCTGAACTGAAATATCCTGCATGTCTATTGCTCCATTCCCTGACAGCAAGCGGCTTGGATGGTATCTGAGTCATTCTATCTTCGGCATTGAATCCTGCATATATCTATATATGTTAGTCATCTTATGCATTTGTTTGCGTTTATAGATATTTAACTCACTTTTGCTTGTCCCTGTGTAGAGAGATCACATAACTGTTTCAAAGGGGTTTATGATCCATGTAGACCTGGACATTTGTTTATCTGATCACTACATTTATTGTGTCCTGTTGTCTCAACTGAGTTAGATTGATTGGTAACGAGAGGGGGAGAAACACCCTTTAAAAAAAAAGAGATCTAAGAGCTAGCCTTCTATAAATGTAGACATAGCTTGGGGATGCATTCATGCAGGGGTGCATTCGTGCACTATTATTCGTGTAGTTTTACTCAAAGTATTTTTTTTCTAAGTATGCAGCAGTTATAACATGGCAGTTAGACAGGGCAGGAGACAGGTAAGACAATCTAAACCTATTCCCTATTCACTTGAAACAGAACAAATACACACCATATGTATCTGTATAATCTATATCCTGGCTGCTGCATTCACTCACCGCCCTTGCATAAACTCTTTAAACTTCATCCATATCGGCCCCTCTGTCCTTGCCTCTCCTATGTATAGCACTCATGCTCTGTTCACATTGCTTAACAGCGCAGATCCATTCAGTCCCACCATCCAACACAAGAGATGCTCTCACAAATCACTTAACCATCTGCTCACTCTTTCTATCCTCCTTCTCCTAGTCGCTGGAGACATCTCTCCAAACCCCGGCCCCCCATGTTATAGCCAGTCAAACCTCCCAACTGCTACACCCAGAAACCCCTCTAACCTTATTAATATTTTCCATGCATGCCTTCTGTCTCTTTCAATTGTGCTCTTTGGAATTCTCGCTCTGTGTGTAATAAACTCTCCTTCATTCATGACTTCTTCCTTTCTAATTCTCTTAATCTCCTGGCTCTTACTGAAACCTGGATCCAGCAGTCAGACACCACCGCTGCTGCTGCTGCTCTCTCATATGGTGGACTACACTTTTCTCATACCCCAAGATGAGACAACAGAGCAGGTGGAGGCGTTGGTCTGCTCCTTTCACCCAAATGTACCTTCCAAGTTATCCCCCAAGTACCCTCACTTGTATTCCCTTCCTTTGAGGTCCATGCTGTCAGACTCTACGTCCCATTCTCCATGCGAGTGGCAGTGGTGTATCGTCCTCCTGGCCCCTCTCATCAGTTCCTGGATCATTTTGCCACCTGGCTTCCACACTTTCTCTCCTGTGACACCCCCACCCTTATCATGGGTGATTTCAACATCCCCATTGCTTCTCCCCTCTCCCCATCTGCTTCTCACCTTTTATCTCTAACCTCCTCTTTCGGCCCCTCGCAGCATACTAACTCTCCAACGCATGAAGATGGAAACTCCCTTGACCTGGTCTTCTCCCGGCTTTGCTCAGTGGATGATTTCACAAACTCCCCTCTCCCGCTCTCTGACCACAACCTTCTTTCATTCTCTATCAAGAACTGCCATTCCACTCAAGTCACCCCCACTTTCCACACTTATGGAAACATACAGGCCATTAACACCCAGAAACTTATGAAGAACTTGCAGTCCTCATTGGCCCCAATCTCCTCCATCTCATGTCCTGATTCTGCTCTGAAGCATTACAATGAAACCCTGCAAAGTGCCCTGGATGAAGCTGCTCCTCCTATACATAGAGCAACTCGACACAGATGGCGACAACCGTGGCACACGCTGCAAACACGTTTCCTGCAGTGGTGCTCCAGGTGCGCCAAACGTCTATGGAGAAAATCTAATCTACTCGAAGATTTCATCCATTATAAGTTCATGCTAAAAACATACAACTCTGCCCTTCATCTCTCCAAACAAACCTATTTCAACACCCTCATCACCTCACTGTCCAATAACCCTAAACGTCTCTTCGACACTTTCCAGTCCCTACTCAACCCAAGAGAGCAGGCCCCAACCACAGATCTCCCCGCTGACGATCTGGCCAATTACTTCAAAGAAAAAATTGACCACATTCGACAGGAAATCTGTTGTGAATTCCGCTCTTGGGCTCCCTCCGGTGGTTGTAAGTGGCATTTTTGTGAATTCTGTTCTTGGGCTCCCTCCTGTGGTTTTGAGTGGTATGGCTGCTTCTGGGATTTAGCTTCAGCAGCTGTTTTCACTGATTGTCTTTCTGGCTCGGCTATATTAGTCTGCCTGTTCCCTCATTCAATGCCAGTTGTCAATTGTTCCAGCCTGGAGTCACGGCTCTTTGGATTTCCCTGACACTCTGACCAGTTCAGCAAAGCTAAGTCCTTGCTTGTCCTTTTGCAGTTCACTTGTTGTGGACTTTGTTGTTCAGCACTTTCTATGTTTTGCTCATTTGTCCAGCTTATCAGTATGAACCTATTCAGCTAAGCTGGAAGCTCTGGGCAGCAGAGTTTGCCCTCCACACCTTTAGTCAGGTGTGGAGATTTTTGCATTTCTCTGCGGTGGACTTTTTCTAGTTTTTATTACTGACCGCACAGTGTTCTGTCCTGTACTAATCTATCTAGCTAGAAGTGGCCTCCTTTGCTAAATCTTGTTTCATACTACGTATGTCATTTCCTTCTCCTCTCACAGTCATTATTTGTGGGGGGCTGTCCTATCCTTTGGGGATTTTCTCTGAGGCAAGATAGCTTTCCTGTTTCTACCTTTAGGGGTAGCTAGTTCTCCGGCTGTGACGAGGTGTCCAGGGAGTGACAGGAACATCCCACGGCTACTGCTAGTGTCTGTGTTAAGATCAGGAACTGCGGTCTGTATAGTTACCACCTGCTCAGAACTAGTCGCATGTCGCTCCTACATCACCAGACCATAACAGAAATCATCTCCCAATCTCTTCATACCAGGCACTGTCCTCCCTCCCCCACTGCATCTAGTTCACTCTCTGACTTTGAACCAGTTACAGAAGAAGAAGTAAGCAGGCTCCTTGCATCTTCTCGCCCGACCACTTGCACCAGTGACCCCATTCCGTCACATCTCCTCCAGTCCCTTTCCCCGGCTGTCACCTCTCACATAACAAAAATATTCAACCTTTCCCTCACTTCCGGTATTTTTCCCTCCTCATTTAAGCATGCCATCATACATCCATTACTTAAAAAACCCTCCCTCGACCAAAACTGTGCCGCTAATTATAGACCTGTCTCTAATCTTCCCTTCATCTCTAAACTCCTGGAACGCCTGGTCCACTCCCGTCTTACCCGCTATCTCTCAGATAACACTCTTCTCGACCCTCTTCAATCTGGCTTCCGCTCTTTACACTCTACTGAAACTGCCCTCACTAAAGTCTCTAATGACCTACTAACAGCTAAATCTAATGGTCACTACTCCATGCTAATTCTCTTGGATCTTTCCGCAGCATTCGACAGTGTGGATCATCAGCTCCTCCTCACTATGCTCCACTCCATCGGCATCAAGGACACCGTTCTCTCTTGGTTCTCCTCCTATCTCTCTGACCGATCCTTCACTGTATGTTTTGCTGGTTCCTCCTCCTCTCCCCTTCCCCTTACTGTTGGGGTTCCTCAAGGATCAGTCCTAGGCACCCTCCTCTTCTCTTTGTATACTGCCCCTATTGGACAAACAATCAGTAGATTTGGTTTCCAGTACCATCTCTATGCTGACGACACCCAATTATACACCTCTTCTCCTGCTTTCACTCCGACCTTCTTAGAAAACACCAGTGATTGTCTTACCGCTGTCTCTAACATCATGTCCTCCCTCTATCTGAAACTGAACCTGTCAAAAACTGAACTCCTCGTGTTCTCTCCCTCTACTAACCTACCTTTGCCTGACATTGCCATCTCCGTGTGCGGTTCCACCATTACTCCCAAGCAACATGCCCGCTGCCTTGGGGTCATCCTTGATTCCGAGCTTTCATTCACCCCCCACATCCGATCACTGGCTCGCTCTTCTTATCTGCATCTCAAAAATATTTCTAGAATTCGCCCTTTTCTTACTTTCGACTCTGCAAAAACTCTTATTGTCTCACTTATTCATTCTCGTCTGGACTATTGTAACTCTCTACTAATCGGCCTCCCTCTTACCAAACTTTCCCCGCTCCAATCTGTCCTGAATGCTGCTGCCAGGATCATATTCCTCACCAACCGTTACACCGATGCCTATACCTTGTGCCAGTCATTACACTGGCTACCCATCCACTCCAGAATCCAGTACAAAACTACTACCCTCATCCACAAAGCACTCCGTGGCTCAGCACCACCCTACATCTCCTCTCTGGTCTCAGTCTACCACCCTACCCGTGCCCTCCGCTCCGCTAATGACCTCAGGTCAGCATCCTCAATAATCAGAACCTCCCACTCCCGTCTCCAAGACTTTACACGTGCTGCGCCGATTCTTTGGAATGCACTACCTAGGTTAATACGATTAATCCCCAATCCCCACAGTTTTAAGCGTGCCCTAAAAACGCAATTGTTCAGACTGGCCTACCCCCTCAACGCATTAACCTAACTATCCCTGTGTGGTCAAATAAAAAAATAAATAAATAAATTAAAAAAAAACAACCATAATCAGGTTCCTCGCATCATGTTCTCATACACTTTATGCAGTTAATAGCACTCTGTGTCTGTACTGCTACATACTTAGGCTGTTAACTGGTTCATGCAGCTTTACATGAACACCCGAGCCTTACACTATGGCTGGTCCAAATAACTAAAGCAATTGTTACCATCCATCCTCTCGTGTCTCCCCTTTTTCCTCATAGTTTGTAAGCTTGCGAGCAGGGCCCTCATTCCTCCTGGTATCTGTTTTGAACTGTGATTTCTGTTATGCTGTAATGTCTATTGTCTGTACAAGTCCCCCCTATAAGTTGTAAAGCGCTGCGGAATATGTTGGCTCTATATAAATAAAATTATTATTATTATTATTATTATTATTAAAAAGTCTAACAAGACTACGGCTATATTTTTTACTTCATGCTCCTCCTGCCAATCTGCGTTTCCTAAGGCTCCGAGTTCGCCGCTCTGCAGTACCTGTGACCCCAACTGCGCTCAGGAGCCCTCCGCCGCCACCGAGCCCAGTGTACCTAGTCCCCCTGAATGGGCTTCGTCTCTGTCTCAATCCATGGCTTCGCTGGCCAAAGCAATTGAATCCCTCTGTGATCCTTCGGGGGACCTGAGCGTTTGCAGGACTGATGTAGACGGATCCTTCCCAAGCCGGGAGCAGTTGGTTAGCAGGGGCCGAAAGCACTCTAGAAGCCGCCAGGCACCTAGAAAATGGATCCATAGCATGTCTCCTGAGCAGACATGTGCCTTGTTGCCTCCGAGCTCTGTTTGTCGCTCTCCCTCTCCAGAGGTCAGTAGCGAACGCGAATCTCAGTGTGAATTTGATGGTTCCTTAGATCCGGATTCTCCAGATTTTCAGAAAACAGTGGATTCGCTGATTGAAGCTGTCAACCAGGCTTTAAAGGTTGAGGACGATTCTGGCTCTGCTCCAGATCAAACTGTGGCCTTTAAGAGGACTAAACGCTCTCATAAGGCATTTGCTATTCATCCTAAATTTAGAGCCATAGTTAATAGGCACATAAAACGCCCGGATGAACGCTTCACAGGACAAAGGCCTCTTGAAGCAAAGTATCGTTTTTCAGCTGATCTGAAAAAAAGATTGGACTGAATCTCCGGCAGTAGATGCCCCCCCCCCCCCAGTATCCTGCCTAGCATCCAAAGCTCCTGTCCATGCCGGATGGCTCGTCCATCAAAAATCCCACGGACCGTCAGATAGAAAGTTTGGCTCGAAGCCTCAGGTTCGGCTCTCTGTTCATCATTTGCCGCAGCATGGGTAGCAAAGGCAATGGTATTCTGCTCAGAGACCTTAGTTACTTCACTTTGGAGCAGTAACCTTCCTCCTGAGGCGGCACACCTTGCCAACCAAATTTCCCAGTCAGGCGATTACCTGGTACATACATCCTTGGATGCAGCCGGTTATGCTGCTGAGTCAGCAGCCAATGCCATCACTATCAGAAGGACATTATGGCTCAGAGAGTGGAAGGCTAACTCTGTGTCAAAAAAAAGTCTCTCGCCTCCCTTCCTTATCAGAGCGGTCGCTTATTTGGCAAAAAGCTGGATCAGCTTATTTCTGATGCTACGGGAGGAAACGGTAAATTCCTTCCCCAACAGAGACTTAAGCGTCCATTTCGGAGACAGCAAAAAATCCGTTTCCGTTCTTTTCGCCCCACTCCAGGCTGGGCCACTACCACTACTTCGTCCAGTTCAGGATGTTCTCCACGAAGGGATGGAGGAGCTCAGGTCTCGTGCAGACCTAACCAGCATTGGAAGTCCCGACCCAAGCAGTCGAGACCTAAAGGTCCTAGGTCCCAGAGATTTTCCTCGTGCTGAGTACCAGCGCTATTCGGTCGAAACCGGCAGGGTAGGCGGATGCTTACTTCTTTAGTCAGCTTTGCCTTTCCGTCGTCTGGGACGAGTGGGTCAGAGATCTGGTGTCGTCCGGATACAAGATCGACTTTGCTACGCGCCCCCTTCACGTTTCTTTCCCTCTTGTCCTCCCTCTTCAGAGGCAAGGGCAAACGCTTTCTCCCGGGCCATAGACGCATTACGTCACGATGTCGTCATTGCCCCCGTCCCAGAAAACGAAAGGTTTCAGGGTTTCTATTCGAACCTTTTCGTCGTCCAAAAGGATGGAAAGGTAAGACCCATACTAGACCTCAAACTTTTAAACAAGTTTGTCATGGTCGGTCATTTCCGCATAGAATCTCTGCGCTCAGTTATCACTTCCCTGGAAGAGGGAGAATTCTTGGCCTCAATCGACATCAGAGACGCTTACTTACATATTCTGATTTTTCCCCCTCACCAGAGATTCCTGCACTTCGCCATTCGCGACCAGCATTTTCAATTCAAGGCCCTGCCCTTCGGCCTCGCTACGGCCCCAAGAGTGTTCACAAAGGTCATAGCGGCTGTCATGTCCATCCTGCACTCTTGGGGTGTGATCGTTCTGCCCTATCTGGACGACCTTCTTTCCACGACTGCTCGGAGTCCGTTCGTATTACTTGCGATACCCTTTCTCGCCTTAGCTGGCTGATAAACTTAAGCATATCCTCTCCTGTCCCGGCCCAACAGCTTTCCTTTCTAGGAATGTCCCTGGACTCGTCTCAGGGGTTGGTAATTCTCCCTCCAGACAAGGTCTTAGCCCTTCAACAAGGAGCCCAAGCGCTTCGTCCGTCTTCCCCTTACTCCATCCGGTTTGCAATGAGGGTACTAGGAAAGATGGTGGCTGCAATGGAAGCGGCCCCTTTTGCCCAACTGCACCATCGTCCCTTACAACATCAACTTCTGGCAGTTTGGGACAGAAACCCATTCTCTCTCGACCGCAGGTTCCACTTGTCCCTGCAGGTCAGACAGGCTCTCAGGTGGTGGACGTTGATCTCTTCCCTCAACCGGGGGAAGTCTTTCCTACCTGTTCAGTGGCTGGTAGTGACTACCAATGCCAGTCTTTTGGGCTGGGGAGCAATCTTCCACACCACACTGCTCAATGCCGTTGGTCAGTTCAGGAATCGAAGCTACCGATCAACATTCTGGAGATCTGTGCTATTTGGCTGACCCTGCAACAGTTCCATCATCTTCTAGCGGGTCACCCCATCCGTATTAAATCAGACAACGCCACGGCTGTGCATACATCAATCATCAAGGGGGTACCCGCAGCAGGGCGGCCATGTCCGAGGTAACTCGCATCCTTCGATGGGCAGAGAAAAACCACTTGATGATCTCAGCAGTGCAAATTCCAGGAGTGGAAAACTGGATGGTGGACTTCCTCAGCTGTCAGGGTCTCACCTCGGGGGAGTGGGAGCTTCATCCGGAAGTCTTCAACCAGATCTGTCTTCGCTGGGGGATGTGGATCTCATGGCATCCAGACTGGATGTCAAGGTTCCCCAGTTTATAGCAAGGTCTTGAGATCCAAGAGCAATCGGAGTGGATGCTTTTAGTTCTTTCGTGGCGCCAGTTCTGCCTTCCGTACATCTTTCCCCTCTACCGTTACTCCCCAGGGTAATCAGGAAGATCAAGACAGGAGTCCCAGTGAGCCTGGCCGCTCCCGATTGGCTACGCCGTGCGTGGTTCACAGAGTTGGTACGCCTCGTCGCCGACATACCCTGGAGGCTGTCGGATCGGCCAGATCTGCTCTCCTAGGGCTCTATCATGCACCAGAACTCAGGGGCCCTGTGTTTATCGACGTGGCTGTTGAATCCTGGGGCTTGACCCAGGCTGGGTTTTCTCAACAGGTCATTTCCACTGTGGTTAGTGCTCGTAAACCCACATCGGTCCGTATCTATCACCATACCTGGAAGACATTTTTTGCTTGGTGCGAGGATTGTGGTCTTTCCCCTCTCGTCTTCAGTTCCCACCATTTTACAGTTCCTACAATACGGTCTGGACTCCGGTTTGGCACTCCGCTCCCTCAAGGGCCAAATCTTTGCTCTATCGGTCTTATTTCAGAGACGCGTCGCATCAAAAATTCAGGTTAAGACCTTTCTTCAACGGGTGTCACACGTCACTCCTCCCTATCGCACGCATGCCTTTAGAGCCTTAGGGACCTCATCTTGGTGCTATGTGCCCTTCAAGAACCTCCTTTTGAACCGCTTCCAGACATTCTGTGGGTTTTTCTATCCTGGAAGTTTGCCTTCCTTGTGGTGATCACATCGATCAGAAGAGTTTCGGAATTAGCCGCCTTATCCTGCCAGGCGCCTTTCCTTAATTTCCATCAGGACAAGGTTGTCGTCAGGCCGTCGCCGTCCTTTTTGCCAAAGGTCGTTTCGTCCTTCCATCTTAACGAGGACATTGTTCTTCTTTCCTTTTTGTCCGGCCCCTATTCACAGGGTTGAAAGAGCTCTCCACACTCTGGACCTGGTCAGAGCTCTGCGAAGGTATGTCTCAAGGACGGCGTCCTTCAGAAGAGCAGGTGCTCTGTTCGTTCTCCCGGAAGGTCACAGGAAAGGTCTTGCCGCTTCTAAGGCCACGATAGCCTGATGGATTCGTTCCACCATCCAGGAGTCATATCGAGTCAGAAGTCAGCCCATCCCAGTGGGCTCAGAGCACACTCCACTCGGTCGGTGGGGGCTTCTTGGGCCATTTCGCATCAGGCGACGGCGGAGCAGGTCTGTAAAGCTGTGACTTGGTCCAGTCTACATACCTTCGCAAAGCACTGTAATATTCACTCTCGGGCTTCAGCGGATGTGAGTCTGGGCAGAAGAATTCTGCAGGCAGCAGTGGCGCACATTTAGGCAGTTATATAATTAAGGAGAACTATCAGTCCGAAAAATAGCCAAAATAGTAAATAATCTTAGTTATATTTTATTGAAAAAGTTTCAACAATACACAATACTATAAAGACATTTACCATATATATATATAAAATCATGTGAAAAATCCGTGAGTACATAAAGGACCGAGATCACGGACCAGGACATTATTAACGGGTATACCAAACATAAGTATGTTTAGACATGTGTAACTAGTATACTGCCATCAAGTGCATCAAATTATTAATTAGGCTGTGGTGATTCAACTACATAATATAAGCAGCATCGTGAATGCCGGTAACATCACCACATGCCTCCATACAAGTAATGAGCAAACATGCATTAACAGGATAAAATTTAATTACCCATTTGATGCAGCAGGTCCCGTCCTGATCTCGGTCAGCTACCCCAATGTGCATTTCGCGTATGATAAATCCCCCTTCCTCCTCTGCACGCCCCCTGAGGAAGCGGGACTGGCCCGGGAATTCCTATTGTCCTGGCGGGGGGTTGTCCGCAAATATATACAGAGAGCTTTGGTAGTTTTGGATTTCGGTTTTGGAGAAAAACTGTGTTGGATTGGCGTTATGGGAGGACTTCCTGCAGATATCCTCCTTGGAAATGACATTGGGGAGTTGCAAAGTCATTTTGTGGGAGCAGAAGGTCCGTGGGCCTCTCCTTCTGAAAGAACAATTGGAGGGAGATATCGCAGATACCGTAACGCCCATCATTCCCTATTCGTTGTAGAGTTCAGAGACTGTCTCGCCCAGCTAGCTACCTTGGCTAATGAACATCAGCGAACGGCCCAGTCCAGTCAAAAAGCCTGGTATGACCATAAAGCCAGGACCCGGGAATTTATGGACAAGTGCTCATGATTATTGCAACCCCTGCCACTGTACAAGGAACTATAAACTATTGAGCAATGTGGACTAAAGTGAGCAGGCCAGAGGTCTGTGTAGACCTAATGGCGTGCTCACTTATTATGAGGGGGGAGAGGTTGTGATGGTGTGATATGCTATGTGGGTATCATTTTTGTGTATATTTCTATTTTACTGATTATCATGGTGTTACTGTATCTTGTAGGATGAGTTATTTGCCATCTGATATTCTCCCCACAGTTCTGTATTATATCTCCACATGGTCAGTGAATAATGTTGTTTGCTAATATGCTAATGACATGTTGACCTAGCTTGTTGAAACAATGTTGAAACAATGAGCCACTGAGACCTTCCCCCTCCAAGCCTGTGAATGAGGGGGGAGACTTGTAAATAATATCAGGGAGGTGAGACACAGATCTGTCTGATGTGGAACCATGATGTGAAGAGCATATGAGAGAGAAAGAAGGGAATATGGACTGTTATCCTCTGTGCTGGATTGTTGGACTTTTATCCTGTTACTGAAATGCATTCGTGTTCTGGAATATTTTATCCTTTGTGTGATGGATCGTATATATGGACCTTTCGTGTTTTGCCTAAATAAAGGTCTTGGAATTGTTCACTATTCTCTTGCTCTAGCTTTTGCCTGTTCTTTTAAGTTGACATGTTGTACTCTTCTATGTTGTTACTGTTTGTTCCTACTGCTTTTGCACCGAACTGATTCTCTGGGAGCCAGCACGAGGGTGTATACTGCAGAGGAGGAGCTAACTTTTTTTGTGTTAACTTAGTGTCAGCCTCCTAGTGGCAAGCAGCATACACCCATGGTCTGTGTTCCCCAATGAGTGGCTCGGAGAAAAGGATTTTACGGTGAGTACACAAAAATCCCTGTATTTTATCTTCACTGCCCAATGGTATAAAATTCTGTGATACGTCTGTGGTGTCAATATGATCACTGCACCCCTAGATGAATTAATTGAGAGGTGTAGTTTGTAAAATGGGGTCACGTATGGGGAATTCTACTGTTCTGGCACCTCATGGGCTCTCTGTGGGTCATGGCACCTGCAAACCATAACGGTAAAATCTGGCGCTCCTTGCCTTCTGAGCTTTGCACTGTGACTGAGAAATATTTCCCGATTACCGTACATATAGGGTATTGGCGCACTCAGAAAAAAATGGACCTCAGTTTGTTGTAAAAAATTTTGCTATTTGCCCTTAGAAAAATTAAAGAATTGGGGCTAAAACAACATTTTAGTGGTAGAAATGTAACTTATTCTTTCTTCACTGCTCAGTGATATTAAATTCTGGTAGGCACATGTGGTGTCAATATGATCACTGCACCCCTAGATGAATTCATTGGGGAGTGTAGTTTGTAAAATGATTTCATATATTGGGGTTTCTGTTATTCTGGCACCTCAGGGTCTCTGCCAATGTGACATGGCAGCCTCAAACCATTCCAGCAAAATCTGAACTCCAATATGGCGCCTCTTTACTTCTGAGCTTTGCGCTGTGCTCAAAAGTAGTATTCCCCCACATATGGGGTATCGGCATACTCAGGAGAAATTGCACAACAAACTGTATGATGCAATTTCTCCTGTTACCCTTATGAACCTGCAAAATTTGGGGCCAAAATAACATTTTTGTGGGGAAAATGTGATTTTCTTTTTTTTTTTCACTGTTCAATGTTAGAAACTTCTGTGATGCACCTGGGTGTTTATGGTACTCACCACACATCTAAATACGATCCTTGAGTGGTCTAATTTCCAAAATGGGGTCACTTGTGAGGGATTTCCACTGTTTCCTTAGTTGTAAGAACATGTTTTAATGTTTAAAAAAACAAAAAAAAAGGAAAAAATATGAAAATTTTTTTTTCCAGTTTAAAAAACAAGTTTATTGTTGAAAAACAAAAGCAAAAAGCACAAATGTTGTATTGCATTGTCTTTAACAACTCATAGTAAAAGGAGAAAAGAGGAAACCGGCTCCCACGATACAATAAAATCAGAAATGGCTTTGTGTTCCACAAAGATTTAGACAAGACACAAGTATAAAATTGCAATGCGTTTCTGATCACTTATGATCCTTCATAGCATAAGTCGTAGTATAAAACTATAATTATTTGACAGACACAGGAAGACAGACGAACAAGGCACGCATCAAACCACACGTGTTGGCTCCCTGGGCACTATAAGACACACAATATTACTGCTAAGCTTTTAAACCTTGTAGCATCCTAAAAACATGAAAGGACTTATCAAATTATGCCAATATTAAGTAGAGATGTATCTTTTATTAATTTCACTGCTCAGCCAACAATTAAATTGTAACACCAAGAAGGAAAAGTTGTGAAATTCTGGAACTCATATGATTTATAGACAGATTAATGCTATGTAAATCATGGGAAAAATGGGAACAACATTTTCTAAACATCTCGATTTATTCAGTGTTGAACATGAGCAACACACACAGAGTTGGCTGCTATCAGTGAGGTCATTAATGGTCATCTGAGAAAGCTTCTGCTGCACTGAATACATTTGGGCAAATCATCAAGATCCACTGCTGGCAACTTCCTTAATTGCCAATCAATGTCGTCACAGATGTGCTCTATGGGAGGCAAGTCCAGAGATCCTGCAAGCCATGGTTGCAGGTTTAGGCGACGGAGACTGCTCAAAGTAGCACTTGCAACAGACATAGTCATGTTTTCTCATGTATTCTAAACGGTTATTTCAATTTTCAAGATGAGAATTGTCTTTGCTTGTCATAGCTAGAACTTTAGCAATTTTAATCTTTTCAATCTTTCTCGAGATATTAACAATTTTCTTTAGAGCGTATTGCCTAGAAGACCTGCCACCGCTGCGGTCTAACTTTACTAATGCTGTCTAAGATTAGGAGCGAACCGCACACTCCAGCAAAACTGGCCAGCTTTAAAACAGTGCTTACAAGCTCAATACATAAGCTTTATAAGCATTGAGCATGCGTGGCCACTGCTGCTAGATAGAGGTGGTAGTCGGTCTCCTAGGCAAAAAGCTGCAAAGAAAAGAATATTTCAAGAAAGACTGCACATTTTTATAGTAGCAAATTTCAAAAGTTAAAGTTTTTAAAAAGCAACACTCTATGAAGATGGAAATAACCCTGTAAGATGCTGTTTGCAGTCAGTTTATTAAAACCTTTTTCTGTATTTAGTGTTTTTTTCTTTCATCCACGTCTTTAAAGGGAACCTGTCACCCCGTTTTTTCCGTATGAGATAAAAATACTGTTAAATAGGGCCTGAGCTGTGCATTACAATAGTGTATTTTGTGGACCCCGATTCCCCACCTATGCTGCCGAAATACGTTACCAAAGTAGCCGTTTTTGCCTGTCAATCAGGCTGGTCTGGTCAGATGGGCGTGGTGTCTTCCCCCAGATCTTGCTTAGTTTTCCGTTGGTGGTGTAGTGGTGTGCGCATGCCCAAGTCCAGAATCCACTGCACAGGGGAGGGAAAAGAGCGCGATCTGCGCTATTCCCCTGGTGATCGGTGGGGGCGGCCATCTTCCTGTGGCCACGCGTGCGCAGATCGAGCGCTCTGCTGCCCGGGGCTTCAGGAAAATGGCCGCGGGATGCCGCGCGTGCGCAGATGGAGATCGCGGCGGCCATTTTCCTGAAGCAGAGATGCGAACTCTGCTTCAGGAAAATGGCCGCCGCGATCTCCATCTGCGCACGCGCGGCATCCCGCGGCCATTTTCCTGAAGCCCCGGGCAGCAGAGCGCTTGATCTGCGCACGCGCGGCCTCAGGAAGATGGCCGCCCCCACCGATCACCAGGGGAATAGCGCAGATCGCGCTCTTTTCCCTCCCCTGTGCAGTGGATTCTGGACTTGGGCATGCGCAAACCACTACGCCACCAACGGAAAAATAAGCAAGATCTGGGGGAAGACACCACACCCATCTGACCAGACCAGCCTAATTGACAGGCGAAAACGGCTACTTTGGTAACGTATTTCGGCAGCATAGGTGGGGAATCGGGGTCCACAAAATACACTATTGTAATGCACAGCTCAGGCCCTATTTAACAGTATTTTACCCTTCGCCATGACAGCACCCACTGGAGAGATAGGGATCCGCCCCAAGGAACAGGAAACCTACAGAGACATAAAAGGGGGCGGTCCCCCTCTCCTCCTCAGTTTAGGTTTCCTGTTCCCAGGGGACAGGATCTCTGGATTCTCCGAGCTACAGCGTACCTGGGCTAGACGCATCCGCCTGTGCGGTTTCCGCGAGAACGGCAGGGGATGCAGTCCAGAAGCAGCGTCGGGGGAGACTCCGCTAGACGGCTCCCCCCTCGTCTGGCCGGCATGTGGAACGCCTGGTCCGGGAGAGGCCGCTCGGTTCCACGAGGTAACGCGGCAGAGGTGCGGCTCTGAAGGAGCTCCAGACGCGGACCGGCAGGTATGAGGTCCGGGATCTGAGGCACAGCTGCAGCGGCAGCCGGCACACCGCTCCATAGCGCAGGCCGAGCAAGATGGCGGCTGCGCGTGCATGGAAGCGGTGTAATAATCCCCATACTGCCCCGGGGCGGGTGAGCACTTCCGGGTCACCCACACAGCGGTGAGGGAAAGCGCGGTTTCGCGCATGCGCAGTACACCGCTGTGGGGTAATGGAAAAAAAAAAAGCTGACCAGATCTTGCCCTATAAAAAGGGGGTAGTTGCAAACGCACAGGCGATGCAACATGTCGTCCCCAGGCAAAACAGTGGACCCAGCAGGTGAGCCAACCAGCAGAAGGTCCTCAGATGCCAGCCACAGGAGCGAGACCAAGGATTCAAGATCCAGAAAGTCGCAACCTCCTATTTCGGTACCGTACAGCTTCACTGGGTGAGTGTAATTCCCCTCTGCCTATAAAGCTGACACTCTTTTCCACAAATGTCTTCTTCACCCAGGCCAAAAGGAGATAAAAATCTAAGCACAAACAGTGTGCGTTGTGACGAGCCTCTCCCAGATTCCCACCCCAAAAAACTCTGCAATCAATGTATGACTGAAACAATGCAGAGTCCATCTATGTCGGTCACAGATATACTGGCCATAATTAGAGAAGAATTACAGGCCATCTCACAAGCCAGTACCCCCCCTAAAAAATCCGGTAAAGAAAAGGCAGTATCCAGCTCTGAGTCCGAGGAGGAAGGCGTTATCCACTCAGACTCCTCGCAGGCGTCATCCTCTTCCTCTACACATTCGGACATTGAGGGTCGAACTTGTTTTCCCCTTGATGGGGTGGACAACCTAGTAAAATCCATCAGGAATACAATAGGTTGTGAGGATGCAAAAGACGACCAAACTGCGCAAGACATCATGTTTGCAGGGTTGGCAGAGAGGAATAGAAGAGCCTTTTCAGTAATTCCTGCGGTTAAGGCACTGATAAAGAGGGAGTGGGAGAAACAGGACCAGAGAGGTTTTCTCCCGTCAGCCTCCAAAAGGAAGTACCCCTTTAATGATGAGGAGTTAATTTCATGGACTAAAGTTCCTAAGGTGGACGCTGCAGTCGCCTCCACTTCAAAACAGTCAGCTCTACCAGTCGAGGATGCGGGCCTACTTTCTGATCCTCTAGATCGGAAAGCAGAATAGTCACTAAAACGATCATGGGAAGCTTCCACGGGCATATTTAAGCCATCAATTGCCAGCACGTGCACAGCTAGATCCATGCTCGTTTGGATTGATCAGTTGGATCAACAGATCGAACAGGGGGTCTCCAGACAAAAATTGCGGGATGTGATACCACTAATTAGAGGTGCAGCAGCATTCATGGCCGATGCTTCAGCTGACTCTCTTCGCCTTGCAGCAAGATCAGCGGGTCTGATTAATAATGCCAGACGTGCGTTATGGATGAAGAGCTGGAAGGGGGATACGCAGTCAAAGGCTAAGATCTGTGCTATTCCATGTGAGGGTGAGTTTTTGTTTGGGAAAGCATTAGACGAGATCCTCAAAAAAGCGAAGGAGAGGAAAAAAGCCTTCCCTGACCCCTCAATTCCTTTCTATAGGAAAACCTTTAGGAAGAGACCGTTCGGGAAAAGAACACAAAATGAAAGATCGTCACGATGGGCCACAAGAGAGGGAAAACAGGGTGGCACTATGTTTAACGGCCCCCCCTTCCGTAGAGATAATAAATTTTAAAACACCAGACACCCCAGTAGGGGGTAGGTTAAAATTTTTCTTTCCCCAATGGCGAAAAATCATGTCAAGTTCCTTGGTTCTAAATATTGTTAAGGAAGGAATGAAGATAGAATTCCTCCAAATTCCCCATGACTCTTTTATTTTAACAGCCCTTTCCTCCCCAGTGCAACAGAGGGCCCTTGAACTGGAAATTCGAAGTCTCATAGTTAAAAATGTTTTAGTTAGGGTGCCAAAGGGACTAGAGGGTAGAGGGTTCTACTCTCCGTTATTTTTAATCCCTAAACCCGATGGTTCATTTCGAACAATTATAAATCTTAGAAAACTCAATACGTTTATTAAAAATTATACGTTTAAAATGGAGTCTATTAGATCGGCCATTAAGCTCCTTTTTCCAAATTGTAAAATGGGCGGCATTGATTTAAAAGACGCCTACTACCATCTCCCTATCCATAGCAGGTATCAAAAATACTTGAGTGGCAGTAACTCTTGAGGGGGAGATTCATGATTTCCAGTATACAGCCATGCCCTTTGGTCTCTCCATGGCACCTAGGATCTTCACGAAGGTAATGTTAGAGGTAATGGCCTACTTTCGCCAGAGGGACACCTTAATCATTCCCTACTTAGATGATTTTTTAGTTGTAGGAAATTCGTCCCTTCAGTGTGCGGAACGATTAGCTGACACTGTTTCGTCCTTAGAAAACCTGGGCTGGATCGTCAACTATAAAAAATCCAGACTCATCCCACTTTCTCTTCAGACATTTTTAGGGTTCAATCTAGATTCCATAAAACAAAAATGTCTACTTCCCCAAGAAAAAATATCTCTTATAGAAGGGAAAGTAGTGGCGGCCATTCACAAACCTCAAATGTCCCTGAGGGCAGGAATGTCCTTACTAGGATCCCTTTCCTCCTGTACTCCAGCCGTTGAGTGGGCACAACTTCATACCCGAACGTTGCAACACCAGATACTTCGGGAACAGAGAAAATTTCTGGGGCACCTTGAATCAAAAATAACTTTATCCGAGAAAGTCTTATCTTCCTTAGTGTGGTGGCTAGATAAAAACAGCCTAGCAGGGGGTGTCCCTTGGGTAATATCACCATCCCACACGATAACTACGGACGCTAGTCCCCACGGGTGGGGCGCACACATGGGAGATAGATTCTGCCAGGGAACCTGGGATAAAAATGAGAATTTATATTCATCAAACCTGAAAGAATTGAATGCGGTAAACTATGCACTGCGTCAATTTCTCCCACAGTTACGAGGAAGCCACGTCAGAATCTGTTCAGACAACACTACGACAGTGGCGTATTTAAACAAACAAGGCGGCACAAGATCAGACGCTCTAATGTCTTCCGCAAACAAAACCTTAATCCTGGCCGAAAAGCATCTGTTGTCCCTCTCGGCAGTCCACATCAAAGGAGAGAACAATCAACAAGCAGACTTTCTAAGTCGACACACTCTTCACCAAGGAGAATGGTGTCTCAATCCTCACATTTTCCACAAAATAACATTGTTATGGGGCAAGCCCCAGATAGACCTGTTCGCTACAGAACAGAACAAACAAGTCCAGAAATTCGCATCTCGGTCCCGTGCAGATCACCCGGACATTCTAGATGCTCTTCAAACACCCTGGCAATTCAAGCTAGCATATGCTTTCCCTCCGATAATTCTGCTTCCACAAGTAATACGGAAAATCAGAGAAGAGCAGGCCAGGATAATACTGATAGCACCATTCTGGCCCAAGAGACCATGGTTCTCGTGCCTGCGGTCGATGTCGGTGACGGATCCTTCCCTCAATCCCAAACCTTCTCTCTCAGGGACCTTTCTTCCACCCTCAGGTGGACAGCCTCCACCTGACGGCCTGGAATTTGAAAGGCAGATATTAAATTCCAGGGGTTTTTCAAAAGGCCTAATTGATACACTCCTGCTTAGCAGGAAACCATCTACAACAAAAATTTACACCAAAATATGGAAGAAGTTTCTTCAGTTCCATACTAGTTCAAACCCCTCTGAAGTCCCAATAAAATCTATACTAGAATTTCTACAGAAAGGGAAAGAGTTAGGTCTGTCGGTTAATACACTAAAGGTCCAGGTGTCCGCTCTGGGTGCCCTCTATGGCCATAATATTGCTGGTAATAAATGGGTATCCCGCTTCATCACGGCCTGTGAACGAGTTACTCCGGTCCACATACCTAGGGTAGCTCCTTGGGATCTAAACCTAGTCTTAGGCTATGTGCACACGTCAGGATTTTGTCAGGATTTTTCCTCAGGATTTGTAGCCAAAACCAGGAGTGGAACAATTAGAGGAAAAGTATAATAGAAACATATGCACCACTTCTGCATTTATCACCCACTCCTGGTTTTGGCTACAAAACCTGATGAAAAATCCTGACAAAATCCTGACGTGTGCACATAGCCTTAGACTCTCTAACAGAATCTCCGTTTGAGCCTATAGACACAGCATCTTTGAAACACTTGTCGCTAAAAACAGCCTTCTTGGTAGCCTTAACATCGGCTAGGAGAGTCAGCGACATTCAGGCCTTGTCGATAGATCAACCTTACCTTCTCACATTTCATGACAGACTAATCTTAAAACCAGACCCCTTATACCTTCCTAAGGTAGCAGGGAAGTTCCACAGGTCACAAGAGATACATCTTCCTACTTTCTTTAAAGACCCCTCTGCTCCTGAAGAACAAAAATTTCATACTCTAGACGTCAGGAGAGTAGTTTTGCAATATATTGAGAAAACTAGGAGTTGGAGGCAGAGTAGGGCTCTGTTCATATCCTTCCAGGGCAAAAAGAAAGGATATGGAGTCACAAGAGCAACATTATCCAGGTGGATAAGAGATGCTATCCGGTTGGCCTATTCCATGAAAAATGAAGAACCTCCGGAGGGCATCAAAGCACATTCCACCAGAGCCATGGCTTCTTCCTGGGCCGAAAAAAGGAACGTGCCAATCGAGGATATATGTAAGGCTGCAACATGGTTGGCTCCTTCCACTTTCTATAATCACTACAGGCTTGACCTGTCATCCGACTCTGACCTACACTTTGGCAGGACTATCCTCAGCACGGTGGTCCCCCCCTAGGTGTTGGTCTCTGGAAATCTCTCCAGTGGGTGCTGTCATGGCGAAGGGTAAATAGCCGGATTACTTACGGTAATGCTCTTTTAATGAGTCCATGACAGCACCCAGTCACATCCCTCCCTATTAAAAGCCAATGTAATTACTTCTATGAAGTTTATATTCGGATGATACATTATGATTGACTAATACTGGCGGTCCTCCGGGTACTCTGAAATTAAACTGAGGAGGAGAGGGGGACCGCCCCCTTTTATGTCTCTGTAGGTTTCCTGTTCCTTGGGGCGGATCCCTATCTCTCCAGTGGGTGCTGTCATGGACTCATTAAAAGAGCATTACCGTAAGTAATCCGGCTATTTTATCTCATACGGAAAAAACGGGGTGACGGGTTCTCTTTAATGTAGTAATTTAAAATCCACGGACCGAGGTTAAATTTGTAGCTTAAACTATTATTATTTATTCTTTCTAGTGGAAACTGAAGAAGACCCTTCAGATCATGTTGATCAAGAACAAGTTGATGACAGGTAGAGCGCTGTACCCACTACCCTGTTTTGTAAAATACATAGTACCAGTCAAAGGTTTGGACTTTCTGTTAATGTAATGTTTTTCCTTGCTCTTACTTGAATGTGCACATAGTAGATTCAGACTGAAGGCAATAAAACCACGAAACGAAGGAACACCTAAGTAAAACAAGGAGTAAAGAAACATATGAAACAAACCATAATGTGTTAAACCTCAGATTTTTCAAAGTACAGTACTCCTTTTTACTCTGATGACTTAACACCCCTTTTTGCAATCTGTCTACTGCTTCATCAGGTGGTCACCTTCATGGCTTCCAGCAGTTGTGAAGTAGTTCCCATAGGTGCTGAACACTTGTTGGCTGTTTTGCCTTCACTCTTCCAACTCATCGCAAACCATCTCAAATTGGTGGAGGTTGGGTGATTGTGGAGACCATGACATCTGTTGCAGCACGCCATCCCTCTCTTAGGGTACCGTCACACAGTACCATTTTGATCGCTACGACGGTACGATTCGTGACGTTCTAGCGATATCGTTACGATATCGCAGTGTCTGACACGCAGCAGCGATCAGGGATCCTGCTGAGAATCGTACGTCGTAGCAGATTGTATGGAACTTTCTTTCGTCGCTTGATCACCCGCTGACATCGCTGGATCGTTGTGTGTGACAGCGATCCAGCGATGTGTTCGCTTGTAACCAGGGTAAACATCGGGTAACTAAGCGCAGGGCCGCGCTTAGTAACCCGATGTTTACCGTGGTTACCAGCGTAAACGTAAAAAAAACAAACAGTACATACTTACATTCCGGTGTCTGTCCCCGGCGTCTCAGCTTCTCTGCACTGTGTGAGCGTCTGCCAGCCGGAAAGCGAGCACAGCGGTGACGTCTGACGTCACCGCTGTGCTTTCCGGCTATGGCGCTTACACAGTGGAGAGAAGCAGAACGCCGGGGACAGACACCGGAATGTAAGTATGTACTGTTTGTTTTTTTTACGTTTACGCTGGTAACCAGGGTAAACATCGGGTTACTAAGCGCGGCCCTGCGCTTAGTTACCCGATGTTTACTCTGGTTACCGGGGACTTCGGCATCGCTCCAGCGCCGTGATTGCAACGTGTGACCGCAGTCTACGACGCTGGAGCGATAATCATACGATCGCTGCGACGTCACGGATCGTGCCGTCGTAGCGATTAAAATGGTACTGTGTGACGGTACCCTTAGTCATAAACCCCTTATATAGCATGGAGGTGTTTTGGGTCATTGTCCTGTTGCAAGACAAATTAATGATTGTCCCACTAATTGTAAAGCTGTTATGATAACATGTCATTGCAGAATACTGTAGTAACCATGCTGGTTAAGGATAAATTGAATTTTGAATAAATTGCCTACAATATAACCAGCTAAGCACCCCCACACCATCATGCCTCCACGTCTATGCTTCACGGTGAGCACCACACATGATGAAATCATCCACTCACCTTTTCCGTGTTTCACATACTACAGTACAGATTTCCACCAATTCGACCATAAAGGTCTACTCTCAGTCTCAACGGACAGTTGCAGTTGTGATGTGTCTGCTACTTGATGTCTGTGCATCACTTATGACGGCTGTTACTGGAAGCGTTGTCAGTTAGGGTTTTTTTGAGGCTGGTAACACTGATGAACTTCCTATGCAGTAAATTCATTTTTGGTTTCTCTTTCCTGAAGCAGTCCTCATGAGAGCCAGATTCATCATAATGATTGATTTTTTCCATGACTGCAGCTGAAGGTTCCTTCAAGGTTTTAGCAATTTTCTGACTGACCTTTATGTCTTGAAGTAATGATGGACTGTAATTTTTATTTACTTTAGTGGTGCTTACCATATTCTACCTTACAACAGTTGTGGAATAGGACTCAACATTGTATGAAACTGTATACCAATACCGCACCACAAATGATAAGGCATACCTGTTCCGATCATTGGAAATAGAGGTATATGTTGCGCCTCAATTTGTTCCTCAAACAATAGAGGTCATGGTTCCTCAGTACAACATTTTATCCCTCATCCATGACCTCACCCATGAGATAAAGTAGGATCTGCCCCTATTACTGGACAGGAAGTCCTGAGCACAAAATAAAAAGGCAACTTCCACTTCTCCCTTCAATGTGGTTTCCAAGGTATGTGTTTAACAGGATGGGATGCTAATACCTGGGCTTAAGACCAACTGGGATTTGACCAATACCATATGAGGTCTAGAACTCTTTCTGACTGAGTTGTTTCCTCAGGTAAGAAAGAGGGAAAACAAGTGATGGTTATCGTTTTGCATTTGAACTATTTTCATCTAACAATCTTCATGGTTAAATTGTATTTTTATCATCCATTTAAGTTGCAGAATTGATGCCATTATAGAGAATATGATAAGTTCTATCATCCCTGTATGAATAGTGGATCATAGCTCTTCTGTATGTGGAATAGTTCAGATCGGTGTTTTGTTTGTTCTAGTTGTATCAGCTCTTTAGTAATTGGCTAGGATGCGGTATCCAGGAATTCCCATGATGGAAATCTCAAACAATGTGATCACTTGGCCAAAATACATTTTTTGGGTGGATTTAACGTTACAGGGATATAACAAAGTATTAAATATTTCTGCTGGTTACTGGAACTCCTTTAGCATTCTGGGATGCCCATGATACACTTGATAGCATAGAGTTGGATACATTTTGAACAATTATATGATCATTGGCAGTAGAAGTATTTGTTACAGGCCAGATCTTGGCCTTAAAGGGAGCCTTGAATGGAAAATATCAACAATATTAAGGTAAAAACCCTAATTCAAAGCCTTAAGGTTACCAGGTTCTTTGAATCGCTTAACTTCTGCTTCCAATAACATGCTGAGTATTAGTACCAGTTTCTATGTATTTCAGTTGTTGGGTGCAGAATGTCTAATTAAATCTGAGGAAGATAACCAATGATACATTTAAGTGAAGTCTCTAAATATAGACCCTCTGGGGGGAGGGGGAAGGAAAAGTCGTAAACCAAATCTATAGAGAAATTATCTTGATTAAATATCTAAAACTTTCACAATCTTCCTTCCTGAAGCACTACCCATTGAACTAGGATATTTTGGGGTTCTTTCTTCAGGTATAAGATCCTCCCTATCAGAGGATCCCTTGGTTATCGTCTATGATGTGTGTGTCATGGGTAAGAGGAAAAATAGTTACCATATTTTTCAGACTATAATACGCACTTTTTCTCTGACGCCCATGACGGCACCACGGAGAGAGGGGATCCGCCCAACAAGGACAGGAAACTTACAGATAAAAAGGCGGTACCTCTCTCCCGCATCAGATGGTTTCCTGTCCTTGATGGGAGACTTACAGACTCACCTACAGAAGACAACATCGTCGTGGGATTCCTTGGCCAATCAGTCCGACTCAGGCAGCGGGGGTCCCCCTGCCTCGGCTGGTGTGGTGACCCGAAACGCCACCATTGGGGCTAGTGGGCCTCTAGGGTGTGCGAGGAGAGGTGGCAAGGAGGAATCGCGGCCACATCTTTAGGTAAGAGCAGCAGCAGTATCCAAGGGGGGTCCCTCTGTGGATGGGGGCCAGCACACTGCCTCCCCCAAGCGTCAGTCTGCCGGCTGAAGCTCCTGGGGGTTCCGGGATCCAACACAAACGTGCGGCGCCTTCTTGGGTGCGCATGCTCAAGATCAGAACGAGATTTTGCGCGACGCGGGAATAAGAAGACGCGAATTTCAAAAGTTGATTCATCGCGCATGCGCGGGATAAGGAAACACGATTGTCACGTGAGGCGGTTCACTGCGCATGCGCGAGATCAAAGAACGCGATTTCGCCCAGGGCGATTCACTAAGCATGCGTGGGCATGCAAAAGGGCGCAAAAAACACCGCTATTTAACAGGAAGCACACCTGGGCGCAAACGCTTCTAATCGAAGTTGACCAGCGTTCGCCTGCCATGAGCGACCTAGAGCAGGTATCTCCCCTATCCAGGTCATCTCCACCGCCGCTGCCACAGCAGCAGCAGCAGAAGCGACGACCCCAGAAAGGACACCAGGATGCTACCGGTAAAGGACACTCAGGATCGCTGCATAGCGAGGAGTCCAGTACAGCGTCTGGCACAAGGGATAAACTGATGACAGACACGGATCATCCCCAACCGGTATTTATGGGTCCATAAGGTGCTCCGTGAAAGCTAGTGATAGTAAGGGCCTATATTTGTCTTTCTCTTACCCCCATGACGGCACCACGGAGAGAGAGGGATCCGCCCTCAGGGACAGGAAACCCACAGGTTAAAAAGGCGGGACCTCTCCTCCACCTCAGTTCGGTTTCCTGTCCCTGACTGGGAACCCACAGCTTACCATATCGTCGTGGGATCCCGGGGACCATCGGGCAGAATACAGGCAGCTGGGGGCCCTGCCGCGGTCATGGATGGACGTCGTGCCTGAAGGCACATTCTGGGGTCGGCGGGCCCTGTGAGTATGTGCGGGGAAGGGGCAGTGAAGAGGATAAGGGAGCAAAATGTATTAATTGTCCCTTATCTGGACGACCTCCTAGTGATGGGCAGATCCTCTCTCCATTGCAGTCAGCAGTTAGACAAAGTAATGGCAGCCCTATCAAATCTAGGGTGGTTATTGAATCTGGAGAAGTCCAGAATTATCCCAACACAAGTACAACAGTTCTTAGGGATAATAATAGACTCAACAAAACAAGAATGTAGTCTTCCAGAAGTAAAAGTGTCCAACATGATACAACTAGTGAACTGTTGTGAATTCCGTCTGGGCTCCCTCTGGTGGCCTTTAGCGATACTGCGGGTCTGGAGATGGGCTCAGCTGCCTCATTTCCTGCTTTGCTGGTTCCTATTTAACTCCACCTGCACCTTTGTTTGTTGCCTGCTGTCGTTGTATTCAGTACTGGTTCTGATCTCTCTGGACCTCCTTGTGACCTGTCTCCATCTGGAGAAGCTAAGTCTTGCTAGTTCATGTTTGCTCAGTTTTCTCTTGAAAATATGTTTTATTATATGATGAGTTCAGTCCAGCTTGCTTATATGTGATTTTTGCTTGCTGGATGTTCTGGGGTGCAGAGTGCGCCCCTCACATCGTGAGTCGGGGTGGGGGTTCTTGTATTTTCTGCGTGGATAGTTTTTGATAGCAAGGGATCTGTGCGGTCAGTACAAAACTATCTTCAGTCTGTTTGGCTTTGGCGGGCCTCATTTGCTTAAACCTGTTTTTCATTACTGCGTTTGTATTTTCCCCTTAACTCACCGTTATTATTTGTGGGGGCTGTCTAAACTTTGGGGTCATTTCTCTGAGGCAAGTGAGGCTTGGCTTTCTCTCTGGGGGTGGTTGGTTCCTCGGGCTGTGACGGGGCGTCTAGGTTTTTGGGTAACGCTCCACGGCTGCCTTTAGTGTGTATTGGATAGGTTCGGTGTTGCGGTCAGTATAGTTTCCACATCCCCAGAGCTCGTCCTAATATTCTGGTTTACCTATCGGGTCAGTTTGGTAATCCTACCACCGGATCATAACAGTACAGCAGGCCAGTAAAGAGTTAATGCATCGCAAAAGAGGGATAAGAGAAATCCTGAGTTCATTTTTTTTTTTTTTTCTGCAGTGTGTCTTGCCTCTCTCCTCCCCTTAATCTCTGGGTGGTTCAGAATTCAGCTGCAGCTATGGACCTTCAGAGTCTGTCTTCTAGTGTGGATCATCTCACTTTCTAGAGTACAAGACATTCAGGATTATGTAGTTCGCAGTCCTATGTCAGAGCCTAAGATACCTATTCCTGAGTTGTTCTACGGAGACAGATCTAGGTTTTTGAACTTTAAAAATAATTGCAGATTATTTCTTTCTCTGAGACCTCGTTCCTCTGGTGATCCGGTTCAGCAAGTTAAAATTATTATTTCTTTGTTGCGTGGCGACCCTCAAGACTGGGCATTCGCCCTGGCGCCAGGAGATCCTGCATTGCGTAATGTAGATGCGTTTTTTCTGGCGCTGGGTTTGCTTTATGATGAACCTAATTCTGTGGATCAGGCAGAGAAAAACTTGCTGGCTTTGTGTCAGGGTCAGGATGAAGCAGAGGTTTACTGTCAGAAGTTTAGGAAATGGTCTGTGCTCACTCAATGGAATGAGTGTGCCCTGCCAGCGATTTTCAGAAAGGGTCTTTCTGAAGCCATTAAGGATGTTATGGTGGGGTTCCCCACGCCTGTGGGTCTGAGTGAGTCAATGTCTTTGGCCATTCAGATTGATCGGCGTTTGCGGGAGCGCAAACCAGTGCACCATCTGGCGGTATTTTCTGAGCAGAAGCCTGAGTCTATGCAATGTGACAGGATTCTGACCAGAATTAAACGGCAAAATCACAGACGTCAGAATGGGTTGTGCTTTTACTGTGGTGATTCTGCTCATGTTATCTCAGATTGTTCTAAGCGCACAAAAAACTTCGCTAGGTCTGTCACCATTGGTACTGTACAACCTAAATTCATTTTGTCTGTTACTTTAATTCGCTCTCTGTCATCCTACTCAGTTATGGCTTTTGTGGATTCAGGTGCCGCCCTGAATTTGATGGATTTGTCTTTTGCCAGGCGCTGTGGTTTTGTCTTGGAGCCTTTGCAATTCCCTATTCCACTAAAGGGAATTGATGCCACGCCATTGGCCAAGAATAAACCTCAGTACTGGGCTCAAATGACTATGTGCATGACTCCTGCACATCAGGAGGTGATTCGCTTTCTTGTGTTACATAATTTGCATGATGTGGTCGTGTTGGGTTTGCCATGGCTGCAGGCTCATAATCCAGTCCTGGATTGGAAAGCAATGTCTGTGTCAAGTTGGGGTTGCCAGGGGATTCATGGCGATGCTCCTTTGGTGTCAATTGCTTCTTCTACTCCTTCTGAAGTCCCTGAATTTTTGTCGGACTACCAGGATGTATTTGATGAGCCCAAGTCCAGTGCCCTACCTCCTCATAGGGATTGTGATTGCGCCATAAATTTGATTCCTGGTAGTAAGTTCCCTAAGGGACGACTTTTTAATTTGTCTGTACCAGAACATGCCGCTATGCGGAGTTATATCAAGGAGTCTTTGGAGAAGGGGCATATTCGCCCGTCCTCGTCCCCTTTGGGTGCGGGATTCTTTTTTGTGGCCAAGAAGGATGGTTCTCTAAGACCCTGTATAGATTATCGCCTTCTAAATAACATCACGGTCAAATTTCAGTATCCTTTGCCACTGTTGTCCGATCTGTTTGCTCGGATTAGGGGGGCCAGTTGGTTCACCAAGATAGATCTTCGTGGAGCGTATAATCTTGTGCGTATAAAGCAGGGCGATGAATGGAAAACAGCATTTAATATGCCCGAAGGCCATTTTGAGTACTTGGTGATGCCTTTTGGGCTTTCTAATACCCCTTCTGTGTTCCAGTCCTTCATGCACGACATCTTCCGAGAGTATCTGGATAGGTTTATGATTGTGTACCTGGATGATATTTTGGTCTTTTCTGATGATTGGGAATCTCATGTGAAGCAGGTCCGGATGGTATTTCGGGTCCTGCGAGCCAATGCCTTGTTTGTGAAGGGCTCTAAATGTCTCTTCGGAGTCCAGAAGGTTTCCTTTTTGGGCTTTATTTTTTCTCCTTCTACCATTGAGATGGATCCAGTCAAGGTCCAGGCTATTCATGACTGGACTCAACCTACATCGGTAAAAAGTCTTCAGAAGTTCTTGGGTTTTGCTAATTTTTACCGTCGCTTCATCACTAATTTTTCAAGTGTGGTTAAGCCTTTGACGGATTTGACTAAGAAGGGTTCTGATGTGACGAATTGGTCTCCTGCGGCCGTGGAGGCCTTTCAGGAGCTCAAACGTCGGTTCTCTTCAGCTCCTGTCTTGCGTCAGCCGGATGTCTCTCTACCATTCCAGATCGAGGTTGATGCTTCTGAGATTGGAGCAGGGGCTGTCTTGTCACAGAGAAACTCTGATTGCTCTGTGATGAGGCCATGTGCTTTCTTTTCAAGAAAGTTTTCGCCTGCCGAGCGGAATTATGATGTTGGTAATCGGGATTTGTTGGCAATGAAGTGGGCATTTGAGGAGTGGCGACATTGGCTTGAGGGAGCCAAACATCGTGTGGTGGTCTTGACTGATCACAAGAATTTGACTTATCTCGAGTCTGCTAAACGGCTAAATCCTAGACAGGCTCGATGGTCGCTGTTTTTCTCCCGTTTCAATTTCGTGGTTTCATACCTTCCGGGTTCGAAGAACGTGAAGGCTGATGCTCTTTCTAGAAGCTTTGTGCCTGTCTCTCCGGGAGTTTCTGAACCGGCTGGTGTCCTCAGAGAAGGGGTGATTTTGTCTGCCATCTCCCCTGATTTACGACGGGTACTGCAGGAATTTCAGGCCAATAGACCTGATCGTTGTCCACCGGAGAGACTGTTTGTCCCGGATAGATGGACCAGTAGAGTCATTTCCGAGGTTCATTCTTCGGTGTTGGCAGGTCACCCTGGGATTTTTGGTACCAGGGATTTGGTGGCTAGGTCCTTTTGGTGGCCTTCCTTGTCGCGGGATGTGCGTTCCTTTGTGCAGTCCTGTGGGATTTGTGCTCGGGCCAAGCCTTGCTGTTCTCATGCCAGTGGTTTGCTTTTGCCTTTGCCTGTCCCGAAGAGGCCCTGGATGCATATTTCCATGGATTTTATTTCGGATCTTCCAGTCTCTCAGATGATGTCTGTTATCTGGGTGGTTTGTGATCGTTTTTCTAAGATGGTCCATTTGGTGCCCTTGCCTAAGCTGCCTTCCTCCTCTGATTTGGTTCCACTGTTTTTTCAGAATGTGGCTCGTTTGCATGGTATTCCTGAGAATATTGTGTCTGATAGAGGATCCCAGTTTGTGTCCAGGTTTTGGCGGTCCTTTTGTGCTAAGATGGGCATTGAATTATCTTTTTCATTGGCCTTCCATCCTCAGACAAATGGCCAAACCGAACGTACTAATCAGACCTTGGAGACTTATCTGAGATGTTTTGTTTCTGCTGATCAGGATGACTGGGTGACTTTTTTGCCATTGGCTGAGTTCGCCCTCAATAATCGGGCTAGTTCTGCTACTTTGGTTTCGCCTTTTTTTTTTTGCAATTCTGGTTTTCATCCTCATTTTTCCTCAGGTCAGGTTGAGCCTTCTGACTGTCCTGGGGTGGATTCTGTAGTGGATAGGTTGCAGCAGATTTGGAACCACGTGGTGGACAACTTGACGTTGTCACAAGAGAAGGCTCAGCGCTTTGCTAACCGCCTTCGCTGTGTGGGTCCCCGACTTCGTGTGGGGGATTTGGTGTGGTTGTCTTCTCGTTATGTTCCGATGAAGGTTTCCTCTCCTAAGTTCAAGCCTCGTTTCATCGGTCCTTATAAGATTTTGGAAATCCTCAACCCTGTGTCATTTCTTTTGGACCTCCCAGCATCATTTGCCATTCACAATGTGTTCCATAGGTCATTGTTGTGGAGATATGTGGTGCCTGTGGTTCCTTCTGTTGATCCTCCTCCTTCGGTCTTAGTCGAGGGAGAATTGGAGTATGTGGTGAAGATCTTGGATTCTCGTGTTTCGAGACGAAGGCTTCAGTACTTAGTTAAATGGAAGGGCTATGGTCAGGAGGATAATCCCTGGGTTGTCGCCTCTGATGTCCATGTTGCCGATTTGGTTCGTGCCTTTCATTCGGCTCGTCCTGATCGGCCTGGGGGCTCTGGTGAGGGTTCGGTGACCCCTCCTCAAGGGGGGGTACTGTTGTGAATTCCGTCTGGGCTCCCTCTGGTGGCCTTTAGCGATACTGCGGGTCTGGAGATGGGCTCAGCTGCCTCATTTCCTGCTTTGCTGGTTCCTATTTAACTCCACCTGCACCTTTGTTTGTTGCCTGCTGTTGTTGTATTCAGTACTGGTTCTGATCTCTCTGGACCTCCTTGTGACCTGTCTCCATCTGGAGAAGCTAAGTCTTGCTAGTTCATGTTTGCTCATTTTTCTCTTGAAAATATGTTTCATTATATGATGAGTTCAGTCCAGCTTGCTTATATGTGATTTTTTGCTTGCTGGAAGTTCTGGGGTGCAGAGTGCGCCCCTCACATCGTGAGTCGGGGTGGGGGTTCTTGTATTTTCTGCGTGGATAGTTTTTGATAGTTTTTGTACTGACCGCACAGATCCCTTGCTATCTTCAGTCTGTTTGGCTTTGGCGGGCCTCATTTGCTTAAACCTGTTTTTCATTACTGCGTTTGTATTTTCCCCTTAACTCACCGTTATTATTTGTGGGGGCTGTCTAAACTTTGGGGTCATTTCTCTGAGGCAAGTGAGGCTTGGCTTTCTCTCTGGGGGTGGTTGGTTCCTCGGGCTGTGACGGGGCGTCTAGGTTTTTGGGTAACGCTCCACGGCTGTCTTTAGTGTGTATTGGATAGGTTCGGTGTTGCGGTCAGTATAGTTTCCACATCCCCAGAGCTCGTCCTAATATTCTGGTTTACCTATCAGGTCAGTTTGGTGATCCTACCACGGGATCATAACAGTGAACCATTTAAGACATTCTCCAGTCATTACTTTACGAAAAGCAATGACCATACTGGGATCAATGACGGCCTGCATTCCAGCGGTCCAATGGGCTCAGGGTCACTCCAGAGATCTCCAGTGGGAAATATTAGAAGCAGAATCCCGCTTAAAAGGAGTTTTGGAAAAGCGCTTAAAAATATCCTCACAAACAATAGCTTCCCTAGCTTGGTGGACAGACCCGGCCAATCTCACCAGGGGGGTTCCATGGGTATGGCCGGTTTCAGTAACCCTGACCACGGATGCAAGTCCATGGGGTTGGGGAGCCCACCTAAACGGTCAAATTGCTCAGGGTCCATGGTCAGGAGAAGAAAAACTCTTCAAACATGTAAGGCTAGGTTCACATTGCGTTAGGGCAATCCGTTTAGCGCTAGCGGATTGCGCTAACGCAATGTTTATTTAGGGGTCGCGTTCAGGGGTCGCGTTAACGTCCCCGCTCTCGCAGATCCCCGATCTGCGAGAGCGGGGAACGGACTTCGGGCACGCCGCGGACGCTGCAAGCAGCGTCCGAGGCGCGTCACAGAAGAACGGCACATCACTAGCGCGAGCCGAAAAAGGCACGCGCTAGTGATGCGCTGCAGGCGAAATTTACATTGCTGTCAATGGGTGCGCTAACGGACCCGTTGCACGGCGTTAATTGCGACATTTTCGCCGTGCAACGCTGTCCGTTAGCGATCACCCACTAACGCAATGTGAACCTAGCCTAAGAGCTTTTGGCAGTAAAATATGCGTCAACCACTTTTTAGTCTCCCTCCGTTCCCATCACGTAAGGGTACTGACAGACAACAGGGTGGTAGTGGCGTATTTGAATCACCAGGGGGGAACAAGGTCACAATCTCTGAAAGTGACGAAATCCATTCTGTTACGAATAGAAACCAACCTGTCCTCTCTGACAGCCCTTCACATCAAAGGGACAGAGAATCAGACTGCAGATTTTTTAAGCAGAACACAGCTAAAGCAGGGGGAATGGGAATTAAACCAGGTGATATTCAATCACATAGTGGATTGTTGGGGGGGCCCCGGATATAGATCTGTTCGCAAACAGTCAAAACCGGGAAACAAAGGCATTTTGTAAAATAGATTCACGGGGGAATCCAGTGACCCTAGACGCCTTTCTAATTCCCTGGAATTTCCAACTAGCTTATGCCTTTTCTCCGATAGCTTTAATTCCATTAGTTCTAAAGAAGATCAGGGAGGACAGAGCAAGAGTGATCATGATAGCCCCGTTTTGGCCAAAAAGAACGTGGTTTCCATGGCTACGCCTAATGTCCATATCAGAGCCTTGGGTCCTCCCAGATATCCCAAACCTTCTGAGCCAGGGGCCAGTAAATCATCCACAATAAAAAATTTGCATGACAGCCTGGAATTTGAGAGGGAACTTTTAACTGGGAGGGGGTTTTCTCCAAATCTAGTTTTAACTCTGTTGGCCAGTAGGAAACCAGTAACTACGAGAGCATATGGCAAATTCTGGAAAAAATTCCTCTCTAGTTCAGGTGTCAGCTTATCAGAGGAGATCCCAATTCAGGAAGTACTGGAATTCCTCCTAAAAGGGTTAGAGAAAGGCTTGGCAACAAGCACTCTAAAAGTTCAAATCGCAGCATTAGGCGCCCTTTATAACCATGACTTGGCAGGGAACCACTGGATAAAAAGGTTTATTAAAGCTTCAACTAGATCTAGACCTGTCATACATCACACTTCTCCTCCCTGGGATCTGAACCTAGTTCTTTCTGCATTAACTAAAGCTCCTTTTGAACCCTTATCGCAGGCTTTTTTTAAAATAATTTCCCTGAAAACCTCTCTACTGGTAGCACTAACCTCAGCTCGCAGGATCAGTGACTTACAGGCTCTATCAGCTTACCCACCTCTAACCCAGATATTAGAGGACAGAGTAGTCCTTAGGACTGATCCATCCTACCTTCCTAAAGTGGCATCAAGATTTCATAGAACCCAAGAAATATCCTTACCATCCTTTTGCCCAAATCCCAAAAATGGAAAAGAAAGAACTCTGCACACAAAAGATGTGAAGAGATGTCTGACCCATTATATATCAGCCACGAGGGAGTGTAGGAAAGGGAGGGCTCTGTTTCTGTTTTCAGGGGCCAAACAAGGGACACAAAGCATCAAAAGCCACGTTGGCGAGATGGGTAAGGGATGCCATCGCCCTGTCATATACCTCATCCGAGGAAGCGGTTCCAGACACAATTAAGGCACATTCAACCAGATCGGTGGCAACCTCTTGGGCAGAGCGAGCTGGAGCATGAATTGACCAGATATGTAGAGCAGCCAATTGGTCCTCTCCCTCTACATTTTTTAAACACTACCAGCTTGACCTATCTTCCTCTTCAGACTTAACCTTCAGTAGAAGAGTTCTGGAGGCAGTAATCCCACCCTAAAGACACATTCTGTGAAATTCTCTCCGTGGTGCCGTCATGGGGGTAAGAGAATATTGTAGTTACTCACCGATAACTGTATTTCTCTGATCCCATGACTGCACCCGTATATTCCCTCCCTTCACATATGGGTGTGCACACTACTAATGTGAAATGCAGCAGTTACCGATTAATGTCAAAAATAAAAATAGATACCAATAAAAGTAAAATTAATTGAGACATCAGTAGGTTAAGTGTTTTTGAATATCCATATTGAATCAGGAGCCCCATATAATGCTCCATACAGTTCATGATGGGCCCCATAAGATGCTCCATATTAAAATATACCCCATATAATGCTGCACAAAGGTTAATAATGGCCCCATAAGATGCTCCATAGAAACATCTGCCCCATACAATGCTGCATAAAGGTTGATGGCCCCATAAGATGCTCCACACATTATGGCCCCATGAGATGCTCCACACATTATGGCCCCATGAGATGCTCCATACATTATGGCCCCATGAAATGCTCCATACATTGTGGCCCCATGAGATGCTCCACACATTAGGGGCCCCATGAGATGCTCCACACATTATGGCCCCATGAGATGCTCCACACATTATGGCCCCATACAATGCTCCATACATTGTGGCCCCATGAGATGCTCCACACATTAGGGGCCCCATGAGATGCTCCACACATTAGGGGCCCCATGAGATGCTCCACACATTATGCCCCATGAGATGCTCCACACATTATGCCCCATAAGATGCTCCTCATATATGCCCCATAAGATGCTCCCCATATATGCCCCATAAGATGCTCCTCATGTATGCCCCATAAGATGCTCCATACATTTGCCCCATTTGCTGTTGCTGCGATTAAAATAAAAAAAATCACATACTCACCTCTCTTTGCTCAGGCCCCCGACACTTGCAATAGTCACCTTCCTCGTTCCATCACTGTTAGCTGCTCTGTCTTCCATCCTCTGCACTGACTGTTCAGGCAGAGGGCGGCGCGCACACTAATCGCATCATCGCGCCCTCAGACCTGTACAGTCACAGCCAGAGGACGGAAGACAGAGCAGCGCGCAGCGGTGGTACGAGGAAGGTGACTATCGCGCAATGCTCTCCCTCCCCTGATATACTCACCTGCTCCCGGCGCGGTCCCCTGGCAGCGTCTCACTGTCAGATGGTCTCCGGGAGCCGGCGGCATCTTCCTGTGTTCAGAGGTCACGTACCGCTCATTACAGTAATGAATATGTGTGCATATTCATTACTGTAATGAGCGGTACCGCGTGACCGCTGAACACAGGAAGAGCTGCCCAGAGGCCATCGGACATGCAGGGACCGTGCCAGGAACAGGTGAGTATATCACAGCCGCCGCTCCCCCTCACCCGCCGTCCCCACACCGATACTCGAGTATAAGCCGAGAGGGTCACTTTCAGCCCCAAAAAGTAGGCTGAAAATCTCGGCTTATACTCGAGTATATACGGTATATATGTAAGCTGAATGTGTGTGTATGTATGTGAGTGTGTGTATGTCCGGGATTGGCATCTGCACCGTCGCAGCTACAGCCACAAAATTTTTCACAGTCACACGTCTGGACCCCGAGGGCGTCATAGGCTATGTTGTGAGGTGAAATTTTAACCCGCGCGTTCCAATTTACCAAACAATTTTGCCCCTATCTGCATAATGGGGAAAAAGTGAAAGGAAAAGTGTTGGAGGCGAATTGACAGCTGCCCGATGTGAACAAGGGGGACTTAAAGAGAGAGCGATGGTGCCAAAGAGTATATACCGTACAGTTGCTAAGGTGGGGCCCCGACATGGGATACTCACCACACACAGGGATATGAACACACACACAAAATGCGCAACACACTACCACGTGCTTGAACACGTTTACCACCCTCAGCACACATTTCACCACACATACACCAACCTCGCCACATAAAAGTCAAAACACAAAAGTCGCCGCTGAAAACTCGCCATGCGCAAAACTCGCCACATGCAAAACTAGGCTCACACAAATCTCGCCACACGTGAAAAACTCCCCTCATGGAAAACTCGCCACACGCAAAACTTGCACACACGGAAAAATTGCCACATGCACAAAAGTTGCAACACATGCAAAAGTTGCCTCACACAAAACTTGCACATACTCAAAACGCACCACACATAAAACTCGCCACGCGCAAAACTCGCTGCACACAGCTTGCTACACTAACCTGTCACATGCAACTCGACACACAAAAAGTTGCTACACGCATGTCGCAACTCAACACACACAACTTGACACATGAAACTCGCCCTAAAACACACACAAGTCTGGTATTATCCTTCAAAAATAAAAATCTGATTAATAAGCAGACAAACTACAAGAGCAACAACTGTACCATATAGGAAATACGGCAGCTGTCAGTCACATGACCTGTCTATTATGTGTATATGTGAGCTAATATATACTGCCAGGGGGGAGGGCTTCCTGTTGGCTGGGGATTTATCAGGCTTCCAATTTAGCTTACAAATACTGAGGTAAAAATACTGAGCAAATAACGTGTGAACGTGGTCTAATACAGGAGGAGATGACATACAGATATATACTATATACAGGAAGAGATGACACATAGGTATATACTATATACAGGAGATGACATACAGGTATATACTATATACAGGAGGAGATGACACATATATACTATATACAGGGAAGATGACACCGGTATATACTATATACAAGAGGAGTTGACATACAGGTATATACTCTATACAGGAGGAGATGACACACAGGTATATACTATATACAGGGGAGATGACACACAGGTGTATACACTATATACAGGAGGAGATGACATACTGGTATACACTATATACAGAAAGAGATGACATACTGGTATATACTATATACAGGGGAGATGACATACAGCAGGTATATACTATATACCGGAGAGATGACACAGGTATATACTATATACAGGAGGAGATGACACACAGGTATATACTACAGTTATATGAAAAAGTTTGGGCACCCCTAAGCTTAATGTTTTATAAAAATTGTTTTTTTTTGCAACAGCTATTTCAGTTTCATATATCTAATAACTGTTGGACACAGTAATGTTTCTGCCTTGAAATGAGGTTTATTGTACTAACAGAAAATGTGCAATCTGCATTCAAACAAAATTTGACAGGTGCATAAGTATGGGCACCCTTATCATTTTCTTGTTTTAAATACTCCTACCTACTTTTTACTGATTTACTAAAGCACTTTTTTTGGTTTTGTATCCTCATTGAGCTTTGAACTTCACAGCCAGGTGTATGCAATCATGAGAAAAGCTACTTAACCCCTTCCCGACCCATGACGCCATGTAGGCGTCATAAAAACCCGTGCCAATCCGACCCATGACGCCTATGTGGCGTCATGGAATGATCGCGTCCCTGCAGATCGGGTGAAGGGGTTAACTCCTATTTTACCCGATCTGCAGGGAGAGGGGGAGTGGTACTTCAGCCCAGGGGGGGTGGCTTCACCCCCCCGTGGCTACGATCGCTCTGATTGGCTGTTGAAAGTGAAACTGCCAATCAGAGCGATTTGTAATATTTCACCTAAAAAACTGGTGAAATATTACAATCCAGCCATGGCCGATGCTGCAATATCATCGGCCATGGCTGGAAAATCTGAAGTGACCCCCCCCACAGCCACCGATCGCCCCCCCAGTCCTCCGTTATGGGGTCCGGTCCCCTCCGTCCGCCTGCCGGCTCCCCCGTCCTGCTGTCCGCTCCCCCCTGTGGTCCGATCACCCCCCCCCTGTGGTCCGATCACCCCCCCTGTGCTCCAATCCACCCCCCCACCACCCCTTCATACTTACCGATCCTCCCGGTGTCCGGCTGTCTCCTCGCTGGGCGCCGCCATCTTCCAAAATGGCGGGCGCATGCTCAGTACGCCCGCCGCATCTGCCAGCCGGCAGATTCCTTACAAGTACATTTTGATCGCTGTGGTAGGTTCTACCACAGCGATCAAAATAAAAAAAATAATAAACCCCCCCCCTTTATCACCCCCATAGATAGGGACAATAATAAAATAAAGAAAATATTTTTTTTTTCTTTTTCCACTAGGGTTAGGGTTAGAACTAGGGTTAGGGTTAGAACTAGGGTTAGGGTTACGGGTAGGGTTAGGGTTACAGGTAGGGTTAGGGTTATGGCATGTGCGGATTTGGCTGCGGATCCGCAGCGGATTGGCTGCGGATCCGCAGCGGATTGGCCGCGGATCCGCAGCGGATTGGCCGCGGATCCGCAGCGGATTGGCCGCAGCGAATTCGTAGCAGTTTTCCATCAGGTTTACAGTACCGTGTACACCTATGGAAAACCAAATCCGCTGTGCCCATGGTGCGGAAAATTCCGTGCAGAAACGCTGCGTTGTATTTTCCACAGCATGTCAATTCTTTGTGCGGATTCCGCAGCGTTTTACACCTGTTCCTCAATAGGAATCCGCAGGTGAAATCCGCACAAAAAAACACTGGAAATCTACTGTAAATCCGCAGGTAAAACGCAGTGCCTTTTACTTGCAGATTTTTCAAAAGACGTGCGGAAAAATCTCACACGAATCCGCTACGTGGGCACATACCCTTAGGGTTAGGGTTGGAATTAGGGCTAGGGTTGGAAATAGGGTTAAGATTAGGCTTGTGGTTAGGGTTACGGATAGGGTTAGGGGTGTGTTGGGGTTACAGTTGTGGTTAGGGTTGGGATTAGGGTTAGGGATTAGGGTTAGGATTAGGGTTGGAATTAGGGTTACGGGTGTGTTGGGGTTAGGGTTGTGGTTAGGGGTGTGTTGGGGTTAGGGTTGGGATTAGGGTTATGGCTACAGTTGGGATTAGGATTAGGGGTGTGTTGGGGTTAGTGTTGAAGTTAGAAATGAGGGGTTTCCACTGTTTAGGCACATCAGGGGTCTCCAAACGCAACATGGCGCCACCATTGATTCCAGCCAATCTTGCATTCAAAAAGTCAAATGATGCACCCTCCCTTCCAAGCCCCGACGTGTGCCCAAACAGTGGTTTACCCCCACGTTTGGGGTACCAGCGTACTCAGGACAAACTGGGCAACAACTGTTGGGGTCCAATTTCTCCTGTTACCCTTGCAAAAATAAAAAATTACTTGCTAAGACATAATTTTTGAGGAAAGAAGAATTATTTTTTATTTTCACGGCTCTGCGTTGTAAACTTCTGTGAAGCACTTGGGGGTTCAACGTGCTCATCACACATCTAGATAAGTTCCTTGGGGGGTCTAGTTTCCAAAATGGGGTCACTTGTGGGGTGTTTCTACTGTTTAGGCACATCAGGGGCTCTGCAAATGCAACGTGACGCCCGCAGACCATTCCATCAAAGTCTGCATTTCAAATGTCACTACTTCCCTTCCGAGCCCTGACGTGCGCCCAAACAGTGGTTTACCCCCACATATGGGGTATCACTGTACTCACAACAAACTGGGCAACAAACATTGGGGCCCAATTTCTCCTGTTACCCTTGTGAAAATAAAAAATTGCTTGCTAAAACATCTTTTTTGAGGAAAGAAAAATGATTTTTTATTTTCACGGCTCTGCGTTGTAAACTTCTGTGAAGCACTTGGGGGTTGAACGTGCTCATCACACATCTAGATAAGTTCCTTGGGGGGTCTAGTTTCCAAAATGGGGTCACTTGTGGGGTGTTTCTACTGTTTAGGCACATCAGGGGCTCTGCAAATGCAACCTGACGCCCGCAGAGCATTCCATCAAAGTCTGCATTCCAAAACGTCACTACTTCCCTTCCGAGCCCCGGCATGTGCCCAAACAGTGGTTTACCCCCACATATTGGGTATCAGCGTACTCAGGAGAAACTGGACAACAACTTTTGGGGTCCAATTTCTCCTGTTACCCTTGCAAAAATAAAAAATTCTGGGCTAAAAAAATATTTTTGAGGAAAGGAAACACATTTATTATTTTCACGGCTCTGCGTTATAAACTTCTGTGAAGCACTTGGGGGTTCAAAGTGCTCACCACACATCTAGATTAGTTCCTTGGGAGGTCTAGTTTCCAAAATGGGGTCACTTGTGCGGGAGCTCCAATGTTTAGGCACACAGGGGCTCTCCAAACGTGACATGGTGTCCGCTAATGATTGGAGCTAATTTTCCATTCAAAAAGTCAAATGGCACGCCTCCCCTTCCGAGCCTTGCCGTGCACCCAAACAGTGGTTTACCCCCACATATGAGGTATCAACGTACTCAGCATAAATTGCCCAACAAATTTTAGGATCCATTTTATCCTGTTGCCCATGTGAAAATGAAAAAATTGAGGCTAAAAGAAATTTTGTGTGAAAAAAAAGTACTTTTTCATTTTTACGGATCAATTTGTGAAGCACCTGAGAGTTTAAAGTGCTCACTATGCTTCTAGATAAGTTCCTTGGGGGGTCTAGTTTCCAAAATGGGGTCACTTGTGGGGGAGCTCCAATGTTTAGGCACACAGGGGCTCTCCAAACGTGACATGGTCTCTGCTAGCGATGGAGATAATTTTTCATTCAAAAAGTCAAATGGCGCTCCTTCCCTTCCGAGCCTTACCATGTGCCCAAACAGTGGTTTACCCCCACATATGAGGTATCGGCGTACTCAGGAGAAATTGTCCAACAAATTTTAGGATCCATTTTATCCTGTTGCCCATGTGAAAATGAAAAAATTGAGGCTAAAATAATTTTTTTGTGAAAAAAAAGTACTGTTTCATTTTTACGGATCAATTTGTGAAGCACCTGGGGGTTTAAAGTGCTCACTATGCTTCTAGATAAGTTCCTTGGGGGGTCTAGTTTCCAAAATGGGGTCACTTGTGGGGGAGCTCCAATGTTTAGGCACACGGGGGCTCTCCAAACGCGACATGGTGTCCGCTAAAGATTGGAGCCAATTTTTCATTCAAAAAGTCAAATGGCTCTCCTTTACTTCCAAGCCCTGCCGTATGCCCAAACAGTGGTTTACCCCCACATATGAGGTATCAGCGTACTCAGGACAAATTGGACAACATCGTTTGTGGTCCAGTTTCTCCTTTTACCCTTGGGAAAATAAAAAAATTGTTTCAAAGATCATTTTTGTGACTAAAAAGTTAAATGTTCATTTTTTCCTTCCATGTTGCTTCTGCTGCTGTGAAACACCTGAAGGGTTAATAAACTTCTTGAATGTGGTTTTGAGCACCTTGAGGGGTGCAGTTTTTAGAATGGTGTCACTTTTGGGTATTTTCAGCCATATAGAACCCTCAAACTGACTTCAAATGTGAGGTGGTCCCTAAAAAAAATGGTTTTGTAAATTTTGTTGTAAAAATGAGAAATCACTGGTCAAATTTTAACCCTTATAACTTCCTAGCAAAAAAAAAATTTGTTTCCAAAATTGGGCTGATGTAAAGTAGACATGTGGGAAACGTTATTTATTACCTATTTTGTGTCACATAACTCTCTGGTTTAACAGAATAAAAATTCAAAATGTGAAAATTGCGAAATTTTCAAAATTTTTTCCAAATTTCCATTTTTTTCACAAATAAACTCAGAAATTATCGACCTAAATTTACCACTAACATGAAGCCCAATATGTCACGAAAAAACAATCTCAGAATCGCTAGGATCCGTTGAAGCGTTCCTGAGTTATTACCTCATAAAGGGACACTGGTCAGAATTGCAAAAAACGGCAAGGTCATTAAGGCCAAAATAGGCTGGGTCATGAAGGGGTTAAAGTGGCCACTTGCAAGTTTTTCTCCTGTTTGAATCTCCTCTGAAGAGTGGCATCATGGGCTCCTCAAAACAACTGTCAAATGATCTGAAAACAAAGATTATTCAACATAGTTGTTCAGGGGAAGGATACAAAAAGCTGTCTCAGAGATTTAACCTGTCAATTTCCACTGTGAGGAACATAGTAAGGAAATGGAAGAACACAGGTACAGTTCTTGTTAAGGCCAGAAGTGGCAGGCCAAAAAAAACATCAGAAAGGCAGAGAAGAAGAATGGTGAGATCAGTCAAGGACAATCCTCAGACCACCTCCAGAGAGCTGCAGCATCAACTTGCTGCAGATGGTGTCCCTGTGCATCTGTCAACTATACAACGCACTTTGAACAAGGATAAGCTGTATGGGAGAGTGATGTGAAAGAAGCCGTTTCTGCAAGCATGCCACAAACAGAGTCGGTTGAGGTATGCAAAAGCACATTTGGAGAAGCCAATTTCTTTTTGGAAGAAGGTCCTGTGGACTGATGAAACCAAGATTGAGTTGTTTGGTCATACAAAAAGGCGTTATGCATGGTGGCAAAAAAACCGTGCGTTGTATAGTTGACCGATGCACAGTGACACCATCTGCAGCAAGTTGATGCTGCAGCTCTCTGGAGGTGGTCTGAGGATTGTCCTTGACTGATCTCACCATTCTTCTTCTCTGCCTTTCTGATGTTTTTCTTGGCCTGCCACTTCTGGCCTTAACAAGAACTGTACCTGTGTTCTTCCATTTCCTTACTATGTTCCTCACAGTGGAAATTGACAGGTTAAATCTCTGAGACAGCTTTTTGTATCCTTCCCCTGAACAACTATGTTGAATAATCTTTGTTTTCAGATCATTTGACAGTTGTTTTGAGGAGCCCATGATGCCACTCTTCAGAGGAGATTCAAACAGGAGAAAAACTTGCAAGTGGCCACTTTAAGTAGCTTTTCTCATGATTGCATACACCTGGCTATGAAGTTCAAAGCTCAATGAGGTTTCAAAACCAAAAAAAGTGCTTTAGTAAGTCAGTAAAAAGTAGGTAGGAGTATTTAAAACAAAAAAATGATAAGGGTGCCCATACTTATGCACCTGTCAAATTTTGTTTGAATGCAGATTGCACGTTTTCTGTTAGTACAATAAACCTCATTTCAAGGCAGAAACATTACTGTGTCCAACAGTTATTAGATACATGAAACTGAAATAGCTGTTGCAAAAAAAAAAATTGTTTTTTTTATAAAACATTAAGCTTAAGATTAATAGGGGTGCCCAAACTTTTTCATATAACTGTATATACAGGAGGAGATGACACACACATGTATACTATATACAGGGGAGATGACACACAGGTATATACTATATACAGGAGGAGATGACACACACATATATACTATATACAGGGGAGATGACACACAGGTATATACTATATACAGGAGGAGATGACATACAGGTACATACTATATACAGGAGAAGATGACATACAGGTGCATACTATATACAGGGGAGATGACATACAGGTATATACTATATACAGGAGATGACATACAGGTATATACTATATATACGAGGAGATGACATACAGGTATATAGTATATACAGAGGAGATGACATACAGGTATATACTATATACAGGAGGAGATGTGTTATGACCTGGTAGTTAAGGAGCAACATGGGACGAGCTCTGAGGAGATGGTATCTTTACTGACCGCAGTTCCTGAACCTAACACAACACTAGAAGTAGCCGTGGAATGTTCCTGTCACTCCCTAGACATCTCATCACAGCCGGAGAACTAGCTACCCCTAAAGATGGAAACAGGAAAGCTATCTTGCCTCAGAGAAAACTCCCAAAGGACAGACAGCCCCCCACAAATATGGACTGTGAGTGGAGAGGGAAATGACATACACAGAATGAAAACAGGATTTAGCAAAGGAGGCCACTTCTAACTAGATAGACAGAATAGGAAAGGATACTGTGCGGTCAGTATTAAAAGCTAGAAAAATCCATCACAGAGTTTACAAAAAAATCTCCACACCTGACTAACGGTGTGGAGGGCAAATCTGCTTCCCCAGAGCTTCCAGCTTAACTGAATATAGAATACTGACAAGCTGGACTAGAGCAAACATAAAATGAGCTGAATTATTAAGTCCACAGCAAGAGGACAACAAATGAAATTGCAAGGACTTATCTTTGCTGAACAGGACCGACTATCAAGGAAATCCAAGGAGAGATCTGAATCCAACCAAGAAACATTGACAGCTGGCACTGGCTGAAGATCAGAGCCAGGCTAAATAGCACAGCAGGAGAAACGATCAGTGGAAGCAGCTGCTAAGCTAAATCCAAGGAGCAGCAGTTCCACTTAAAACCACCGGAGGTAGCCCAAGGGCAGAATTCACAAAAGTGCCATTTACAACCACCGGAGGGAGCCCAAGAACGGAATTCACAACAGAGATGACACATAGGTATATATAATATACAGTAGGAGATGACATACAGCAGGTATATACTATTTACAGGGGAGATGACATACAGGTATATACTATATGCAGGAGATGACATACAGGTGTATACTATATATAAGGGAGATGACAAATATGTATATACTGAGGGGAAAATGAGAGGTGTGAGGTGAAAATGAGGGGTGTGAGGTGAAAATGAAAAGGTGTGAGTGCAAATTGAGAGGAGTGAGGAAAAATAGTGTAGTGATTGGAAAATGACAGATGTGAGGTCAAAATGACAAGTGTTAGGGGGGAATGAGAGGAGTGAGGGGGGAAATGAGAGGTGTAAGGGAGAAAATGAGAGATGTGAGGGGGAAAATGAGAAGCGTGATGGGAAAATAAGAGAAGTGAGGTGCTTTAACTAACCACAGATATTTACTATGCCCAGGCAACGCCGGGCTCTTCAGCTAATGTATATACAGTGCCTACAAGTAGTATTCAACCCCCTGCAGATTTGACAGGTTTAATAAGATGCTAATAAGTTATAGCCTTCAAACTGCAAACAGCAGGATTTATTAACAGATGCATATATCTTACAAACCAAAAAGTTTTGTTGCTCAGTTAAATTTTTATAAATTTTAAACATAAAGTGTGGTTCAATTATTATTCAACCCCTAGGTTTAATATTTTGTGGAATAACCTTTGTTTGCAATTACAGCTAATAATCGTCTTTTATAAGACCTGATCAGGCAGGCACAGGTCTCTGGAGTTATCTTGGCCCACTCCTCCATGCAGATCTTCTCCAAGTTATCTAGGTTCTTTGGGTGTCTCATGTGGACTTTAATCTTGAGCTCCTTCCACAAGTTTTCAATTGGGTTAAGGTCAGGAGACTGACTAGGCCACTGCAACACCTTGATTTTTTGCCTCTTGAACCAGGCCTTGGTTTTCTTGGCTGTGTGCTTTGGGTCGTTGTCTTGTTGGAAGATGAAATGACGACCCATCTTAAGATCCTTGATGGAGGAGCGGAGGTTCTTGGCCAAAATCTCCAGGTAGGCCGTGCTATCCATCTTCCCATGGATGCGGACCAGATGGCCAGGCCCCTTGGCTGAGAAACAGCCCCACAGCATGATGCTGCCACCACCATGCTTGACTGTAGGGATGGTATTCTTGGGGTCGTATGCAGTGCCATCCAGTCTCCAAACATCACATGTGTGGTTGGCACCAAAGATCTCGATCTTGGTCTCATCAGACCAGAGAACCTTGAACCAGTCAGTCTCAGAGTCCTCCAAGTGATCATGAGCAAACTGTAGATGAGCCTTGACATGACGCTTTGAAAGTAAAGGTACCTTACGGGCTCGTCTGGAACGGAGACCATTGCGGGGGAGTACGTTACTTATGGTATTGACTGAAACCAATGTCCCCACTGCCATGAGATCTTCCCGGAGCTCCTTCCTTGTTGTCCTTGGGTTAGCCTTGAGTCTTCGGACAAGCCTGGCCTCGGCACGGGAGGAAACTTTCAAAGGCTGTCCAGGCCGTGGAAGGCTAACAGTAGTTTCATAAGCCTTCCACTTCCGGATGATGCTCCCAACAGTGGAAACAGGTAGGCCCAACTCCTTGGAAAGGGTTTTGTACCCCTTGCCAGCCTTGTGACCCTCCACGATCTTGTCTCTGATGGCCTTGGAATGCTCCTTTGTCTTTCCCATGTTGACCATGTATGAGTGCTGTTCACAAGTTTGGGGAGGGTCTTAAATAGTCAGAAAAGGCTGGAAAAAGAGATAATTAATCCAAACATGTGAAGCTCATTGTTCTTTGTGCCTGAACTACTTCTTAATACTTTAGGGGAACCAAACAGAATTATGGTAGGTTGAGGGGTTGAATAATAAATGACCCTATGAAAAAACTTTTCACAATTTAAAAAAAAAATAAACAAAGAAATAACATTATTTTTTGCTGCAGTGCATTTCACACTTCCAGGCTGATCTACAGTCCAAATGTCACAATGCCAAGTTAATTCCAAATGTGTAAACCTGCTAAATCTGCAGGGGGTTGAATACTACTTGTAGGCACTGTATATATATATATATATATATATATATATATATATATATATATATATATATATATATATATATATATTGATTTTTGTGCATGTAAATAACCAATTAAATTACAGCTGAAGTCCTGTTAAGGCTCTGTGAACCAAACTGAGGTGGAGGAGAGGTCCCGCCTTTTTAACCTGTGGGTTTCCTGTCCCTGAGGGCGGATCCCTCTCTCTCCGTGGTGCCGTCATGGGATCAGAGATATACCATTATCGGTGAGTAACTACGATATTTCTTACTATAGGGGAAGAAAAGCACAGGCAAAACTAAGCATAAGATAAGATATGCGCTGTCTGTAGAGAGGATCTTCCATCTACGTGGGAGAAAAGACTTTGCAGTATATGCATATAACAGACAGTGTCTGAAGGGCTTCCCGGGTTCGCAGCAGACCTTAAAAACCTGATCAGAGACCAGGTGGAAGATACTTTTAGATCCCTTAGAGGGGGAAAAAAGGGAAGGAAGACCAGGCACAGATCCCTGACTCCTGAGTCCAGCGATTCGTGAGAAGATGTGGATTCGGATACGTCTAATTCCTCCTCGTCATCTTCATCTTCCTCTGGAGGTCGTAGTTGCTTCCCTCTGTCGGAGACGGACAGTCTTGTTAAGGCAGTTAGGAACACTATGGGTCCAACAGACCCTCATCCAAAAAGATCGGTACATGACATAATGTTTGGGGGTCTCAACCAAAAAAAGAGAAGGGCCTTTCCTCTTAACGAGAAAATCCTAGCATTAATTAAAAAGGAGTGGAAAAAACCTATAAGAAAGGCATTACTTATGCCAAAAAGAAAATACCCGTTTGATGACCAATCTTGCTCATTCTGGGAAAAAGCACCTAAGCTGGATGTTGCCATCGCTAAGGCATCTAAAAAGTACACCCTTCCGTTTGAGGACATGGGGGTCTTGAAAGATCCCATGGACAAAAAGGCAGATGCTTTCTTCAAAAGTTCATGGGAGGCAGCTGGTGGAGGGCTAAAACCCGGCGGTTGCTGCTGCATGCACGTCCCGTTCCCTAATGGTCTGGTTAGATCAACTAGAAATCCAGCTTAAGAACAGGTCATCTCGTGACTCAATCTTAAACACCTTGCCAGTAATGCGTGGAGCTGCCGCTTTCTTAGCAGATGCCTCCGCGGATTCAATCAGACTGTCTGCTAGGTCAGCAGCATTTTCTAATGCGGCGAGACGAGCCCTTTGGCTAAAGAGTTGGCCAGGGGATCTCCAAACAAAATCTAAGTTGTGTACCATCCCCTGTGAAGGAGAATTATTATTTGGACCCACTTTAGACGACATCTTAGAGAAGGCAGGGGATAAATAGAAATCATTCCCCTCCCTTGGTTTCCCTTCCTACAAAAGGCCCTTTCGGAGCAAGAGGTTTTTCCGAAGGAAGCCGGGGAAAAACCAAGACAAGTGGGAAAATAAGAAAAACAAGAACAAAGGATTTATGTTCAGTAAGAGCCCCAATGACAACAAAAAGCCCATCCAATGAATGTTTGCCCCAGGTGGGTGAAGACTGTCCCTCTTTCTCTCGGCCTGGGAGAAAATTACCAGCAGTCCATGGATTTTGAGCATAATAAAATCAGGACTAAAGCTAAAATTTCTCAAACTTCCTCGTCCCTCCTTTATGATGACATCACTGAGGTCTTCGGGGAAGGAACAACTAGCATTAGAAAAAGAAGTCATGGGACTAGTGGGCAAGGGGGTTCTCCTGGAAGTTCCTCCACAAGAAAAAGGGCAAGGATATTACTCCCCTCTGTTCCTGAGGAAAAAAACGGATGGGTCATACAGGACTATCATAAACTTGAAAAGTCCTTAAAACCCTGACTAAACCTCCCTTTGAACCCTTAGCGGATGTCCCATTTAAAAATCTAATCCCTCAAAACATCCCTGCTGGTCGCTCTCACCTCTGCACGTAGAGTTAGCGACATACAGGCTCTATCTGCTAATCCCCCTTTCCCCTTTCACTCAATTCCTGGATGATAGGGTTCTCAAAACAGACCCAGTGTATCTCCCAAAAGTAGCATCCCGATTCCATAGGACACAAGAGATATCTCTTCCCTCCTTTTGTCCTAACCCCAAAAACAAGGAGGAATAGTCCTTACATACATTGGATGTTAGGAGATGCCTGATGCATTACATTGAAGCCACCAGGGAGAGTAGGGAGGACGGCTCTCTTTTTGTGTGCTTTCAGGGTTCCTGGAAGGGGAAAAAAGCCTCCAAAGGCACTTTGGCAAGATGGATCACGGACGCCATCAGCCTATCGTACTCATCAAGCGGGGTACCCGTCCCGGGAAATATCAGGGCTCACTCGACAAGAGCAGTTGCAACCTCATGGGCGGAGAAGGCCGGAGCCTCAATCGATCAGATATGTAGAGTTGCTACCTGGTCTTCACCATCTACAGTCTATAAGCACTATAGATTAAACCTTATCTCCTCTTCAGACCTTATCTTCAGTAAAAGGGTTCTGGAAGCAGTGGTCCCTCCCTAAATGTACAATCTCGGCAATTCTCTCCATGGTGCCGTCATGGGCGTCAGAGAAAAATATAGTTCTTACCGATAACGGTATTTCTCTGAGCCCATGACGGCACCCGTACATTCCCTCCGTTCACTTATGGGTGTGCACATTAATATAGTGCCCTATGCCAATTATCTAAATAGTCACGCGGTATCTCATTTAAGTTTTCAAGTAATGTTAAAATTAAGACTAATCCTTTAGTCTCTCATCATTCTCTAGTAAACAACTGATGCGGGAGACAGGTACCGCCTTTTTATCTGTAGGTTTCCTGTCCTTGGTGGGCGGATCCCCTCTCTCCGTGGTGCCGTCATGGGCTCAGAGAAATACCGTTATCGGTAAGAACTATATTTTTTCCTACAAAAATATGGAGGAAAACGGGGGGTGCGTCTTATAGTCTGAATGTACCTGCTGTGGCAGTGAATCAAGATGTGGGGGGAGCTGCATCAGCGGACAAGCGGTTCACAGGAGGCAGACACCGGCTGCTGTGGCTAACACTGTGTCCACTGCTTAAGAGAAATGAGTATTCACTGCTCCCCATGCCCATAATCCCTCCCACCTTTATATACTGATGCCAGCACTGAGAGGCGGGACTATGGATGTGGAGAGCAGTGAATATTCATTTCTCTTTAATATCAGGCACACAAGATCGCCCATCTAACGGCTTCCTGCAGCTGCTGTGCAGTCACATATGCCCCCTACTAAAGGGAAAGAATATTCACTGCTCTCCACTACTATGGCCATGTGGAACAGTAAATATTCATTGCCCTTCAACAGTGGGCACAGCAGCCGCCAGTTTCCTGCAGCAGCTGGGCGATCACGTGTGCCCGCAATTAAACAGAATTATTATTCACTGCCCCCATGCCCATGGGAGTAGAAAGCAGTGAATATTAATTCTCTTTAGTAGCCTTTTAATCGCTAACAGTGTGCAACTATTAAAGAGAAATGAATATTCACTGCTTCACATGCCTATGGTCATGGGAAGCTGTGAGTATTCCGGCAGCTGTCCTCGTCTTGTAAGTAGCGCATGACGTCGCTGCCATGCGCTGCTTACAAACATAAATAAGCTGTTGGCATCGGAACAGGATGCTGCCTGGGATCGTAGGGAAGGTAAGTAGAATGGTTTATTTATTTATTTTTTTTTTTTACATGTTTTTTCTCATGGGCCATGCATACCAGGATGGGGATGAGGGTGCCATGTATACCAGGATAGGGATGAGGGTGCCATGCACACCAGAATAGGGATGAGGGTGCCATGCATGACAGGATGGGGATGAGGGGGTCATGCATACCAAGATGGGGATGAGGAGGCCATGCATACCAGGATGGGGATGAGGGTGCCATGCATACCAGGATGGGGACGAGGAGGCCATGCATACCAGGATGGGGACGAGGAGGCCATGCATACCAGGATGGGGACGAGGAGGCCATGCATACCAGGATGGGGACGAGGGTGCCATGCATACCAGGATGGGTATGAGGAGGCCATGCATAACAGGATGGGGATGAGGGGGCCATGCATACGAGGATGGGGATGAGGGTGCCATGCATACCAGGATGGGGATGAGGAGGCCATGCATACCAGGATGGGGATGAGGGGGCAGTTTATCCCGGGATGAGGGGGCATGCATATCACGATGGGGGATATTCATACAGAATTGACTACATTTTTGCTTTATTTTTTTTTCCCTCCTCTAAAAGCTAGGTGCGTTTTATAGTCCGAAAAGAACGGTACTTACTAGTAATTTGATTTTCCTGTTTTCCTGAAAAACATGACAGCAGTCTAATTTTCCCTCCCTCTGGCTATATAATATATACCATAGTTGTATGACAACTAGTGAAAGTGACCATTATAGATATTATTAGTATAGCAACTAGGAAGAGTGAAAGTGGCCATTTATATATGATTATAGTAGTACAGCAGCTTGAAAGAGTGAGCGGCAACTAGGAAAACTGACAGTGATACATACTCATGATCATAGTAGTATGGCAACTAGAAAAAGTGAGAGTGACAGCTATAGATATGGTTATAGTGGCGTGGCAACTATGAAGAGTGAGAGTGACAGTGAAACCTATGATCATAGTAGTACGACAAGTAGCAAGAGTGAGAATTGTCTGTTTTGTTTTTGCTGCATTTTGACTTGAATTTTTTTGCACTTTTCCAGTACATTGAATGGTGTCACACAATAATACAATTCGTCTCTCAAAAAACAAACCCTCAAACTGCTATGTTGACTGAAAAAAAAGAAACGTTATGGCTCTTGGAAGAAGGGGAGGAAAAGGGGACACCAAACGTGACATAAAGAGGTTTAATCCCTTCACCCTGAAGCCTGTTTTCACCTTCATGACCAAACCAATTTTTAGGGTATGTGCACACGCTGCGGATTTTGCTGCGGATCCGCAGTGGTTTCCCATGCATTTACAGTACCATGTAAAGCTATGGGAAATTAAATCCGCAGTGCACATGCTGCAGAAAAAAACGCGCAGAAACGCAGCGGTTTATTTTCCCCAGCATGTCAATTTTGTGCGGAATCCACAGCGGTTTTTCACCTGCTCCAATAGGAAACTGCAGGTGAAAACCGGCAGCAGAAACCGCAATAAAAACTGCGATAAATCCGCAGTAAAAACCGCAGCGGAAAATTCTGCAGTGGAATCCGCAGCGTGTGCACATGGCCTTACAATTCTGACCACTGTCACTTTGAGGTCATAACTCTGGAATGCTTCAATGGATCGTGGTGATTCTGAGATTTTCTCATGACATATTGTACTTTATGATAGTGGCAGAACAGAAAATACCCAAAAGTGACACCATTCTAAAAACTGTATCCCTCAAGGTACTGAAAACCACATTCAAAGAAGTTTATTAACCCTTCAGGAGCTTCACAGGAATTTTTGGAATATGGAAGAAAAAAAAACACACACATTTTTTCTTTCACAAAAATTTTCCTTTAGACCTAATTTTGTTTACTTTCGCAAGGGTAACAGGATAAAATGTACCATACAATTTGTTGTGAAATTTCTCCTGAGCGTGCTTATACCCCATATGTGGGGGAAATCTACTGTTTGGGCACACGGCAGAGATCGGAAGAGAAGGTGCCCCATTTTAGTTTTTGAATGTAACATTTGCTGGCATAATTAGCGGACACCATGTCATGTTTGGAGAGCCCCTGATGTGAAACCCCCAACAAGTGGCACCATTTTGGAAACTAGACCTCTTAGGGAATTTATCTAGATGTGCTTCACAGAGGTTTATAACGTTAAGCTGTGAAAATTAAAAAAAAAATCAAATTTTTCCCAGATAAATCCTTTTTTAGCTCCAAATTTTGCATTTTCATAAGGGCAACAAGAAAAGTTGTTCCATATAATTTGTTGTGCAATTTCTCCTGAGTTTGCGGGTACCCCATATGTGGAGGCAAACAACTGTTTTGGCGCATGGTAGGGCTTGTAAGGGAAGGAGCGACATTTGAATTTTTGAATGTAAAATATGCTGGAATAATTAGCCACTGCAATGTCGCATTTGGAGGGCTCCTGATGTGCCTAAACAGTGGAAACCCCCACAAGTGACACCATTTTGGAAACTAGACCCCTTAGGGAACTTATCTAGATGTGTATTGAGCACCTTGAACCCACAGGTGCTTCACAGAAGTTTATAACGTAGAGCCGTGGAAATAAAAATAAAAAAAAAATCACATTTTTCCTAAATAAATCTTTCTTTTTAGCTCCATATTTTGGATTTTCGTAAATGGTAACAGGTGAAATTGCTCCTTACAATTTGTTGTACAATTTCTCCTGAGTACACCGAAACTCCATATGTGGGGGAAACTACTGTTTGGGTGCACGACAGAGCTTGGAAGGGAAGGCGCATCATTTTGACTTTTTGAATAAACACAAAAATTGCGCTTGATTTAAGTTGGTACACATGCAGCTCATAAGCGCATGTTCACATTGGCCACAAAACATAAAACCTACAAGAGAAAAACCCTGCTGTAACTAAGTAAATAAAAAGCAAAAAGCACATTTAAATAAGTTTTTAGTAATACTGTTTTTGATCAAAAATAGCGTAAAATCCATCCCACCACGACAAGGTAACTCTGATCGGTACGGTCCTACACTGTCTAATATTAAAACCTTACCATGTGTCAATATTGACCTCAGTGTGAATAAGGGCAGACAAAAAGGACCGGCCCAACCAGTGAAACACAATCTCTAGATCAGAAACAGGGATGCCACACCCCGGCTTGCACAGAACTTTTTGAATGTAAAATTGATTAGAATAATTAGCGGATGCCGTGTCACGTTTAGAGAGCCACTGATGTGCCTAAACAGTGGAAACACCCAACAAGTGACCCCATTTTGAAAATTATAACTCTTTGAGAATTTATCTACAGATGTAGTGACGATTTTGACTCCATGGGTGTTTTCCTTAAAAAGGCAGCAGTTGCTGAGTGAAAATTGCAAACTGCCGTTGTAGTGACCAGTACATTATGCCCAGCTTATGCTTCTGGAGACATGCACCTGTAAATTAGGCGGGCTATCATCACTACAGAAATGGCAAACATGGGGTGCTAAATAAAGTTTGGGCACACTGGAGCTCAGAAGGGATGGGGCATTTGGATTTGAGAGCCTAGAATTTTCTGAATTTATTTTGGGGAGCGAGGAGCCATTTAGCTTTTCCAGAGCTTTTGTGCTACCAGTAACTTGGAAGCCCCCTTTATTTCCGTTTACAGATGACGGATCTGAGTGGGGACTTGCTTTTTTAGTGGATTAAGTTGAAGCTTTTATTGGGAACATTTCGAATAGCCCTAGGGATCACATTTATCCTGCGCTCTACGCTGAGCACTTTGGGGATTCCATCTAAATCTGAGTGATGTGACAGATCAAACCCCCTATGAATTCATTCACTATAGTGAGGAAGCAGAGTTACTCTGGGCTCCATCTAGCCTCTGTTCAGCGGTGTCCTTTTCAGAAGCCCACAAAACTGTGTCCGACGGCACTTTTATGCAATCCTAAAAAGACGGACACCGCCGGATCACAGGTCAGACAGCATTCACAGTGCCTCCATCTGCCTCATTATAGAGAATCTTCCTCCAGAGGTTCTGCCTGAGATTTACACGGAAACCCCTGTGTAAGTGCTCAGCGCAGAGCGTAGGATTATTGTGTGCCGAGCCTTACTGCGATCTGTGGGAGGCAGAATTAACCCCTTTCTGTCATTGGATGTACTATTCCGTACATGTGGGGTGGGCCCTACTTCCCAAGGACGGAATAGTACGTCCAGCGCGATCAGCCGCGCTCACGGGGGGAGCGCGGCTGATCGCGGCCGGGTGTCAGCTGACTATCGCAGCTGACATCCGGCACTATGTGCCAGGAGCGGTCACGGACCGCCCCCGGCACAATAGCCCCCGGCACACTGCGAATAAACATCATCGCAGTGTTCTGGCGGTACAGGGAAGCATCGCGCAGGGAGGGGGCTCCCTGCGTGCTTCCCTGAGACAATCGGTACAAGGCGATGTGCTCACCTTGTACCGAGCGTCTCCTCGCTGCAAGCCCCGGATCCAAAATGGCCGCGGGGCTGCATCCCTGTGTCCTGCAGGAAGGTGGCTTCACAGCGCCTGCTCGGAGCAGGCGCCGGGAAGCCTCCCTGCTGTGCTGTGTGATCGCCGATCTGACACAGTGCACAGCAAAGTGTCAGATCGGCGATCTGTCACTTTACTGTGATGTCCCCCCTGGGGCAAAGTAAAAATGTAAAAAAAAAAAATTACATGTGTAAAAAAAAAAAAAAAAAAAAATTCCTAAATAAATAATAATAATAAAAAAATATTGTTCCAATAAATACATTCCTTTAGCTAAATAAAAATAAAAAATCAATAAAAGTACACATATTTAGTATCGCCGCGTCCGTAACGATCCGACCTATAAAACTGTCCCACTAGTTAACCCCTTCAGTGAACACCGTAAAAAAAAAGAGGCAAAAAACAACGCTTTATCATACCGCCGAACAAAAAGTGGAATAACATGCGATCAAAAAGACGGATATAAATAACCATGGTACCGCTGAAAACGTCATCTTGTCCCGCAAAAAACGAGCTGCCATACAGCATAATCAGTGAAAAAACAAAAAAGTTATAGTCCTCAGAATAAAGCGATGCAAAAATAATTATTTTTGCTATAAAATAGTTTTTATCGTATAAAAGAGCCAAAATAAAAAAAATGATATAAATGAGGTATCGCTGTAATCGTACTGACCCGAACAATAAAACTGCTTTATCCATTTTACCAAACGCGGAACGGTATATGCGCCCCCCTCAAAAGAAATTCATGAATAGCTGGTTTTTGGTCATTCTGCCTCACAAAAATCGGAATAAAAAGCGATCAAAAAATGTCATGTGCCCGAAAATGTTACCAATAAAAACGTCAACTCGTCCAGCAAAAAACAAGACCTCACATGACTATGTGGACCAAAATATGGAAAAATTATAGCACTCAAAATGTGGTAACGCAAAAAAACATTTTTTGCAATAAAAAGCGTCTTTTAGTGTGTGACGGCTGTCAATCATAAAAATCCGCTAGAAAACCCGCTATAAATAGTAAATCAAACCCCCCCCCTTTATCACCCCCCTTAGTTAGGAAAAATTTAAAAATTAAAAAAATGTATTTACTTCCATTTTCCCATTAGGGTTAGGGCTAGGGTTAGGGCTAGGGTTAGGGTTGGGTTTAGGCCTAGGTTTAGGACTACAGTTAGGGTTGGGGCTAAAGTTAGGGTTAGGGTTTGGATTACATTTACAGTTGGGAATAGGGTTGGGATTAGGGTTAGGGGTGTGTCAGGGTTAGGGGTGTGGTTAGGGTTACAGTTGAGATTAGGGTTAGGGATGTGTTTGGATTAGGGTTTCAGTTATAATTGGGGGTTTCCACTGTTTAGACATATCAGGGGCTCTCCAAATGCGACATTGCGTCCGATCTCAATTCCAGCCAATTCTGCACTGAAAAAGTAAAACAGTGCTCCTTCACTTCCGAGCTCTCCCATGCGCCCGAACAGGGGTTTACCCCAACATATGGGGTATTAGCGTATCCAGGACACATTGGACAACAACTTTTGGGGTCCAATTTCTTTTGTTACTCTTGGGAAAATACAAAACTGGGGGCTAAAAAATAATTTTTGTGTTATAAATAAAAAAAAAAAAACACTTGGGGGTTCAAAGCTCTCACAACACATCTAGATGAGTTTCTTAGGGGGTCTACTTTCCAAAATGGTGTCACTTGTGGGGGGTTTCAATGTTTAGGCACATCAGGGGCTCTGCAAATGCAACGTGACGCCTGCAGACCATTCCATCTAAGTCTGCATTCCAAATGGCGCTCCTTCCCTTCCGAGCTCTCCCATGCGCCCAAACGGTAGTTCCCCCCCACATGTGGGGTATCAGCGTACTCAGGACAAATTGGACAACAACTTTTGGGGTCCAATTTCTGCTGTTACCCTTGGGAAAATACAAAACTGGGGGCTACAAAATAATTTTAGTGGGGGGAAAAAAAGAATTTTTGTTTTCACGGCTCTGCGTTATAAACTGTATTGAAACACTTGGGGGTTCAAAGCTCTCACAACACATCTAGATGAGTTCCTTAGGGGGTCTACTTTCCAAAATGGTGTCACTTGTGGGGGGTTTCAATGTTTAGGCACATCAGTGGCTCTCCAAACGCAACATGGCGTCCCATCTCAATTCCAGTCAATTTTGCATTGAAAAGTCAAATGGCGCTCCTTCCCTTCCGAGCTCTGCCATGCGCCCAAACAGTGGTTTACCCCCACATATGAAGTATCAGCGTACTCAGGACAAATTGGACAACAACTCTTGGCATCCAATTTCTTCTCTTACCCTTGGGAAAATAAAAAATTGGGGGCGAAAAAATCATTTTTGTGAAAAAATATGATTTTTTATTTTTACGGCTCTGCATTATAAACTTCTGTGAATCACTTAATGGGTCAAAGTGCTCACCACACATCTAGATAAGTTCCTTAGGGGGTCTACTTTCCCAAATGGTGTCACTTGTGGGGGGTTTCAATGTTTAGGCACATCAGGGGCTCTCCAAACGCAACATGGCGTCCCATCTGTATTCCAGTCAATTTTGCATTGAAAAGTCAAATGGCGCTCCTTCGCTTCCGAGCTCTGCCATGCGCTCAAACAGTGGTTTACCCCCACATATGGGGTATCTGCGTACTCGGGACAAATTGTACAACAGCTTTTGGGGTCCATTTTCTCCTGTTACCCTTTGTAAAATAGAACAAATTGGAGCTGAAGTAAATTTTTTGTGTAAAAACAGTTAAATGTTCATTTTTATTTAAACATTCCAAAAATTCCTGTGAAACACCTGAAGGGTTAATAAACTTCTTGAATGTGGTTTTGAGCACCTTGAGGGGTGCAGTTTTTAGAATGGTGTCACACTTGGGTATTTTCCATCATATAGACCCCTCAAAATGACTTAAAATGAGATGTGGTCCCTAAAAAAAAAAAAATGGTGTGTTAAAAATTAGAAATTGCTGGTCAACTTTTAACCCTTATAACTCCCTAACAAAAAAAAGTTGGTTCCAAAATTGTGCTGATGTAAAGTAGATATGTGGGAAATGTTACTTATTAAGTATTTTGTGTGACATATCTCTGTGATTTAATTGTATAAAAATTAAAAGTTGGAAAATTGCGAAATTTTCGCCAAATTTCCGTTTTTTTTCACAAATACACGCAGGTAATATCAAATAAATGTTACCACTATAATGAAGTACAATATGTCACGAGAAAACAATGTCAGAATCACCGGGATCCTTTGAAGCGTTCGAGTTATAACCTCATAAAGGGACAGTGGTCAGAATTGTAAAAATTGGCCCGGTCATTAACGTGCAAACAACCCTTGGGGGTAAAGGGGTTAAAAAATCAACAGCAGGTGAAGAATTGGTTTTATTTATTTTTTATGCCATTCCTCGTGCGGTATAAGTGATTAGGCGACTTTATTCTTCGGGTTGGTGCGATTTACAGCGATACCAGTTTTATATCGGGTTTTTATATTTGGCTGCTGTCACACACCTTTTTATTGCGAAAACTAGTTTTTGCATCACCACATTTTGAGAGAGAAATTTTTCATATTTCATCTGACAGAGCCATGTGAGGGCTTGTTTTTTGCAGAACGAGCTGACGTTTTTATTGGTCCCATCTACGGGCACATGACATTGTGTGATCACTTTCTATTCCGATTTTTGGCAGACAGAACAAAAACCAGCAATTCGGGAATTTCTTCTTTTTTTTTTTATACCATTCCATGTGTGATAAAATTAAAGAATTGATAAGTTTTATTCTTCAGGTCAGTACGATTACAGCGATACCTAAAATATATATATATAAAAAAATAAAATAATATATATATATATATATATATATATATATATATATATATATATATATATATATATATATATATACTGTATATATATATATATATATATATATATACTGTATATATATATATATATATACTGTATATATATATATATATATATATATATATACTGTATATATATATATATATATACTGTATATATATATATATATATATACTGTATATATATATACACTGTATATATATATACTATATATATATATATTATATATTTTTTTTTGTCGTCGCTTTTACACAAACTTTTATAGAAATTTTTTTTTATTTACATTCGACTTTTTGATCGCGTTTTATTACACTTTTTGTTCATCAGTATGATAAAGCATTGTTGTTTGCCTTTTTTTTTATTGTGTTCACTGAAGGGGTTAACTAGTGAGTTTTATAGAGCGGGTTGTTAAATGCGGCAATGCCAAATACTTGTGCTTTTATATATTTACATGTATTTATTGGAAAAAATATTTTATTTTTCTTTAAAAATTTGTAAAAAAATATTTTTACACATTCTAATATATTTTTTTTTACTTTTTTTTTTACATTGTCCCAGTATGGGTCATCACCATATAATGTCAGATTGCTGATCTGACACTTTGCACTGCAGAGTATCAGATCAGCGATCTGACAGGCAGGGAAGGAGGCATGTCAGCGCCTGCTCCCATCAGGCGCTCACAAGTTCCCTCCCTGTAGGGCCTGGAAGGACCCCGCGGCCATCTTGGTGCCGGGGGTCTCCATGGAGACCATCAGACCAACGTGATCGTGTCGTGAGGTCCTGATGGAAGCATGCCGGAAGCCCCCTTCCTGCGTGATACTTCTCTATGCCGCTGACACTACTGACAGTGGCATCAGAGGGGTTAAATGCACGCGATCGGTGCTAGCACCGATCGTGGGCATTGCTGCAGTTGATCAGCTGGCACCCACACACTCAATCGCCGCAGCATTCGGCGTGAGGCCGCGTGATCGATGCGCCGTACTAGTACTGCTGTTTGCGCATGTCGGGAAGGGGTTAAAAGGGAAGACCTCATCACAAAATTACCTGCTGTTCAACTTAATGTTTGTGTCACTTGTATCTTTATTAAAAAAATAAAATAGTAATTTTGCAATTATCACACTGACTATTTTAGACCCATTCCTCCTGTCCTTTCATGAAGTTTTCAGCAGCTTCCTTATCATCAAAGGCAGAATTTCAATGAGTTGTAACCAGGGCTGTGGAGTCGGAGTTAGTTTTGGTTGGTGTCGGAGTCGGTAGAAATGTTCCGACTCCAGCTTTAAAAAAATGTATTAATATTTCATAATTGAACTTTCATATGAATTTTATAAATGTTACTCAAATATATCTGTTCAAAAGGGAAAAGGAAAAAAGCCAGGACGGCACTGTCTGGTAGCTGAACAAGTTCTTTTGAGATAACAATCGGGGTGATATATACACAACGTGTGTAAGGCAGCCACTGCGTCTCATCGCTGGTGCTCTTCTAAGAAATTAGCCATATTTTCGATCCATGTGCAAGAGAAAAAAGAGAGAAGGCACTCACCGATCTCGTGTATAACCACTTTATTCCATCTTCAAAACATGATTCATGGCCGGGGGAGTAGGAATGCTTGTGAGCAGGGGAGGACGACGGCCGTTTTGCGCTGTGCTTGCGCTTCCACGGGTCAGTATGTGTGAGGGCAATGTGACGGAAGTGATATACCGGCCATAACACACTCCCCCCACCTGAACCCCTCCCACCTACCATGAAATACACCACTATTAAAAGTGCACAGATTAAAAAACATTACATCTCTTCCACAATATTCAGAAAGCGAAAATTAATAGAGTATTATGTTATATGTGCAATTATAACCGTAGAAATGTCAATTAGCTGTTCACCATTTGTTCACACTCCTACCACCAGCCTGCAAACTAACCACAATTATATCCTACATACGGATCAAGATAAATATTACAAAAACACTGACATGTCTATCCTGTCGTTAAAGCCCAACGGCCCCATTGCGCTCGTGTGCATGATCCATCTCACTTCACATCTAAGAAGTAGGTTTCCCAAATTTCCTCCTTGCACTGGTAAATTCACCTTCTCAATCCCAGCAAATGTGAGTACTCCAGAATTCCCATTGTGTTTCTCCCTGACATGGGAGATCAGACGTGGGACACCTTTTCCCATCAGAATAGACTTACAATGTTCCCGAAAACGGACATACATGGGGCGTATTGTTTTCCCTATATAGAAATACTTACACGGACAAAAAACTACATAAACAACATGGTCCGTCTTACATGTGATAAAATCATTAACCATGTGTTCTACTGATCCCATGTGTAGCACCCGCTCTGTGTTATGCTGACTACAAAAAGGACAATGTCCACACTTGTAATTCCCTTTTGGGATACCTGCGTTAAGCCAATTTTTGTTGGATTTCAGGACACGATTCCTGACTAATTTGTCTCAGCCTCACACTACGTCTATTGGCAATCAGAGGACCTCTTGCTGTGACATCCACTAAGTCCTTATCTCGTTCTAAAATATGCCAATTTTTTCTAATCGCTAGGCGTATGTGCCGGTCCATCGTACTGTACTTAATGCAGAAGGTAAATCGCTTTCCTTTGTCAACCCTCTGGGCAGTCATCACACCCTCATTTGTCCTTTCTTCTCCATTTTCCACTCTTTTTAAAGCCGATTATAACAATACCTCAGGATACCCTCTCTGTCTGAATCTCCCTTTCATTTCTGTTACCTGTCTAAAGTACCCCTCTTTTGTATGATTGACCCCTTCTCACTCTTAAAAATTGACTATAGGGTAACGACTGCTTGACATGCATGGGGTGAAAACTATCAAAGTGCATCAAAGTGTTAGTTGCTACTATTTTTCGATATAGTGATGTACAAATAATACCTTCCTGGATCTCTACTAAAACGTCTAGGAATTCTAATCGTTGTCCTCCAAAAACTGACGTGAATGTCATATTCATTCTATTCTCCTGGTTTAAATACGTAACAAATTCATTGAAGATATCAACGGTTCCGTCCCAGACAATCATTATATCGTTGACGTATCTTAACAATTTGATGTGCTTCAAAAATCTATTTTTTTTCAGAATAAACGTATTTCTCCTCAATGAGACCCAAAAACAGATTGGCGAAAGTACATGCTACTGGAGTCCCCATCGCAGTACCAACTTCCTGGACAAACCAGTCCCCCAAAAAAGTGAATGCATTATGGCTCAAAATGAAATTTAACCCCTCGCACACAAAATTAACAAAATGCTGGCTTTTGCCCGTAGTGCACAAAATCTGTTCAATAGCCTCTACTCCCGTTTTCTGTGGAATCCTTGTGTACAAGCTCTCGACATCTATCGATGTCAATGCATAATTTTGTTGGCATTCAAAATTTTGTATACTTTTCAAAAAGGCACCAGTGTCTTTAAGATAAGATGGGATGTCCTTCAATAAAGGGCGCAATAACCAGTCTATATACTGGGACAAGGGCTCAGTGAGCGACCCTATCCCAGATACGATAGGTCGCCTAGACTTGTGCACTTTGGGTATGTGGTACCAATGGGGTCTGGTGGGGAACTCCGGTAGCAGTCTTTCCGCCCTGTTCTGGGAAATCACCCCTAGGTCAACGTATTTCCTAAGATAAGTCCTTAGATCACTTTTATATTTCTGCACTGGATCCTTCTGCAAGGGTCTATACACTACACTATACGATAGTTGCCTCTTGGCCTCAGAAATGTACAGGGATTTGGGGAGCAAAACGATCTTACCCCCTTATCAGCAGATCTTACTACTGTATCTTTCCATTCACTTATCTCTTGCATCGCCTTTTTCTCTGCAGTGGTAAGGTTAAGGGGAGCTTTTGGATACAAAAGAGCTTCTACATCTTTAATAACCTGCGCTTCAAATAAATCAATCAAGTTATCTGGAGAAATGGGGGGCATATAACTAGAAGGAACACCTCCTGTGAATGGAGCAGTGTTCTCTATTGCTCTATTACCACAAACACCCTCACCCGTACTAGTACTGCTGTTTGCGCATGTCGGGAAGGGGTTAAAAGGGAAGACCTCATCACAAAATTACCTGCTGTTCAACTTAATGTTTGTGTCACTTGTATCTTTATTAAAAAAATAAAATAGTAATTTTGCAATTATCACACTGACTATTTTAGACCCATTCCTCCTGTCCTTTCATGAAGTTTTCAGCAGCTTCCTTATCATCAAAGGCAGAATTTCAATGAGTTGTAACCAGGGCTGTGGAGTCGGAGTCGTGGAGTCGGAGTTAGTTTTGGTTGGTGTCGGAGTCGGTAGAAATGTACCGACTCCGACTCCAGCTTTAAAAAAAATATATTAATATTTCATAATTGAACTTTCATATGAATTTTATAAATGTTACTCAAATATATATGTTCTATCAAACTATGAACAACAGTGATAAGCAGTTCTGCTGGAGATAGAGACATTTCTTACTACTTGTGTGTCACACTTCTCCACTGCCCTTATCTAATCTTATACTTGGTTAACCTCATGGTGCCCCAACCCCCCTACTTACAATGTATGAAACTGAAAGTGAAAATGTGTTGCAAATTCTTAGTAGTAAAGCTCCTCCTCTAGACTAGATGTTTACTAGGTGTGCGTCTTCCAAGCATCTTACAGCTGCTACTCAGAAGAGGAAGACTGTAAGAAGTATTATCCTTTCAACAAACTTTGCATCAGTTAACTGTGAGTACATGAGGAATAACAGTATTACTGACCACTATATCAGTTGTACGACCTGGCAATAATTTTGTACAATTGTTTTTAGGAAAAACAATTGTCATTTGGATTGTGAATGCAGAATTAAAAACCTGAGAATGTCTAAGAAGCATCACATTAAATCAGCTGTATTTGAACATTTCACCATCACTCAAGATAGAAAACATTATATGACAAATGATCCAGACGAAAACAAATGCTGTGAAGCCAAGATCAGTGCATATTCAGGCAAAGATAAAAATGCTCCTACCAGAGCTTCTAATCTAAAGAGACATTTACAGTGCTTTCATCCAGAAGTACTGAAAGCAGTGGATGAGAAAGACTGCATCCAAACCAATGAACCAGTGCCCAGCTCTTCCAGCCAAACAAAGGAGCAGAGAACTTTGCAGCCATCAGTTGCAAGATATTTTGTCAGTGACAAAGTTACTGTGACAATGACAGTAGATACATTTAAAAAACAGATCATAGAGCTTGTTGTAAAGGATAGTGTGCCTATTTCATTATTTTCACGACCAGCTTTTATGTGTCTGAATGGGGAAATGGCCCGCAAGCTTGGTGTTTCTCTGGAGAGAGAGTATTAGAAAATTAGTAATCAAAGAAGCTTTTAAACAAAAGGAAGAACTTAAAAAAAACTCTCAAGGGACGCTTTCTGTTTCTTAAAATGGATGCCTGCACACGTCACAGAGTGAACTATTTTGCCATCAATGTACGATTTGTTTGTGATAAAAATGAAATAGTTACCAAGACATTGGCAGTAAAAGACACCAAAGCTCATCACACCAGTGAGTTTCTCCAGGACTTGGTGGAAAAGGTTCTGCAAGACTATGAACTTAAAAAAGAGCAAGTTCTTTCTGTCGTAACTGACAATGCTTCAAATATGATAAGTACTATTAAGCTAATGAATGAGAGTAATGATGGTGACCAGCAGCTAGAAGAACATTCTGGGTCCACAGACACAGAAATGTTTGAAATAGAGGAGCACAGTATTGTAACTGAGGAGCAAACTGAAGTTGCTTCAGATGAACAGCAACATGATAGTTTAGATGATCTTGTTGAAACTGTGTCAATATGTTCTTTCATTCATCACATGCGCTGTGTTGTGCATACGCTACAGCTGGCTATAAGAGACAGCCTGCAAGAAGGACATGCTGCTGCACTGATTGGCACGGTGAAAAAATTGGCTACTGTTGCCAGAACCCCTAAAGTTGACTCAATTTTGAAGAGACGTGCTGGAAAAGGGGCAATTATTGATCAAGCCACACGATGGGGCAGTACTTACTTAATGATTCAGCGCTTGGTTGAACTGAAAACCTTTCTTGTAGACATGGCTAACCCTCAACTGACGCTAGATGAAAGTCAGTGGAATCAGGTGACTGAGCTGGAAAAATTGCTAGAGCACCCATTTACAGTGACTAAAAAATTACAAGCAGAGTACTTAACTCCAGGTATTTTCTTAAAGGAGTGGAAGAACCTGATGTTTTGCCTGTCCCAAAGAGGAGGGTTAATTGCAAGTGGCATCGCTACATCAATGAAACGGAGAGAGGAGCTACTATTACAAAATAACATTCTTTTGGCAGCTGTTTATGTAGACCCAATGCATCGGATTCCTCTAGATGATCAACAGCTAACTAAAGGAAAAGAAGCTCTGTTTGAAATAGTAGTAAGGATGAAAGGCTTGCAGAACAGTCAGTCAGGAGGAACAAGAAGAATTTGGTCGTCCTGCCACATCTTCACCCTCATCAACTGATGAAGAATTTAATTTTGAAAAATATTTGGATCGCAAGGACCGTGCAAAGCGTTCCCGCATAGAAGAAGCGTCATCCCCATCAAAGAACACAGCCAGTACATTTCAGCAGAATTTTTCATGTGCACTAAAAGAAATTGAGAAATGTAACCGTTCATCAAAAATAACAGTTCAACAAGCGATTCCTCTGTATCCTGACATTGTCAGAGATGTTGCCCGAGTGGTTACTGCTTTGCCACCAACCCAAGTTAGTGTAGAGAGGTTGTTCTCTGCTCTCAAAATAATTAGATCAGATTTGAGGGCATCCATGAAGGAGGATCTGACAGAGGCAATACTTTTTCTGAGGACAAATTTATAGATTTCTTCTTATTAACTGCATAACAGTGTTTATTGCATATTTACTTACAAGAGTTTATAAAAGTTTATAAAAGTTATTTGCTATATTCTAATTGTATTCTAATAAATATAGTTTTTGCTCTAAGTGGTCTGATTACTTATATGATGGTGAGAAACTGAATAAGCACGATGTTAATATTTTACAACAGTAAATTTATTGTTACGAATTGGCCATTTATGAAGGAGTCGGAGCCGGAGTCGGAACCTGATAAAATCCAGGAGTCTGAGTCACAACTGTGGCTTACGGACTCCACAGCCCTGGTTGTAACACCTCTGTATACAGCTGATAACACAAGATCCACCATTTACAATAGGCGGTGTCACAGCCGACCCTGCTCTACTTTCACAATGACCTTTGCACATGCCCATTTGATGCTTCTGTTCTTTGCTGCTAATGTGTAGGTGCATTTCCTGCAACAGGAAGGTACTCTGAAATATGCTGCAGTAGTCGGTGTGAAAATGGCCACATTTCTATCTTTTACTTTCAGTAAAGTTTGTATTATTAAAAAGATAAAGAAAACTTGATGCATTCATAAACTTGAGTACATAATAACCATTTTACATACTATTTTTTAGCACTGGTGACATGGTATCAGAAGATCAAGCTGAATCGGCCCTAAAACCCGAAAAGGTTGAGGCAACAGCTCCTCAAAATGTGAAGAAAAGTGACGTACAGATCCCAAACTATTCAGGTATGTTAGATTAAAGGTTCATATAGGAATGACTACTAAAGGATAGTTCATCAATATAAAAGTAGTGAACTATACCTTTAAATGTCCACAAAGGGCAAATATTAACAATTAGACTGTATTACGAAGCAGACATTTTATTTACGTCAAAAATTTCCAATAAGGCCTCCTTCACACGTATACAAAACACATGTGAAAAAATGGTAACGGTGTACTCAGTGTTTTCCATACATGTGTAACAAAAATGTAGACCAGGGAAGAAAAATCAAATGTGAAACATAATCCCATAAAACCACAAATCTTTAATGAAAACTATTTGTTAAAAATACCCTCCCAGTGCAAATAATCAATTCTCTCAAATATATAGCATAAGTCTATAGCAATAACCTGACAAATCCCTATGTTTGCCTGCTATCCCTTCCTAGCAGTGGAGGTTGGCACCCTCCTAGGTACGGTTATTTGGCGCCCCCACTCCGCGATGGCTGTCCCAGACTTGCCCTGATAAATCCTAATGCGCTATAGGTGGGAAAACAATAAGCAATCAAAAGAAATGCAGGGATAGTACTTACCCTAAAATTGATATGTTCCCACGGTCAGGATTTGCTCAGGATTTGACGCAGGTAAAATCTGCACCAAATCTGCACCTGAGGTCACTGGCAGGTCACCTGCGTTTTTGATGCGTTTTTACATGCGTTTTTGATGCTTTTTTTTTTTAAGCGGATTTGTGTGTTTTTGTAAGCTAAATAAAGATATACAAAAAAAAAATAAATGTGATGTCATTTCTTGTCCAACCTCTTCATTTACATACTCCATTGAAGAATAATGTTTACACACACCGATAGATAGCTATAGCGATAGATAGATACGATAGATCTATCGTATCTATCTATCGTATGGCCACCAAGGTCTCCCAATCTGACCCCCTTAGACTTTTATCTTTGGGGTCATCTGAAGGCAATTGTCTATGCTGTGAAGATACGAGATGTGCAGCATCTGAAACCACGGATACTGGGAGCCTGTGCTAGCATTTCTTCTGCAGTGTTGCTATCAGTGTGTCAAGAGTGGGAGAAGAGGGTTGCATTGACAATCCAACACAATGGGCAGCACTTTGAACACATTTTATAAGTGGTCATAAACTTGTACATAACTCATGAAAGAATAAAGTTATGTTAAAACCAAGCACACCATTGTTTTCTTGTGAAATTCTCAATAAGTTTGACGTGTCATATGACCCAACATCTGCAAGGAGTTTGTATGTTCTCTCCGTGTTTGCGTTGGTTTCCTGCGGGTTCTCCGGTATTCTCCCACATTCCAAAGACCTACTGATAGGGAATTTAGATTGTGAGCCCCATCGGGGATAGCAATGATAATGTGTGCAAACTGTAAAGCACTGTGGAATATGTTAGCGCTATATAAAAATGAAGATTATTATTATTATGACCCTCTTCCCATTGGAAAACATAAAGTTGGATCCAAAATGGCCGACTTCAAAATGGCCGCCATGGTCACCACCCATCTTGAAAAGTTTTCCCCCTCCAATATACCAATGTGCCACAAACAGGAAGTTGATATCACCAACCATTTCCTTTTTATTTAGGTGTATCCATATATATGGCCCACCCTGTATATTGGTCTTGTGGTTGGGAGCAGAGATCACGATGAACGGACTGGCTGCGGGCCTCCTGAGCTTAATTTTGCAGCCTCATGTACGCTTGTTTGGCCCCGCGGCCTGTCTGTACCTCATACTCTAGAGTCTAGAGGTACTTTGGATCGCACAGCTTAGTGATGTGAATGCGGCACTATTTCTATTGCATCCTTGGCTTGGACTAGAATTCCAGGTGCCAGTGGGAGAAAATAAATCGAGCAGGGACTTGTGACATAAGACAACAAATCCACAACACTTAACTGGAAAAAGGAGATATTTACCAATACATGGTGAAAATAACAGTCCCTTCAGACCCCAATTATATATAGTAGAGTTAGCATCTGAGCACAATACTGATGAAAAATGCACTTACACCCCTGCCATCCACGAGCCGGTGCCGGTTACTAATAGTTGGGCTTTCCGGCAGTTGGTAAGTAAGGCTACTTACAGAGTGTAGGATAGCTGTGTGAGTAGCAGACTGTAGCCGACATTGTGCACTACATGTATCCCTGTGGCAAGCACCTTACACAAGCCATAGACTTGAATAAGTAAGTTTCATCTGTAGTATGGAAGAGACTGGTGCGTACTGCAATTTCTTTTCACCCAGACGTTTGATCCGCAATTAAATAAACACAGCCATATTGAATAAAGTTGGTACCAGTGCTGTCCGTTTTTTTTTTTTTTGTGCAGAGCACTCAGACTAAAAATACAGTCATCTCAACTTGGCCCTAAGAAGACCATTTTACCGTCACAAATAGTCACAGTGAAATCCTGTAGTATGTTCCCACTCCCCATTTACGGGATTTTTCAGTATTTGCTTTGGGTATAGGATTGTTTAAAATATCTGCAGGGTAAATCGACAAGCTGCATGTTTGAGATTGGGAAACCATGCTAGTTAAGGCCTCATTCAGATGTCCGATTTTCAAAGGTCCAGGTCGTTTTCCAGACCGACTGGTTACAAAAAAAAATGATGGAGACCTCTCAGTTTTTGGTCTGAGTCACCGATCAATATTTACCCTTACTGGTCTATAGGTTCATGAAAGATGAGAAAATCACTGATGGCAAAAACGGACCAAACACTGATGGAAAGCAGTCCTGTTTTTGGCATCATGCACATTTTGGGGATGTAGTGGGAACAGGAGCTGCTGTTTAACTCCTTGAATGCCACAGCCAATAGTGCAGTAAACAAGTAGTTTTGCAGAGGCAGAGGGCTCCCTCCCACACATGCTGATGTGACAAGTATGGAATCCAGTTACAACTCCCACTTCCCTAAAAGTTGGGACGCTGTGTTAAAAGTAAAGAAAACGAGATTTACATATCATTGCATTCTTATGAAATGAATTTAATAACCTTTTGATCAATCTTGAGGCACAGTGACTTGATGGATGAATGCTCTGTAGGAAGATTGATCTTGTGCAAGCCTAGATAGGTCCACAGGGGTCTTCTCCATTGTTGTCTTGATAGTATCAGGCTATCAGGTTTTTGGTCTTCCTCTTCGCCTTGTTCCTTCTATTCTTCTGAAAATGATGTCCTTCTCCAGTGATTGCTCTCTTCGTGTGATATGTCCAAATTATATTTTATTCCCAACAGATCATAAAACGCAGATTAGAATGTTTAAGTTTTACATTTTTTTTCATTTCTTTTAAAAAAAATTATTTTGAAATTGATGGCAGCAAACATATCTAAAAACAAACAAACAAAAAAACACATTGGGCCTTATCTACCATTGTTTAGCATCCCCCCGTTATTACAACAGTCTGTACATTTCTTTGAAGGGAGGACACCGATTCCTAGTTTTAGGAGAGAAATGTTGTCCCATTCTTGTCTGATGTAGGATTCTTGCTGCTCCTCCTCAGCACTGGGGCGTATTTGCTAGATATTTCATAATGATCCACCTGTTTTCTATTTGGTGAAAGGTTTGAAAGCGGACAACCCTTATAATGAAATGAATTCCATTTAATTCATGTTTTTAATGTTTTGAATATTTAAAAGCAAGTATTTTTAATTGCAGGTGATGAAGACATAAATTGTATTCTGATTGACCAGTTCCAACCAAAGTTTGGACCAGCAGTAAGTAAATATATATTGGCAATTTTTTTTTTCAATTGTTATTTTTAGTGGATTGAGTCGGATAAAAGCCATAAACTATGCAGTTGGCTTTGTATACATTCATATATTCCAAAGGCATATGATCTCACCATCTATTTAAGAAAAAAAAAAAAAAGCGCAAACAGTAAGTTATTTACCAAAGCCCCAGGATCTTCTTCACTCTCACTATTTAGTTCACTTTTCGCCTTTGAACCAGTCACAGTAGAAGTTACCAGATTCTTCAAGTCTTCTCACCCTACTACCTGCACCAGCGTCCCTATTCCGTCACTGTCCCTCTTACTGGCATCACCTGTAATGTTTAACCTCTTTCATTCAGTTTATTTCCCTTTTTTTCAAATACACTATCATATGTTCTTTACTAAAAGGTAACATCCCTCAACAGAACTGCCCTGATAACTACAGACCTGTCTCTAACTGTCCCTTCATCTCCAAACTTATGGAACATTTGGTACTCTCGCCTAGTCTGCTATCGTTCTGATAACTCTTCTTGAATCTTTATAGTCCGATTTCCATTCTTTACACACTGTGGCACACCAACTCCTCACAATACTCATATGGATCGGTTACAAGGATACTGCTCTCGTTTGTCTTCCTTTCTCTCTGACCGCTCTTTGAGTGTATCATTTGCTGGCTCTTCCTCCTCTCATCTTCCCCTTTTCCTTGTATCACATTACACACGAACCGAGCTAGGATCAAAATACCCTGACTGCATGGTCTCCCCAATGGAGCTTCATCGGCATATACTCCTAGGACCCTTCTCTTTTCTATTCTCTACATGTAGCTCATGAAAGGTTAAAAAAACTCCCTGACAGCAATTAAGGGGTGCCATTTTTCAAATTGTATCCCTTTTTGATATTTTTCAAATATATAGGCCCCTTATACCCTTCAGCCGCAGCCCATTTTAGTTTCCGTTTTTTTCCTCCCCTTCTTCCCAGCGACATAACTCTTTTATTTTTCTGTCCACATAGACATATGAGGGCTAGTTTTTTGCGGGCGAGTTGTACTTAGGAATGACCAAATTCATTTTACCACATAGTGTGCGTGAAAACGTGAAAGAAAATTCCAAGTGCGGTGAAATTGTGAAAAAAAAACAAAACACAATTCTGACATTGTTTTTTGGGAATTCTTTGTACGGTGTACATTTTGTGGTAAAAATGACCATGCTATATGATTCTCCTCATCAATACGATTACGACAACCCAATCTGTCCAGGTTTTTTTTTTTTTTTTTTAATTATTTTGATGATGGGGGAAAAAAACACTCTGAAATCTGCAGGGGTTTTTATCAGTACTATTTTCTATTTTGGGATAAATTCTGTTTACTGTGTTTAGTGATTCGGCCAATTGTTTTTATATTTTGATAGATCGGACTTTTCTAAACGCAGTGATACCATGTATGTACCAATGCAGCATCAATAGTAAAAAGACCTAATGTTTCAAACAATAATAATAATAATAATAAATAATAATAATAAAAAAAAGGTTATTCTCACCTTCCGACGTCGCGCTCTGTCCTGCGCAGTGCAAGCGGCAGGTTCCGGTGCCAGGGATGCTATGCGAGAAGGACCTGCCATGACGTCACTGTCATGTGACCGACGTCATCACAGGTCCTGCGCTCATACCAACCCTGGGACCGGAAGCTGCCGCGTGCACCGTACACAGGCGCCAGGACTTCAAGGGGCCTTCGGAAGATGAGTATATGTTTATTTTTTATTTTAAGTCTTACCACGCATATAGTGGCCACATTGCTATATACTACGTGGGCTGTGCTATTTACTATGTAGCTGGGCAATATACAACGTCACTGTCAAATATACTACGTAGCTGTGCAATATATTACCTCGGGGTAATCCTTGACACTGATCTCTCCTTCAGACCACATATCCAAGCCCTTTCCACTTCCTGCTGACTTCAACTCAAAAATATTTCACGGATCCGTACATTCCTCAACCAAGAATCTGCAAAAACCCTAGTCCATGCCCTCATCATCTCTCGCCTTGACTACTGCAACCTCCTGCTCTGTGGCCTCTCCTCTAACACTCTCGCACCCCTCCAATCTATTCTAAACTCTGCTGCCCGACTAATCCACCTGTCCCCCCGCTATTCCCCGGCCTCTCCCCTCTGTCAATCCCTTCACTGGCTCCCCATTGCCCAGAGACTCCACTACAAAACCCTAACCATGACGTACAAAGCCATCCACAACCTGTCTCCTCCATACATCTGTGACCTCGTCTCCCGGTACTTACCTACACGCAACCTCCGATCCTCACAAGATCTCCTTCTCTACTCCCCTCTTATCTCCTCTTCCCACAATCGTATTCAAGATTTATCTTCGCGTATCACCCCTACTCTGGAACCCTCTACCACAACACATCAGACTCTCGCCTACCATCGAAACCTTCAAAAAGAGCCTGAAGACCCACCTCTTACGACAAGCCTACAACCTGCAGTAACCACCGATCAACCAAACCGCTGCATGACCAGCTCTATCCTCACCTACTGTATTCTCACCCATCCCTTGTAGATTGTGAGCCTTCGCGGGCAGGGTCCTCTCTCCTCCTGTACCAGTTATGACTTGTATTGTTTAAGATTATTGTACTTGTTTTTATGTATACTCCTCCTCACATGTAAAGCGCCATGGAATAAATGGCGCCATAACAATAAATAATAATAATAATATACTATGTGGCTGTGTCGGTTCTGTTATATACTACGTCGACTGTGCAATATACTGCGTAGCTATGCAATATACTACGTGCCGCTTCAATATACTACGTGGCTCTGCTATATACTACGTCGCTGACCAATATACTACATAGCTGTGCAATACACTACGTAGCTGTACAATACACTACGTGACTGTGTTATATACTACGTGGCTATGTAATATAGTATGTGCCTGTGCAATATACTACGTGGCTGTTATATACTACGTGGCTGTGCTATATACTGGCTCTGCTATATACTACGTGGCTGTTATATACTACGTGGCTCTGCTATATACTACGTGGCTGACCAATATACTACATACCTGTGCAATACACTACGTGGCTGTGTTGTATACTACGTAACTCTGCTATATACTACGTACGCTATGTTACATACTACGTAGCTCTGTTATATACTACGTAGCTATGTTATATACTACGTCGGTTGTGTTATATACTACGTCACTGCAATATAGTACGTAGCCTGTGCTATATACCACCTACATATTCAAGAGTACCCAATACGTTTGAATCGGGCCACAATCTAGTGTGTGTGTATATGTGTGTGTGTGTGTGTATATATATGTATATATATGTATATATGTATGTGTGTATATGTATATATATATATATGTATATATATATATATATATATATATATATATATATATATATATATATATATATATATATATATACACAGTTTGGACACGCCTTCTCATTTAAAGATTTTTTTGTATTTTCATGACTATGGAAATTGTAAATTCACACTGAAGGCATCAAAACTATGAATTAACACATGTGGAATTATATACTAATATATATATATATATATATATATATATATATATATAAAGTGTGAAACAACTGAAATTATGTCTTATATTCTAGGTTCTTCAAAGTAGCCACCTTTTGCTTTGATGACTGCTTTGAACACTCTTGGCATTCTCTTGATGAGCTTCAAGAGGTAGTCACCAGAAATGGTCTTCCAACAATCTTGAAGGAGTTCCCAGAGATGCTTAGCACTTGTTGGCCCTTTTGCCATCACTCTGCGGTCCAGCTCACCCCAAACCATCTCGATTGGGTTCAGGTCTGGTGATTATGGAGGCCAGGTCATCTGGCGTAGCACCCCATCACTCTCCTTCTTGGTCAAATAGCCCTTACACAGCCTGGAGGTGTGTTTGGGGTCATTGTCTCCTTTAAAAATAAATGATGGTCCAACTAAACGCAAACCGGATGGAATAGCATGCCGCTGCAAGTTGCTGTGGTAGCCATGCTGGTTCAGCATGCCTTCAATTTTGAATAAATCCCCAACAGTGTCACCAGCAAAGCATCCCCACACCATCACACCTCCTCCTCCATGCTTCACGGTGGAATCCAGGCATGTAGAGTCCATCCATTCACCTTTTCTGCGTTGCACAAAGACACGGTGGTTGGAACCAAAGATCTCAAATTTGGACTCATCAGACCAAAGCACAGATATCCACTGGTTTAATGTCCATTCCTTGTGTTTTTTAGCCCGAACAAGTCTCTTCTGCTTGTTGTCTGTCCTCAGCAGTGGTTTCCTAGCAGCTATTTTACCATGAAGGCCTGCTGCACAAAGTCTCCTCTTAACAGTTGTTGTAGAGATGTGTCTGCTGCTACAACTCTGTGTGGCATTGACCTGGTCTCTAATCTGAGCTGCTGTTAACCTGCGATTTCTGAGGCTGGTGACTCGGATAATCTTATCCTCAGAAGCAGAGGTGACTATTGGACTTCCTTTCCCGGGGCGGTCCTCATGTGAGCCAGTTTCTTTGTAGCGCTTGATGGTTTTTGCCACTGCACTTGGGGACACTTTCAAAGTTTTCCCAATTTTTCGGACTGACTGACCTTCATTTCTTAAAGTAATGATGGCCACTTGTTGTTCTTTACTTAGCTGCTTTTTCTCTAGTCACCTTCCACGACGGCATATGGAGGTTGCCTCTTTGCCCTAATGGGGAACAGGAAATGGAGAGGTTAAAAGGCCCTCCCACCTCCCTCTCACCAGTGTCTTTTCCTGTTCCCCATGGGACAGGAGAGGTTTACTTCGTATGTAGTGGTGGCCGGTAACTACTGCATCTCACAAGCGTCGGCTTGTGTATAACCGGGCAGCATGGGGTCGTATCTTACCTCCCCGCCTATGCTGCTCCCGTCGCACCACGCTGCGGTGTCCTCGGGACCTGTTCCTAGCCTTCCCGCGCCCCCGTGAGGGCAAAGCAGGCTAGTGTTCCCAACCGGAGTCCTCCTGGAGCTCTCCGGTCTCCTTCCCCTCCAAACATGCCGCTGGCAACCCGGAAGTGGTCGCGCGCATCACTTCCGGTCCTTTCTGCGCTCCCTGGAGGCACTTCCGCCGGCCGCGTCTCGTGCAGGACGGCGTCCTCCACGCCTGGACCATGGAGGGGAGGAGGAGGTGTATCCACATCGCTGGGGGCAGGTGCATACCGCTGTGTATAAAACCTGCCAGAAAACGTCGCAGGTAAGACCGTTCCTATCATGGAGAGCAGTACCTGCCCTGCGCTTGCAGAGCCCAGCGCTGCCCCTGCCACAGTAAGTGCCGCAGGGACAGGGGTCCTTAGATAGTAACTTTGGGGTATCCTTGGTCACTCTCTCTCTCTCCCCTCTCATTGCAGGGAGAAAGGTCTACCCCCAAAACTACCGTTAAAAAGAAGTGTGCCATCTGTAATATTAAGCTGCCACCTTCATGGGAGAAAAAACTCTGCAGGACCTGTACTGACAAAGTTGTCAGGGCAGAGCAACCTTCTTTACTAGAGGAAATCCGATCCCTGGTCAAGCAAGAGGTGCAATCCTCCCTAGCAGCCTTTACCCCTCCACCCCCTCCGCCACCCCCTCCGCCACCCTCTCCAGCCAAAAAAAGGAAGATCCAGGAAGAGGAATCTGAGTCAGACCTCTCTTATGCCTCATCCTCAGGTCGTCAGGAGGAATCTGCATCCTCTATTACATCGGAGGCCAGAAAATATCTCTTTTCTTCAGACTGGGTTGAGGACTTAGTAGCTGCAGTACTATGGGGCTGGAGGAGGAGCCGGAACCCCAGTCCATACAGGACCAGATGTTTGGTGGCATAACTAAGGGTAAACGGGTGGGGTTTCCAATCCACCAGAATATCTCTGATATGATTGACCAAGAGTGGGAATTACCTGAAAAACGCCTCAGTACTCCATCCGAGATGAAGCGTAGATTCCCCTTAGAAGGCGAATTGACCAAATGGGATGTCCCTAAAGTTGACTCTCAGGTAGCAAGAATACTAAAAGAACGGCTCTTCCATTCGAAGACTCGTCACAATTAAAGGATCCGATGGACAGGAAGATAGAGAGTCTATTAAAGAAATCATGGGAGACCTCCTCGGTAGCCCTCAAAGCTAATATCACATCAACATGCGTGGCTAGAGCTCTATTCCGCTGGATAGGTGAACTGGAGTCTCACATATCCCAGGGCACTTCAAGAGCTGAATTATTAGACTCCCTTCCTAGTCTCCTTAGAGCCACGGGTTTCCTAGCAGATTCTTCGATGGAAACTATCAGAATTGCTGCAAGGTCGTTAGTACAAACTAACTCGGCCAGAAGGGCGCTGTGGTTAAAAATGTGGTCTGGTGATATCACCTCTAAGGCCAAATTATGCACCATACCATTTAAAGGTAACTACGTTTTCGGGCCTTCTCTTGACGACATCTTGGAGAAAGCTACCGATAAAAAGAAAGCCCTCCCAGAACAAAAAACTCTCAAAAAGAAGTTTTTTCGTCCCTTTCAGGCCCAAACCTCTCAGAGAGGAAAAGGCAAGTCCGGGAGGTGGAGTTACCCGAAGGGAGGAGGGAGAAACATCCTTATCCCTCAACAACAACAACAGCAATCTCAACAGGAAAAACGGTGACTCCGATCCGGTGGGGGGGAGACTTTCAAATTTTTACTCCCAGTGGCAAAACATCACCTCTTGCCCCTGGATCCTCAATGTCATCAAAGAGGGCCTCCTAATAGAATTCATTTCCTCCCCCCCACGGGGTCTAAAAGTCACCTCCCTACCTTCCCTGAAAGATCAATCCAATCTGGAGTCCGGTCTCAGGACCCTAAAGATGTCGGGTGCGATATCCCAAATACCAGAATGGGAGAGGGATCGGGGGCATTACTCTCGCCTATTCCTGGTTCCCAAACCATCGGGCGAGTCCCGTGTTATTATAAATCTAAAGAATCTCAATCGGCATATCAAGTACCAAAGATTCAAGATGGAATCAGTGAAGAATGCCATTCCCTTGATAGGTCCACACTCCTTCATGGCCACTCTCGATCTGAAAGATGCCTACTTTCACATCCCCATTCACCCAAGACATCGCCATTACCTCAAATTTGCTGTACAGAGAGGACATCTGATAGAGCATTATCAATTCAACGTCCTCCCATTTGGAATCTCCTCTGCTCCAAGGGTATTTTCCAAAATAATGGGGGAAGTAGTCTCCTTTATCCGGAGGCAAGGCGTCTGTATAGTGCCGTATCTAGACGACCTTCTGTTAATAGCGCCTACCAAACAGGGCCTGGAATCTCATGTATCCAAGACTCTCGAAATCCTGACATCTCTTGGGTGGGTGCCGAATCTGGAAAAATCTCACCTACGACCCTCCAAATGCAGGAAATTCCTGGGAGTCCTCCTGGACTCTACAAGACAGATGTCCTTCCTCCCATCAGAACACCGTCTAACCCTTTTATCAAAGGTCAAAACGTTCAGGGACACCATATCCCCTACAATCAGAGAAGGCATGTCTCTTGTAGGCTCGATGACAGCCTGCATTCAATCGGTACCATGGGCCCAGGCCCATTCCAGAATTCTTCAGGCACATATCCTGCAGAATTGGGACGGCCTTCCCAGTTCTTTGAACAAAAGACTGTACACGCCAGGCCTTGTCAAAGCCTCCCTGGCATGGTGGATGTCCCCAAAAAATTTACAAAAAGGGGTCAGCTGGACGCAAGTCCCACTGACCACAGTTACATCAGACGCCAGCCAGAGAGGCTGGGGGGCCATGATAGATCACACCCCTTTCCAAGGTCTCTGGGACCAGTCAACAAGCAAGAAATCTTCCAACTACAGAGAGCTAAAAGCTGTAGAAGAAGCCCTACTAGTAGGAGGTCATCTGATCAAGGGACATCACGTTCGGATATATTCGGACAATGACCACGGTGGCCCACATCAGACATCAGGGCAGTTCAAAAAACAATTGCCTGAAAAATATATCTGCCCGACTATGCTCCTGGGCAGAAAGACATCTCTTATCTCTGACAGCGGTTCACCTGAAAGGCTCGTCCAACATTCAGGCAGACTATCTAAGTCGCCAGGACATACATCCGGGGGAATAGTGCCTGAGCAACCGAGGTTTCGAGATGCTGGTGAACAAATGGGGTCTCCCAGAAATCGACCTCTTTGCATCCAGCCGAAATGCGAAAGTCGAAGCATTCTTCTCTCTGAACCCCAGGGACGGCTCCAAAGGTGTGGATGCACTGGTCCAGAAGTGGAATTTCCATCTGGCTTATGCGTTTCCACCAATCCCAATACTGGCGAAAGTCTTACAGAAAGTGCGAGAAGAACAAACGCCTACCATATTGGTAGCTCCGCTGTGGCCCAAGAGGAGTTGGTACAACCTGATAGTGGACCTTCAGGTGGATGGGCCGTTCCACTTTCCGATGGAAGAAGACCTTCTTTCTCAGGGACCAATCCATCTCCTAGATGCCCACAAGTGGAATCTGGCGGCATGGCTACTGAAGCCCAAATATTAAGAGCCAGAGGACTATCAGATGCAGTGGTTTCCACACTTCAAAAATCTAGGAAACCGGTAACCATTGCAATATATAATAAAATCTGGAAGAAATTTTCATCCTTTTGTCTTCCTGAGGTGCCGGATCCCTTCAACCCGAACATTTCAAAAATTCTAGATTTTTTACAAAAGGGCTTAGAAATAGGCCTCAGACCTAGCACCTTAAAAGTCCAGGTGTCCGCCCTCAGCTCAATATTTGATCAAGATCTGGCAAATCATCGCTGGGTAAAAAGATTCATGATATCGGCTTCCAGAATGAATCCAAAGAAGCAAATAACAGTACCACTGTGGGATCTCAACCTGGTGTTATAGGGGCTCACGGGTCCCCCCTTTGAACCATTATCCTCCTGCTCCCAGAAAAATCTAATCTATAAAACAATTTTTCTAGTGGCTATTACATCAGCAAGGAGGGTGGGAGAATTGCAAGCCCTCTCAATAAGAGAGCCATACCTGTCCATCCGAGATGACTCTATAATACTACGCCTAGACCCTTCCTTTCTTCCAAAGGTCGTATCAGATTTCCATCGCTCCCAGGAAATTATTCTACCTTCTTTTTGCCAAAATCCTGCAAATCCAAAGGAAGAGAAATTCCATATGCTGGACGTCAGGCGCGTTGTCTTATTTTACTTAGAACAAACCAGTTCTTACAGAATCGACCACAATCTATTTGTCCATCCATCAGGACAGAACAAAGGAAAAAAGGTAGCCAAAAGTACTATTGCCAACTGGATTAAGAGAGCAATAGCAGAAGCATACCTGGCTCAGGACAAAACTCCTCCAGTAGGAATCAAGGCTCATTCCACTAGATCAACCTCAGTCTCCTGGGCAGAAAGAGCAGGTGCATCAGCGGAGCAAATCTGCAGGGCAGCCACATGGTCTTCATTGCATACTTTCTCCAGACATTACAGACTGGATATAATGCCCAACAAAGATTTAGTCTTCGGCCGGAAAGTACTCCAGGCCGTTGTCCCTCCCTAGCGCCAAATTAGTTGGTATTCCTCCATATGCCGTCGTGGAATGTGACTAGAGAAAATAGAATTATTCTTACCGTTAATTCGGTTTCTAGGAACCTTCCACGACGGCGCTAGTTCCCTCCCTATACTCCTGGATTTAATTCTGGGATTCAAGGTAAACCGGTGCTATGGTTTTCAGTTATAAGTCACTGGTGAGAGGGAGATGGGAGGGCCTTTTAACCTCTCCATTTCCTGTTCCCCATTAGGGCAAAGAGGCAACCTCCATATGCCGTCGTGGAAGGTTCCTAGAAACCGAATTAACGGTAAGAATAATTCTATTTTTCTTGCCATAATACAAAATCTAACAGTCTATTCAGTAGGACTATCAGCTGTGTATCCACCAGCCTTCTGCTCAACACAACTGATGGTCCCAACACCATTTATAAGGCAAGAAATCCCACATATTAAACCTGACAGGGCACACCTGTGAAGTGAAAACCATTCCCGGTGACTACCTCTTGAAGCTCATCAAGAGAATGCCAAGAGTGTGCAAAGCAGTCATCAAAGCAAAAGGTGGCTACTTTGAAGAACCTAGAATATAAGACATATTTTCAGTTGTTTCACACTTTTTTGTTAAGTACAGTTATATGAAAAAAGTTTGGGCACCCCTATTAATCTTAAGCTTAATGTTTTTTAAAAATTGTTTTTTTGCAACAGCTATTTCAGTTTCATATATCTAAAAACTGTTGGACACAGTAATGTTTCTGCCTTGAAATGAGGTTTATTGTACTAACAGAAAATGTGCAATCTGCATTCAAAAAATATTTGACAGGTGCATAAGTATGGGCACCCTTATCACTTTCTTGTTTTAAATACTCCTACATACTTTTTACTGACTTAACTTAAGCACTTTTTTTGTTTTGTAACCTCATTGAGCTTTGAACTTTATAGCCAGGTGTATGCAATCATGAGAAAAGCTACTTAAAGTGGCCACTTGCAAGTTGTTCTCCTGTTTGAATCTCCTCTGAAGAGTGGCATCATGGGCTCCTCAAAACAACTGTCAAATGATCTGAAAACAAAGATTATTCAACATAGTTGTTCAGGGGAAGGATACAAAAAGCTGTCTCAGAGATTTAACCTGTCAATTTCCACTGTTCGGAACATAGTAAGGAAATGGAAGAACACAGGTACAGTTCTTGTTAAGGCCAGAAGTGACAGGCCAAGAAAAACATCAGAAAGGCAGAGAAGAAGAATGGTGAGATCAGTCAAGGACAATCCTCAGACCACCTCCAGAGAGCTGCAGCATCAACTTGCTGCAGATGGTGTCACTGTGCATCGGTCAACTATGCAACGCACTTTGCACAAGGAGAAGCTGTATGGGAGAGTGATGCGAAAGAAGCCATTTCTGCAAGCACGCCACAAACAGAGTTGGCTGAGGTATGCAAAAGCACATTTGGAGAAGCCAATTTCTTTTTGGAAGAAGGTCCTGTGGACTGATGAAACCAATATTGAGTTGTTTGGTCATACAAAAAGGCGTTATGCATGTCGGCAAAAAAACACAGCATTCCAAGAAAAACACTTGCTACCCATAGTAAAATGTGGTGGAGGTTCCATCAGGCTATGGGGCTGTGTGGCCAATGCCAGCACCGGGAATCTTGTTAAAGTTGAGGGACACATGGATTCCTCTCAGTATCAGCAGATTCTTGACAATAATGTTCATGAATCAGTGACAAAGTTGAAGTTACGCAGGGGATGGATCTTTCAGCAAGACAATGATCCAAAACACCGCTCCAAATCTACTCAGGCATTCATGCAGAGGAACAATTACACTGTTCTGGAATGGCCATCCCAGTCCCCAGACCTGAATATCATTGAACATCTGTGGGATCATTTGAAGAGGGCTGTCCATGCTTGGCGACCATCAAACTTAACTGAACTGGAATTGTTTTGTAAAGAGGAATGGTCAAAAATACCTTCATCCAGGATCCAGGAACTCATTAAAAGCTACAGGAAGCGACTAGAGGCTGTGATTTTTGCAAAAGGAGGATCTACTAAATATTAATGTCACTTTTCTGGTGAGGTGCCCATACTTATGCACCTGTCAAATTTTGTTTGAATGCAGATTGCACATTTTCTGTTAGTACAATAAACCTCATTTCAAGGCAGAAACATTACTGTGTCCAACAGTTATTAGATATATGAAACTGAAATAGCTGTTGCAAAAAAAACAATTTTTATAAAACATGAAGCTTAAGATTAATAGGGGTGCCCAAACTTTTTCATATAACTGTATATAATTCCACATGTGTTAAATCATAGTTTCGATGCCTTCAGTGTGAATTTACAATTTTCATAGTCCTGAAAATACAGAAAAATCTTTAAATGAGGTGTCCAAACTTTTAGTCTGTTCTGTGTGTGATATATATATATACACTCACCGGCCACTTTATTAGGTACACCATGCTAGTAACGGGTTGGACCCCCTTTTGCCTTCAGAACTGCCTCAATTCTTCGTGGCATAGATTCAACAAGGTGCTGGAAGCATTCCTCAGAGATTTTGGTCCATATTGACATGATGGCATCACACAGTTGCCGCAGATTTGTCGGCTGCACATCCCAAAGATGCTCCATACAAGGCAGGATGGATCCATGCTTTCATGTTGTTTACGCCAAATTCTGACCCTACCATCCGAATGTCGCAGCAGAAATCGAGACTCATCAGACCAAGCAACGTTTTTCCAATCTTCTACTGTCCAATTTCGATGAGCTTGTACAAATTGTAGCCTCAGTTTCCTGTTCTTAGCTGAAAGGAGTGGTACCCGGTGTGGTCTTCTGCTGCTGTAGCCCATCTGCCTCAAAGTTCGACTCACTGTGCGTTCAGAGATGCTCTTAGGCCTACCTTGGTTGTAACGGGTGGCGATTTGAGTCACTGTTGCCTTTCTATCAGCTCGAACCAGTCTGCCCATTCTCCTCTGACCTCTGGCATCAACAAGGCATTTCCGCCCACAGAACTGCCGCTCACTGGATTTTTTTTCTTTTTCGGACCATTCTCTGTAAACCCTAGAGATGGTTGTGCGTGAAAATCCCAGTAGATCATCAGTTTCTGAAATACTCAGACCAGCCCTTCTGGCACCAACAACCATGCCACGTTCAAAGGCACTCAAATCACCTTTCTTCCCCATACTGATGCTCGGTTTGAACTGCAGGAGATTGTCTTGACCATGTCTACATGCCTAAATGCACTGAGTTGCCGCCATGTGATTGGCTGATTAGAAATTAAGTGTTAACAAGAAGTTGGACAGGTGTACCTAATAAAGTGGCCAGTGAGTGTATATATATATATATATATATATATATATATTTATTTTCATTGGGAGGAAAATGGGGATGATTTGAGCTTTTTTTTTTTTCATAACTTTTTTTTATTTGACTTTTCACTGGCATTGTTAGCCCCCGCTTGAAGATGTGATCATCTGATCGCTCGTGCTACACACAGCGATACATCAACATCGCTGTATATAGCCGAATTCACAGTCTCCTTTGAAGTTCTGCCACAGGCAGGGTTTCAAAGGAGTTCCGTAATGAAAAGCAGGAGGGTCATCAGCTGACTCCCTGCTGTTATGGTAATCCATCCACAAACTGCAGTCATGTCAAGGGTGCACCGATGTGTGGAAGTAAGGACACGCGTGCTCGTTAGAGATTGACAGCAGCATTTAACAGGTTAACCCTCAATTGTTAGCGACGGGTCCTGGCTGTAATACTCAGTTATCACTTGCTGGGTATGTGGCAGGCTCACTGCGTCAGCCCCTTACATACACCCGCTTCTGACTTGCGCCGTTTATATACGACGCATGTGGTGAAGTGATTACAGTAACTCTGAAACAGAACTTGTTTGTAAAAAAAAAAATAATTATATATTTTGGAAATGTTCTTGGAAAAATAATTGCTGCTAAACTTTTAACCCTTCTAACACCCTAACAAAATATAAGATGTTTGAAAAATGATGCTGCTGTAATGTAGAGGAATGGTAAATGTTATTTAACTTTATTGTGTAGCATGACTAGCTGTAATCTGGCACCAATGTACTTGGGGGTAATGTGTCTGAAGGATGTGACCATGGATCTCTGTACAAGCAACGGCAGATGGGTTACTCGCTATCCTCTCCTCTTTGCCTGACTTGCTGCATGTAGTTAATCTAGGAAGGAATATGCAGTGGACAAACTTTTAGGTTTTTGACTGTACCTTGACAAATAAGGTACAGAGGTCAGAAAAAATGAAGGGATGAAATAGAGGTAACAGAAGAATCCTCTCTCCAGCCATAATGCACGATTCTGCCAAGATGGCACTGACCAGAAAGAACAGGATATGAGGAAACAAGATAGGAGGAGTTAGAGCGAGAGAGTAGCATAGTAGGAAATGACAGCTGCAATACATGAGAACACATAATAACAATGGCCAGTATATGGCAGCAAAGGACAAGAAATTCTGTACAACCAATATATCTATATATAATGAATTAATCAAGACAGATTACATTAGGCTTATGTCCCTGTAATGGCTGTAAGCTTTTGCAGAGAACTGGTTGGACAGTACAATCTAGTTTAGGCTAAAAGCATTCAAAAGTTTAAAAATTCTAATTTATATGAGCATAGTGGAAAAAGCCAAATGCTGTAAACTGCTTTTGTGGCTAAAAAGTGCCGTCAGAACCAGAGCTATGTGCGGGAACTGATGCCAGGTAAGGTTTTAGGTAATAAAAAATAATGGTCCAAGCTCTGAACGTCTCATGGAGCACTGTTCAATCCATCATCCAAAAATGGAAGGAGTATGACACAACTGCAAACCTACCAAGACATGGCTGTCCACCTAAACTGACATCCCAAGCAAGGACAGTACTTATTATAGATGCAGCCCATGGTCACTCTGGATGAGCTGCAGAGATCCACAGCTCAAGTGGAAGAATCTGTCCTCAGGACAACTATCAGTCATATACTTCACAAATCTGGCCTGCATGGAACAGTGGCCAGAAGAAAGCCATTTTTGAAAGCAATCCATAAGAAGTCCCTTTTTGCAAAACACCATGTAGAGGAGACTAGCATGTGGAAGAAGATACTCTGGTTAGATGAGACAAAAGTGAAACTTTTTGGTTGAATGTTTTACGTCATGTGTGGCGGAAAACTAACACTGAATATCACCCTGAAAAAACAATCTTTACTGTCAAATGTGGTGGCAGCATCATGCTGTGGGGAGGCTTTTCTTCAGCAGGGACAGGGAAGCTGGTCAGAGTAGATGGGAAGATGGTTGGAGCTAAATACAGGGTAATCCTGGTGGAAAACCTGTTAGATGCTGCAAAAGACTTAAGACTGGGGTGTAGGTTCACTTTTCAGCAGGACAATGACCCTAAACATACTGCCGGAGCTATAATGGATGGTTTAGATCAAAGCATAATCATATGTCTGTGAACGGCCCAGTCACAGTCCAGACCTAAATCCTACTGAAATTCTGTGGCAGGACGTGACCATTCCTGTTCACAGATGTCTCTATCCAATCTCACTGAGCCAGAGCTAGTTTGCACATTTTGAGGATGACATTTTTGCCCAAAGTTGGTAGAGACATGTTCCAAAAGATATGCAGCAGTAATTGCAGCGAAAGGTGGTTCTACAAAGTATTGGCTCAGGGGGGCTGAATACTTTTTCAAAGCACTGAATGTGTAATTGATTGCATTACATGCAATGCTGGAAGGGATCTCCGTTTTCTGTTAGACACATTGGCGCTACATGTTCCTGAATGTATTCGCAAACATATCTGAGGAAATTGCAGCAATTTAACATTTTGTTTTTCTTCAAACATTTTACACTGCGATCCTGGTTTTGATAGACTTTTTTTTTTTCAGTGTAATTAAAAGGATAAAGTCTGGTGCTTTCAGATCCGGCACCATTAACACATGCTTCTTAATTCTGTACACCCCCATCCTCATGAGAAGTTGAGCGTCTGAGTGAAGTTCCCTGTTTTTTCTGTATGTGCTGCAAGGTGTCTGGTTCGCAGCCAATTAATGACGCTCAAAATATTGTAATAGGCGGGCTGCCCAACACGATAAACTTATGCTACAATAGGACTGACGCCCCAGTATACCCAGCCATCAAAAAGAGGCCCGACCGCATCCTGCAAAAAGATGATAAATAGTGTAAAAAAGATGAAAAAGATAATAATGCGTATGATAACTACATTAAATGAGGTATTCGTTGATATTTTGGCCAAAATAAAGAAGTTTGCAACGCCAAGAGTCCTCATACTTGCGAGTCCTAAATCTAAATACCTAAACATAGAAAAATAAAAAAAAACATACCATGAGGAAACAGCCTAACTAAGACCAGTCGGGTGAGAAATGCACTGACAGGATGCAGCCGGCCTCCATTATATAGGCTGGGGCAGCACAGGTGCAACCTACTGATAAAAACAGCCACTCACAAATAATATGATGGAGGCTGGCTGCATCCTGTAAGTGCATTTGTCATCCTATTGGTCTTGGTTAGGCGGTTTCCTCATGGTATGTTTTTTTGAGATCCATACATAAGTATAATTTATATGCATATACAGTGGGTACGGAAAGTATTCGTACCCCTTTAAATTTTTCACTCTTTGTTGCATTGCAGCCATTTGGTAAATTCAAAAAAGTTCCTTTTTCACATTAATATACACTCTGCACCCCATCTTGACTGAAAAAAAATACAAATTTAGACATTTTTGCAAATGTAATAAAAAAAGAAAAACTGAAATATCACATGGTCATAAATATTCAGACCCTTTGCTAAGACACTCATAACTAAGTCACATGCTGTCCATTTCCTTGTGATTTTCCTTGAGTTGGATCTACTCCTTCATTGGAGTCCAGCTGTGTTCAATTAGACGGATAGGACTTGTTTTGGAAAGTCACACACCTGTCTATATAAGAGCTCACAGTGCATGTCTGACCAAATGAGAATCTTGAGGTCAAATGAACTGGCCAAGAACTTCAGAGACAGAATTGTGGCAAGGCACAGATCTGGCCAAGGTTACAACAGAATTTCTGCAGTACTCAAGGTTCCTAAGAGCACAGTGGCCTCCATAATCCTTAAATGGAAGAAATTTGGGACCACCAGAAGTCTTCCTAGACCTGGCCGTCCAGCCAAACTGAGCAATCGTGGGAGAAGAACCTTGGTGAGAGAGGTAAAGAAGAACCCCAAGATCACTGTGGCTGAGCTCCAGAGATGCAGTAGGTAGATGGGAGAAAGTTCCACAAACTCAACTATCACTGCAGCCCTCCACCAGTCAGGCCTTTATGGCAGCGTGGCCCGACGGAAGCCATATGAAAGCCTGCATAGTTTGCTAAAAAACACATGGAGGACTCCCAGACTATGAGAAATAAGATTCTCTGGTCTGATGAGACGAAGATAGACCTTTTTGGTGATAATTCTAAGTGGTACGTGTGGAGAAAACCAGGCTCTGCTCATCACCTGCCCAATACAATCCCAACAGTGAAACGTGGTGGCAGCATCATGCTATGGGGGGGGGGGGGGGGTTCAGCTGCAGGGACAGGACTACTGGTTGTCATTGCAGGAAACATGAATGCAGCCAAGTACAGAGATATCCCGGATGAAAACCTCTTCCAGAGTGCTCTGGACCTCAGACTCGGCCGAAGGTTCAGCTTCCAACAAGACAATGACCACAAGCACACAGCTAAAATAACAAAGGAGTGGCTTGAGAACAACTCTGTGACCATTCTTGACTGGCCCAGCCAGAGCTCTGACCTAAACCCAATTGAGCATCTTTGGAGAGACCTGAAAATGGCTGTCCACCAACGTTCACCATCCAACCTGACGGAACTGGAGAGGATCTGCAAGGAAGAATGGCAGAGGATCCCCAAATTCAGGTTTGAAAAACTTGTTGCATCATTTCCCAAGACTCATGGCCGTACTAGCTCAAAAGGGTGCTTCTACTCAATACTGAACAAAGGGTCTGAATACTTATGACCATGTGATATTTCAGTTTTTCTTTTTTAATAAATTTGCAATAATTACGAACGGTTTTTTTGTTTTTTTTTTTCAGTCAAGATGAAGTGCAGAGTGTACATTAATGAGAAAAAAATGAACTTTTTTGAATTTACCAAATGGCTGCAATGAAACAAATTAAGATGACTTTGAGTAATTTTTGTCTGTCTTATTGATGAATTTACCACAAATGCAAAAATCCTTTTTGTTTTTCTTTTGCCACTTTGCTTTATTTGCCCCTTTTTGAGTAAAATTCCATAGAGCCCTTTCAGTAAGCGTTAATGTGTTGCAAGCTATTTGTCATCTTTGCAAAATAATTAGATGTTGTTTTCCACTATGGTGCTGGATTACAAGTTGTCAAAAGTATTGTAACATATTCATAAACTCTGAAATGATGAATTTGCTGAAAATATCTGTATGATGAAAACCTTGAGCACGTTGTCGCCTAACTGAATATCAAACTTAAAAATGGTGCAAAGCAATAAATTTGGCGTAAATATTAAAAATCACTAAAATCTAAATTTTTACTCCAAGAAACTAGTCTCGAAAAGAATAAAGAATCAGGGCCTACAAGTTTGAAAGGTGAAAATGTTTCCAATTTTTTTGAAAATGACAGATAATTTTTTTTTATTTATATTTTGTAGAAACTCGCATGTTAACCTATTAAGGCAAAGATAAAAATCTTAAAAGCACTTTAGAAACAAAAATCATTACAAAGTAATTGAAACTTAAATGTCCATGTCTCACAACCCTAAACAGTTTTTCAACACTTTCAACTCGCTACTCCGTCCCCCAGCACCTCCTCCCTCCCCTTTCATTTCTGCTGAAGACTTTGCCTCTTTCTTTAAACAGAAGATCGATACAATCAGAGAAAGCTTTGGCCCATGGCGCCCAATGCCTCTCTTAGCTGATCAACCCTGTTCCTCCAAAACCAGCTTCTCCATAATGACAGAAGATCAGCTCTCCACCCTCTTGTCAAGATCACACCTCACCACTTGTATGCTTGATCCGCTCCTGTCCCACCTCATCCCTAACCTCGCCACAGTCTTCATCCCAATCCTAACACACCTCTACAACCTCTCACTCACAACTGGTGTCTTCCCCTCATCCTTAAAACATGCCAAGATCACACCCATCCTCAAAAAGCCCTCACTCGACCCATCCTCTGTGGCTAGCTATCGCTTGATATCTCTTCTCCCTTATGCCTCAAAACTACTGGAACAGCATGTCCATCTTGAACTGTCCTCCTACCTCTCCTCCTGCTCCCTCTTTCACCAGTTACAATCTGGCTTCCGAGCCCATCACTCAACTGAAACTGCCCTAACTAAAGTCACCAATGACCTAATAACTGCCAAGAGCAAGCAACACTACTCTGTCCTCCTTCTCCTGGACCTGTCTTCTGCCTTTGACACTGTGGACCACTCCCTCCTGCTACAGATTCTATCATCTCTTGGCATCACAGACTTGGCCCTAACCTGGATCTCGTCATATCTAACAGACCGAACTTTGTGTCTCCCTCTCCCACACCACCTCCTCACCTCGCCCCTTGTCTGTCGGTGTTCCTCAAGGCTCAGTTCTAGGATCCCTACTCTTCTCCATCTACACCTTCGGCCTGGGACAGCTCATAGAATCCCACGGTGTGCAGTATCATCTCTACGCCGATGACACGCAGATCTACCTATCTGGATCTGACCTCACCTCCTTACTCACCAAAATCCCACACGGTCTGTCTATCTCGGCCTTCTTTTCTGCTCGCTTTCTAAAACTGAACATAGACTAAACAGAATCTATCATCTTTCCCCCATCTCATTCTACCCCTCCACCAGACCTATCCATCAATGTCAATGGCTGCTCACTTTCCCCAGTCCCGCATGCTCGGTGCCTCGGTGTGATCCTCAACTCTGCTCTCTTTCAAGCCACATATCCAAGCCCTTGCCGCCTCCTGCTGTCTCAAACTCAAAAATATTTCCGGTATTCGCGCATTCCTTGACCATTAAACCACAAAAACACTAGTGCACGCCCTTATCATCTCGGTCTTGACTACTGCAACCTCCTACTCTCTGGCCTCCCCTCTAGCACTCTGGCACCACTCCAATCCATCCTACAGTCTGCTGCCTGACTAATCTACCTGTCTCCCCGCTATTCCCCAGCCTCTCCACTATGCCAAGCCCCTCTCTGGCTTCCTATCATCCAGAGACTCCAGTTCAAAATCCTTACTATGACATACAAAGCCATCCACAACCAGTCTCCTCCATACATCTGTGACATGGTCTCTTGGTACTAACCTATACGCAACCTTCGATCCTCACAAGATCTCCTTCTCTACTCCCCTCTTATCTCTTCTTCCCACAACCGCATTCAAGACTTCTCCCGTTCTTCCCCCATACGCTGGAACTCTCTACCCCAACACATCAGACTCTTGCCTACCATAGAAACCTTCAAAAAGAACCTGAAGACTCACCTCTTCCGACAAGCCTACAGCCTGCAGTGATCCTCAACCTACTGAACCGCCGCACAACCAGCTCTACCCTCTCCTAGTGTATCCTCACCCATCCCCTGCACACTGTGAGCCCTCACGGGCAGGGTCCTCCCTCCTTCTGTACCTGTTAGTGCCTTGTTTTTGCTCATGTTTATTGTATTTGTCTACATTTGCCCCCTTTTTCACATGTAAAGCGCCATGGAATAAATGGCGCTATAAAAATGTATAATAATTATAGGCTGCATCATTAAGGGTTTAGAAATTGCTTGCCTTATGACTAAAGTGGAATGCGTTGTACTTGAATAAAGTTTACTAAAAATTAATATTTATTTTTATCAGATCATGTATCTCCAGAATCAAAAAGTACTCGGTTTAGCAGCCGTTGTATTGAATGTGTCTTGCCATGGTAAGCTCTGCTGGCTGCAGGTAAGAGATTGGGTTACTTGTGTGTTTTTGCTAAGAACTTTAATCTTTGTGCAGTCGTTCACCCGTAATAAGTTCTTCTTGTACTTGGCAGCAGCTGCCTGGCACTGGACACTACAGTTTGCTGTCCTCTAAGGAGCTATTGTATCCCATGTGCCCAGTGTTTTCCCATTTAGTGCGCAAGTATCCTCTTTAGCAAGGAAGAGAACTTGAACTCTAGTGTCAATTATTGGATGTAGAAATCCTAGAGGTCAACCTCGACCCTTTAATGAGCTTTCGCCGTATGACTTAGGATAGGAAACCAAACCAGAAAACTCCATATGCCGACACGTGTTTCAGAATGTTTGCCCTTCATCGGTGCAAAGCATGAGGCTAAAGGTACCGTCACACTAAACGATATCGCTAGCGATCCGTGACGTTGCAGCGTCCTCGCTAGCGATATCGTTTAGTTTGACACGCAGCAGCGATCAGGATCCTGCTGTGATATCGCTGGTCGCTGAATAAAGTCCAGAACTTTATTTGGTCGTCCGATCGCCGTGTATCGTTGTGTTTGACACCAAAAGCAACGATACCAGCGATGTTTTACACTGGTAACCAGGGTAAACATTGGGTTACTAAGCGCAGGGCCGCGCTTAGTAACCCGATGTTTACCCTGGTTACCAGCGTAAAAGTAAAAAAAACAAACAGTACATACTCACCTGCGCGTCTCCCAGCGTCTGCTTCCTGCTCTGACTGAGATCCGGCCCTAAAGAGAAAGTGAAAGCACAGCGGTGACGTCACCGCTGTGCTGTTAGGGCCGGAGCTCAGTCAGTGTCAGGAAGCAGACGCTGGGAGACGCGCAGGTGAGCATGTACTGTTTGTTTTTTTTACTTTTAAGCTGGTAACCAGGGTAAACATCGGGTTACTAAGCGCGGCACTGCGCTTAGCAACCCGATGTTTACCCTGGTTACCCGGGACCTCGGCATCGTTGGTCGCTGGAGAGCGGTCTGTGTGACAGCTCTCCAGCGATCAAACAGCGACGCTGCAGCGATCGACATCGTTGTCGCTATCGCTGCAGCGTCGCTTAATGTGACGGTACCTTTAGTGAGAGGCCTCTGACAGTGGCTCTAGATGGGGATAATTTCTCCTTGTGGAGAGTGCCAAGTCGACTTAAAATTATTTATAGGTCATACAATGTTGCTCCAGGAAATTAAATATTAAAATAGCTTCTTCAGGGAAGAAATGGACTCGAACTCTAGTATCACCTATTAGATGTAGCAATCCTAAAAGTCAGTATCAACCCTTTAATTAGCCTTTTCACATGCCATGTAAAAGTTAAATGTATTTTTCCAGTCACCCATGACAGCACCAACGAGAGAGAGGGGATCCACCCTTCAAGGACAGGAAACCTTTAAGACAAAAAGGGCGGCTCCTCTCTCCACATTAGTGGTTTCCTGTCCTTGACGGGGGAACCTTCACCTGCAAGACGGCGGCAGAAGAGAAGAAGCAGTCCCAGACCTGGGCCGGTCGGTTGCATCAGAGCAACATCTCTGCTTCGACCGGCGTATGGTTAGCCGCAGCCCGTGTCCCTGCGCGGTCAGAGTGCGTCCAGAAACCGGAAGTCATGCTCTGATGATGAGACTGGGACCTTTTACCCAGAGCACTTCCGGGTACGGGTACCGGAAGCTGCAGATGCCGGCTGGCAGATCCCCTACAGGCACAGTACTTAATGGTAGATTGCCAGCCAGGCAGGGGCACCAGTGCAGCGATGGAGACACAGCAGCCCTCTCCACAGCAGCAGCAGAGTCTGAAGCAGCAGTATTTGGAAACAGAGCAGCCGCTGCGACCCCGATGCCAGATGCGACCGCACCAGGAAAGGAGTTCCGAACGCTCCAGCAGGGCATGTAGATCCAAAGACTCCAGGACAAGTCGGCACAGCTCTACCAGGATGGAAGATTTTGCGGTACCTAAAGGAGACTTTCCTGACGACATCCTGCCTCCTGTTCCGGTACCCTTCAATTTCCTCTGATTGAGTGAGCTACGAGAATGCCACTTTAATAATGCAAATCTCTCTCTCTGGCCTTTCTGGTAGGAGCCCCCTAGAAAGTGTACCGGGAAACTGAAGCACAGAGCCTGCGCTCTGTGCGGGCAGGATATGGCTAGCACATGGCCCAAATAATTACGCCAGGTGTGTATCAATGACATGGTGTATAATGAGACCCCTGACTTCTTTTCCACCTTAAGAACCCTCATCAGAGCAGAGGTGGAGAATTTGTTAAGGTCCCAATCCCTCTCTGGGGAAACATCATGGAGGTATAGGGCTGAGATATCTCCCACATCATCAACTGTATATTCAGAAGGGGGGGCGGGGGGTTCTGCGGGATGCTTCGGAATCATCCTCGTCAGAAAGCGACTCGGGGTACTGCTTTTCCCTGGAAGAGGTGAATAATTTAGTTAAGGCCGTAAGGTCCACAATGAAACAGTTCGATCAAAAGGCCAAGAAGTCTATCCAGGATATCATGTTTAGCACCTTGGACAAAAAAGACGTAAATCCTTTCCTATGAATGAGAAATTGCTAAATCTCATTAATAAGGAATGGGAAAAGCCGGATAGGAAAGGCCCCCTGCCATCCTCCTTTAAAAGGAAGTACCCCTTTGATGAAGAAGCCACCTCGTACTGGAATAAAGTGCACAGGTTGGATGTCGCCATAGCTAAGGCCTCAAAAAATTCATCCCTCCCCTTTGAGGACTCAGGATTTCTGAAGGACACTCTTGATAGGAAGGTTGACACCTTTCTTAAAGCTACATGGGAGTCATTGGCAGGGGCGCTGAGACTGGCCATCGCTGCAACCTGCACAGCAAGGTCCCTCATGTTCTGGCTGAATAGATTGGAAGACCAGCTGAGCGATAATTCGTCCATAGACTCCTTTTTGGCCACGCTGTCAGTAATCAAGGGGGCGGCGGCCTTCATGGCTGATGCACTGGCCGACTCAGCCATACTGGCCGTGAGATCGGCAGCATTATCTAATGCAGGCCGGAGAGCGGTCTGGTTAAAGGGTTGCCCAGGGGACATACAGGCAAAAGGGAAACTGTGTTTTCTCGCCTGTGACGGTCACTACTTATTTGGCTCAGCTTTGGATAACATCTTAGAGAAAGCTGCCGATAAGAAGAAAGGGTTCCCAAAACCTCACTTCTCGTTCTGAAGGCAGTCCTTTTGGAGGAAGAGATACATCCACGCAACACAGTAGTTTGGAGGATAAACCAAGGAGGGGCAAGGGCTTCCTGTTCGGTAAATCTTCCCAAGCTGGTAGAAAAGCCTCCAAATGACTCCCTACCCCAGGTGGGAGGAAGGCTCCCCCTCTTCCTTCCAGACTGGGAGAAAATATCATCCAGCCCATGGATTCTCAACCTGGTGAGGACGGGGTCGAAGCTGGAGACATCCACCAAACAGGCTCATTATGATGGCCACACGAGCGTCTAGCTCGGAGCAAATAGCACTAGAATTGAAGGTACTGAGCCTCTTAGAGAAAAACATTGTACAAGATATTCCCACAGGAGAAGGGAAAGGCTTCTATTCTCTCTCGGTTTCTAAAAAAAGAAGCCGGACGGCTCATACAGAAGGATTTTCAACCTGAAAGGCCAGATAAAATTCCTGAACATTCAAAAATTCCAGATGCAATCAATAAAATCAGCAATGCAGCTGCTCTTTCCTGATTGCTATATGGCCGTCCTGGTCCTAAAGGATGCGTTTTACCACCTGCTAATACATGTAGCATTCCGGAAGTAGCTCAGGGTAGCAATGACAGTAGGGGGCACTATAAGGCATCTCCAGTACAAGGCCCTCCCCTTTGGCCTGGCAGTGGCCCATCGTGTATTCACAAAGTTAATAGCAGAGGTGACTGCCCACCTCAGAGAAAGAGACAGACTGGTCATCCCATACCTGGTTGACTTCCTGATAGTAGGCCGTTCTTTCACTTATTGCCGCAGTCAAGTGAGAGACATAGCCACCATCTTAGAGAGCTTAGGGTGGTGTTTGAACCTGGAAATATCAAATTTAGATCCACAAAAGACACAAATCTTTCTATGACTCTTATTCGACTCGTGCCAGAAAGAGTGTCGCCTACCGGATCAGAAAAAGGAAAAGTTGTTCAGTCTCCTCTGCAGGTCAATACAGGATCCAGTGATGTCCCTCAGGAGTGCTATGTCCCTTCTGGGCTCCCTGACGTCATGCATCCCAGCAGTGAAGTGGGCCCAAAACCACTCAAGAGTTGCAGTGGTTCGTGTTAGAAAGTCATTCGTGTTAGAAAGTCAACATTCCTTATGGAGTGGTTATCTGGAAGATGCACTGACCCTGCCTCTGGAGATTATTAATTCGCTCCACTGGTGGTTGGAGATAAAGTCCCTTTGGGAGGGGGTCCCGTGGTTCCCGCACATCACCAGGGTAGTTACCACAGACTACAGTCCCAGGGGTTGGGGAGCACATCTAGACAACCATCTGGTTCAGTGAGCATGGTCAGCGGTAGAATAGGAAGGCTCCTCAAGCACGTGGGAGCTTCTGGTGGTAGAGAATGCGTTAATCTCCTACCATTCCTACGAGGCCATCACATAAGAATATTGTCGGGACAACCAGGTCACAGTTGCATACCTGAATCATCGGGGGTACACGGTCCCGTTCCCTAATGTATATAATCAAGAGGATTTTCGGCCTTGTGGAGTGAGACATCCTTTCACTATCTGCACTTCACATCAGCGGAAAGGACAGTACAACAGCAGATTTTTTGAGCCGCAGACCTCTTCTACAGGGCGAATGGTCCCTCAAAACAGCAATATTCAGACGTTTGGTTGACATGTGGGAGCGGATGGAAATCGACCTTTTCGCTACTCAGCAGAACAGCAAGGTGGAGAGGTTCTGCTCCCTAGATCCAAAAGAGAATCCTCAGGCGGTAGATGCCTTTCGGATCAGATGGGACTTTACCCTGGCCTACTCTTTTCCCCCAATCTTTCTAATACCAGCGGTTCCCAGGAAGATGAGGCAGGACAGGGCAAGAGTAATACTCATAGCCCCCTTTTTGCCCTAGAGGCCCTGGTTCTTTTGGCTGAGGAACATGTCTGGGTCCTTCCAGAAATCACAGACTTTCTAGCTCTGGGGCCCGTGTTTCATCCTCAGGTGACTGGACTGCACTTAACAGCCTGGAACTTGAGAGGTCAGTGCTAGAGGGTATCTCCCAACCAGATCTCTACCTTGCTGACTAGTAGGAATCTGGTCACTACAAGAATTTACGGTAGGACCTGGAAAAAATTCTTGTCATCTACAGGGTGTATACTGGAAGGAAAGGTGCCTCTAAAGGAGATTCTGGAGTTCCTTCAGAAGGAGCAGAAACAGGGCCTGGCGGTTAGTACCTTGAAAGTTCAGGTATGGGCCTTAGGGGCTCTGTATAATTACAACCTCGTGGGTAATCAGTGGGTGGTCAGGTTTATTAAAGCATGTGCTAGATCCAGACCAGTCCTGATGGTCAGGGTCCCTCCATGGAACTTGAACTTGGTCTTGAATGCTTTGACAGAGCCCCCCCTTTGAGCCTTTAACTAGAGAGTCCATAAAAGTAGTTACATTGTAGATTATACTCTTAGTAGCCCTTATATCAGCACGGAGAGTAAGCGATATACAGGCCCTATCAGCCGACCCTCCCTTTACCATGGTGATGGACGATAGGCAGAGTCTGGTTTGACAACTACTCTATCTGCCTAAACATACTGACCAGATAGTTATTAAACTATACTGAATCAAAAAGTGTCTGTTTTTTAAAAAACAATTGCAACTTTATTTTTAAAAAAAAAATATTATTTTTTCAAAAACAGACACTTTTTGATTCAGTTTAGTTTAATAACTATCTGGTCAGTATGTTTAAATATTTAGTGGAGTGTTGCCCACCCTTGGTATAGAAGAATGGGCTTGGGTTATATGCTTACCATTTATCTGCCTAAAGTAGTATCTAGGTTCCATACGTCGCAGGAGATATCTCTACCTTCCTACTGTCCTAGCCCAAAAAATGATAGGGAAAAGAAGTTCCACACCTTAGATGACAGGAGATTCCTTCTTCACGATCTGTTAGCGACAATAACTTGGAGGAAAGATAGGGCTCTATTTATCTCCTTTTAGGGTTCTAGGAAAGGAATGGGAGTCTTGAAGGGTACCCTATCCAGGTGGATAAGGGAAGTTATCAAAATGGCCTATATAGGCTCAGGTTGACTGGTCCCTGATGACCCGAGGGCCCACTCTACAAGAGTGATGGCAACATCTTGGGCATAAAGGGTTGATGTGTCCATAGAGCAGATTTGTAAGGCAGCTATGTGGTCCTCAACTTCCACCTTTTATAGTCACTATAGACTGGATCTTTCTGCCTCTTCTGATCTCACGTTTTGGAAGAGGGTTCTACAGGCTGTGGTCCTTCCCTGATAGAGTAATTCTCTGTAATTATCTCGTTGGTGCGGTCATGGGTGACAGCAAAATTACTTACTTGCCAGTAATGTGTTTTTATGTAACCCATGATAGCAACCTTATATTCCCTCCCGTTACCAAGCCATCACCTTCTGGTTGGTGGGTTATTGTATATAGTGTGCCACTTGGGGTGTGGTTAAGAATTTTTTGTATAAATGTATATACATATGTGTACAGTACAGGGCCGGACTGGGACTAAAATTCAGCCCTGGCATTTGAAGTTACACAGGCCCACTTGTCACATGGTGACTGTATAATATCTTTGTACACTTGTAGGCAGGGCCGGTTTTAGGCAAAGTGGGGCCCTAGGCAAAGTTTAAAATGGGTCCCCAAATGCTAACATATTGCACATCACACAGAAGCCTTTCTGTTGTATTTACGTGCGCTGAGTTCAGGCCGCTAAACGAGTTTGATCGACAATACTGAAGTTGTTCAACGCTTGTTTCCCGGCCTCTTTCCACCAGCTGAGGAATAATGATGAGACAGAACGATCACTAATAGATCACCATACAGTATCATGTTTTCAGCAGCACATCTACAGTTTACACTGGCAATGTGCTGCTGACAACAAGGCTTTTTGTTCCAGCAAAAACAATCCGAATATGCAGCATTTTACTTGTTTAGTAAAATACACCCCATAGTCCTCCATATATTATAATGTGCTCCATAGTCCTCCATATAGTATAATACACTCCCTATAGTCCTCCATATATTAAAATACACTGCTCAGTCCTCCACATAGTATAATACACTCCTCATAGTCCTCCATATAGCATAATACAATCCTCATAGTCCTCCATATAGCATAATACAATCCTCATAGTGCTCCATATAGTATAATGCACCGCCACAGTCATCCATGTAGTACAATTCACTTCCCATAGTATAATGCACCCCATAGTTCTTCATATAGTATAACGTATTCCCCATAGTCCTCGATACAGTATAATGCAGCCCACATATAGTATAATGCAGCCCACATATAGTATAATGCAGCCACCCCAGAGTATAATGCAGCCACCCCAGAGTATAATGCAGCCACCCCAGAGTATAATGCAGCCACCCCACAGAGTATAATGCAGCCACCCCAGAGTATGTAACCCCCATAGAATATAATACAGCCCACCTCCCCATAATATATAATGTAGCCCCCCATAGAATATAATGCAGCCCCCCATAGTATATAACGCAGCCTCCCCCATAGAATATAATATACCCCCACAATAGTATATAACACAGCCACATAGTACATAACATGGCCTCCCCCATAGAATATAATATACTCCCCATAGTATATAGCAAAGCCCGCATATTATATAGCACAAACCGCATAGTATACAGCACAGCCTGCATACTATAGCACAGCTCGCGTAGTAGATAACACAGCCCACACAGCAGTATTCAGCACAGACCACACAGTAGTATACAGCACAGACCACACAGTAGTATACAGCACAGCCCACGTAGAAGTATACAGCACAGTCCACACAGTAGTATACAGCACAGCCCACAGAGTAATATATACAGCACAGCCCACAAAGTAATATATACAGCACAGCCCACAAAGTAATATATACAGCACAGCCCACAGAGAACTATATACAGCACAGCCCACAGAGAACTATATACAGCACAGCCCACAGAGAACTATATAAAGCACAGCCCAGAGTACTATATACAGCACAGCCCAGAGTACTATATAAAGCACAGCCCAGAGAGTACTATATACAGCACAGCCCAGAGAGTACTATATACAGCACAGCCCAGAGAGTACTATATACAGCACAGCCCACAGAGTACTATATACAGCACAGCCCACAGAGTACTATACACAGCACAGCCCACAGAGTACTATACACAGCACAGCCCACAGAGTACTATATACAGCACAGCCCACAGAGTACTATATACAGCACAGCCCACAGAGTACTATATACAGCACAGCCCACAGAGAACTATATACAGCACACAGTAGTATACAGCACAGAGCACAGCCCACAGAGAACTATATACAGCCCACAGTAGTATACAGCACAGAGCACAGCCCACAGAGAACTATATACAGCACAGAGCACAGCCCACAGAGAACTATATACAGCCCACAGTAGCATACAGCACAGAGCACAGCCCACAGATAACTATATACAGCCCACAGTAGTATACAGCACAGAGCACAGCCCACAGAGAACTATACAGCACAGAGCACAGCCCACAGAGAACTATATACAGCCCACAGTAGCATACAGCACAGAGCACAGCCCACAGATAACTATATACAGCCCACAGTAGTATACAGCACAGAGCACAGCCCACAGAGAGCTATATACAGCCCACAGTAGTATACAGCACAGAGCACAGCCCACAGAGAACTATATACAGCCCACAGCAGTATACAGCACAGAGCACAGCCCACAGAGAACTATATACAGCCCACAGCAGTATACAGCACAGAGCACAGCCCACAGAGAACTATATATAGCACAGAGCACACAGTAGTATACAGCACAGAGCACAGCCCACAGAGAGCTATATACAGCCCACAGCAGTATACAGCACAGAGCACAGCCCACAGAGAACTATATACAGCCCACAGTAGTATACAGCACAGAGCACAGCCCACAGAGAACTATATACAGCCCACAGTAGTATACAGCACAGAGCACAGCCCACAGAGAACTATATACAGCCCACAGTAGTATACAGCACAGAGCACAGCCCACAGAGAGCTATATACAGCCCACAGCAGTATACAGCACAGAGCACAGCCCACAGAGAACTATATACAGCCCACAGCAGTATACAGCACAGAGCACAGCCCACAGAGAACTATATACAGCCCACAGTAGTATACAGCACAGAGCACAGCCCACAGAGAGCTATATACAGCCCACAGCAGTATACAGCACAGAGCACAGCCCACAGAGAACTATATACAGCCCACAGCAGTATACAGCACAGAGCACAGCCCACAGAGAACTATATACAGCACAGAGCACAGCCCACAGAGAACTATATACAGCCCACAGTAGCATACAGCACAGAGCACAGCCCACAGATAACTATATACAGCCCACAGTAGTATACAGCACAGAGCACAGCCCACAGAGAACTATACAGCACAGAGCACAGCCCACAGAGAACTATATACAGCCCACAGTAGCATACAGCACAGAGCACAGCCCACAGATAACTATATACAGCCCACAGTAGTATACAGCACAGAGCACAGCCCACAGAGAGCTATATACAGCCCACAGTAGTATACAGCACAGAGCACAGCCCACAGAGAACTATATACAGCCCACAGCAGTATACAGCACAGAGCACAGCCCACAGAGAACTATATACAGCCCACAGCAGTATACAGCACAGAGCACAGCCCACAGAGAACTATATATAGCACAGAGCACACAGTAGTATACAGCACAGAGCACAGCCCACAGAGAGCTATATACAGCCCACAGCAGTATACAGCACAGAGCACAGCCCACAGAGAACTATATACAGCCCACAGTAGTATACAGCACAGAGCACAGCCCACAGAGAACTATATACAGCCCACAGTAGTATACAGCACAGAGCACAGCCCACAGAGAACTATATACAGCCCACAGTAGTATACAGCACAGAGCACAGCCCACAGAGAGCTATATACAGCCCACAGCAGTATACAGCACAGAGCACAGCCCACAGAGAACTATATACAGCCCACAGCAGTATACAGCACAGAGCACAGCCCACAGAGAACTATATACAGCCCACAGCAGTATACAGCACAGAGCACAGCCCACAGAGAACTATATACAGCCCACAGTAGTATACAGCACAGAGCACAGCCCACAGAGAGCTATATACAGCCCACAGCAGTATACAGCACAGAGCACAGCCCACAGAGAACTATATACAGCCCACAGCAGTATACAGCACAGAGCACAGCCCACAGAGAACTATATACAGCCCACAGCAGTATACAGCACAGAGCACAGCCCACAGAGAACTATATACAGCCCACAGCAGTATACAACACAGAGCACAGCCCACAGAGAACTATATACAGCCCACAGCAGTATACAGCACAGAGCACAGCCCACAGAGAACTATATACAGCCCACAGCAGTATACAGCACAGAGCACAGCCCACAGAGAACTATATACAGCCCACAGAGAACTATATACAGCCCACAGCAGTATACAGCACAGAGCACAGCCCACAGAGAACTATATACAGCCCACAGCAGTATACAGCACAGAGCACAGCCCACAGAGAACTATATACAGCCCACAGAGAACTATATACAGCCCACAGCAGTATACAGCACAGAGCACAGCCCACAGAGGACTATATACAGCCCACAGTAGTATACAGCACAGAGCACAGCCCACAGAGAACTATATACAGCCCACAGTAGTATACAGCACAGAGCACAGCCCACAGAGAACTATATACAGCCCACAGCAGTATACAGCACAGAGCACAGCCCACAGAGAGCTATATACAGCCCACAGCAGTATACAGCACAGAGCACAGCCCACAGAGAACTATATACAGCCCACAGCAGTATACAGCACAGAGCACAGCCCACAGAGAACTATATACAGCCCACAGCAGTATACAACACAGAGCACAGCCCACAGAGAACTATATACAGCCCACAGCAGTATACAGCACAGAGCACAGCCCACAGAGAACTATATACAGCCCACAGCAGTATACAGCACAGAGCACAGCCCACAGAGAACTATATACAGCCCACAGAGAACTATATACAGCCCACAGCAGTATACAGCACAGAGCACAGCCCACAGAGAACTATATACAGCCCACAGAGAACTATATACAGCCCACAGCAGTATACAGCACAGAGCACAGCCCACAGAGAACTATATACAGCCCACAGCAGTATAGAGCACAGCCCACAGAGAACTATATACAGCCCACAGTAGTATACAGCACAGAGCACAGCCCACAGAGAACTATATACAGCCCACAGCAGTATACAGCACAGAGCACAGCCCACAGAGAACTATATACAGCCCACAATAGTATACAGCACAGAGCACAGCCCACAGAGAGCTATATACAGCCCACAGCAGTATACAGCACAGAGCACAGCCCACAGAGAACTATATACAGCCCACAGCAGTATACAGCACAGAGCACAGCCCACAGAGAACTATATACAGCCCACAGTAGTATACAGCACAGAGCACAGCCCACAGAGAGCTATATACAGCCCACAGCAGTATACAGCACAGAGCACAGCCCACAGAGAACTATATACAGCCCACAGTAGTATACAGCACAGAGCACAGCCCACAGCAGTATACAGCACAGAGCACAGCCCACAGAGAACTATATACAGCCCACAGCAGTATACAGCACAGAGCACAGCCCACAGAGAACTATATACAGCCCACAGCAGTATACAGCACAGAGCACAGCCCACAGAGAACTATATACAGCCCACAGCAGTATACAGCACAGAGCACAGCCCACAGAGAACTATATACAGCCCACAGCAGTATACAACACAGAGCACAGCCCACAGAGAACTATATACAGCCCACAGCAGTATACAGCACAGAGCACAGCCCACAGAGAACTATATACAGCCCACAGCAGTATACAGCACAGAGCACAGCCCACAGAGAACTATATACAGCCCACAGAGAACTATATACAGCCCACAGCAGTATACAGCACAGAGCACAGCCCACAGAGAACTATATACAGCCCACAGCAGTATACAGCACAGAGCACAGCCCACAGAGAACTATATACAGCCCACAGAGAACTATATACAGCCCACAGCAGTATACAGCACAGAGCACAGCCCACAGAGGACTATATACAGCCCACAGTAGTATACAGCACAGAGCACAGCCCACAGAGAACTATATACAGCCCACAGTAGTATACAGCACAGAGCACAGCCCACAGAGAACTATATACAGCCCACAGTAGTATACAGCACAGAGCACAGCCCACAGAGAGCTATATACAGCCCACAGCAGTATACAGCACAGAGCACAGCCCACAGAGAACTATATACAGCCCACAGCAGTATACAGCACAGAGCACAGCCCACAGAGAACTATATACAGCCCACAGCAGTATACAACACAGAGCACAGCCCACAGAGAACTATATACAGCCCACAGCAGTATACAGCACAGAGCACAGCCCACAGAGAACTATATACAGCCCACAGCAGTATACAGCACAGAGCACAGCCCACAGAGAACTATATACAGCCCACAGAGAACTATATACAGCCCACAGCAGTATACAGCACAGAGCACAGCCCACAGAGAACTATATACAGCCCACAGCAGTATACAGCACAGAGCACAGCCCACAGAGAACTATATACAGCCCACAGTAGTATACAGCACAGAGCACAGCCCACAGAGAACTATATACAGCCCACAGCAGTATACAGCACAGAGCACAGCCCACAGAGAACTATATACAGCCCACAGCAGTATACAGCACAGAGCACAGCCCACAGAGAACTATATACAGCCCACAGAGAACTATATACAGCCCACAGCAGTATACAGCACAGAGCACAGCCCACAGAGAACTATATACAGCCCACAGCAGTATACAGCACAGAGCACAGCCCACAGAGAACTATATACAGCCCACAGTAGTATACAGCACAGAGCACAGCCCACAGAGAACTATATACAGCCCACAGCAGTATACAGCACAGAGCACAGCCCACAGAGAACTATATACAGCCCACAGTAGTATACAGCACAGAGCACAGCCCACAGAGAACTATATACAGCCCACATCTCTTCCCTTCCTCCCCTCACCTCCTCCGAGAATGGCCCCACAGTCCAGAAAAAAAAAAAACCTCTCCTCACCTCTCCTCGTGCCCAGCGTTGCTTCCTGGTTCCTGCTCCTGTCTCAGCAGCTGCAGTCTGCCCGGGACACAGCAGGTGCGCGATCATATGACATTATCGCGCACCCGCAGTGTCAGAGGCAGAGCGGGGAATGATGGGAGAGGAGCGTCTGTAGACGCTCTCTCCTCCATCATTGCATTCAACTGTACCGGCGTCTATACGCCGGTATAGTTGAATGCGACGGCGGGGGCGGCGGATTGAGCGGCCCACCACTGGCACCGGCCCTTCTGGCATTTGCCAGAAGTGCCCTATGGCCAGTCCGGCCCTGGTACAGTAACTTGGAGGTCCTCTCATGCTCTGTAATCCACTGATGCGGATAGATGAGCCTCCCTTTTTATCTTGAAGGTTTCCTCTCCTTGAAGGGTGGATCCCCTCTCTTGTTGGTGTGGTCCTGGGTTCCGTAAAAACACACATTACCGGTAAGTTACTATACGTGCTTCCTAGTCGGAAACAGTTATCCTATTTTCTGCCTTATCCTTCAACTTCTGTGCTTTTTTGCCAGCTTTTTTCACTATTGACCGCACTCAGATTAGTCAAAAAACACAGGGCAAAAACGGATGTGTTTTTCCTGCTGAGAGATGCAGAAATGGTGCAGAAATATCTGCATCCATTTACTCAACGAGTGCACATAGCCTAAAAGGCCTAAAACTAAAGATGACATGTTTCCTTTGTATTTTTTGAAAAAAATTTTTTTTTTACATTTTAAAAATTCCAAAAGGAAAATGGACTGATGCAAAAGTTTAGGTCCTTTGGAGATTTATGTAATCAGATAATTGAGCAAGGTTTCAGACCTTAATTAGCCTGTTAGGGTTATGACTTATTCACAATCCTCATAAGGAAAGGACAGATGATTCAAATTTCCCAGCTTAATGAAAACCCAGCCTCCTCTAACCTTGTGCCAAAAACAGCAGCCATGGGTTCCTCTAAGCAGCTGCCTAGCACTAAAAATGGTGGAGGCCCACAAAGCCTGGAGAAGGCTATAAGAAGATAGCGAAGCATTTTTAAGTTGCCTTTTCCTCAGTTCGAAATGTAATTAAGAAATGGCAGTTATCAGGAACATCGGAGGTCAAGATAAGATCTGGTAAACCAACACATTTTTAGTGAGAGTTGCTCGTAGGATTTCTAGAGAGGCAAATCTGAACCCCCACTTGACTGCAAAAGACCTTCAGAAAGATTTAGCAGACTCCGGAAGTTTGGTATATTGTTCCCACTGTTCAGAGACCCCTGCACAAATATGGCCTTTGTGGAAGAGTCATCAGAAGAAAACCTATCCTGCATTTCACCATAAAAGTGAGCTTCAGAAGTATTGAGAACATCTAAACAAGCCTGATGCATTTTGGAAACCAGTCCTGTGGACCAATGAGGTTATAATAGAACTATTTGGCCACAATGATCAAAGGTATTTGTGGAGAAAAAAAGGGCACAGAAGTACAGGAAAATTATCTCTTGCCAACCATTAATTATGGGAGTGGATCAAATTTTCCTTTTTGTAATTTTGAAAATGTAAATGATTGGGGTGGGGGTGGGGGGATTAACTATTAAAACAAATATATACACACACTAAAATACAATACGTGTTGTAATGACAGGCATTGTGGTCTTCACCAGTACCCAGGCCGTCATCCGCGTCCATCCGCGGCTGTAAGAGGTACATGATGCCCCCTCCCCTTATTATACAGCTCTGGCTTCTTGCCACATCATGGAACTCAGAGCTTTTGTACTTGGTTTGATCGGTCATTCTGAGCTGACAATTTCTTTTAAGGCTCAAAATAGCTTGGTCCTAGGAGGTAAATTTGACTTCCATGAAAATTTGAGTTATTTTTCAGGTGAACTTTGAATTTGCAAAACAATATCATTTATGCTTTTTTTTACGTACTTACTGTCTTTTTTTGTTTTTTCTTTTGATAGGTAGCAACCAAAACACGTGTATATATTTTTGACATTCTTCTCTTGGGACCAAAAGTCTTCAAGAATGGACTTCAAATGGTGCTTGAAGACAAAGGCATCCTAAAGGTTCTTATTGGTTTCTTTTTCTTTATAAATCCAAACGTAAACTATAAAAAATGTACTTAATTGTGTTTTAGTTGTATCTCTGATCAGTGAAATCACCACTGATGAGCTCTAGCTAGAACTTTGCTGTTTGCTATTTTCTTGAACACTTTCTCAATTTTAATTTTAGAGAAACTCCTAATGCCACAATCCATGTATATGGGCAAGAAAGCATAACTATAAATACCCCCCCCCCAAAAAAAAAAACAAGCAAAAGAAAAACAGCTTTTTCACAGCCAAATAAAATATGTATAATCTATACAAATTTACATAAAAGAATATTAAAGCATTTGT